>NC_133324.1:488338231-489659481 GCF_042186555.1 Aquarana catesbeiana | reverse complement strand
GGAAATCAGCAGAGCTTCTGCTCATTTACTAAAGCACTGGAACAAATGCACTTGTAGAGTGCACATGCATTTTGCAAAGTGCAACATATATTTGCTTTAGACAAATCAACACCACAGAACATTCCAGCAAATTTTAACGAGGGTGGGGGTGGGGGGGTTGTGAAATCTAGATAATTGCTCATTAGCAGCACACTATTTGGAGTGAGTTTAGGTGGGGGGGGTGGGGGGGTTGTGAAATCTAGATAATTGCTCATTAGCAGCACACTATTTGGAGTGAGTTTAGGTGGGGGGGGGGGGTGGGGGGGTTGTGAAATCTAGATAATTGCTCATTAGCAGCACACTATTTGGAGTGAGTTTAGGTGGTGGGGGGGGGGGGGTTGTGAAATCTAGATAATTGCTCATTAGCAGCACACTAAATACACTCAAACAAAATACATTCCAAATGAGTAGACTAGGTGGATATGTTCCCATCACTTCATGCTGGGAAGGTTATTGAAGGAAAATATACATGCATGACAAAAAATAACAGTAAAAAATTCCAGCATGTGTGAGGATAAAAAGGGGACATTCACACTATATTGCAATGATGGTAAGTAGTGTTTGAAGCAAGAAATACATCACATTATCAAAGATTACATAAAAGAACATGTGATGCTAATAAAAGAAAAATATCTTACCTTAATATAGTCCTTCTGCAGGACCTGTATGATGGCAGAACAGGTCTCTGGGATAATGATCCCCAGAGCCTGGGGGGAGATGCCTGTCGAGAACTTAAGGTCCTGCAGGCTTCTCCCTGTGGCCAAATACCGCAAGGTAGCGACCAGCCTCTGCTCCGGAGTGATGGCTTGCCTCATGCAGGTATCCTGCCTGCTGATATAGGGGGTCAGCAAAGCCAACAAACGGTCAAAAACGGGGTCCGTCATCCGGAGAAAGTTCCTGAAATCCTCAGGATTATTCTCACGGATCTCACGGAGCAAAGGCATGTGACAGAACTGGTCACGCTGAAGCAACCAATTCTTGGTCCATGAACTCCTCCTCGCCCTGTTCATGGACTGGTCTTGGGCTGAAGAATAAACTACAGCACCAAGCACATACAATGCACGAGCTCTACGACGAGTACGTACAGGTAACATGGCTTCAAAACGGTCGGCTGGTCAGAACGCACTAAACAGAACGCACTGAAGAACAGCAAGGCCTGTGAAGAACGACCTGAAAATCAGGAACGAGCGGCCAATAAAACAAAGATTTCTCAATGCCAACTGACCAAACGCACTGAAAAGCAGATACAAACCTCACAAGCACAGACTGAACAACAGTTAAAACGAACTGAAAAATACGAGTCTCACAAGCGCGAATCTTCTCTCACCAAACTTCTACTAACACGAGATAAACACGAGATTAGCAGAAGGAGCCCAAAGGGTGTCGTACGGGCTATTGAACTTCCGTTTTATAGTCTCGTCGGACTTGGTGTACGTCACCGCGTACTAGGCTGTCGTACTTTTGTGTGGTCGTGTGTGTGCAAGTCCGTTCGTAAGAAAGTCTGCCGCAAGTCCGCCGAAGGTACGTCGGAAGTCTGTCGGACAGGCTGTCGGACTTTTGTAGACGAAAAGTCCGACCGTGTGTACGCGGCATTAGTTTTCTGCGAGCTCTGCACACTGTTCAGATAAAGCTAACTGTAGAAGGTTGGTGGTGTTTTCCTGATCCTATCACTACCGCAAACAGCTAAATAAGCTACAAGTTAGTTTTTTGCGAGCTCTGCACAATGTTCAGCTAAAGCTACCTGTAGAAGGTTAGTGGTGTTTTCCTGATCCTATCACTACCGCAGGCAGCTAAATAAGCTACAAGTTAGTTTTTTGCGAGCTCTGCACAGTGTTCACCTAAAGCTACCTGTAGAAGTTTGGTGGTGTTTTAATGATCCTATCAATACCGTAGGCAGCTAAATGAGCTATAAGTTCGTTTTTTGTGAGCTCTGCACAGTGTTCAGCTAAAACTACAAGTTAGTATAGTGCAAGCTCTGCACAGTGTTCAGCTAAAGTTACAAGTTAGTGTAGTGTGTCCTCCTCACAGTGTTCCGCTAAAACTACAAGTTAGTGTAGTGTGACCTCTGCACAGTGTTCAGCTAAAGCTACAAGTTAGTGTAGTGCGTCCTCTGAACAGTGTTCAGCTAAAGCTACAAGTTAGTGTAATGCGTCCTCCTCACAGTGTTCAGTTAAAACTACAAGTGTAGTGTGACCTCTGCACAGTGTTCAGCTAAAGCTACCTGTAGAAGGTTGTTGGTGTTTTCCTGATCCTATCACTACCGCAGGCAGCGAAATAAGCTACAAGTTAGTTTTTTGCGAGCTCTGCACAGTGTTCAGCTAAAGCTACAAGTTAGTGTAGTGCGTCCTCTGAACAGTGTTCAGCTAAAACTACAAGTTAGTGTAGTGCGACCTCTAGACAGTGTTCAGCTAAAGCTACAAGTTAGTGTAGTGCGTCCTCCTCACAGTGTTCAGCTAAAACTACAAGTTAGTGTAGTGCGACCTCTGCACAGTGTTCAGCTAAAGCTACTAGTTAGTGTAGTGCATCCTCTGCACAGTGTTCAGCTAAAGCTACCTGTAGAAGGTTGTTGGTGTTTTCCTGATCCTATCACTACCGCAGGCAGCTAAATAAGCAACAAGTTAGTTTTTTGCGAGCTCTGCACAGTGTTCAGCTAAAGCTAACTGTAGAAGGTTGGTGGTGTTTTCCTGATCCTATCACTACCGCAAACAGCTAAATAAGCTACAAGTTAGTTTTTTGCGAGCTCTGCACAGTGTTCAGCTAAAGCTACCTGTAGAAGGTTGGTGGTGTTTTCCTGATCCTATCACTACCGCAGGCAGCTAAATAAGCTACAAGTTAGTTTTTTGCGAGCTCTGCACAGTGTTCACCTAAAGCTACCTGTAGAAGGTTGGTTGTGTTTTCCTGATCCTATCACTACCGCAGGCAGCTAAATGAGCTACAAGTTATTTTTTTGCGAGCTCTGCACAGTGTTCAGCTACAACTACAAGTTAATATAGTGCAAGCTCTGCACAGTGTTCAGCTAAAGTTACAAGTTAGTGTAGTGCAACCTCCTCACAGTGTTCAGCTAAAACTACAAGTTAGTGTAGTGCGTCCTCCCCACAGTGTTCTGCTAAAACTACAAGTTAGTGTAGTGCGACCTCTGCACAGTGTTCAGCTAAAGGTACAAGTTAGTGTAGTGCGTCCTCCTCACAGTGTTCAGCTAAAACTACAAGTTAGTGTAGTGCGACCTCTGCACAGTGTTCAGCTAAAACTACCTGTAGAAGGTTGTTGGTGTTTTCCTGATCCTATCACTACTGCAGGCAGCTAAATAAGCTACAAGTTCGTTTTTTGCAAGCTCTGCACATTGTTCAGCTAAAGCTAATTGTAGAAGGTTGGTGGTGTTTTCCTGATCCTATCACTACCGCAGGCAGCTAAATAAGCTACAAGTTAGTTTTTTGCGAGCTCTGCACAATGTTCAGCTAAAGCTACCTGTAGAAGGTTGGTGGTGTTTTCCTGATCCTATCACTACCGCAGGCAGCTAAATAAGCTACAAGTTAGTTTTTTGCGAGCTCTGCACAGTGTTCACCTAAAGCTACCTGTATAAGTTTGGTAGTGTTTTCCTGATCCTATCAATACCGTAGGCAGCTAAATGAGCTATAAGTTCGTTTTTTGCGAGCTCTGCACAGTGTTCAGCTAAAACTACAAGTTAGTATAGTGCAAGCTCTGCACAGTGTTCAGCTAAAGTTACAAGTTAGTGTAGTGTGTCCTCTTCACAGTGTTCCGCTAAAACTACAAGTTAGTGTAGTGTGACCTCTGCACAGTGTTCAGCTAAAGCTACAAGTTAGTGTAGTGCGTCCTCTGAACAGTGTTCAGCTAAAGCTACAAGTTAGTGTAATGCGTCCTCCTCACAGTGTTCAGCTAAAACTACAAGTTAGTGTAGTGCGACCTCTGCACAGTGTTCAGCTAAAGCTACCTGTAGAAGGTTGTTGGTGTTTTCCTGATCCTATCACTACCGCAGGCAGCGAAATAAGCTACAAGTTAGTTTTTTGCGAGCTCTGCACAGTGTTCAGCTAAAGCTACAAGTTAGTGTAGTGCGTCCTCTGAACAGTGTTCAGCTAAAACTACAAGTTAGTGTAGTGCTACAAGTTAGTTTTTTGCGAGCTCTGCACAGTGTTCAGCTAAAACTACAAGTTAGTATAGTGCAAGCTCTGCACAGTGTTCAGCTAAAGTTACAAGTTAGTGTAGTGCGTCCTCCTCACAGTGTTCAGCTAAAACTGCAAGTCAGTGTAGTGCGACCTCTGCACAGTGTTCAGCTAAAGCTACCTGTAGAAGGTTGTTGGTGCTTTCTTGATCCTATCACTACCACAGGCAGCTAAATAAGCTACAAGTTAGTTTTTTGCGAGCTCTGCACAGTGTTCAGCTAAAGCTACAAGTTAGTGTAGTGCGTCCTCTGAACAGTGTTCAGCTAAAACTACAAGTTAGTGTAGTGCGACCTCTACACAGTGTTCAGCTAAAGCTACAAGGTAGTGTAGTGCGTCCTCCTCACAGTGTTCAGCTAAAACTACAAGTTAGTGTAGTGCGACCTCTGCACAGTGTTCAGCTAAAGCTACAAGTTAGTGTAGTGCATCCTCTGCACAGTGTTCATCTAAAGCTACCTGTAGAAGGTTGTTGGTGTTTTCCTGATCCTATCACTACCGCAGGCAGCTAAATAAGCTACAAGTTAGTTTTTTGCGAGCTCTGCACAGTGTTCAGCTAAAGCTAACTGTAGAAGGTTGGTGGTGTTTTCCTGATCCTATCACTACCGCAAACAGCTAAATAAGCTACAAGTTAGTTTTTTGCGAGCTCTGCACAGTGTTCAGCTAAAGCTACCTGTAGAAGGTTGGTGGTGTTTTCCTGATCCTATCACTACCGCAGGCAGCTAAATAAGCTACAAGTTAGTTTTTTGCGAGCTCTGCACAGTGTTCACCTAAAGCTACCTGTAGAAGGTTGGTGGTGTTTTCCCGATCCTATCACTACCGCAGGCAACGAAATGAGCTACAAGTTATTTTTTTGCGAGCTCTGAACAGTGTTCAGCTACAACTACAAGTTAGTATAGTGCAAGCTCTGCACAGTGTTCAGCTAAAGTTACAAGTTAGTGTAGTGCAACCTCCTCACAGTGTTCAGCTAAAACTACAAGTTAGTGTAGTGCATCCTCCCCACAGTGTTCTGCTAAAACTACAAGTTAGTGTAGTGCGACCTCTGCACAGTGTTCAGCTAAAGGTACAAGTTAGTGTAGTGCGTCCTCCTCACAGTGTTCAGCTAAAACTACAAGTTAGTGTAGTGCGACCTCTGCACAGTGTTCAGCTAAAACTACCTGTAGAAGGTTGTTGGTGTTTTCCTGATCCTATCACTACTGCAGGCAGCTAAATAAGCTACAAGTTCGTTTTTTGCGAGCTCTGCAGATTGTTCAGCTAAAGCTAACTGTAGAAGGTTGGTGGTGTTTTCCTGATCCTATCACTACCGCAGGCAGCTAAATAAGCTACAAGTTAGTTTTTTGTGAGCTCTGCACAATGTTCAGCTAAAGCTACCTGTAGAAGGTTGGTGGTGTTTTCCTGATCCTATCACTACCGCAGGCAGCTAAATAAGCTACAAGTTAGTTTTTTGCAAGCTCTGCACAGTGTTCACCTAAAGCTACCTGTAGAAGGTTGGTGGTGTTTTCCTGATTTTATCACTACCGCAGGCAGCTAAATAAGCTACAAGTTAGTTTTTTGCAAGCTCTGCACAGTGTTCAGCTAAAGCTACCTGTAGAAGGTTGGTGGTGTTTTCCTGAACCTATCACTACCGCAGGCAGCTAAATAAGCTACAAGTTAGTTTTTTGCGAGCTCTGCACAATGTTCAGATAAAGCTACCTGTAGAAGGTTGGTGGTTTTTTCCTGACCCTATCTCTACCGCAGGTAGCTAAATAAGCTACAAGTTAGTTTTTTGCGAGCTCTGCACAGTGTTCACCTAAAGCTACCTGTAGAAGTTTGGTGGTGTTTTCCTGATCCTATCAATACCGTAGGCAGCTAAATGAGCTATAAGTTTGTTTTTTGTGAGCTCTGCACAGTGTTCAGCTAAAACTACAAGTTAGTATAGTGCAAGCTCTGCACAGTGTTCAGCTAAAGTTACAAGTTAGTGTAGTGTGTCCTCCTCACAGTGTTCCGCTAAAACTACAAGTTAGTGTAGTGTGACCTCTGCACAGTGTTCAGCTAAAGCTACAAGTTAGTGTAGTGCGTCCTCTGAACAGTGTTCAGCTAAAGCTACAAGTTAGTGTAATGCGTCCTCCTCACAGTGTTCAGCTAAAACTACAAGTTAGTGTAGTGTGACCTCTGCACAGTGTTCAGCTAAAGCTACCTGTAGAAGGTTGTTGGTGTTTTCCTGATGCTATCACTACCGCAGGCAGCGAAATAAGCTACAAGTTAGTTTTTTGCGAGCTCTGCACAGTGTTCAGCTAAAGCTACAAGTTAGTGTAGTGCGTCCTCTGAACAGTGTTCAGCTAAAACTACAAGTTAGTGTAGTGCTACAAGTTAGTTTTTTGCGAGCTCTGCACAGTGTTCAGCTAAAACTACAATTTAGTATAGTGCAAGCTCTGCACAGTGTTCAGCTAAAGTTACAAGTTAGTGTAGTGCGTCCTCCTCACAGTGTTCAGCTAGAACTGCAAGTCATTGTAGTGCGACCTCTGCACAGTGTACAGCTAAAGCTACCTGTAGAAGGTTGTTGGTGCTTTCTTGATCCTATCACTACCACAGGCAGCTAAATAAGCTACAAGTTAGTTTTTTGCGAGCTCTGCACAGTGTTCAGCTAAAGCTACCTGTAGAAGGTTGGTGGTGTTTTCCTGATCCTATCACTACCGCAGGCAGCTAAATAAGCTACAAGTTAGTTTTTTGCGAGCTCTGCACAGTGTTCAGCTAAAGCTACAAGTTAGTGTAGTGCGTCCTCTGAACAGTGTTCAGCTAAAACTACAAGTTAGTGTCGTGCTACAAGTTAGTTTTTTGCGAGCTCTGCACAGTGTTCAGCTAAAACTACAATTTAGTATAGTGCAAGCTCTGCACAGTGTTCAGCTAAAGTTACAAGTTAGTGTAGTGCGTCCTCCTCACAGTGTTCAGCTAAAACTGCAAGTCAGTGTAGTGCGACCTCTGCACAGTGTACAGCTAAAGCTACCTGTAGAAGGTTGTTGGTGCTTTCTTGATCCTATCACTACCACAGGCAGCTAAATAAGATACAAGTTAGTTTTTTGCGAGCTCTGCACAGTGTTCAGCTAAAGCTACAAGTTACTGTAGTGCGTCCTCTGAACAGTGTTCAGCTAAAACTACAAGTTAGTGTAGTGTGACCTCTAGACAGTGTTCAGCTAAAGCTACAAGTTAGTGTAGTGCGTCCTCCTCACAGTGTTCAGCTAAAACTACAAGTTAGTGTAGTGCGACCTCTGCACAGTGTTCAGCTAAAGCTACAAGTTAGTGTAGTGCATCCTCTGCACAGTGTTCAGCTAAAGCTACCTGTAGAAGGTTGTTGGTGTTTTCCTCATCCTATCACTACCGCAGGCAGCTAAATAAGCTACAAGTTAGTTTTTTGCGAGCTCTGCACAGTGTTCAGCTAAAGCTAACTGTAGAAGGTTGGTGGTGTTTTCCTGATCCTATCACTACCGCAAACAGCTAAATAAGCTACAAGTTAGTCTTTTGCGAGCTCTGCACAGTGTTCAGCTAAAGCTAACTGTAGAAGGTTGGTGGTGTTTTCCTGATCCTATCACTACCGCAGGCAGCTAAATAAGCTACAAGTTAGTTTTTTGCGAGCTCTGCACAGTGTTCACCTAAAGCTACCTGTAGAAGGTTGGTTGTGTTTTCCTGATCCTATCACTACCGCAGGCAGCTAAATGAGCTACAAGTTATTTTTTTGCGAGCTCTGCACAGTGTTCAGCTACAACTACAAGTTAGTATAGTGCAAGCTCTGCACAGTGTTCAGCTAAAGTTACAAGTTAGTGTAGTGCAACCTCCTCACAGTGTTCAGCTAAAACTACAAGTTAGTGTAGTGCGTCCTCCCCACAGTGTTCTGCTAAAACTACAAGTTAGTGTAGTGCGACCTCTGCACAGTGTTCAGCTAAAGGTACAAGTTAGTGTAGTGCGTCCTCCTCACAGTGTTCAGCTAAAACTACAAGTTAGTGTAGTGCGACTTCTGCACAGTGTTCAGCTAAAACTACCTGTAGAAGGTTGTTGGTGTTTTCCTGATCCTCTCACTACTGCAGGCAGCTAAATAAGCTACAAGTTCGTTTTTTGCAAGCTCTGCAGATTGTTCAGCTAAAGCTAACTGTAGAAGGTTGGTGGTGTTTTCCTGATCCTATCACTACCGCAGGCAGCTAAATAAGCTACAAGTTAGTTTTTTGTGAGCTCTGCACAATGTTCAGCTAAAGCTACCTGTAGAAGGTTGGTGGTGTTTTCCTGATCCTATCACTACCGCAGGCAGCTAAATAAGCTACAAGTTAGTTTTTTGCGAGCTCTGCACAATGTTCAGCTAAAGCTACCTGTAGAAGGTTGGTGGTGTTTTCCTGATCCTATCACTACCGCAGGCAGCTAAATAAGCTACAAGTTAGTTTTTTGCGAGCTCTGCACAGTGTTCACCTAAAGCTACCTGTAGAAGTTTGGTGGTGTTTTCCTGATCCTATCAATACCGTAGGCAGCTAAATGAGCTATAAATTCGTTTTTTGCGAGCTCTGCACAGTGTTCAGCTAAAACTACAAGTTAGTATAGTGCAAGCTCTGCACAGTGTTCAGCTAAAGTTACAAGTTAATGTAGTGTGTCCTCCTCACAGTGTTCCGCTAAAATTACAAGTTAGTGTAGTGTGACCTCTGCACAGTGTTCAGCTAAAGCTACAAGTTAGTGTAGTGCGTCCTCTGAACAGTGTTCAGCTAAAGCTACAAGTTAGTGTAATGCGTCCTCCTCACAGTGTTCAGCTAAAACTACAAGTTAGTGTAGTGCGACCTCTGCACAGTGTTCAGCTAAAGCTACCTGTAGAAGGTTGTTGGTGTTTTCCTGATCCTATCACTACCGCAGGCAGCGAAATAAGCTACAAGTTAGTTTTTTGCGAGCTCTGCACAGTGTTCAGCTAAAGCTACAAGTTAGTGTAGTGCGTCCTCTGAACAGTGTTCAGCTAAAACTACAAGTTAGTGTAGTGCTACAAGTTAGTTTTTTGCGAGCTCTGCACAGTGTTCAGCTAAAACTACAAGTTAGTATAGTGCAAGCTCTGCACAGTGTTCAGCTAAAGTTACAAGTTAGTGTAGTGCGTCCTCCTCACAGTGTTCAGCTAAAACTGCAAGTCAGTGTAGTGCGACCTCTGCACAGTGTTCAGCTAAAGCTACCTGTAGAAGGTTGTTGGTGCTTTCTTGATCCTATCACTACCACAGGCAGCTAAATAAGCTACAAGTTAGTTTTTTGCGAGCTCTGCACAGTGTTCAGCTAAAGCTACAAGTTAGTGTAGTGCGTTCTCTGAACAGTGTTCAGCTAAAACTACAAGTTAGTGTAGTGCGACCTCTACACAGTGTTCAGCTAAAGCTACAAGTTAGTGTAGTGCGTCCTCCTCACAGTGTTCAGCTAAAACTACAAGTTAGTGTAGTGCGACCTCTGCACAGTGTTCAGCTAAAGCTACAAGTTAGTGTAGTGCATCCTCTGCACAGTGTTCAGCTAAAGCTAACTGTAGAAGGTTGGTGGTGTTTTCCTGATCCTATCACTACCGCAAACAGCTAAATAAGCTACAAGTTAGTTTTTTGCGAGCTCTGCACAGTGTTCAGCTAAAGCTACCTGTAGAAGGTTGGTGGTGTTTTCCTGATCCTATCACTACCGCAGGCAGCTAAATAAGCTACAAGTTAGTTTTTTGCGAGCTCTGCACAGTGTTCACCTAAAGCTACCTGTAGAAGGTTGGTGGTGTTTTCCTGATCCTATCACTACCGCAGGCAGCGAAATGAGCTACAAGTTATTTTTTTGCGAGCTCTGAACAGTGTTCAGCTACAACTACAAGTTAGTATAGTGTAAGCTCTGCACAGTGTTCAGCTAAAGTTACAAGTTAGTGTAGTGCAACCTCCTCACAGTGTTCAGCTAAAACTACAATTTAGTGTAGTGCATCCTCCCCACAGTGTTCTGCTAAAACTACAAGTTAGTGTAGTGCGACTTCTGCACAGTGTTCAGCTAAAGGTACAAGTTAGTGTAGTGCGTCCTCCTCACAGTGTTCAGCTAAAACTACAAGTTAGTGTAGTGCGACCTCTGCACAGTGTTCAGCTAAAACTACCTGTAGAAGGTTGTTGGTGTTTTCGTGATCCTATCACTACTGCAGGCAGCTAAATAAGCTACAAGTTCGTTTTTTGCGAGCTCTGCACATTGTTCAGCTAAAGCTAACTGTAGAAGGTTGGTGGTGTTTTCCTGATCCTATCACTACCGCAGGCAGCTAAATAAGCTACAAGTTAGTTTTTTGTGAGCTCTGCACAATGTTCAGCTAAAGCTACCTGTAGAAGGTTGGTGGTGTTTTCCTGATCCTATCACTACCGCAGGCAGCTAAATAAGCTACAAGTTAGTTTTTTGCAAGCTCTGCACAGTGTTCACCTAAAGCTACCTGTAGAAGGTTGGTGGTGTTTTCCTGATTTTATCACTACCGCAGGCAGCTAAATAAGCTACAAGTTAGTTTTTTGCAAGCTCTGCACAGTGTTCAGCTAAAGCTACCTGTAGAAGGTTGGTGGTGTTTTCCTGAACCTATCACTACCACAGGCAGCTAAATAAGCTACAAGTTAGTTTTTTGCGAGCTCTGCACAGTGTTCACCTAAAGCTACCTGTAGAAGATTGGTGGTGTTTTCCTGATCCTATCACTACCGCAGGCAGCTAAATGAGCTACAAGTTTGTTTTTTGCGAGCTCTGCACAGTGTTCAGCTAAAACTACAAGTTAGTGTAGTGCGACCTCTGCACAGTGTTCAGCTAAAGCTACAAGTTAGTGTAGTGCATCCTCCTCACAGTGTTCAGCTAAAGCTACAAGTTAGTGTAGTGCGTCCTCCTCACAGTGTTCAGCTAAAACTACAAGTTAGTTTTTTGCGAGCTCTGCACAGTGTTCAGCTAAAGCTACCTGTAGAAGGTTGGTGGTGTTTTCCTGATTCTAGCACTACCGCAGGCAGCTAAATAAGCTACAAGTTAGTTTTTTGCGAGCTCTGCACAGTGTTTACCTAAAGCTACCTGTAGAAGGTTGGTGGTGTTTTCCTGATCCTATCACTACCGCAGGCAGCTAAATAAGCTACAAGTTAGTTTTTTGGGAGCTCTGCACAGTGTTCAGCTAAAACTACAAGTTAGTATAGTGCAAGCTCTGCACAGTGTTCAGCTAAAGGTACAAGTTAGTGTAGTGCGTCCTCCTCACAGTGTTCAGCTAAAGATACCTGTAGAAGGTTGTTGGTGCTTTCTTGATCCTATCACTACCGCAGGCAGCTAAATAAGCTACAAGTTAGTTTTTTGCGAGCTCTGCACAGTGTTCAGCTAAAGCTACAAGTTAGTGTAGTGCATCCTCTGAACAGTGTTCAGCTAAAACTACAAGTTAGTGTAGTGCTACAAATTAGTTTTTTGCGAGCTCTGCACAGTGTTCAGCTAAAACTACAAGTTAGTATAGTGCAAGCTCTGCACAATGTTCAGCTAAAGTTACAAGTTAGTGTAGTGCGTCCTCCTCACAGTGTTCAGCTAAAACTGCAAGTCAGTGTAGTGCGACCTCTGCAGAGTGTTCAGCTAAAGCTACCTGTAGAAGGCTGTTGGTGCTTTCTTGATCCTATCACTACTACAGGCAGCTAAATAAGCTACAAGTTAGTTTTTTGCAAGCTCTGCACAATGTTCAGCTAAAGCTACAAGTTAGTGTAGTGCGTCCTCTGAACAGTGTTCAGCTAAAACTACAAGTTAGTGTAGTGCGACCTCTACACAGTGTTCAGCTAAAGCTACAAGTTAGTGTAGTGCGTCCTCCTCACAGTGTTCAGCTAAAACTACAAGTTAGTGTAGTGCGACCTCTGCACAGTGTTCAGCTAAAGCTACAAGTTAGTGTAGTGCATCCTCTGCACAGTGTTCAGCTAAAGCTACCTGTAGAAGGTTGTTGGTGTTTTCATGATCCTATCACTACCGCAGGCAGCTAAATAAGCTATAAGTTAGTTTTTTGCGAGCTCTGCACAGTGTTTAGCTACAACTACAAGTTAGTATAGTGCAAGCTCTGCACAGTGTTCAGCTAAAGTTACAAGTTAGTGTAGTGCGTCCTCCTCACAGTGTTCAGCTAAAACTACAAGTTAGTGTAGTGCGACCTCTTCACAGTGTTCAGCTAAAGCTACCTGTAGAAGGTTGTTGGTGCTTTCTTGATCCTATCACTACCGCAGGCAGCTAAATAAGCTACAAGTTCGTTTTTTGCGAGCTCTGCACAGTGTTCAGCTAAAGCTACAAGTTAGTGTACTGCATCCACTGAACAGTGTTCAGCTGAAACTACAAGTTAGTGTAGTGCGACCTCTGCACAGTGTTCAGCTAAAGCTACAAGTTAGTGTAGTGCGTTCTCCTCACAGTGTTCAGCTAAAACTACAAAGATAGTGTAGTGCGACCTCTGCACAGTGGTCAGCTAAAGCTTACTGTAGAAGGTTGGTGGTGTTTTCCTGATCCTATCACTACCGCAGGCAGCTAAATAAGCTACAAGTTAGTTTTTTGCGAGCTCTGCACAATGTTCTGCTAAAGCTACCTGTAGAAGGTTGGTGGTGTTTTCCTGATCCTATCACTACCGCAGGCAGCTAAATAAGCTACAAGTTAGTTTTTTGCGAGCTCTGCACACTGTTCAGATAAAGCTAACTATAGAAGGTTGGTGGTGTTTTCCTGATCCTATCACTACCACAGGCAGCTAAATGAGCTACAAGTTAGTTTTTTGCGAGCTGTGCACAGTGTTCAGCTACAACTACAAGTTAGTATAGTGCAAGCTCTGCACAGTGTTCAGCTAAAGTTACAAGTTAGTGTAGTGCATCCTGCTCACAGTGTTCAGCTAAAACTACAAGTTAGTGTAGTGCGACCTCTGCACAGTGTTCAGCTAAAGGTACAAGTTAGTGTAGTGCGTCCTCTGAACAGTGTTAAGCTAAAGCTACAAGTTAGTGTAGTGCGTCCTCCTCACAGTGTTCAGCTAAAACTACAATTTAGTGTAGTGCAACCTCTGCACAGTGTTCAGCTAAAACTAGCTGTAGAAGGTTGTTGGTGTTTTCCTGATCCTATCAATACTGCAGGCAGCTAAATAAGCTACAAGTTCGTTTTTTGCGAGCTCTGCACATTGTTCAGCTACAGCTAACTGTAGAAGGTTGGTGGTGTTTTCCTGATCCTATCACTACCGCAGGCAGCTAAATAAGGTACAAGTTAGTTTTTTGTGAGCTCTGCACAATGTTCAGCTAAAGCTACCTGTAGAAGGTTGGTGGTGTTTTCCTGATCCTATCACTACCGCAGGCAACTAAATAAGCTACAAGTTAGTTTTTTGCAAGCTCTGCACAGTATTCAGCTAAAACTACAAGTTAGTATAGTGCAAGCTCTGCACAGTGTTCAGCTAAAGTTACAAATTAGTGTAGTGCGTCCTCCTCACAGTGTTCAGCTAAAACTACAAGTTAGTGTAGTGCGACCTCTTCACAGTGTTCAGCTAAAGCTACCTGTAGAAGGTTGTTGGTGCTTACTTGATCCTATCACTACCGCAGGCAGCTAAATAAGCTACAAGTTCGTTTTTTTGCGAGCTCTGCACAGTGTTCAGCTAAAGCTACAAGTTAGTGTAGTGCATCCACTGAACAGTGTTCAGCTAAAACTACAAGTTAGTGTAGTGCGACCTCTGCACAGTGTTCAGCTAAAGCTACAAGTTAGTGTAGTGCGTCCTCCTCACAGTGTTCAGCTAAAACTACAAAGTTAGTGTAGTGCGACCTCTGCACAGTGTTCAGCTAAAGCTGCAAGTTAGTGTAGTGAGTCCTCTGCACAGTGTTCGGCTAAAGCTAACTGTAGAAGGTTGGTGGTGTTTTCCTGATCCTATCACTACCGCAGGCAGCTAAATAGGCTACAAGTTAGTTTTTTGCGAGCTCTGCACAGTGTTCAGCTAAAGCTACCTGTAGAAGGTTGGTGGTGTTTTCCTGATCCTATCACTACCGCAGGCAGCTAAATAAGCTACAAGTTCGTTTTTTTGCAAGCTCTGCACAGTGTTCAGCTAAAGTTACAAGATAGTGTAGTGTGTCCTCCTCACAGTGTTCAGCTAAAACTACAAGTTAGTGTAGTGCGACCTCTGCACAGTGTTCAGCTAAAGCTACCTGTAGAAGGTTGTTGGTGCTTTCTTGATCCTATCACTACAGCAGGCAGCTAAATATGCTACAAGTTTGTTTTTTGCGAGCTCTGCACAGTGTTCTGCTGAAGCTACAAGTTAGTGTAGTGCGTCCTCTGAACAGTGTTCAGCTAAAACTTCAAGTTAGTGTAGTGCGACCTCTGCACAGTGTTCAGCTGAAGCTACAAGTTAGTGTATATAACAAATAAACCTGCGCTAGCAAATTGACTAAAAATAATTGATTAACTGTGCCAAAACCAAATCATAAATAATCTATACAAATACTAGTGAATGTGAGAACTGTGTAAGAAATATTGGTAATATATACCATACACAATTAGCCGCACACTGGGTGAAATCGTGCATGAAATGCACTAATAAGAAAAAATATATACAAAGTGAAAAGGACAAATCGCAAATACATGTGATGAACAAGCGCGACTTTGAAGTGATATAGTGTCATTAAACTAATACAGAAATTATATAAAATAAAAGCACTCTCATAAATAGTGAATGACAATGAAGTGAGCCTCTAAACAAACATAGACGCCAAGTAAAAAAATGAAGCAAAACAATCAAATGCATCCAAATTTACAAATGATGGAATATCCATAGCTTTAAGAAAATCCTTCACAGAAGGGACAGATGGCAGACTTCCAGCATATTCATCCGCAGGATGATAAATGGCTACCGATATGCTGATGTTAAAGATGGTTGGGACCATAGAACTCGTGTTCCACCAAAAAAAGAAGTGAAAAATATATGGCATAAAACCTTAGGATATCATAAGGTCACCTGCGCATATATGCGCTACTCACAAGACCGGCATGCAGAGCAGGCATTCAGATAGTTGGTCGGTTCGCCGCTGATCGGCGTGCGTTCCACCAAAACAGGAAGTGATGTCACTGGTACTGGTTAGCAGGCGTAGGCAGGATGTTACGTCGACGTATGTATTTCTGTATTAGTTTAATGACACTATATCACCTCAAAGTCGCGCTTGTTCATCACATGTATTTGCGATTTGTCCTTTTCACTTTGTATATATTTTTTCTTATTAGTGCATTTCATGCACGATTTCACCCAGTGTGCGGCTAATTGTGTATGGTATATATTACCAATATTTCTTACACAGTTCTCACATTCACTAGTATTTGTATAGATTATTTATGATTTGGTTTTGGCACAGTTAATCAATTATTTTTAGTCAATTTGCTAGCGCAGGTTTATTTGTTATATATCATCAAAGTGTAAGCACTTTTATCCTGCAGCTGCAAGAGGATTTTTAAAGATCACTATATTACATGAATTCATTTGCGAGCGCTGTTTCATATATAATTTTTACAAGTTAGTGTAGTGCGTCCTCTGAACAGTGTTCAGCTAAAACTACAAGTTAGTGTAGTGCGACCTCTGCACAGTGTTCAGCTAAAACTACAAGTTAGTGTAGTGTGACCTCTGCACAGTGTTCAGCTAAAGCTACCTGTAGAAAGTTGTTGGTGCTTTCTTGATCCTATCACTACCGCAGACAGCTAAATAAGCTACAAGTTAGTTTTTTGCAAGCTCTGCACACTGTTCACCTAAAGCTACCCGTAGAAGGTTGGTTGTGTTTTCCTGATCCTATCACTACCGCAGGAAGCTAAATAAGCTACAAGTTAGTTTTTTGCGAGCTCTGCACAGTGTTCAGCTACCACTACAAGTTAGCATAGTGCAAGCTCTACACAGTGTTCAGCTAAAGTTACAAGTTAGTGTAGTGCGTCCTCCTCACAGTGTTCAGCTAAAACTACAAGTTAGTGTAGTGCGTCCTCCCCACAATGTTCCGCTAAAACTACAAGTTAGTGTAGTGCGACCTCTGCACAGTGTTCAGCTAAAGGTACAAGTTAGTGTAGTGCGTCCTCTGAACAGTGTTCAGCTAAAGCTACAAGTTAGTGTAGTGCGTCCTCCTCACAGTGTTCAGCTAAAACTACAAGTTAGTGTAGTGCGACCTCTGTACAGTGTTCAGCTAAAACTACCTGTAGAAGGTTGTTGGTGTTTTCCTGATCCTATCACTACCGCGGGCAGCTAAATAAGCTACAAGTTCGTTTTTTGCAAGCTCTGCACAGTGTTCAGCTAAAGCTAACTGTAGAAGGTTGGTGGTGTTTTCCTGATCCTATCACTACCGCAGGCAGCTAAATAAGCTACAAGTTCGTTTTTTGCGAGCTCTGCACAATGTTTAGCTAAAGCTACCTGTAGATGGTTGGTGGTGTTTTCCTGATCCTATCACTACCGCAGGCAGCTAAATAAGCTACAAGTTAGTTTTTTGCGAGTTCTGCACAGCGTTCACCTAAAGCTACCTGTAGAACGTTGGTGGTGTTTTCCTGATCCTATCACTACCGCAGGCAGCTAAATAAGCTACAAGTTTGTTTTTTGCAAGCTCTGCACAGTGTTCAGCTAAAGCTAACTGTAGAAGGTTGGTGGTGTTTTCCTGATCCTATCACTACCGCAGGCAGCTAAATAAGCTACACGTTAGTTTTTTGTGAGCTCTGCACAATGTTCTGCTAAAGCTACCTGTAGAAGGTTCGTGGTGTTTTCCTGATCCTATCACTACCGCAGGCAGCTAAATAAGCTACAAGTTAGTTTTTTGCGAGCTCTGCACAGTGTTCACCTAAAGCTACCTGTAAAAGGTTGGTGGTGTTTTCCTGATTTTATCACTACCGCAGGCAGCCAAATAAGCTACAAGTTAGTTTTTTGCAAGCTCTGCACAGTGTTCACCTAAAGCTACCTGTAGAAGGTTGGTGGTGTTTTCCTGATCCTATCACTACCGCAGGCAGATAAATAAGCTACAAGTTAGTTTTTTGCAAGCTCTGCACAGTGTTCAGCTAAAACTACAAGTTAGTATAGTACAAGCTCTGCACAGTGTTCAGCTAAAGTTACAAGTTAGTGTAGTGCGTCCTCCTCACAGTGTTCAGCTAAAACTAGAAGTTAGTGTAGTGCGACCTCTTCACAGTGTTCAGCTAAAGCTACCTGTAGAAGGTTGTTGGTGCTTACTTGATTGTATCACTACCGCAGGCAGCTAAATAAGCTACAAGTTCGTTTTTTGCGAGCTCTGCACAGTGTTCAGCTAAAGCTACAAGTTAGTGTAGTGCATCCTCCTCACAGTGTTCAGCTAAAACTACAAAGTTAGTGTAGTGCGACCTCTGCACAGTGTTCAGCTAAAGCTGCAAGTTAGTGTAGTGTGTCCTCTGCACAGTGTTCAGCTAAAGCTAACTGTAGAAGGTTGGTGGTGTTTTCCTGATCCTATCACTACCGCAGGCAGCTAAATAAGCTACAAGTTAGTTTTTTGCGAGCTCTGCACAGTGTTCAGCTAAAGCTACCTGTAGAAGTTTGGTGGTGTTTTCCTGATCCTATCACTACCGCAGGCAGCTAAATAAGCTACAAGTTCGTTTTTTTGCAAGCTCTGCACAGTGTTCAGCTAAAGTTACAAGTTAGTGTAGTGTGTCCTCCTCACAGTGTTCAGCTAAAACTACAAAGTTAGTGTAGTGCGACCTCTGCACAGTGTTCAGCTAAAGCTGCAAGTTAGTGTAGTGTGTCCTCTGCACAGTGTTCAGCTAAAGCTAACTGTAGAAGGTTGGTGGTGTTTTCCTGATCCTATCACTACCGCAGGCAGCTAAATAAGCTACAAGTTAGTTTTTTGTGAGCTCTGCACAGTGTTCAGCTAAAGCTACCTGTAGAAGTTTGGTGGTGTTTTCCTGATCCTATCACTACCGCAGGCAGCTAAATAAGCTACAAGTTCGTTTTTTTGCAAGCTCTGCACAGTGTTCAGCTAAAGTTACAAGTTAGTGTAGTGTGTCCTCCTCACAGTGTTCAGCTAAATCTACAAGTTAGTGTAGTGTGACCTCTGCACAGTGTTCAGCTAAAGCTACCTGTAGAAAGTTGTTGGTGCTTTCTTGATCCTATCACTACCGCAGGCAGCTAAATAAGCTACAAGTTAGTTTTTTGCGAGCTCTGCACACTGTTCACCTAAAGCTACCCGTAGAAGGTTGGTTGTGTTTTCCTGATCCTATCACTACCGCAGGAAGCTAAATGAGCTACAAGTCAGTTTTTTGCGAGCTCTGCACAGTGTTCAGCTACCACTACAAGTTAGCATAGTGCAAGCTCTACACAGTGTTCAGCTAAAGTTACAAGTTAGTGTAGTGCGTCCTCCTCACAGTGTTCAGCTAAAACTACAAGTTAGTGTAGTGCGTCCTCCCCACAATGTTCCGCTAAAACTACAAGTTAGTGTAGTGCGACCTCTGCACAGTGTTCAGCTAAAGGTACAATTTAGTGTAGTGCGTCCTCTGAACAGTGTTCAGCTAAAGCTACAAGTTAGTGTAGTGCGTCCTCCTCACAGTGTTCAGCTAAAACTACAAGTTAGTGTAGTGCAACCTCTACACAGTGTTCAGCTAAAACTACCTGTAGAAGGTTGTTGGTGTTTTCCTGATCCTATCACTACCGCAGGCAGCTAAATAAGCTACAAGTTCGTTTTTTTGCAAGCTCTGCACAGTGTTCATCTAAAGCTAACTGTAGAAAGTTGGTGATGTTTTCCTGATCCTATCACTACCGCAGGCAGATAAATAAGCTACAAGTTAGTTTTTTGCGAGCTCTGCACAATGTTCAGCTAAAGCTACCTGTAGATGGTTGGTGGTGTTTTCCTGATCCTATCACTACCGCAGGCAGCTAAATAAGCTACAAGTTAGTTTTTTGCGAGCTCTGCACAGTGTTCACCTAAAGCTACCTGTAGAAGGTTGGTGGTGTTTTCCTGATCCTATCACTACCGCAGGCAGCTAAATGAGCTACAAGTTAGTTTTTTGCGAGCTCTGCACAGTTTTCAGCTACAACTACAAATTAGTATAGTGCAAGCTCTGCACAGTGTTCAGCTAAAGTTACAAGTTAGTGTAGTGCATCCTCCTCACAGTGTTCAGCTAAAACTACAAGTTAGTGTAGTGCGTCCTCCCCACAGTGTTCTGCTAAAACTACAAGTTAGTGTAGTGTGACCTCTGCACAGTGTTCAGCTAAAGGTACAAGTTAGTGTAGTGCGTCCTCTGAACAGTGTTAAGCTAAAGCTACCTGTAGAAGGTTGTTGGTGTTTTCCTGATCCTATCACTACTGCAGGCAGCTAAATAAGCCACAAGTTCGTTTTTTGCGAGCTCTGCACATTGTTCAGCTAAAGCTAACTGTAGAAGGTTGGTGGTGTTTTCCTGATCCTATCACTACCGCAGGCAGCTAAATAAGCTACAAGTTAGTTTTTTGTGAGCTATGCACAATGTTCAGCTAGAGCTACCTGTAGAAGGTTGGTGGTGTTTTCCTGATCCTATCACTACCGCAGGCAGCTAAATAAGCTACAAGTTAGTTTTTTGCGAGCTCTGCACAGTGTTCACCTAAAGCTACCTGTAGAAGGTTGGTGGTGTTTTCCTGATTTTATCACTACCGCAGGCAGTTAAATAAGCTACAAGTTAGTTTTTTGCAAGCTCTGCACAGTGTTCAGCTAAAGCTACCTGTAGAAGGTTGGTGGTGTTTTCCTGATCCTATCACTACCGCAGGCAGCTAAATAAGCTACAAGTTAGTTTTTTGCAAGCTCTGCACAGTGTTCAGCTAAAACTACAAGTTAGTATAGTGCAAGCTCTGCACAGTGTTCAGCTAAAGTTACAAGTTAGTGTAGTGCGTCCTCCTCACAGTGTTCAGTTAAAACTACAAGTTAGTGTAGTGCGACCTCTTCACAGTGTTCAGCTAAAGCTACCTGTGGAAGGTTGTTGGTGCTTACTTGATCCTATCACTACCGCAGGCAGCTAAATAAGCTACAAGTTTGTTTTTTTGCGAGCTCTGCACATTGTTCAGCTAAAGCTACAAGTTAGTGTAGTGCATCCACTGAACAGTGTTCAGCTAAAACTACAAGTTAGTGTAGTGCGACCTCTGCACAGTGTTCAGCTAAAGCTACAAGTTAGTGTAGTGCGTCCTCCTCACAGTGTTCAGCTAAAACTACAAAGTTAGTGTAGTGCGACCTCTGCACAGTGTTCAGCTAAAGCTGCAAGTTAGTGTAGTGCGTCCTCTGCACAGTGTTCATCTAAAGCTAACTGTAGAAGGATGGTGGTGTTTTCCTGATCCTATCACTACCGCAGGCAGCTAAATAAGCTACAAGTTAGTTTTTTGCGAGCTCTGCACAGTGTTCAGCTAAAGCTACCTGTAGAAGGTTGGTGGTTTTTTCCTGATCCTATCACTACCGCAGGCAGCTAAATAAGCTACAAGTTCGTTTTTTTGCAAGCTCTGCACAGTGTTCAGCTAAAGTTACAAGTTAGTGTAGTGTGTCCTCCTCGCAGTGTTCAGCTAAAACTACAAGTTAGTGTAGTGCGAGCTCTGCACAGTGTTCAGCTAAAGCTACCTGTAGAAGGTTGTTGGTGCTTTCTTGATCCTATCACTACCGCAGGCAGCTAAATATGCTACAAATTTGTTTTTTGCGAGCTCTGCACAGTGTTCAGCTGAAGCTACAAGTTAGTGTAGTGCGTCCTCTGAACAGTGTTCAGCTAAAACTTCAAGTTAGTGTAGTGCGACCTCTGCACAGTGTTCAGCTGAAGCTACAAGTTAGTGTAGTGCGTCCTCTGAACAGTGTTCAGCTAAAACTACAAGTTAGTGTAGTGCGACCTCTGCACAGTGTTCAGCTAAAGCTACAAGTTAGTGTAGTGCGTCCTCCTCACAGTGTTCAGCTAAAACTACAAGTTAGTGTAGTGCGACCTCTGCACAGTGTTCAGCTAAAGCTACCTGTAGAAAGTTGTTGGTGCTTTCTTGATCCTATCACTACCGCAGGCAGCTAAATAAGCTACAAGTTAGTTTTTTGTGAGCTCTGCACAGTGTTCAGCTAAAGCTACAAGTTAGTGTACTGTGTCCTCTGAACAGTGTTCAGCTAAAACTACAAGTTAGTTTTTTGCGAGCTCTGCTCAGTGTTCAGCTAAAGCTACAAATTAGTGTAGTGCGTCCTCCTCACAGTGTTCAGCTAAAACTACAAGTTAGTGTAGTGCGACCTCTGCACAGTGTTCAGCTAAAGCTACAAGTTAGTGTAGTGCGTCCTCTGCACAGTGTTCAGCTAAAGCTACCTGTAGAAGGTTGTTGGTGTTTTCCTGATCCTATCACTACCGCAGGCAGCTAAATAAGCTACAAGTTAGTTTTTTGCGAGCTCTGCACAGTGTTCAGCTAAAGCTACCTGTAGAAGGTTGGTGGTGTTTTCCTGATCCTATCACTACCGCAGGCAGCTAATTAAGCTACAAGTTTGTTTTTTGCGAGCTCTGCACAGTGTTCACCTAAAGCTACCCGTAGAAGGTTGGTTGTGTTTTCCTGATCCTATCACTACCGCATTAAGCTAAATGAGCTACAAGTTAGTTTTTTGCGAGCTCTGCACAGTGTTCAGCTACCACTACAAGTTAGCATAGTGCAAGCTCTGCACAGTGTTCAGCTAAAGTTACAAGTTAGTGTAGTGCGTCCTCTTCACAGTGTTCAGCTAAAACTACAAGTTAGTGTAGTGAGTCCTCCCCACAATGTTCCTCTAAAACTACAAGTTAGTGTAGTGCGACCTCTGCACAGTGTTCAGCTAAAGGTACAAGTTAGTGTAGTGCGTCCTCTGAACAGTGTTCAGCTAAAGCTACAAGTTAGTGTAGTGCGTCCTCCTCACAGTGTTCAGCTAAAACTACAAGTTAGTGTAGTGCGACCTCTGCACAGTGTTCAGCTAAAGGTACAAGTTAGTGTAGTGCGTCCTCTGAACAGTGTTCAGCTAAAGCTACAAGTTAGTGTAGTGCGTCCTCCTCACAGTGTTCAGCTAAAGCTACAAGTTAGTGTAGTGCGTCCTCCTCACAGTGTTCAGCTAAAACTACAAGTTAGTGTAGTGCGTCCTCTGCACAGTGTTCAGCTAAAGCTACCTGTAGAAGGTTGTTGGTGTTTTCCTGATCCTATCACTACCGCAGGCAGCTAAATAAGCTACAAGTTAGTTTTTTGCGAGCTCTGCACAATGTTCAGCTAAAGCTACCTGTAGATGGTTGGTGGTGTTTTCCTGATCCTATCACTACCGCAGGCAGCTAAATAAGCTACAAGTTAGTTTTTTGCGAGCTCTGCACAGTGTTCACCTAAAGCTACCTGTAGAAGGTTGGTGGTGTTTTCCTGATCCTATCACTACCGCAGGCAGGTAAATAAGCTACAAGTTCGTTTTTTGCAAGCTCTGCACAGTGTTCAGCCAAAGCTAACTGTAGAAGGTTGGTGGTGTTTTCCTGATCCTATCACTACCGCAGGCAGCTAAATAAGCTACAAGTTAGTTTTTTGCGAGCTCTGCACAATGTTCAGCTAAAGCTACCTGTAGACGGTTGGTGGTGTTTTCCTGATCCTATCACTACCGCAGGCAGCTAAATAAGCTACAAGTTAGTTTTTTGCGAGCTCTGTACAGTGTTCACCTAAAGCTACCTGTAGAAGGTTGGTGGCGTTTTCCTGATCCTATCATTACCGCAGGCAGCTAAATAAGCTACAAGTTAGTTTTTGGCAAGCTCTGCACAGTGTTCACCTAAAGCTAGCTGTAGAAGGTTGGTGGTGTTTTCCTGATCCTATCACTACCGCAGGCAGCTAAATAAACTACAAGTTTGTTTTTTTGCAAGCTCTGCACAGTGTTCAGCTAAAACTACAATTTAGTATAGTGCAAGCTCTGCACAGTGTTCAGCTAAAGTTACAAGTTAGTGTAGTGTGTCCTCCTCACAGTGTTCAGCTAAAACTACAAGTTAGTGTAGTGCGACCTCTGCACAGTGTTCAGCTAAAGCTACCTGTAGAAGGTTGTTGGTGCTTTCTTGATCCTATCACTACCGCAGGCAGCTAAATATGCTACAAGTTCGTTTTTTGCAAGCTCTGCACAGTGTTCAGCTAAAGCTACAAGTTAGTGTAGTGCGTCCTCTGAACAGTGTTCAGCTAAAACTACAAGTTAGTGTAGTGCGACCTCTGCACAGTGTTCAGCTAAAGCTACAAGTTAGTATAGTGCATCCTCCTCACAGTGTTCAGCTAAAACTACAAGTTAGTGTAGTGCGACCTCTGCACAGTGTTCAGCTAAAGCTACAAGTTAGTGTAGTGCGTTCTCCTCACAGTGTTCAGCTAAAGCTACAAGTTAGTGTAGTGCGTCCTCCTCACAGTGTTCAGCTAAAACTACAAGTTAGTGTAGTGCGACCTCTGCACAATGTTCAGCTAAAGCTACCTGTAGAAAGTTGTTGGTACTTTCTTGATCCTATCACTACCGCAGGCAGCTAAATAAGCTACAAGTTAGTTTTTGTGAGCTCTGCACAGTGTTCAGCTAAAGCTACAAGTTAGTGTAGTGTGTCCTCTGAACAGTGTTCAGCTAAAACTATAAGTTAGTTTTTTGCGAGCTCTGCACAGTGTTCAGCTAAAGCTACAAGTTAGTGTAGTGCGTCCTCCTCACAGTGTTCAGCTAAAACTACAAGTTAGTGTAGTGCGTCCTCTGCACAGTGTTCAGCTAAAGCTACCTGTAGAAGGTTGTTGGTGTTTTCCTGATCCTATCACTACCGCAGGCAGCTAAATAAGCTACAAGTTAGTTTTTTGCGAGCTCTGCACAGTGTTCAGCTAAAGCTACCTGTAGAAGGTTGGTGGTGTTTTCCTGATCCTATCACTACCGCAGGCAGCTAAATAAGCTACAAGTTAGTTTTTTGCGAGCTCTGCATAGTGTTCACCTAAAGCTACCTGTAGAAGGTTGGTTGTGTTTTCCTGATCCTATCACTACCGCAGGAAGCTAAATGAGCTACAAGTTAGTTTTTTGCAAGCTCTGCACAGTGTTCAGCTAAAGTTACAAGTTAGTGTAGTGCGTCCTCCTCACAGTGTTCAGCTAAAACTACAAGTTAGTGTAATGCGTCCTCCCCACAATGTTCCGCTAAAACTACAAGTTAGTGTAGTGCGACCTCTGCACAGTGTTCAGCTAAAGGTACAAGTTAGTGTAGTGCGTCCTCTGAACAGTGTTCAGCTAAAGCTACAAGTTAGTGTAGTGCGTCCTCCTCACAGTGTTCAGCTAAAACCACAAGTTAGTGTAGTGCGACCTCTGCACAGTGTTCAGCTAAAACTACCTGTAGAAGGTTGTTGGTGTTTTCCTGATCCTATCATTACCGCAGGCAGCTAAATACGCTACAAGTTAGTTTTTTGCCTGTAGAAGGTTGGTGGTGTTCTCATACTACAGGCAGGCAGTTGATTTTGCTAGCTGCAGTATCAGTATATATATATATATATATATATATATATATATATATATATATAACCCAGCTTAGTGCAGCTACAGGACATTAGTATGTCTTGAAGGCCAACAAGGAGAGGCAGACAGTCACAAGCCAATAAAAGAGGCAAGCAGGCTCTGTGTCTAGAGGCAACAGTGCTGGTCGTGGAGACGGTGCATCCTCATCAACACGTGGCCGTAGGACACGCTTGGCCCTTTTTTTCGGCAGCTGGCCGTGTTGAGCCGCAACATGCGGAAGACTTGGTCGAGTGGATGACCAAGCCATTCTCATCCTCCTCATTCTCTCTCACCCATGCTCAGGGTACTTTGTCTGGCAAAGCAGCTGCCAACGCGGCCTTATCCCTCGGCTCAATGGCATCGGTGACTCCTTCCCTAGCCCCACCATGTCCTCCTGAGGAGTCCCTCGAACTGTTTGACCACAGTGTTGGGTACATGCTCCAGGAGGATGCCCAGAGTTTAGAAGGCTCTGATGATGATACTGAGCTAGATGAAGGCAGTAATGTGAGCACGGACAAAGGGGGTGCCCAAGAAGGACAGCAATATGGCAGTCATGCTCCCCCTGCTGCAGCATACTGTCAGGTTTGCTCCAGTGATGAGGAGGGAGGGGATGATGAGGTCACTGATTCAACGTGGGTGCCTGATAGGAGTGAGGAGGAGGAGGAGGAGGCACATCACCAACGAGGCAGGATGCCCTCCAGGGGCCAGCCTAAGGGCAGCACACTGACTGCATCACACCCCAAAGCTCCGCATGTGCAGGGCGCTGCTGTCTCTGCACGTTATTCCAAAAGTTCTTTGGTGTGGGCCTTTTTTGAGACGAGTGCATCAGATCGCATCGCTGCTATTTGCAACATATGTCTCAAGCGTATCTCGCATGGCCAAAACATCTCCCACTTGGGCACCACATGCTTGACCAGACATATGTTGACCTGCTATACAGTTCGTTGGCAAGCGTATCTAAAAGACCCACACCAAAGAACAAAGAGGACCTCTCCTTGCTCCTCATCAGCTGAGATCTCCAACCCCACTATACCTTCAGTCCTCTCTGAGACCTGCACTGAGAGGAATGAAGGTTTAGAATTAGGTGTGTCACAGCCAAGTACTTGTGGGCAATCTGCTTTTGGTACACCGACGTCAGATTGTACCAGGTAAATTTCCCTGCCCCAGTTGCTGCACCGCCGAATGAAGTTTGCTCCCAGCCATCCACATGCCCAGCAGTTGAATGCTAGCTTGGCAAAATTGCTAGCACTTCAACTGCTGCCTTTTCAGTTGGTAGACTCTGCCCCCTTCCGTGAGTTTGTGGAATGTGCAGTTCCTCAGTGGCAGGTACCCAAACACCACTTTTTCTCACGGAAGGCGATTTCGGCTCTCTACCGGCATGTGGAAGGCAATGTCAATGCCTCGCTGGACAGGGCGGTCAGCGGTAAGGTGCATATTACCACTGACTCATGGTCCAGCAGGCATGGACAGGGACGTTACCTAAGTTTCACCGCGCATTGGGTGACTCTGCTGGCAGCTGGGAAGGATGCAGGACAAGGTGCAGAAGTGTTGGAGGTTGTTCCGCCACCATGCCTCCAAAATGCCACTACTAATGATTGTGACACACCTCTCTCCTCCACCCCCTCCTCTTCTTCTTCCTCCATGACCTCTTCCTGTGCTTGGTCCTCGGAACCAGCGGTGCTCCATAGCCGTTCAAGGAGCTACGCAAGTATGCAGGCCAAAAGATGCCATGCGGTGCTTGAGCTGGTGTGCTTGGGGGACAGGAGCCACACTCGGTCCCAGGTTCTGTCAGCTCTGCAGGGGCAGGTTCAGAGGTGGTTGACGCCATGCCAACTTAAGCCAGGAATGGTGGTTTGCGACAATGGCACCAACCTCCTCTTTGCCCTCCGACAGGGACAAATGACCCATGTGCCCTATTTGGCTCACGTCCTTAACTTGGTGGTGCAGCGGTTCTTGGGCAGGTACCCAGGCTTACAGGATGTCCTGAGGCAGGCCAGGAAAGTCTGTGTGCATTTCCGCCGGTCATATAATGCCAGTGCTCGGCTGGCAGACCTCCAAAAGGAGTTTAACCTGCCCAAGAACCGCCTAATCTGTGACATGCCCACCGGGTGGAACTCAACGTTGGCCATGCTGCAGCGGCTGCACACACAGCAGAGGGCCATCAATGAGTATCTGTGCAACTATGGCACCAGGACAGGGTCAGGGGAGCTTGTTTTTTTTCCCCACGCCAGTGGGCCATGATCAGGGATGCATGCACTGTCCTGTCACCATTTGAGGAGGCCACGAGGATGGTGAGCAGTGACAGTGCATGCATCAGTGACACTGTCCCCCTTGTCCACCTGTTGGAGCACACGCTGCGTGGAATAATGGACAGGGCACTTTAGGCAGAACAGAGGCAGGAAGAGGAGGACTTCCTTAGCTCTCAAGGCCCCCTTTATCCAGACAGTGTTCCTGCGTGCCCGCCGATCACACAGGCAGAGGAGGAGGATTGTGTCAGTATGGAGGTGGAGCCTGGCACTCAGCATCAGCAGCAGTCTTTAAGGGATCAGTCCCAAGAAACACATGGACTTGTACGTGGCTGGGAGGAGGTGGCTGCAGACCATGTCGTCCTTAGTGACCCAGAGGACTCCAGACCGAATGCCTCAGCAAACCTACGCTGCATGGCCTCCCTGATCCTGCAAAACCTGCGTAAGGATCCCCGTATTCGTGGTATCAAGAAGAAGGACCAATACTGGCTGGCAACCCTCCTTGATCCACGTTACAAGGGTAAGGTTGCGGACCTTATCTTGCCATCGCAGAGGGAGCAGAGGATGAAACATCTTCGGGAGGCCTTGCAGAAAGGTCTGTGCAATGCATTCCCAGAGACTGGGAGGTTACAAACTCCTGTTTCTGGACAACATGTTGCTGAGGCTTCGGTCAGTCAAAGAAGGAGTGGTGGATAAGGTGGCCATCTGACCGATGCGTTCAGACAATTTTTTAGTCCGCAGCCCCAAGGTATGATCGGTTCCAGCAACCATCGCCAGCGTCTGTTTTACATGGTGCAGGAATACCTAGGGGCAAGATCTGACTTGGACACCTTTCCCACCGAAAATCCTCTGGGTTACTGGGTCTTGAGGATGGATCACTGGCCAGAGCTTGCACAGTATGAAATTGAGCTACTGGCCTGTCCTGCATCCAGGGTTCTTTCGGAACGCACATTCAGTGCTGCTGGAGGCTTTGTAACCGATCACAGGGTGCGTCTGTCCACCGACTCAGTCGATCGACTGACCTTCATACAAATGAATCAGTCTTGGATCACCACCAGCTACCAAGCACCTGATGCTGATGTAACCAAATATTTTTTTTTGAAATCTCAGATTTCTTCAAAGACTGCCTATGCTGATGCTGAGTGACTATCCTGAGTAATTATCCTCTTCCTCCTCAATGATCATGCTGATAGCTTGTAAGAACATTTTTGGTTCTGGGCGCTGCCACCAGTGCCTAAGGCCCAATTTTTCAGCCCCTATTTAACAGGGGCGTGTAATTTCAATTTTTGATGCAATACTTTGCAGCAGGGCTCGTTCCTGCGTTCCAACTAGAGTATCTGTGAGGGGTTGCAGTGTTGTGGCACCAGCACCAGTGCCTAAGGCCCAATTTTTCAGCCCCTGTTCAACAGGGGCATGTAATTACAATTCTTTATCTAATATTTCACAGCAGGGCCAGTTTCTGCGCCCACCAAGAGCGAGTGAGGACTTACAGTGTTGTGGCACCAGCACCACCACCAAAGGCCCAATTTTTCTGCCCCTGATTAACAGGGGCGTGTAATTACAATTTTTGATGCAATACTTTGCAGCAGGGCTCGTTCCTGCATTCCAACTAGAGTATCTGTGAGGGGTTGCAGTGTTGTGGCACCAGCACCAGTGCCTAAGGCCCAATTTTTCTGCCCCTGTTTAACAGGGTGTGTAATTACAATTTTTGATGCAATACTTTGCAGCAGGGCTTGTTCCTGCGTTCCAACTAGAGTATCTGTGAGAGGTTGCAGTGTTGTGGCACCAGCACCAGTGCCTAAGGCCCAATTTTTCTGCCCCTGTTTAACAGGGCATGTAATTACAATTTTTGATGTAATACTTTGCAGCAGGGCTCGTTCCTGCGTTCCAACTAGAGTATCTGTGAGGGGTTGCAGTGTTGTGGCACCAGCACCAGTGCCTAAGGCCCAATTTTTCAGCCCGTGTTTAACAGGGGCGTGTAATTTCAATTTTTGATGCAATACTTTGCAGCAGGGCTTGTTTCTGCGTTCCAACTAGAGTATCTGTGAGGGGTTGCAGTGTTGTGGCACCAGCACCAGTGCCTAAGGCCCAATTTTTCAGCCCCTGTTCAACAGGGGCATGTAATTACAATTTTTGATGCAATACTTTGCAGCAGGGCTTGTTCCTGCGTTCCAACTAGAGTATCTGTGAGAGGTTGCAGTGTTGTGGCACCAGCACCAGTGCCTAAGGCCCAATTTTTCTGCCCCTGTTTAACAGGGCATGTAATTACAATTTTTGATGTAATACTTTGCAGCAGGGCTCGTTCCTGCGTTCCAACTAGAGTATCTGTGAGGGGTTGCAGTGTTGTGGCACCAGCACCAGTGCCTAAGGCCCAATTTTTCAGCCCGTGTTTAACAGGGGCATGTAATTTCAATTTTTGATGCAATACTTTGCAGCAGGGCTTGTTTCTGCGTTCCAACTAGAGTATCTGTGAGGGGTTGCAGTGTTGGGGCACCAGCACCAGTGCCTAAGGCCCAATTTTTCAGCCCCTGTTCAACAGGGGCATGTAATTACAATTTTTGATCTAATATTTCACAGCAGGGCCCGTTTCTGTGCCCACCAAGAGCGAGTGAGGACTTACAGTGTTGTGGCACCAGCACCACCACCAAAGGCCCAATTTTTCTGCCCCTGTTCAACAGGGGCATGTAATTACAATTCTTGATCTAATATTTCACAGCAGGGCACGTTTCTGCGCCCACCAAGAGCGAGTGAGGACTTACAGTGTTGTGGCACCAGCACCACCACCAAAGGCCCAATTTTTCTGCCCCTGTTCAACAGGGGCATGAAATTACAATTCTTGATCTAATATTTCACAGCAGGGCCCTGAGAGGGCTTATGCCCCGTACACACGGTCGGACATTGATCGGACATTCCGACAACAAAATCCTAGGATTTTTTCCGACGGATGTTGGCTCAAACTTGTTTTGCGTACACACGGTCGCACAAAGTTGTCGGAATTTCCGATCGCCAACAACGCGGTGAAGTCAACCACGTACAACGAGACTAGAAAAGGACAGTTCAGAACCAAGCGCGGCACCCTTTGGGCTCCTTTTGCTAATCTCAAGTTAGTAAAAGTTTGGTGAGAGACGATTCGCACTTGTTCAGACTCGTGGCTTTCAGATCGTTTTCTGCGGTTCAGTTTGTGCTTGTGGGTTTGTATCTGCTCTTCAGTGCGTGCAGTCAGTTCGTATTGGAGTTTTCTGTGCGATCTTGTCCGCTCGTTGCTGTTTTTCAGGTCGCTTTTCACAGGCCTTGCTGTTCTTCAGTGCGTTCTGTTACATCGTTCTGAGCAGCCGACCGTTTTCTAGCCATGTTGCGTATACGTACTCCTTGTAGAGTTCATGCTGTGCGGGGGCTTGGTGTTGGGGTCCTGACCTTGACACAAGTCCAGTCCATGAACAGGGTGGGGAGGAGTTCATGGACCAAGAATTGGTTGCTTCAGCGTGACCAGTTCTCTCATATGCCTTTGCTCCGTGAGATCATTGATCATGATGATTTCAGGAACTTTCTCAGGATGACGGACCCCGTATGTCACCGTTTGTTGGCTTCGCTGACCCCCTATATCAGCAGGCAGGATACCTGCATGAGGCAAGCCATCACTCCGGAGCAGAGGCTCATCACTACTTAGCGACAGGGAGAAGCCTGCAGGACTTGAAGTTCTCAACAGGCATCTTCCCCCAGGCTCTGGGGATCATTATCCCAGAGACCTGTTCTGCCATCATCCAGGTCCTGCAGAAGGAGTATATGAAGGTAAGATTTTTATCCTCTTATATCACATTTTATTGTATTGAATGTTTGCTAGTATATTGTATTTATTTCCTCATTCCCTAATTACCATGATTGTAATATTCTGTGAATGTCCCCTTTCTCCTCATGCATGCTGGAATTTTATGGGGGGTTTTTTGTCCTTCATACATATTTGCCTTCACTTACCTCCCCAGCATGTTCTCCTGGCCCTATATTCACCTCATGTAGTCACTTAACAATGTATTTTATCAGCTCCATAGTAGTGCTTTACCTCAAACACCCATAAAATGTTTAGAAATGTGATTTGTGCTTTAAATTCAGGCAGAGGGCCAGAGGCTTGTTTTTGTGGTGTCCCCAAATCATTTTGAACCCTCCCTCCCAACTGCTAAGTCAGCTGATCCCAATTCTCTATCTATCCTCAATCCTCTATCTGCTGACTTTGCCAAACCCATACACACTATACCCATCTCTTTTGTGGTCAGATTTATGGTGAATTCCCCAAAGCATGTAGTGCAAGGGCCAGCTGGTATACTTTCAAATGGTACTGTTTAAAGTTTTTGGATACTATTATTATCTTGATAGGTAATAGCAGAATGTCCAAATGTGCTCAAATGTGTACAGTGTGTATTTATATCTTTGTATTATGACACTTCTTACCTGTCCAGTGGGCTGCCAATAGTGTAACTAAGGAGGGGCTGTTCCAAGTAATACCCATTTTTTAGGCATTCATCTCTCAATGAAGTGAAGAGGGTTACCTGTCCAAGATTCCTCCCCCTATAATGTTAGAAATGGCCCATGAGGGGGGGGGAATATGATGGGTGTACCTTATACTTTGGTGTTGTAAAATTCCCCTTAATAAATGTTATCTGGATGTTGGCCAAGAATGTTTGTGTCTAATCTGCTTTCCATGTTTATGTGCAAAAATACAAATTTTTTTTGGTTTTTCTCAACAGTTTCCTTCCACGCCACAGGAATGGCAGACTGTGGCCTCCCACTTTGCCCAGCGGTGGGACTTTCCTAACTGCAGAGGGGCAATTGATGGGAAACACGTCCACATCATCCCACCACCCAACTCGGGGTCATACTATTATAATTACAAGGGGTTCAATAGTATTGTGATGTTGGCGGTGGTGTCGGCTAATTATGAGTTCCTGTATGTGGACGTGGGGAAAAAGTGGCCGGATGTCCGATGGTGGAGTCATTGCCCAGACGGAATTTTACAGGCATCTCCAGAATGGCAGCCTGGACTTGCCACCTCCAGAAGAGAATGTGGAAGGACTCCCATTAATCTTCGTTGCGGATGAAGCATTTGCGCTGGGGGACCATCTGATGTGGCCATTCCCGATGAGGACCCTCACCCCGGAACAGAGGGTTTTTAATTACCGGCTGGCCAGAGCCAGAAGAGTAGTGGAGAACACATTTGGAATCATGGCCAGCCGGTTCCGCCTATTTCTTACACCCATCCATATGGCGGAGTATAAACTGAATCATATAATCCTGGCGTGCTGTGTTCTACATAACTTTTTACATCAACATTCTGACAACTATGCTGGCTCAGTTGGGCCTGAGGCCAGAATTATAAATGAAACAATCCTGACGGCGCTTGAAAGTGGCCGTCCTGGCTTGCCCTCCCTGAGTGCCCGTGATGTCTGGTTAAGATACCTTGAGTTCTTTGCGGGTAGGGGGGCCATCAATATGCCAGACAATTTGTTTAACCTTGATCCAATAAAAAAAAATTTGCAAATCTTTGGTGACATTTACTGCTTGTGTTTGTTTTAGCTGACCCTGACAGAAATGTGGTGAGTCCAGAAAATGGCGTGATTGTGTAACCTTACAAAGCACTGTTGGGTGGTATTTACTAAAGGCAAAGACACTTTGCACTACAAGTGCACCTGAAACTGCACTGAAACTGCACTGGTAGTGCAAAGAGGATTTTCCCTTAGGAAATAACCCCCATTGTCACAGAAAACAGCAATTACATTACCACAAAAGTGTTGTAGCGTTGAGACAATAATCCACACATTCTTGATTAACTATCTTTTTAATACCTGCACAAACACATGTGCATTTAAAAACAAACCAACATGTTTGTTGTATAACAATTTTTGGGGTGGCATTATCAAAAATAGAAATGTCCATTTAAGATAAAACAGGCATGTGTAAAACCAACAAGAAAGACACAAATCTTGAACTTACAAAGTTTACATTTGGTAGAACTTGAAGGCAATATCAGACATGAGTATTTAGGAACTGTGTTTGATATTGCGTTCAGATGGGGTGAAGTCACCCCAGGAAAAGCCAATTTTGGAAGATGCACACAAATTTCCAAATGTCTACATGTGCTAGCTGCCATCACAGGGGATCAAGGGACGTGTTTTGGGGGAGCAACCCCTTCCTCTCAGCTAGTTTATTATTGAGGAAGGGGTTGCACCCCCAAAACACGTCCATTGATCTCCCGTGATGGCAGATAGCACATGTTGGCACACTGTGTGCATCCTCCAAATTTGGCTTTTCTAAAAATCGCTAAAACATTTAGAACATTGTAGCACACAAAAAAAGAAAGTGATTTGGAGGGGTTTTAAACTCGCCCCAAAACATCAATGATGTTCTTATTTTTTTGAATAACATCATTGATGTTTTTCTGGAAGTTTTCCAAAGCTAAATTACACCCCATGATCTCCCCGATCAGGATCTGGGCACTTTCTGATGTTAAAGGATCTGTATCCACAACATCACGATCACCTAAAAAGAGAGAAACCAAACAAAAACAGGTATCAAAAATATGCCGACATCCTTCTCTTACCTGAGCCTGTGGTCGCAGACACTCACCTGTTGTGATGACTAGTTCCACCACATCTTCTTCCTCCTGCTCTTCCTGTGTTGGGGGGAATTCCCCTTCTTCCAGAGGGGGGGGGGCTCTGGTCTCCTCGGATGAGGGGTGTCCTCTGAGTCTTTTCTCCCCTATGTAAAACAAAAATGCTATACTTAGCACACAGATATTTGATGGCAGAACTATAAATAGGAAACATTGCTTGGAAATGGGGTACTATTTCTATAATTTCTACTATTGTCTATTTTGGCAGAGTTCCAAGATGTAGAATTTTCAGTGTCGTTTGTCAAGCTGCAATACTTTATCTGTTTGGTACAAGCTTCACAGATGGAGACCCCCCTATAGTATACACTGGAGCACCTGTGTGCCCCCCCTAATAAAAATGGTGTTTTGGTGTCCCACGCTAGTGCTCCAGTGTCCAGATGTGAAAACAGCTGCTCAGTGTCCTCTCCTTACACAGAATCTAGTTTGCATTTCATTCTAGTAACAAAGCCATCTACACAACCAAATTAGTTTCATACAAGTAGGGCGTAAAAAATGTGGCCAAATGCATATGGCCAAAACAATGGTGTTTTATAGGCTGAAAGAAAAATGTTTGATACGAACCAATAATGAATGAAACATGAAAGTTGCCATTTTAAAATGTACACTTTTAAGAAAAGCACATGGAGCAGCACGAACGTAATAAACATAAAGAATAGGAACACAGCACAACTACTTACTTTTTTGCAGCACTCTCCGGATCTTTCTGTACTGCTCATGTTCTCGTAATTTGAGGTCCGACCACCGCTTCCTGAGCTGATCTTTCGATCGTCGTACCCCGAAATTCCGGTGCAGACTCCTGACCACTTTCGCCATGATCTTGGCCTTTCTGACATTGGGGTTGGGGTAATGTCCATACTTTCCATCATAGTCAGCCTTTTTCAGGATGTCGACCATCTCCAACATCTCCCCAAAGGACATATTTGAGGCCTTAAATCTCCATCTGGATCAGGACGTCTCCGGATCCGGGCTTTCCTCCTCCTCCTCCTCGTTCCTGTAATTAGCACGCACCTGCTGTGTCTCCGCCATGTGCTCTTCCCCCACTGCGCAGAACAAAAAGGGGCGGGGAATAGACTAGAAAGAACGTCAGGGGCGGGCGTAGTTACACGCATGCGCAGTGTGTATAAAGCGTAACACGCGTGTGTATTACGTACGATCTGTGAGCGGAGGAAGGAGCATCGGAGGCGCTGATCGTAATAATGAAGGTAAGAGATAACAAAATAAGTGTAGCACTAAATAAGTTTAAAATATCAGAAATTACAAAATAAGCAGTCCCAAACGTAGAATATGGGAGGGAATCATCCATAAATATTAGTCCTGATGTTAGAAAGTCCGCTGAAGATATATGACTTCAAACATAACATCTAGGATGAAGACAGACACACCACCACCAACATTGAAGAGGCTTACCAGATTGAATGGACCCAAAGGGGCATACGCCGGGTTGGGTCAAACAAAGCTTAGGTGGTCAGTGGCTGTAGATGGCCCGGAGGGGTGATGTTTATGGAATGAACCGTAGGTTGTAGTATCCCTCAGAGCGGTGTTAACGGTGTTGTAGTATCCCTCAGGATGGTATTAAGAACCGAGTGGTAGTGATGGCAAGATGGGGAAAAAGGAAGGAAGGCCACATAGTGTGAATCCGTAAACAAATATGGAATTTATTAAAAATAAAGAAATACACTCACATGTAAATCCAATAAAAACAGCGCTGTAAGGAAGTGACGTCAGTGGGGTACTACCCGACGCGTTTCATCCTCTTAGATGTCATCTGGGGGGTTTTCCCCACTGCAGCCAACCAAATATATATAGAGAATGTATCAATAATGATGGGAAGCAGCTCCACGGATGAAAAATAGTCACTTCCGGTATTCGGGTAAGATGGCCGCCCAGCGTGCGTTCCACACCTCGCATTAAGTGTGAATACCGGAAGTGTAACCAGTGGGGTCAGGAGTGACGTACAAATCAAAATGAGCATATTGGAAAATAAAACAGGTAAGCCAATATCAATTAAACAATGTCAAATGTGCCATGTGCATGAAGGATGTGGTGACAAATCAAAAAGAGAGACAAAACTGTCACTAAAGTTGTGACCGGTGTATGGCTCTATTTGCTACGCAGCGGTGTGCGTGCGCATCGAGGTGAAGCAAGTGATATGGGGCATGCGCATCTGGCGCATGCGCAGTAGAAAGAAAGGACGTAAATGTATAGTCCTTCTTGCGTTGGTGAGGGGGCGGTGCTATGCTAAGAGGGCAACAGCGTCACAACCCGGCTACACTATACAATGCTTGTGCAGACCCGTACATGTCATGCAGATGCCCCAGAACTAAATGGGGTGGCCCCAAATAAACTAAATAAAAAAGGGGCAAGTGTACCCGATGTATAAATATATGGACTTAATTGCAAAGGTGACAAACCAAATGGTGCATGTGTGTAAATCACGTACCTTATATACATCGGGCATGTATGTATATGTGAAAAAATATGTAAAAAATATAAATTCAGAAGAGATGAATCTAGTGGCAATCGATCTAATCCATGGTCATGTACTCAAAAGGGGAAACAAAAAATAACAACAAAGAAAAAAAAAAAAATTTCTTGTTTTGTTTTTTTTAATTTACCCTCTTTGTTATCTCCAAAGTGTGGTGTGCATCGAATACAAGGCATGCAAATTCAAGTGTGTGAGTCTGATATTAAATCAGATAAAAATAGAAAAATAAACAAAAAATGGTAGAACAGACAGCGAATATAATGGTATAGTGTAGTGTAGTGATGACTACACCACTCTAAATCCGTATATAAAATCATGGAGTGGGTTCCCATAGTAACGTACAAGTAAATAGTCATCTAATACATGTGTGTTAAAAACGTGTACATACACAAAATGTCAATAACAAAATCAATGCATGTATGTGAAAATATAATTTAAAATAATTTAAAATAATTTAAAATAATTAAATACAAAAAAGGAGAGAGCCACGGAAAATAAACTAAGACGTCAAGCTCTATTAATAAAAGCATTGACGTCTAATTCCACGTTGATACCTAATGGGAAAAGTGTGCGGAGCTCATGGATCCAGAAGGTCTCTAAACGGGACATGCCCCTGGTCAGGGCACCACCCCTCCAGGGGGGAACATATCTGTCTATCACCACGAATTGTGTCCCCTCTATGACACGATTGTGGCGTAGCTTGTAATGTCGGGGGACTGTGTGTTTAGTGTCCCTGCTCTTAATAAGAGCGATATGCTCCGCTACTCTTACAGCAAAAGAGCGAATGGTGCGGCCCACATATTGTTTCCCACAGTGACATGTAATAAGGTACATGATATGACTGGTGGTACAGGTGCAAAACTGCTTAATGGCATATCTTTTTTGGGTAACAGAAGACATAAAAGAGACAGTTTTTCTTCAAAGGTAAGAGCCAAACTTGGGCCTATACTGCTTCTAGATTGAGGCCTATATTGTAACAAGATTAGGAGAGTTTTGGCTGACATTAGGGTTTGTCTTGTGTTGTGTCTTGCAGTGAAAATGGATATCTTGAACGATACCGACTTCATGGCAATATTCATTGACATGTTCAGGGAGCTGCCTTGTCTGTGGGAGATCAACCACCCACATTATAAGAACCAAACAAATAGGAAGGCAGCGCTGGATCAATTGTTGGAAATTGTGAAGCAGGTGATCCCCACGGCAGACATCACCTATTTGAAGATCCTAATTGGTGGCCTGAGGAGCACATATGTAAGGGAGCGCAAGAAAGTCCAGGATTAGCAGAGATCCGGAGCAGCAGATGACATCTATGTCCCCAGGATGTGGTACTATGACAGGCTGCATTTTCTGGCAGGTCAGACTGAACCCAGGTCATCACTCTCCAGTCTTCCTTCCACGCTTCCTTCCCCCCAGCTGAGGCTTCTGACGCCCAACCTGGGCCTTCCAGGCAGCAACATGTGGAGGAGCCCAGCTTGAGCCAGGTATAGCATTCTTCTAAATATTTCTGGTTGTCCAATCAATGATGTTAACTAGATGTTAGTTTGGAGTACTAATTTATGATTGTGATTGATGATGCAAAACATTACAACCATGTCCCTTTTTCATACACAGGGAAGTCTCAGCCAGGAGGTGGCCGGGCCGAGCAGGCTGCCTGATATGCAGGTCCCTCCCCTACACCTGCAAAGAGAAAGTGGCAGGAAGAGGAGTACCCTAGAGGAGGCTGCCATAGGCCTCTTTTGGAAGGCTACAGAGGCCCTGGGAGCACCCCACACTGTGGAGGAGGACTTTGCTGGCATAATTGCCTGTAAAATGCAGCGGATGGAGGAGGGCCAACAACTCATGTGTGAGTCATTAATGTTGGAAGATCTTAATAAGGGGTTGAGGGCCCAAATAACATCTGCTACCCACATTTGTGACCTCACACATGGTCCTCCTCCTCCTCCTCCAGGTCCTCCCCCTCCTCTTCCTCCAGGTCCTACTAGTCCTCCTCCTCCTCCAGGTCATACTCCTCCTCCTGCAACATCTCCAACAGCAGAGCCACAGCCAGGAAGGAAGCGTGGAAGGAAGACCAGAAAGTGATGACTCTGGATCCAGTCTGATCTGGCAAAAGATGCAGCCTCTTGTGGTACCACAGCCTGGGAACACAGATGTCATCTGCTTCTTTCCAGATCTCTGGGACTTCTGGACCAGACTGCACTCCCTTACATATGGACTCCTCAGGCCACCAATTTTGATGTTCAAGAATTGATGTCTGCCCTGGGGGTCCAAGGCTTCGCTAATTAATGCTGTTTCTCCAGCGCTGCCTCCCTCTTTGTTTGGTTCTGAGCCCTTAATAAAGGATTTTTGGTTTCAATTATACTTGCCTATGTGTGTTTTCCTTCAAAAAGGACAGTTTGTTGGTGAGGATTCAGGTACATTTCAAATATACAATGTGAAATTAACAAGGGACACCAACACCAAACAATCTCCTTGAGATTAAATAATACAAGATAATAATGGTGTTGTGGTAACTTGACACACAAAACACACACAAAAATATTCTTGAGTAAAACTAAAAATAAAATAAAACAAAGATCAGCCTTGAAAAAAATACAAACCTAAAATAAAATAAAAAATCTGCCTTTAAAAAAAAATACACATATTTTTGTCAGATGTGACAAATCAAAATATATTAAGGGAATCCCGATAAATAATAAAGAAAGAAGTTTGTGAGAAGTCTGTGTGAATATGAGCAGCAAAACTACTTCATTCCGCTGTATTAAACCATTTTTAACATTGCATCGTGACGAAAGTGTTGTATCCATTGCGAACGCTAAGTTTACCAGACCGAGCTATTCCGTCTCGGAATTTCTTCTGAGCATGCGTGGCACTTGTGTGTCGGAACAGGCCACACACGGTCGGAATTGACGTGATCGGATTTTGTTGTCGGAAAATTTTATAGCCTGCTCTCAAACTTTTTGTGTCGGAAAATCCGATGGAAAATGTCCGATGGAGCCCACACACGGTCGGAATGTCCGACAACACGCTCCGATCGGACATTTTCCATCGGAAAATCGGACCGTGTGTACGGGGCATTACAGTGTTGTGGCCACAACAACACCTAAGGCCCAAATTTCTGCTGAGTATATAGGGCAGGCCCCTACTTTCAAACATCCAACTTACAAACTACTCCTACTTGCAAAAGGAAGGAGACAACAGAAAGTGAGATGAAATCTACCCCTAGGAAGGGAAATTCTCTCCTGTAAGAGTTAATATGGGAAAAACATTTCTCCTTTCCATTGATGCTTTATCACCAATCCTTTTTTCACAAAAAAACGCAAATTTTCAAAAAACATTTGTCATTGGGACAAAAAGTGAGGTGAAATCTTCTGAAGAGGAGCACAGACAGCAAAACAAATGTCACAGGGGTGATAACCCTTCCCTATGTTTTCCAAAAAGCTTAAAATAGATTTTTTGACTGGAGCTAAACACGTTAAAAATGTACCAGTTCAAAATTACAAACAGATTCTACTTAACAACAAACCTACAGTCCCTGTCTTGTTTGCACAGCCTGTGTACTGCTGTTCAGAGTACAGAGCCTGTATACTGCTGTTTCCGTTTTTAATTTGGGTGCCGGGTTCCCCTTAATATCCATACAAGACCCAAAGGGCCTGGTAATGGACTGGGGGTTACCCATGCCGTTTGTCTCACTGATTTTCATCCATATTGCCAGGACCCGACATTTTTTTTTTTATATCCTTTATTTTTTTAAGAAATTCCATACATTATTCACAACATTCGTACATGTTATTTAATAATACAATACATATAAATTGTACAAACCCATTCTTTTATTCCTACCCTCTTTCATTACGGTGTTATATTTCTACTACTAATTCATATCTCCATTTTTTTTTTTTCTTCCCTGTACCTTCTCCCCCCCTCCCCCCCTCCACCACAACGAACATCTCCTATGACCTATAGTATTTTAATCACCGCACTCTCATTTACCACTGACTTCCCCCATATCTAATGTTCTTAATTGTCTAGGTATATTATCATTACTTCTGCAGGCCATCTTTTTATCCTTTTCTCTCTTCTCCCCTTTCATTCTCCCTCCTTTCTCTTCTTCCTTTTCCTCGGCTGTTCCTATCTACCCTTTCCTCTCTAGTTACATCTGAAGCCTCTCCACTATCAACTGGTGCTGGGCCAAGTCCACATCCCCCAGCCATGATTGCCATATCTTATTGAATTTACCCCTGTCACCTCTGCGACTATAGGCCAATCGCTCTCTAGGAAGCAACGAATTGACATATGCAATTCATTGCTTCCCTGTAGGCACCGTTGGGGCCATCCAGTGCCTTTCAATGAGTTTTCTGGCCAAGTACATCAGTCTAGTTAACATAAAATACTTTCCTCCCGGGAACATTTTTGCATTTATGGCTCCAAGTAAGTATACAGTCGGGTCTAGGGGGATGGGGACCTGCGCTAGCCTCGAGATGCACTGGGAGACCTCATCCCAGTACCTATGCAGCTTTGGGCACCTTAAAATTTGGTGGATGAAGTCCCCCTGTGCACTCTACACTTGGGGCACCACAGGGAGTCTCCTCCTCCCCACTTATAAAGCTGTACTGGTGTTCTATAGGCCCTGTGCAAAATAAATAATTGTGACAGCCTTTGGGATGCGGATAGCGACACCACCGGAATAGCCTCAAGCGCCATTTCCCACTGTTTTTTGTCTATCTCCCCTATATCTTCTACCCATTTATTTCGGCACTTTAACAAGGTATGATCCTGAACCGACATCAGTAACTCCCTATATATTTTTGATATTAGCCCTTTCCTCGTATCTGCTATTAAAACCTCACTCAAGAGTGATACTGTTGATACTGTCAGAGAATGTGTTATTTGTTGTGCCTGTAACGCATGGCGAAGTTGGAGGTATTGATAAAAAGCCCTCGGGTTCAGGTGAAATTCCCTGCATAGTTGTTCATATGTCTTTAGCGCCTCCCCTCATATAATTGTGAGAAAAACCAAATCCCCTTTTCTTTCCAGTGTGTAAACCCTTGTAATTCCTGGATATCAGGGTATCTTCTGTTATGCCATATCGGTGTGAATGGGAGCACGCCCGTTATTTTTAGCGCTTTCCGGATCTCTCCCCATACCCTTTTAAAGAGAGTACTTATGGGTTCTAGGTCCTTCATACTTGGTAAATCCATTTCCAAATGGGAGGCCGCCTCTAACGTGGGTTTCGATATGGTCACCAATTTACATGTAGGGTCCTCATTTCCCTTCCGACCCCACCCTGCCATTTGTTGTAGCTGTGATGCCAAAAAATACAGTTTAGAATGGGTTATTGCCAGCCCTCCTCTGTCTTTTTCATATTGCAATGTTTCTAAACTAATCCTGGGTGCCTTTTTTTTCCATATCAGTTCTCTCATTAGTGTATCAATTCGCTTGAACCACTTTTTTTATATCCATATCGGTGAATTATGAAAAACGTACAGTTGCTGTGGGGCCCATACCATTTTTATTAGGTTTGCTCGTCCTATAACTGATAGGGGAAGCCTACACCAGCTATTGCATTTTTCTTTCTGTCTAGCAAGCAATGGCCCCAAGTTCAACTGAAGATACTCAGCCAGATTCGGGGACACCATCACTCCCAGATACTTATAGCTACCAACTATTACTATTTGTTCCGCCCCCACTGGTAGTCTGTCCCTCGGCTGGTCTATAGGCATTAAGGTTGATTTTGACCAGTTAATAGCAAAGCCTGAAAAGCTGCCATATTCTCCCACTATCTCTATTACTGCCCGCAATGATGAGGTCATGTCACCTAAATATATAAGTGCATCATCTGCATATAAAGATATTTTTTCCTCTCTCTGATACCTATGGAACCCCACCACCTCCATTGAATTCCGGATCATTATAGCCAAAGGCTCTATTGCCAAAGCGAACAGTAATGGAGACAGTGGGCATCCCTGTCTGGTACCTCTATGCAATTCAAATGGAGACGAAAGGTTATTATTAATACGTATACTAGCTCTAGGCTTAGAATAAAGTACCTTTACCCATGATACAAATTTACTTCCCACTCCAAATCTTTCCAATATTTCCATAAGGTAGAGCCACTCCACACTATCAAACGCCTTAGAGGCGTCCAGAGACAGAATGGCACTACCCCCCGGATTATCCACTGGCATCTGTAGATTCATATAGAGTCTCCTTATATTATCCGACGTAGAGCGGGTGGGTATAAAGCCAGACTGATCACAGTGAACCAACTTGCCAATCACTTGAGATAGCCTCTTAGCCAGGACACTGGCAAACAGCTTGACATCCGCATTTAATAGCGAAATTGGACGATATGAATCTAATAGGAGTCTGTCTTTTCCAGGCTTTAAAAGTACAGTTATTATTGCCTCTTGCATACTATCTGGCAAGTGACCCACTTCCTCAGCCTCCATTATAGCCTGTAGTAATGATGGTAAGAGGTCCTCCCTATAGTGGGAGTATACCTCTGCCGGGATCCCATCTGGGCCTGGTGATTTATGGTGCTTTGTCCCCTCCAAGGCTTCTGTTAATTCAGCTAGTGTAATTGGACGGTTCAACATTTCCCTGTCTGCCTCCGTTAACCGCGGGAACAGACAGGATTGTAGGAACTGTACCAAATCAGATGGAATGTAACTGGTTTTACTAGAATACAAATCCCTATAGAACTGCTGGAAGCTGTTTAAAATGTTTGAGCTAAGGGTCTACCTCTCCCCAGATTCAACCCTCACGGCCAAGATATTGGTAGAATCCCGTTGCTCTCTGGCTATAAGGGCTAAAAGGCGGCCAGTATTCTCCCCTTCTTCAAAATAACTCTGTTGCTGAAAGTATCTTCTCTTCTCTGCTGCAGATAACCAAACCGAGTTATATACCACTTGGGCCTCCTTCCAGGACTCTTGATTAGATTTTGATGGGTCCCTTACTAAAGCCTGTTCCCTTTCTTTCAATTCTTCCCGTACCCTGTTCTCCCATTCCCTGGATCGAGTTTTAATTCCCGCAATTTCTTTAATGAGACATCCCCTCAAGAATGCCTTGAGTGTGTCCCATACTACCGCTGCGCTAGCAGATCCCCTGTTAAACTGCAGGAATTCCCGTAGTGCCTCTCTCGTTCTGTCTACCTGCGGAAACAGAGTTAACCAATAGGGGTTCACTTTCCATAAGGGACACCCCAGCATTCCAGTGGTGTCTAACCGCACCCAAAATGGAGAGTGGTCGGATAATAAATGTGGCTCATATGCTGAGTCCTCTACCCACTGCAAAAGTGCCTCATTCCCCAGACCCAAATAGATACGGGAGAAGCCATCGTATGTTGCAGAGTAACATGAGTAACATCTATCCTTTTCGTGTCTCTCTCTCCATACATCCAGGAGTCCTAGTTCCGAAAGCAAGGCAGCAAAAGCCGTTTTGCCAACTGTCCGTCTCACACTTCTAGGTGTCAAGGACATTCTAGCCTGGGAATTATCTAGGATATTATTATAATCTCCCAATGCTAATACCGGGACATCTGGGTGTAAGGCCATAAATTGTGATAGGCACCCAAGTGGAACTGTTGAGAATGGTGGGGGTATATATATAGAGGCGATTATACATATTAGTCCATTAATTTTACACAGCAAAAAGACAAATTTTCCCTCCTTGTCCACTCTCTGTTTTATGCACTCAAAGGAGACATCCGAGGAGACCATTACACTAACTCCCCTTGAATATGAAGTGTGCATGGAATGGAACTGTGTCGGGTATCTCCGTGAGCACAATAAGTGAACCGAGTCTGGACACATACGCGTTTCTTGCAAACAGATTATCTGAGGTTTCATTTTATCAAAATATCTGAACATTGCACTTCTCTTATCTCTGTCCCTCAACCCTCTCACATTCCATGTCATTAAAAGTAAACCTTTTTTCTTCTCCTTACTCATATAGGAAAGCATACCAGTTACAGTAATTATAAAGCCAAAAACAACAACATAAACAATAAGTCAAGATACAATTATCCTTCTGAGTTTTACCTACCCCTTGGGCCCCATCAGTGTACAATACATATCTGCATACCTTCCTCTTGCTACCCCACCCATCAGTAATGAGACATAGAAAACATTTGTGGCTAAACTTATTTTTGTGATATTTTCCACTATTCATTTGTGTTAAACCTCTCCCGCCCACCCTTCCCCTGCCTCCCCCCCTCCCCACCCCCTTTCCCACCCCCCTGCCTTACCCACTCCCCCCACCCGTCTGGGCCTACCCTAGGGGCATTGTTCCTGACCTCCCACCTACACTCATTCCCCATACTGCACCAGCATACCTTGCCTGTGCCATTCATCTCTATACCCCCTTCCTCCAGGGATCCCTATCTCACCCCCTCCCCCCTCTCTGACCTTTTTAGTGCTATTCATGTGCATTAATTTTTGTGCGCGTAAATAAAATACTTTGTCGTGTCAGCTCAATTTGTTCTAATAAATGTATATCTAACCTTTACTATCTTTTATTCTATTCCCACTTCACTCCCTAATCCAAATTTTACTTATTGTGATTTGTTATTTATTTATTTCTTATTTCCTAATTTGTTACTTATTATCTTTGCTTACCCTCTCCCTTCCTTCTACCACAATACCTCTAATAATAATTAAAAAAAATTGTGATTGTATTGTACCAGCAGCAGAGTCAAAAAAAAAAAGGAAAAAAAGGGCAAAGTCTAGTTAGTCTCTAGTCTCTCCTCTCCTATATTCCATGCTGTTCTCCCATTATTCTCCAACCATTCTTCCACACTCCGTGGGGAATCAAAAAAGTGTATCCCATTCCTTGTAGTTATTCTCATACGGGCGGGGTACAGTAATGCATAGTCCATCTTATTGTGCTGTAACGTGCGTTTAATCGACATATATGCCGCTCTGAGTTTTTGCAGATCCGGAGAAAAGTCCTGATATAGTGAAATTTTCACCCCCCTATAGAGGATCTCACCCATTTCTCTCGCCTTCCGGAGCAGAGATACTTTGTCTCTGAAATTAAACATTTTCATGATTATGGGTCTTGAATACTCCTTACCCTGACGGGGTTTAAAGGGGACTCGGTGAGCACGTTCAATGCCAAAAAAAGAAGAAAAAGTTGTAGCCCCAAATGTCTCCTTAACCCATCCCTCCAGGAATTCTATAGGGTCAGATCCCTCACTCCGTTCAGGCATGCCTATTACTCTTATATTATTTCTCCGGTTTCTATTTTCTAATTCATCTATTTTAGCTGCCTGATTTTTTATATATTTCTTCATCTCAGCTATATCTTGTCTGAGCGGGAGTAACACATCTTCCACAACGCTTAATCTATCCTCTAGGGCTGTTGTTCTTCCCTCCATCTCTTTCAGTCTGCCTCCCAGTACTGCAAGTTCCTCCTTTATGCTTTTCAGCTGAATGTCCAAACCAGAGATTGATTCCTTACATGCAGTTATCGCATATAGGAGGTCCCTCATTGTAGGCTCTTCCGCTCCTCCACTTTGGTCTCCCTCCATATCTACCTCGGTTATATTAGATAGCTTTTTAATTTCTGTATCACCACTTATGATATTGACTTTTCCCGCCCCTTGTCCTTTTGTGGGTGGTACTGCCATCGGGCTTGCTGCGGCCGATATTGACCCACTGCTTTGATTTTTCCTAACCACTGAGGAACCTGTTTGAGTTGATTGTTGGGATTTTACTGGTGAGAGGGAGGTCTTAGCGAAACGCTCTAACTTTGTTGCTGCCGCTGCTGCAGCTGCTGCTGCGACTTTTACTTGATTTGTCTGATTTTTTGCAGAGCGTGTAACCTGGCCTCCTTCTTGCTGTGGCTGATGTTGTATCTGGTGCTGGTTTACTTTTTCCTCTGCTGCCCGCTTCCCAGCCATATTGTTATATCATGAGGAAAAAAAAAAAGGGAAAATAAAAAAATCTCAGCTTTCCTTTTGTTAATTTGGGCTATAATTAATACTGTCCCAATCTGCTGATTTTGCTTGAGAATAATAACGAAAAGATAACCCTCTGTACACCTCCAATACCACAGCATCAGTTTAACAGCGCATAGGGCAATAAGTAGACGTATAGGCAATATATTTCAATTTACAGCTGATGTTATAGCGATCAACTTGCAATCACCATTCCACTGGTTCTATTTATTCTGTTGTTAAAAAAGCCTCACACACCAGCTCCCTGTCCATCTCCCACCCCGGACTGGGGCTGCTATTTTCTTTATTTCAGGTATAGCGTCTTTATCACCAACAACTATTGAGGCAACAGATTCTATTTAACCAGGATTTCACATTGCAAGCTCAGTTTAAATTTCTTCAATTAAGAACTAGGAATAAAAGTCATTTATAGTAAATATGGTATATGAGGACAGGAACAAAAAAAGTTTTCACCTATGTCTGGCGTCTTCTTGGTCACTCTCCAGATTCGCAGCGTTACCTTGCTAATTTTGTTGTCCACGCATTGCTCCATTCATTGCCTACTGACGGCCAAAGGGGGGCCTCTCACGCCACCCCTATGGCTCCGTCCTCCAAGCTCTCTCACCGCCACACAGGCTGGCGCCACTGCTGCTGAAGCTGCTGAAGCCGGTCTCCTTGTTTGCCGCTGGCCAGCCGGAGGGGTCTCTCACGCCCCCCCTCTGCCTCGTCCTCCGAGCCCGCGCTGGAGTCAGGTATATTCAGTGGCTCTGAAGCGCAGTTTGGCCGGGTTCCGCTGCGTACTCCTACCGCCGAACGTCCTGCAATCTTCTCGGCCTGTAGCTTAGCTGGTCAGAGCGGAGGGAGAGGGGATCTCACACACACCCTCTCACTCCCGCATCCGGTCACGCCCCCTGCCAGGACCCGACATTATATTAAAGCCACAAGCAGTTTTAAATGACTTTTTTTCCTTTAACCTGCTCAGATCCGGGCCATTGCCAAATGACGGCAACAGCGCGGATCTGAAAAACCGGGACGACGTCCATTGACGTCGTCCCCTTTCCTCATTCCCAGCGCGCTCTCGTGAGCGCGCCTCGGGGAAAATCTGTGTTGGCCGTGTCCCTTGGACACAGCCAATCACAGATCGCTGTAAACGGCCGCTGCGATCGCCGCCTCCAATGAGAGATGATCTAAAAGGTAAACAATTGAGATCATCTCTCATTGCCGGCTCTCTCTCTCCTCACACAGAGACAGCGTGTGAGGAGAGAGAGATTCTGTGAGTAGTAAAACAGCAAAATGTGCCCAAAAAGTGCCCAACAGTGCCCACAGTGACACCAATATAGTGCCATCTGTGCCCACCTGTGCACATCAGTGCCCACTTGTGCCATCAGTGCATCATCAGTGCCCATCTGTGCCCATCTGTGCCCGTCTGTGCCCATCAGTGCCCATCAGTGCCCGTCTGTGCCCATCAGTGCCCGTCTGTGCCCATCAGTGCCCGTCTGTGCAGTGCACATCTGTGCAATCAGTGCGCATCTGTGCAATCAGTGCACATCTGTGCCAACTCATCAGTGCCCATCTGTGCCATCTCCTCAGTGCCCATCTGTGCCATCTCCTCAGTGCCCATCTGTGCCACCTCATCAGTGCCCATCTGTACCAATCAGTGCCCATCTGTCGCTTCAGTGCACATCTGTGCTGCCTTATCAGTGCCCATCTGTGCTGCCTTATCAGTGCCCATCTGTGCCGCTTCATCAGTGCCCATCTGTGCCGCTTCATCAGTGCCCATCTGTGTCACCTCACCTGTGCCACATCAGTGCATATCTGTGCCCACCTGTGCCGCCTCATTAGTGTAAATCTGTGCACATCTGTGCTGCTTCCTCAGTGCTCATCTGCTGCCTCAGTGCCCATTTGTGCCGCCTCATCAGTGCCCATCAGTGCCCATCTGTGCCGCCTCATCAGTGCCTATCTGTGCGATTAGTGCCCACCTGTGCCGCCTCATCAGTGCACATCTGTGCCATCAATTAGTGCCACCTCATCAGTGCAGGCTTAGCACACAGCTGTGCAATCTCATAAACCACCAGCAGCCATGTCCAAAAAAAGCTTTTCCGCCGAGGAGGCATACCAAATTCTTTCTACGGCCGACGAGAGCAACGCGGAGCTCTCTTTTCAGATTCCCTCTCCAATTCGGATTCTGACGTAAATTACGAGCCAGTCCTCAGTAGTGAAACACTTACAGACTCGGAGGAAGAAACTCGGCCCGCCAAACGAAGGCGTTCTAGTGAGGAGGCAGTGGCATCCGCCAGCACCGCAGTGGCATCCGCCAGCACTGCAGTGGCATCCGCCAGCACCGCAGTGGCATCCGCCAGCATCGCAGTGGCATCCACTAGCACTGCAGTGTCATCCACTAGCACCGCAGTGCCTCGGCAAGAAAGGCCAAGTACCAGTGGGGTGTCACCCCAGCCCCAAAGGGTTAGGTCCCATGCCAGCCTTCCCTTTGCACTTCAGAACCCCTTGTGGCTTCCTCCCAATTCAGGAGAAGCTAGCGTTCCCCCTTTCACGGCCCAGCCAGGAGTCCAGGTGGATACAGGGAATTTCACCCCAATTAATTTTTTTAATTTAATTTTTACGGAGGACATGTTGGCGTCAATTGTGGCCCAGTGCAACCTGTATGCACAGCAATTTATTTTGCAAAATCCCACATCATATTATGCCCGTCCCTATGAGTGGAGAGACCTGACAATGGAGGAGTTCAAGGTTTTTTTGGGCCTCACATTGAATATGGGGCTCACTCAAAAAAATGAATTCCGTTCCTATTGGTCAACCCACCCACTCCACCACATGCCGCTCTTCTCCGCGGTAATGCCCAGAACCAGGTATCTGATGATAATGAGGTTCCTACATTTCAGCGACAATACCCAGTGCCCTCCCCGAACTGATCCAAATTTTGACAGGCTTTACAAAATTCGCCCAATATTAAATTATTTTTCCGAAGTATTCCCCCAGCTGTTCACCCCGGACCAACAAATATGTGTAGATGAGTCCCTTGTGAAATTTAGCGGCAGGCTTAAAATTAAGCAATATATCCCCAGCAAAAGGGCCCGCTATGGGGTGAAGGTGTACAAACTATGTGACCAAGCCACAGGGTACACATATTCCTTCAGGGTGTACGAAGGGAAGGACACCCAGCTGCAGCCTCCTAATTGCCCGGACTACTTGGGAACCAGCGGGAAAGTTGTTTGGGACCTCATATACCCCCTACTCGACAAAGGATACCACCTGTATGTAGATAACTTCTACACTTCTCTGCCCCTGTTCCACAACCTTCATCGGAAGAAGACGCCAGCATGTGGCACCGTGAAAAAAAATCGGAAGGGCTTTCTTCAAAGTCTTGTTAATAAGAAGTTGAGAAAAGGAGAAACGGCATGTCTGCGTAACAAAGAGATTCTGGCAGTGAAGTGGAGGGACAGAAGGGATGTGTATATGTTGTCTTCCATCCACAACAACACCTATGTGGAAATCCCCAGAAGGAATGGCCCCATCCAGAAACCCACATGCATCCATCAATACAATTTGTTTATGGGGGGAGTCGACTTTAACGATCAAATGTTGGAACCATATCTTGCCTCAAGAAGGACATACCACTGGTACAAAAAAGTAGCGATTTATTTTTTTCAATTGGCCATATACAACTCCTATATCATTTACTGCAAATCCACCCAAAACCCCCAACGCTTCCTTGGCTACCTGGAGGAAATTTACACTGCCCTTATATTCCCGAACGGCCCACCAGTAAACATCCGATCAGATGTTGTTAGTCGATTCTCCGAGCGCCACTTTCCAGATAAACTCCCTCCCAGACCAACAGGCCAAAGACGCCAAAAAAGATGTAAGGTGTGTACCAGAGCAGGAGTCAGAAGAGACACATCTTATTATTGTGCAGAATGTCCTTCCGAACCAGGCCTCTGTATAGGTGAATGCTTCCGCCGTTACCATACTTCACTAAATTATTAGTGAAGTATGGTAACCGTAATCCTCAGTTCCTGCCTTCACACCCCTTATGCCACTGCCTGCTCTGTAACTGACCCTGGCTTGTTATTTGACCACGCTTCTGCCTGCTGATTTTGTACATACCGCTGCCTCATCTGGAACTGACCCTGGACTGTTTTTTCGACCATGCTTCTGCCTAACGATTCTGTACATACCTCTGCCTGATATGGAACTGACCCTGGACTGTTATTCGACCATGCTTCTGCCTAACGATTCTGTACATACCTTTGCCTGATCTGGAACTGACCTTGGACTGTTTGATTATGCCTCTTGCCTGCCTCTTGGACTGATCTTGTACCCTGCAACTGGACTAGTGGGATTCAACACAGGGGTCTCACATATGTGAGGGGCTCCAGAATAGTTTTTCTGGATGAAGAAAACAATTTTCTTTGTTTTCTCATTCCTAGATTAGGGTCTGGAGACTCGGAGGCTTCAAAGAGATTTGGGTGGGAGAAGCCTCTACCCCTGTCCCCATTCTGTCCTGAACGAGGCCCTACTTCTGCCTGCTGCCTGTAGGAGTTACTGTTGTCATGCCTCTGTTTGTCGCACTGACCACAGCACATGGACCTTGTTCCTGCCTACTACCAAGACCAATATATTGGCACTGCTGACAATCTCTGCCTGCACTGACCCTGCACTGCACTGACCTATGGACAGTATCCCTGCCTGCTGCCTGTACTGACTATGGACAGTATTTCTGCCTGCTGCCTGAAAAATTGTGTTCGCTGTTGCTGACCAAGTCCCTGCCTGCTGCCTGGACCAGTGCTATCCTCCTGGGGACAACTATACTACTAAAACCACAGGTAATCTTTTGTTTCTCTTTGCTCAGCATAATGTATTTTGGGGTGTAATTCTTGGTATATGCATGCTATGTGTCCCTGGAACACCTGATGGTGTTCCTTGCATGTTGGATCTCTGTATGTGGCCAGGCTGTGTAAAGGTCTCACACATGTGGTATTGCCATACTCAGAAGGAGTGCCACAGTGTATTTTGGGGTGTCATTTTTGCTATGTAAATGCTATGTGTTGGAAATATCCTATAAACGGACAACTTTGTGTAAAAAAAATGGGTTTTCATTTTTTTTCCACATATTCCAAAAACTTCTGGAAAAAAATGAACCATTCAAAAGACTCATTATGCCTCATAGATTATATGTTGGGGTGTTAGCTTTCCAAAATGGGGTCATTTTGTGGGCGTTTCCATTGTCCTGGTGCTCCAGGGCCTTCAAAAGTGTAATAGGTGGGTGAGAAATGAGATGTGTAATTTATGCTCCTAGAACACCTGAAGGTGCTACTTCAATGTTAGGCCTCTGTATGTGGTCAGGCTGTGTAAAAGTCTCACACATGTGGTATCGTTTTACTCAGGAGGAGTAGCATAATGTATTTCGGGGTGTTATTTTTGCTATGTAAATGCTATGTGTTGGAAATATCTTATAAACGGACAACTTTGTGTAAAAAAAAATGCGTTTTCATTTTTTTCCACATTTTCCAAAAACTTCTGGAAAAAAATGAACCGTTCAAAAGACTCATTATGCCTCATAGATTATACGTTGGGGTGTTAGCTTTCCAAAATGGGGTCATTTTGTGGGCGTTTACATTGTCCTGGTGCTCCAGGACCTTCAAAAGTGTAATAGGTGGGTGAGAATCGAGATGTGTAATTTATGCTCCTAGAACACCTGAAGGTGCTACTTCAATGTTAGGCCTCTGTATGTGGTCAGGCTGTGTAAAAGTCTCACACATGTGGTATCGTTTTACTCAGGAGGAGTAGCAGAATGTATTTCGGGGTGTTATTTTTGCTATGTAAATGCTATGTGTTGGAAATATCTTATAAACGGACAACTTTGTGTAAAAAAAAATGCGTTTTCATTTTTTTCCACATTTTCCAAAAACTTCTGGAAAAAAATGAACCGTTCAAAAGACTCATTATGCCTCATAGATTATACGTTGGGGTGTTAGCTTTCCAAAATGGGGTCATTTTGTGGGCGTTTCCATTGTCCTGGTGCTCCAGGGCCTTCAAAAGTGTAATAGGTGGGTGAGAAATGAGATGTGTAATTTATGCTCCTAGAACACCTGAAGGTGCTACTTCAATGTTAGGCCTCTGTATGTGGTCAGGCTGTGTAAAAGTCTCACACATGTGGTATCGTTTTACTCAGGAGGAGTAGCAGAATGTATTTCGGGGTGTTATTTTTGCTATGTAAATGCTATGTGTTGGAAATATCTTATAAACGGACAACTTTGTGTAAAAAAAAATGCGTTTTCATTTTTTTCCACATATTCCAAAAACTTCTGGAAAAAAATGAACCGTTCAAAAGACTCATTATGCCTCATAGATTATACGTTGAGGTGTTAGCTTTCCAAAATGGGGTCATTTTGTGGGCGTTTACATTGTCCTGGTGCTCCAGGGCCTTCAAAAGTGTAATAGGTGGGTGAGAAATGAGATGTGTAATTTATGCTCCTAGAACACCTGAAGGTGCTACTTCAATGTTAGGCCTCTGTATGTGGTCAGGCTGTGTAAAAGTCTCACACATGTGGTATCGTTTTACTCAGGAGGAGTAGCAGAATGTATTTCGGGGTGTTATTTTTGCTATGTAAATGCTATGTGTTGGAAATATCTTATAAACGGACAACTTTGTGTAAAAAAAAATGCGTTTTCATTTTTTTCCACATTTTCCAAAAACTTCTGGAAAAAAATGAACCGTTCAAAAGACTCATTATGCCTCATAGATTATACGTTGGGGTGTTAGCTTTCCAAAATGGGGTCATTTTGTGGGCGTTTACATTGTCCTGGTGCTCCAGGACCTTCAAAAGTGTAATAGGTGGGTGAGAATCGAGATGTGTAATTTATGCTCCTAGAACACCTGAAGGTGCTACTTCAATGTTAGGCCTCTGTATGTGGTCAGGCTGTGTAAAAGTCTCACACATGTGGTATCGTTTTACTCAGGAGGAGTAGCAGAATGTATTTCGGGGTGTTATTTTTGCTATGTAAATGCTATGTGTTGGAAATATCTTATAAACGGACAACTTTGTGTAAAAAAAAATGCGTTTTCATTTTTTTCCACATTTTCCAAAAACTTCTGGAAAAAAATGAACCGTTCAAAAGACTCATTATGCCTCATAGATTATACGTTGGGGTGTTAGCTTTCTAAAATGGGGTCATTTTGTGGGCGTTTCCATTGTCCTGGTGCTCCAGGGCCTTCAAAAGTGTAATAGGTGGGTGAGAAATGAGATGTGTAATTTATGCTCCTAGAACACCTGAAGGTGCTACTTCAATGTTAGGCCTCTGTATGTGGTCAGGCTGTGTAAAAGTCTCACACATGTGGTATCGTTTTACTCAGGAGGAGTAGCAGAATGTATTTCGGGGTGTTATTTTTGCTATGTAAATGCTATGTGTTGGAAATATCTTATAAACGGACAACTTTGTGTAAAAAAAAATGCGTTTTCATTTTTTTCCACATTTTCCAAAAACTTCTGGAAAAAAATGAACCGTTCAAAAGGCTCATTATGCCTCATAGATTATACGTTGAGGTGTTAGCTTTCCAAAATGGGGTCATTTTGTGGGCGTTTACATTGTCCTGGTGCTCCAGGACCTTCAAAAGTGTAATAGGTGGGTGAGAATCGAGATGTGTAATTTATGCTCCTAGAACACCTGAAGGTGCTACTTCAATGTTAGGCCTCTGTATGTGGTCAGGCTGTGTAAAAGTCTCACACATGTGGTATCGTTTTACTCAGGAGGAGTAGCAGAATGTATTTTGGGGTGTTATTTTTGCTATGTAAATGCTATGTGTTGGAAATATCTTATAAACGGACAACTTTGTGTAAAAAAAAAATGCGTTTTCATATTTTTCCACATTTTCCAAAAACTTCTGGAAAAAAATGAACCATTCAAAAGACTCATTATGCCTCATAGATTATACGTTGGGGTGTTAGCTTTCCAAAATGGGGTCATTTTGTGGGCGTTTCCATTGTCCTGGTGCTCTAGGGCCTTCAAAATGTAATAGGTAGTCAACAAGTTAGATGGGTAATTTATGCTCCTTGAACACCTGATGATGCTCCCTGCATGTTGGGCCTCTGTATGTGGCCAGTTAGTGAAAAAGTCCCACACATGTGGTATTGTAATACTCAGGAGGAGTAGCCGAATGTATTTTGTGGTGTCATTTGTGGTATGCACATTCCATGTGAGAGAAATAAGCTATTACAATGACAATTTTCTGAAAAAAATATAAAAAATAAAAAAAAAACCTTAATTTGCAAAGAATTGTGGGAAAAAATGACAACTTCAAATAACTCACCATGCCTCTTACTAAATACCCAGGAATGTCTACTTTCCAAAAAGGGGTCATTTGGGGGGCATTTGTACTTTCCTGGCTTGTTATGGTCTCAAGAAAGGAGATGGGCCTCAGTACATCAGGTGTGATCAGATGTGATCATTTTTTTATGATTTGTACCATAGCTTGTAGACTCTATAAATTTCACACAGACCACATAATATCCACTAATTTAGGTTATTTTTACCAAAGATATGTAGCAGTATAAATTGTGGCCAACATTTATGAATAAAAATTGCTAATTTGCAAAACTTTATCACAGAAACGAAGAAAAAAGCATTTTTTTTCAAATTTTTCGGTCTTTTTTCATTTATAGCGCAAAAATTAAAAAACCCAGAGGTGATCAAATACCACCAAATGAAAGCTCTATTTGTATGAAAAAAAGGACAAAAAAATTGTTTGGGTACAGTTTTGCATGACTGAGTAATTGTCATTCAAAGTGTGAGAGCACTGAAAGCTGAAAATTGGTCTGGGCAGGAGGGGGGTTTAAGTGCCCAGTAAGCAAGTAGTTAAAAATGACATTTTGTGCAGGGACTGTTCTAAGCACAGGAAACATGCGCCACTTTACAGGCATACTATAGACACCCCCCAGGTATGAGATTTAAAGGAATATTTTTTTTTTTTTGCTTTAAGCATCATCAAAATCACTGCTCCCGAAAAAACGGCCGTTTTTTTGCATTGATACATGTCCCCTGGCCCAAACCCTTTTTAGGACAATACCATGCAAATTAGCCTTTAAAATGAGCACTTTTGATTTTGAACGTTCGAGTCCCATAGACGTCAATGGGGTTCTAACGTTCGTGCGAATTTTCGGTCCGTTCGCAGGTTCTGGTGCAAACCGAACCAGGGGGTGTTCGGTTCATCCCTACTCTTCACCAAACTGCTTGCCTCGCGTCTTCAACCTTTATTGAACCAGTTGGTACATTTGGACCAGGTTGGGTTTATCCCCACACGTGAAGCGAGGGATAACACCATTAAGGTACTCAACCTGATCCATTATGCTAATAAGACAAAAATCCCCTCCATCTTTCTGAGTACCGACGCAGAAAAAGCGTTTGATAGGGTGAGTTGGTGCTTCATGTTCGAGGTGCTGAGGCATGTGGGACTGGGAGAGCTTATGTTGTGTTGGATTGCCGGGGTATATGCCTCCCCCCAGGCCCCGGTTAAAGTTAATGGGGTGTACTCAGAGTCGATTAAAATATAAAATGGAACACGGCAGGGATGCCCACTTTCCCCTATGCTGTTCGTCTTATCTTTAGAGCCACTACTTAATAAAATTAGGCAAAACCCAGATATTCAGGGACTCCAAATAGGAGACCGTAATCATAAAATTTCAGCTTACGCAGACGATCTGCTGTCTTCGCAGTCTAGTCCACACGTTTCATTACCGAATCTGATGAAGGAAGTTGAAGGATATGGAGCACTAGCATTTTTTTCAAGCTTTAACGACAGACATTCCAACTGCCTTTTTCCGCCAAGTTGATACGCTCTTTACTAAATTTATATGGGCAAATAAGCGACCAAGGATTAGTAGGAGTTTAAATTGTGGACAGAATTGGAACAAGAATTTAGTGCTGTACCCCTGTGTAGAGCGATTTGGTGCTATGAAGCACTACCGGTCTCCCTTAAAAAACACCCTCTTATAGGCCTGACACTCCGAATAGGCTTTAAAATTTGTCAGAATCCCAAACATTCATTAGTACACTCTCCACTGTTTCCAATATTGGGGAATCCAAGTTTTGGGCCAGGGATGGAGAAAGGGGCATTCCAGGAAATTCGGGAGAGGGGTTATACTCAGGTATCACACTTTTTGCATTCTGACGCATGGCCTACAGTTGCCTCACTGACACAACTGGGGGGTCGATTCAAAATAAATTTTTGGCAGGCACTACAACTTCGTAATTTTTTTGAGTCATTGGGACCAGCGATAAATTATAGAAGAGAACTGACAAGGTTCGAACTATATTGTGAAGAGAAGGAGCCCCTGGACTGAACAATATCTAAGATATATACGATGTTAATTGCCCCCCAGATAACTTTGAGATGCCAGGAATTGGAAAGTGGGAAAGAGACCTTAATAGGACTTTTACGCCAGTTCAACGTCAGAGGATAACATATATTTCGTTGAATTCATCAGTCTGTACTCGAACTCAGGAACTAAACTATAAGCCAGTGTTTCTCAACTCCAGTCCTCAAGGCGCCCCAACAGGTCATGTTTTCAGGATTTCCCTCAGATGAAATGGCTGTGGGAATTACTGAGGCAGTGAAACTGATCAAATCACCTGTGCAAAATAATGGAAATCCTGAAAACATGACCTGTTGGTGCGCCTTGAGGACTGGAATTGAGAAACACTGCTATAAGCTACTGACGAGGTGGTATTACACCCCGGCGAGGCTTTGTAGGTTTTTTCCTGAATCTTCAGATCAATGTTGGAGATGCAATAGGGGACGGGGGACTTTATTTCACATATTTTGGACGTGTCCTAAGATTAGGCAATTTTGGTTAGAAGTACAAAGGATTGCCCAAAAATTAACAACTTGTCCACTTTCGGATGATCCTGCCTTTTTCCTGTTGCAACTTTCACAAATACCACTACAGACATATAAAAATTCGGTCTTATGTCATTTGGTTAACGAGGTCAAGGCGTGTATTGCCCGATGCCGGAAAGACCCCAGGCCACCATCGATTACAGTATGGCTCAATAGAGTAAGAAATGTGGGGGGCATAGAAGACCTGGTGTTCCCGGCCCAGGATAGAAAAGAGCAATATATCAAAATTTGGACAATTTGGAACTTATTTGTATATTCAGAGGAAGGAAAGAGATTGTTGGGGGATACTGTAGAGTAATGAGTCTGCCATGTCTTGGAAGCATACAATAATATGGAGGTTCCCTACCCTCCACGAGGAGAGGGGAGCAAAGAAGGGGGGAGGAGGAAGGGTTTTTTTTTTTGTTTTGTTTTTGTTTGTTTTATTTGTTTTGTTTTGTTTTTTTGAAAATAATAAAATTAAAGGGGAGGAATGAGTTATACCCTGCTGCCCAGTAGAGGAAGAAAAAGAGAACAAAAGGTGAAGAGGTTATGTAGGGAAGGTGATAGGGGTGCCTAATGTTTAATATGTATAATTCGTAAGTCATATGTAGAGAAATATGTTTATTGTACTTTAATTGGGTGATGACAAGAAATTAATTATGTGACTATGCAATTTATGGCATGTAACATATTATTTGCTCCTCCCTGGGGTATAAATAAAGAATATTTTTAAAAGTGGTTAATGTGGCTGTCGGATGCTTGTTTAATCTTCCCGCCCCCTCTTCCTCTTCATTGATGCAGCACGGGGCAGGGTGAAAGGGGCGGGAGAAGCAGTGTGTGTCACAGGCTCGCTCAGGTATGATGGATGGAGCAGTGTAGAAGTCCCCTCTTCTAGGGCAGCTGCACCAAGCTGGCTGTCACCTGTTACACACACACTGACACCAGGGATGATCCAGAGGATAGAAAGGCAGCTGCTGTCAGAGGACTTCTGTCCCCGCCCACCAGCATGACCTATCAGACACCTATCACAGCCAAAGCCAAAGAAAGTGCTCCAAAAGCCTGTAGGTTCTGTGCTACAGGTGGTGGGTGGGCCGGCAACAATAATCCCCTGTACACACAATAGGATTTTTCTACGGGAAATGTTTGATAGGAGCTTGTTGACGAAAATTCCGACTGTGTGTAGGCTCCATCGGACATTTTCCATCCGAATTTCCATCACACAAAATTTGAGAGCTGGTTCTCAAATTTTCCGACAACATAATCCATTGTCGTAAATTCCAATTGTGTGTACACAAGTCTGATGCACAAAGTTCCACGCATGCTTGGAATCAAGCAGAAGAGCAGCACTGGCTATTGAACTTCATTTTTCTCGGCATGTCATACGTGTTGTACGTCACCGCGTTCTTGATGTTTAGAATTTCCGACCAACTTTGTGTGCCCGTGTGTATGCAAGACAAGTTTGAGCCAACATCCGTCAGAAAAAAACATGGATTTTGTTGTCAGAAAATCCTATTGTGTGTACAGGGCATAAGAAGCCTGCAGCTACGGTAGCAGCAGAGAAGCCACCCTGAACACTGAAGCTCCCAGCATGCTCCCACCATCCCGACCCAGTCCACCCCTGAATTGTCGCCCCTCTCAAATTGTCGCTTGGGCTGGCCCTGGGCAGTACAGCGGTGCTCAAATGAATGGCTGCGCGGGCCACGCAGCCATTACTTTGACAGGCTGGCTGTCCCTGAAACCAGCCCACTGAGCCATTAGCCCACCAGGAAACTCCCGGTGGTCCTGATGACCAGTACATGCCTTGATAAAGTAGCCATCTGATTGTTATTGGTTTCTAAACTTTTAAAAGTTATTTAGCTGATTTTGGAGACCCTCAGAAGCCAATGATTTCCAATGTTTGGGAATTAAACTTTTGGCTGCATTTAGTAGGTAAGGTAGCATTGTTTTTTTTTTTTTTACTTTATGTCTCGTATACACGGTCGGATTTTCCAATGGAAAATGCTCGATGGGAGCTTTTTGTCGGAAATTGTGTAGGCTCCATCGGACATTTTCCATCAGGATTTCCGTTCCACAAAATTTGAGATCTGGATCTCAAATTTTCCGACAACAAAACCTGTTGTCAGAAATTCCAATCATGTGTACACAATTCCGACGCACAAAGTTCCACGCATGCTTGGAATCAAGCAGAAGAGCCGCACTGGCTATTGAACTTCATTTTTCTCGGCTCGTCGTACGTGTTGTACGTCACCACATTCCAACCCACTTTGTGTGACCGTGTGTATGCAAGACAAGTTTGAGCCAACATCCATCGGAAAAAAAACATGGATTTTGTTGTTGGAATGTGCGATCACCTGTACGCTGCATAACAGTTTTCTCTAAACATTTGGTGAAGTGTCCAATTCCTGTTTTAACAGTTTTCCATTTATTTTTTTAAACATTATTGTCAGCATTTCATCTTTTTTTTGTATGCTATGTATTAAGATTTGTATTTGTGAAAGTGAAAGCAATGCTTCCTTTGCTGGGAGACTGATCAATGGGGAACTGACACTTTGTGAATTGGGGAGTCTTGCAGTTTGTTTTCACATTTTCCCACTGATAAGGAAGGCAAAGATGAAAGTGACAGTTCGTTTTGGGAAGACTAGCATTGTTCACAGCAAGGATGGAAAGATCAGCATGAGAGAACTAATTCAAAAAAACTGCACAGAGATACATCAAAGCAAACCAAAAAGTATTAAAAACATTTTTTTGTGTTCTGTAAAGAAATATTTTGATCCATGTTCCTTTTTTTTTTTTTTTTTTTGACAGTACATGTATGATAACACAGCAGAGGTAGGCATAGTGGGACTGTGTTTAAAAACATGTAATATCAGTTTATGTATTTAGGTATACTCGAAATCTGTTGACACAGAGGTTTTGCTTTGTTTAAAAATGACAAATCAGGTGCTATGAAATGTATTTTAGGTGAATGATGACATTTTGATGTTTTGTTTGCTTTGTTTGGTAAAGCCAAAAGTTATTTTCTTTTAAATATGAATAGCCTAACTAAAGTAGAGGGTTTATTATATTTACTCTTAATTGTCTTAATTTATTTTTTGTTTTTGTATCTATTTAAATAATAGTAACTTATATTTTCAACAGTTTACTAATTTTTAATACTTTGAAATACATATTTTTTGTTCTCATACTTTTTTTATATATATTAAAAGGTATAAACTTTTTTTTTTTTTTTTTTTTTACTGTTTAAACATGGAAGGCTTTGAAAGAATTTACTCAGACTTGGTTCCGTTAAGGTTGAGCTCTAGAACAGCAGTGTCATGGGGGAACCCTGTATTAAATGTTTATTTTAAATAGTTTAAAAAAAGTTATGAACTGAAAAACAAAACTATACTGTAGCCTGTGATTAGTAGGGATGAGCTCAAGATTTGATTCAAACACAAGTGGCTGTTGGGTTGTTTGGACAAATGCCTGAACAATTACCCATTAATTGAAAGCCAAGCCTCATGCTATTACACATAACAGCTTCCCACTGTCAATTGTTGTTAAGTATGTCATTGGCAAGCATTGCCAATTCTTTAACGTATCCCATTCACTTACATGGCCAGGAATCCCCAGCAATATAAGCAAAGTGGCGGGATAGTTAAAAAAGGGATATGTGGTTCCCCTAAAATTCATAGCAGGCCCTTTGGATCTGGTATGAATATTAGGGCAGACCCATGCAAAGATAACAATACCAATGTTGTAAGGCCCACCCCTTATTATCTAAATTCCTGTGTTCAATGTACAAAGATGGTGGGATTCTCCACACAAGAATCAGCCCAAAGTATAGAAAGATTGGCTGCTCATCTCCTCCTGTGATCTCTCTGTTAGATTGAGGTACAAGAACATTTAATAAAGACTCATGCTGATATAAAAGACTCCAAATGTCTTGTGCAGCCTAGACGATATACATCAAATCTCCACTGGCACTCTCTTCACCAACAATGATGGCATATGAAAGAGTATAAAAAAAGACATATAGTGCTCCTTGTATACTGATAACTCAAAGATAGTAAAAGGTATCAAACCACTCACATAGAATGTATGCGCTATTTACTACTTTCTATATGAGTAGTTTGATATCTTTTATCTTTATTTTCCTATACATTGGGCTGATTCTTGTGTGGAGAATCCCACCATCATTGCACATTGAACACAGAAACTTAGTTAATAATAAAGGACTGTTTCTGGACACTTATTGACTTTTGATTTTCCTTAGTTGCGCTGAATTTTATTATGATATGTTTTGGTTGAGAAACAGCACTCACCAAACAGGATATTGTACAAACCTTTGCTAACTGGAAGAGTGCATTTGATAAAAAAGTTGTCAGTGTTCACTATCATTATCCATCCTGCGAGAACAGTTCTTTTTCTAAATTAACCAGTAGAAAAGTAAATTAACCAGTAGAAAAGTACAAGGTAAGTCTACCATTGTATATATATATATATATACATATATATATATATATATATATATATATATATATATATATATATATATATATATATATATATATATATATATATATATATATATATACACATATATACACAGTGTCTTGAAAAAGTATTCATACCCCTTGAAATTTCCCACATTTTGTCATGTTACAACCAAAAACTTAAATGTATTTTATTAGGATTTTATGTGATAGACCAGTACAAAGTGGCACATAATTGTAAACTGGAAGGAAAATGATATATCGTTTTTAAAAGTTTTTACAAATAATTATCTGAAAAGTGTGGTGTGCATTTGTATTCAGCCCCCTTTACTCTAATACCCCTAACTACAACCTAGTTGAACCAATTGCCTTTAGAAGTCACCTAACTAGTAAATACCTGTGTGTAATTGAATCTCAGTATAAATACAGCTGTTCTGTGAAGCCCTCAGAGGTTTGTTAGGTAACCTTTATGAACAAACAGCATCATGAAGGCCAAGGAACACACCAGACAGGATAAAGTTGTGGAGAAGTTTAAAGCAGGGTTAGGTTACAAAAAAAATATCCCAAGCTTTGAACATCTCACGGAGCACTGTTCAATCCATCATCCGAAATTGGAAAGAGTATGACACAACTGCAAACCTACTAAGACATGGCTGTCCACCTAAACTGACAGGCCGGGCAAGGAGAGAAATAATCAGAGAAGCAGCCAAGAGGCCCATGGTAACTATGGAGGAGCTGCAGAGAGCCACAGCTCAAGTGGGAGAATCTGATCGCAGGACAACTATTAGTCATGCACTCCACAAACCTGGCCTTTATGGAAGAGTAGAAGAAAGTCATTGTCGAAAGAAAGCCATAAGAAGTCCCGTTTGCAGTTTGCGAGAAGAATGTGGGGGACACAGCAAACCCATGGAAGAAGGTGCTCTGGTCAGATGAGACCAAAATTGAAGGACTGTGGAAATTAACGATTAATTCCTCAATTTTTTTGATCGATCAAAATTCTTTCAATCGGTACTCACCTCTCCGGTCTTCAGGGAGTTCCGTCGGAGATCCGGTGACGTCACAGACATCTATGTCACCGGACTCCTCCCCCCTTCCCCAGTCACTGACGATGCCCACGCTGGACCATGGTAAAGTAATGGAATACAGCAGGTGCCTGACCGTGAAACGCTTCGACCAAGTGGGCGTGTCCGCAAATTGCAGAGGTGTGGCTGCGAGCCAGTTTTGTGATTGGCCGGTGACCCTTGCTGGAAGAAAACAAGCATTGGAAGGCATTATGAAGGTGAGTGTGTTGTCTGTACTGGACAGGTCAATTGTGTAGGAGGAATTGTGGTGATCTAAAGTATATATACAGCTTGAATCTGTAATTGTGTTTTAGATTAGGTCATGCAGAGAGAAAACACCTCTCGGTTTAGGCTTTGCCTTGTGCATCCCGGTGTGGAGCTTTCATTTCACTTCCTGTCCCAGAGACACAACGGGAAGTGAAATGACATTCCCATTTTAGATGGTTGTCAACAGGGTTGGTATACCCATTGGAGGCATTACCCAGAAAGCAAGCAATTGAGCTGCAAGTTTGACAATGTCTTGTTAAAGTGGAGGTCCACCCTAAAAACAAATTTAACATTAAAAGACTCCTAAAAAATGTTTTAAAAAGTTTTTTTTTTGAAGTGTTAAGTCATGGATTGTGTAAACAAACTAGTGTCGGGTGATTGTATATAGTGTATACCACATTTACCACTGACTAATGCAGAGTTGCAATGCAAGGAGATCAGCTAAAAGTAGTTGGATCTGTATGTGCGTTATAATTAATCGAAATTAGTTGATTAATTGATTTAAAAAAAAACATTAATCGAACATGAACATTTTAATCAGTAACAGCCCTACAAAATTGAATTTTTTAGTCTAAAAGCAAAATGCTATGTGTGGTGGAAAACTAACACTGCACATCACCATGAACACCATCTCCACCATGAAAAAAGGTGGTGGCAGTATCATGTTGTGGGGATGCTTTTTCAGCAGGGGCAGGGAAGCTGGTCAGAATTGATAGGAAGATGGATGGTTTTAAATACAGGGCAATCTTAGAAGAAAATCTGTAATGCTGCGTACACACGGCCGGACTTGCCAACGAGCTAAACTCCGTCGGCATCTCAGACGGAAAGATTTAGAACATGTTATATATCTGAGTCCGTCGGAAATGCTGACAGAAAAAGTCAGATGGGGCATACACATGGACGGAATGTCTGACTGAAAGCTCCCATCTGACTTTTTCTGTCGGGAAGTCCGGCCGTGTGTATGTGGCAAGTCTGCAAAAGACTTGAGACTGGGGTGGAGGTTCTCCTTCTAGCAGGGCAACAACCCTAAACATATAGCCAGAGCTACAATGGAATGGTTTAGATCAAAGCATATGCATGTGTTAGAATGGACCAGTCAAAGTCCAGACCTAAATCTAATTGAGAATCTGTGGCAAGACTTGAAAATTGCTGTTCACATCTGACAGCGCTTGAGCTATTTTGCAAAGAAGAATGAGCAAAAATGTCACTCTCTAGATATGCAAAGCTGGTAGAGACATCCTCAAAAAGACTTGTAGCTGTAATTGCAGCAAAAGGTGGTTCTACAAAGTATTGACTCAGGGGGGCTGAATACAAATGAACCTAACATTTTTCAAATATTTATTTGTAAAAAATGTGGAAAACCATTTATTATTTTACTTTCACTTCACAATTATGTGCCACTTTGTGTTTGTCTATTACATAAAATCCCAAACAAATACATTTAGGATTTTGGTTATAACATGACAAAATGTGGAAAATGTCATGGGGTATGAATACTTTTTCAAGGAACTTGAATATATATATCAATGTATACCCTTTAGGAGCAGGTTGAAGGCACTGCTCTGGATTTTATTGCTCCTCCATACTACTAGTAATCCCACTTCGATTTCAGCAGTGCCACCGCCCGTAGCCTTCTTTTGGGTGGGTGGTGTTACAAGAAATGGCCTTTCACAAACAAGAAATTGTACTAAACCTGTAGGCAGTGTTAAATTTGTTGACTAAAATATTTTAAGAGTGGCAAGAAAAACAGAAATGGAAGAAATGGAACACACACAGTGTGCATTACCAAAGATAATTTAATAATAAGAATTTTTTTTATAGAAAAGTGGGTACTCACAAAATGCAACTGACAAAAGGCCATAAACACAGTGCATGGACATGCACAGAACACGGTGTACAGCTAATGCGTTTCGGGGGGCGTATCCCCTTCCTCAGAGCTAGGCTAAGTGGAAGAGTGGGTTTGATAATAAAGTTGAGAGTGTCTCCACCCAGGACAGGGTCTCTGTGTCCCTTCCTGGAAATTTACCAATATTCTAATCTAAGAAATTGGGAGCAAAAGAACTAATGCATCCAGTATATAGCATTAACCATACGTATGTAGATGCAGTAGCAAGATATCACAAGTTTTATATTTGTGTAAGAAAATTAGGCGTGATTACACAAATATAATATTTGCAAGTGGTGAGTCGGCTATAATTGAGCATTGGGTTGTGCCAATAATATAGAAAAGAAACAAAATCCCCTTGTGGTGGACTTTTAAGGCACAGAAATCGTTTGAGAAAAATTAATCTAGTTTGAAAAATGTTTATTCAATATAATAAGTACAAAATATAAACAACACATAAAAAAGATACAATAGAACAAATTTACAGTGCTGTCATCACAACATAGTACAAGTAGTAAACCAGTAATTCTTGCAATCGATGCGTTTCAGAGCACATATGTGTATCTCCTTCCTCAAGGGTATAATTAAGCGAGAATACTAAGTGTTATATATATTGAGATGACAACACTTTCAGACCATGCAGATTAAAAACATATGCATGCAAAAAGATGTTCCCAGTTTGCTTGAGCCGGAGATCCAACACAAGTGGCGTGCCTTTAAAAAGAGGGGTGCCTAGCCTGAAAAGCTGATCCAGTTCCCCCACACATAAACCAGACCAGGAGGGGAGGCCAGGGGACCCACTAGGCCCAAAAAGAGGAAAAAGACCATGCCAATGGTGAGTAAGAACCACTTGAGTGTACGAAGAACGTTATTTGTTGTAGAGAGCACAGTCACCACAACTATTGAACTTGGGACTGTTCACTCCAGCATCCAGCACAGAACCTATGTTTTTAATCTGCATGGTCTGAAAGGGTTGTCATCTCAATATATATAACACTTAGTATTCTCCCTTAAAGCGGGGTTCCACCCAAATTTTGAACATTATCTCTATGCATTCTCTTCCTTGCCTAGATGCTGTCATGCTGTGTAAAAAAAATTTAATCGCCGTAATTACCTTTTTTTTTTCTAATCTTCTTAGCACTTCCTGGTTTTCCTCCCATGGGAGTAGGCGTGTTTCTAGCCTCTCCCAGACCTCCCACAGTCCCCTGAGAGCTAGTCTCAGGCTTCCCAGCATGCATTGTGCAACAGCGTCATCACAACATCTCGGTGAATGCTGGGAGCACAGCATTCACCGCATCCAGGAAATACATGCTTGTGGTCTTCAAATGCCCACAATGAAGATGGAAACCGCCTTCAGTGAATTTTATAAGTTATTCTTTACAACGAAATCGGACACAGGCGGACTTATTACACAGAACATGTGAGTAGATAATCATGAGAAGAAAAGATTGTGAATGAACTCCAAAAAAAAAAAACGATAGATAGGTGGACCCCCGCTCTAATTATACCCTTGAGGAAGGAGATACACATATGTGCTCCGAAACACGTCGGATGCAAGAAATACTGGTTTACTACTTGTACTATGTTGTGATGACAGCACTGTAAATTTGTTCTATTGTATCTTTTTTATGTGTTTTTTTTTATATTTTGTACTTATTATATTGAATAAACATTTTTCAAATTAAAATAATTTTTCTCAAACGATTTCTGTGCCTTAAAAGTCCACCACAAAGGGATTTTGTTTCTTTACACAAATATAATATGGACATTAATAAATAACATCAATAATAATAATCCATGCCCACTTCTCACAATTCTTTTTAGGGGTAGGTCAGCAGGGAAACACACAACAAAAACTGTAGGCAAAAAAGATTATATTGTACCTAGAATTAACATGAACAGCTAGCTCAATCTATAACAAAAAAAAATTACATAAATTACAATACTTTAGAGTAGGGATGAGCCGAAGACCCTCCGGTTCGGTTCGCACCAGAACCTGCGAACGGACCGAAAATTCGCACGAACGTTAGAACCCCATTGACGTCTATGGGACTCGAACGTTCAAAATCAAAAGTGCTCATTTTAAAGGCTAATTTGCATGGTATTGTCCCAAAAAGGGTTTGGGGACCCGGGTACTACCCAAGGGGACTTGTATCGATGCAAAAAAAACTTTTAAAAACGACCGTTTTTTCGAGAGCAGTGATTTTAATGATGCTTAAAGTAAAAAAAAAAAAGTGAAATATTCCTTTAAATATCGTACCTGGGGTGTGTCTATAGTATGCCTGTAAAGTGGCGTGTGTTTCCTGTGTTTAGAACAGTCCCTGCACAAAATGTCATTTTTAAAGGAAAAAATCTAATTTAAAACTGCTTGCGGGTTTAATGTAATGTCGGGTCCTGGCAATATGGATGAAAATCAGTGAGACAAACGGCATGGGTATCCCCCAGACCATTACCAGGTCCTTTGGGTCTTGTATGGATATTAAGGGAAACCCCGCGCCCAAATTAAAATAAGGAAAGGTGTGGGGCCACCAGGCCCTATATACTCTGAACAGCAGTATACAGGCGGTGCAAACAAGACAGGGACTGTAGGTTTGTTGTTAAGTAGAATCTGTTTGTAATTTTTAATGGGTACATTTTTAACATGTTTAGCTCCAGCCAAAAAATCTTTTTTAAGCTTTTTGGAAAACATAAGGAAGGGTTATCACCCCTGTGACATTTGTTTTGCTGTCTTTCCTCCTCTTCAGAAGATTTCACCTCACTTTTTGTCCCAATGACAAATGTTTTTTGAAAATTTGGGGTTTTTTGTGGAACAAGGATTGGAAAGCATCAGTGGAAAGGAGAAATGTTTTTCCCATATTAACTCTTACAGGAGAGAATTTCCCTTCCTAGGGGTAGATTTCATTTCACTTCCTGTTGTCTCCTTCCGTTTGCAAGTAGGAGTCGTTTGTAAGTTAGATGTTTGAAAGTAGGGGCCTGCCCTATATACTCAGCAGAAATTTGGGCCTTAGGTGTTGTTGTGGCCACAAGACTGTAAGCCCTCACAGGGCCCCGCTGTGAAATATTAGATCAAGAATTGTAATTACATGCCCCTGTTGAACAGGGGCTGAAAAATTAGGCCTTAGGCACTGGTGCTGGTGCCACAACACTGCAATCCCTCAAAGATACTCTAGTTGGAAAGCAGAAATGAGCCCTGCTGCAAAGTATTGCATCAAAAATTGTAATTACAGGCCCCTGTTAAACAGGGGCTGAAAAACTGGGCCTTAGGCACTGGTGCCACAACACTGCAACCTCTCACAGATACTCTAGTTGGAACGCAGAAATGAGCCCTGCTGCAAAGTATTGCATCAAAAATTGTAATTACATGCCCCTGTTAAACAGGGGCTGAAAAATTGGGCCTTAGGCACTGGTGCTGGTGCCACAACACTGCAACCCCTCACAGATACTCTAGTTGTAACGCAGAAACGAGCTCTGCTGCAAAGTATTGCATCAAAACTTGTAATTACACGCCCCTGTTAAACAGGGGCAGAAAAATTGGGCCTTAGGCACTGGTGGTGGCGCCCAGAACCAAAAATGTTCTTACAAGCTATCAGCGTGATGATTGAGGAGGAAGAGGATAATTACTCTGGGATAGTCACTCAGCATCAGCATAGGTAGTCTTTGAAGGGATCTGAGATTTCAAAAAAATTATTCAGTTACATCAGCATCAGGTGCTTGGTAGCTGGTGGTGATCCAAGACTGATTCATTTTTATGAAGGTCAATCGATCGACCTCAGTGGACAGACGCACCCTGTGATCGGTTACAAAGCCTCCAGCAGCACTGAATGTGCGTTCCGAAAGAACGCTGGATGTAGGACAGGCCAGTAGCTCAATTGCATACTGTGCAAGCTCTGGCCAGTGATCCATCCTCAAGACCCAGTAACCCAGAGGATTTTCGGTGGGAAAGGTGTCCAAGTCAGATCTTGCCCCTAGGTATTCCTGCACCATGTAAAACAGACGCTGGCGATGGTTGCTGGAACCGATCATACCTTGGGGCTGTGAACCAAAATTGTCTGAACGCATCGGTCAGACGGCCACCTTCTCCACCGCTCCTTCTTTGACTGACCGAAGCTTCAGCAACACGTTGTCCAGAAACAGGAGTTTGTAACCTCCCAGTCTCTGGGAACGCGTTGTACAGACCTTTCTGCAAGGCCTCCCGAAGATGTTTCATCCTCTGCTCCCTCTGCGATGGCAAGATAAGGTCCGCAACCTTACCCTTGTAACGTGGATCAAGGAGGGTTGCCAGCCAGTATTGGTCCTTCTCCTTGATACCACGAATACGAGGATCCTTACGCAGGCTTTGCAGGATCAGGGAGGCCATGCAGCGTAGGTTTGCTAAGGCATTCGGTCCTCAGGGTCCTCAAGGTCACTAAGGACGACATGGTCCGCAGCCACCTCCTCCCAGCCACGTACAAGTTCATGTGTTTCTTGGGACTGATCCCTTAAAGATTGCTGCTGATGCTGAGTGCCAGGCTCCACCTCCATACTGACACAATCTTCCTCCTCCTCCTCCTCCTCTTCCTGTGTGATCGGCGGGCACGCAGGAACACTGTCTGGATAAAGGGGGCCTTGAGAGCTAAGGAAGTCCTCCTCTTCCTGCCTCTGTTCTGCCTCAAGTGCCCTGTCCATTATTCCACGCAGCGTGTGCTCCAACAGGTGGACAAGGGGGACAGTGTCACTGATGCATGCACTGTCACTGCTCACCATCCTCGTGGCCTCCTCAAATGGTGACAGGACAGTGCATGCATCCCTGATCATGGCCCACTGGCGTGGGGAAAAAAAAACAAGCTCCCCTGACCCTGTCCTGATGCCATAGTCGCACAGATACTCATTGATGGCCCTCTGCTGCGTGTGCAGCCGCTGCAGCAAGGCCAACGTTGAGTTCCACCTGGTGGGCATGTCACAGATTAGGCGGTTCTTGGGCAGGTTAAACTCCTTTTGGAGGTCCGTCAGCCGAGCACTGGCATTATATGACCGGCGGAAACGCACACAGACTTTGCTGGCCTGCCTCAGGACATCCTGTAAGCCCGGGTACCTGCCCAAGAACCACTGCATCACCAAGTTAAGGACGTGAGCCAAACAGGGCACATGGGTCATTTGTCCATGTCGGAGGGCAGAGAGGAGGTTGGTGCCATTGTCACAAACCACCATTCCTGCCTTAAGTTGGCGTGGCGTCAACCACCTCTGAACCTGCCCCTGCAGAGCTGACAGAACCTCTGCCCCAGTGTGGCTCCTGTCCCCCAAGCACACCAGCTCAAGCACCGCATGGCATCTTTTGGCCTGCGTACTTGCGCAGCCCCTTGAATGGCTACGGAGCAACCCGGGGGTTGCGAGGACAAAGCACAGGAAGAGGCCATGGAGGAAGAAGAAGAGGAGGGGGTGGAGGAGAGAGGTGTGTCACAATCATTAGCATTTTGGAGGCGTGGTGGCGGAACAACCTCCAGCATTACTGCACCTTGTCCTGCATCCTTCCCAGCTGCCAGCAGAGTCACCCAATGCGCCGTGAAACTTAGGTAACGTCCCTGTCCATGCCTGCTGGACCATGAGTCAGCGGTAATATGCACCTTACCGCTGACCGCCCTGTCCAGCGAGGCATGGACATTGCCTTCCACATGCCGGTAGAGAGCCGGAATCGCCTTCCGTGAGAAAAAGTGGCGTTTGGGTACCTGCCACTGAGGAACCGCACATTCCACAAACTCACGGAAGGGGGCAGAGTCTACCAACTGAAAAGGCAGCAGTTGAAGTGCTAGCAATTTTGCCAAGCTAGCATTCAACCGCTGGGCATGTGGATGGCTGGGAGCAAACTTCTTTCGGCGGTGCAGCAGCTGGGGCAGGGAAATTTGCCTGGTACAATCTGACGTCGGTGTACCAAAAGCAGATTGCCCACAAGTACTTGACTGTGACACACCTAATTCTACACCTTCATTCCTCTCAGTGCAGGTCTCAGAGAGGACTGAAGGTATAGTGGGGTTTGAGATCTCAGCTGATGAGGAGCAAGGAGAGGTCCTCTTTGTTCTTTGGTGTGGGTCTTTTAGATACGCTTGCCAACGAACTGCATGGCAGGTCAACATATATCTGGTCAAGCATGTGGTACCCAAGCGGGAGATGTTTTGGCCACGCGAGATACGCTTGAGACATATGTTGCAAATAGCAGCGGTGCGATCTGATGCACTCGTCTCAAAAAAGGCCCACACCAAAGAACTTTTTGAATAACGTGCAGAGACTGCAGCGCCCTGCACATGTGGAGCTTTGGGGTGTGATGCAGTCAAGGTGCTGCCCTTAGGCTGGCCCCTGGAGGGCATCCTGCCTCGTTGGTGATGTGCCTCCTCCTCCTCCTCTCTCCTATCAGGCACCCACGTTGAGTCAGTGACCTCATCATCCCCTCCCTCCTCATCACTGGAGCAAACCTGGCAGTATGCTGCAGCAGGGGGAGCATGACTGCCAGATTGCTGTCCTTCTTTGGCACCCCCTCTGTCTGTGCTCACGTTACTGCCTTCATCGAGTTCAGTATCATCATCAGAGCCTTCCAAATGCTGGGCATCCTCCTGGAGCATGTACCCAACACTGTGGTCAAACAGTTCGAGGGACTCCTCAGGAGGACATGGTGGGGCTAGGGAAGGAGTCACTGATGACATTGAGCCAAGAGGCCGCTGCTTTGCCAGACAAAGTACCCTGGGCATGGGTGAGAGAGGATGAGGAGGATGAGGACGGCTTGGTCATCCACTCGACCAAGTCTTCCACATGTTGCGGCTCAACACGTCCAGCTGCCAAAAAAAAGGCCAAGCGTGTCCCACGGCCACGTGCTGATGAGGATGCACCGTCTCCACGACCAGCACTAGACACAGAGCCTGCTTGCCCTCTCTTATTGGCTTGTGACTGTCTGCCTCTCCTTCTTGGCCTTTCAGACATACTAATGGCCTGTAGCTGCACTAAGCTGGGATATATATATATATATATGTACTGAATCTGCAGCTAGCAAAATCAACTGCCTGCCTGTAGTATGAGAACACCACAAACCTTCTACAGGTAGCTTTAGCTGAACACTGTGCAGAGCTCGCAAAAAACTAACTTGTAGCTTTTTTAGCTGCCTGCGGTAGTGATAGGATCAGGAAAACACCACCAACCTTCTACAGGTAGCTTTAGCTGAACACTGTGTAGAGCTCGCAAAAAAATAACTTGTAGGTTTAGCTGGACACTGTGAGGAGGACGCACCACACTAACTTGTAGTCTTAGCTGAACACTGTGAGCAGGACGCACAGCACTAACTTGTAGGTTTAGCTGAACACTGTGAGGTGGACGCACCTCACTAACTTGTAGTTTTAGCTGAACACTGTGAGGTGGACGCACCACACTAACTTGTAGTTTTAGCTGAACACTGTGAGCATGACGCACAGCACTAACTTGTAGGTTTAGCTGTACACTGTGAGCAGGACGCACCGTACTAACTTGTAGGTTTAGCTGAACACTGTGAGGTGGACGCACCACACTAACTTGTAGGTTTAGCTGAACACTGTGAGCAGGATACACTGCACTAACTGTAAATAGTCTAGCTGCCTGACTGTGGTAGTAATAGGATCAAAAGAACACCAGCAATTTTCTTCAGGTAGCTGTAAACACTGTAACAAGACAAACTTGCCTGTCAGTAAGAAGATAACAGGAACGGATCTAGCTGAACACTGTGAGCAGGACGCACTGCACTAACTTGTAGATTTAGATGAACACTGTGCAGAGGTCTCACTACACTAACTTGTAGGTTTAGCTGAACACTGTGAGCAGGACGCACAGCACTAACTTCTAGGTTTAGCTGAACACTGTGAGGTGGACGTACCCCACTAACTTGTAGTTTTAGCTGAACACTGTGAGCAGGACGCACTGCACTAACTGTAAATAGTCTAGCTGCCTGACTGTGGTACTAATAGGATCAAAAGAACACCAGCAATTTTCTTCAGGTAGCTGTAAATACTGTAACAAGACAAGTCTGCCTGTCAGTAAGGAGATAACAGGAACGGATCTAGCTGAACACTGTGAGCAGGACGCACCGCACTAACTTGTAGGTTTAGCTGAACACTGTGAGGTGGACGCACCACACTAACTTGTAGTTTTAGCTGAACACTGTGAGCAGGACGCACTGCACTAACTGTAAATAGTCTAGCTGCCTAACTGTGGTACTAATAGGATCAAAAGAACACCAGCAATTTTCTTCAGGTAGCTGTAAATACTGTAACAAGACAAGCCTGCCTGTCAGTAAGAAGATAACAGGAACGGATCTAGCTGAACACTGTGAGCAGGACGCACTGCACTAACTTGTAGCTTTAGATGAACACTGTGCAGAGGTCTCACTACACTAACTTGCAGGTTTAGCTGAACACTGTGAGGAGGACGCACAGCACTAACTTGTAGTTTTAGCTGAACACTGTGAGCAGGACGCACCGCACTAACTTCTAGGTTTAGCTGAACACTGTGAGGTGGACGCACCACACTAACTTGTAGTTTTAGCTGAACACTGTGCAGAGGTCTCACTATGCTAACTTGTAGGTTTAGCTGAACACTGTGAGGAGGACGCACAGCACTAACTTGTAGTTTTAGCTGAACACTGTGAGCAGGACGCACCGCACTAACTTGTAGGTTTAGCTGAACACTGTGAGGTGGACGCACCACACTAACTTGTATTTTTAGCTGAACACTGTGAGCAGGACGCACTGCACTAACTTGTAGGTTTAGCTGAACACTGTGAGGTGGACACACCACACAAACTTGTAGTTTTAGCTGAACACTGTGAGCAGGATGCACTGCACTAACTGTAAATAGTCTAGCTGCCTGACTGTGGTATTAATAGGATCAAAAGCACACCAGCAATTTTCTTCAGGTAGCTGTAAATACTGTAACAAGACAAGCCTGCCTGTCAGTAAGAAGATAAGAGGAAGGGATCTAGCTGAACACTGTGAGCAGGACGCACTGCACTAACTTGTAGATTTAGATGAACACTGTGCAGAGGTCTCACTACACTAACTTGTAGGTTTAGCTGAACACTGTGAGCAGGACGCACAGCACTAACTTGTAGTTTTAGCTGAACACTGTGAGCAGGACGCACCGCACTAACTTCTAGGTTTAGCTGAACACTGTGAGGTAGACGTACCCCACTAACTTGTAGTTTTAGCTGAACACCGTGAGCAGGACGCACTGCACTAACTGTAAATAGTCTAGCTGCCTGACTGTGGTACTCATAGGATCAAAAGAACACCAGCAATTTTCTTCAGGTAGCTGTAAATACTGTAACAAGACAAGCCTGCCTGTCAGTAAGGAGATAACAGGAACTGATCTAGCTGAACACTGTGAGCAGGACGCACCGCACTAACTTGTAGGTTTAGCTGAACATTGTGAGGTGGACGCACCACACTAACTTGTAGTTTTAGCTGAACACTGTGAGCAGGACGCACTGCACTAACTGTAAATAGTCTAGCTGCCTGACTGTGGTACTAATAGGATCAAAAGAACACCAGCAATTTTCTTCAGGTAGCTGTAAATACTGTAACAAGACAAGCCTGCCTGTCAGTAAAAAGATAACAGGAACGGATCTAGTTGAACACTGTGAGCAGGACGCACTGCACTAACTTGTAGCTTTAGATGAACACTGTGCAGAGGTCTCACTACGCTAACTTGTAGGTTTAGCTGAACACTGTGAGGAGGACGCACAGCACTAACTTGTAGTTTTAGCTGAACACTGTGAGCAGGACGCACAGCACTAACTTGTAGGTTTAGCTGAACACTGTGAGGTGGACGCACCACACTAACTTGTAGGTTTAGCTGAACACTATGAGCAGGACGCACCACACTAACTTGTAGTTTTAGCTGAACACTGTGAGCAGGACGCACTGCACTAACTGTAAATAGTCTAGCTGCCTGACTGTGGTACTAATAGGATCAAAAGAACACCAGCAATTTTCTTCAGGTAGCTGTAAATACTGTAACAAGACAAGCCTGCCTGTCAGTAAGAAGATAACAGGAACGGATCTAGCTAAACTGAATACAGTGTATATATATATATATATATATATATATATATATATATATATATATATATATGCAACACCTGGGATGCATATATATATACACAATACACTGTAAGTGCAGCTAACTGACTGACTGTTCTGCCTAATCTATCTAACTCAAATCAAATGACACTGTCTGTCTCTCTCTATCTATGAATGCCGGAACACACACTACACAGGGCCGCCGTGCAGGCGGCCTTATATAGTGTGGGGCGTGTGCTAAATCCCCTGAGCCATAATTGGCCAAAGCCTCCTTGGCTTTGGCCAATTACGGCTCTCTGTTCAGACGGTGCTGTGATTGGCCAAGCATGCGGGTCATAGTGCATACTTGGCCAATCATCAGCCAGCAATGCACTGCGATGCCGCAGTGAATAATGGGCCGTGACGCGCCACACGAATTTGGCCCATATCGTTCGCAATTCGGCGAACGGGCAAACAGACGATGTTCGACTCGAACACGAAGCTCATCCCTACTTTAGAGGTATAACCATTACAGACCTGTATTAACAGCAACACTTAATGCTGGCTAATATTACAGCCTCTGCACCTAAGAAGACAAATACCTATCAAACTCACAACAATATTCAAGCAATTATCAACTGGAATTCTAGCTATCTAGCAAGCACATCTCTAATATTACCACTCCTCAGTCAGGTCTGCCAATCAAGTCTGCAGTCAGGGTCTCCCCGGCAAGGTCTCCCAAATCAAGTCTCCACCCAAGTGTGCCCCTGTTCTGTCAAAAAAACAACTCATCCAAATCTCCAATTTTGTCACTGTCAGTGGCTCTCCAGCAGAAGTAATTGTAGATTTTGACGACTTGACTGTTTTGACAGAACACCGCCAGCGTATACACTACGGTACAGGACGAGTTGGCTGATTGGACAGAACACTGGGTAAGGAGTAAAAAACATGTTGCCGCCTTGAGAGCGCCTATGTTGTTGGTTACTAGTGGGCGGACTACCAATGTCCATGTCATTATATCATGTAGCGTACTGTATATGCTGTTGATGTTCTGTGAAAATAGAAAAGTCATCGAAATCTGCAATTACTGCTGCTGGAGAGTCAGCGGCAGTGACGTAATTGGAGATTTGGATGAGTTGTCTCTTTGACAGAACACCCTCTCTGGCATTATTATACTAGTTCCCTCTGTTCTCTATCATTAAGGAATCTCTGATTGGTCCAAACTGCACATTCTCAAAGTGATTGGATGGAGCTCAAGTCCTACTTTGCTATGAAGCCTAACCAATATTAATGGAGTCGTGGGTCTGCCGTGGGCTTTCAAGAGCTACATGTTTGTTATCCTATCTCCTGACAAAAACAGTCAGCCAACTTTGCATCTCAAATTCACATGAGCTATGGTGCCAAGGATTCTGGAAAATGGCCACCACCTATATTTAACAATCTTCTGAAGACAAAGGGTAAAGTTCATTACCATGCATATAATTTGGCTTTAGCATGCTACTGAAGGCACCAAACAGATGCTTTTATCCTCTGACAATCAGTCTTGACAGTCTTGTAAACACAAACTAGGCCCATATCTCATAATAATAAAAATATATTCATTGAATACATCCCCTAGAAACACATATTTTATAGGGAAACATAATTTCTTACATACGTAACAAAAGATTTATAATAATACATACACCTAATGTACAAACAGGTATTATCAGCAAAAGTGCCAACGTGTGTCCTAGTGAAATTGTGCACATATACCTGGGTATATGTAGTTATTAATAGAGATACCTCTAGATGAATGTTTCAGCAAAGTTCAGTTGTGGTCAGAGACCTAAAGAGAATATCTGCAGTGATGGGGAGACCCTCCAGCCATTGTTCAACCAGCCCGGAATGTGTCTTTTAATGTCAGGAACCGTGGTGTGGCACCAGAACTCAAAGTCAGCCTATTTACACTGTGCTTTAGTCCTTTCCTATTTCTTTCTAATGTGATAAGCAACCAGACTTAACTACCAGATCCGGATGCCTAACCTGGCTCGTATCGAGCCATAAGTTAAAAGTAGTTATAGAGTTCAATACCAGAAGGGACAGCATTAACTATAAAAACAAGAGCTGTATATAACTAAAATAACAGGAGTTGCATATAAACTCTTTTGCAATAAACAGGTTCACCTACTAATATACTGGAAGGTGACCACTACACACATACAGGAGCACAGACCTAGCTATCTGGCACAGTGCATGTGAGATAATAACAATAGGCAGAGATACATCTGTCTGTCATAAGGGTTCAGATGCCTATTCAAGAAGCTATAGGCAGCTGCAGTTAAACTATTAGAACAAAGGAATACTTACATAATAGTCTCAACTTCTGGTCTAGGTAAAATACAACAGCATCTTATTTAAAGTCAGCAGCTACAGTGTTTGTAGCTGCTGACTTTATTTTTTTTTTTTTTAGCTGGCCGGAATCCCGCTTTAAGCTGTCAATGTAACAGAATGTATACATTCTCAACCAGTAAAGCACTGCAACCTTGACAGCAGGATTTTGATGATTGCACTCTAAAGTGTTACTGGCTTTAACCTAATGGCTGAAGCACCCACACTCTTTGGTGCCCAGGATATATGGTTGAGGGGCCCACTTCACACTCTCTAAACTAAAATAGAATTGATAAGTGGTGTGTGGATTTTCTTACCAGTGTATGTGAGCAAACTGGGCTCATTGGTGAAGCCACTACTTTCTATAAAACAATAGCTTCACACAATCCAGCCAAATTCACCATGTATTATAACTGATAGGAATTTACTCGCTCATTTGTTTCCTAACATAGATAGGTTCTGGGAGTAATGTAATTGTGTACCTATAGCTGCCAGGCTGTCTTGGATGTTGGTCCTCATGTAGGCTCTAAGCTCTCCAGATCATACAATGGGGTTGTTATGCAACATTAATTTTAAAGGCATAATTCCAGTATTGAGAATAACTTTTGTTATTCTGTCCCAGCTCAATATTGAGTATTACTTTTATAAAATACTTGCCTCCAATGTATTATTCAGTAATGCTTTCTTTAAAAGAAAGATCCTTTATGAATTGTGACAGACACATTTCCTAAAAGAAGTGTTTTACAGTCTGTACTATGTATAGTTCGATTCCTGCAGCCCTTCACAGTAGTGTCACGTTTCCTTACTGGAAGATGAAATTCAGCATTTGCAGAAGGATTTCATGCCTTTTCACACATTAAAGTCCTGACAGCTGTCGTGTACTATAAATCATAATTAAATAGAAGTGAACAACAGTACACAAAATGTTGTGTTTTCATCAGAGGGTTTTATGAATACATCAGTGGAAATAATTGTAGCACAGTGATTTTTTTTTAGTAAACTGATCCCTCATATAATAAACAACTGATTTGATGCATGTGTTAAAGGTCAGCTTTTTTTTTTTTGCACTGTCAGTTTACATATATAGTATGCATAATATATGTATTTGTGTATAAAGTATATATATATATATATATATATATATGTGTGTTTAGCGCCCACCTACTTAGGTGTGTGCTAAAAGGTTAGAGAGGTTTAGAGTTAAGTGTAAATTTCAGGCATTACCCTATTTGGTATAGGCCTGGCTGGGTTTGATTTATTGGGGAGGAATGATAGTGTAGAATGGGGGGGTGACTAGTCTGCCCAGTGAGAGGTACTGGAGGACAGGTTGATTTGTACAGGATGTAGTTAGTGGTATAGGTCATCCTTAGCATATCATTCATTTGTATGGGCAGGGGCTAACAGGCCTATATAACTGTGGGTCACATGCTTCCTGGGATACTTGCTTTCTGATGGGAAGAGGACAGCAAATGAGTACAGAATGTAGTCGCTGATACAGCTCAAGAACTCTCCCCTTTTGGGGGGAGGAACCTGCCTTAACAGGAGGAAAGATGGAGGAAACAGTTATGGGAACCTGCAACATCTAAAAGGAGAGGCTGCTACCCCCAACAGAGGTAAAGAATTGGGAGAGGACCTTCTTTTGGCAAACATGGATGGTCGCTCAAATGTACACGTGAGTGCATACCCAGAGAAACAGTGTCTTCAATGGCTGAGGGTGCTAAAGATCACCCGGAGGGGAATTCCCATCAGTCCATCCGCGAACTCTATTCAGAGTATTGTTCTTGGGACTTAAGTTGAAGATTCTGTACGGTTGGGAAGTAGTGGTAAACAGGAGGGAGAAGATGTGCAGTCCATTACAGGAACCAAGTGAATAAGGCAGCTCATATTTCTAAAAGACTTTGTTTTACATTCTTTCTGCAATGTGCTATGGGAAAGAATAAAGTTATTGTTCTTTTGTTCCAAGACTGTTTGCTGTGTGATCAATGCAGGGAAGTGGGGGGTAATGAAACCAACTTGGAGAAAGGAATGAACTATTAGCAGCTCCTACAGGAGTAGTGCGCTTCATGGAGGTCCCACCGAGATTTTACCTTTTTCAGCCAGTCAGTTACTCCTAGCAACCCTGCATACAGTAACCGGCATCATCATCTTTATTCAAAAACTTTGCCTGCATTACAGAAGAAAATGTGGAGGAGTTGTAGGTGTCGCTGTTGCCCTTGGAAACATGGACACAGGGGGTGGTGTGGTGTCGGAGACAATACAGGGACTATTTCTCCTACAGTAGGGACATCGCAAGGAAGCATTTTCACTGTAAAATCAGTTTGTTGTAAAAGCTGCAGTTCTATTGTGCCTGCCGACAGGGGTCGCTGTTTCGCACAATGGAAATTAAGAGTTACAGTTCCTCGTGCACTGGATCAGCGAGAGGAGGGGGTGGAGTTACGCCCTAGAGGAAAGTTCTCCAGCGTCACACACGGTGTACGCTCAGCAATGAAAGATGGCACGGAGCTTCAACCGCCCACCGGCCATGCAACAAAACACTGAACCGCAGGAACGGATTTTCGTTGACACCTGCTTCCGCCTGGAAGTTACCGGTGGACTGGCGCTAGGAGTAGTGAATGGAGTGGAGAGACTATGCTTGATCTGTCCCGGTTGTCAGAAACCCACCATGGGAGTCACCGCCTGGGCCCGCTGTGGCCACTGCAGCATGCAGCTTACGCGGCTGGGATCTGATCAACAGGAGGTGAGCTACTACTATGTGGACAGCGCCACCGGACTCTGCACACCGCAAGCCTCAAAACTCCGGAGGGCTGGAGAGGGCCAAGATACTATTGGAAGTGTAGCGGAGAAACTCCGTCCAGAGTCCTTCAAAACGGAAATGCCGGAGGTCCAGGTAGGATCCAAAGGGGAGGCCTGTGGTCTGGTCGGGGCTCCAGGGGTTGCTAGAGTAATTGAGCAAGCTCCAAGATGTTCCCTTGAAATGCCGACTGTTACAAGTAAGCCCCTTGTTGAACCTGTCCAGAGGGAGCCATTGGATGGAGAGGGTGATATCTCAGATGAGCTGGGCAGGGGAAGCAAGGGCCGGGCCATAGATTGGGGTTCCCCAGAAGTGCTGGAGAGGTATGGATCGCTCGAACATTTGTTTGTCTGGTCCTCTCCAGAAGAAGGTGGTTCCAGTGACGAGGAGTACTTTGTGGAGAGCTCCACATCTCTGAGTGTTATCTCCAGGGCTCCGGAAAGCATTGCCACCTTCCCAGCACCCCCAACACCCCAAATAAAGACGTCCACGGGCGCATTGCTAAGCCAATTACCTTTGTTTCAACAAAGGGCTATTAGGGTCCCAGACTCATGTGTGCTGCCTGGGAGGGGAAAACCTAGAGAACTTCCAGGTTTGTCAAGGTTTCAGAGAGACATTCAGAAATGGGTTGCACAGAAATATGGATTTGCTTATCCTTAAGTCCCAGAAGAAATAATGAACATAGTGGGAGCTTCCCAGAGCAATGGGAAAGGGACCTTATATGGGACTACCTACATGTACCAAAGCCCCAAAGGACACCTGACCATGCAATGTGGGTGCACTTTCAGGACATATTTAGAGAATGGCGGCAGGGATGAGCCATTTATAAAAAACACGTTCTAGTACAGAAACCTGGGCAACACACCAGGAGTTTTTCCATATCTGTTAAAGGGGAAGGAGACTCACGGAAACGATTGCCGGACCCCCGGTATTACCTGCAGGGTGTTTGTTACAGGTATGCTGGACAAATCCTTGAACTGTAAGTGAGCAGACGGGTTAGGGTGGGCTATCACATGGACTTCCTTTACAGAGCAACAGTACCAGTGCCTGCTAGGCCAGCATGGACACTATCCCTCTGTTGTCTCTGTCATTCCCTTTGTTTGTTTCTACAGTTAAAGTTATGAACTCTCAGTTGGAGTCACTTAGAAAGCAGGTGGCTCATGGACTAGAATGCACTTACCTGGCGTGGCTACTTAGGGATTCTCCTGCGGGAGTCCCCCAGACTCCTTTTGAGGGGACAGTTGTCCTAGTAGGTTCACCCATGCCAAAAACATACTTGTATAAGTTAGGATAAAGTGTAGGATGTTTTTGTTTCTTTACAGGTATCATGGGGATGATCGGTAGAAGAATACAGAAGAAGATGGAGAAATCAAAGCATTGCTCTCTCGGGAGTGATGGTTTGATTTATTTGTATGATACCTAGTGGTAGGGAATGTTAGTTAGATCATTTATGATGGAAACTGTAAATAAGGTAATGTGTTTCTTTCTGAAATGTTTGGTAATGTTAGCACTACACTTCACACCTGGACATATGAGATGCCTTGTGTCAAGTAGGGAAACTGTTCTCCAGATGTGGAATCCTTTCTACAACTGGGGACAGTTGTGGTTTTAGGAGGGGGTGTATGTAGTGCCCACCTACTTAGGTGTGTGCTAAAAGGTTAGAGAGGTTTAGAGTTAAGTTTAAATTTCAGGCATTACCCTGTTTGGTATAGGCCTGGCTGGGTTCGATTTATTGGGGAGGAATGATAGTGTAGAATGGGTAGGGGGGAGTGACCACCTGCATTCTGCTAAAGTGATGCCTAGTCTGACCAGTGAGAGGTGCTGGAGGACAGGTTGATTTGTACAGGATGTAGTTAGTGGTATAGGTCATCCTTAGCCTATCATTAATTTGTATGGGCAGGGGCTAACAGGCCTATATAACTGTGGGTCACATGCTTCCTGGGATGCTTGCTTGCTGATGGGAAGAGGACAGCAAAGGAGTACAGAATGTAGTCGCTGATACAGTTCAAGAACTCTCCCCTTTTGGGGAGAGGAACCTGCCTTAACAGGAGGAGAGATGGAGGAAACAGTTATGGGAACCTGCAACATCTAAAAGGAGAGGCTGCTACCCCCAACAGAGGAAAAGAATTGGGAGAGGACCATCTTTTGGCAAACATGGATGGTCGCTCAAATGTACATGTGAGTGCATACCCAGAGAAACAGTGTCTTCAATGGCTGAGGGTGCTAAAGATCACCCGGGAAGGAATTCCCATCAGTCCATCCGGGAACTCTATTCAGAGTATTGTTCTTGGGACTTAAGTTGAAGATTCTGTATGGTTGGGAAGTAGTGGTAAACAGGAGGGAGAAGATGTGCAGTCCATTACAGGAACCAAGTGAATAAGGCAGCTCATATTTCTAAAAGACTTTGTTTTACATTCTTTCTGCAACGTGCTGTGGGAAAGAATAAAGTTATTGTTCTTTTGTTCCAAGACTATTTGCTGTGTGATCAATGATGCAGGGGAGTGGGGGGTAATGGAACCAACTGGGAGAAAGGAACGAACTATGAGCAGCTCCTACGGGAGTAGTGCGCTTCATATATATATACACATATATATATACATATATATATATATATATATATATATATATATATATATATATATATATATACACAGTCAGGTCCATAAATATTGGGACATCAACACAATTCTAATCTTTTTGGCTCTATACACCACCACAATGGATTTGAAATGAAACGAACAAGATGTGCTTTAACTGCAGACTTTCAGCTTTAATTTGAGGGTATTTACATCCAAATCAGGTGAATGGTGTAGGAATCACAACAGTTTGTTGTAAGGAAAATGGCTGCACTTTGGTTCACTTGGTTCACTATATATATCTTTGATAAGAGGCCTGAACATTTTTTTATTATACAAGATAGGTGAAACGCATTTTTTATGCAAGGCTTTGACAATGTTTAAGTGGAAATTTTACTAAGCCAGCTGTCTGCAAAAACAGAAGATTTGCGGTGACAATTCTTGTGAATATGTACGGGAACAAGTTAGAACATCCCACCGCAAGTCTGGGCCTAATGCCAAACGGCACCTTATCGAAAGTATCTTAAAAGGTTATTTCTATATTACACCCTTTTAAGCTAAGAAAAATATATTTTGATAAGGAAATTTTGGGTATTTTTTGTTAGGTACTTTTTAAGCACGTCATTTAGCAGAAATATCATTGTCTTTACATATATGTCATATACCATGTAACTTGTGATACTTGTACTCTTGTGATTGGATAAGCTAAGGGACCGCCCCTTGGTTTGCCCCTAATGATGTAGAATGAATTTTTGCCATATATAACATGTGAGAAAAATATAATAGATCATATTATCGATATCCAACATAATTGTGTGGTGTCGTTTATATCACTCATTTTCCAATCGATTGAAGAGGCCTTCTTGGTGTCTGAGTCCAGCTCGAGCAAGGAAAAGGTTTGGGGGCGCACTTGACCAGTTGACCAGTTGACCAGTTGACCCCTACCCTCTCATTTGTATATGTGCCTCCCACTTTTTAAGGGACCAAAAGTAATGGGACAGATTAACAATCATCCATCAAACTTTCACTTTTTAATACTTGGTTGCAAATCCTTTGCAGTCAATTACAGCTGAAGTCTGGAAGGCATAGACATCACCAGACGCTGGGTTTCATCCCTGGTGATGCTCTGCCAGGCCTCTACTGCAACTGTCTTCAGTTCCTGCTTGTTCTTGGGGCATTTTCCCTTCAGTTTTGTCTTCAGCAAGTGAAATGCATGCTCAATCGGATTCAGGTCAGGTGATTGACTTGGCCATTGCATAACATTCCATTTCTTTCCCTTAAAAAACTTTTTGGTTGCTTTCGCAATATGCTTCGGGTCATTGTCCATCTGCACTGTAAAGCGTTGTCCAATGAGTTCTGAAGCATTTTGCTGAATATGAGCAGTTAATATTGCCCCAAACACTTCAGAATTCATCCTGCTGCTTTTGTCAGCAGTCACATCATCAATAAATACAAGATAACCAGTTCCATTGGCAGCCATACATGCCCACGCCATGGCATTACCACCACCATGCTTCACTGATGAGGTGGTATGCTTTGGATCATGAGCAGTTCCTTTCCTTCTCCATACTCTTCTCTTCCCATCACTCTGGTACAAGTTGATCTTGGTCTCATCTGTTCATAGGATGTTGTTCCAGAACTGTGAAGGCTTTTTAAGATGTTGTTTGGCAAACTCTAATCTGGCCTTCCTGTTTTTGAGGCTCACCAATGGTTTACATCTTGTGGTGAACCCTCTGTATTCACTCTGGGGAAGTCTTCTCTTGATTGTTGACTTTGACACACATACACCTACCTCCTGGAGAGTGTTCTTGATCTGGCCAACTGTTGTGAAGGGTGTTTTTTTCACCAGGGAAAGAATTCTTTGGTCATCCACCACAGTTGTTTTCTGTGGTCTTCCGGGTCTTTTGGTGTTGCTGAGCTCACCGGTGCGTTCTTTCTTTTAAAGGATGTTCCAAACAGTTGATTTGGCTACACCTAATGTTTTTGCTATCTCTCTGATGGGTTTGTTTTGTTTTTTCAGCCTAATGATGGCTTGCTTCACTGAGAGTGACAGCTCTTTGGATCTTATATTGAGAGTTGACAGCAACATATTCCAAATGCAAATAACACACTTGAAATAAACTCTGGACCTTTTATCTACTCCTTGTAAATGGGATAATGAGGGAATAACACACGCCTGGCCATGGAACAGCTGAGCAGCCAATTGTGCCATTACTTTTGGTCCCTTAAAAAGTGGGAGGCGCATATACAAACTGTTGTAATTCCTACACCGTTCACCTGATTTGGATGTAAATACCCTCAAATTAAAGCTGAAAGTCTGCAGTTAAATCACATCTTGTTTGTTTCATTTCAAATACATTGTGGTGGTGTTTAGAGCCAAAAAGATTAGAATTGTGACAATGTCCCAATATATATGGACCTGATTGTATATATATATATATATATACACACACACAGTATATATTTTATTATTTCTTTTCATGTGACAACACTGAAGAAATTACACTTTGCTCCAATGTAAAGTAGTGAGTGTACAGCTTGTATAGCAGTGTAAGTTTGCTGTCCCCTCAAAATAACTCAACACACAGCCATTAATGTCTAAACCGCTTGCAACAAAAGTGAGTACATCCCTAAGTGAAAATGTCCAAATTGGGCCCAATTAGCCATTTTTTCTCCCTGGTGTCATGTGACTCGTTAGTGTTAAAAGGACTCAGTGTGAATGGGGAGCAGGCGTGTTAAAATTGGTGTTATCGCTGTTAAGCCTCTAACACACGGTCTGATTGTTGGACGACCGAGCGTCTGATTTTTGTCAAAAGGATCTTGTCTTGCATTCTAACATTACTAACTCTACAAGATAAACCATGTGGTCCTGTGCTGCTGTATCCTACATAATTTTTTTAAGAGGAATGCTACCAGCTACCTAGCCTTAATACCAAGTGATGTGGACCCTGCAGTGGGAAGCCCAGCTGAAGAGGCTGCAGCTCATCCGTCTATAGGCATGCTGACGGCTATTGAAAATACCCGTGCTGGATTGCCCTCCCAAATTCCCAGAGATTTACGGCAGAAATACCTTGAATATTTTGTGGGTAGAGGGGCAGTGGCTTGGCAGCAAATTGTAGCTGATCACATAAACTCATATTTCATTTGAACTACTGTTGTCTGAGTTTCTTATATGTTCCCAAATGGGCTTTATTTTGGACACTTGCTCCAATAGTGCAAATGTACCTTAATTGCTACATGAGGTAACAATATCTTCTTCAGCTAACTATTATGCTGTGCTGTGGGTCTGCTACACACACACAATGGTTTTTTTTTAATGGATCTAATGCATGAAGTTCAAAAACATTATTCCTTTACAACTTCTGTAATTTTTTTTGAGGCATAAAGAGGCATAAGAGTTGTCCACATTTAAGAGCACATTGTCACTGTAAGTAAAACAACTTATGAAATACACTGGTATTGAGCAATGAAATAATAAGCCACCCATTGTTTAGTAAAAAACATTTTACTCAAAGCACATTCACATGTGCGTTTTAAGGTTTTAAAACAAACCAACATCTTGGTGTATAACATATATGTTTTGCATTATTTCTCCTTTTTTGTGGCTAAATAGGCATGTTCTAAACCATTAGATACACATCTAAAACCCAGTAACTTACAAAGTTCGAGTTTGGTAAAGTGAAGGGCAACTGAGACATTAGTATACCAAGACTGTGTTGATCTTGCATTCCTCAGATGGGGTGATCTCACCCCTCTAAAAGCCAAAATTTGAAGCCACGTACACGTAGAGGCCTACCAATGTCCCCTATGATCCTATGCCTAAAATGTGTGTAGTTACAAACATCTATTTTTCTAAAGTCCCAAAACACACAGTGCGTCAACATGTGCTATCTCCCATCACAGGGTATCAATAGACGTGGTTCAGGGGCGCAACCCCTTCCTCACAGCTACTTTAGTTATGAGGAAGGGGTTGTGCCCCCAAAACGCGTCCATTGATACCCCGTGATGGAAGATAGCACATGTTGACACACTGTGTGTTTTGGGGCTTTAGAAAAATAGATGTATGGAACTACACACATTTTAGGCATGGGGAGATAAAAATGTTAAGGCCCAATTTGTGGGCAACTTCAAATTTTGGGTTTTAGATTCTAAAAAACAGATAAACATTGTGATTCACATTAGTTAGGGCAGTGTTTTTCCCAACTCTCCTCCTCAAGATGCAAACCCAGGTCATGTTTTATTGATGTCTTGAATTTGGCACAGGTGATGTTGTCATTTTCACTGTTAGTTATTCGCACATAGCCTTTTATAGACTGAGGAAAATCTAGAAAACAGGACCTGGTGGTGCACCTAGAAGAGTGGAGTTGAGAAACACTGAGTTCTGTCCCTAAACTTTCACATTTTAAAGTGATAAAACATGGTAATTAGTAAGGGTAAACAGGAACCGACAAGTGGAGCAATAAACTTCAGACCAGGCAAGAGGAAATTAGAATTTGGCAAGCATGTCCACAAAATATCTGATTCTTTGCTGTAAAGCAGCCTCCTTGATTAGCTCCAGTTCCTTCAAACACTGCAACATATCTGCACTCATTCTGCCAAATCTATTGTTGTTTGCAACCTGCTTGCCCTTCAAACACCTACACTACTAGGAGTGTATACACTGCAACTACTCTATAATCTTGGCCCTGGTGCCTGAGTTTCACAAACTCGGGTACCTAGCAACACTGCCAGCTCCTTCCACCTCTTCCTTCTCCATGCTAATGTTAAGGCACTACATACTTTGCTAATGTGTGGAGTGGGTGTTTGGTTTGGACATCTAAACATTCAACATGTATACACATTTTAAGCAAGATTCAAAGAATACTTACTTGTGCAAACAAGAGGCCTTGAATACTTTCTTCCTCTTCTGGTTCAATTCGGCCCTCACTGTGACTTGCATCAGGGGATTTGACGCCCACAATGACAATGTCTGTGCTGGGTCCAGGAGACCAATCCCATGGCTCCAAAGAAACATCCTGAGTGAGCTGACCACACTCACTTTCCTCTAAAAAGAAACAATATAACATTCATCAAGCCACCCCAAGTCCCATCTGTTTCTAGTATCCATTTTGCTATATTATTTGACCAACCTTTCACTTGGTCTGATGTCAATGTTTGCTCATGACTAGTGGACTCCACCATGCTGCACTCTGGATGTTTTTCTGTGACAAATGCATAAAAAATGGAAGGTGATGGCATTTTCCAGAGGGCAAACACTGACAAGTGCCCACATTGAAAAAGTCCTGCAGTTGTCCCCCACCCCTCTTGTCTCCTATGGGATATGGGATATATGATATATGATGACCATCCTAGCAGGCGTGACTCTGTGTGACTGGGAGCCCCAGGGCCTCTAATCTACCCATGTCTACACTGGCAAGGCTGTATTAATTGGCACTGATGAGCCAGGCAGCAACCAGAAAGTGTTCTTTACCCCTTAAGTTCTGCCCTAAGCCCATGGCCTTTGGCCCACCTAGAAACACCCCTGTCGGTTGCTAAATGAGTGTGTTTGAAGTTGGCACTTACATTTTTGAGGGGAAGATGGCCTTGTTGCCTCCCCTATTGGGGACCAAGCGAGGGTATCCTCCCTTTGTCCCTTGAGGTGGCTTGGCTGGAGCATCCTTTTTTTGTGCCTCCCTGTTTAAAGAAAAACAAACAATAAGTACAAAAAAATAAATGAATGTCCAAAAACATGACCAAATAAGAATGTTCATATATGCTTTATATTTACCTTCATCTTTGGAATCCCAAGTCATACACAGATTTTCTAAAAGCTTATATAGAATTCTCTAGAGCTATTTGGAGAAAGAACATTTACAGACAGCTAATTTACACATATACATATTGTTTAAATCCAAATATTGCTTACTTTTTTTTGATCTGATGTATGTACTCCATCTGGTCTTGTACCCAGTGTTTTAGATCAGACCATCGTTTTCGGTCCTTTGATCTGTCCACAGAAAATTATCTGTGCAAATCGGCAATGACCTTCTCCAAAATGCTGTCCTTTCGGCTGTTGGGCCTTTCGTAACCGTGCAGCTTGCAGTCATAATCGTGCTTCTCTAGGATGCGTACCATCTCCACCATCTCACCCTTGCTCATGGGGGTTGCTTTGTGCCTCCTATGAGCTCCACCACCACGGGGCTGGCTGCAATACACTGAATCTGCCATGTTGTCCCTCCCAAATGTTCTGCAGCGTGTATTGCATGAAGAAGAGAGCTGGCCATGCCTCAGCGTTATGACGCACTGAGAGTGGAATTTGACGCATGCACAGTGTGTATAAAGCCAGAAGGCACGGTCGATGGAATGGCTATAGGAACGATCTTGGTGTGTAGGATGATCGATCGCCAACGCACGAAAGGAGCAGAAAATTAAGGAACAATTGGAAATTGTGGCATAGGTGGTTAGTGACCTATACTGCTTAGATTGAGGCCTATATTGGGACCAGCTTATGGGTTAAGCCAGACATTATGGTTTGTCTTGTGTTTTGTCTTGCAGGCATCATATCATCATGACTGATAAATTCACTTTGCCAGAATTTCTTCCCCATTTCATTGACATGTACCAGGAGCTGCCCTGTCTCTGGAGAGTAAAGAGTAGAGATTACGCAAATAAAATACTGAGGAATTCCCCCCATCCTTCCTAATGTCACTTCCTTCAGCAGATTACTAGAAAATACATCAGGATGTTCATAAGCAGACTTAAGGTTAGCTGACACAGGGGGGACCCGGTCCAACGTACTGGAAATCGGGAAGCCCTCCTTAAAGCCCAACCACAGTGTCCATGCAGCTACCCTGTTTGGATACCTACTTAGATACGGCGCCATTTTTTCCACCCTTATTGGCGTCATCCCTCTTTCCAGCATTGGCTGATTTCTTTCCTTTTGACAAGGGGTGAGCTCCTCCGCAGCCCAAACACTCGTGCGGGAAACAGCAGGAGCCTCCAAATTTGCAGGTGCCCTCGTTAAACTGCCAACAGAACTCCTTGTGCTTTGTGGCCGATGATTAAGAGGCTTGGGCTCCCTGGCCCCCCCAAGAAAGGGAGGCGTTGTAACCCTAGCTTGTGTCATGAGTTTTATCCACAAGCCGATGTCTTTGTGATCCAATCGTAACAACGGTCTCACAGCCTTCCACTGCAGGAACTGCTCATCATAGTGCAGCCACGCCATGCCCCCATACACCCTTTGGGTTTCACTGATGGAATCCAAGTAACTAAACAACGCCAAACAGTTCTCCAGCGCCTTCTCCCCTATAACACATGCTAGTATATTAAATGCCTGAAGCCAGTTGGGGAACGTCCGTGGAATAAGTCTATAGTGCCATATATCTACTTTTTCCTTTTTGCTCTCATCAGGGTTAACCTTGTCCAGGTTAAACTTTTCCAGTGGTAGCAACGAAAAAATCTCCACATAGTGCCTCTTTCCAAATCTTCTCCCTCACCTACCCTTTTAAATGAGAACCCAAGGGGCCTTCATAACAGACATACACTTCGCATCACGCAACATCTGCCAGCCATATACCATCTGAAGATGACACCCCCGGGGCGCCCCCCCGACCATACTTACCTGGGAAGATTCCGCACTGCCGGGGAGCACTGAAGCCAACCTTGGAGCCCCTGCAGGTGGTTGTGGTGCCTCCTGCACCACGGGCGGAATGATAGGCGGTGACACGGCCAGAGCTGACCCCTCCCCCCAGCTGTCCAGGCCGAGACTGGTGACACTGTTGGTGCGAGGGGGGCCTCAATGGCACCCCTGCCCACCATGTCCCTGAAGCCCCCCACCAGAGCCAACAGCAGGTGCTGCAGAAATGCATCCCCTGTTCCCGGGAAGGAAATCCCACTACCCAGGGCCCCCCAACCCCAGACGCCATGACCAGCGGTGGGACCAGCCCGCCCCTTAATGGCACCCCAGGAGACCCGCTAAAGGGGGACAAGACACAGACAGCATGTTCACAGTGTTAGACACAGACACAGGGACAGATGAGGACTTACCAGGCTGCCCAGGGGAAACGGACCGACCAGCCGCTGTTCCAGATCCCTGAAGAGGTCTCTGCTGGACCATCGCCACCGCAGGCCCCTTCAAATCTGTGTCCAAGACTTCATCCTTGGATCGGTGGTCCCCCTGTCCACCAGTGCACCCTTCGGGCCGAGTCCCACCTGTGCTGGGGATTCCTTCCATCCCCAGCGGCCGGAGAAGGAGTCTCCTTGCCCTGGGCCCTGGAGGATCCATGATCAGGCTCCCTGAGTGGCGGCTTACCCTGATGAGATTCTAACCTCGGCTTCTTCAATTAAGCTTTGGTAATAAAACCTGCAAGCTCATTGGTTTCTATGCAGAAGTGAGCCTGATTTTGCACTCTCCAGCTTTAGTAAATAAACCCCACTGTGTACTTAAAAGTGGGGTATGCCTGTATATATATATATATAGATATATATATATAGATATATCTATATATATATCTATATATATATCTATATATATAGATATATATATAGATATATATATAGATATATCTATATATATATATCTATATATATATATATACTCTGTATTCAATGTAGACTATATATACAGTGCAGGCAGTTCATGTGACAACACTGAAAAAATGACACTTTGCTACAATGTAAAGTAGTGAGTGTACAGCTTGTATAACAGTGTAAATTTTCTGTCCCCTCAAAATAACTCAACACACAGCCATTAATGTCTAATCTGCTGGCAACAAAAGTGAGTACACCCCTAAATGAAAATGTCCAAATTGGGCCCAATTAGCCATTTTCCCTCCCCGATGTCATGTGACCCGTTAGTGTTACAAGGTCTCAGGTGTGAATGGGGAGTAGGGGTGTTAAATTTGGTTTTATTACTCTCACTCTCTCATACTGGTCACTGGAAGTTCAACTTGGCACCTCATGGCAAAGAACTCTCTGAGGATCTGAAAAAAAGAATTGTTGCTCTACATAAATATGGCCTAGGCTATAAGAAGATTGCCAAGACCCTGAAACTGAGCTGCAGCACAGTGGCCAAGACCATACAGCGGTTTAACAGGACAGGTTCCACTCAGAACAGGCCTCGCCATGGTCGACCAAAAAAGTTGAGTGCACGTTCTCAGCATCATATCCAGAGGTTGTCTTTTGGAAATTGATGTATGAGTGCTGCCAGCATTGCCGCAGAGGTTGAAAGGATGGGGGTCAGCCTGTCAGTTCTCAGACCATACTCCACACACTGCATCAAATTGGTCTGCATGGCTGTAGTCCCAGAAAGAAGCCACTTCTAAAGATGATGCACAAAGCCCACAAACAGTTTGCTGAAGACAAGCAGACTAAGGACATGGATTACTGGAACCATGTCCTGTGGTCTGATGAGATCAAGATAAACTTATTTGGTTCAAATCGTGTCAAGCATGTGTGGCGGCAACGAGGTGAGGAGTACAAAAACAAGTGTGTCTTGCCTACAGTCAAGCATGGTGGTGGGAGTGTCATGGTCTGGGGCTGCATGAGTGCTGCCTGACACTGGGGAGCTACAGTTCATTGAGGGAACCAAGAATGCCAACATGTACTGCAACATACTGAAGCAGAACATGATCCTCTCCCTTCAGAGACTGCACCGCAGGGCAGTATTCCAACATAATGACCCCAAACACACATCCAAGATGACCACTGCCTTGCTAAAGAAGTTGAGGGTAAAGGTGATGAACTGGCCAAGCATGTCTCCAGACCTAAGCCCTATTGAGCATCTGTGGGGCATCCTCAAAAGGAAGGTGGAAGGGCGCAAGGTCTCTAACATTCACCATCCTCCGTGATGTCGTCATGGAGGAGTGGAAGAGGACTCCAGTGGCAACCTGTAAAGCTCTGGTGAACTCCATGCCCAAGAGGGTTAAGGTAGTGCTGAAAAATAATGGTGGCCACACAAAATATTGACACCTTGGGCCCCATTTGGGCATTTTCGCTTAGGGGTATACTCACTTATGTTGCCAGCAGTTTAGACATTAATGGCTGTGTGTTGAGTCATTTTGAGGGGACAGCAAATTTACACTGTTATACAAGCTGTACACTCACTACTTTACATTGTAGCAAAGTGTAATTTCTCCAGTGTTTTCACATGAAAAGATATATTAAAATATTTACAAAAATGTGAGGGGTGTACTCACTTTTGAGAGATACTGTATAGACATATATCTATATCCACTACGCGCCTGCGCTATAGCCGAAAGACGGCTACAGCGAGGCGTTCAATTGCTGGGAGGGCGCCTGTTTACTTCCTCCCTGCGCGCTGCCGCGGGAGCACATCCAGGGAAATCTGTGTTTGCCGTGTCCCTTTGTCATCTGTCCCCAGTGCCATCTGTTTCCAGTGCCACCTGTCTCCAGTGCCACCTGTCCCCAGTGCCACCTGTCAGTGTTACATGCCATCTGTTATCAGTGTCATGTGTCATCAGTGCCACGTATCAGTTCCATCTGTCATCAGTGCCACATCAGTGTCACGTGTCATCAGTGCCACGTATTAGTGCCATCTGTCATCAGTACCACGTATTAATGCCATCTGTCATCCGTGTCACATCAGTGTCATGTGTCATCAGTGCCACATATTAGTGCCATCTGTCATCAGTGTCACATGTCATCAGTGCCACGTATTAGTGCCATCTGTCATGAGTGCCACATCAGTGTCACGTGCCATCAGTGCCACGTATCAGTGCCATCTGTCATCAGTGCCACATCAGTGTCATGTGTCATTGTCCTGGTGCTCTAGGGCCTTCAAAAGTGTAATAGGTATGCCCTGTACACACGTGTGTGATAGGACCTTGTTGTCGGAAATTCCGACCGTGTGTGGGCTCCATCACACATTTTCCATCAGAATTTCCGACACACAAAGTTTGAGAGCTTGCTATAAAATTTTCCGACAACAAAATCCGTTGTCGGAAATTCCGATCGTGTGTACACAAATCCGACACACAAAGTGCCACGCATGCTCAGAATAAATTAAGAGACAAAAGCTATTGGCTGCTACCCCGTTTATAGTCCCAACCTACGTGTTTTACGTCACCGCATTTAGAACGATCGGATCGGACAACTTTGTGTGACCGTGTGTATGCAAGACAAGTTTGAGCCAACATCCGTCTGAAAAAATCCATGGATTTTGTTTTCGGAATGTCCGATCAATGTCCGACCGTGTGTACAGGGCAGTAGTCAACAAGTTAGATGTGTAATTTATGCTCCTAGAACACGTGATGGTGCTCCCTGCATGTTGAGCCTCTCTATGTGGCCAGGCTGTGAAAAAGTCCCACACATGTGGTATCATAATACTCAGAAGGAGTAGCAGAATGTATTTTGGGGCGTCATTTGTGGTACACACATGCCATGTAAAAGAAAACCTATTACAATGACAATTTTGTGGAAAAAAAAAAATCTTCATTTTGCAAAGAATTGTGGGAAAAAATGACAACATCAAAAAACCTCACCATGCATCTTACTAAAAACCTTGGAATGTCTACTTTCAAAAAAGGGGTCATTTGGGGGGTGTTTGTACTTTCCTGGCTTGTTAGGATCGCAAGAAATGAGATAGGCCACCAGTACATCAGGTGTGATCAATTTTTTATGATTTGCACCACAGCTTGTAGACTCTCTAACTTTCACAAAGATCAAATAATATCCACTATTTTGGGTTATTTTTACCAAAGATATGTAGCAGTATAAATTGTGGCCAAAATTTATGAAGAAAAATTAATAATTTGCAAAATTTTATCACAGAAACAAAGAAAAATGCGTTTTTTTTTCAAAATTTTCGGCCTTTTTTCATTTATAGCGCAAAAAATTAAAAACCCAGAGGTGATCAAATACCACCAAAAGAAAGCTCTATTTGTATAGTGTACTCTTTACTTCCATGTCTGTGAGTTGGAGATTAACACCCCCCGTACATACTCGCGGCTACGCCGCTAGAGGGATGCCTCAATGCTGGTTGAATATCAGGATCCTACTCACCTTACTGTCTGCCGCCCGCTATAGTGCATAGAAGGACGTCCCACACCCACTGTCCATCAGGCCTTTGGTTTATCGATGAGCTTGTTTAAGCTTACTTCTGGTAAGCATGCATTTTAGGTGGTGGAGGATCACTTGATGGGTGTTTTCTTAAATTCTACCTTTCCACACTGATTCCTATGAAAAGCTATCCAGGGACTCTTCCTATTCCCATAGAAATTTTTTTTCCATTCATCTGGTGTCTGGACTGTGTTGTCGTATCACTTATTTTTACATATATGTGGTTTACTATTATTGAAATATTTGATATAGGCAGACCGCATTTTTTATTTTGTATCTATGCTTGTTTATGAATGATATTATTGGTTTCACACCATTCATTTGCACAAACCACATTCAAGGGTAGAGCGCAGTTCCTTTCTTTTGTTTTATTTTATATTGTTGTGTATATCGCACATTTGAACTGCAGCTTATTTAGAAGTTCTGGTGAGCGCGGTGCTTTCTTTGTTTTTATATTTGTTTACAGTATTACGTGACTGAGTAATTGTCATTCAAAATATGAAAGCACTGAAAGCTGAAAATTGGTCTGGGCAGGAGGTGGGTTTAAGTGCCCAGTAGGCAAGTGTATATATATATATATACATCTATATATATATATATATATATATATATATATATATATATATATATATATAAAGTGCAATCAGTGTATATAAAACAGTGTATTGAAGTGGTTAAAGGGAACCCTATGACAGAATTAAGAAAAAAAACAGCATGGGTTCCCCCTCCTGGGCCATACCAGGTGCTTTGGATCTGGTATAGATTTTACCCCATGCATTCACCAAAAAAGTGTAAAAAAAAGTGTAAAGTAAACAGTTTCCCGAAATGTCCATCCATCTTCAATCATGCCACCTGGTGAATTAACCAAGTGACCCCGCCCCTTCTGATGTCATGTGCCGTCAGGGGGGCAGGGGGATCCGGTTACGTCATTGAGTTGCCCTACCCTTGCCTATATAACAGCTGTCACAGCAAAAAGACAGTAGTCGGCGGGCTTGCTCGCCCCCCCCCCATTCTGTTCTCCAGGCTGCATGCTTGGATAAGGGTCTGGTATGGATTTTGGGGAGGACCCCAGGCCGATTCTTTTTTTAATTTTGATATGGAGTTCCCCTTAAAATCCATACCAGACCCCAAGGGTCTGGCATGGATTTTGGGGGGGACCCCACACTGTTAGAGATTTAATTTTGCTGCAGCACTGTAAAACACATCACACATATGCACCACTTAACAGGCAGACTAAGGGGACCTCCAGGCACGATATTTAAAGGAATATTTCATTTTTATTGTTTCACTTTAAGTAATTATTAAAATCACTTCTCCTGAAAAAAACGGTTGTTTTAAAAACTTTTTTTTGCATTGATACATGTCCCCTGGAGCAGCCCCCATACACTTTTTAGGGCATTAACTTGCATATAAGCCTTTAAAATTAGCACTTTTGGTTTTTCATGTTTGTGTTCCATAGATTTATTAGGGTTTACATGTTTGCACAAATTTTTTGCCTGTTCGCATGTTCTGGTGCAAACTGAACTGGGGGGGGGGGGGTTGGTGTTTGAACCACTCCCCAGAAACATAATTTCCTGCTTGTGTGATTGGCTCACCAATTTTCCCAGAAGTCTGCCTAAGATTCAAGTCAGATTTCAGGCATCCCCTGCAACGAAAAAGTCATTTTTGGTGAGATATTTCCAATAGGGACACAGCTGACTGATAATTATGAAACCACTCACATTGGACCCACTGCCCAGAGGCACAAACACACATAGATTTCTTCAGAATGACAAAAAGGTAGGAATCTGCATAGCATATCTGAAAAAATATGAAAAAAGTTACCAAATAGGATCTACTATTTTGTCCGGATAGTAAGAAGGTAGGGGCAAGTGGAAACAAGATCTATATCTCCCTGGAATACTTACGCATAAATTGTTCCAAATAAGCAGTGTTGCAAGTCAAGATTTGCGTGACAAGTCTGTCCTGAGAGCTGAGGGAATGAACCCAAGGAAGAAGCAAGCGCACCATCACACCTTCCAAACGCAATAGGCAAGGGTGAAAAAATTCCAAATATGTCTGTAGAGTAAATGATATTGGATGTGTGAATGGTACCAGTATATACATACAGTATTCATGAACTAAAGACCAACACCCATTATTACCTGAAAGAGTGAAAAGTGTAGTAGATACAAAGTGAAGGGAATATTATATCACATAAAGATGAAAAATCGCATGACAATCATGCAATACTCAAAAGGGGAAAGGGTGAAGAAAAACAAAGAGTTGTGCAGTCTTGGTGATAGAAGAAAGCACAGGGATAGTTACCTGGTGACATTGCATAGAGACACACTCTGAGACATGATGTGCATGTGTGAGGAGAGAAACCAAAGAGTGAACAAGACTCCCAGTGGGGGTATAGACTTTATGACTCAGGGATGAAACTGGGGACCTGTTTTACCAACATGGGAATAAACACGGCCGACTTTTAGCAGGGGCTTTACCACAGCGCTTACCTCTGATCTCTATAATAAAAATTCAAAGGGCCTCTGGGGAAATGACATATGATCCTACAGAAATCTCTAAGACATTCCATACATTTTATTCAAAATTATATAATATACCTATTCAGTTATCAGGTATGGATATAGAAATATACTAAAAAATAGGAGCAATCAGCGCAAACTAAAATAAATATAAGATAAATGCAAGCTGAATACTTTAGGTTTTCACCAAGCCCATAAATCAAACTAAAAAACAAAATTTAAGTGCAGTGCAAATGATAAATAAATAAAGTCCATTAAAAGAAAAATCCTTTGTGGTAAAACCAATCCTTCTATGTGGAACAGCGATCCTCTTCACTCACACACATATAGAATGCTTACCAGAAAGGGTGGACCTCTTAAATTACAGGAGGTCATACGAGCGTGAATCCCATACAGACTGGATGGACACAGCACGGCCCTTCTGGCTATCCTCAATGGTTACCGACAGCACCTCTTCAGTGCGGCAGTGTAACAGGCGAGCTTCCAATGCAGTTCAAAATGCAGCAATCACCCAAGAAAAAAGAGGATAAAACCTAAGAGCGGTCCGATGGGTATAGCCATGTAGGCAATTTATTAAAAGGATTAAAAACCACTATTTAAAACTCGCGCTGACACAGCGCTATAGGACAATGTGAGTACAAGGCTGAGAAACAAACTGATCGCGTCCAAACATCTGTGAGATGCCAGAGGGTGATGTCAGAGCAAAAAACTCCACCCCCGTACGCGGCGTTACGTCCACAGGACTTCGTCAGCGAGGGTGGAGTCTAGCTGTCACCCAGAAGCTTAAATACACACTGACTGTCAGCAGGGAATGTGCCGCAACCGGAAACAGAAGACACTACAGAATCTATATGATTCTTACATGGGGACATCTGCTGAAGCCATGGCAATTGATAAAAAAGGGGGGTTACCCCCAAGATTTTGACAAGAAGTAAGTATAAAAATGGATATAAAAAGATATAAATAAAACTTCATAGTTTCTCAATGACTCAAAAGGTCTACCATAAATTTCATGAAGCATATACATATATTAAAGAAATGGAAAACCAAAATGAAATATATAATATAATGACACCCGTGGCCATCTCGTACATAAATATAATACATATACCATACTACATATAAAGTGCAACTTCATGGATACACACAACAAATGAATGCACCAAACATAAAAAAACAAAAAAAAAAAAATAATAAAATGCACACCCAATATTCCCATAAAATATTGTCTTTAAACACAAAAGAGGGATACGTGTATGAAGACGAGCAGAATAAAAGACACATTATACTTATTTGTCAGAAATAAAGCAGTTGAGGTCAAACTCAACGTTTAACCCCCTAGGGACCGCTACTTTCGTTTCATGGATCCATAGAGATTCTCAGTGACTAAGCTGCCTAATATAATTACCACCCCTCCAGTGTTTCGTGACTTTTTCTGCCCCAAAACTGCAATTTCTTAGGGTCCCTATTATGCCAAATTCTAAAATGCTTAGATACGTAATGTGTCTTTAAACCTTTTTTGATATTATTAACATGTACTGCTATGCAAACTCCCATGGGTCTAGAAGTTCTTTCCACGTATTGGAGTCTGCATTCACACTGAAGCATGTACACTACTCCTACCGTATCACAGGTAATCAGATTCTTATTCTTAATGAAGCTCGAAGCTCGAAAATCTTTCCTTTTCTTAACATTGAATTTACATTGCCTGCATGCTGGACATTTTCTGCATGCATAGAACCCTGACATGAAATTAAAAATTCTATTTTCTTTGAATACAGGGGGATCAACTACACTAGGGACTATAATATCCCTCAGGGTCGGTGGTCTCCTGTAGACAAATCTGGGGCGGTGAGGGAGAGTTGGACCTAGGATCACATCTTTTTTTAAAATATCCCAAAATAATCTTTTCCGCCTTCTTGTATTGGATATTGTAATCTAAAATGATCCTATATTGAAACCTGTCCTGTTTTGTATTCATATTTTTATTTTTATCGGAATCCGCTATTAAGGAGGGCCAGTCCATACTACCCACTTTTTGTACCTCCTCTGTTATGAAAGCCCTAGTATATCCCTTTTGCAAAAACTTATCTGCCATACTATTGGCTTGTGAGAAATAATCATGATCCAAATAGCAATTACGCCGAAGGCGAATAAACTGCCCTCTGGGAATATTAAGCAACCATGAATTGTGATAACAGCTGTTCAAGGGAATGTACCCATTCCTATCTGTTGGTTTACAATAGTTCTTGGTTCTAAAAAAACTTTTATGTTTGAAGATTTCCAAGTCTAGGAAGGCTATGCTTGAGGCATCTGCATTCCATGTGAGACGAATATTCTTAGTATTCCCATTGAGCCTGGACATAAATAGTTGGAGACTGATCAGGTCACCCTCCCAGATCAGAAAAAGATTGTCTATATATCTTTGGTAGCAGACAAGCTGTGCAGGTCTGCTACCAAAGACAAACTCCTCCTCCCAGAGTGCCATGAAAATATTTGCGACGCTCGGCGCAAAGCGAGCACCCATGGCAACCCCAAGTGTTTGTAAGAAGAATTTACCACCGTACCAGAAATAATTCCTGGCAAGGCAGAATTCCAGGGCCTTTATAAGGAAATCCTTTAGATGTGAAGGTAAATCCGACTTATCCAGAGCCCACTGTACCGAACTAATCATCTGAGTGACCAATTATCGTGTACAGTGAGCTAACATCGGCTGTCACCAATAAGCTATTTGCTTTACATGGTATTTTCTCCACTATTTGTATGATATGTTTAGTGTCTTTAAGAAATGCTGTAGTAGTGGATACTAGAGGTTTCAGGAAATGGTCTATATATTGGCCCAAACGTGCTGAGACGGAATCAATGCCTTTTACGATGGGCCTACCTGGAGGAAAACGGCATTGATTCCATCTCAGCACATTCTATATGTGTGAGTAAGTGAAGAGGATCGCTGTTCCACATAGAAGGATTGGTTTTACCACAAAGGATTTTTCTTTTCATGGACTTTATTTATTTATCATTTGCGCTGCACTTAAATTTTGTTTTTTAGTTTGATTTATGAATATAGAAATGTATTGTAATAATGTACATCAGTATAACGTGTCTTGAAAAAAGTATTCATACCCCTTGAAATGTTCCACATTTTGTCGTGTTACAACCAAAAATGTAAATGTATTTTATTGGGATTTTTTGTGATAGACCAACACAAAATGGCAATTAAGGAGGTGCGCTTGGAGGATTCTCTATCGCAGCTGATTTTTCCAGATGGTTTAGAGGATCACTGCTGTTCAACCATCCCCATTGGTTAAAGGCCCCGACCGGGTTATGGTCACAGGCTTATCTAAGCTTGCCTTGTGGTAAGCACATTATTGTATTGGTGTTAACACAGTGGTGCGGTGGAGGAACCAATTAGCCATCTATTTCTTCATCATTAAGAAGAATTTGATTTATATTTTTGGGACTTTGCCTATCTGCACTTAGATGGACTTTTCTATTGTTCATTTATAAAGTTGTTGTTTCACATTTAAACTCACGCAATTGGGGTTTTTGGTTTATATACCACTATTTTTACTGTTAATTTATGTCACATTTATTATTGATATTCATTCACTTATATTGTAATTTTTGTAGTTTATTTAGCGCTGTTATTTATTATTATTTATCTGAACAGGTGTGTATCTCACTTCTAGCAGCAGCTCTCTTTAGGTGTCTTTGGGTCAACTAATTGGTTGTTTATTTCTTTTTGGCCAGGATATCTGTTTTTGACCATTGTATTACAGCGCAGTATTTATTTTTGTTTATACAAAATGGCAAATATTTGTGAAGTGGAAGGAAAATAATAAATGGTTTTCAAAAATTTTTACAAATAAATATCTGAAAAGTGTGGCGTGCATTTGTATTCAGCACTCCTGAGTCAATACCTTGTAGAACCACCTTTCACTGCAATTACAGCTGCAAGTATTTTTGGGTATGTCTGTACCAGCTTTGCACATCTAGAGAGTATAATTGTTACCCATTCTTCCTTGCAAAATAGCTCAAGCTCTGTCAGATTGGATGGAGAGCATCTGTGAACAACAATTTTCAAGTCTTGCCACAGATTGTCAATTGGTTTTACAGTATCTCACAAAAGCGAGTACACCCCTCACATTTTTGTAAATATTTTATTATATCTTTTCATGTGACAACACTGAAGAAATTACACTTTACTACAATGTAAAGTAGTGAGTGTACAGCTTGTATAACAGTATAAATTGACTGTCCCCTCAAAAAAACTCAACACACAGCCATTAATGTCTAAACCATTGGCAACAAAAGAAAATACACCCCTAAGTGAAAATGTCCAAATTGGGCCAAATTAGCTATTTTCCCTCCCCGTTGTCATGTGACTCATTAATGTTACATGGTCTCAGGTGTGACTGGGGATCGGGTGTGTTAAAATTTGGTGTTATCGCTCTCACTCGCTCATACTGGTCACTGGAAGTTCAACATGGCACCTCATGTCAAAGAACTCCCTGAGGATCTAAAAAAAAGAATTGTTGCTCTACATAAAGATGGCCTAGGCTATAAGAAGATTGCCAAGACCCTGAAACTGAGCTGCAGCATGGTGGCCAAGACCATACAGCGGTTTAACTGGACAGGTTCCACTCAGAACAGGCCTCGCCATGGTCGACCAAAGAAGTTGAGTGCACGTGCTCAGTGTCATATCCAGAGGTTGTCTTTGGGAAATAGATGTATGAGTGCTCCCAGCAATGCTTCAGAGGTTGAAGGGGTGGGGGGTCAGCCTGTCAGTGCTCAGATCATACACCGCACACTGCATCAAATTAGTCGGCATGGCTGTCGTCCCAGAAGGAAGCCTCTTCCAAAGATGATGCACAAGAAAGCCCGCAAACAGTTTGCTGAAGACAAGTAGACTAAGGACATGGGTTACTGGAACCATGTCCTGTGGTCTGATTAGACCAAGATAAACTTATTTGATTCAGATGGTGTTAAGCGTATGTGGCAGCAACCAGGTGAGGAGTACAAAGACAAGTGTGTCTTGCCTACAGTCAAGCATTGTGGTGGGAGTGTCATGGTCTGGGGCTGCATGAGTTCTGCCAGCACTGGGAATCTACAGTTCATGGAGGGAACCATGAATGCCAACATGTACTGTGACATACTGAAGCAGAACATGATCCCCTCCTTTCAAAGATTGGGCCGCAGGGCAGTATTCCAACATGATAACGACCCAAAACACACCTCCAAGATGACCACTGCCTTGCTAAAGAAGCTGAGGGTAAAGGTAATGGACTGGCTAAGCATGTCTAAAGATCTAAACCCAATGTGAAGGGTATACTCACTTTTTTGAGATGCTGTAAGTCTGGACTCTGACTCGGCCATTCTAACACATGAATATGCCTTAATCTAAAACATTCTATTGTAGCTCTAGCTGTATATTTAGGGTCATTGTCCTGCTGGAAGGTAAACCTCTGTCCCAGTCTCAAATCTTTTGCAGACTCTAACAGGTTTTCCTCTACGATTGCTCTGTATTTGGCTCCACCCATCTTCCCATCAACTCTGACCAGCTTCCATGTCCCTGCTGAAGAAAAGCATCCCCACAACATGATGCTTCCACCACCATGTTTCACAGTGGGGATGGTGTGTTCAGGGTGATGTGCAGTGTTAGTCTTCCGCTACACAAACTGTTTTCCTTTTAGGCCAAAAAGTTCAATTTTGGTCTTATCTGACCAGAGCACCTTCTTCCACATGTTTGCTGTGTCCCCCATATGCCTTCTCGCAAACTGCAAACAACACTTCTTATGGCTTCTTATGGCTTTATTTCAACAATGGCTTTCTTCTAGCCACTCTTCCATAAAGGCCAGATTTGTGGATGTGCAACTAATAGTTGTCATGTGGACAGATTCTCCCACTCGAGCTGTGAACCTCTGCAGCTCCTCTGAAGTTACCATGGCCCTCTTGGCTGCTTCTCTGAATAATGTTCTCCTTGCCCAGCCTGTCAGTTTAGGTGGATGGCCATGTCTTGTTAGGTTTGCAGTTGTGCCATACTCTTTCCATTTTTGGATGATGGATTTAACAGTGCTCAGTGAGATGTTCAAAGCTTGGGATATTTCTTTATAACCTAACCCTGCTTCAAACTGCTCCACAACTTTATCCCTGACCTGTCTGGTGTGTTTCCTGATCTTCATGATGCTGGTTGTTCATTAAGGTTCTTTAACAAACCTCTGAGGGCTTCACATTTATACTGAGATTAAATTACACACAGGTGGACTCTATTTATTAATTAGGTCACTTCTGAAGGCAATTGGTTCCACTAGATTATAGTTAGGGGTATCAGAGTAAAGAGGGCTGAATACAAATGCACGCCATACATTTCAGATATTTATTTGTATAAAAAATTTTAAACATTTTATCATTTTCCTTCCATTTGACAATTATGTGCCAATTTGTGTTGGTCTATCACAAAAAATCCCAAAAAATACATTTACATTGGCTCCGGGTAAGGGTCCGTGTCCACCCATTGATGGATTCACCTCTCGGTTTTATAAGATATTTCAGGAAACCCTAGTTTCAATTCTTGATAAGATGTTTAGAGTATGGACATATTTCCGTTATTCCTAAACCTGATAAAGATCATACGATATGTGGTAATTACCATCCAATTTTCCTTACATATATAGATTTATGTCTTTATTCTAAAATTATTGCAAATAGGCTTACACCCATTTTACCATCACATATTCATTTAGATCAAGTCAGCTTTACAATGGGTCAAGAGGCAGGAGATAATACAATGAATACATTTAATGGAATACACTCAGAAACACACCATCCCATCATGCCTATTATCAATAGCTGCTGAAAAGGCATTTGACAGGGTCAGATGGTGTTTTCTTGAAGAAGCACTGAAACAAATAGGAATAGGCCCTCAACTTCTTCAAAAGATCATGGCTCTTTATTCCAATCATAGAGCTAGAGTACGTGTAAATGGAATTACTTTGGATCCTATAGAGATCTCAAACGGAACTCGACAAGGACGTCCCTTTAAGAATTAGTATGGGAAGTTCCTGCGCTGTCTGTGCTCAATAAAAGATAAAGAATCATTAAAAAATAGTCTACAATATAATCAACAATATCTGCTATAACAAATGACAAAGCATAACAATTATGCCGCGTACACACGGTCAGAATTTCCGACAACAAATGTTCGATGTGAGCTTGTTGTAGGAAATTCCGACCGTGTGTAGGCTCCATCGAACATTTGTTGTCAGAATTTCCGACAACAAAAATTTGACAGCTGGTTCTCAAATTTTCCGACAACAAAATTCGTTGTCGGAAATTCTGATCGTGTGTACACAATTCCAAAGCACAAAATTCCATGCATGCTTGGAATCAAGCAGAAGAGCCGCAATGGCTATAGAACTTAATTTTTCTCGGCTCATCATACGTGTTGTATGCCACTGCGTTCTTGACGTTCGGAATTTCCAACAACATTTGTGCGACCGTGTGTATGCAAGACAAGTTTGAGCCAACATCCGTCGGAAATAAATACAGAATTTTGTTGTCGGAATGTCTGATCGTGTGTACACGGCATAAAAGTTTATATAGTGCTGTGATTCTTCAATATCACAATGATTCCTTTGAAGTGCTATCCATGCAGAAAAAGTTCTTTAAAAAGTGCAATCTGTGCAGAAATATATGGCAAAGGGGATGAAAGTGCTGTGCTCCCCTTCCTCCTGTGCCCTCACTCACCAGCTATCCATGTACAGATCGCCTGTACTGATGAAATATATCTTTCATAGATGTGTCTTTATCCTCTTCCACATGTCCCCAATAGTTAGATGTACTCATAGGATAAGAAATAGAGCATACATGGAGTGATATAGTTTAAAAAGGTTTTATTATAAAATAATATCCACTCACAATAGTGTTTCATGACAAGCATATAAAACGTTGTGCAATCCACGGTTTATGTTCCAAAATCCAATAAATGGCATCACCAGAAGTCTCCATACCTAATGCATTTCACTCCACTCTGGGAGCGTCATCAAAGGCCTTTTTTTTTTTTTGATGATGCTGCTTTTCTCAGAAGTTTGAACTTAGATACAATTCAAATGTCAGACATCACCTTCAAGAGAATTATCATTTTTGTTGTAATACGCTCTAATGCCCTGTACATACGTCCGGACATTGATCGGACATTCCAACAATGAAATCCATGGATTTTTTCCAGCGGCTGTTGGTCAAACTTGTCTTGCATACAGATGGTCGCACAAAGTTGTTGGAAAATCCGATCGTTCTGAACACGGTGGAGTAAAACACGTACATCAGGACTATAAATGGGGCAGTAGCCAATAGCTTTCGTCTCTTAATTTATTCTGAGCATGCGTGGCACTTTGTGCGTCGAATTTGTTTACACACGATTGGAATTTAAATGATAAAATTTTGTTGTCGGAAAATTTTATATCCTGTTCTCAAACTTTATGTGTCGGAAATTCCGATGGAGCCCACACACGATCGGAATTTCCAACAACACAAACCGATGGCATTTTTTCCGTCGGAAAATCCGACCGTGTGTACAGGGCATAAGGCTTTTTGTCTTGGGTGGGTCTGTTGGTACAGGAATAACGGGGGATGGACAGTGAACAAGGTATCACTGTTTGGCATGCATCCTTGGAAATCAACCATGATAATTGCTCATTATCGCAAGAACTAAAAGTTCCCCAGCCTGGACACAGGTAGCAACTGTTAAAGCATGATCCAATTTCCTGCAACAGGGGAAAAAATTTCTTTATGATCCCCCAAGAGACAATTGGATTTGTGGACAAGGAAAGATTACTCCTGCACATAGGTGTGCGCAGCTTCTTGCATTAGGGTGTGCACCCCAAAGCTCAAATACATATGCATGTGTATATGTACAGATGGTGTCAGTAGGGCAGTGGACAGTGTCAGTAGTTTTATTAGATTATTTTTTAAATTATTTTATTTTGTAACATTTTTTTGGGGGATGAAATATCAGTGGCCTAAACAGGGGGGAATATGCACCACACAAGGCGATTAGGGTGTGCCCAGGCACACCTGGCACACCCTGTGTGCACGCCTATGCTCCTGCGCTTGTGAGGGTCTGTTTAGGTTTAAAATAGTAGTATTGTGAGCTATAGAAAAGCTGAAAGAGATGGTGTTGCGTGTCCCGCTGCCCAGAAACTGACCCCGGGGTGGTCAAGGTTAGACTATATGGAGAGTGATGGATGAAGGGCGCGTGATTAATTGCTCACATCAAAAAGTATAAAATTTATTCATATGAAAATAAAAGCAAATAAATAATACCAATACTACGTATCACGCAAACAGGTAACAAAATATATAAAACATGGAAATTAAAAATGGGTTAAAAGTAACATAAGCCCTACAAGACAAACAATGAATTTAATCCTACAGAAGCTGAATCCTTCTTCTCAAAAATAACCTTACCTGAGTTATCTCAGAATCAAAAAAGCAGTTTGGATGAGCCTATAACTATAGATGAAGTTGCTAACGCCATAAAAGACCTAAAACTTAACAAAAGACCAGGCCCAGACGGCTACTCGGCTTTATACTATAAAACATTCTCAGAAATACTCTCTCCCATTCTCACTGAAACTTTTAACAAACTTCTAGATGGACATTCTTTTCGGCAAGAAACACTAATGGCAATTGTTTGTATGATCCCAAAACCCCTTTCTGATGATACTTCCTGTGTGAATTATCGGCCTATCTCTCTGTTAAACCTCGATATTAAATTATTAGCAAAAATAATAGCAAAACGCCTCAATAGCATTATAGGAAAATTAATACATAGAGATCAAGTAGGCTTCATGCCAAATAGACAGGCAGGCGATAATATACGCAGGGCAGTGTTATTGGCACATATTGCTAAAAAACGGAAAATCCCTTTATGTTTTCTATCTCTCGATATTAAGAGGGCATTTGACACAGTATCCTGGCAATATATGCAATATTCATTACAAAAATGGGGTTTTGGACCCCACTTTTTAACATGGATCAAAGCATTATATAATAAACCCAAAGCCTATATAAAATATGCTGGATACAAATCTGAAACCTTTAATATCGAAAGAGGTACCCGACAGGGTTGCCCGTTATCTCCCTTATTATTTGCCCTTATACTCGAACCCATGGCCCAATACATCAGAACAAACCAAACTATAACTGGCATTGAAGTAGGAGGTATTACACACAAATTATGTATATTTGCAGACGATATATTACTTTTTCTATCATCACCACAGGTCTCTGGTCCTAACTTAATACCAGCTCTTGATGGATTTGCAGCCCTATCCGGCCTTATGATTAATCCTAAGAAATGCCTAGTGCTTAATATTTCACTCACAAACATGGAATTGATCCCGGCTAGGGCTGCACTCCCATTCACATGGGCAGAAAAATCAATCCCATATCTTGGAATTCATTTAACAGCATCTCATTCTGACTTATTCTCAACCAATTATCCTCCTGTATTAAGACAGATCACAAATCTAATAAAACAATGGTCGCAACTTCCTTTATCCTGGATAGGGAAGATTAATGCAATCAAAATGACTATTCTACCCAAATTGCTTTATCTATTCAGAGTCCTCCCTATTCCAATTCCTTCCTATTTTTTGAGAATAGTACAAAAAAGAGCAACTTCGTTTATATGGGGCTCTTCTAAACCACGTATACCTATACACACACTACATCTTCCCAAAAATAAAGGAGGCCTGGGATACCCTAATTTTACTAACTACTACAGAGCAGCACATTTGGCCAGTCTGTCCAAATACCATGCAAAACAGGAAATCCCATTATGGGTATTTATAGAGGCTTCAGAAAATGACCCTCTATTAATATCAAATTTATTATGGCTTGATCCTAAAGACCGCTTTAAAATTCATAATCCCATAACTAAACACTTCTTATCTCTCTGGGATAAACTAAAAACCAAATATCAGTTACAATCTCCACACAATCCTCTCCTTTCTTTTATCAGAAATCCGGCCTTTTATCCGGCATGGATCTACCCAAATTCTTTTAAAGCTTGGACAACATCAGGCATTCAGACACTAAATGACTTCATAGCATCTAAATCATTCCTTTCATTCCCATCGCTTAGAGAAAAATATGATCTACCAAACTCTGAGATATTTAGATATCTCCAAATCAAAAATTTCTATACACCATTCCTAAAGGGGGATACATCATTATCCCAATTATCCATTTTTGAATCAATCTGTACAAAAGATCCATTTGCTAAAGGTACAATTTCATCACTTTATAATCAATTATATGGAGTAGCAAATCTTAATAGACCCTCTTACGTTCAGAGGTGGGAGGAAGACCTGGGACGAACTTTAGAAGACACGGACTGGTCTAACATATGGCTCACATCTAAGTCATCTTCACCCAACATCTTGGCACTGGAGACAAATTATAAAGTCCTTGTACCCGCTAGAGTGGCAAAATATTCACCTAATACCTCAACTCTTTGTTTTCGAGGATGCCCAGAAATAGGCACATATTTACACATATGGTGGACGTGCCCAGTAATCCAAACCTTCTGGAAGGAAGTCTTCGTGATTGCATCTAAAATATTTAAAAAAATAATACAACCAGATCCATATTTAACTTTACTTAATCTAAAACCGGAATGGTTAACACTCTCTCAATTCAAACTTATGATCCAACTAATAACGGCTGCAAAACAAACAGTGGCCAAGGCATGGAAATCTCCTACATTGGTACTAGCAGAAACAATTCACAGAATGAATAATACAATGTCCCATGCTAAGATGGTAGCCATCGATCAAAATCAAATTCCAAAATTTGAAAAACTTTGGCATCCTTGGATAAAACAACAGTTCCTGTCAAACTTCAATGACTCTGTCCTGTTGCCATGGTAACAGATTAAATGACTTACAGAGACACCCATTCTAAGGCTTCAAAGAGAACTAAAAAGAATAATAAACTGACGAGCGGGACAACCTTGTGGACCATACCTCTACCTTTCAACCCTTTTTCTTCTTTCTCTTTCCTTTTCTCCACCTTACGATTAAAGCTCAGTATCAGAATTTATTTGACCTATATACACTCTACTTGTAAACAATATGTATAGTAGGTATAAATCATTTAAATACCTACAAAAGTAACTAAGGAAATGATATATATCTTTAATTTAGGTTTACGTGAACCCAATGTTTAATATTTGAAATTTCATGATATTTACCTATATAAACCCTACTGTAAAACAATGAGCTTACTTTATAGATCCTTGTAAACTTACTTTATGTATCTTTATATCATTGTATACTCAATAATCTTCTTTTGACAAGGAAAAAAAAAAAAAAAAGTAACATAAGCCCATGTTGAGGCGAGTGTTTAGAGTTGGCTGACGTGTTTCGAGGATAACTTCTTCTTTAGAGCCTTTGAGAACCAGGGCACAGTCTCTATGGGCCAGTAGGCCAACATATGTACATAAACAAAATAGCTAGTTGGGAAGTGTGGCCTGAAATGGGAAATAGGTTTTTCTGTGTTCCATACCAGTCCACGTTCAAGCGTTCTAGGTGGAACAGAGATCAGAAAAAAATATATATATGTATATATATATATATATATATATATATATGCACACACACACATGTATAAACAGTATAAAATATATAGATAGAATTTTAACTAGAAATACAGTATGGAGCACATGGCAAGTATATGCAACACAAGAAACAAATGATAAGTAAAAATACATAAATAAATAAATAAATAAATAAATAAGATAGACGGGAATCACATATATGACATATATGTACAAAGAATTGATGAAAGATACAATGTCTATCAAAATTTGATAAGGGATTCGGTGTCTATAAGAACCATAAATGATTGGTCAATGGTAAACCTTGAAGTAACAAACAAAAAATATATATATATATATGTGACCAAAAAATGTTTTTAAAAACATACATATATATGTAAGTGAAAGAAGTAAGTAAGGAGATGACGAACTGGTGACTTGATATGTAAACACACCTACCTATGTGGTATGTTGATGGTATGTGTGTTCTCCTTTAAAATGTTGAAATAGGATTGTAGGGTGGTGTGGACCTGAAGGAGGGGGGGGGGGAGAGGAAGCACAGTGTTGAAGAAAACAGAGGGAAACCAGAATTGTGACCTGGGGGTGATCCCTCAGGACACTGACAGGCAGGCATATCATGGCATATTGCTGAATGAATGAAGAGGCTGGGTACCTGTCCTGTCTCACGGGCTGGATGGAGGAGAGATTACGGCCTGTCTGTGTCCTACTGGGAGAGTGCTGTCCTGTACTATAGGAGGATGGAGGAGGGTGAAGATCTCTCTTAGAGGATACTGGAGCCGTGTGTGTCCGCAGCTGTCTCTCTGCCTCAGATATAGGTGGATGTCAGAGCAAGGATGGCTACTTGTGGGTTATAAGCTGGTTTTGGGGGCGGGCCTGAGCATGGGCTGCAAGTGAATGTGATGAATTGGAGACGAGGGGGGTGTGGCCGGCAAAGGAACGCATGCCGTCAGACGGGTGGGCGTGGTTGTGCGCTCCAAGGGCGATCACATGACCTGACTCCTGTCAGTGCCCGGAGACAAAAGGAGCTCCAGGTGGAGTCCTTAGCAGTGGATGAGCCGGTCTGGTGTGTGTTGTGTAAGACAGAAAAAGACACACACACAGGCGACTCGGGATGGGGGGGTGTTTTGTGTGGTGGCAAAAAGGGCTCTAGAAGCAGTGGAACAGAAAAAAGTCCCTGTCCATTTGGGTGTCACAGAAAACAGGAGAAATTGTGTCAAGGACAAGGGAAAATAATTTATGTTACTTAAAACAGTAATCAAATAAATAACTGATTAAATGATTAAGTAAATAAAAATAAATATAAAATCAAAATAAAAATAGATATAAAAATAAAAATAAAAATGAAAATGAAGATAAAAATGAAAACAAAAATGAAAATGAAAATAAAAGTAAAAATAAAAATAAACTTAAAATACATTAAATATAAAAATAAAAAATGAATATGAAAATGAAAATAATAATAATAAATAAATAACTGATTAAATGATTAAGTAAATAAAAATAAATATAAAATCAAAATAAAAATAGATATAAAAATAAAAATAAAAATGAAAATGAAGATAAAAATGAAAACAAAAATGAAAATGAAAATAAAAGTAAAAATAAAAATAAAAATAAACTTAAATTAAATTAAATATAAAAATAAAAAATGAATATGAAAATGAAAATAATAATAATAAATAAATAACTGATTAAATGATTAAGTAAATAAAAATAAATATAAAATCAAAATAAAAATAGATATAAAAATAAAAATAAAAATGAAAATGAAGATAAAAATGAAAACAAAAATGAAAATGAAAATAAAAGTAAAAATAAAAATAAAAATAAACTTAAATTAAATTAAATATAAAAATAAAAAATGAATATGAAAATGAAAATAATAATAATAAAATTGAAATTAAAATAGAAAATGAAAATGAAAAGCCTTCTCAAAATACTGGACACATTATGATGAACACCCCTCAGCTACCATAGTAACAACCCCCAAAAAAACAGAGAGAAACAAGCAGACAATGAATAATTCCATCAGATTTAGCACACAATACAATACCAAAGCTTTTGACACTGGAACATTCTCAAGCAAGATCCCATCCTCAATCCAGTCTTACCATCCAAACCTGAAGTTGTATTCCAGAAAGCAAAAGACCTTAGAAGTCTAATAGCACCAAGCAGAGTACGCAAACCCCTGAACCAAACTAAGATCCCTACAGGCCATTGGACATCCCTGTTTGACCAGAAGGGTAATTACAAATGTGGAATTAGAAACTGTGGAGCTTGCCCTTTCATGGCATATAGAAAAAAAGAAGTCACTGGAACAGACGGCCGGAACCACAAAATTGGCCAATTCATCAATTGTGGCACTTCCCATGTGATTTACGGCCTAATTTGCCCATGCGGGTTACTGTATGTCGGACGCACAACACGTCCTTTGAGGACAAGATTTAGCAAGCACAAATGCAGCATCATCATCATCAACAGTAATACACACCATCAGTCCATAAAAAATAAGAAAAAACGAAACTACTCAGTACCCAGGCACTTTAGAGAATACCACAATGGAAACCCAATAGGTCTTAAAGTGTTTGGCATTGAAGCCATCAAAAAAGACGAAGATATTGGGAGGAGATTCAAAAAAACTCTGCAGACAAGAATCCTTCTGGATCTTCTCTCTCAGGTCAATGGTTTCTGATGGAATGAACGAAGACCTGGAAATCCATGGAATCATCTAGATACAAACCAATATCAGTATCCATCATCACCATTCCCCACCCTGAGCACTCCCAACTTGACCCTGTCCCATCCTGCTTATCCTATCTTTTCCCATCTCATCATTTCTAATTCCCATTCACATCCACATTCATTTTCATTTTCAATTTCATATATTAAATATCTCTCATCACATTCTCAATTTTACTTTTACATTTATATCTATATTTACATTTATTTTCATTTTCATTTTCATACATATAACTATATATATATATATATATATATATATATATATATATATATATATATATATATATATATATATATATATATATTTATATTTTTTTATTTATTTATTTATTTATTATTTTTTATTATTATTATTTTTTTTTCTATTTTCATTTTCTATTTTAATTTCAATTTTATTATTATTATTTTCATTTTCATATCCATTTTTTATTTTTATATTTAATTTAATTTAATTTTATTTTTATTTTTACTTTTATTTTCATTTTCATTTTTGTTTTCATTTTTATCTTCATTTTCATTTTTATTTTTATTTTTATATCTATTTTTATTTTGATTTTATATTTATTATTATTTACTTAATCATTTAATCACTTATTTATTTGATTACTGTTTTAAGTAACATAAATTCTTTTCCCTTGTCCTTGACACAATTTCTCCTGTTTTTTGTGAAACCCAGATGGACAGGGACTTTTTTCTGTTCCACTGCTTCTAGAGCCCTTTTTGCCGCCACACAAAACACCCCCCCCCCCATCCCGATGCTCCTGTTGACCAGAGTCGCCTGTGTGTGTGTGTGTGTCTTTTTCCATCTTACACGACACACACCAGACCGGCTCATCCACTGCTAAGGACTCCGCCTGGAGCTCCTTTTGTCTCCGGGCACTGACAGGAGTCAGGTCATGTGATCGCCCTTGGAGCGCACAACCACACCCACCCGTCTGACGGCATGCGTTCCATTGCCGGCCACACCCCCCTCGTCTCCAATTCATCACATTCACTTGCAGCCTATGCTCAGGCCCGCCCCCAAAACCGGCTTATAACCCACAAGCAGCCATCCTCGCTCTGACATCCACCTATATCTGAGGCAGAGAGACAGCTGCGGACACACACGGCTCCAGTATCCTCTAAGAGAGATCTTCACCCTCCTCCATCCTCCTATAGTACAGGACAGCACTCTCCCAGTAGGAGGCAGACAGGCCGTAATCTCTTCTCCATCCAGCCCGTGAGACAGGACAGGTACCCAGCCTCTTCATTCATTCAGCAATATGCCATGATATGACTGCCTGTCAGTGTCCTGAGGGATCACCCCCAGGTCACAATTCTGGTTTCCCTCTGTTTTCTTCAACACTGTGCTTCCTCTCTCTCCCCCCCCTCCTTCAGGTCCACACCACCCTACAATCCTATTTCAACATTTTTTTTTTTACATGTCATTTCTATAATTTGAGACAGCAAAATACAGATGACCATCAAAGTCGCATTGTGTACAACTTAATGAGGCTTCGGTGTACATGACATTGTAGTATAATATGAACAAAATCATTCAAGAACTTTGAGCAAGGTAAACACAGGAGAGCAATAGATCGGATTTAGATTAAATTATATGCGAAAGTGGGAGGGAGAGGTCCGCCACCCCAATTGGGTACATACTGTGGCAGAACTCCTCCACCCCCAACATCCCTCCAACTAGAGAATGTAAAGTGTCCACTATCTAGGAGGAAGGGTGGTGGAATTACCAAGGCTATCAGATCTATGTTCACCGCAGTATATGATTGAACTGTTTCGGTATCTTCTGATTTTTAACTAGTAACTTCATAAACTGTTTAACATTCACATCTGCGTAAGTAAATATGGAAACAAATGGAATAGAAAACTGGGGATCAGGGCACCTATGAGGCTGTTCTGGCTTGGGCCAGGAACGGGGACCGACTCAGGAGGATTCCCGTCCGAGGTCCAGGCCATAAACCTTCGATTACAGGCCAAAGCCTATTACCATCAATAAAGAGGGAAAGTGAGGTGAGAAAGGGAGGAGAAAAGTATAGAGAAGAGAAAAGGGGGGTTGTAGAGAGAAGGAGATAAGGGTTGAGAGAGATGCGTAGGAGTCGGCTGGGGGCCAGAGACACGTCGATGTGTAAAAGCTCTGGGGAAGGGTCAAAGCGTGACCCCAATGTACGTCGCCCAAGGTTCCCAAATTTGTTGGAATTTAGCTGAGCGTTCCAGGATCACACTTGCCATTTTTTCTTGGTTTATAATCCAGGAAATCTTTCTTTTGGCTAGGAGTGTGGAGACTGTTGTTTTTTTCCATGCTTTAGCTAGGGTGAGCTTGGCTCCTAGAATGATAAAGAAGATGAGGCGTTGTGTGATCCTGGAAACTTCTCTTACTGGGAAATTGAGGAGTGCCACTAGAGGAGACATTTGAATAGGTCTTTCGGCTATCCTACTAATCCAAGTGAAGATCTTGTGCCAGAATTGTCTGATTCTGGGGCAGGTCCACCATGTGTGGAGCATATCGCCCTTAAGGCCACATCCCCGAAAACAGAGGGGGGATGCTGAAGGGTAAAAGCGAGCTATTTTGGAGGGAACCAAGTACCATCTGGTTAGCACTTTCAGGCTACTCTCCACGAGCCCAGAGTTTAGAATGCCTTTGTAAGATTGTAAAAAGTTTCTGTGCCAGGTTTCCAGTTGCCAGCTTTGAGATAGATCCTCTTCCCAGGCTAGCATGTAAGGTGTCTTGGAATGCGCAGAGGATAAGGCCCTGTAAATCACCGAAATGCCCCCCCTCTGCTCGCTGGCCTGACCCCACCAAAGTTCATAAGGAGTCATTTGGGTTCCATTCGGGAGTGATCTACACTTATTGTGTAAGTAGCTTGATATTTGGGAGAATCTAAATAGTTCAGACTGTGGCATGTCTAGATTGCTAACACAAAAAGCTTTAGAGAGTGGGCCTAATGGTCTAAGGAAGTGTCCTATTCTGTACATCCCTTTGTCAAGCCACCATTTAAAGTCAGAAATGTGGAGACCTGGAGGGAATTCGGGATTGTTAAATAAATGCTTTAATGGTGCCATGGGAGATGTTAATCTTTTGTTGCTTTTCAATCTGTCCAATAATGCAAAGGAGTGTGACAACGTTGGGGAAAGAATTCCAGGGTGTGGAGGGGGATCGCTTGTCTCTCTATGTGGACCCAGTCAGGTTGTTCCCATCTAGAGTAGACTGTGGATAGCTGGGCTAATTGTGCTGCTTGTAAGTACCAGATTAGGTTCGGTAATCCCATGCCGCCTTCTGACCTAGGTCTAAACAGGATCGCTTTGGAGAATCTGTGACCCCCTTTACCCCATATGTATTTAACAATGTTGGCTTGGAAGCGTTTTAGGCGGTTATTATCGATCGATATTGGAAGAGCTCTAAAATAGTATAGGATGCGGGGGAGTAGGGTCATTTTGATCGTGTTGATTCTGCCTAGCCAGGTCAGGGACAGCCTGGACCAACGTGAGAGGTCCTCCTCCAGTTTTTTGTAGAGAGGAGGAAAGTTAGCTTGATACAGGAGTTCTGTTTTAGGAGTTAGCTGTATCCCTAAGTAAGGGATGGACGAGTCACTCCATGAGAACCGGAAGCTGTCCCTGAGTCTGGCCAGGAGAGGTTCTGGTATATTAATATTTAGCGCCTGGGATTTGTCGTAATTGACCCTGAGGCCCGAGATCTTTCCAAAGTCATCCAGGAGACGACATATATTAGGAAGTGAAGTGAGCGGGGATGATACAAATAGTAAGATGTCATCCGCAAATAATGCACATTTATGGCATCGGGAACCACTTTGAATACCTTGAATGTTCAGATTGTTTCTGATGGCTATCGCCAGGGACTCGATCGCTATGGCGAAGATCAACGGGGAGAGTGGGCACCCCTGTCTTGTACCTCTAGCTATGGGGAAGGAGTCTGAGTAAAACCCTTGCAGACGCACCTGAGCTGAAGTAGTTGAGTACAATGCGTGAATGATATTGAGGAAGAAGTCCCCAAAACCCCATTTTTGTAGTAGATGGAATATGTAGGGCCATTGGATAGCGTCAAATACTTTTTGTAGGTCCAGAGAGAGTAAACAACCCTGTTTGGATGGGCCCCCATCCCAGTTGGAATTAATAAGGGATACTATATCAATTGCTCTGCGAATTTGATTGGGACCCTGCCTTCCTGGTATGAAGCCCACTTGGTCTTTATTAATGTATAAGCTAATGAAGGAGGCCAGGCGGTCTGCAAGGATCTTGGTCAGGATCTTCAAATCATTGTTAATGAGAGATATTGGTCTGTAGTTGCTGACCGAGCTTGTGTCTTTATCTGGCTTAGGGAGGACCGTGATATAAGCTGTCTTTAGAGAGGTGTCAAGTGTATCCCCCTTCCTAAGAGCATTGAAGAATCTAGCCATATAAGGGGCGAGCAAAGTAGGGAATGACTTGTAATATGGTACGGAGAAACCATCAGGGCCAGGGGCCGATTGTGATTTCAGGTTTTTAATGACCGCGCAGATTTCCTCAGCTGAAATAGGGGAGTCTAGTTTCAAGCGGTGTCTTGTTTCTAAGTTAGGGATCTGTATGTTATTGAGGAAGGAGTCCATTGCCTCTGGAGAAAGGCTGATTCCACTACTGTATAAGGATTGATAAAAGGTTTGGAATTCCCCCATGATCCGTTGAGGGTTTTGGGACAGAGTGCCACCGTGAATCCTGATCTTCGGTAAAGCCGGAGATTAGGGATGAGCCGAACACCCCCCTGTTCGGTTCGCACCAGAACATGCGAACAGGAAAAAAGTTCGTTCGAACATGCGAACACCGTTAAAGTCTATGGGACACGAACATGAATAATCAAAAGTGCTAATTTTCAAGGCTTATATGCAAGTTATTGTCATAAAAAGTGTTTGGGGACCTGGGTCCTGCCCCAGGGGACATGGATCAATGCAAAAAAAAGTTTTAAAAACGGACGTTTTTTCAGGAGCAGTGATTTTAATAATGCTTAAAGTCAATTAATAAAAGTGTAATATCCCTTTAAATTTCGTACCTGGGGGGTGTCTATAGTGTGCCTGTAAAGGGGCGCATGTTTCCTGTGTTTAGAACAGTCTGACAGCAAAATGACATTCTGAAGGAAAAAACTCATTTAAAACTACCCGCGGCTATTGCATTGCCGACAATACACATAGAAGTTCATTGATAAAAACGGCATGGGAATTCCCCAAAGGGGAACCCCGAACCAAAATGAAAAAAAAAAAATGACGTGGGGGTCCCCCTAAATTCCATACCAGGCCCTTCAGGTCTGGTATGGATATTAAGGGGAACCCCGGCCAAAATTTAAAAAAAAAAATGACGTGGGGTTCCCCCTAAATTCCATACCAGACCCTTCAGGTCTGGTATGGATTTTAAGGGGAACCCCGCGCCAAAAAAAAAACAAAACGGCGTGGGGTCCCCCCAAAAATCCATACCAGACCCTTATCCGAGCACGCAACCTGGCAGGCCGCAGGAAAAGAGGGGGGGACGAGAGTGCGGCCCCCCCCTCCCTCCTGAACCGTACCAGGCCACATGCCCTCAACATTGGGAGGGTGCTTTGGGGTAGCCCCCCAAAACACCTTGTCCCCATGTTGATGAGGACAAGGGCCTCATCCCCACAACCCTGGCCGGTGGTTGTGGGGGTCTGCGGGCGGGGGGCTTATCGGAATCTGGAAGCCCCCTTTAACAAGGTGATCCCCAGATCCCGGCCCCCCCCCTGTGTGAAATGGTAAGGGGGTACATAAGTACCCCTACCATTTCACGAAAAAAGTGTCAAAAATGTTAAAAATGACAAGAGACAGTTTTTGACAATTCCTTTATTTAAATGCTTCTTCTTTCTTCTATCTTCCTTCATCTTCTGGTTCTTCTGGTTCTTCTGGTTCTTCCTCCGGCGTTCTCGTCCAGCATCTCCTCCGCGGCGTCTTCTGTCTTCTTCTCCTCGGGCCGCTCCGCACCCATGGCATGGGGGGAGGCTCCCGCTCTTCTCTTCTTCTCTTCTTCTCTTCTTCTTTTCTTCTTTTCTTCTTTTCTTCTCTTCTTCTTCATTTTCTTCTCCGGGCCGCTCCGCAATCCATGCTGGCATGGAGGGAGGCTCCCGCTGTGTGACGGCGCTCCTCGTCTGACAGTTCTTAAATAACGGGGGGGCGGGGCCACCCGGTGACCCCGCCCCCCTCTGATGCACGGTGACTTGACAGGACTTCCCTGTGACGTCACGGGGAATGCCACAGGGAAGTCCCGTCAAGTCACCGTGCGTCAGAGGGGGGCGGGGTCACCGGGTGGCCCCGCCCCCCCCCCCGTTATTTAAGAACTGTAGGGCCTGGTATGGAATTTAGGGGGAACCCCACATCATTTTTTTTTTTAAATTTTGGCCGGGGTTCCCCTTAATATCCATACCAGACCTGAAGGGCCTGGTATGGAATTTAGGGGGACCCCCACGTCATTTTTTTTTTTTAATTTTGGTTCGGGGTTCCCCTTTGGGGAATTCCCATGCCGTTTTTATCAATGAACTTCTATGTGTATTGTCGGCAATGCAATAGCCGCGGGTAGTTTTAAATGAGTTTTTTCCTTCAAAATGTCATTTTGCTGTCAGACTGTTCTAAACACAGGAAACATGCGCCCCTTTACAGGCACACTATAGACACCCCCCAGGTACGAAATTTAAAGGGATATTACACTTTTATTGATTGACTTTAAGTATTATTAAAATCACTGCTCCTGAAAAAACGGCCGTTTTTAAAACTTTTTTTTGCATTGATCCATGTCCCCTGGGGCAGGACCCAGGTCCCCAAACACTTTTTATGACAATAACTTGCATATTAGCCTTTAAAATTAGCACTTTTGATTTCTCCCATAGACTTTTAAAGGGTGTTCCGCGGCATTCGAATTTGCCGCGAACACCCCAAATTGTTCGCTGTTCGGTGAACTTGCGAACAGCCAATGTTCGAGTCGAACATGAGTTCGACTCGAACTCGAAGCTCATCCCTACCGGAGATCTGAATTTCGGGGATAATTTGCCTGCAAGCATGGGACCTATTCGATCGCCGTTACTATAGAATCTGTTTCTGTTCCACCGAAGCCATTTTTCAGCCTTGGTAGTTAAGGCGAGGTTTAAGGCCATGCATGCTGTGTCTAATTGAGTGATAGGAACAGCATATTGATCTGCTTTGTGTCGTTTAATTAAGGCTGTGTACTCCCTATCCAGCTTTTCTATGTCAGCTTTGTTTTCCTTATTAATTTGGGAGGCTAGCTGGATCAGGTGACCTCTTATTACTGCCTTGTGGGCCGCCCAGAGGCAAGAGGGACTAGTGTCTGGTGTATCATTATTGAGAAAATAGTTGCGAATGTTAGTTTTGATTTCTTTCGTTCTGATCGGGTCACTCAGGATGGACTCGTTGAGCCTCCATCGCCGGACAGGTTTATGTCCCCCTGAATTACAAGGACCACCAACGAGTGATCCGACCAGACTACATCTTTGATAAGTGCCTTGTTCGTTAGTGGAACGGATGCAGAGGTTACTAGGATGTGGTCGATTCTCGCAAAAGACCTATGGGGGTTAGAGAAGTGCGTGAAGTCTCGCAGCGTGGGATTCACTTCCCTCCATATGTCAATGAGGCCCTGCTGGAATATAAGTTTGGCTATGCGTAGGCTCTGTTTCGTTGGTCTAGTGAGGCGTCTGCCTTGGGGTCGAGACTTGTCCATCCCCTGGTCAAAGGCCGAGTTAGAATCTCCTCCATAAATCACTGTGCCCTCCAATAGTGGCGTTAGTGTTGCGAACATAGTTTGGAAGAAGGCATACTGGCCCCTGTTGGGGGCATAATACGAGATTAGAGAGTATAGTTGGTCGTCTAAGTCCCCCACTAAGAGGATGAAGCGCCCATCAGGGTCCCTGAATTCAGATTTGGGTGTAAATTTGCATTTTTTAGAAATGAAAATACCCACCCCCTTTGTTTTATTCTCAGCATTGGCAAGTTTAAAGAATGGGAATTTGGAGTGGATGAAGGAGGGTTTGAAACTTCTGGGAAAGTGAGTTTCCTGCATAAGGATCACGTCTGCTTTTTGGGAGTGTTGATATTGGAAGGCTTTGCGCCTTTTGGACAGGGAGTTCAGGCCTTGAGCATTATGGGACACTATTTTAAGTGGTGTATTAACTGGTGTGTCTTTAGCCATCGAGCAGAGGTAGGAGCAGAGCTGGGCAATTCACAGCACTCACCAACTGGTAACCACAGGGTCCAAGGCATCTCAAATGACAGGCCGAGCATGGTGAGGGCATCAGAGGATGTTCGAGGTGGACTCCCCAGTCGACTCCTGTGGCAAAAAATATGTTAGAGTAAGTGTGGGAAAGGGGAAAGAAAAGGCAAAGAGGAAAGACGGGGAGCAAGAGAGATCCCCGGAGAATGGAGGGGACAGGGTCCTCCATCAGAAGGTGTGAGTCACAAAAGAATCCCTCCAAGGGGTAGGGAATTACCCTGTCCAGTGGCATTCGGGATACCAAATCCACTAGACAGAAAGGGGGGCATGAACACCACCCCAGCAGATGGTCCGCCTAATATGGTAATTAAAATATCAGTCTTGAAGTAGGCACTTGAACCTACAGATACACTTTAACCCCCATAAAAATATGCTTTCACATGAAGAGAAGCCCGGGTGAGAAAGTGTACTGACCAGCAAACTATGAATATAACTAAAAAAAAACAAATAATAAAATTGTGTGGATGAACCTGGAGTAATAAGAACTATCAGGGATTACGCCCATCCAGCCTGGGAGAAGCCCTACTGGGGGATCCCCCAGATTCAGCATAGCTGATAAAGGGATGTTCCCATAGGCCATCTGGATAGACGGTTACTTGCCCTCCCTCCTCCCCACCTGAATCAACGAAAAGCTATGGTGAAGTAAATCAAAGACCGTGTATCATGAGAAACGGGAGACAACAGTGTCTCCGAGAGTTGTGTCCCATGAGATCGCCTCGAAAGAGGCGTGAGGGTGTCCCAAAATGACACTCATCTCAGGGGTCACAAATGTGGAGGTTCCCATCCCTCAGCCAACATCTGAAGGGGGGGAAGAGGAAGGAGACAAAATAAAAGAAAAAACAAAAAAAAAGTCAGTGGACGTCAAAGGTATGATATGCCGTGGGCAAAGAAAGGACTGAGAGTCATGGAGGGTTAGTTTCCTTGGACTTCTTGGTTCTTGCCTTCTCCCAAAACGGATTCAGAGGACTCGTGGGCAAATGTTTCTTAGCTGAGTTGGGTTGGGATCCTGTTTGGCGGGCAGTCGGGTCTTGGTTGATGAAGCCTAATTGTAGGAAAAGCTTTTCTCCTTCCTGTAGGGAGCTGAAGGTATACGCCTTGCCTTTGTGGAGCAGTTTAAGTTGAAATGGGAAAAGCCACCAGTATTTGATTTCTTTATCCATCAGGATTTGAAGCAGTGGTTTTAGGGTTCTCCTTTTTTGTATAGTTGACGGTGAGAGGTCAGCAAATATTTGCAGATGGTGCCCCTGAAACATTATTTCAGACATGGATCTTGATTTCCTCATCACCTCTTCTTTGATAGCGAAAAAGTGAGGTTTTACCACGACGTCACGGGGGAGACCGTCTGCTCTGGGGGGCCGGAGGGCTCTGTGGGCTCAGTCCAGTTCAAGTCTGTGTTGTGGAGTCTCTGGCAGTAATCCTTGAATGAATGATTTTATAATTTCAGGGATATCCTTGTAGGATTCAGGGAGCCCCCTGACCCTAAAGTTGTACCGTCGATTACGGTTTTCAAGGTCATCAATTTTAGCATTAGCAGTTTCTAGTTGTTCCTGCAAGGTCTGGATACAGGCAGTATTTTGGTTTGTTCTGGAAATAGTGGAGTCCAGATTAGATTCAATGATTTCCATGCGATTTCCAATGTTCTGGAGATCTGCTTTAATGTCACTTGTTATTTTGTGTGCGGTATTATGAAGGCCTCTGTCTAGTAGTTCAGCAAATTTAGTGTATAAGTCCGCCACTGAGACCGGCTGGAGCAGGCCTGGATCCCCCTGCTGTGTTAGCTGGTGAGACTGGGGAGGGCCTGCATCCATCGGGGAGAGCCCCAGACCCGCTAGGTTGTGGTCTAGGAGGGATGCTGTGGATGCTGGGGAGGCTGGATTCGAGGGAATAATGCCCGCAAAAGATTCTGGCTGAAGCAGGGAGGGGGATGCCTCACATGAGGTATATGGCTTGTAGGCCGCAGAGGAGCTGTGAGGAGCGGTCGCCATCTTGGCCGTCTCGGCCTGTGGTAAAACGGCTTCAAAAGCCGGCTTCAGGTTCCTTCTTACCGCTCATGAGTACATCAGGGAAGTCCCTGGGGGTTCAGGTGACTGTGTGGGTGAACTCCAGGGTTCGATCGCCGGTCCAAGTGCCGCTAATTCGGTCCGGTCTGCTGAGGCGGGACGGAGCTCCCGGACTAGGCGTCCATCTTAGGTGCCTCCGCGCATGCGCCCTCCCTATTTCAACATATTAAAGGAGAACACACATACCATCAACATACCACATAGGTAGGTGTGTTTACACATCAAGTCACCAGTTCGTCATCTCCCTACTTACTTCTTTCACTTACATATATATGTATGTTTTTAAAAACATTTTTTGGTCACATATATATATATATATTTTTTTTGTTTGTTACTTCAAGGTTTACCATTGACCAATCATTTATGGTTCTTATAAACACCGAATCCCTTATCAAATTTTGATAGACATTGTATCTTTCATCAATTCTTTGTACATATCTGTGATTCTCGTCAATCATATTTTTTTATTTATTTATGTATTTTTACTTATCATTTGTTTCTTGTGTTGCATATACTTGCCATGTGCTCCATACTGTACTTCTAGTTAAAATTCTATCTATATAATTTATACTGTTTTTACATGTGTGTGTGCATATATATATATATATATATATATATATATATATATATATATATATATATATATATATATATATATTTTTTTTTTTTTTCTGATCTCTGTTCCACCTAGAACGCTTGAACGTGGACTGGTATGGAACACAGAAAAACGTAGTTCCCATTTCAGGCCACACTTCCCAACTAGCTATTCTGTTTATGTACATATGTTGGCCTACTGGCCCATAGAGACTGTGCCCTGGTTCTCAAAGGCTCTGATGAAGAGGTTATCCTCGAAACGCGTCAGCCAACTCTAAACACTCACCTCAACATGGGCTTATGTTACTTTTAACCCATTTTTAATTTCCATGTTTTATATATTTTGTTACCTGTTTGCATATACATAGTATTCGTATTATTTACTTGCTTTTATTTTCATATGAATAAATTTTATACTTTTAGATGTGAGCAATTGATCACGTGCCCTTCATCCATCACTCTCCATATAGACAATTAGATTTCCCTGGATCAACTTTACCTATAAATGTTAGTATCCAGTTATATTATGTACATTTAAGAAAGAATCCAGGCTTTTTTCTTGTTCAAATGTTTACAAGCTTACAACAACATCCATCTTTGATGAGGCACGTTCAGCCACTGATCTATGAGATTGGACTTTACAAGCGGTGAATGCTCCTACCTACAGGGAAGCTTCCCACACAGACTCCTGCCCCATGCTGATTACCTGCACCTGGCAAGTGTGACCAAGCCGACAAGCCGGCCATCCAGGGCTGTAACAACAGTGAAAACCTTTACATCAAGGCTGGGTGAGCAGATCTGCAGTATTTCGATCTCATTCACTGGCTTATTGAAATGTGCCCTAAGATTAACCCTAAAGGTTTTGTTACATCAAATACCCGTGTTTTACATGTCTCACATAGCCACACTGACAATTGTGTTATTAACACCTGAAGGGCAAGTTATTTATTCTCGCAATCAGTGTTTGCCATCCTACTGAGATTCCACTCAGTGGAACTCCAGCCCGTGGATATCACAATCTCACTTTGACATCTTTTTGGTCGATCTCTGACATACGGTGTATCCTGGATTGTTTCCTCTATGGGATTTTTGGAGTTATGAATATTACTAGAACCCACATCTATAGGTGACTTGACTGATGTCACATAACCTGTATTGGTTGGTTTTTCCTGAACTCTGCAACCACCTGATGAGTGGCCCATACAGCTTACCCCAGGCCACCATTAGAATACGGGCTCATATGTGACTGATGCATGAGTGAGCGGTATGATTGAAGCAGCTGCTGTTACTGTAGACAATGTAGTCTGTTTTTAACTCTATCTGCCTGGGTGTTGGTGGTGATTTGTTTTAAATCCAGTTTTTTGTACATAATACATTTTGCTATAAAGATCCTCTTACAAGCTGCTTAGTCCATGGTAATTACTTACAGGTGGGGTCTACCCCCACTTTTTTCTCCATTATCTGAGCATGCAGTCCAGCAGGCCAAAAGGGGGGGGGGCAAGTGAGTAGCCCCACCTCCTAAACTATTCCAGGTTACATACCCTCACCATAAGTGGGTGATTTGGGGCAGGGGGGCCTGCTTCCCACCCCAAAGCACCTTGTCCACATGTTGGTGGGAATAAGGGCCTCTTCCCCACAACCCTGGCCGGTGGTTGTGGGGGTCTGTGGGCAGAGGGCTTACTAAAATCCCCCTTTAACAAGTGGGCTCTAGATCCCGCCCCCCCCCCCATGTGAATGAGTATGGGTAAATAGTATTTTCAAAATTTGCAAGTGAAAAACACTGTAAAAGAGAAAACTAAGGCAGAATCCCAGTGCAAAAATATAATTTTTCAAATTGCAAGTGAAAAATAAAAACTACAGCAAAGTCCCAGTGCAAAAATCAATCCATATATAACAAAAACAAACAAAAGAAAGTGCTCTCCATGTGTTCAGTTTAATCTGAACACATGGAGAGCACTTTCTTTTGTTTTATGAGTGACATCGGTCTAGCTGCGGTTCCACATCATCTTTTAAAGATCTTGGGTAGACCAATTTCCCTGTGCTGGGTGAGACTGCTTTTCAGCAGTCACGGATAGCTGTTAAGCAGGCTACTTACTCACTTGGGTGTGGAGCTGGATGTACTGTACATTTATTTGAAGATTCTTCACGATTTTCTTAATTTACCACCGACATTTCACATGGATGGATGTTTGTTTTTCTTATATATGGATTGATTTTTGCACTGGGACGTTTCTTTAGTTTTTATTTTTCACTTGCAAATTTGAAAAATTATTTTTTTGCACTGGGACTCTGCCTTAGTTTTCTCTTTTACAATTTTTTTTTCACTTGCAAATTTTGAAAATATTTTTTCTTGTTGTTTGTTTAGCGCTGCACTCACCTTTTATGCATATTTACTTGGAGCTTTTGTATTAGACTTTTTAGTGCTGGCAGCTGGTCATATTTGACTATATTTCATCTATAGTTTATATTTCATATCTTTGATTCTCTAGCGCAGCGTTAGCCCATTTTGGGTTCCTTGAACAAAATGGGTAAATAGTACCCCTACACATTCACCAAAAAAGTGTAAAAAGTGAGTAAAGACACAACACGAGTTTTTGACAAGTCCTTTATGATAAAAATAACAAAAATGTCCCCCCAGTGTAGATCTATTGTCAAAGACGACGCCTGCCGCACCTGAAAAAAGAAAAACAACCTCCAGTTTTGTCTGCCTGCTCCTCTGACATTTCTTAACCACTTGCCCACTGGACACTTATACCCCCTTCCTAACCAGGCTAGTTTTCAGCTTTCAGTGCTGTCACATTTTAAATGACAATTACCCAGGCATGCAACACTGTACCCATATGAAATTTCTATCCTTTTTTTCACACAAATAAAGCTTTCTTTTGATGATATTTAATCACCACTGGCTTCTCTCACCCAAATCTCTTTGAAGCCTCCTGTCTCCAGATCCTTATCTGGGAATGAGAAAACCACAAAATTAGTTTTCTTGATCCAAAAAAACAATTATGAAGCCCCTCACATATGTGAGACCCCTGTGTTATGAATCCCACTACTCCAGTAGCAGGGTAAAAGATCATTTCAAGAGGCAGGCAAAAAATGTGGTCGAACAGTCCAGGGTCAGTTCCAGAGCAGGTAGAGGTATGTGCAGTACAGTATAGCGTTAGGCAGAAGTGTGGTGGTATAACAGGCCAAGGTCAGTTCCAGAGAAGGCAGAGGTATGTACAGTTTAGTGCAGTGGCATAAGGCATGTGGAGGTAAATGATAGGAATTGAGAATCACGTTTATCATACTTCACTAATAATGTAGAGAAGTATAGTAACAGTGGAAACCTATACAGAAGCCTGATTGGGAAGGACACAGGGGACAGTAATATGTGGTGTCTCTTCTAACTCCTCTTTTAGAGCACCCCCGGCATTTCTTTTGACGTCTTTGGCTTATTTCACGGGGGTGGGGGGTTCTCAGGAAAATGGAGTTCATTGAGTCTGCTCACTGAATCTGAGTGAATGCTTTCTGGTGGGCCTTCAGGGTACAAAAGGGCAGTGATAATTTCTTTGTGAGAATAAAGATAGGATACGGTTGGTCTCTGTAGATTTACGGTAAATCACATAAGTATTATAAATGACTAAACTGAAAAAATAAATAGAGACTTTTCTTTATCGTACATCACGGGACACAGAGCCACAGTAATTACCGTATGCCTTATATAGGCACCTTTAGATGATGGACAATGGCACACCCTAGACAGGAAGTTTAGCTCCCTTTATATGGTGGGATCTTTGCTGGGGCAAGCCATGCAACTGGATCCATTCAAAGTGTCTTTTCAGGCTGAATTGAATTGGTACTCGGGTCTCATGTCGGAAGAAACGAGGTTCTGCCTGTAATGCTTCTCTTTTTAGAGAGCTGGACCCCAGGATCCAGTGTTTGTTTTTTTTCAACCATATTTCCTGGCAGGGTGCTTTACAGGCCCAGGAGTGTGGATCCCCCGATAAAAAGGGGCCGCCGGTTCCTGAAGGTTTTTTTAATGGAGCCCACAGTGAGTGGTGAAGATTGGGTCTGTCTGGTTTACCACAGTACCCTACAGCCAGATAAGGTAAGTGAGATTCCTAAGGAATTTTTCTAATTCTTGTAGGTTTTCTCCTTTAAGTAAATGTTGCTATGCCTAAATTTGCCACCAGGGGGTTGTCAAGAGCCCGTACCTGATTCCATGCTCGTCAGTCTCGCTGTCATGTACCTGGTAGGTTTTGAGCCTGAAGTGCAGAGAAAGACCTCCCCTACAGCTCCCACTCTCGTTCCTCTGGAATGGAGACAGAGAACACAGGAGTGAGGAGTGGTATGGGTGCCTGGCAGGATCAACAGTCACCAGAAGTTCAGGAGTGGTGGAACCCTCTGGAACCAGGAACTGAAGAGGAGACTGGAGACTGGAATGCAGACAGAACCAGGAACCACGACAGGTAAGTAGACAGGAACTGGAGTGCAGGACTGGAACCAGGAACAAGCAGCAGGTAGCAGACTGGATACTGGAGCACCGGACTGGAACCAGGAACAAGCAGCAGGTAGCAGACTGGATACTGGAGCGCCGGACTGGAACCAGGAACAAGCAGCAGGTAACAGACTGGATACTGGAGCGCTGGACTGGAACCAGGAACAAGCAGCAGGTAACAGACTGGGTACTGGAGCGCTGGACTGGAACCAGGAACAAGCAGTAGGTAACAGACTGGATACTGGAGCGCTGGACTGGAACCAGGAACAAGCAGTAGGTAACAGACTGGATACTGGAGCGCTGGACTGGAACCAGGAACAAGCAGTAGGTAACAGACTGGATACTGGAGTGCTGGACTGGAACCAGGAACAAGCAGCAGGTAGCAGACTGGATACTGGTATCTAGCAAAGGAATGGTCAAACAGGCTGGTGGTCGGTATTGGGCGGACAGAAGAGGTACCAGGGATAACACAGGAGAATGGTCAAGCAAGCCAAGGAGGTCGGGTGCAGGCAGATAGCTGGATAGTCACAACAGGAAGCCGGGTCAGATAACAGAAGGATTCAGATCAGATCAGGTTTGGCACACAGAACGCTGTAGAGCAGACAGCGGGGACTGAGTGTGACAGGCAGGTTTAAATAGCCCGCCTGACGCCAGCGGGAGTGCGCGCATGAGTGCCCGTGCGTGACAGCACCCGTGAACGCGCGCGCAAGCGCGGTAGTGCCCGTGGCCGTGTTCCAGTGCGCCTGGAGCGCCAATTACTGGCAGGATCTTCATGACATTGCCCCACCCAAGGGGCAGCCTCCGGATGTCCTTTTGGGGAAATTTCTCTGGGTGGGACCTTTTAAAAGATTGTAACAGATCTTCAGCATGAATATTGTCCTCAGGTTCCCAAGAATTTTCTTCGGGACCAAACCCCCTCCATTTTATCAGAAATTGATTCTGATTACCTCTCCTCCTGTGGTCCAAGATAGATTCCACCTCGAATTCCTCCTCGCTATCTACCAAAATTGGATCAGGAGGATCCGTACTTCGGCCTGGAAATGGATTGACAATGGAAGGTCTGAGCAGAGACACATGAAATACTGGGTGAACCTTTAATGAATCAGGGAGTTCTAGTTCATATGCCACCTCGTTAATTCTCCGTTTGACAGGGAATGGTCCTAAAAACTTGGGACCCAATTTTCTTGAGGAGCAGGCCAGCCTGAGGTTAATTGTAGACAACCATACCTGGTCACCGGGTTCAAGTAATAGCTCACCTCACCTTTTCTTATCGAACGTTGTCTTATTGTACTCCTGGGTCCTGGTCATGGTCTCCTGCAAAATTTGATTATTGAGAGTAAAGAAGTTCAATTTCTCCTGAACTGCGGGTACTGTACATTCTGGAAGAGAGTTAGGTAAAAATGAAGGGTGGAAACCGTAATTTGCAAAAAATGGAGTCTGTTTGATAGCAGAATGAATGGAATTGTTGTAGGCAAATTCAGCCAATGGAAGCACAGAAATCCAATCATCTTGGGCAAAAGAAGAAAAACAGCGTAAGTATTGTTCAAGTGTTTGGTTTGTTCTCTCTGTTTGCCCATTAGTCTGGGGATGATAGGCAGATGAAAATGAAAGCTCAATGTTCAGTGTTTTGCATAGAGACCTCCAGAATCGGGAGGTAAACTGTACCCCCCGATCTGAAACAATATTGACCGGCACCCCGTGGAGCCTGATGACTTCTCTAATGAACACCAGTGCCGTTCCTGTAGCTGAGGGGGTACCCTTCATTGGGACAAAGTGGGCCATCTTTGATAACCGGTCCACTATTACAAAGATCGAGGTGTAGCCCCCGGCCGGAGGTAGTTCAACAATAAAGTCTATGGATAACATTTTCCATGGCCTATCTGGGAAAGGCAATGGTCTTAGTAATCCCCATGCCTTGGTTCTGTAACCCTTGTTCCTAATACAGGTGGTACAGGATTCTACAATTTTTTTACAGTCCTCGCGTAACTGAGGCCACAGAAGGTACGCTGTACCAAATCAGTGGTCTTAGCTACACCAAAATGCCCAGCCAGTGCATGATCATGACAGAGCTCCAATATAGGAACTCGTAGAGTTTCAGGTATAAAAATCCTATTCTCGTGCCAAAGTAACCCATCCTTAACTTGGAGTTCTGGCCCAATGGAAGGTCCTAATCCCGCGGAAGCCTGCTTAATTTGAGAAAGCAGGTTCCCCTGAAGTAGAAGAAAATTCCCCGGGGACAGGATGGTGTCCGGAGGAGAAACTTTTTGGGTCTTGTGGAACATCCTGGATAGGGCATCAGGTTTAGTGTTTTTGGAGCCAGGGCGGTAAGTGACATGAAAAGAGAACCTGGAGAAAAAGAGAGCCCACCTGGCCTGTCGTGGCTTCAACCTCTTTGCAGATCTTAAATACTCCAGGTTCTTATGATCTGCAAAAATTAAGACTGGATGAGTGGCTCCTTCCAGAAGATAGCGCCACTCCTCTAACGCTGCTTTAATTTCCAACAACTCTCTGTCTCCTACATCATAATTTCTCTCTGCCGTGGACAACTTACGAGAGAAGAAGGCCACCGGATATAACAGGGCCTTAGTTCCCTGTCTTTGGGACAACACTGCCCCCACCGCAATTTCAGATGCGTCTACCTCAAGCACGAACAGCAGAGAGGAATCTGGGTGTTTTAATACAGAGGCAGAAGTAAAATGGGTCTTGAGGGTCTCAAAAGCCTTCTGGGCTTCAGCAGACCAGTGGAAGCGTGTTCCCTGTTTAGTTAACTGTGTTATGGGTGTAATGATGACTGAGAACCCCTTAATAAACTTTCGGTAAAAATTGGCGAATCCAACGAATCGTTGGATTCCCTTTTTGTCTGTAGGAACTGGCCAATCTATGATTGCAGCAACCTTTTGAGGGTCCATCTTAATGCCTTTACTAGAGATGATTAACCCCAAAAATGGAATACTTTCCTGTTCAAATTCACACTTTTCTGCCTTTGCATATAAGCCATGTTGTCGAAGCTGGCCCAACACACTTCTGACGTGCCTGCGATGAGATTCAAGGGAACAAGAAAAAATTAATATGTCGTCTAGATAGACGATAACAAACAGATCCAGAAAGTCTTGCAAAACATCATTGATGAAATATTGGAATGTAGCAGGGGCATTGCACAGACCGAAGGGCATCACCAGGTATTCGAAATGTCCATAGTGGGTACGAAAAGCAGTCTTCCACTCATCGCCACCCCTGATACGAACCAAATTGTAGGCTCCGCGGAGGTCAAGCTTAGTAAATATGGTGGCAGTTCCAAGTCTTTGAAATAATTCTGGTACCAGAGGAAGAGGATAACGTTTTTTTACTGTAATTTTATTTAGTTCACGGTAATCCACGCATGGTCTAAGAGTACTATCCTTCTTCTGTACAAAGAAGATGCCTGCACCTGCTGGAGACGTGGACGGGCGAATGAAGCTCTTCTTTAAGTTCTCATCGATATATTCCTTTAGCGCCCCTTGTTCTACTTCAGTTAACGGAAAAATCCTTCCGAATGGAATCTCTGCTCCGGGAATTAACTCGATGGGGCAGTCGTAGGCCCGATGAGGGGGTAAAACTTCTGCCCCCTGCTTACTGAATACATCTAGGAAATCATGATAAGCTGCAGGAATCGATTGATGTAGGCCGGAATCTGTGTCTAGGCAGAGCAAGGTAGGGGTCTCCTGAATGTCCTGGATTCTGCAAAACTGCTGACAATATGAAGAGGAAAAGGTAACCTCACCTGTGGCCCAGTTAATGTCAGGGTTATGAGCTTGCAACCAAGGCATGCCAAGGATTATGGGAAACAGGGGTGAAGCGATGATATCCAGGCGTAGTAATTCTTGATGGGAGTTGAATATAGAAACAGGTATAGGAACAGTCTCTTGAATAACAGGTCCGGATTTGATGGCGGTTCCATCAGCCAGATGAATGGAAAGTCCATGGGCCTTAGGCAGCAAAGGAATCTGATGTTTTGCAGCAAAAAGGGAGTCCATGAAACAGCTGCAAGCTTCAGAGTCAATAATGGTGGTTATTTGCAGAGTCTCTCCTGGAAGCTGTAATAGGATAGAGAGGGCAAGGTGAGTAGTGTTCTTGGACAGAGGTGCAACATAGTCATTGGACAAGGATAGGCACTTACGGAGCTTAAGAGGGCAGTTCCTGACGTAGTTTCCAGGTTCCCTGCAGTACAGGCACAAATTATTTATCCGACGACGTTGACATTCCTCCTGGGTAAGAGAAGGCCGCAGGACCCCCAGCTGCATAGGCTCAGGTGGATTAAACATGGAGGTAGGTGGTGTTGGTGAGGTATGATGAGGAGCTCTTGGAAGCACCCAGGTTGGGCGAGAAGGTCCCATAGCTCTCTCTGCCCTACGTTCCCTTAAGCAGCGATCGATCTGAATGGCTAGATCGATCAAAGTATTCAGAGTCTGTGGTATACCCACCCTGGCCAGCTCATCCTTTAAAGAGTCAGAAAGTCCCATTCAAAACTGATAGCGGAGGGCCGCATCATTCCAATTTGTGTCTGCACTCCATCTTCTGAATTCAGCCACATAGTCCTCTGCTGCCCTGCAACCCTTTTGCAGGGTATGCAGAGCAGTCTCTGCAGTCACAAAAAATTTGGGGATCCTCATACAACTGGGCCAACGCGTCGAAGAAGGTGGTAAGGTTGGTCAGGGATACATCCTTTTGCTCCAAGAGGCAATGGGCATCTTGACTGCTTCAGTCAATCCTGCCAGATGTGCACATTCATGGGAGAGGTTCCCTGCTCAGGCTCAGACATGGCTGTCTGCTACTGTCACATACCTGGTAGGTTTTGAGCCTGAAGTGCAGAGAGAGACTTCCCCTACAGCTCCCACTCTCGTTCCTCTGGAATGGAGACAGAGAACACAGGAGTGGTATGGGTGCCTGGCAGGATCAACAGTCACCAGAAGTTCAGGAGTGGTGGAACCCTCTGGGACCAGGAACTGAAGAGGAGACTGGAGACTGGAATGCAGACAGAACCAGGAACCACGACAGGTAAGTAGACAGGAACTGGAGTGCAGGACTGGAACCAGGAAAAAGCAGCAGGTAGCAGACTGGATACTGGAGCGCTGAACTGGAACCAGGAACAAGCAGCAGGTAACAGAATGGATACTGGAGCGCTGGACTGGAACCAGGAACAAGCAGTAGGTAACAGACCGGATACTGGAGCGCTGGACTGGAACCAGGAACAAGCAGTAGGTAACAGACTGGATACTGGAGCGCTGGACTGGAACCAGGAACAAGCAGTAGGTAACAGACTGGATACTGGAGCGCTGGACTGGAACCAGGAACAAGCAGTAGGTAACAGACTGGATACTGGAGTGCTGGACTGGAACCAGGAACAAGCAGCAGGTAGCAGACTGGATACTGGTATCTAGCAAAGGAATGGTCAAACAGGCCGGTGGTCGGTATTGGGCAGACAGCAGAGGTACCAGGGATAATACATGAGAATGGTCAAGCAAGCCAAGGAGGTCAGGTGCAGGTAGATAGCTGGATAGTCACAACAGGAAGCCAGGTCAGATAACAGAAGGAGTCAGATCAGATGAGGTTTGGCACACAGAACGCTGTAGAGCAGACAGCGGGGATTGAGTGTGACAGGCAGGTTTAAATAGCCCGCCTGACGCCAGTGGGAGTGCGCGCGCGTGTGCCCGTGCGTGACAGCACCCGTGAACATGCGCGCATTCGCGGTAGTGCCGGTGGCCGTGTTCCAGTGTGCCTGGAGCACCGATTACTGGCAGGATCTTCATGACACTCGCTCTGTATCACAAGCTGCACGCTTCCTCCAGCCCGGCCCCAGGTAGGATGTGAGAAGGGGTTTTTTTCTCTTTGGAGTGTCCCCCCACCTGGACAGCTTCTTTCCAGCAGGCAAAGAGGGCATGGGTCAGTCGGTGGTATGCCGCGCTGCTCCCGCCATTACGGCAGCTCTCCATCCAGCAGCCCTCCTCCTCTCCTCCACCCCAGCCCTCCCTCCACATGCAATCCGGTCGGATCAGAGCCTCCACTCGCGCGGGAAGACAGTCTTTTTTGAAAAAGGATGAGGAGGGCACAGTGAGAGGTAGGAGGGAGGGGGGCAGGGCCTTAGCGCGGCGTCGACGTGCTTCAGCGTCAACAACGCAGGGCTGTGTAAAGCTATAAAGGTGCACTTTTTGCAGGTGCATACAGCTGAAGGAGGGACACAGAGCAGATGGATGGCATGTGAGTGTTTGGTGACACAGGCATTCCCAGGGCATGTTTACTTAGCATCAGAGACTGAGCCTTGATAGCAGCGGCAGTTGCTGGACTATTTGCTCAGCAGTGGGTGCATTTTCTGTTAGTACCTCTGCATTTGTGCTTGGCACTATGGGCAGAAGGGGAGGTACAAATACCCCAAAAAACAGGGGCTCAAAGGGATCTCCCTCAGGCTCTGAGGACCCCCCTCTGCAACGCCATCTCCCCCTGAAAGATCTAGAGAGGCTGGTCAGAGTGAGCCATCGGAGTTAGGGGTTGCAACTGCTTCCGGCATTTCAGCCCCCGTATATATTAATCAGGAGGTTTTTACCTCAGCCATGAGTGGATTGGAGGAAAGAATAACGGCCTTAATCGCTTCGTCACAAAGTGGAGGAAAATGCATTAGATCCCCTTCTACCACCCAGGACCCTCAAACAGAGGAACACTGGGAGAGGAAAGATGAATCCCCATCAGGGGACCGGAAAGAGACTGATGACTCCTTTTCCGAGGAATCAAGTGGGGAAGGACCCTCTTCAGCTTCACAGGCTGAGAAATTGCTGGTGCAATCTCTTACTGAAATGGTCCACTCCACATTTAAGTTACCCGTAACTGAGTCGGTTTAAAAGCCCACTTCTTGTTTGAGTTCACTGAAGCCTCTTCAAGCTGTGCATGCTTTTCCTATCCATTCATTGCTGGAAAAGCTGATATATTCTGAGTGGGATCACCCAGATAAGCATTTTTTCCCTCCCAAAAAGTTTTCAACACTTTATCCTATGGAGGAAAAATTTACAAAGATGTGGGGTATACCAGCAATTGATGCTGCTATATCCTCTGTAAATAAAAGTTTGATCCAAACAATAAAAAGTAGGAATTCCTGTTAAAAAACATTTTTTCTTTGGCAGGTTCAGTAACTCAACCTGCAGTGGCGGCTAGGGATGAGCCGAACACCCCCCTGTTCGGTTCACACCAGAACATGCGAACAGGAAAAAAGTTCGTTCGAACACGCGAACACCGTTAAAGTCTATGGGACACGAACATGAATAATCAAAAGTGCTAATTTTAAAGGCTAATATGCAAGTTATTGTCATAAAAAGTGTTTGGGGACCCGGGTCCTGCCCCAGGGGACATGGATCAATGCAAAAAAAAGTTTTAAAAACGGCCGTTTTTTCAGGAGCAGTGATTTTAATAATGCTTAAAGTCAAACAATAAAAGTGTAATATCCCTTTAAATTTCGTACCTGGGGGGTGTCTATAGTATGCCTGTAAAGGGGCGCATGTTTCCTGTGTTTAGAACAGTCTGACAGCAAAATGACATTTTGAAGGAAAAAACTCATTTAAAACTACCCGCGGCTATTGCATTGCCGACAATACACATAGAAGTTCATTGATAAAAACGGCATGGGAATTCCCCAAAGGGGAACCCCGAACCAAAATTAAAAAAAAAAAATGACGTGGGAGTCCCCCTAAATTCCATACCAGGCCCTTCAGGTCTGGTATGGATATTAAGGGGAACCCCGGCCAAAATTTAAAAAAAAAAATGACATGGGGTTCCCCCTAAATTCCATACCAGACCCTTCAGGTCTGGTATGGATTTTAAGGGGAACCCCGCGCCAAAAAAAAAAAAAAAAAAGGCGTGGGGTCCCCCCAAGAATCCATACCAGACCCTTATCCGAGCACGCAACCTGGCAGGCCGCAGGAAAAGAGGGGGGGTGAGAGTGCGGCCCCCCCCCTCCTGAACCATACCAGGCCACATGCCCTCAACATTGGGAGGGTGCTTTGGGGTAGCCCCCCAAAACACCTTGTCCCCATGTTGATGAGGACAAGGGCCTCATCCCCACAACCCTGGCCGGTGGTTGTGGGGGTCTGCGGGCGGGGGGCTTATCGGGATCTGGAAGCCCCCTTTAACAAGGGGACCCCCAGATCCCAGCCCCCCCCTGTGTGAAATGGTAAGGGGGTACAAAAGTACCCCTACCATTTCACTAAAAAACTGTCAAAAATGTTAAAAATAACAAGAGACAGTTTTTGACAATTCCTTTATTTAAATACTTCTTCTTTCTTCTATCTTCCTTCATCTTCTGGTTCTTCTGGCTCTTCTGGTTCTTCCTCCGGCGTTCTCGTCCAGCATCTCCTCCGCGGCGTCTTCTATCTTCTTCTCCTCGGGCCGCTCCGCACCCATGGCATGGGGGGAAGGCTCCCGCTCTTCTCTTCATCTTCTTCATCTTCTTCTCTTCTTCTTTTCTTCTCTTCTTCTCTTCTTCTCTTCTTCATTTTCTTCTCCGGGCCGCTCCGCACCCATGCTGGCATGGAGGGAGGCTCCCGCTGTGTGACGGCGCTCCTGGTCTGACAGTTCTTAAATAACGGGGGGGGGGGCCACCCGGTGACCCCGCCTCCCTCTGACGCACGGGGCATGACGGGACTTCCCTATGGCATTCCCCGTGTTGTCACAGGGAAGTCCCGTCAAGTCACCGTGCGTCAGAGGGGGGCGGGGTCACCGGGTGGCCCCGCCCCCCGTTATTTAAGAACTGTCAGACGAGGAGCGCCGTCACACAGCGGGAGCCTCCCTCCATGCCAGCATGGGTGCGGAGCGGCCCGGAGAAGAAAATGAAGAAGAGAAGAAAAGAAGAAGAGAAGAAGATGAAGAAGAAGAAGAGAAGAGCGGAAGCCTCCCCCCATGCCATGGGTGCGGAGCGGCCCGAGGAGAAGAAGATAGAAGACGCCGCGGAGGAGATGCTGGACGAGAACGCCGGAGGAAGAACCAGAAGAGCCAGAAGAACCAGAAGAACCAGAAGATGAAGGAAGATAGAAGAAAGAAGAAGTATTTAAATAAAGGAATTGTCAAAAACTGTCTCTTGTCATTTTTAACATTTTTGACAGTTTTTTAGTGAAATGGTAGGGGTACTTTTGTACCCCCTTACCATTTCACACAGGAGGGGGGCCGGGATCTGGGGGTCCCCTTGTTAAAGGGGGCTTCCAGATTCCGATAAGCCCCCTGCCCGCAGACCCCCACAACCACCGGCCAGGGTTGTGGGGATGAGGCCCTTGTCCTCATCAACATGGGGACAAGGTGTTTTGGGGGGCTACCCCAAAGCACCCTCTCAATGTTGAGGGCATGTGGCCTGGTATGTTTCAGGAGGGGGGGGCCGCACTCTCATCCCCCCCTCTTTTCCTGCGGCCTGCCAGGTTGCGTGCTCGGATAAGGGTCTGGTATGGATTTTTGGGGGGGCCCCACGCCGTTTTTTTTTTTTTTTTTTGGCGCGGGGTTCCCCTTAAAATCCATACCAGACCTGAAGGTCCTGAAAAAACGTCTGTTTTTAAAACTTTTTTTTGCATTGATCCATGTCCCCTGGGGCAGGACCTGGGTCCCCAAACACTTCTTATGACAATAACTTGCATATTAGCCTTTAAAATTAGCACTTTTGATTTCTCCCATAGACTTGTAAAGGGTGTTCCGCGGCATTCGAATTTGCCGCGAACACCCCAAATTGTTCGCTGTTCGGCGAACTTGCGAACAGCCAATGTTCGAGTCGAACATGAGTTCGACTCGAACTCGAAGCTCATCCCTAGTGGCGGCAATTGGAGTGTGTCAATCCTTGAAAGACCACTTGACACAGGTGCTTAACGTTTTCCCTGAACAGCAAGCCCAGGATTTAGCTGAGCTGCCAGCGGTTTTGTGTTTTGCAATTGACGCAATCAGAGATTCTATCCTTCAGACCTCTCGCCTTAGGCTTGGGTTGGTGCATATGCATAGAATCTTATGGTTGGAAAATTGGTCAGCCGAAGCGCCATGCAAAAAGCTCCTGGCTGGGTTTCCTTTCCGCAGTGAAACGCTGTTTGGGGATGATTTGGACAATTATATCCAAAAGATATCAAGTGGGAAAAGGACCCTTTTGCCAGTTAAGAAAAAGAGTAAACGTCCCTGATTTAAACGGGCTCTTTCTCCAGTGCCAGAGGCATCAGCCTCCAGGCAGTCGCGACAGCCTCCTCATCAGGTTCAAGAGGTAAAACTCAGAGTCAACCCCAGGGACAAAAGAAGTCCTGGGGGAGGTAACCTACAAGAGAGAATGCTAAAGCCTCTTTATGAAGGGTTGCCCCCGCTTGTTCAAGTGGGGGGAAGACTGATACAGTTCTCAAGGGTCTGGCAGGAGGATTTTCAGGACAGATGGGTGGTCTCCATAATAGATCTAGGTTACAGACTAGAGTTCCGAGAATTCCCGTCTCCTCGCTTCCTCAGGTCAAATGTTCCCAAAGATCCAGACAAAAAGAAGTCTCTCCTTCAAGTGTTAGACCGACATTTGTCGCAAAAAGTGATCATGGTGGTCCCCATGGAAGAGCAGGGGTTGGGGTTTTATTCAAAACCAAACGGAGATGTCAGACCCATTCTAGATCTCAAAGATCTAAACTGATTCCTGAAAATGCGATCTTTTTGCATTGAATCAATCCAATCAGTAGCCTCCATCCTACAAGGAGGAGAATTTCTGGCATCAATCGACATCAAGGATGCATACCTGCATGTACCTATTTTCCCCGCTCATCAGAAATATCTGCGTTTCGAAGTGGAAAAACTTCATCTTCAGTTTGTAGCTCTACCTTCTTCATATATATGTTTCCATGACACTGACTATTATAAAACCTCCTGTTTTTTTCTCTGTGTACATTGTTACCTTGTAGTTCCCCTCCCGCCCACAGGTGGCACTGTGCTTTCTTGTGATAGACGCTGGGACCTGTTATCCCACAGCACTGCCATATAAAAGCACATTGCAGACACCTCCCTATTAGGCCTATTGAAGGAGCAGTGGCTCCGAGCGCGTAGCCTTCTCTCAACCTCTCTGCTAGCCCTCCTCCCTGGACGATCCCTCCCCTGGATACCGAACCCAGAAGCAGACGGAGGACCTGTGACGTCATGCACACTTCACGTGCGCTCCACGCCGGCCCCTAGTCTCTTCCTGATGGCCACAGAAGGAGCTCCCGGCTGGTAATCCACCTTCTGCAGCCCAGCATCCCTGCAGCGTCACCACCACAGGATCAGAGGGAACACTGAGGACCACATACTCATACAGATGAGCCTTTTATATGTTTTTATCCTGTAAGTGTGTTTTTACCTGGTGTCATTAAACATCATTTGTTAATACTACACTCAGGTGGCGCTTCCTAGAGTACTTGGGTCTGGTTATAGCTACAACCCAGATGAGGGTGTTTTTACGCCAGGCAAAGATCAGCGCCATAAAGGAGCTGGTTCAGGTGGTCAGGGTGAAGAAGGGTCTTTCTATTCGCCTTTGCATGAGGTTGTTGGGAAAGATGGTGGCTTAATTCGAAGCGGTTCCCTATGGTCAGTTTCATTCGAGACTGCTGCAAAAGAGTATCCTGTCTGCCTGGAACAAGAAAGTCCAGGTGCTAGATTTTCCAATGTGTTTGTCGCCAAGAGTGCACCAGAGCCTCAGTTGGTGGAGGATACCTGAGAATCTGCAGAAGGGGAAATCCTTCTTACCAGTTACCTGGAAGGTGGTAACAACAGATGCCAGCCTTTCGGGTTGGGGAGCAGTCCTGGAAGAGACGATTGTCCAAGGGAACTCATCCAGAACCGAAAGGACTTTACCCATCAACATTCTAGAGATTTGGGCAGCATACCTGGCCCTAAAGGCCTGGACATCCAGGTTGCGGGGTTGTCCTGTCAGGATCCAATCTGACAATGCCACAGCAGTGGCTTATATCAATCACCAAGGGGGCACCAGAAGTCGTGCAGCCCAGGGAGAGGTAAACCAGATCCTAACCTGTGCAGAAAAGCATGTGCCGTGCATATCGGTGATTTTCATTCCAGGGGTAGAGAACTGGCAGGCGGACTACCTACCTAAGTAGCCAGCAGTTGTTCACCCCAATATCTTCCTGGCTATATGCCAAAGATGGGGGATCCAGGATGAACATCTGTTTGCGTCCAGTTTCAACAACAAAGTCAACAACTTTGTGTCAAGAACAAGGGATCCACTCGCAAGTGGAACAGATGCGTTGGTGACCCTGTGGGATCAGTTCTCACTGATTTATGCATTTGTCCTATTCTGCTTCTACCACGACTTCTTCGCAGGATCAGGCAGGAAAATAAGTCGGTAGTTCTTGTGGCCCCAGCGTGGCCCGGAAAATTTTGGTATGCAGAAATAGTAAAGATTGCGGTAGGGGCCCCATGGACCCTACCACCACGTCCAGACCTGCTATCGCAGTGATCAGTGTTCCATCCTACCTTACAAACGCTAAATTTGATAGTTTGGCTTTTGAAACCCGCATTCTTAAGAATCACAGGCTTTCAGGCTCAGTGATATTTACCTTGATTAATGCAAGGAAGCCAGCTTCCAGAGTTATTTATTAGAGTCTGGAAGGCATATATTTCCTGGTGTGAATCCAGGGGTTGGCATCTCAGAAAGTATGTCATAGGTAGAATCCTTGCCTTTCTACAAATGGGGGTTAGAGATGAAGCTGGCCTTGAGAACTATCAAAGGCCAGATCTTGGCCTTATCAGTATTGTTTCAACGACCACTTGCTTCGTATTCTTTGGTCCGTTGCTTCATACAGGGGGTAACGCGGCTTAATCCACCGGTTAAGTCACCCCTGAACCCTTGGGACTTGAATTTAGTTTTGTCTGCATTACAGAAACAGCCTTTTGAGCCGATACGACATATGCCCTTGGTCCTTTCGATAAGGAAGCTAGTTTTTCTGGTAGCCATATCTTCTGCAAGAAGGGTATCGGAATTGGCTGCTCTTTCTTGTAAAGAGTTATATTTAATTATTCATAAGGAAAGAGTAGTATTGCATCCTCATCCTAGCTTTCTGCTGAAGGTGGTTTCAGGTTTTCATCTACACCAGGATATTGTTCTGCCTTCATTTTTTCCAGAACCCTGCTCTACAGAAGAAAAGTCACTACATTCTCTGGATGTAGTGAGAGCAGTCAAAATCTATTTGGAGGCGACCGCTCAGATTTGGAAAATGGATGTTTTTTTGTGTTGTCTGAAGGTCCTAACATTATCCTACTATTGCTAAGTGGATTCGGCAAGTAATCATTCAAGCTTATGGTTTGAAAGGGAAAGTTCTACCTTTTCAAATCAAAGTGCACTCCACCAGTTAGTGCTTCGTGGGCAGTGCATCACCAGGCCTCCATGGCTCAAATCTGCAAGGCCGCAACTTGGTCTTCAGTCCATACATTCACCAGATTCTATCAGGTAGATGTAAAAAGGCATGAGGATATCGCCTTTGGGCGCAGTGTGCTGCAGGCAGCAGTGTAGGTCCTCAGGTCTGATTGCACCCTATGTTTGTTTATGTCTCCCTCCCCTCAGATAGCATTGCTCTAGGACATCCCATACAGTAATTACTGTGGCTCTGTGTCCCATGATATACGATAAAGAAAATAGGATTTTTATAACAGTTTACCTGTAAAATCCTTTTCTTGGAGCACATCACGGGACATAGAGGTCCCTCCCCTCTTCTAATACATGTATATTGCTTTGCTACAAAACTGAGGTACTCCCAGTAAGGGGAGGGGTTATACAGGGAGCTAAACTTCCTGTCTAGGGTGTGCCAGTGTCCATCATCTAAAGGTGCCTATATAACCCATACAGTAATTACTGTGGCTTTGTGTCCCGTGATGTACTCCAAGAAAAGGATTTTAGAGGTAAGGTGTTATAAAAATCCTATGTTTTATGCCAATGAAGGGTTCTTCTTGTAGGAAGGTAAGGTTGATCATTGAAGTTGACTCCCCCCATGAGCATATTATAATCGTGGACACATGCTGGTTTATGGATTGGGCCACTTCTTCTGGGGATTTCTATGTAGGTGTCATTATGAATTGATGAGAGCATGTAGACATTTCGTTAGTAATTACAAGTATAGGCGCAACAAAACAGAGATCATATGGTTTCCACTGCAAATCTGCTGATAATGAATATTCTGGATAGAACTAAAATGACAATGTAGTCCGTGTGACATAAGCAGTTTATATGGTGGTATTGAAAGGGAGAAAAAAACGTCCAAAAGAGGAAACACACAGGGCTGCCATCAATGTGAGGAAGAAACCATATTCCTAGGAGCTACAAAAAAACACAAGTGGAGAGGCGCCTCTGGGTGCAGTCGTTTTTTTATAAAAACAGTTTAATAAAAACAGTTTAATAAACATCATAAGATCTTATGATGTTTATTAAACTGTTTTTATAAAAAAAACGACTGCACCCAGAGGTGCCTCTCCACTTTTGTTTTTTTGCAGACAGTTTGTTAGTCCCTCCACCTGATAGCTAATATCTCCTCATTCCGCAAAGTTTCCGTCTCCCCTCATTGTAGTTTTTCATTAACGATTAACGAGCCTTTGCAGGAAGCCCTTCTTTTTGGCTCTCACTGTACCACATGCTGGAGTCTTCTTCCGGTGAAGATTGTGGAAAAGAGGGGCAAACTTGCGTAGTAATTATCCCCATACAGATGGTAACCCTTTTCAAGGAGGGGATATACAAGCTCCCAAACAAATTTTCTGCTGGCTCCAATGTACTCTGGGCATTCAGGGGGTTGCAGCTGAGTGTCCTTCCCTTCGTACACCAGTAAGGCATAGATGTACCAAGTGGCTCTGTCACATAATTTGTAGAGTTTAACCCCATATCGGGCCCTTTTGCTGGGAATAAACTGCTTGAAGCCCAGCCTGCATGTGAAGTGGACAAGTGACTCATCCACGGAGATATTTTCGTCTGGGGTAAATAACTGGACGAATTTCTCAGAGAAAAAATTTAGAAGTGGCCGAATTTTATATAATTAGTCAAATGCTGGGTCATTTCGGGGAGGGCACTGGGTGTTGTCATTGCAATGGAGGAACCGCATAATCATTAGGTATCTTGGCATAATGAATCAGTAGATTGGCATGTGGTGGATGGAGGTGGTGGACCAGTAGGAGTATAATTAATTTTTTTGGTGAGTCCCATATTGATAAAGTTAGGTCCAAAAATATTCTAAATTCCTCCACTGTTAGTTCTCTCCACTCATAGGAATGGGCGTGACTTGAACGTGGGTTGCTTGATATGTTGTAAATAGAGGTTGCACTGGGCCATGATGGAAGATAAAAAAATCAATAGGGCCAAAATCCGCTATGTTCACCTGGACACCTGGCTGGGCAGTGAAAGGGGTGATGTTCACTGCTTCTGGGGTAGGAAGAAGCCATAGTGGGTTTTGAAGGACATAGGGAAGACCTAGCTCTTTGGGGTTGAGATGACACCCCCACTAGTGCTTAGCCTTGCTTACAGTGGTACTGCATTTCTTGTGGATACCACTGCGCTAATGGTGGATGGCACTGAGCTGCTGGTTGATGCCACTGCTCTACTTGTGGTAGCCTGCTGCTGCTCTCCAGAATGCCTGTGTTTTATGGGCACATTCTTCATGTGTGGCAAGCAGTGCATTGAAAGCCCTGATTGGCTGAAGCAATGAAGAATTTCACAGAACACTTTCAGCGCCATAATTGGAGAAAGTAATGATGACTGTGCCCAATCATGGCTCATTGCTCATAGACCCAACGGCCTCTATAAAAGTATCCTTCCCAGAGTAGCCATTTGCAGTGTGATATTGTAGTGGAGATAGATAGAACAGGGCTCTGTTCATTGCTACTTGCAAGTTAGTGTGCTATAGTGTCCTATTGTGATTCTATTGTGAGTGCAGAGTGTAAGTGTAGTGTGAATCTAGTGATAGTGCAACGTGAGTGTAGTGCGACCATTCATTTTTACTTCAGTGTCAGTTTATTGTGAATATAGTGATAGTGCAGTGTGAGTGTAGTGCATATTTTAGACAGTGTTGGTGCTGCGCTGATGTATGTACGCCTCAGTGTAATCAATACATATAGTGCATAAAAGTAATAATCAAAATATCAAAAAGCATAACATTCCTAAAACAGCTTTAACCACTTACAGACCGCACGCCGCAGTTTTACGTCAGTACTTTGAAGAGGAATATCATTGTTATGGCAGCAGCTAGCTGCCATAACCCCGGCATCCTCTTCTTCAGCGGGCGGTCCACTTTCATATAAAAGAAATCTCTGCAAGATCTTGTGATCTTGCAGCGATTCGCCGCAAGATCACGTTTATCGAGCTGTCGGTAGTGGTGGAGGCAATCAGATCCTTCTCCTGGCTTGGTATGGAGATGAGTGAGGGGAAGATGGCCCCCACCCGTCTCCATATCATTGCAGGGCGAAAGAGACGTCAAAATGTCACTTCCGACCATAGCTCTTAAAGGGCCTTTTTTTTTATATATAAAAGTGACACCATTTTTTTTAAAGAACAGTGTAAAAATAAAAGGTAAAATAAATAAGAAAAAAACATTTTTTAAATGTGCCCTGTCCTGCTGAGCTCGCGCGCAGAAGCGAACGCATACGTGAGTAGCGCCCACATATGAAAACGGTGTTCAGACCACACATGTGAGGTATCTCTGCGATCAGTAGAGTGAGAGCAATAATTCTAACCCTAGACCTCCTCTGTAACTCAAAACATGCAACCTGTAGAATTTTTTAAACGTCGCCTATGGAGATTTTTAAGGGTAAAAGTTTATTGCCATTCCACGAGCGGGCGCAATATTAAAAAGTGACATGTTGGGTATCAATTTACTCAGTGTAACATTATCTTTCACAACGTAAAATTGGGGTAGCTTTACTGTTGTCTTATTTTTTCAATTTAAAAAATTTTATTTTTTCCAAAAAAAGTGCGCTTGTAAGACCACAAATATGGTGTGACAGAAAGTATTGCAACGACCACCATTTTATTCTCTAGGGTGTTAGAAAAAAATATATATAATTTGTGGGGGTTCTATGTAATTTTCTAGCAAAAAAAAACTGTTTTTAACGTGTAATCAACAAATCTCAGAAAGAGGCTCGGTCCTTAAGTGGTTAACATAAAACATACTTGTTGCTGTGAATAGAATTCAAATATAGTGAAAGATTAATAATAAGACAATAAAACATAACTTGACTAAATATATGTGATATCTATGATAGAATAAGTGCTAGGTGAGTAAATCCGAGCAATGGAATTGAAATAGTGCTACACGGCTCTTGATTGGCCGTGTAGAAGTACCATATAGGATAATGACATAAGTATATTATTAAAAAAAAAAAAAGTCTGTTTTGTAATTACATGCACTTAAAAAGTGGTATTGTGAAACTCAGGTGTAACCCTTCACCAGTACAGGTTGTCTGATGTCTCTTCTTTCATGCTTTGTGACACCTATATGCTTATTAGCCTCTCATCTTACTGCTGTAACAGCATGTAATAGTATCTTTTCCTGATCCTCAGTATATTTCCTCCTGCCTCTAGGGGTCCTCATATATTCAGTCTAGCTGTTTATTTTCTATGATAAAGGGATTCTCTGTGGTGCTCCAGGAAGTCCCTTCCCAATGTAATCTGCATTAGATGGATACATAAGAGAGACTCCTCATGGTGTAGCATCGTTTTAAAATATTTATTTGTGTTAAAAAATACAACTAATGTACTCACTTTTTTTGCTGTGTATAAAAGCAAAACTCCATGAGCAGGGAGCTCATCCACTTCCAGTATGCCTCCGCTTAGTCCACGCCCTGCGCGTTACATCACGGGTCACGTGACTTCATCAGGAGATCTGTAGTGCGACCATTTATTTTTACTTTAGTGTCCGTTTAGGTTTTCAGGTCAGGTTTACTGCAGTATATCGAGGTGCATTAGTGCATCTTTATTGCAGTATATTGAGGTGCGTGTGAGTGTTGTGCGACCATTCATTTTTACTTTAGTGTCAGTTTAGTGTTTCAGGGCAGATTTACTGCCGTATATTGAGGTGCGTTAGTGCACGTTTACTGCAGTATATTGAATTGTGTTATTGCACTTTTACTGCAGTATATTAAATTGCCTTGGTGTACTTTTACTCCAGTATATTAAAGTGCCTTAGTAACACTTTTATGGCAGTATATTGAAGTGCTTTAGTGCAGTTTTGCTGCAAAATATTGAATTGCGTTTTTACTACAGTATATTGAAATGCATTTTTATATAATACAATTGCTAGTTAAAGTGGAGTATGTAAATTGTGCCCACATCCCTAAATTATATAGCAACAAAGGAACCTCCTTAAGTGGGACTGTACTGGGCGTGCAATTGGATGAAAACTGTATTTATAAATATTTATAAAAGTAACAAAACTTTATTTATACAAAATTAGACAAAATACAAAGGAAGCTAAAAGCATTGGTGCAGTTGATACCTATATATACCATATACCTAGGTTGCATAGATGGAATGGCTGCTGCTTCTGTCCCCATGGGTCTGTGTACCAAAGGAGACAGAAATACCCAACGCGTTTCAAATAACAATTCTTTTGAATCCTCCTTCTGGGGTACAGACATTCACAGTGTAATTATTTCTTTTTGTATATGACACAATTAAAACTGCTTTCATAAAAACATGGCACAAAAATACTTACCGCTGTCTTAGCTAAGAGATTCCCACTACGTCAAACCTCAGTGATCCAGAGGACTCTGTTTTTCATGCCTCCGCAAACTTGCGGTGCATGGGCTCCCTCATTCTTCAAAGCCTGTGAAAGGACCTAAGGATTTGTGGCATCAAGGAGAAGGATCACTATTGGTTGGCAACCCTCCTTGACCACCGTTACATGGGGAAAGTCTCAGAACTCATCCCGGCCTCACAAAGGGAGCAGAGGATGAAATATCTTGGGAACACCTTAAAGAACAGTTTATGTAATGCCTTTCCAGATTTTGCTAGGTTACAGTCTCATGGAAAGGCTAGTTTGCTGCTGCTGTTGGTCAAGAAATGAGTGTTTTTTTAGTCCTCTGTGCCCAGGGCTGTCAGCTTCCACATCCCATCAGCGGCATCTGCATTATATGGTGGGAGATTATCTAGGTTCAAAAACAGACATGAAGAGCTTTTCAGTAGATGATCCACTGGCTTACTGGGTCATGAGAATAGATCACTGGCCAGAACTTGCCCAGTATACAATTGAGTTGCTGGGCTGCCCTGCACCCAGTGTGCTTTCCGAACGGACATTCAGTGTTGCCAGAGGTTTTGTGACAGATAAAAGAGCGTGTCTGTCCACAGACTCCGTTGACCAGCTGACATTTATCAAAATGGATCATTCCTGGATTAGCAGCACCTATCAAGCCCCTGATGACGATATTGCCGATTAAGTGTTTTTGGGATGTGGAATCTATGCGGTGTGAAGGCACCACCAACACCCAAAGCCCAATTTATCTGCACATGTTACATTCTGGTGTCTGTTTTGCAGACTTTGGCTAGAAGTATCTAAAAAATCTCTAATCTTGTTTTGAGTGCACTAAATTGTGGCCTCATCATACAGACTGGCTCCCCAAACCGTTGTTTATAAAATAAAGAAAGCTTTCAGGGAAAATGTCATTTTATTGGCTTTATAAATGTAATTTTTGCTGCAGCAGGTTCTATACATGGTACAGATGCACCACTTTACAGGCAGACCAAGGGAACCCCCAGGCATTATATTAAAGGGGATTTTTAATTTTAATTATTTATTACATTTTATTATATTAAGCATCAGTATATTACTGCTCATTTAAAAATGATGTTTTTTTAACAAACTGTTTTCACTGATAAATGTCAGTTTAGGGCAGTGCCCTGATCCCCATACCCTTTGGCACTTTTGATTTTTCCAGTTCGGATCCAAAGACTTCAATGGGGTTCGCTATTAGGCTCCAAATTTTCGCAATGTTCGAGAGTTGTGGCATGAACCGAACAAGGGGTCGTTCAGGCCATCTCTAGTTCTGTACCCAACAAGCTGCCTGCCTCCGGTGGTGGTGTGCCTGACAGCCCACCTGTGCCTGATGACCCACCTGCGTCTGATGGCCCTGTGCCTTACAATTTGCCCACCTCTGGTGGTTTTCTGCTTAATGACCAGCCTGCCTTTGATGGTCCCTTGTATGATGACTAGCCCACCCCTGCCTCTGATGATCCAGTGCTTGATGTCCAGCCTGCCTCTGATACTCTGCTCAATGACGATCCTGATCCTATTAATCCTCTTCCTGTCACCCATCCAGGTTTTATTAACTTTGTCTATACTGCCCAGTACAATTCCATTAATTCTATGCCTGTTGTTCAGCTGGTTTAATGCAAGGGTTATGTGTCCACTTGCTAATGGGTCTGAAAACTCTGAGTCTTCACATGCCTTATATGGGTTACCTGTATGGCCTGGGATTCTTTTTATGGTTGCCTCAGTTGAGTCCCTCTTGCAGTGTGTTGCTCATATAGTGCAAAAGCCTGGTGGTCCAGACATACCCTTGGTACCTGGTAGCTGCATTTGCCCTTATGGCCCTAGTCATGGTGAGCTCCTAGGAAATGGCAGAGTATCATCTTTGCCTTGCAATGATCCAGATGCGATTGCCACAGCTCTAAGTCCACTGGGGGACCTGGGTCGAGTAACCAGTGCCTCGAAGAGACCTAGGTGGCCGTTGATGTGCGGGGCAAGTCCTGGAAACCAGTCAAGCTACGTGGTTATGACGAGACACTTTAGTGTCAGAGTTCTGTTATTGTCACATGACCCCAGGGCAAAGTTTGTGGATAATCCGTGGGACCCCAGCATTGGGGTACCCGTTGTTTTGAGAGACTTGGAGTGTCAAATGTTATACATCTCCAAGAATCTACCCAACAGAACACCCAGCCAGTTACTTGACCCCAGCAGTGGGGTACCCAGTCAGCCACCTGACCCAGGCAGTGGGACACTGCCTATTGATGGATCTTGGTAGCAGGGCATCTCACTTGGAACCTGGCACTTCTTCAGCTGGACTTGTTCAACAGATGGTTAAATTTTATAGACTCATTCAGCTATGGCTGGTTGGACGTCTAGAGGCTGCTCCTTAGAGGTGAGGAACTGTTAGTAATGGATTCACCAGCTGGTGGCACTGTGGCTCCCAGACCTATAGGCTGCACTTCCAGTGTCCACCAGCAGGTGCCTCTTAGAAGCCAGAAGCTCATAGTAATCAGAATTTCACCTGGCATAACCTGATGCTCATTACAGGAAGTGTATTTAAGCCCTGTCTGTGCTTCTACTCTTTGCCTTTGTGTTTGTTCCATGTGCCCCTGACCTGTGTTCCTGCATCCTGACCCCTGACCCTGCAGCCTGAACCCTTACCTGCCTGCTGTTACTTCTCCTTTTTACCCTCTCCCTGTCCTGGTTTGCTCCCTCTGCCTGATCTCCCATGTATGACCCTGGCTCTGAGACCAACTACACTTCGCATTTCCTGCTATCTGTATACACTTGATATGGGCAGTTGTTCATTGTTTGCTCACTCACTTATTAGACTTTCTGCTTAAATGTATACAGTTCTGGTATGTTGAAGGTGCGTTTATATTTTTTATTATCCACTTATTCTTAATAAATTACATTATTTTACATTATACTTGTACCTGGTATTCTCTGTGCAAGTCCACACATTTCTGCTCACAACTGTTTCACGGGATGCCAGCACTCGGTATCCCTGACAGCTGGACAGAACCAGCTCTTGAGGAAGTCTATTAAACATTTTCACAGCTCTTACTGTGAAGAAACCTGTCAGACCTCTACTTACCAGACCGGTGAGTCCGCTTGGGCAGGGGGTAGAATCCCTTACGCGTCCGACTCGCGGCCCCTGGTAGAGTATACAGGAAGCACAGGAGTGCGGAGTGGTATGGGAGCCTGGTGCAGGAGTCCAGATGCCGGAAGAGAAGTGAACTTCAAACAGCAGGCCGGAATCAGGAACACTGGCAACAGATGCTGAACAGGAGCAGAGCAGGGAAGTCCGGGTACAAGCTGGGTTCGGCAACAGGCAGGCAACGAGGTACAGTGGAGCAGGCAGAAGAGTAGTCATAACAGGCAGAGGTCAGGTGCGGGCAGAGTTCAGAGGAGTCCAGGAAACAAGCCGGGTTGTCAGGAGATCAAAGCACAGGCACAGGAAACAGGAACAAGGCACGGAAGAGCTGTTGATCAGGCAGCACCGAGCAGAGTGTGAAGCAGGCCTAAATAGGCCGATTGGCACCAAACGCCATGCACGTGTGCGCGCCGTACACCGTCGCGTGCACCAGCACCCACAGGAGTACGCAGACCAGTGCCCACAGGCACACACGCGCAACTGGGCACCACCGCGCACACCAGGGTCAGCCGGAACATGCACACCAGTGCCCACTGGAGCGCGCACACCAACGCGCACAGGAATGCGCGCGCCAACGCGCACCGGCGCCCAACCAGGTAACCTCTCTGACAGTGCCCCCTCATCAAGGGCAGACTCTGGATGCCCAGTGGAGCTAATTTGGTGGCATGCGAGTCCTTGAAAGCTTGTAAGAGTTCTCTGGCATGAAGGTTACTCTCGGGCTCCTACGAGTTGTCTTCGGGACCGTACCCTCTCCATTTAATGAGGTATTGGGTTTGATTGCGTCTCCTCCTGCAATCTAGAATTGCTTCCACTTCAAATTCCTCCTCGTTGTTAACTATGATAGGTTTCGGTGGGCCGGTACTATGGCCAGCAAAGGAATTTGGAGTAACGGGTTTCAGGAGAGACACGTGAAAGACTGGATGCACCTTCAGAGAGTTAGGCAGGTTAAGTACGTAGGCAATGTTATTAATTTTTCTTTTCACCAAGAAGGGACCCAAGAACTTAGGACCCAGCTTTTTAGAAGGACAGGCCAATTTCAGGTTGGTGGTGGACAACCACACTTGGTTGCCAGGTTCCAAAACAAGTTCCCCGCGCCTCTTCTTGTCAAACATTTTTTATAGTATTCCTGGGCCTTGGCCATGGTATCCTGTAGTAGTTTATTGTTGACTGAGAAGAAATCGAAGGTTTCGGAGACTGCAGGAACGGTACATTCGGGTATTGACCCAGGCAGAAAGGATGGGTGGAAGCCATAGTTGGCGTAGAATGGTGTCTGATTGGTGGACGAATGCAGGGAGTTGTTATATGAGAACTCCGCAACAGGGAGCAAGGAAGCCCAATCATCTTGAGAAAAGCAGAAAAACAACGGAGATATTGTTCCAGAGTCTGGTTCTTTCAGTTTGCCCATTTGACTGGGGATGATAAGCTGAAGAAAATGCCAATTCAATTTCCAGGGAGCCACAGAGGGCTTTCCAGAACCTAGAGGTAAACTGGACACCTCGGTTGGATACTATATTCTTTGGGACTCCGTGCAATCTTATTATTTCTTTAATGAAGATAGTAGCTGTCTCCATGGCTGAGGGAGTGCCCTTCATGGGAAGAAAATGGGCCATCTTAGGCAGCCTATCTACCACAACAAAGATGGAGGAAAAGCCTTCTGATGGGGGAAGTTCAACAATGAAGTCCGTACTCCACGGTCTCTCTGGGCCCGGTAGGGGTTTTAATAGGCCCCAGGCTCTTGTCCGGCTGTTCTTGCTTCTGGCGCAAGTATTGCATGACTCGACATAATCCTTGCAGTCCTTAATGAGATGAGACCACCAAAAGGTACATTGTATCAGGTCAGTTGTTTTCCGTGCACCAAAATGTCCAGCCAACTTATGGTCATGGCAAAGTTCCAACACATGTACCCTTAGGTCCTCAGGGACTACAATCTTGTCTTCGTGCCAGAACAGGCCATCCTTAACACAAGTCTCAGCAGTAGGGGTCATCCCCATAGAGGCCCGTCTAATTCGGGAGACAAGGTCCTCTTGAAGAAGCAGGAAGTCATGGAACATACGGGAGAGCGCGTCTGGCTTGACATTTTTGGATCCGGGTCTGAAGGTAATTTGAAACTGGAATCAGGAAAAAAAAAGTGCCCATCTGGCCTGCCGCGGTCTTAGTCTCTTAGCTGTTCTCAGGTACTCCAAGTTCTTATGGTCCGTATAGACCAGAATGGGATGTGCAGCACTCTCCAGTAGATAACGCCACTCCTCCAAAGCCGTCTTAATGGCCAGGAGTTCCCGATCCCCCACATCATAATTCCTTTCGGATGATGAAAGTTTACGTGAGTAGAACCCCACTGGATACAGGAGTACCTTGGCGTCTTGCCGCTGGGAGAGCACTGCTCCTACCGCAACTTCAGATGCGTCAACCTCCAAAACGAAAGGTAAAGCCGGATTAGGGTGTTTGAGGATAGTGGCCGAAGTGAACAGTGCTTTGAGTTCTTCGAATGCCAGCTGTGCTTTGGGAGTCCAGCAGAATCGGGTTCCTTGTCTGGTAAGCTCGGTAATCGGAGCGATTATTGAAGAGAATCCTTTGATGAATTTCCTATAGAAATTGGCAAAGCCAATGAAGCGCTGTACTCCTTTTCTATCTGCAAGTGCAGGCCAATCCAAGATGACAGATACTTTTTGAGGGTCCATCTTAATGCCCTCGGCCGAGATGACTAGGCCCAGAAACTGAACACGTTGGAGCTCAAGCTCTCGAGTTTGGCGTAAAGCCCATGTTGCCTAAGTCGAGTGAGAACATTTCAGACATGCCTGCGGTGATCGACCAGTGAAGCAGAGAAAATCAGGATATCGTCCAAGTAAACTATGACGTACAGGTCAAGGTAATCGCGGAAGACGTCGTTAACAAAGTGCTGGAATGTTGCTGGAGCATTACACAGCCCGAAGGGTATGACGAGGTACTCGAAGTGCCCGAATCGAGTACGAAAGGCCGTCTTCCATTCATCACCTTTTCTGATATGGATTAAATTGTAAGCTCCGCGGAGGTCCAACTTTGTGAAAACTGTTGCGGTTCCCAGCCTTTGAAAGAGTTCGGGTACTAGGGGTAGTGGGTATCTGTTTTTAATAGTAATTTTATTCAACTCCCGGTAGTCGATGCAGGGACGTAAGGAGTGATCCTTTTTCTCGACAAAGAAGATGCCTGCATCGGCTGGAGAGGTGGAAGGACAAATGAACCCCTTCTTGAGGTTTTCATCTATGTAGTCCTTCAAGGTGCCCAACTCCTGCTCAGTTAACGGAAAGATCCTCCCGAAGGGAACTTCGGTCCCAGGTTCTATCGGACAGTCATAAGGCCTGTGTACTGGGAGAGTCTCAGCTCCCTTCTTGCTAAATACATCCAGAAAATCCTGGTAGGGTTCGGGAATGGACTGGCATAATTCAGTGTCTGAGTCCAGACAAAGAAGCTGGGATGTCGTTGCGGATCTTCCATGTAAACAGTGTCACCGGCAGTATTTGGAGAGGAATTGAATTTCTCCCGTAGTCCAGTTAATACTGGGGTTGTGTGCCTGCAACCAGGGCATTCCTAGGATGATTGGGAAGAGAGGAGAGGAGATGGCATCCAAGCGCAGGAGTTCCTGGTGATCAGGGCCTATGGTGGCCAGCAAAGGAACGGTCTCCTGGGTAACTGGACCAGAACTGAGGGTGGATCCATCCGCTAAGTGTACTGCGAGACCCTGGGCCTTGGACTGGAGAGAGATGCCATGGTTGTTAGCAAAGACTAGGTCAATGAAGCCACTACACGCTCCAGAGTCAATGATGACTGATACTGGGATATTCATTCCGGGAAGCTGCAACGTGATAGAAAGAGCCAGGTGAGTATCAGATTTAGGCAAGACAGGTGCACATACAGAAGAAAAAGGCAGGCACTTACGTATCTTGTTGGGGCAGGATCTCACAAAATGTCCAGGTTCTCCACAGTACAGACATAAGTTGTGGGTACGTCTGCGCAACTTTTCTTCTGGAGTAAGGGATGGAAGGAGCAGACCGAGCTGCATGGGTTCAGGCACTTCTGCGGCCAGAGCAGAGGAGGCAGAAGAAAATTGACTAGGAGAACTGGGGACCTTAGGGAGCATCCAGATAGGATGAGAGTGACTAGTAGACCTCTCAGAGTGTCTCTCTCAATCAATTTGGATGAACAAGTTGATAAGCTCATCCAGGGTCTGAGGTATTCCTACGCGTGCCAACTCATCTTTAAGAGGGTCTGATAACCCCATCCGAAATTGGTGATGCAGGGCAGCGTCGTTCCACTCTGTATCAGAGCTCCAGCATCTGAACTTGACTGCATAATCTTCTGCGACCTTGTTGCAGGGAATACAATGCGGCTTCAGTGGTAGCCATTAGTTGGGGGTCCTCATACAATTGTGACATGGCTAGGACGAAGGCATCCAGGGAATCTAGGGACCCAGATTTCTGCTCCAGAAGGCGGTGAGCCCAGGTTTGAGGCTCGCCGGCCAGTAAGGAGATGACAAAACCCACCTTAGTATCTTCCAAGGAAAAGGTGCAAGGTTGTAGAGTGAAATAGAGTTTGCAGGCATTGTGAAAGGCCCGATACTTGCAACATTCTCCTGTGAACCTTTCGGGCGTGGGCACCCTAGGCTCAGGAGGAAGCATTACTACGGAGGGTGCTTGGAAGAATCCGGCAGAAGATGCTCCCTGGGAGTGAGGAGGTGCAGAGAGGGCTTGAACTTGTTCCTCTGATCTGGAGTAGCCTTCCTGTAGACTCTTTACAGCTTGAGTAAGGCCCGCTAGGTGCCTACAAAGTTCATCCATAGGGGAGGCCCCCTGCCCGGACTCAGTCATGGCTGCCTGATACTGTCAGACCTCTATTTACCAGACCGGTGAGTCCACTTGGGCAGAGGGTAGACTCCCTTACGTGTCCAACTCGCCGCCCCTGGTAGAGTATACAGGAAGCACAGGAGTGCGGAGTGGTATGGGAGCCTGGTGCAGGAGTCCAGATGCCTGAAGAGAAGTGAATTTCAAACAGCATTCAGAAATCGGGAACACTGGCAATAGATGCTGAGCAGGAGCAGAGCAGGGAAGTCCGGGTACAAGCTGGGTTTGGCAACAGGCAGGCAACGAGGTACAGTGGAGCAGGCAGAAGAGTAGTCAAAACAGGCAGAGGTCAGGTGTGGGCAGAGTTCAGAGGAGTCCAGGAAACAAGACGGGTTGTCAGGAGATCAAAGCACAGGCACAGGAAACGGGAACAAGGCATGGAAGAGCTGTTGATCAGGCAGCACCGAGCAGAGTGTGAAGCAGGCCTAAATAGGCCGATTGGCGCCAAACGCTGCGCACGTGTGTGCGCTGACACGCACAGGCATGCGCGCACCTGCACGCACACGCCCCAGAACACCGGCGCGCGCACCAGCACCCACAGGAGTATGCAGACCAGTGCCCACAGGCACATGTGTACGCAACCGGGCACCACCGCGCACACCAGGGTCAGCCGGAACATGCACACCAGTGCCCACAGGAGCACTCACACCAACGTGCAGAGGAACGCACCGGCGCCCAACCAGAAAACCTCTCTGACAAAACCCTTCTGTATTTGGAGATTAAATCTCTTTTCTTCCAGACGTATAGAGTGCCCCCTTGTTCTCTGTGATGACCTTAAAGTGAATAACTCAACACCAAGTTCACTAAATGGACCACTTATGTATTTATACAGTACTTGTTGATCATATCCCCCCTAATCTCCTCTTTCGAGAGTAAATACATTCAGTTCCTCTAATCTTTCCACATAGCTGAGCTCCTCCATGCCTCACGTAAGTGTCCTTAAGTTAAACGTTAGCAGCTATAGTATTTGTAGATGCTGACTTTTAATTTTGTGGTGGGGGCAGGAGCTCCTTTTTAAGCTTGTGATCTACCAGAACACCCAGATCCTTCTCCACCATTGATTCCCCGCGTTGTATCCCCCTTAGTATGTATGATGCATGCATATTAGCCTCCAAGTACATAACTTTACATTTATCAACATTAAACCACATTTGCCACATACAGTAGTTGCGCAATGAAACAGTACATCGAGGTCGGCTTGTTGGGGACCTCCTGTAAGGATGTTATTCCAGAGCTTGGTGTCATCTGCATAGACTGAAATTATACTTTTAATCCCAGACCCCATATAAATATATTAAAAAGTAAGGGCCCCAACACCACTAACTACCCTAGACCATTCAGAGTATGAATCATTAACCACTACTCTCTGAATACGTTCTTTTAGCCAGTTTTCTATCCATTAACAAACTGATTTTTCCAAGCCTGTAGATTTTACCTTGCACATTAGCACATGTGTGAGGAACTGTTTCAAGCACTTTTGCAAAATCCAAGTATGATCCCTTTTTAAATAAAGGCACCACACTAGCCTTACGCCAATCCAGTGGTACTATTCCAGTCATTAAAGAGTCCCTAAAAATTAGAAACATTGACTTCGAAATGACAGAGCTCTATTATTTTAGGATCCATGGGTGCATGTCATCTGGACCCTGTACTTTCTTCACCTTTATTCTGTCTAAATATTTCTGGACCATGTCAATTTTGAGCCATTGTGGATCATTTGGGGCTATGTCAATACCATCCCCATTATGGACACGAGCTCCCCATGCTCCTTTGTATACACAGAGCTGAAGAAGGTATTTAATACATTTGCCTTCTATTTGTCCCCAATTACCCACTGTAGATTATTTTGTAAAGGGCCTACATGCTCAGACTTGACCTTTTTACTATTAATATATTTGAGTGTTAAAGTAATGCCCTGTACACACGATCGGACATTGATCGGACATTCCGACAACAAAATCCATGGATTTTTTCCGACGGATGTTGGCTCAAACTTGTCTTGCATACACACGGTCGCACAAAGTTGTTGGAAAATCCGATCGTTCTGAATGCAGTGACGTAAAACACGTACATCGGGACTATAAATGGGGCAGTAGACAATAGCTTTCCTCTCTTGATTTATTCTGAGCATGCATGGTGCTTTGTGCATCGGAATTGTCCACACACGGTCAGAATTTACGCAAACGGATTTTTGCTCTCAAACTTTGTGTGTCAGAAATTCCGATGGAAAAAGTCCGATGGAGCCCACACACAGTCGGAATTTCCGACAACAAGCTCCGATCGCACATATTCCGTTGGAAAGTCCGACTGTGTGTACAGGGCATAAGCGCAATGGTTTTGGCTGTAGTTCTGCTATGCATACCATAAAGCTGACACATTTGGAGCCTAACACCATCTTCTTTCTGTGCAACCAGACTTGTGCAGAAGGTTTTCTAATTTTGCAATGCATGGGATGAGAATTGAGTTCTTAATTCTTCAGACTTTTGAAGAATGAAATATACATATTTGTCTCAGAGGCTAGGTAAAAACTTTACACCTAGTGTGTGCTAATTTGAGATGCAAAAATATCAGTTGGTGTCCAGGCAGTGACAATCTAAATGACCCCCCCCACACACACACACACTGTGACGATATACAGATTAAACATTTAGTCTCTCTTTAACACTGTATTGTTAAAATCATGGCAGACTTGTACTGTGGTTTTCAAAATTACAGTACAAGTATTGACTTCATCATAGCACACATGCTTTACTAAAGGGAATAGATTTTGCAGCTTTTCTCATTACAACACCGAACTTGCACCAGGTGGTTTTGTTCTTGAAAATAAAAAGCACAAGGACTGAAATCTATATCAATAATGTAAATAAAGAGCAACTACATTCAAAGGATTTTGTCAATGTAGGAATATGGAAGCGAATGCTGAATTATTTTTCAAGACCTCTCATCACAACAGAAAAAAAAAAAACTCTCTCCAATGGGACACAGACAAATATCACAGTTATAGTAGAGTGTCAAAGGTTAGAGCCTCTGCCTCTGAAATAGTTTTTGTTGCTGTCCATGTTTTCCTGCCTCAGTAACAACTTTACCCTCAATTTCTTATTCTGATGTCTGAGGGACAGGAAGTCAGGTAAAATTTCCCAATATGGTTCAAAGACAGAAATAATAACCTTATAAAAATAACGGGATGGTGTTTGGCTTTAACCGTTTCTGAACCAAAAAATCAATTTAAGCCTGGAGATGACCTAAAACCCCCCAAAACATGGAGTCCCAGCTGGTGATGTATGTTAACCACCCCCCCCTGGATGCTGTCAACATATGGCATACTTTGGTGACAGAGAGAGAAAGTGTTAAATTAAAAACTGGTGCCCAGAGATTCTTTTCTGATGATTTTAACTTTTTTCTAGTTTTGAATAGAGAACAGCAAGAACACCTGTTGGATAATACTTGTATTCAGGGCACCATTAGGGGGATTTACTCTCACTTCCTGTCCTGCTGACAGTTTTGCCAGACAGGAAGTGAGGGAAAATCCCCAACAGGTACACAGACATAAATAAAAATCTTACAGTGGTTCTATCCTTTCACTACTATACTAATGAAAAGCTGTATTGCACTTGGGAGATCCCTACACTTCCTGTCTGGTAAAACATTATCAGCAGAACAGTGAGTCTGGATAAAATCTTTTTAATGGAGCCCAGAAACAGAAAGAAAAAACTAACATGAGTTCTAGCACTTCCACAGTCTATCCATATCTACAAAATAAAAGGTCCAAAAGGTTTTGGGTGGACACATACTGTATTTTAAGCGGTTTGCATTCGGTGGTGATGCTCAGATCTTACTGTACTCTACATGACCATTCCTTGCAACTGTGCAACACACAAAGGCCCCCACATTCAACATCTCTCCCCAGACAAGATGACACCTCAAAAACAGTGCAGGTAAAATAAAGCAATAAATACTATTTGTAAATTTACTGATTTCCCTTTTCTTCTTTATAGCGGAAAATGTTCCAGTTAGCAACTCTACTTTTACCATCTAGAAAATGGAAAAAAAAATACTACAAGAGTCATTAACAGCAGAATCCCAAAATATAAAACGCACAGTCAGAATCTTTCCATTTAAATACGTTGAAATAAGGCTGCTGCTTCTAAAAGCACTATAGTAATGGCAATATATTTATTGATGATTACTTAGCTTGAATCATGCATTGTTTACACCACTTTTCTTCTTCTCTTTATAAGCACAAGCATCTGAACTTATACCATTATATGCTTTACTATATAATATACCATATATGCGATGTGTATGCTCTTTTTTATGCAAACGTTTATTTCCATTTAATCAGATGAGAGCACTATTGAACAATCACCTTAGAAATAAACTCATGTAAAGTGTAAGTGATACAGTTGTACTTATGAAATGCCACTTACAAGCAAGCCATTAGGGATGATGGAATACCTAGCTTCTCCGTTCACCTCTTCTGTAAACCTCCAAGCATTTGTCAGGTACTTTTGCAGCTAATATACTATTATGCAAAGTACTCTTTTTGAAAAAACAGTTTCTGGTAATCCCTGTGCTCTCAATTACCATAACATTTTATAACTGACAAGTTATATTCTGTGTTTGTTTGTCTGTTTGTGAATATAGTGAGAATGAAATGCTTTCGTTTTTTTTTCCTCAGATATGACTTTTATGAGACATGACTTAAAGTGTAACTCTACTTTTTTTGACAACCATACAAGCCCTTACAGATGAACAATTTTATATTTATGCTTTCCTTGGTTCTGAAGAAAATGCATACTTGCCTTGGCATATTACTTTTCAGACTGATTCCTAAACTGAAGGACCTGCTTTCATTATCACCAGCTGACCAGTTTCAGTGTTGTAATAAAAAAAGCTGCAGTTTATACATATCTATAGGTGTGGAATTGTACCAGAAAGTATCCCAACAAAATTGAAATCCTATTGCAACGAATGCTTGGGATTTGATTGCATCTAAGTGCAGTCTTTTGGAAAAAAAAACATAGCAAGCTAATCATATTTAATTTGATAGATGTTTATGCATCACGCAATGTGCTGACAATACATAATTTTTTAGGAAAAGGGGGCACATTTAGTTTTTGTATTTTGAAAAGGATATAGGGGAAAACAAGAGATTAGCTAATTACCAAACTGACTGACATACAGTATCACAGGAGTGAATCAGGAAAACTGACAAAGAACAGGATTTTTCATAATTCATTCCATTATTATTCTAATGACATTGAACTTTAAATCCCCAAACCGAATTAAACGAGGTTGACTCCCAGACTTTAACATCCTTGCTGTGTTTCATGACTATTGAGTGATTTAACTTCATAGCTGGAATTATTTTATCCTTAAAAAAATGTAAATGAACTTCTTTTTCTTAGGAAAAAAACAAAAATGTCAATACAATGGCTTGCAAGCTGATTTCCATCTTCTTTGTTAAATATATCAGAGGAACAGAAACAATACCAATCAAATTAGGGAAGACAGGTAGTGAAAATAGAACTGGCTGAAGAAATGACAGCTATCATTTGCAGGCTGAGCAAGTGCTTCTATTTTGAGTGAACTATTTTTGTAGATCAATCATGCATAAACAAGCAAGCTACACACATAACAAGAAAGTTAATTAGAAATATGTGCTTCTTCAGATCAGATAGCTTCCTGCTGAGCATTACAAAACTGACTGAAACCACCATAACCAACAGAAATGAAAAAAAAAAGCATATCTGTGTTATGCGGCAGTGCCAGATTTAGACTTGGTTCCATTTGCAAGGGTAAAATCCCTTAATATATTTCATAAATCTAGGCCATGCAGGATAAAAGTGTGATGTCAGATGAAGAACCATAGACTAAGAATAGTTAAACGGAAAGGTGTAGAAAATCTATGAAAGGGAAAGCAAAAGAGCCCTGAAATTATTGTATACGAAGCATGTAGTAAGTATATATTTAAAAAACAAGCTATTAGCTAATTTCTACTGGTACAGTTTGTAAGGGTTAAATTATTATAGACCAGGGTCTGGCATTACTCCTAGTCTTATCACAGACAGGGTCCCTGGAGAAATACTCTTCAGAAACAATGACACAGATACAGTGCTGTAGTTTGCTCAGAGTAATTCTGATAAGGTTTTATTTGTCTCTCATTTATATAAGAAAAAGATGATCATACAACATTATACAACATTATAGCTACACCCCATGTGAGTCATAGGACCTTTCACAGTTATGCAAAACAATTATGTTCCAGACATATAATACATAACAATACATAGCTTATTTACAGTACAACGGTATCTATTCCTCAGAAATCACAGCTTAAACGGGAACAAGCTAATTTCTGAGAGATAGCTTCATGGGAACCCGCGTAGGCGAATTCCTAAGGCAAAGACCAAATTATGTGACATTTAAACAAGTTATTGACAACTTAGCATGATATATTAAAATGGATACTAATCCTAAGATGGAGTCATAGTTGCTGAAGAAAAACTATACATATTCTTTCAATCCCCTCTTAAAACATTAATCTATATGTTTTCTCTAACTTTGCATAATAAGAACGAAAAGGGAGAGGCAAAATACCATACCTGTCTAATCTGGGGTTAAGCCCCTTACTTGTCTTATAGGTTTTTATACACATGATTACGTAGATATCACAATAATATTACAATTGTACGTTTATGGTAACAAGGGGGCGTTACATAGGCAGGCTAATTCTAATCAGGACTCGAAAGAATGTAAACATGTACTGAAAACATTATTACTGTGTGCACAGTGAGGGCAGTGTGCAATACATACAAAATAGAATACAATTATATACAGAAATTACAAATTTCCATTACAGTCTTCCCTCTTTTGATCAATACTTTGATCACTATTCATACCTGCTATCGCCTTTAACCTGGAACCTCCACACGCTTAGGTGGAGGTAGTCCTGGCCAAAGAGGCAAATACTCCATTGTGGAGAAAATAATAGCTGAGCAGCTTTTTCATTACAAAATAACTTTTCAACTATAACTGTGGAGTTGCCACAGACAATTCTACATAAAATGGAAGACGTACAAAAGACAAATATGGTTTCAACATGGCTGAACTACTTTTCAAATATATATCTCCCTACAATTAAAGTAATTGAATCAAAAAGTACCCTAGACTATGATTGCAAGAGGGAAACAAATCAAACACAGAGATTTCTTTAATCTAGTCATTTTTGCAGTGTCTGGTGTGGATCCAGGTGACTTTTCCTTCAGTTTTGCAAAACTGTACATAAAATAGATGCTGTATTGAGTCTCCAAACATTTCCTTTATTTTCCATTACTCTCTGTACTTATAAACTACTTCTGATAACACTTTTTACTGTGGCCTTTGCAGTAGCATTTGCCACTGGACATCCAGAAAACATGTCCATACAGACAAAATGCATACTCCTAAGATCCTGACTTGGGCATCTGGATATATCTTTTTGTAATCTTTGGAAGGGATGTTCAGCTTTTGGTAACACCTTTGGTAACAGGTAAAACAAGAAGTGGTAGGTTATAAAAACAACTGTGGAGAACCCTGGCTCTATCCCACACTCATTTACTAGGGCAGCCATAACTGCTTGTGACTGATGACATGGTCCATGTGTCAAGCTGGAGGAAAAAGAGTGGCTGGCAGACATAAATGATCACCTTTTCCAAAGTCCTGTTTCATAAGAAGTTGCCCCCTGTGGACCACTTGTTCTACTCGTTCTGGGGTCCTTAAAGTTGAATTAATAATCCCAGCTATACTGGGCCAGAACTAGGGTGGAATCTGTGAGTTGCACAGACCCATCAAGTGTGCGGGACTGTAATGCAGCATCCTTAATCGCCTGGTCTGCTTCCACGTGTGAGTTTTAATGTTAGTATGGCTACCTCGACAAGAAGTCGGAAGGCTGAAAACAGCCAATCGAATTACCTTGACATGCTTGATTGGTTTATCTGCCGAAGTAAAAACAAACTTCGGGCACTTCAAATGGAACCAAAAGCTCTCTATATCTCAACTATCTATATAAATATACACTCTTTTTATAGCTCACAGGCTTTGCTAAAACATGGAGCTCTGCTTCTTGAACTGGGGGAAAAGGATCCAATGACTCTGAATACAGAGTATCCTTCTGGGTGATAAACTGCATCCTCAGTATAAAACCAGGAAAAACTCTACAAAAAATTAAATATTTGAGCCTTCAGGGAGTGTGTCCTGCACTGGGCTCAAAGCAGCTGATTTCTACACCATCAATTTAACACATGTGGTTTTTCTTTGTCTCCAGCCTTCTCCAATAGAGGCAATAAGGTGGCTGGATTCAAATGTACGCATTTTTCATTGTTAGATTTGTACACAAACAAACTCATATTTTGAACCTTTCATTAACCACCTCAATACTGTGCATTTTCGCCCCCTTCCTGCCCAAGCCATTTTTCAGCTTTCAGCGCTGTCGCAATTTGAATGACAATTTCGCGGTCATACAACACTCGACCCAAATGAAATTGTTATAATTTTTTCCCCACAAATAGAGCTTTCTTTTAGTGGTATTTGATCACCTCTGCGGTTTTTATTTTTTGCGCTATAAACAAAAGAAGAGTGACAAGTTTTAAAAAAACACAATAATTTTTACCTTTTGCGATAATAAATATCCAATTTTTTTTTCTTTAAAACAATTTTTTTCTCAGTTTAGGCTGATATGTATTCTTGTACATATTTTTGGTAAAAAAAAAATCGCAATAAGCGTATATAGATTGGTTTGCGCAAAAGTTATAGTGTCTACAAAATAGGGGGTAGTTTTATAACATTTTTTTATTTTTTTATTTTTTTACTAGTAATGGCGGCGATCTGCGATTTTTATTGTGACTGCGATATTGCGGCGGACACATCGGACACTTTTGACACATATTTGGGACCATTCACATTTATACAGCGATCCGTGCTATAAAAATGCATTGATTACTGTATAAATGTGACAGGCAGTGAAGGGGTTAACACTGGGTGGTGATGGAGTGGTTAACTGTGTTGCTAGGGGAGTGATTCTAACTGTAGGGGGCGGGGACTCACTAGGGGAGGAGACCGATCGGTGTTCCCCTGTACTGGGAACACACCATCGGTCTCCTCTCCTCTGACAGGACCGTGGATCTGTGTGTTTAAACACACAGATCCACGGTCCTGCTGTGTTACCGGTAATCGCGGGTGCCCGGCGGACATCGCGGCCGCCGGGCACGCGCACCGGGTTCTTAGTGACACGGCGCGCGCGCGCGATCGCCGGTGGCGGCGCGAGCGCGCCCCCTGGTGGCCCAAGAAAGCGAGGACGTCATATGACGTCCGCCCGCAACGAGAGCTGCGCCGCCTGGCCGTCAATTGACGGCCAGCGGTCGGCAGGCGGTTAAACAAACATTTAGTTAGCTGTATATTTGCTGCACAGAATGTGGGACCATTAAAAATTAAATATTTGACCAAAATAATGTCTGTAACTTTGTCTAATAGCACCTTTGCATAAAGCTACAGCTCTAATATATCGGGATGAACCCTTCATTACTGGGTCCAGCTTGCATATATATATTACAATGGCTTGTTTTCTATCATGCTGTTCACTCCAAGACAACTTTTTCCTGGCAATATTATAATAAATGATACCAATACCCTGCAGTCATGCAGAGATGTCTATAAATCCAAAATATTCTTGTGCTTATACCACTGCACTTACAAAGAAAAGGGGCACATCATTTCACAATCCACACATTCTGCTTTGGATTTCAAAAATAATAATAAATAAAAACAAAAAGACCAACAATCTGTATGATAGACCAGAAAGCACTCATCAAAAACTATAAAACAACTGGCTGCAGGTGGCATCTATCCTAACAGGGTGTGTGGACCTGATGTGATGGGTCTGTCATATTTAAATGTTATTTATTATTACTCTCACATCATGGACCGCACATCAAGTTATTATCAGCCCTTGAGATTTCATTTTTGTAGAAAAACTTCTTATGTATCCCATCCATCTTGGCTTTGTTAAACATTATGACAGCTGTATTCCAATTAACACATTTTTTTCACTTAATAAATGTAAAATTACAAAATTGTTATCTTAATCTAAACTAATCCCATTCATTACAAATTTCTCCATTAACCTGGATTTCATTTCCAACCAAACCAAATTGTTTAACTCATATTAGAAATAAATACTCATTATTACTTAATTTTACTTAACTTCCCTTTTTTAAAATGCACTGTTTCCACTATCAAGGGATATTCAATTTGTGTAATACATGGTTAAATGTAACCTTCATTTTGCCATGTTTAAAAAACCGATTCAAAAATAATTGTGATCACATTGTTTATCATTAGATTCGTTAACCCGGCACATTTTGTTCTAAATGTTTTGTCTAAAAAAAATGAAATTGGCATGGTGTTCTTCCAGCTTATCACTAACCTCTCATCCCAGCCACATTCTTTCATGAGAGCCCAAAGGAGGGGGTCACATCTGCAAACATGACCAACACCCGAGATAGAACTAAAAGTTCCAGCATTCACACACATACACGAATATCTCTCTAAAATCGCTTACATTTTTCCCATTTGTACACAACACATGCATATAATTCTCTCACTTTCATTTAACTCTTTTAATATTTCCTTGCTTAAATTCTGCTTTCCTTATTTTGTTCAGATATCCTTTATATCTAGCTTTTATGATTCTATAATCAGACGGGCAGCCAGAGTGCTCATCCCATCTTCCCTCTCTGACAACATATAAAGTATTCTGTTTTAACTCTCATTTCTGTTTCTGACTTTACTAGTTGTAGTGCCTGACCCCAAATTCATCCCACAACTTAACATCAAAATGTCTAGCGTTAATTGTCACCCTTGATCCATCCTGCTCACATAGATAGCTGTTGATCTAGCTGTTTACTCTGCATGACTCTTTTTCCCTGTGGACTTTGATAACCCAGTTACCCATTGTGGATCCCTGTCCACTTTAACCATTAATCTAGGGGTTCAGTGTAGGCGGAACCACACCTTCTGTTCATATATAGCGCTCCTCTTGCGCTGGGCATTTTTGTGGGTCTCTTACCCTTCATTTCCTTACTTAATTTAATGCCCATAATGACTATGGTTGCCAAGAGAAACATCCAGAGTCTGCCAGAGTCCTTGGTTATGAGCACAGTCATTTTGATGATTCAGAGTCTAAAACACCTGCTTTACTCGTTCTTCAAGGGCTAAAACCACCTGCTACCCCTCCTTTTTCCTTGTCTTTTATCTCTGGGTCAGCTCGCATTCTAGCAGCTTGCTTCGCACTCTCCTTGTGTAAGGGTTTTACACGGCTGGCATGGATCCAGGCTTGTTGGTTTTCTACCAGGACTGCAGTACGCATCACGGACACCACCTTGGTTTCTGGTCTGAACGGGTATCCTCCTTTTCTGGTCTGTGCCAATTGTTTCACCACGACCCAGTCACCGAGCTGAAAAGGATGTGTAGGCAGATCCTGTGGAGAAAGAGGAGAGATGCGAGCAACATTTCTTTCTACTTGATCTAATGTTTCAGTTTTCGGACATACCCTTCCCTAACCTGGTCTAAATCTTCTGTTTCCAAAACTAAAGGTGTCCTAGCCCAAGGTGTAGGGAACGGTCTACCCATAAGGACCTCAAATGGAGAGTAACCTGTAGTCCTGCTGGGAGTCATTCTGCTCTCAGCCAGGATTACAGGCAACATCTTTTCCCACTTGTTAACCTGCTGCAGCAAAGAAATTTATTTCATCTTTAGTAAATGAATGATGGTGTGAGGGTTGTGGGTCATAAACCTTGAGCGAGGGATACAGTTTTGTTTCTGAGATAATAAGAGGGAAGTGGGATAGGGAGCGGGGGAATAGGAGAGATAGGTGCAAGGCATGGAGCTGTAGGACACATCCTTCTCCTTTGCTCCATGTCATGCAGTCCTGGTGACTCTTTGTATAATCCATGTCCCAGGTGGGATCACCTGAGAAATATGGAAAGGCTTTCTTGTCTCCTAGACATAAGCCATATGGAAGGTGTCTCCCATATCATATCCACATGGAAGGTATCGTTCTGCCCTTCCCTGGGGAAGGGGTCACAGCTACCATGGCTCTGGTCCAACCGGCCAAATTATCTACCCATGGATTAATGTACACATAATCTGTCCCACAGACTCGGGCTACATAACATTTGCATGTCTCACCCTGTTCGGGGGGAGGAATTGGTTTAGTCATCCTGGAACCCATTATTATAATTTTTTTTTTTCTTGGCAAAATGCCAATAAGCACTCCTAATGGCCAGAGGTTCCCCTGATCATAAGCAAGCTTTGTACGTTATTACTTTTATTATTATTATAACCAAACAATTTTTTTTTATATATCAATTTTTTTGGCAGCGTGCCAACAGGTTCAAACAGTACTTTCAATTGCTGCAGTACTAATGTTGCAAACAATTCCCCACTATCTATTACGGTTAGTGAGATATTAGCACTTGAACCCTGTTGGCAAAAAGCCAAATGTCCAAATTGTGCACATGGCTTCCCCTTCACAAGAGATGTCAGTAGCAAAAAGAATTATTCAAATAGCATGTTTTGATCAAAAGTTACACTAAGGGTTAAATTATTATAGACCGGGGTCTGACATCACTCCTAGTCTTATCACCGACAGGGTCCCTGGAGAAATACTCTTCAGAAACAATGACACAGATACAGTGCTGTAGTTTGCTCAGAGTAATTCTGATAAGCTTTTATTTGTCTCTCGTTTATATAAGAAAAAGATGATCATACAACTTTATACAACATTATAGCTACACCCCATGTGCGTCATGGGACCTTTCACAGTTATGCAAAACAATTATGTTCCAGACATATAATACATAACTTATTTACAGTACAACGGTATCTATTCCTCAGAAATCACAGATTAAATGGGAACAAGCTAATTTCTAAGAGATAACTTCATGGGAACCCGCGTAGGCGAATTCCTAAGGCAAAGACCAAGTTATGTGACATTTAAACAAGTTATTGACAACTTAGCATGATATACTAAAATGGATACTAATCCTAAGATGGAGTCATAATTGCTGAAGACAAACTATACATATTCTTTCACAGTTAATTCCTAAGTATATATTCAAATATAGAAGGCATGTATGCATATTAATGCTAAATAGTAAAAATCTCCTTGCTGGTACAGCCAGTAAAGCTGCAGCCAAGCTTTTGGTGACAGCCTAATGCTAAAAAGAGATAGAAAGGCAACGTGAATGACAGTTGTATCTGTAATGCCACTTACACACGAGCGGAATGTCCGACATAAAAAGTCTGACGGAAGCTTTTCATCGTCTATTCCGATCGTGTGTGTGCCTCATCTGACTTTTTTTAGAAAATTCTGACGGACCTAGAAATAGAACATGCTCTAAATATTTCCGACGGAACTAATTCCTATCGGGAAAACCGATCATCTGTTCCGACGGACCAAAACCAACGCTTGCTCTGAAGCAAGTACGAGATGGAGGCTATTGGCTACTGGCTATTGAACTTCCTTTTTCTAGTCCCGTCGTACGTGCTGTACGTCACCGTGTTCTGGACGGTCGGACTTTGGTCGGACTTTGGATTGACCGTGTGTAGGCAAGACCGATTGAATGGAATTCAGTCGGAGTTCCGTCGGAGAAACCTTCGGAGTTTATTCCTATGGCTAAACCGGACGTGTGTATGCGGCATTAGAAGAACGTGCTCAGTTTGTCTGGGAGTAGTATTGGCATTGGGTGCAATGTTCTCAATTTTGTCCAATACCTATTGAAGAAAAAAATTATAATTTTTGCTCCCATTTACTTACCACTTCTACATGCTGATCCCAAAACATCAGCAAGTCAAAGCTTTATTGTGTTATTTACATTTAGTTGCGTGCCATTTCTTGCTGTATTGAGGCACTAGGGATGTAGCTGGTGCATTAGAGCTGCCCCCTGAAAGGGCTACATTGCCAGTGCCTAACAAGGAAATCTCACTAGAGATCTGGTGAGATTTTGTGAAATCTCACGGGAGCTCTGGGAAGGTAAAAGCATAAAAGCATTTTTTTCCTTGCATAACAAACTACATGTCATACTGCGCATACACAAGACCTGGTGTTGATGTCATTGGTGGGCTGGCACACAAAACAGCCAACCACCAATAAGGTTGGCTTTGAGATGGTTTTACAGGAAGGTGCAAATTAGAATGAAGAAATGGGAAGCGTACAATAGTTTTGGCAAACAATATTAGTTTATATGGTTTAATTTCAGCCAATTGATTTCTGTAATGCTGGGGGGGGGTCCACTTTAAAGTTTTGTGAACTGAGACTAACGTATTGAACAAAATGGCTCCCTACTGCATAAACTTCAAAAGCTGCATGTAGTAGGGAATATTATTGCATGGTCAGGTAGTGTTTCATTTGTAGACAGTCAGACACTACTGCATACAACCTGTGTTGCTTACACTATAAGGATTGCTTTGCTCTATTTGATTAGCAGTCAATCACTACTGTCAGTATGTTATCCTTAGCAGTTTTAGTTGTTCGATTAAGCTACTAAAAATTGCCTATTCTGCTAGCATTATTAGTGTGATTTACTGTAGAGTGAGCCAAACTGCATGCATATATTAAGATGAATAAACAACATACCTATTTACCGTTTCAGCAAAGACTTTTGCTCTTTGCTATTTACCATACCAACTTTGTAAAAAAATCAGAAAAAAAAAGATGCTTTCCTGTAATGCTTATCTTGAGGTGCTTCCCTTCATTCTTATTTTTGTTCTGTTAGCTGCGGGCTTATTATGAAAATTGATTTTTATATACAACCTTAAAGCCCTGTACACACGGTCGGATTTTCCGATGGAAAATGTCCGATCGGAACGTGTTGTCGGAAATTCCGACCGTGTGTCGGCTCCATCGGACATTTTCCATCGGATTTTCCGACACACAAAGTTGGACAGCAGGAGATAAAATTTTCCGACAACAAAATCCGTTGTCGGAAATTCCGATCGCGTGTACACAAATCCGACGGACAAAGTGCCACGCATGCTCAGAATAAATAAAGAGATGAAAGCTATTGGCCACTGCCCCATTTATAGTCCCGACGTACGTGTTTTACGTCACCGCGTTCAGAACGATCGGATTTTCCGACAACTTTGTGTGACCGTGTGTATGCAAGACAAGTTTGAGCCAACATCCGTCAGAAAAAATCCTAGGATTTTGTTGTCGGAATGTCCGAACAAAGTCCGACCGTGTGTACGGGGCATTAGGCTGAATATATAAATATATATATATATATATATATATATATATATATATATATATATATATATATATATACACATTTTTTTTTTTCCATAAACATTTTATTCAGTTTAAAGACATACATAAACAGAACAAGTCCGGTACATACTTTTTATAACAAAATATATCTATAACATCATTATGATACTCTTTAAAGATACTTAGGGAGACATTCTGAGACATAGTGAACAAGATCTGAACTTGTAATATACCAGTAGTGTGTGGGGGCAGAGGATCTCTTTCTCATTCCCCCCCCCTCCCCCTCTGGATACCAACCATATAAGGGGACAGATAAGTGGTTCATTCTTGACCAACAAATAATGCTTTGTGCATCGTATTAAGGCTAACCAGGTATCAAAAGGAGGGTACCATAACGTAGAATAAATCATGTATGTTCGTTCAGAAGAGAGGACTAGGGGTAAAGAGACATGGGGTGGAAGATAAGAGAGAGAGGGGAACCTATAGGGGGGAGAACAAATAAATAAATAAAAAATTTTTTAAAAAATTAAAAAAAGGGGGGTATTAGAAGGAGACTTAAGTGGACCCACGCTCGCCCCCCCCAACCCCATCCCCCGATACCCCATCAACCAGCTTAAAGGCCATTTAATCACTCCGCGAGGTGTATTGACAGTATCTCTCGGTGGTAGTGAAGTGTGACCAGCAGGCCCAAAGCATAGAGAATTTATGGACTCTGTCTTGTGCAATATGGATCAGTTCCTCCATCTCTTTAATATTTGAAATTTTTGCGAGCCATTCCTTGATCGTTGGGGCGCGAGTGGACTGCCACAGTTTGGGTATACAAAGTTTGGCTGCATTGACCATGTGCATGGCAAGAGATTTAAAATAATCCCTTCTGGGAAGAGAGGTATGATGTAGGAGAAATTAGGCTGGGGTATAGTCTAAATTAAATGTTGTGACGTGTGTGATGACGCTGTGAACCTCCCTCCAAAATGGTTGAAGGATCTCACAACCCCACCACACGTGCAGCATAGTGCCTATCTCCGTACCACACCTCCAACAAGTGTTAGGGATGGCAGGCGAGAACTTGTGTAAACGTGAGGGGGTTCTCTACCATCTAGTGATCACTTTATAGCAGTTTTCTTGGATAGCCATGTTTAGCGACCCTTTATGTGTGTAGTCATGAATAGCGCTCCAGTCTTCCGTAGTCAGTGGAGTGTTTAGATCTTTGGTCCAGGACAATTGTGAGGGGGTCGGGGTCTCGGTAGGTGTTTCCGATATCAGGGTGTGTAGGAGAAAAATTAAGTGTCTCTGCAGTATTTTGCGATGGCATAAGGTCTCGAATGGTGTGAGGTGTCTTGTCCATTTTGTTAGCGGGGCCTGAGTCTCCAGAAAGTGTCTAATCTGTCTATAGGTCCAAAAGGAGAAGGAGGATGTTTTAGAAAGCGCCCTCAGTGTTTCCAGGGAGATTGGTTTTCCACTGGAGAAAAACTGCTGAGCCAACACGTCCTCAAAGGGCCATTCCTGTTTGAGAAAGATGTTAGATATCCCAGGTGGAAATTCTGGGTTTTCTCTAAGGGTCGTTAGAGGGCTTGGGGAAGATGTGGAATTGCCACTCAGCAAAGACTTCTTATGAGCTAAAAGAGATGGGTAAATTAGCGGGTGAGTCAAGACGGGGTGTAACCAATTTTTGGAGGGGAGCCAAGGGAGAAGATGTAGCGGCCCAGAAACAAAGGCACCTTCAAGGAATACCCATGACTTGAGAGAGGCATGGATATTCCAAACCCCGATTTTCGTAAGATGGCAAGCCACGTAGTACTTATATAAATCAGGCAATCCTATCCCTCCCTTCGATTTGGCTAGCGTGAGGCGTGCGTATTTGATGCGAGGAGGGGAGTTTCTCCAAAGAAAGACAGAACATGCCTTCCGATAGGTCGCGAAAAAAGATGCCGATAAAGAGATCGGGACTGCTTGCATTAAGTAAAGTAGACGAGGTAAGATGATCATCTTGATCAGGGCAGAGCGACCAAACCATGAAACATTTAAGCCTGACCACTCCTTTAAAAGTTTTTGGATCTTCATAATTGCCGGATGATGGTTCACGAGATAGAGATCAGATAGCCGGGTAGGAATTTGGATGCCCAGATATGTGATCGCATTCTTATCCCATCTAAAGGGGAACATACCTTGGCAGTGGGTCATTTCCTGAGGGGGGAGTTTGATATTTAGAGCATGGGACTTGGAATAATTAATTTTTAGGTTAGAAATTTTCCCAAATGACTGTAAGTCTTTGAGAAGGTTCGGTAGGGAGATGCGAGGCATTTTTAGTGATAGGAGAATGTCATCAGCAAAAGCTGCTACCTTAAACTCCCTCTCCTTCACTGTTATCCCTTGTATGTTTGGGTTATCTCTCAATCTGTTTAGGAGGGGATCTAAAGTCAAAATATAAATTAAAGGGGAGAGGGGGCATCCCTGGCGCGTGCCGTTGCTGATAGGGAAGGTGCTTGATAGGTGGCCATTAATCCACACTGCTGCAGAAGGACCGGAGTATAGGGCCATTACATGTGATAGCATACGGCTTCCCAGCACGATAGCTAGCAGTACCTCCCGCATATAGACCCAAGCCACCCTGTCGAACGCCTTCTCAGCGTCTAATGAAAGGAAAAATCCCTGAGTCTTAGATGTTGTGAGCCAGTGGTGTAGATTCAACGTGCGGATGGTGTTATCTCTGGCTTCTCTGCCAGGGATGAATCCCACCTGGTCCAGAGAAATGAGATTGAGAATAAGGGGCGATAATCTGTTGGCCAGGATTTTTGCGTATAATTTGACGTCAACATTTAAAAGTGATATCGGTCTGTAATTTGCGACCAATTCTGGGTCCTTTCCCTCCTTAGGTATTACTGTTATGTGAGCCATCAACATTCCCTTTGGTCTAGTCTGGGGGTCTGAAAAAGCGTTGAACGTCTCTAAAAGGTAGGGCGTAAGGGTATCAGCGAAGGCTTGATAATACTGGAGAGTAAAGCCATCTGGGCCTGGGCTTTTGCCCGCTTTCATTTGTTTCAAGGCCGTCTCCAGTTCTATCATGAAGGTCAAGAGTCTGTTGGGAGGTGATTGGTTTTGGACTGTATTGAGAGAGAAAGTCTTTGATATGTTTAGAGCGTATTTCAGGAGTGATTTGAGTCAAGTGGTCGGTCTGCAGATTATAAAGGCCAGAGTAGAATTTCTCAAATTCCTTGCCTATTTCTTCATTCTTGGTCCGGAAAGTTCCCCCAGGGCCCCGGATGTGGTGAATTATAGATGAGCTTTTAGAATTTTGTGTCGACCGAGCCAAAAGTCGGCCACACTTGTTGCCCTGCTCATAGAAAACTCTCTGGCCAAGAATGTATCTTCTTTTGACGCCTCTGTCTAACTCCTCCAACAACTGGGTGCGTGTGTGTGTTAAATTTTGGAGAGTGGATTGTCCTTGTGTCAGTTTGTGGGTTTTCTCTAGGGATTTGATTGTATTTAAAAGGGAATTAATAGTTTCTTGTTGTTGTCGTTTAGCTTTTGCGGCCAGTGAAATCAGTTCCCCTCTTATAACACATTTGTGGGCTTCCCAGATAGAGATTGGTGAAATCTCCGGGTTCAAGTTTTCACAGAAATATTGTCGGAGTCTCATGTGAACGTGATCTAAAACGACTTCATCCTTAAGTAGAGAAGGATTTAGTCTCCAGATCTTAGTTCTGAAATCTGTATCAGGGAAGGATAGAGTCAGTGTTACCGGGTGGTGGTCAGAAAGGAACATAGGTTCTATAGTGGACTGATGAAGGGCGGGTAAGTCAGTCTGGGAAATAAAAAAATAATCGATCCTAGAATATTTCTGGTGTGGGGCTGAGTAAAATGTATAGTCCTTGACCGAGGGATACAAGGTACGCCAAGCATCATGGAGAGCTAATTTATGGAGCTGCGTTTTAATTTGTCTTAGTGCTCTGTATGTTAGGGTAGATGTACTCGAGGAGGAGTCTAATATCGGGTGCAGGGGAACATTAAAATCCCCCCCCAACACAACCAATCCTCTCCGAAAAGAGGTTAGGAGTTCACATATCTTCCTAAAAAATGCCACTTGATGGTCATTGGGGCAATAAATGTTGGCTAGGGTGATTGGTTTGGAAGCGTAAGTCCCCTTAAGAAAGATAAATCTGCCTTCTGGGTCTATGAGAGAGTCTGTTAGGTGTAAGTTACAGTAGCATTTTTAGCGATAAGTATCGAGACTCCTTTGGTTTTGGCCTCAGGATTCGTAGCGTGAACTGCTGTGCGGTATATGTGGTTGGAGAGTTTAGGGGTCTCTTGTAAAAAAATAAAGTGTGCTTTGTGTTTGGTGAGAGATGTTAGGACTTGCGACCTTTTTTCCGGTTGATTTAGGCCCTTAACATTAAGGGAGATACATTTCAACGTCAGGGAACATGTAGCTGCTGTTTTTGAATTCATAGTTAAGTTGAATCAGGTCAAATATTCTACCACCGCTATCTTGGGGTTTAAAAACTTCCGGGGGAGGGGTCCGGGGAGCTCGCGAGGAAAACTAGAAATAAAAATAGGGTAGAGGGAAGGAGGGAGGAGACTTAGAGTAAGAGAAAGAAGAGGGAAAAAGCACAGATAGGAAGGTAAGTCAAACCAGAGGTGGATATAGGGTATCTAGTCCACCTAGAGTGGGAAAATCTGGGATGTCAGCTGAAGTCCACAATTGGACTGCTGTGTGGGGGTGAAAGGATGAACGGAAACCACAGGTCGACTGCGAACCAGGAACCTGGTATGTTAGTCTTAAGAGTATGTATAGAGAGCCTATTACATAGCAGGAATTATAGCATAAGTGAGCCAGAATTCAACATGTTATATATCTATGTTATTAACTCATAACAATAAAAAATCCTGTAGAACAAATAAAACAATAATAACGGTCAGAACAAGCAATCTGTGTTGAGTATGATTGCCATGAATCGCCATAGTGGTATCTAATGCCAAAGTTAAAGTACATCTTAAATTTCACATTAATATTAATATTAATATTGATCTTATCATACCACCCTAGTCCATATCAGTAATTTAAGCTACATTCTTGGGGGGGAGAGGTTGTGGAAGGGGATGGGGGGGAGGGGCGGGGGGTGAGAGTAAGGGGGAAGGAGGGGGAGGGCAAGGGGGAAAGGAGGGGGAGGGTATGGGGAGGGTGGGGAAGGGTGGGGAAAAAAAAGGGGGGAAAGGGGGAAGGCGGGGGGGAAAAGGTGGAAAGGGTGGATGGAGAACTGGAGGGGGTAGGGAGGCACCTAGTTTTGTTAATAGATTGAGTTTTTAATTTTCGTTCAGCCATAGGATCCCATTCAGACTCGTAGGGCGATCGAAAACTTGTTGCCCTAGCTTGAAGAGCTTCACGGAGATTCCCTGGGCCTAATACCAAAATGCCAGGGTCACTTCTTGCCCCAATATTATCCTGGGTTGAGGAACAGCGATCTGCATAGGTACATATCTGGGATTGCATTAACATCAGGTAAATAGACGTGACAGAGCTGATATCATCCCAGGGACTCCCCTTATGTACAGTGTTAAAAGTAGAGATATGAAGTAACAGGTTTAGTCTTGTACTTATCACACTGGTTCTTGAGTATTGCTCGAGCAGCAAGTAAAGGTTTTGAGGCGAGGACAAGGATTGATGTCGTTAGTCACGATCGTAGTAAAACCTAGGGGATAAGACAAAAACTAAGGTTGTTCCTTGAGGGGAGCCTGTGTTGGAGAAGGAAGGGCCATAAGTTTGCTTTCCGCGGGACACATCACTGTGTGGTAGGATAGGTAAGAAGTCCGTGAAGCAATTGCTTCTTCCTCTACAGCACTAAGAGGATCATGATCCAAGAGTTGTGCTATGTGCGCCAAACAAACACACGGTGCTATATCCATGGCAGCGTCGCGTCCATAACGCCCGATGAGTGTGGGACACAAGTTGGGGGACCTAAGGGAGCATCAAATCGGTGTAACGTAAGGAACAGACCTGGGGGTCAGAGATTTAAGTTTCCCTTAGCGGGTAGAGATGCAGGTATGATGTCTCCGGAATGAAAGTCATACTCACAGGCGGCGATCCATGTCGTAATGTGCGACTCATGCTTCCTGCGGAGCCCTTTTCCCTGGAGGTGAAGAGGGAGAATTTGGTCCTCGCTGGTACAAATCTCGGCGAGACGATCTTGGGGTTGGAGAAGATCTATCTGTTCTGTGTCTGCGCGATCTCTGTCGTTGTGCTTTAGGAGAGGGGTTGAGTGATACCGGGAGCCAAGGTTCAGCTGGGAAATAGAAAGAGCCCCACTCCGGCAGTTCAATGTTGGGGAGATCAAGTTGTTCGCAAAAACTTTGCAGATCTTCTGGTGTACGAAGTAAAGCAGAGTGTCCCCTGGCGGACGCAGATAGAGCGAAGGGGAACTTCCATCGATATTGGATGTTTCGGGTACGGAGAGCGTCCAGCAGGGGGCGCAGAGCTCTCCTGTTTTGTAAAGTTATCTGGGACAAGTCCTGAAACAGTTTAATTTCTGCGCCATTATGGAGAATGCGGCCTTTCTCTCTGGCTTTGCGGAGAATCTCCTCCTTAAGTGGAAAGTTTACAACACAGCAGATTATGTCCCTTGGTGGTTCATTTTCACGGGGTTGGGGGCGTAGAGCCCGATGTGCCCTTTCCATTTCAATCGGTGAATCTGCGGGGCGATCTATCAAATCATTAAAGATTGTGCAGATTGTTTGTTGGAGCGAACCCGGATCTGTGCTTTCAGGGACACCCCTTACCGTGATATTGTGCCTCCTGCCTCGATTATCGAGGTCTTCGATGTGTCTGTGGAGGTCATACATGTGGGATAGCTGTGCATCGTATGTGTGTTGTACCTGTCGAATGGCGGCTGCATGGGTCACGGTGGTTTGCTCGACATCATCTATTCGGTGTGCCATTACCTGTAGGTCTGACTTCAGATCAGCAATCGCAGCTGTGACAGTATTCTTTATATCTGAGGCCACCTTCTCTAGGTCGAATAGGCTGGGGGTTTGTGTACTCCCCTTCGTATCTCCGTGTTGGGAATTAGGCGAGGCCGGGGATTGGGCCTGTGCGGCCGCATGGAGTGATTGCTTTTGGGTCCACAACAGCTCCGGTATGTTTCTGCTAAGCTGGGTACCTGAATCAATGGCTGTGCAGGTTGCCAAGGAGCTCTGGGTGGATCTATTCATAGTGGCTCACAAACGTAGGCAGTCTACTAGGCGAGATTCGGTTCCCGGATCGCAGGTGCTCACAACTTATGCTGCCATCTCGGTCTCTGGCCAGGTCACACCCCCATATATATACATTTTTACATGCAAATGTTCTTTCCATCCATTCTTGAGATTACACAGTTCCATAACACCACACAGCCAGGTTTAGTTTTTCCCTTTTATTTTCCAGTAATCCAACCAGTATTACACCTTTTGTCTTAGGGTGTCTCCTCTATCTACAGAGGAGCAATTGAGACATCCTTTGACAGCAGCATTTTCTGGAGAGGGTAGTGTTAAATGGAAGCTGCTATAACCCGAGCTACTACAGTGCCTTGAAAAAGTATTCATACCCCATTAAATTTTCTACATTTTGTCATGTTACAACCAAAACCATAAATGTAATTTATTGGGATTTTATGTGATAGACCAACACAAAGGGTCACATAATTGTGAAGTGGAAGGAAAATTATAAATGGTTTTCAAAATTTTTTACAAATAAATATCTGAAAAGTGCACCTTCCAGCAGGATAACGACCCTAAACATATAGCCAGAGCTACAATGGAAGAAGATAGATATTCTCATGCTCCAAGAGACACATTTTCCCATCTCATTTAAGCCCTCCTTTTTATACCATCACTACCCCCAGTTTTACCTATCCAACGCAGTAAACAAAACGAAAGGCGTGGCTCTATGTTTCTCTAAAAGCCTACATTTTTCCCCAGACGGCAGTTGTCAGGGATCCTTTGGGCAGATATATCCTAGTAAAAGGCACAATAGATGGAACACTATACTCATTTATTTCATACTATACCCTGAGTAGTGACCAAGCTCTTTTCTTCTCTTCCATGCTGTCAGCCCTTAAAACGCAGCTGGAGGGCGTAATTATCTTCGGAGGAGACTCAAACTTGGCGTTCGACCAAACGTTAGATAAATCTGGGCCAGGCTATTCTTGTACTAAACTTCCCCTAAACAAAGCCTTAAAATCGCAAACCTTTTATATGAGCCAGGATTGATTGACATCTGGAGGGAACTGAACCCTCGATCTAAAGATTACACCCATTATTCCGTTCTACTCCACACCTATTCCAGGATAGATCATAGGTTTCTTCAAGCATCCCAAATCCCATATGCGATCAAATCTATCATTAGAGACGCTCCCCTCTCAGACCACTCCATGGTACTACTGACCCTGCAGCACTCCACTAACTCAAATAGAAGCTTTACCTGGTGCCTCAACAAGGCCCTCTTAAGTGACCCAGTGAAAAGTTCACTCCTTGAAAAAGACTTGAAAGACTACTTCTTTACAAATTGCACTGAATCCATCTTCCCAGCTACTTTGTGGACAGCCCACAAAGTAGTAATAAGAGGTAAGATCATGTAGCTGAACTCCCGCTTAAAGCAGACGTCATTAAATCCCTGAAACAAGGGTCCGCTCAGACCAGATGGGTTTTCGGTATGTTGCTATTAAATGTTTTTGATGTTGGTTTCCCTTATGTCCATGACTTTGTTATCTGCGTGGCGAGGTTAGCCGATATATTTTCATTTACCTGTGTTCCTTTTTTATGAACTCAATAAAATATATTGAAAGAAAAAAATCCCAATAAATGACATTTACGTTTTTGGTTGTAACATGACAAAATGTGGAAAATTTCAAGGGTGTAAATTTTTTCAAGGCAATGTAGTAGATTTAGATGGATATTACATAAGTGACTAATAAATTAAAGCCTAACTCCAGCTAACACTTTTTTTAGCAGTTAAAGAAAGTTTTTTTTCTTTAAAGTGTATGTTCACCTTTACAGAAAACTCTGTAAGGTGAACTTACTCAGGTCCCCTTCCTTGCCCCCCCCGGTCCCTCTGACCAGGACCGCTGCAATCTCTGGTTCTAAGCCCCGGTATATCAGTGTCAGGAGCCCGGGGCTTAGAAACCCTCTCTCCATCCTCGCATCTTCTGCATAGCTGACAGGACGGGCTATGCGGATGCTGATTGGTTGGCTCTGTCCACATGATGGCGCTGACCAATTAGAATGCTCTAAAACGTCCCCCTAACAAGGGACATTTTGGACATCCAGCTCAGAGGATTTCTACGCTCCAGACACCTGGCATGGATATACCGGGGCTTAGAACCAAAGATTGCGGCGGTCCAGGTCAACGGGTTGGGGAGCGAGGAGGGGGATCCATGTAAGTTCACCTTACAGAGTTTTCTGTAAAGGTGAACTTACCCATAGTAAGCTCCCCTGTAAATGTTAAATGGTTTGTATCATCCTCTAACTTCCACTTTTGCTATACAGCTTGGTTGGTCAAAGCAAAATGAGAAATAACAGCAGGATCGGCAAGTAAAAGGTAGGTTACAGTGGGGACTCCAAGAAGCAAAGACTGCTTTACTAATGCTAGCAACAGACTGCATCATGATTGTAATTTCTGATTTTCACTGTAGTACTGCAGTGGTGTCCTCTTTCCACCCCCAGTCTGTTGACTGTATAGCAGAAGACAGGTGAGGTAATTACTCTGATCTCTCCTCCTCTCAGCATGTTCCTTATTAGTACATTTGTATGCAGCAGACTTAACTGGCTTTCAGACTAGATCCTCTCTCTCCTGGTCTGAGTGCTGCTATAAATTGGATTGCATTAGTTGCCTAAGAAGAAAATATATATAATTTATTAGTGAATAGAGAGCTTCAATAATATGTACCTTTTATATCTGCCTGGAGTTTAACATTAAAAGGAGTCAATTCCAATATAGGTTATTATCTTAAAAAATATACTATTTTATGAGAGGTTCAAGTGTCATTTTTTTGGTTAAACTAATAAAAAAATCAAGATTATTTCATCATCAGTAAAAAAACAAAAACAAAAAAAAACTATAATTTATCAAACAGACCCAAAGAAGGTTTAAAATAGTAGCTCATGTGATCAGGAAGCAGAATGTAGCTAGCTAACAAATATTTTATGGAAGCCGGTGAAAAATGCTTGACCTAAAATTTGATTCCTTTTAGCAGAACAATGTCAGGCATGCAATATTTATTTGGCTGATCATGTACATTTTCTAAAACAAAGTATGTATCTTTGGTATAACTTGAACAATGATGTACATGTAAAAATGTTCAGCACAATGTAATGTAGCATGTGTAAGTGATATTTCAGACTAGCCATGGGAAAACAATGAAATAAAAAAAAAAAAATATCCTCTTTTGGGCGAAAATAACGTGTATTGGCCAGTTCGCTCTTGATGATCATCTACTTAAAGCATTGAAAGTGGCCAAACAGCAACCTTTGCAAGACAAACTTTACATTTATTTTTTATTACAAAGCCATAGAAGCATGAATATTTAATATCAGCAAAGTAATATTTCAGCATCGGATGGGAATACTTTATATTTATTTGCTTTAGTGTAATTACAAATTTATTTATGCTACCCTGTCAAAACTGTTAAGGTAAAACCTCATTCAAAATACTCCATCCCCTACAGTTACAGATTATAGGAAAATTAATGTTAAGACCATGATTTTCATCTTTACGTTTTAAAAAGAGCTACAAAGAGGAAAAAGAAAAGCAACATAAAATTATACAGCAATTGTAAGCATGTTTTATTAAATTACATGTTTTGAAAGGAAGTAATATAAAAATAAGTAATGAATAAATTTGACTTCACCCCTTAAGCTGACAGGCCGCCTAACCACACTTGCCACCTGCTCCAGCAGTACATGAGTCACATATATGTGTTGACAGACATTTAATATCCAAGTAGATATCTGTCAAATATATGCATACACAGTCAGGGTCATGCAACCACAGCTGAATTATCATAAGTTTTTCCTAAAATGAGTAGTCATTGACTATGGGTACTTTAAACAAGATCCTTTCTATAATCATGGCAAGTACAGTAAGCTTAAAGTGCACGTCTAGACATTAAGCAAAACTTCCCTAATGTCCCAGCAATATTTATTTTCTTGTATTGTGTTCCTATAGTCAGAAACTACATTTATTACTCCCTGTAACATCACTACCAATTTTTGCAAGTATAGTTGCTGAGAGGTCTCCCAAGAACTGTGTGGGCAGGTTCGTAAGCATCAAGCTAGCAGCACTGTTTTGCTAGTGTGCTCACCCTGCAAAAATCACTAATTTATGTCCCAGGGTCTGCTAGTGCCACGGCAGCTAGGGCAACAGAAACTTTCACTCCTCTGACTCAAAGTACCAGCCTGCGAGCCATTTGCGGCCCGCTGACCTGTTACAACTTACAAACGGCCCGCAGGCAGGGCCGATCCTAGGCAGGTTGCAGCGGCTAGGAGTTTTCGCTCTGTCTCCTCTTCCGCCTGCATGCTGCTGCAGCCCAGCGCACAACACAGGAGAGCAGAGCAGAGGGAGGATCCACCGATTGCCCCACCCACCTGTTCTGTCGAGAAATGCCCCCATCGAATAGTGCCCAGGCTGAAGGGCGCATGTTCAACGCATGCGCTGTATGTAACATCACAACAGCTAATTTTACCATCAGCTGTTGTGACAGGGAGATGGCGCAGGCGCAGAATAGCTGACAGAATTTTTTTTTCAGATTGTGCCCTGTGCTCCCGTGGCAAGTTTATGTTCATGATGGGCGGATTTCGACACGTTGTGGGCGGAATTATGGACACTTTGGGATGGAATTAGATGGCCAGTGCTGCAAAAAAAACAACTTTCTGATGGGCGGATTTCTACATTTCTTGTGGGCAGATTTATGGGCACTTTGAGGCGGAATATCACAAAGTTTTGTTTTGCCGCTCTGGACATGTAATTCCGCCCCCAAGTGCCCATAAATCCACCCACAACGTGTAGAAATCCGCCCATTATGGACAGGAACTTGCCGGGGGAGCGCGGGGCACAATCTGACAGAAAAAAATTCTGTCGGCTATTGTGCGCCTGCGCTGGCTCGCCGTCACAACAGCTGATGGTAAAATCAGCTGTTGTGATGTTACGTGCAGTGCATGCATTGCACATGCTCCCTTCAGCCCAGGCACTATTTGATGGGGGGCATTTCTCGACAGAACACCTGGACGAACTGCGCATGCGCCGTACATACTACCACAACAGCTGATTCTACGATCAGCTGATGTGTCAGCAAGACGGCACCTGCACACAATAGACGACAGAAGACATTTTTCAGTCAGATTGTGCCGAGCCACGTTCATGTAGGCGAGGGGCGTAATTTAACATGAAGGGAGATGATGTTTATATTGAAGGCCAGTGCTGATCTAACATGAAGGGGGCGGATGTTTTCAAGGATGGCCACTGCTGCAAAGATGGGGGCAGAATTTTAAACGTTTAGCTAGCTAAATAGGCCCTCCAGGAAGAATAGCAGATAAAGACTTGTTTAGCAGATTTGTTTGGGCATCGTTAAAAATTCTGCCCCCATCTTTGCAGCACTGGCCATCATTGAAAACATCCGCGCCCTGTATGTTAAATTCCGCCTGTCACCTACATGAATACTTCAGTAGGCTACTGTGTGCAGGCGCTGTCTCGCCGACACAACAGCTGATCGTAAAATCACCTGTTGTGCTATTACGTACGGCACATGCGCAGTTTGTCCCGGGCACTATTCGATAGCAGGCACTTCTCGACAGAACACTGGCCCTCAGATCCAGGGTCCTGCTGCCACCTCAAGGCAGAAGATTGTGGCGTTCTCAGGGTGCCCTGCCACTAGGCCTGTGATGAAGCCAGGACCTGACAGGAGGAGAGGACTCGGGAGGCAGAAGGTCAGGCCACCAGCTGACTGCCAGGAGGAGAGGTAAGTGAGCCATCACACAGAGGCTGAGAAAAGTCCTTAGTTGTGTGACTGGGGTTGAAATTTGTGAAGAGGGGGTATTTGTGGAGTGTGTGTGGGGGGATATTTGTGAAGTGGAGTGTGGGGGGGTATTTGTGGAGTGTAGGGAGTAATGCTGGGGTTTAATATTATGTCCACTGACACCAGTTCTGGGGGTTAATGGTGCGTCCGTTGACACCAGTGCTGGGGGTTACTGGTGTGTCTGCTGACACCAGTGCTGGGGGTTAATAGTGCGTCCGCTGACACCAATGCTGTGGGTTAATAGTGCGTCCGCTGATACCAATGCTGGGGGTTAATAGTGCTTCCACTGACACCAGTGCTGGGGGTTAATTGTGCGTCCACTGACACCAGTGCTGGGGGTTAATAGTGTGTCCGCTGACACCAGTTCTGGGGGTTAATAGTGCATCCGCTGACACCAGTTCTGGGGGTTAATAGTGCGTCTGCTGACACCAGTGCTGGAGGTTAATATTGCGTCCGCTAACACCAGTGCTGGGGGTTAATAGTGCGTCCGCTGACACCAATGCTGGGGAAAGGATAGTTTGCATGCGGCCCCCATTGGATGTGAAAATTTGTCCTATGGCCCTCAGGTAATTTATGTTTGAGACCCCTGGTCTAGGGGTTACCTTTTTAAACATTTTATTTGGAGATCAACTTAGAGGTAGGGAGCTGTGATACTGCAAAACTCTTACAGGAAAACGGAGGACACTCTTCCCTTTGTAACAGCTTCTCAACACAGTCCCTTAAGTAGTAGGACATACAGTGGATAGCACTGGGACACCTTCAGCAATGTCCCAGGCCAGGCAAGCCTTAGTTTGATTAATACAGGGGTTAACAACAGAAACAGTCACTCAGACCTTCTACCTTAGTTCTGTACTCCCAGCGTCCCCAAAGCTTAGCTGTCTCCTCCTGACTTAGGCAGGCAACTCCTCTGTAAATCTCCCAGATCACATCGCTAGTGGCACCCCTCTTTAGTTCTCAAAGGACTTGTAGCAGGATAGGCCCTCTAGCTCAGGCAGCTGGGACCAAGAAGAGACAGGCTGGATGTTTCTGCAGGATGTCCAGGAAAGGCTGGCAGGTCTTCTGCCTTGGAACCTCTCCTTTTGTGAAAAATACCCCTTTCTCTGTGGTTCCAAACTATTTATGGACTCTCTAACCACCATCTGGGTACACCTGCCCAGGGATTGGCTAGAGCTGCATAAATATTCAGGCTGCCTGTTTGACTCTCTCACCCATTATATTCTGGAAGCTTCCAGAAAACAGGGGGAAGCTGTCAAACCTGCAGCCTGAAGAACCCAGAGCCTAAAGCAATCACACACTGCTCTGCTGACTACAGGAGCGCCCCAAAAGGCTAAATAGCATGTATTATAGAAAGGGTTGTCGGGACAGGTAGAAATCTGCAATCCAGTAGGTGGCTTCTATCGCTGATTGGGATTTCAGTGCAACACAGGCAATATGCTGGCAGCCCAAACAGGAATTTAGAGGCACACTTGATATCTGGATGATCAATGGGTATTTTTCTGTACTTATGCAGTGTTTGAAAGATATAACACATAAGATAATATGCTTGTATGGAGGAACATATAATGCTTTTTGTCTTTATTTTGGCCAGACATAAACTTTAACAAAAATAGGCCTTGCGCCAAGGTGACCAGACTTATCATGTTCTTGGCAGATAATTTGGAGTCTGCATCAGTAGTCATGTTTCAGACAAAAGTGAGACACGGGGGGGATTTTAGTAGCTGCAGTGTTTTCTGGCAGTTTTAGACCTGTGCAAACATCCAAACACAAGAAGCAGTATTTTTCTAAACTCCAAAATCGAAACAACTAAATTTACAGATAAAATACACATTAGCAGTTAGCTGCGTACAGAGTGCAGGGTTCTGGGATGAGTTATATACAGGGTGAAGGGTTCTGGGATGAGCTATATACAGGGTGCAGGGTTCTGGGATGAGCTATATACAGGGTGCAGGGTTCTGGGATGAGCTATATACAGGGTGCAGGGTTCTGGGATGAGCTATGTACAGAGTGCAGGGTTCTGGGATGAGCTATGTACAGAGTGCAGGGTTCTGGGATGAGCTGTGTACAGAGTGCAGGGTTCTGGGATGAGCATTGTAAAGAAAGCAGGGTTCTGAGATGAGCAATGTACAGTGTGCAGGGTTCTGGGATAAGCAATGTACAGAGTGCAGGCTTCTGGGATGAGCTATGTACAGAGTGCAGGCTTCTGGGATGAGCTATGTACAGAGTGCAGGCTTCTGGGATGGGCTATGTAAATAGTGTAGGGTTCTGAGATGAGCTATGATGGGGGTAGTGGAAGGCAGTAAGATGGGAGGGGGTAGTGGAGGGCGGTATGATGGGAAGGGGGGCAGTATGGGGGAGGGGGTGGTAGTGGAGGGCAGTATGATGGGAGGGGGGCAGTGGAGGGCAGTATGATGGGGCAGTGGAGAGCAGTATGATGGGGGGGAAGTGGAGGGCAGTATGATGGGAGGGGGGCAGTATGATGGGAGAGGTGGTAGTGGAGGGCAGTATGATGGGAGGGGTGGTAGTGGAGGGCAGTATGATGGGAGGGGTGGTAGTGGAGGGCAGTATGATGGGAGGGATGGTAGTGAAGGGCAGTATGATGGGAGGGGTGGTAGTGGAGGGCAGTATGATGGGAGGGGTGGTAGTGGAGGGCAGTATAATGGGAGAGGTGGTAGTGGAGGGCAGTATGATGGGAGGGGTGGTAGTGGAGGGCAGTATGATGGGAGGGGGGCAGCCACAGTGAGGGAAGTATGAGGGGACGGCATGACTGGAGGAGGGTGCAGAGTGACCATGAGCATCCTCTAGGCACTGCACTGCAGAGAGCATTTCTCCTACCTTTCCAGTGGCAGGAACAGCCTTCAGGCGAGACCCGCAGTCGGGGGCGGAGTCGGGGGTGGAGCTGGCGGTCCTAAGTACGGATGACTGTTTGCCTCTACAGTGTGGATGCAGCTCGCACCAGGCTGGATAGGAGGGCTGGCGGGGGCAGCATATAGGAGAACCGATCTTTCTGCAGTCGCTGAAAGTCATCATCGTACCTAGGACCACCAGATCTGCTTCCCGACTCCGCCCCGTCTCAACAGGTGCACTCCGCTGTGAATGCTGGGTCTCTGCCTCTCTCCTCCTAGTGACGTCACTGGTTGCTTGACGCCAGGCAGGCCACAGCTAGCAACCAGTTTGGGCAGCGAGCCAGGGGCCGGAGAATAAAGTAAAAGGGGTCCCTGCCAGCCAGGGGCCCACCGCAGTGCAGGAGAGCAGTGATGCAAGGGCTATTTTCGGCGGCATTAGATCGGCCCAGGGCCAGGAGGCAATTCCCGGACACTGTATTGTCCCGGAATGAAGGTGCCCGGGACCCAGGACAGAGCTGCCGATTGTGGGACTTTCCCGGGCAATTCGGGACTGTTGGAAGGTATGCTTCAAAGGCCTGGCAATTGTTTCGTTTCCTAGTCACATCTCACATGGGTTGTAAACAGCAACCTTATTTAGAACCTCCAGTCAGGCTGACCCCCATGTACATTAGCTAGGTGCAGTGAGCAATGGGTGTCACTTATTATAGCCACTGTACAGAAAGGAGAGGGGATATACAGTACATCACATACATAGGCTGGATGCGAGAGGTGGAGCAGCAGGATGAGCGTGCCGGGAGAAGTAGATGTGTCTCATCTCTGCTTCCTTTCACCACTCTGCATATCACGCATGTCATAGATGTAAAGAGGGTACATCGGTGGAGCAGATAAGCAGGAGGGTACAACGGTGGGGAAAATAAGCAGCAGGGGTTCAGAGGTGGGACAGAAAAGCAGGAGAGTACAGCAGTGGGGCAGATGTGCAGGGAGGTACAGTGGTGGAAGAGATGAGAAGGGGCTTCAGCAGTGGGACAGAAGAGCAGTGGGTTACAGTGGTGGGACTGATGAGCAGGGAGGTTCAGTGTTGGGGCAGATGAGAAGGGGGTTCAGTGGTGGGATAGAAAAGCAGAGGGGTAGAGCAGTGGGGCAGATGTGAAAGGGAGTGTATTGGTGGGGCAGATGAGAAAGGGGTTCAGTGGTGGGACAGAAAAGCAGGGGGGTAGAGCAGTGGGGTAGATGTGAAAGGAGGTGTATTGGTGGGACAGATGAGCAGGGGGAACAGAGGTGGGGCAGATGTGCAGGAGGTACAGTATTGGGAGGGATGAGAAGCGGGTTCAGCGGTGGGACAGAAAAGCAGGAGGGTACAGTGATGGGGTAGATGAGCAGGGGGTTAAAGTGGTGGGACAGATAAGCAGGGGGGTTCAGTGTTGGGCCAGATGAGAAAGGGGTTAGAGTGGTGGGAAAGATGAGCAGGGGGGCTCAGTGTTGGGGCAAATAAGAAGGGGGTTCAGCGGTGGGACAGAAGAGCAGGGGGTACAGCGGTGGGGCAGATATGAAAGGAGGTGCATTGGTGGGACAGATGAGCAGGGGGTTACAGTGGTTGGGCAGAAGAGCAGGGGGTACAGAGGTGAGACAGATGTATGGGGGGGTACAGTGGTGGGGCAGAAGAGAAAGGTGGTACATTGTTGGCACAGATGAGCAGGGGGGTTCTGTGTTGGGCAGATGAGAAGGGGGTTCAGTGGTGGGACAGAAAAGCAGGGGGGTAGAGCAGTGGGGCAGATGTGAAAGGAGGTGTATTGGTGGACAGATGAGCAGGGGCAACAGAGGTGGGGCAGAAGAGCAGGGGGTACAGAGGTGAGACAGATGTGCAGGAGGTACATTGGTGGGGCAGATGAGAAAGCCGGTTACAGTGGTGGAGCAGATGAGCAGATGGGTTCAGTGTTAGGACAGATGAGAAGGTAATTCGGTAGTGAGACAGAAGGGCATGGGGATACGTCGGTGGAGCAGATGTGCAGGGAGGTACAGCGGTGCAGGAGATGAGAAAAGGGGTACATTGATGGGGCAGAAGAGCAATGGGTTACAGTGGTGGAGCAGATGTGCAGGAGGTACAGTAGTGGGAGGGATAAGAAGAGGGTTCAGCGGTGGGACAGAAAAGCAGGGGGTACAGTGTTGGGCCAGGTGAGAAGGGGGGTTACAGTGGTGGGAAAGATGAGCAGGGGGGGTTTATTGTTGGGGCAGATTAAAAGGGGGTTCAGCGGTGGGACAGAAGAGCAGGGGGTACAGCGGTGGGGCAGATATGAAAGGAGGTGCATTGATGGGAGAGATGAGCAGGGGGTTACAGTGGTTGGGCAGAAGAGCAGGGGGTACAGAGGTGAGGCAGATGTACAGGGGGGTACAGTGGCGGCGCAGAAGAGAAAGGCGGTACATTGGTGGGACAGATGAGCAGAGGGGTTCTGTGTTGGGGCAGATGAGAAGGGGGTTCAGTGGTGGTACAGAAAAGCAGAGGGTAGAGCAGTGGGGCAGATGTGAAAGGAGGTGTATTGGTGGGACAGATGAGCAGGGGGAACAGAGGTGGGGCAGAAAAGCAGGGGGTACAGAGGTGAGACAGATGTGCAGGAGGTACAGTGGCGGGGCAGAAGAGAAAGGAGGTACATTGGTGGGACAGATGAGCAGGAGGGTTCTGTGTTGGGGCAGATGAGAAGGGGGTTCAGTGGTGGTACAGAAAAGCAGGGGGTAGAGCAGTGGGGCAGATGTGAAAGGAGGTGTATTGGTGGGACAGATGTGCAGGGGGAACAGAGGTGGGGCAGAAAAGCAGGGGGTACAGAGATGAGACAGATGTGCAAGAGGTACATTGGTGGGGCAGATGAGAAAGCAGGTTACAGTGGTGGAGCAGATGAGCAGATGGGTTCAGTGTTAGGACAAATGAGAAGGTAATTCGGTAGTGAGACAGAAGGGCATGGGGATACGTCGGTGGAGCAGATGTGCAGGGAGGTACAGCGGTGCAGCAGATGAGAAAAGGGATACATTGATGGGGCAGAAGAGCAAGGGGTACAGTGGTGGAGCAGGTGTGCAGGAGGTACAGTAGTGGGAGGGATAAGAAGGGGGTTCAGCGGTGGGACAGAAAAGCAGGGGGTACAGTGTTGGGCCAGGTGAGAAAGGGGTTACAGTGGTGGGAAAGATGACCAGGGGGGGTTTATTGTTGGGGCAGATGAAAAAGGGGTTCAGCGGTGGGACAGAAGAGCAGGGGGGTACATCGGTGAGGCAGATGTGAAAGGAGGTGCATTGGTGGGACAGATGAGCAGGGGGTTACAGTGGTTGGGTAGAAGAGCAGGGGGTACAGAGGTGGGGCAGATGTACGGGGGGGTACAGTGGCGGGGCAGAAGAGAAAGGAGGTACATTAGTGGGACAGATGAGCAGGGGGGTTCTGTGTTGGGGCAGATGAGAAGGGGGTTCAGTGGTAGGACAGAAAAGCAGGGGGGGTTAGAGCAGTGGGGCAGATGTGAAAGGAGGTGTATTTGTGGGACAGATGAGCAGGGGCAACAGAGGTGGGGCAGAAGAGCAGGGGGTACAGAGGTGAGACAGATGTGCAGGAGGTACATTGGTGGGGCAGATGAGAAAGCGGGTTACAGTGGTGGAGCAGATGAGCAGATGGGTTCAGTGTTAGGACAGATGAGAAGGTAATTCGGTAGTGAGACAGAAGGGCATGGGGATATGTCAGTGGAGCAGATGTGCAGGGAGTTACAGCGGTGCAGCAGATGAGAAAAGGGGTACATTGATGGGGCAGAAGAGCAAGAGGGTACAGTGGTGGAGCAGATGTGCAGGAGGTACAGTAGTGGGAGAGATGAGAAGGGGTTCAGTGGTGGGACAGAAAAGCAGGGGGTACAGTGTTGGGCCAGGTGAGAAGGGGGGTTACAGTGGTGGGAAACATGAGTGGGGGGTTTATTGTTGGGGCAGATGAAAAGGGGGTTCAGCGGTGGGACAGAAGAGCAGGGGGGTACAGCGGTGGGGCAGATGTGTGAAAGGAAGTGCATTGGTGGGGCAGAGGAGCAGGGGGTTACAGTAGTTGATCAGAAGAGCATGGGGGAAAAGAGGTGGGGCAGATGTACAGGGTGGTACAGTGGCGGGGCAGAGGAGAAAGGAGGTACATTGGTGGGACAGATGAGCAGGAGGGTTCAGTGTTGGGGCACATGAGAAGGGGGTTCAGTGGTGGGACAGAAAAGCAGGGGGTAGAGCAGTGGGGCAGATGTGAAAGGAGGTGTATTGGTGGGACAGATGAGCAGGGGGAACAGAGGTGGGGCAGAAGAGCAGGGGGTACAGAGGTGTGACAGATATGCAGAAGGTACAGTGGTGGGGCAGATGAGCAGATAAGTTCAGTGTTAGGACAGATGAGATAGTTCAGTGGTGAGACAGAAGAGCATGGGGGTATGGCGGTGGAGCAGATGTGCGGGGAGGTACAGTGGTGGGGCAGATGAGAAAGGGGGATATTGATGGGGCAGATGGGCAGGGGGTTACAGTCGTGGGACAGAAGAGCAAGGGGGTACAATGGTGGGGCAGATGAGCAAGGTGGTACAGTATTGGGACAGATGTGCAGGGTGTTACAGTGGTGGGGCAGATGTGCAGGGTGTTACAGTGGTGGGGCAGATGTGCAGAGGGTTACAGTGGTGGGGCAGATGTGCAGGGGGTTACAGTGGTGGGGCAGATTTGCAGGGGGGACAGTGATCTGAGGTGTAGAGGTGCATGAATTGGGGCTGATCTGATGTGTGCAGTTCCAGGAATTGGGGCTGATCTGAGGCGTGAGTGCAGGATGTAAACTTCTCACTACTACTCAAGTAGTTTACAGCATTTACTTTATAAAAAATCCTTTTCGTGATTGAGAGTGTGAAGTTGACTTTTTTTTGTTATAAAATCGTCACTCCCATTTTCTTTGAAAATATTTTTTGCCACACTGTGCTCAAAAGGTTGCCTACCCCTGCTATAAGGTCTATGCAACAGAATATAATGGCATATGGTATGTGAGAGCCCAGGGCCAGAGAGATTGTCCTTCCCAGGAGCTGACCAAAAGGGCGCACATGCAGCATCCCCAGAGCACAGGTTGCTGTACATGTGTAGCACTTTGTTTCCATACACAAACTCAAGGCCCCATTGTCAGGTATCACTCCTGCTCACCACCTCTGATATATCAGGGAGACTGGCAACCTGTGCTCTGGGAATGCTGCGTGTGCGCTCTGTTGGTATGGGGCTTCTATCTATCTATCTATCTATCTATCTATCTATCTATCTATCTATCTATCTATCTATCTATCTATCTATCTATCTATCTATCTATCTATCTATCTATCTATCTATCTATCTATCTATCTATCTATCTATCTATCTATCTATCTATAGATATATGTATATATAGATATATATATATATATCTATATATATCTCTATATTTGAATTTTTTACAATTTACAATACTTTTTCATATATTGCTAGGTGCTTTGAATGTATGATGTTCATGCCATGCATGCATGCGTACATATACAATACTACTTTTATACATGTTATGTATCATTGTAATGCATTTTCATCCATTTATGCCATTAAACTTGTCTTTTTATCATCAAACCTCAACCGGTCAACAGCCTGATTTAAAGTTCCAAATTTTCTTTTATTTACTTGAATCAGGGATGGAGGCACATATATTTATGTGCTTCATTTTAAGTCCCAAACCCCCTCATTATATGCCCCACAGTAGTGTCCTCTGCCCCCCCATAGCAGTGTCCTCTTAAACAGTCCCCCCCGCAGTAGTGTCCTCTCCTCTGCCTCTTCCTGCATAGCACCATCCTCTGCTTCTTCCCCCCAGTAGTGTCCTCTGTCCATCTGTAGCTTGTCTGTCACCCCCAAAGAAGTGTGACAATACACAGCTGTAGGTAGCTCTCTTCTACCTTACAGCGGCTGTACATCACAGAGGTGTGAAAGATAGCACAGTGCTGGATGGAGGCCAGGACAGGGAGCTGCTTTAGTTAACTTTTCATGTATACAAGCTGATTGGTTGCTAGGACCGCCTAGAAACCAATTACCTGCTGGTTAACTTGCAAAGTGCCATGCTCCCACTCTCCACCCAGCACTGTTTTGCCTCTCACTCTGCTCTGCTAGAGAAAGGAGAGCGGCACCGGCGAAGACTGGGGGAAGCATCGTCACAGCCTTAATCATGATCTACCTGTTGGCTTCCCATGATTGACAGGCAGATCGCGATCAACAGGTTGCCGACCCCGGGTCTATAGTCTATAATGCAAGTTGGGGAAGTCTTTATTAGCTATAGTGATTAGTAAATCAATTAGTGAACCTTCAATCAAACATTCACTAAAGATGAACATTTACAAAATTTGACAGATCATGGCAAAAATTCTGCAATTTAGTTGCATTTTACTGGCATATGACTGCCAGCCAACCACCATATACTTTACACTTTGCTTTTTCCAACATAGCAAAGCATCCAAGAATGGTAAGAAGATCACTGCAACACTGCACTTGCAGAAACTCACACATTTTCCTTTTTTTTTGCTTACACCCTAAAATTGGTGATGTGAATCCTCAACATGAAAAACTATCCAGTGTTTGAAGACATCTAGACATGACCAGAAATGTCTGTACCAAGTTTGGCAGATTGTATGCACTGTGTATTCATACACAAGTGCATGTGTGACCTTCTCACCTATTATATACAGTACTTGACTACCTGCAACAAAAAGCAATTAGCCTTTACAATATGCACCTAAAACTCAGAGCAGGCATTATAGTACCCCTAGGACCTGCATCTTGCTGCCACTTGCTTCGACCTCCGCCTGGACACAGCCTATTCTCTCACCTTCCACCTGCCTCGACCCCTGTGTCAACTCTGACTTTTCGTAATATTGCTATCCTGTCTCCCAGGGCCGTCTTTAGTATTAAAAGGGCCCTGGGCAAACATTTTCTTGCCCCCCCCTCCATTCTAAAACATACAAAAAATAGCAGGTAGACTCAAAATAAGTTTACTGCAGCAGATCACGCAGCGATTGCAATTAGTTGCCAAAGGTTACAGCCTATCCTTACGGCTCACTGGCTGGTTGCTAGAGATTACAACACATAATTTCTGCTTGTCGATTGGTTGCTAGAGGTTACTGCACTTTATTAGCGCTCACCGATTGGTTGCTAGGGGTTACAGCACATCATTGCCACTTACTGTTTGGTTGCTAGAGATTACAGCAGATCACTACTGTTCACTGGTTGCTACAGGTTAATGCACATCATTACCACTCACTGACCAGTGGAGCAATCCCAAATAATTGAGCAAGTAAAGTGGCACATTAATACACATACTACAGGAGAGGGTCAGAGACTGCGGACATACTACAGGAGACAATCAGAGACTGCGGACATGCTACAGGAGACAGAGACTGCGAACATACTACAGGAGACAATCAGAGACTGTGGACATGCTGCAGGAGACAATCAGAGACTGTGGACATGCTGCCGGAGACAATCAGAGACTGTGGACATGCTGCAGGAGATGGTGAGAGAACTTTCAGCAATGCACAGCTTTACAGTTGAATAACACAGCTCAGGGTTTAAGCAGTCAGGAAGATCAGGAACATAATGAAGCTGTTAAATCAATCCTGCTATAGCAGTGCTATGTAATAATGAGCCATGGTGACCATGCAGCATGCATGTCCCTCGGGGGGCGGCATTTGGCATGCAAGCACTTGAAGTTAGCCTGAGGTTAGGCCTGCAGGCATGCTGCATGTTTGTGCGCTTGCTGACATTAACACATGGATGTGGCATGACTCTCTGCTCGTTGGCTGGTGACTGCTCCCTCCTCTGAGATGGCTCACCTGCTTTTTTTCTTATCCATCGATCAATCTGCCACAATGCCAATGGGGAACGACTCCCAGATGACGTCCCAGTTCCAGATCCGGTGCGGTCAGGAGGAGAGGAAGAGGAGACGATGGCGGTGGCTCAGTTAGAGAGGCGGGATGGAACTCCAGGAGCAGACTTCTCGCATGCCCCTCATAAACATCAGCTCAGACTGATACCGTATTAGTGTGAGCAACTGACGCAGTTGAGCCTGTCTTTACTTAGTGGGATACTGCCTTTACTTAGTGGATCTTGGTCTGAAAAGGTGGAAGGAGACAAGTATCTGCAGTACAGAAAATATGTATGAGCTTGTATTTTAGATTCTGCAATATGTGCGGGCTGTTGCAGACAGGCAATATATCACACAGTAGCTTATTGGCTAATAATTTAATTGACTAGCATTAAAATCAGCACACTGAACATATATATATCTATGGCTATTTTTCAGAGAATATGAATGATAACACAAAAAGTTTTTTTTCACTCATGGTTAGTGTTTGGCTGACACTATTTATTATCAATCAACTGTGTTTACTCTTTTTAAATCATAATGACAACAGAAACTACCCAAATGACCCTGATCAAAAGTTTATATACCCTGGTGATTTTGGCCTGATAACATGCACACAAGTTGACACAAAGGTGTTCGAACGGCTATTAAAGGTAACCATCCTCACCTGTGATCTGTTTGCTTGTAATTAGTGTGTGTGTATAAAAGTTCAGCACGTTTCTGGACTCCTGACAGACCCTTGCATCTTTCATTTAGTGCTGCACTGACATTTCTGGATTCTGAGTCATGGGGAAAGCAAAAGAATTGTCAAAGGATCTGCGGGAAATGGTAGTTGAACTGTATAAAACAGGAAAGGGATATAAAAAGATATCCAAGTAATTGAGAATGCCAATCAGCAGTCTTCAAACTCTAATCAAAAATTGGGAAATGAGAGTTTCTGTTGAAACCAAACCACGGTCAGGTAGACCAACTAAAATTTCAGCCACAACTGCCAGGAAAATTGTTCGGAATGCAAAGGAAAATCCACAAATAACTTCAAGTGAAATACAGGACTCTCTGAAAACATGTGATGTGGCTGTTTCAAGATGCACAATAAGGAGGTACTTGAAGAAAGATGGGCTGCATAGTTGAGTCACCAGAAGAAAGCTATTACTACACAAATGCCACAAAATATCCCGCTTAAAATATGCCAAACAGCACAGAGACAAGCTTCAAACCTTCTGGCACAAAGTAATTTAGGGTGGTGAGTAGGGATGAGCCGAACACCCCCCTGTTCGGTTCGCACCAGAACATGCGAACAGGCAAAAAATTCATTTGAACACGCAAACACCGTTAAAGTCTATGGGACACGAACATGAATAATCAAAGTGCTCATTTTAAAGGCTTATATGCAAGTTATTGTCATAAAAAGTGTTTGGGGACCTGGGTCCTGCCCCAGGGGACATGGATCAATGCAAAAAAAAGTTTTAAAAATGGCAGTTTTTTCGGGAGCAGTGATTTTAATAATGCTTAAAGTGAAACAATAAAAGTGTAATATTCCTTTAAATTTCATATCTGGGGGGTGTCTATAGTATGCCTGTAAAGGGGCGCATGTTTCCCGTGTTTAGAACAGTTTGACAGCAAAATGACATTTCAAAGGAAAAAAAAGTCATTTAAAACTACTCGCAGCTATTAATGAATTGCCGGTCCGACAATACACATAAAAGTTCATTGATAAAAACGGCATGGGAATTCCCCACAGGGGAACCCAGAACCAAAATTTAAATAAAAAATGACATGGGGTCCCCCTCAAAATCTATACCAGACCCTTCAGGTCTGGTATGGATTTTAAGGGGAACCCCGCGCCAAAATTTAAAAAAAAATGGCGTGGGGTCTCCCCAAAAATCCATACCAAACCCTTATCCAAGCACGCAACCTGGCAGGCCGCAGGAAAAGAGGGGGGGACGAGAGAGCGCCCCCCCTCCTGAACCTTACCAGGCCACATGCCCTCAACATTGGGAGGGTGCTTTGGGGTAGCCCCCAAAACACCTTGTCCCCATGTTGATGGGGACAAGGACCTCATCCCCACAACCCTTGCCTGGTGGATGTGGGGGTCTGCGGGCGGGGGGCTTATTGGAATCTGAAAGTCCCCTTTAACAAGGGGACCCCCAGATCCCGGCCCTCCCCCCTGTGTGAAATGGTAAGGGGGTACAAAAGTACCCCTACCAGTTCACAAAAAAAGTGTCAAAAATGTTAAAAATGACAAGAGACAGTTTTTGACAATTCCTTTATTTAAATGCTTCTTCTTTCTTCTATCTTCTTTCTATCTTCCTTTGGTTTCTTCCTCCATCTTCTTCTGGTCCTTCTGGTTCTTCTGGTTCTTCCTCCGGTGTTCTCGTCCAGCATCTTCCTCCACGGCGCCAGCGTCTTCTTCCCTTCATCTTCTGGGCCGCTCCGCATCCGACCGATAAGCCCCCCGCCTGCAGACCCCCACAACCACCAGGCAAGGGTTGTGGGGATGAGGCCCTTGTCCCCATCAACATGGGGACAAGGTGTTTTGGAGGGCTACCCCAAAGCACCCTCCCAATGTTGAGGGCATGTGGCCTGGTACAGTTCAGGAGGGGGGGCGCTCTCTCGTCCCCTCTCTTTTCCTGCGGCCTGCCAGGTTGCATGCTTGGATAAGGGTCTGGTATGGATTTTTGGGGAGACCCCACTCCATTTCTTTAAAAAATTTTGGCGCGGGGTTCCCCTTAAAATCCATACCAGACCTGAAGGGTATGGTATAGATTTTGAGGGGGACCCCACGCCATTTTTTTAAAAATCTTGGCCAGGGTTCCTCTTAATATCCATACCAGACCTGAAGGGCCTGGTATGGAATTTAGAGGGACCCCCCACGTAATTTTTTTAAAATTTTGGTTCTGGGTTCCCATGTGGGGAATTCCCATGCCGTTTTTATAAATTAACTTTTATGTGTATTGTCGGACCGGCAATTCATTAATAGCCGCGAGTAGTTTTAAATGACTTTTTTTCCTTTGAAATGTCATTTTGCTGTCAGACTGTTCTAAACACGGGAAACATACGCCCCTTTACAGGCATACTATAGACACTTCCCAGGTATGAAATTTAAAGGGATATTATACTTTTATTGTTTCACTTTAAGCATTATTAAAACCACTGCTCCTGAAAAAACGGCCGTTTTTAAAACTTTTTTTTTGCATTGATCCATGTCCCCTGGGGCAGGACCCAGGTCCCCAAACACTTTTTATGACAATAACTTGCATATAAAGCCTTTAAAATTAGCACTTTTGATTTCTCCCATAGACTTTCGAATTTGCCACGAACACCCCAAATTGTTCGCTGTTCAGCGAACTGGCGAACAGCCGATGTTCGAGTCGAACATGAGTTCGACTCGAACTCGAAGCTCACCCCTAGTGATGAGACCAGAATTGAGCTTTTTGCCCACAACCATAAATGCTATAATGTAAACTTATATATAAAATAAAATAACACCAATACAAGTTTTAATTAATCAACCCTGATCTGAAACATTGCTGTACTTGAGTAGTTTCGTATATCAATCTCCCTACAGGAAGATATTCCAATGTCATGGATCTCTATATACACTATACAAATTTCTTGCCTTCAATTCTGGCCATGGTGGGCTAAATTATAATGCAGCTCATCTGTTATTTGCCACTACTGAAAGTTAATATATTGCAGCAAGTGGTCAGGGATACTATACATTAAAGGCTGAGGGGTTTCAATACTTTTAAAACACCCAAAAATTGTTCATGTTCACAATTTGCCAAAATATATGCTGTTATTTAATTGCAGAATGGTGCCCTTGGGTATAATAGGTCCCGTAGGATACTAGTAACACCCTGACACACGTCTTCTGTGTGCCTTTTTATGTATGAATCCTCTTCTTTCTCTGAGATTTTACCACTCAACCTTTGTTTCTGGTCAACTGTTACCTTTGGGAGTTTAGCTGTCAACAATTATTAATGAAATAGTAGTTTCCCTGGTAACAGGAGAACTATTATTATAGTGAGGCATGGCTTTTTAATTTCATAGACAAAGACAGGTATAACCAGAATTATTCTTAAGCCTACTAAACGAGGTTTTAGAACTATATGGTATTTCCTAAAATATTCTTAATGGGATGTCTGCTTTCTGTAAGCTGAAAATTCTCCAAAATTCAGATATGCATTTTCACAGATAGTACAGACACAATAAATATTTAAAACAGCTCCAATGTCAACCTCAAAAAACTGATATTTTAATTTTGGACCAAAAAAAAAAACCTTCAGTTTATTATGTTTTTATACATTTTTTAAGCCGCTGTTGACGAAAAATGTTTTCCTTTTATAAAAAAAATATTTTTCTTTATTTGTTATTAGGGTCGGTTCACACTACAACGACTTGGGATCCGACTTGTGAGCCTCCAAGTCGCCCCAAGTCGCTTTACTTTGAGATTTGCATTATAGTCAATGAGAGCGTCTTAATTTACACTACTGAAGTCATTCCGACTTCAGAAAAGGTCCCTGTACTACTTCAATCCGACTTGTAGGCGACTTGTACCCATAGAATTCAATGGAAGTCGCCTGCAAGTCGGATCCCTATCTATATTAAAGCGACTTTACAGGAAATAGAAAAAAAAAAGGTCAACACTACACATGGTGCCCCCTCCCTCCCTCCCTTACTCCATCACTCTGTCACATATCACTTCCTTGAAGAACTGAATTCCATTATCTCTGTCTTGCCGATTGTAGTAGTTAGCAGAATGTCTACCAGAGCCAGGGAGGTAGTTTACCAAGAGCCCATAGACAACGAAAGTCTCATAAGGCTTGTGAGACAGCGCCCATGTCTTTATGACAAATCTGATCAAAATTATAGAGATCAAGTAAAGAGGGACAGTGCGTGGCTGGAGATCCGCCGTGGATCCTTTGAAAATTGGGACATGATGATCATCAACGAACGTAGTGAGAAATTAGGGACTGATGTGAATGTATATATAAGTACCTGAAATAAATAAAAATAAATAAATAAATGTAAGTTAACAATTTTCTTTTGCTTATGTCTGTTCGTTATGCGGGTGTTGCACAAATAAACATCCCATGAGGCATTAGGCATGATGGGACTTGTAGTTCATGAACAAGTGGAAGGCCAGACTATGGACGACTATGTTTCCACTATTGCGTCCCCAAACTTGCGCAATTTTCCATCAATTTTTGTTTTTTGCTGCGACCTGAAGCAATGTCTGTGTAATGTTGCACCTCAAGTTGCAGTAGTGCAGGGACATACTTTGAAGTTGCTGCGATTTGAGGTCACACAGATATGAACGGTACTCATTGGAATTCATGGAGAATGACTTGGGGTACGACTTGTCATACGACTTTTCAGGCACAGATCGCATGAAAAGTCGCACAAGTGGAAACCTAGCCAAATCATGGGGTACGACTTGTCATGTGACTATAATCATGGGGTACGACTTGTCATGTGACTGAAATCATGGTGTAGGACTTGTCATGCGACTTTTCAGGCCCAGATCACATGAAAAGTCGCACAAGTGGAAACCTAGTCCTATTAAAGAATAGGAATCATGTTAGCTTTATGTTGTAGAATTAAATATCTTTGTTAATATATGTAGATAATGAATGATCAATATCAATACAGCCCAAAACAAAGTATGGTTTATTTTATTATAACAGTTTATTTATATGAAACCAACTAATAGTATGCGATACATTAACCACAGTATAGTTAGTATTACAAAATTAAACTCAATACTTATACAGGCTTTCAGCAAACAGCAAGAGCAGAAAAATATATATTAAAATAACTTAGCAATGCAGTTAGGAAATAGCATCCAATTGCCATTCTACTTCACCAGCTGGTGAAAGGAAGTATGAAGTAAATTGCTCACGAAATGAGAAAAAGCAAGAAGCGCCAATCTGAGTGCAGTATCATAAAACTTTAATGGGATTATATAAAAGCACAACAGCCGAATGGCTACTCACAAAGATGGGATTAATGTAAGCAAGGACAAATGGTGGGTCCAGGGACGTCCTCCTCAGATGTAGAAAAAGTGCATGGTGGAGGCGCTGTCAGCGTTGTGATGAACAGGTGGTCCGCAGGGTTGCTGCTGGGCGCTGGGCTGCAAAATCGATGGAAATGTCCGCAAGGAAAGCCGGCATCTAGGCAGACATTAGGAGCCAGAGCCGTCGCAGTAAACAGGAACCAGAAGAGGACAGGCGTGGAGCGCAAAGCGCTGATCCAGGAACCAACAAGGCGGAAGTGACGTATGGACGTGTCAGATGACGCGTTTCAATGCTTCCGCATTTTCTTCAGATCTCTTGCTTTTTCTCATATTGTCTTTTCAGAGTTGTCTGCTTCCACTCTCAAGTGAGCTGCCACTGGTGCTCAGTATCAGATTCCTGTGATTCATATATTTTCAGTGACTTTTATTATATTTTTTATTTTTTATATATTTTTATTGACTATTGTCTCCTGGACGTTTTTGCAGAGTCCCTATATTATCATTATTTTTATCATTTCTGACCTTGCATATTCAGGTCACATTCCCCTTTACCCTGTTTTTTTTTATATGAATGTGTATTACTTCATTCTAGCTTGTTTGTATGTTCTTGCGCCATTTATCCTTTTTGTTTAAATTGCTCACAAACACTGTTATCATTGCTGGATCCCCTAGTAGCACTGAGGTGTGCACTCTCCAGGTCATGTATAAGGGAATCCTCAAAACAGTACCCATCACGTACCCGAACATAATTGTGGAGCACGCATGCTGCTTTGACAGCAATAATTGCGTTTTCAAGGTTTAAGGCAATAGGCGTGTGTAAAAAACGCCATTTATTGGCAAGAATTCCAAAATTGCACTCAACCACCCTTCTTGCCCTTGTGAGACGATAATTAAAGACTTTCTTAGGTGTACTCAGATTCCTGTTGGAGTAAGGCCTCATTAGGTGTTGCCCCAATGCAAAAGCCTCATCAGCTATGAACACATATGATAGTGGGGGTTCACTAGTGCCAGGAAGTGGACAGTTCTCAGGAATATCTAGTTGATTATTTCGTAGCCTTTGACCAAGAGAGGAATTTGTAAAAATACGGGAATAGCAGCTACTTCCATAGGATCCTATATCTATATAGGTGAAGCAGTAGTTTGCATCGGCCATGGCAAGCAGTACAAAAGAGCAATATTTTTTGTAATTGAAGTACATACTTCCACTACCAACAGGCTTAATGACACGTATGTGCTTGCCATCTATAGCGCCGATGCAATTTGGGAAATTGCAACGACTCCAAAATAGTCTTACAATATCCTGCCATTTATCTTGTGTCGGTCTCTTCATAACGATGGGGGTTAAGCACGTCCCATATGATTTGGCAGGTTTCTCGGATGATGTAGCTGATTGTTGACCTGCCCGCCAAGAACTGATAATGTAGGCTAACTAGAGAATGACCGGTTGCCAGTTACCTGAAAGACAAAATACATAATTGGTTATTTTTCTATTTCTTTTTTGCAGTGTCTGCAATACAAATTAGATGGAAGGGCCTGAGAGACTGTTATAAACAATATTTACGCAGGATTTTGGAGGCCAGAAGTGGATCGGGCTCTAAAAGGGTGGTACCCTATGTCCACGCAGATGAGCTGGACTTTCTGAGACCGTACATGGAGCTGAGAGAGTGAGATAACATCTTTCATATTATAAAAGTGCTACTATACAGTTATATAAAGAAGGTTGTGCCTGACAGTTAGGGATGAGCTGAACACCCCCCTGTTCGGTTCGCACCAGAACATGTGAACAGGAAAAAAGATCGTTCGAACACGCGAACACCGTTAAAGTCTATGGGACACGAACATGAATAATCAAAAGTGCTAATTTTAAAGGCTTATATGCAAGTTATTGTCATAAAAAGTGTTTGGGGACCTGGGTCCTGCCCCAGGGGACATGGATCAATGCAAAAAAAAGTTTTAAAAACGGCCGTTTTTTCAGGAGCAGTGATTTTAATAATGCTTAAAGTCAAACAATAAAAGTGTAATATCCCTTTAAATTTCGTAGCTGGGGGGTGTCTATAGTATGCCTGTAAAGGGGCGCATGTTTCCTGTGTTTAGAACAGTCTGACAGCAAAATTACATTTCGAAGGAAAAAACCCATTTAAAACTACTCGCGGCTATTGCATTGCCGACAATACACATAGAAGTTAATTGATAAAAACGGCATGGGAATTCCCCACAGGGGAACCCCGAACCAAAATTTAAAAAAAAAAAGACGTGGGAGTCCCCCTAAATTCCATACCAGGCCCTTCAGGTCTGGTATGGATTTTAAGGGGAACCCCGGCCAAAATAAAAAAAAAAAATGACGTGGGGTTCCCCCTAAATTCCATACCAGACCCTTATCCGAGCACGCAACCTGGCAGGCCGCAGGAAAAGAGGGGGGGACGAGTGTGCGTCCCCCCCTCCTGAACCGTACCAGGCCACATGCCCTCAACATTGGGAGGGTGCTTTGGGGTAGCCCCCCAAAACACCTTGTCCCCATGTTGATGAGGACAAGGGCCTCATCCCCACAACCCTGGCCGGTGGTTCTGGGGGTCTGCGGGCGGGGGGCTTATCGGAATCTGGAAGCCCCTTTTAACAAGGGGACCCCCAGATCCCGGCCCCCCCCCTGTGTGAAATGGTAAGGGGGTACTTACCCCTACCATTTCACTAAAAATCTGTCAAAAATGTTAAAAATGACAAGAGACAGTTTTTGACAATTCCTTTATTTAAATGCTTCTTCTTTCTTCTATCTTCCTCCATCTTCTTCTTCTGGTTCTTCTGGCTCTTCTGGTTCTTCCTCCGGCCTTCTCGTCCAGCATCTCCTCCACGGCGTCTTCTATCTTCTTCTCCTCGGGCCGCTCCGCACCCATGGCATGGGGGGAGGCTCCCGCTCTTCTCTTCATCTTCTTCTCTTCTTCTTTTCTTCTCTTTTTCTCTTTTTCTCTTCTTCTCTTCTTCTCTTCTTCATTTTCTTCTCCGGGCCGCTTCGCATCCATGCTGGCATGGAGGGAGGCTCCCGCTGTGTGACGGCATCTCCTCGTCTGACGGTTCTTAAATAATGGGGGGTGGGGCCACCCGGTGACCCCGCCCCCCTCTGACGCACGGTGACTTGACGGGACTTCCCTGTGACGTCACGGGGAATGCCACAGGGAAGTCCTGTCATGTCCCGTGCGTCAGAGGGGGGTGGGGTCACCGGGTGGCCCCGCCCCTGTTATTTAAGAACCGTCAGACAAGGAGACGCCGTCACACAGCGGGAGCCTCCCTCCATGCCAGCATGGATGCGGAGCGGCCCGGAGAAGAAAATGAAGAATAGAAGAAGAGAAGAAGGAAGAAGAGAAGAAGATGAAGAAGAAGATGAAGAGAAGAGCGGGAGCCTCCCCCCATGCCATGGGTGCGGAGCGGCCCGAGGAGAAGAAGATAGAAGACGCCGTTGAGGAGATGCTGGACGAGAACGCCGGAGGAAGAACCAGAAGAAACAGAAGAAGAAGAAGATGAAGGAAGATAGAAGAAAGAAGAAGCATTTAAATAAAGGAATTGTCAAAAACTTTCTCTTGTCATTTTTAACATTTTTGACAGTTTTTTAGTGAAATGGTAGGGGTAAGTACCCCCTTACCATTTCACACATGGGGGGATCTGGGGGTCCCCTTGTTAAAGGGGGCTTCCAGATTCCGATAAGCCCCCTGCCCGCAGACCCCCACAACCACCGGCCAGGGTTGTGGGGATGAGGCCCTTGTCCTCATCAACATGGGGACAAGGTGTTTTGGGGGGCTACCCCAAAGCACCCTCCCAATGTTGAGGGCATGTGGCCTGGTACGGTTCAGGAGGGGGGGCGCACTCTCGTCCCCACCTCTTTTCCTGCGGCCTGCCAGGTTGCATGCTCGGATAAGGGTCTGGTATGGATTTTTGGGGGGACCCCACGCCTTTTTTTTTTTTGGCGCGGGGTTCCCCTTAAAATCCATACCAGACCTGAAGGGTCTGGTATGGAATTTAGGGGGAACCCCACGTCATTTTTTTTTAAATTTTGGCCGGGGTTCCCCTTAATATCCATACCAGACCTGAAGGGCCTGGTATGGAATTTAGGGGGACTCCCATGTCATTTTTTTTTTAATTTTGGTTCGGGGTTCCCCTGTGGGGAATTCCCATGCCATTTTTATCAATGAACTTCTATGTGTATTGTCGGCAATGCAATAGCCGCGAGTAGTTTTAAATGTGTCCCCAAACACTTTTTATGACAATAACTTGCATAAAAGCCTTTAAAATTAGCACTTTTGATTTCTCCCATAGACTTTTAAAGGGTGTTCCGCGCCATTCGAATTTGCCGCGAACACCCCAAATTGTTCGCTGTTCGGCGAACTTGCGAACAGCCAATGTTCGAGTCGAACATGAGTTCGACTCGAACTCGAAGCTCATTCCTACTGACAGTATTATATCTTTATTACAGAACACAATCGTTGGGAAGTGGGTGAGGAAGGTCACAAGGCACCTCCGGAACCTCAAGGGTCGCAGGACCAGTGTTCATTGGATGAAAATATGACTCAGGAGATGAACCCCGCTGACAATTCATTTAATACACAGGAGACAGCTGGCCCTAGTCAGGTCCAAAGGCCTGAGCCTACTCAAGCAAGATCAGCGCGTACTAATAGACCACGTGGAAGGCGTGTTGAAAACATGGAAAGGTTTGCAGACCTCATGGATCGTCTCAATTAAAAATTGGACGATCTTGAGTCTGAGGAGCATGGTTTCGGGATAATGGTGGCTGGAATGTTAAAAAAAAAGAGGACAGAAGAAACCAAGTCAAGAAAGCGGTGATGGATCTACTTGATTCCAGTCTTCGAAATGAGCAATCTATTTGCTCCTCACCAATTTTTGGACCGCCGCCACCATCCGGTCCTTATTATTCTTACTCCAACCACCCAGAACCCAACACCACTATTCCTCTCACTTCAGGCCATACTCGGATGAGTATGGCAATATGCAAAATTATTCCCATCCACCGATCCTGTATCCATCCCTGCCCCCAATTCGCACCACCATTGGTGCACCATGTTTCCAAAGAACACAATCCCAAAGCCCTTCCACCAGCAGTGCAACCTCCCATTCTGAGTATCAACCCTCGTATCAGCAATTATGAGTTATTATTACAATTTACAAAATGGTTCTTATTTTTTGATTATACAGATAATATGTATACAGATAATATGTAAAATTAAAAAAAGTTTATTATTCTTTGCAGATACTATGTAAAATTTAAAAAAGGTTTATTATTTTTTGATTATTCTAAAAAGTTTATTCTTTGATTATTGTTATATTAAAAAGTTTTACTAAATTTTATGGATGTTTGTGTGCTACATTGTACAATATATGTTCATTTTTGTATTTTGTAAGAATGATAATTAGCTAGGTGGATGCAGCACCGCACCGATGTTGCATCTGTCCACTGCCGCTTCTTCACACAGAACTGAGTCAACAAACATTGTCGATGGCTCTGTTCTCTACTCTCCCTTAGCAGAGAGCTGCTGACTTTCAGTCAGCAGGTCTTATGCTCTGCTCCTCCACACTCCTAGGAGCGCTGAACTGTGGAGTAGCATGGTGCAGCTTGATAAGAGGAGTTCAGGCAGCTGGTGGATAAAGAAGTTTGGAAGTCAAGATGATGCGCTGCCTGAACTGATCTTGGTGATGTCAGCGCAGAGCCGACTTCTGACCACTGTATGCTGAAAAGGGGTCACAGGAGCAATGGCGACCCTAGGGGGGGGGCCAGAGGGGGCCCTGACCCCCCCAACATTATGCTGTGCCCCACCATGTGCCCCCCCCAAAAAAAAAATAATAATTTTTTTTTTTTTTACAAAAAATCAATGTCTAAGAGGGAGAGAGTCCCCCGTCAGCTCCTGCGGGTGATTCCTCCCCCCTCCCCTGCTCGCTGACACTGCATAATGCGAGCGTTCACACAACCACGGCCGCCCGATCTGCTCCTTCACCTGCATCCTCATTGGCAGGGAGAAGAGCGAGTTGCAGGAAGGACTCCACCAGGACTCTCAGTTACTGAAAAAACAGAATGATTTCTCCTGTCCTTAGGACAGGAGGACCAGCCTGTAAATTCCAAGAGATGCCAGACCAGCGCTGTCAATAGCAGGGGCAGGACAGCAAGAGGAGGCTGGGGAACCCCACAGTGGCAGAACACCAGGGCCCGGAGGCAAGACAACCTTTGCAACCCTGATAGTTCTCCCACTGCTTTGGATCCTTTTATTTTCTTGATATGCTGGTGACATATATCTCTTGTTTTCTGCCACCCTGGGGGACCCCAATACAGTAGGAAGGGAGCTCACTGCAGAACATGTGAAAGGGCCCGTTGTGGGGTCGTAGTAAAGGGCCCCAGGATATATATATATATATATATATATATATATATATATATATATATATATATATATATACATTTTATAGTTGCCCCCTACTTTTGTCCCTGTCCCCCCCATGTGCCCCCCCTAAATTTGAAAGCTGGAGACGCCACTGCACAGGAGTGCAAAAGAATTGCACTCCTGTGACCCATTGGAGAAGCACAGCTACTGTTGTGCTTCTAATAAAATATAGATTACCTTAGTGTAATAATCAGTCTTTCAGTAGGTGAGATACTCCTCCGAAATGATGTGTTCTGTCGCTCCAGATGGACGGAAAGCAGACCAAGCAAATCGTCAAAACTGTTAACAAAAAAGGAGGTAATTTACTATATTGAAACACACACACATTAAACCCTATTCTCTAGGGTGAATGATAAAAAAAAACAGATATCTAAGATTTAGGGGCTCAGAAAGACTTTATCCATTAAAAGATACGGAGTGAAAAACAAAAATATAAAATAAAAAAGGGTAGTTAACCAGTTCCCACCAGCGCCACCTACCAGTGACCACAGTACTACCCATCCGTGCCTACAGTGTCACCTCACAGTGCCGCCTATCAGTGGCCATCAGTGCCACCTACCATTGCCAGTCAGTGACAGCCACCTATCATTGCCCATCAGGGACACCCATTAATGCCACCATCAGTGCCACTCATGAGTGCCAACCATCAGTGCTGTCTTATCAGTGCCCATCAGTGCTGCCTTATCTTTTCCTATCAGTGTAGCCTTATCTGTGCCCTTCAATGCCCATCAGTGCAGCCCATCAGTGCCCATCAGTGCAGCCTCATCAGCAAATCTTTTTGAATGAGAAAATTTAACCTTTTGCAAAATTATATAACGAACTATGAAACATGTTTTTTTTTATTTTTTTTTTTAACTATATGCATATCCACATATAGCATATTTACTTACCTTGCGATAGACATCCTGGTATAATTGAAAAACTTGTTATCATAAGCACGCAAATATCGAACATGGCCCAGAACTGGCCTCTGGTATCTCTATTTATAATGATTGGATGTATCCAGTAGCGACGTCTTCTTCTCATCCTAATCCTCCACTTCCTTTCTTCCTCTTCTTCTTCCATCAATACTGCTACACCAGCTGTTATGACAGCTGTCATTAAAGAACGCAAAGACAACATTCTCGTCAGTACACAGGGGACTTGGAACCAGGAAGAGAACAGGAACAAGAATTATGTCACAAGAGCTGATTAGCTCTGATTGGCCACAGGCAAAGTCGCCTATACTGGGGGCGACTTGAAGTCGTGTTGTAAATCGCTACAAGTCACGTTGAAGTCGCGTTGATGTCGCCTTGCAAAGTCGCGCTGCAGTCGTGTTGCCCATGTGTGGATCGAGCCTAATGCCCCGTACACACGGTCGGATTTTCCGATGGAAAATATCCGATCGGAGCGTGTTGTCGGACATTCCGACCGTGTGTGGGCTCCATCGGACATTTTCCGACACACAAAGTTTGAGAGCAAGCTATAAAATTTTCCACAACAAAATCCGATCGCGTCAATTCCGATCGTGTGTGGCCTGTTCCGAGGCACAAAGTGCCACGCATGCTCAGAAGAAATTCTGAGACGGAACAGCTTGGTCTGGTAAACGTAGCGTTCGCAATGGATACAGCACTTTCGTCACGGTGCAATGTTAAAAATGGTTTAATACAGCACACTCTCTTCTTCTTTATAATGTGAGAAGAATGAAGTAGTTTTGCTGCTCATATTCACACAGACTTCTCACAAACGTATTTCTTTATTATTTAGCGGGATTACCTTAATATATTTAGATTTGTCACATCTGACAGCATTTTTTTTGTGTTTGAATTTTTTTTTTTTAGGTTTTAAGGCAGATTCTTTTTTTTTTTTTTTTGGTTTGTCTCTTTTTCAAGGCTGATCTTTGTTTGATTGTATTTTTTTTTTTACTCCAGAATATTTTTGTGTGTGTTTTGTGTGTCAAGTTACCACAACACCATTGATATGTTGTTCTATTTAATCTGTAGGAGATTGTTTGGTGTTGTTGTCTCTTGTTAATTTCACATTGTACTTTAGAAATTTACCTGAATCCTCACCAACAAACTGTCCTTTTTGGATGAAAACACTCATAGATGAGTATAATTTTCCCCAAAAAATCATTTATTAAGGGCTCACAACTAAACAAAGAGGGAGGCAACGCTGGAGAAACAGCAGAAATGGGTAAAGCCTTGGACCCCCAGGGCACACATCAACTATTTTCAAGCAAAATTGGTGGCCTGAGGAGTCCTTATCTAAGGGAGTGCAGTCTGGTCCAGAAGTCCCAGAGATCCGGAAAGCAGCAGATGACATCTGTGTCCCCAGGCTGTGGTCATACAAGAGACTGCAGCTTTTGTCAGACCAGACTGAACCCAGGGTCATCACTCTCTTGTCTTCTTTCCACGCTTCCTTCCATGCTGTGGCTGTGGTGGTGGAGTTGTGGCAGCAGGAGGAGGAGGAGGATGGTCCAACTCAATCACGTCGGTCTTGGGTGTGATTTCGCCACTCACCCCCTTATTTAGGGCTTTATAAATAAGTTGCTCAAACATGAGGCGTTGACCCTCCTGCATGCCTTGCAGTTTGGTGGCAGCCATGCAGGCAAAGGCCTCTTCAGGAGTGGGTAAGGCTCTGAGGGACGCAGAAGCCTCCTGAATTAGCCTGAGTGCAGAATCCTGAACGTGACTCCCCTTCCTCACTCTTTTGTATGGAAGGCGGAGGGGAGGAACCTGCGATTCGGTCAGGCTTCGACTTGTCCCAGGCTTCTCCTGGCTGACACTTAGCCCCGCCTCCTCCTGGCTGCAACTTAGCCCCGCCTCCTCCTGGCTGCCACATTCCACAGCCTCCTCCTGGCTGAGGTCTTCCGGTGTATGAAAAAGGGACATAGTTTTAGTTTTTTAGTCATCATTCACACACAATTTTCACCTCCTGACTGTTGCAAATTGAATGTTAGCAAATATAACAGACTATCATTCTGAGCCCAGCATTTTTCATTCTTGTCCCAATTTTGGGTGCCCACTATTATCTAGTGATATGTAAAACACTTTTTTCAATCAGCAATTAGTGATCAATAATAACATCTAGTAAAGATCATTTCTTTATTGACCAGAAATCTGTAGAAGAATGCTATGCCTGACTCCAGCTGGGCTCCTCCACTTCTTCCTGGCTGGAAGGCCCAGGTTGGACATCGGAAGCCTCAGCTGGGGTGGAAGGAAGAGTGGAAGGAAGAGTGGAGAGGGATTTCCTGACTTCAGTGTGGTGTGACAGAAATCGCAGTCTCTCATAGTACCACAGCCTAGGGACATAAACGTCATCTGCTGCAGCTCCGGACCTCTGGGAATCTGTGACTTTCTTGCTCTCCCTAAGATAAGTGCTCCTCAGGCCACCAATTTTGGCTTTTAAATAGGGGATGGTTGCTGTGAGGACCACCGGCTTCACCAACTCCAGCAGTTTCTCCAGCACTGCCTGCCTCTTTTGCTTATTGTTATAATGGGGATGTCTCACCTGCCACAGACAGGGCAGCTCCCTGTATTTGTCTCTGAACAGGGGGAGGAAGTTGTGGTCATTGAAGCCATCCATTTTCTCTGCAAGACACAACACAGGCCAAACTCTCCTAATCTTGTTACAATATAGGCTTCAGTTTCAAAGCTGTATAGGCCCAAGTTTAGATCTTACCTTTATTATCACGATCGGCGCCTCCGATGCTCCTTCCTACGCTCACAGATCGTACGTAATACGCACGCGTGTTACGCTTTATACACACTGCGCATGCGTGTAACTCTGCCCGCCCCTGACGTTCTTTCTAGTCTATTCCCACCCCTTTTCGTTCTGCGCGGTGGGGGAAGAGCACATGGCGGATACACAGCAGGTGCGTGCTAATTACAGGAACGAGGAGGAGGAAAGCCCGGATCCGGACACGTCCCGATCCAGAAGGAGATTTAAGGCCTCAAATATGTCCTTTGGGGAGATGTTGGAGATGGTCGACATCCTGAAGAAGGCCGACTATGATGGGAAGTATGGACCTTACCCCAACCCCAATGTCAGAAAGGCCAAGATCATGGCGAAAGTGGTTAAAAGTCTGCACCAGCATTTCGGGATACGACGATCGAAAGATCAGCTCAGGAAGCGGTGGTCGGACCTGAAATTAAGAGAACACGAGCAGTACAGAAAGATCCGGAGAGTGCTGCAAAAAAGTAAGTAGTTGTGCTGTGTTCCTATTCTTTTTGTGTTTATTATGTTCGTGCTGCTCCATGTGCTTTTCTTAAAAGTGTACATTTTAAAATGGCAACTTTCATGTTCATGGGCACATTATTCGTTCGTATCAAACATTTTTCTTTCGGCCTATAAAAAACAATTTTTTTTTGGCCATATGCATTTGGCCACATTTTTTACGCCCTACTTTTTTGAAACTAATTTGGTTATGTAGATGGCTTTGTTACTAGAATGAAATGCAAACTAGATTCTGTGTAAGGAGAGGACACTCAGCAGCTGTTTACACATCTGGACGCTGGAGCACTAGTGTGGGACCCCAGAACACCATTTTTATTAGGGGGGCCACACAGGTGCTCCAGTGTATACTATAGGGGTGACTCAATCTGGGAAGCTTGTACCAAACAGGTAAAGTATTGCAGCTTGACAAAGGACACTGAAAATGCTACATTTTGGAACTCTGCCAAAATAGACAATTGTACCCCACTTCCAAGCAATGTTTCCTATTTATAGTTCTGCCATCAAATATCTGTGTGCTAAGTATACCATTTTTGCTTTACATAGGGGAGAAAAGACTCAGAGGACACCCCTCATCCGAGGAGACCACAGACCCCCCACCTCTGGAAGAAGGGGAAATACCCCCAACCCAAGAAGTGCAGGAGGAAGAAGACGTGGTGGAAATTGTCACCACAACAGGTGAGTGTCTGCGACCACAGGCTCAGGTAAGAGATGGATGCCGGCAGATTTATAATACATGGTGTGTTTTTTGGTTTCTCTCTTTTTAGGTGATCGTGATGTTGTGGATCCAGATCCTTTCACATCAGAAAGTGCCCAGATCCTGATCGGGGAGATCATGGGGTGTAATTTACAATTGGAAAACCTCAAGAAAAACATCAATGATGTTATTCAAAAAAATAAAAACATCATTGATGTTTTGGGGCGAGTTTAAAACCCCTCCAAAACACTGTTTTTTTGTGTGCTACAATGTTAAAAATGTTTTAGCGATTTTTAGAAAAGTCAAATTTGGAGGAAGCACACAGTGTGCCAACATGTGCTATCTGCCATCACAGGAGATCAATGGACGCGTTTTGGGGGGTGCAACCCCTTCCTCAATAATAAAGTAGCTGAGAGGAAGGGGTTTCTCCCCCAAAACACGTCCCTTGATCCCCCGTGATGGCAGCTAGCACATGTTGACATTGGGAAATTTGTGTGCATCTTCCAAATTTGGCTTTTCCTGGGGTGACTTCACCCCATCTGAACGCAATATCAAAATCATCAGGATTATTCTCATGGATCTCATGGAGCAAAGGCATATGAGAGAACTGGTCACGCTGAAGCAACCAATTCTTGGTCCATGAATTCCTCCCCACTCTGTTCATGGACTGGACTTGTGTCAAGGTCAGGACCCCAACACCAAGCCCCCGCACAGCACGAACTCTACGAGGAGTACGTATACGCAACATGGCTAGAAAACGGTCGGCTGCTCAGAACGAAGTAACAGAACGCACTGAAGAACAGCAAGGCCTGTGAAGAGCGACCTGAAAAACAGCAACGCGTGGGCAAGATCGCACAGGAAACTCCAATACGAACTGACTGCACGCACTGAAGAGCAGATACAAACCCACAAGCACAAACTGAACTGCAGAAAACGATCTGAAAGCCACGAGTCTGAAAAAGCGCAAATCGTCTCTCACCAAACTTTAACTAACACGAGATTAGCAAAAGGAGCCCAAAGGGTGCCGCGCTTGGTTCTGAACTGGCCTTTTCTAGTCTCGTCGTACGTGGTGTACGTGACCGCGTGGTTGGCGATTGGAAATTCCGACAACTTTGTGCGACTGTGTGTACGCAAAACAAGTTTGAGCCAACATTCATCGGAAAAAATCCTAGGATTTTGTTGTCGGAATGTCCGATCAATGTCCGACCGTGTGTATGGGGCATAAGTCTGTTAAATATAAAAAAATAATACATATAAATATTTTAGATTTATTTTGTTCAGCTAGTAGATGGAGCTCTGGTTACTGCAATTTATATGTAGCTATATATGTTTGTGCTGTAGAGAGTTTGTAACCCAGATAACGAGCAATTGTGCTGCAAGTTTGAAAATGACTTGCTAAGCTATTGCTAGACTTGCCAGGCTTCACAAGTTTGTTGCACAATTTTTTTTTGCTAGAAAATTACTTAGAACCCCCAAACATTATATATTGTTTTTTTTCTAACACCCTAGAGAATAAAATGGTGGTCATTGCAATACTTTTTTTCACACCATATTTGCGGTCTTACAAGCGCGCTTTTTTTTTGGAAAAAATTCACTTTTTTTAAAACAAAATAAGACAACGGTAAAGTTAGCCCAATTTTTTTTTATATTGTGAAAGATAATGTTACGCCGAGTAAATTGATACCCACTGTCAGGTCACCTAGAGGCTGGGTGACAGATGCACACCGTTGGGATCAGGAGTGCACCGCAAGGTAGTGGACCCTACGGCTGACTGCTGCGGATTAAACCCTGGGAGGTTTCAGGAAGCAGGTCTACTGGATCACTGACACAGATCCCACTGGGAGCTAGAGCATAGATTCCCCAGGGCGCGGAGTCTAAGAGCTAGCAGGTGTTCACCAAAGCCTTTAATGGTAAGGATGGACTGCGCTGCAGTCTGGCTCCAGGGCACGGCCCCCAGGGTCTCACAGCTCACGGTAGACTACAGGAGAATAGGAAGGAGGCAGCAGGCTGGAACAACAAGGAAAGTAAAGGACAAGCCAAGGTCGCGGCCACAAGCAGACAAGGACAACAGAGTACACGCCAAGGTTCAAGGTCACAGGCAAACAGGGATGGTCGGGAACACGCCAAAGGTCAGGGTCACGAGCAGACAGGAATAGTTAAGAACAGGCCAAAGTCAGTAACAGGAATCAGATGTAGGAAACACAGCAAGTACACACAGAGGCTAACACACAATGGTTGATCAGCACTGCTGGCTTGCAGTGCACAGGTTAATATAGGGTTCCCTGATAGGGCCTGGGGTGGGGCCATGCTTAGAGGAGAGGTTACAAAAGCAGTCAGGTGAGGGTCAGCTGGTCTCTAGAGATGAACACATGGAGACAGGTATGCTGTTCGACAAACTCTATTCTATAACCATGACACCCACCATGTCACGCTTCAAAATTGTGCCCGCTCGTGGAATGGCGTCAAACTTTTACCCTAAAAAAATCTCCATAGGCGACGTTTAAAAAATTCTACAGGTTGCACGTTTTGCATTACAGAGGAGGTCTAGGGCTGATATTATTGCTCTCACTCTAACGATTGCGGTGATACCTCACATGTGTGGTTTAACCACCGTTTTCATATGCGGGGGCTACTCATGTATGCGTTCACTTCTGCACGCGAGCTCATCGGGACGGGAGTTTTTTAAAAAAAAATTATTTTTATTATTTATTTTACATGATTTTATTTATTTTTACACTGCTTTAAAAAAAAAATGTGTCACGTTTATTCCTATTACAAGGAATGTAAATATCCCTTGTAATAGAAAACAGCATGACAGGACCTTTTAAATATGAGATCTGGAGTCAAAAAGACCTCAGATCTCATAATTACACTAAAATGCAATAAAAAAAAAGTCATTTAGAGGGGGGCAGGAGGCGGAGCCTAGCAGAGCAGACATGCATTGTTAGAGCTCCACACCGCTGAGGAGAGAAGAGAAGGACAAAGCGGAGCCTGCAGGCTCAAAAGGTATCCATTTGAACCTTTTTGCCCCAGGGAACAAACTGTGAAAGTTTGGGCAGGAAATATGGTACTGGGAGGAAACCGTGGCAGAAATAAAAATCACCTCACAAAGAGCTCACAGGCACTCACTGCAGCTGAAGCAGCTCCAGTCACCTCACAATATACAGCATCAGGGCGCTCTCACAGACAGAAAATGTCACAGCAAGACTCTCCATTTGAGTCAGATACAGAACAAATCCTCTCACAAACTTCTCCACAAGCCTCCTCAGCATCCCCAGTAATATTATTGCAATTTGAAAAGATGCTTCATAAGGCTTTAAAACAAACCTCAGACCAAATAACAAAAAGCCTAACCAAAGAAATAAGAGAGCTGGGAAACCGCACCGCAGCCTTAGAAATAAAAATGGATGAAATTGAAATTACAACCCAAGAAAATATAACAGAATTGGAACAATTAAAAAAAGAGAATTTAATACTTCAAACTAAGTTCGAAGATTACGAAAATAGAGCCAGACGTTCAAACTTGCGCATAAGGGGAATACCTGAAACTGTGACAGACCTGCAATCTACTATTACTGCTCTATTACAAGAACTAAAGCCAGATATCCCTATTGAACGTTTAGAACTGGACAGAGTACACAGAGCCCTCACAGCCAAAAAGAAAGATGGACCCCCACGTGATATAATCACAAAATTTCATTATTACAGAACGAAAGAACAAATACTAATTGCTGCAAGAGAAAAAAAGGAACTTAATTTTCAAGGACACAATTATCAAATTTTTGCTGACCTATCCCAACTTACTATTACTAAAAGACGATCCGTGAAACCCCAACTAATGGAACTCCAACGCCACAACATTATGTATCAATGGGGCTTCCCCTTTTCAGTCAGATTTAACTACCAAGGTACAATTTACAGAAGCAGATCAGCAGATGAACTACAACAAACAATTTTAAAATTATATCTGACAGAACCCACAAGCAGCAACACTCCCACACGCAGAAGAATGGCATCATCTTCACCTTCAGGCAGCACACAGAAAATTTCAGAACAAAATGGGAATCATCATTCTCACAAAAGAGGCCGTTATGCCACATCATCCATGGACCAAGAAGATTCAATGGACTGACATCCTAATTCCTGATATCTCTTCATTTATTATGCTAAGAGATGGTTCTCTATAAAAAAACCTGTATTTATAACTGAATGTAACTGCATTCTGATAGTCACACACTGTGTGGGATCATGTTACATTCCAGTTATATTTCTTATTACTTCTGATTCATATAGTCTTAGAATATATAAGTGAAATAAGGAAATTCTTGTTCAGTTATATATTATCAGGTAATAACAATAGATTTATTACTTTTTAGGACAAATATGTTCAATAATCCAGAAGTAATGGAAGCTTTTTCTTTCTTTTCTTAAAACAAATATATTATTACCTAACTAGTTCCTAGAATTATGTTTTTGTTTATTCTAATCTGAAGCAATACAACCTCAATTTTATGAGTTAACATATCTAAACAGTTACATATGAATAAAATATGTAATTGTTTACTCTAAAAGGGTTAAAATCCCAAAATAATTCAAACTATCTTCATCAATACCAAAGTTATTAACAGTACCTTTCTAACTGAATTATTTAGCCTAGGGCAAGACTAACCATATACAACCACCCTGGAATAAATAATTTCAACAAAAACTATATTCTGCACTCCAATTAATGAAATATCATTTTGATGTCTTTTGACATAGCACTTCTCTCCTGTAAGCGGAAGATCCGTGTACCCCCATTAGCCCTCCTCATTCTCCCAACCATAGTATGTGGGAGTGTGACGAAGGCACTTATTCCCTTGAGAGAGATATTTATTCTCTTTCACGGGTAAATTGTGATTACTTGCAAAAAATAATTTATACAATGTATCATCTAATCTCATATGTTTTTTGTTTACTCTTTACTCCAGAATTCACTGGTTTCTTTTCTATCTATTCATCTCTTCAGTCCACACAGGTTGATCTGCGCAGTCAGCTCTGCATAACAAAAAGTAAGTCAAAACTATTTGATCTATTGCCATGGCACCACTGAATATACTTTCCCTGAATGTTCAGGGAATAAATGTCCCTCAAAAAAGGACCAAAGCCTTCCGTACTTTCCATAACAAAAAGGCTCACATAGTATGCCTCCAAGAAACACACTTCACCAAAGATTCTACTCCAAAATATATTTCTCCTTTTTATCAACAAATTTACATGGCTTCTGCTTGTACCAAGCAAAGGGGAACTCTAATTGCATTTCACCTATCCACACCATTCACCTTATCATCAGAAATTAAAGACCCAGAAGGTAGATACCTGATACTCATGGGTTATATAATGGATACAGCAATCACAGTGATTTCCTACTACGCTCCTAACAAACAACCTACACCATTCCTCTCACATATATTACAAGTGATTAATACACACAAAATAGGAACGGTGATAATGTGTGGGGATTCGAACCAGGTCCTCCTCCCATTTCTAGATAAATCACCTTTTACACCATCCAAAATAACCTCTAGATTACCTTTTTCTCAACTTCTTTCCAAATACAATCTGGTAGATTCGTGGAGAGAAAGTAACCCAATGAAAAAGAAATTCACTTATTTCTCGCACCCTCATCAAACCTTCACCAGAATAGATCATATTTTTCTAACAATAGGAATGATACCAGAAATTATTGCATCAGATATAATTCCGATTCCGTGGTCTGACCATAATGCAGTATACACTACTATAGCCTCAGCCATACCAAAAGCGCATGACCCAACGTGGTACTTACCGGACATAATGCTCAAACACCCACTACATCAGATGGCCATTGAACAAGCTTTAAAGGAATACATATCAATTAATAATACAACAGACATCTCCCCAATAACACTGTGGGAAGCTCATAAGCCTGTCTTGCGTGGTACAATACAAAGACAAATGGCACTATTTAAACGGGAACGCAAAAATCTAGCAAAAAAACTAGAACTCAATTTTAATGCAGCCTACAGATCATTTTAAGATAATCCATCTCAGAGTACAAAATCTCATCTGGAAAAATCTAGATTGGAATACAATCTATTTCTCACTGAGTCAGTTGATAAATCCCTCAAACGCTCCAAACACAATTTCTACTTGAATACAAACAAACCAGGTACATATTTGGCTCGGGCATTAAATTCAACTAACAAATCTTTCAAACCAATACGTTTGAAATTATCAAAAAATGTTTACACTTGTAATCCAGTTAAAATAGTCCATAAATTTCACTCACATCTCGCAACTTTATACAAGACAAACAATGAATTTAATCCTACAGAGGCTGAATCCTTCTTCTCAAAAATAACCTTACCTGAGTTATCTCAGAATCAAAAAAGCAGTTTGGATGAGCCTATAACTATAGATGAAGTTGCTAATGCCATAAAAGACCTAAAACTTAACAAAAGACCAGGCCCAGATGGCTACTCGGCTTTATACTATAAAACATTCTCAGAAATACTCTCTCCCATTCTCACTGAAACTTTTAACAAACTTCTAGATGGACATTCTTTTCGTCAAGAAAGACTAATGGCAATTGTTTGTATGATCCCAAAACCCCTTTCTGATGATACTTCCTGTGTGAATTATCGGCCTATCTCTCTGTTAAACCTCGATATTAAATTATTAGCAAAAATAATAGCAAAACGCCTCAATAGCATTATAGGAAAATTAATACATAGAGATCAAGTAGGCTTCATGCCAAATAGACAGGCAGGCGATAATATACGCAGGGCAGTGTTATTGGCACATATTGCTAAAAAACGGAAAATCCCTTTATGTTTTCTATCTCTCGATATTAAGAGGGCATTTGACACAGTATCCTGGCAATATATGCAATATTCATTACAAAAATGGGGTTTTGGACCCCACTTTTTAACATGGATCAAAGCATTATATAATAAACCCAAAGCCTATATAAAATATGCTGGATACAAATCTGAAGCCTTTAATATCGAAAGAGGTACCCGACAGGGTTGCCCATTATCTCCCTTATTATTTGCCCTTATACTTGAACCCATGGCCCAATACATCAGAATAAACCAAACTATAACTGGCATTGAAGTAGGAGGTATTACACACAAATTATGTATATTTGCAGACGATATATTACTTTTTCTATCATCACCACAGGTCTCTGGTCCTAACTTAATACCAGCTCTTGATGGATTTGCAGCCCTATCCGGCCTTATGATTAATCCTAAGAAATGCCTAGTGCTTAATATTTCACTCACAAACATGGAATTGATCCCGGCTAGGGCTGCACTCCCATTCACATGGGCAGAAAAATCAATCCCATATCTTGGAATTCATTTAACAGCATCTCATTCTGACTTATTCTCAACCAATTATCCTCCTGTATTAAGACAGATCACAAATCTAATAAAACAATGGTCGCAACTTCCTTTATCCTGGATAGGGAAGATTAATGCAATCAAAATGACTATTCTACCCAAATTGCTTTATCTATTCAGAGTCCTCCCTATTCCAATTCCTTCCTATTTTTTGAGAATAGTACAAAAAAGAGCAACTTCGTTTATATGGGGCTCTTCTAAACCACGTATACCTATACACACACTACATCTTCCCAAAAATAAAGGAGGCCTGGGATACCCTAATTTTACTAACTACTACAGAGCAGCACATTTGGCCAGTCTGTCCAAATACCACGCAAAACAGGAAATCCCATTATGGGTATTTATAGAGGCTTCAGAAAACGACCCTCTATTAATATCAAATTTATTATGGCTTGATCCTAAAGACCGCTTTAAAATTCATAATCCCATAACTAAACACTTCTTATCTCTCTGGGATAAACTAAAAACCAAATATCAGTTACAATCTCCACGCAATCCTCTCCTTTTTTTTATCAGAAATCCGGCCTTTTATCCGGCATGGATCTACCCAAATTCTTTTAAAGCTTGGACAACATCAGGCATTCAGACACTAAATGACTTCATAGCATCTAAATCATTCCTTTCATTCCCATCGTTTAGAGAAAAATATGATCTACCAAACTCTGAGATATTTAGATATCTCCAAATCAAAAATTTCTATACACCATTCCTAAAGGGGAATACACCATTATCCCAATTATCCATTTTTGAATCAATCTGTACAAAAGATCCATTTGCTAAAGGTACAATTTCATCACTTTATAATCAATTATATGGAGTAGCAAATCTTAATAGACCCTCTTACGTTCAGAGGTGGGAGGAGGACCTAGGACGAACTTTAGAAGACACGGACTGGTCTAACATATGGCTCACATCTAAGTCATCTTCACCCAACATCTTAGCACTGGAGACAAATTATAAAGTCCTAACTCGCTGGTACCTTGTACCCGCTAAAGTGGCAAAATATTCACCTAATATCTCAGCTCTTTGTTTTCGAGGATGCCCAGAAATAGGCACATATTTACACATATGGTGGACATGCCCAGTAATCCAAACCTTCTGGAAGGAAGTCTTCGTGATTGCATCTAAAATATTTAAAAAAATAATACAACCAGATCCATATTTAACTTTACTTAATCTAAAACCGGAATGGTTAACACTCTCTCAATTCAAACTTATGATCCAACTAATAACGGCTGCAAAACAAACAGTGGCCAAGGCATGGAAATCTCCTACATTGGTACTAGCAGAAACAATTCACAGAATGAATAATACAATGTCCCATGCTAAGATGGTAGCCATTGATCAAAATTAAATTCCAAAATTTGAAAAACTTTGGCATCCTTGGATAAAACAACAGTTCCTGTCAAACTTCAATGACTCTGTCCTGTTGCCATGGTAACAGATTAAATGACTTACAGAGACACCCATTCTAAGGCTTCAAAGAGAACTAAAAAGAATAAAAAAACTGACGAGCGGGACAACCTTGTGGACCATACCTCTACCTTTCAACCTTTTTTCTTCTTTCTCTTTCCTTTTCTCCACCTTACGATTAAAGCTCATTATCAGAATTTATTTGACCTATATACACTCTACTTGTAAACAATATGTATAGTAGGTATAAATCATTTAAATACCTACAAAAGTAACTAAGGAAATGATATATATCTTTAATTTAGGTTTACGTGAACCCAATGTTTAATATTTGAAATTTCATGATATTTACCTATATAAACCCTACTGTAAAACAAAGAGCTTACTTTATAGATCCTTGTAAACTTACTTTATGTATCTTTATAACATTGTATACTCAATAAACTTCTTTTGACAAGGAAAAAAAAGTCATTTAAAAAAATTACATTGAAAAAAATCTGCCTTTAAGACGTATGGGCGGAAGTGACGTTTTGACGTCGCTTCCGCCCAGCAGTGTCATGGAGACGAGTGGGCACCATCTTAGCCTCACTCATCTCCAGGCACAGTAGGGAGACAGACGTGATCGCCTCCGCCGCTACCGATGGCTCTGGAAAGCAGCGGAGGGCACCGGATGGCGGCGGGAGGGGGAGCCCTCTTCCACCACCGATAAAAGTGATCTCACGGCGAATCCGCTGCAGAGACCACTTTTATCTGAAAGCCGACCGCCGCATGAAAACGGGGATACCGGGGTTATGGCAGCTAGCTGCTGCCATAACAACGATATCCGCCGCCAAACTTTGGACGTACATCGGCGTGCAGCGGTCAGCAAGTGGTTAATGCATAGAATGCATTAAGATAAAAAAACCTTCTGCCTTTACAACCCCTTTAAGCTGTCCATAGATGGATTAAAATTCAGCCAGTTCAGCAGGGACTGGCCGAATTTTGATCCATGTATGGGTACTTTGATCTCTCCCGTTGTCAGAATACAATGACACATCAGGGAGAATTCCCCCCATCCACCTCAAATGTGTGGATGGGAAATTTGGATAATTTTTTTCATTAATCCCACTGATTGAACGAAAATAACTGACTCATCTATGTCCTGTTTTAGGGAGGGACAATTCATGAGTGATGCAGCTATTGCTAGAGTGGCTTATTAGTAAGCTCTTAAAGAACAAAGGGGGGGGGGTATGTATCAACCAAAACACCAACAACAATAGTCAAAGGTTTATATAAATAATGAATAAAATGACACACTAGATCAGTTAAAAAACATGTAAACATTAAAAAAAAAAAAAAAAAATTATTGTTTTATTAAAACTGACAAAAAACATTAAGTCATTAAGGTATCATTTCTGTTTCTATAACAGAAAAGGGAGCTAAAGTTGGTGCAAACTATACATACTCATACATGGAAATGAATTGTTGCACAACCCGAATGATTCCAACTCAGCCGTATGACAGTTTGTGTCTGTGTACAAAATGATAGCAACAGGCTAGCACCAACCATCAGACGGGTGATCTTCCATACTAGAAAATCATCTAGTGAATCCTGATGTTCTCTGCTACTCAGAGATAAGCCAGCATATCGAGTGTTTAAAATAGTTTGTTTGACATGAACTGCCCCGTGAACGTGCATGTTAAATGGTAAATGACTGAAGATCTGATCATTCCTGATAGAACAATCAGATGCTCTGGTGAATAGGTAACTTAGCCCCTTCAGCTCTAGTGACTTAATACCCACTGTAAAACAGAACAATTTTGATATTTCAGCTATAGACCTAATAATTCTTAATTAACGTGATAATAAAATGCATATAGCTTTGTAAAGGCTTGTTTTTTGTGTTATGGTCTTCTAAAAGAAAAAAAAAAAAGAAAAACCATAGCTAAGGACAGAAAAGAAGGGCAGAGCAAAGGCTAACTAGGGTTTACTAATGATAATAATGGTCTAAATAATAACAAGTTGTATTTGTTTTTTTACAAACGGGTTTACTGGAACTGAAATTGTGAGCCAATTAGAGGTACATTTAAAAACTATGCAGCAAACATTTAATTGTTTTTCATGCCCATTGTAAATTGATAAAGTAAGGTAAGTTAATATTAAGCTTTTGGAGTACCTTGCACTACCAAGATTTTAGAGCTATTAAAAGGTCACACAACACATTCTTGTGGATCTATGAATATATGTAAAAAGTAAGAATCAATGAGAATATGAAGATTTTGTGAAGAGCTGAACTTTGAATTTTTGTACACAAAGTTGTAAATTTAATAAGATATTTCTCACTTACAGCATGGGCATACTTATGCCCCGTACACACAATCTGACATTCCGACAACAAAATCCATGGATTTTTTCTGACGGATGTTGGCTCAAACTTGTCTTTCATACACACGGTCACACAAATCTTGTCGGAAATTCCGAATGTCAAGAACGCGGTGAAGTACAACATGTACGACGAGCCAAGGAAAATAAAGTTCAGTAGCCAGTGCAACTCTTCTGCTTGATTCTGAGCATGCGTGGAACTTTGTGCGTCAGAACTGTGTACACATGATCGGAATTTATTCCGACAACAGATTTTGTTGTCAGAAAATTTGAGATCCAAATCTCAAATTTTGTGTGACGAAAATTCCGATGGAAAATGTCCGATGGAGCCTACACACTGTCGGAATTTCCGACAACAAGCTCCCATCAAACATTTTCCGTAGGAAAATATGACCTTGCGTACGGGGCATTAGAATTACAACCCAAAACACATTCTGCTACTTCTTCTTAGTATGGCAATACCACATGTGTGAGACTTCTTCACTGTCTGGGCTGATTATGTACTGGACATCAAACAAATCCACCAATTGTATCAAAACCAATGTAATATAATGGTCGCCTGACTGGTCAGTGGAGTGGTCAGGGAATATAGCTTAGTGTGTCATGACCTACAGCAGTCCCAGTTCCTATAGGCCAAGAAAGCCTAGCTTACTGGTATGTGGCTGCCCCCCAGGAATAAAATATTTTACAGCGCACACATACAAGAATGACATTTCCTGCAGGGCTAGTTAAAAACACCTTAACACCTGAACATATTAAAAAAATACGGGGGTTTAGTCACACTATATGGTCATATAGTGCTAAGCCCACTTACTGCGACAAAGTACCCCGAATTAGTGGGTCCTACACTAGTAATAGAATGGAAGATCCTCTGTCTCAACCATGGGAGCTGAACTCCTCTATGTGGGAGAACTGAAAAGGATACATCCTAATCACTGGTGGCCACTAAATAGGAGGTAATGAGGAGGGGGAGGGGTGCTCCAGCCCAAAAACCTGGTCAGGGCCTATTACAACATACAAGAACATATTTGGGGGGCACACCATACAATGCATTTAAATTCAAGATGGTGCTGCTGTAAGACCTATAAACAGTACAAAATATTTTACAGCGCACACATACAAGAATGACATTTCCTGCAGGGCTAGTTAAAAACACCTGAACATATTCAAAAAATACGGGGGTTTGGTCACACTATATGGTCATATAGTGCTAAGCCCACTTACTGCGACAAAGTACCCCGAATTAGTGGGTCCTACACTAGTAATAGAATGGAAGATCATTGTATGGTGTGCCCCCCAAATATGTTCTTGTATGTTGTAATAGGCCCTGACCAGGTTTTTGGGCTGGAGCACCCCTCCCCCTCCTCATTACCTCCTATTTAGTGGCCACCAGTGATTAGGATGTATCCCTTTCAGTTCTCCCACATAGAGGAGTTCAGCTCCCATGGTTGAGACAGAGGATCTTCCATTCTATTACTAGTGTAGGACCCACTAATTCGGGGTACTTTGTCGCAGTAAGTGGGCTTAGCACTATATGACCATATAGTGTGACCAAACCCCCGTATTTTTTGAATATGTTCAGGTGTTTTTAACTAGCCCTGCAGGAAATGTCATTCTTGTATGTGTGCGCTGTAAAATATTTTGTACTGTTTATAGGTCTTACAGCAGCACCATCTTGAATTTAAATGCATTGTATGGTGTGCCCCCCAAATATGTTCTTGTATGCCCCCCAGGAATGTCATGTTCACTAGCCAGAAATAAAGGAGGCTAAAGAAATGAAGAAGAAAAGAGTTCCCTCAGTTCCAGGAGTGCAGTTGTCCACAGAGGATGGCTGAGATGGCTCTTGACGAAACATAGTCAGACAGGTCAGTCAAAGCACAGGCAGAGACATGGTCAGTGTACAGGCAAAGGATCAGCCCAGGCAACAGGCAGAAATGTGGTCAATAAACAAGTAAATCAGGAACATTGATTTTAGATACACTGGTCTGGTAACACTGTGGCTGATGTGGGTGGGATTAGAGAATTGTGACTGTCTGCACTATTAGGGCTTGTTCAAATGTGAGATTGGGGTACAGTAAAACCTTGCCGTTGGGCCATGGTTTTACCACCCCTCAATCGCTAGCCCCTTCTCAACTGTGGCAGGAATTGTACAATGTAAATAGGGTTGCTTGTGCTGGGTCCTAGGGGCTAAAACAGGTGGTGAGGAGGCAATACAATGCCTTCTCACTGCCTGTTAAATGCTCTCTAAAGAGCAATCCGAACATGGTTTTGATCGGGTGGCGGTGGTTAGGGACAATATGAATGGTGTGATGGTGATCAGGTACACTGTAACTGGTGCGACAGTGATTAGCTACAATCTAACTGGTGTAGTGGTGATCAGGGACACTGTAAGTGCTGTGGCAGGGTGATCAGGGATACTGTAACTGGTGTGGCTGTGGTCAGGGGCACTGTAACTGGTGTGGCGGTAATTAGGGGCAATATGACTGCTGTGGCAGGGACTCTGTAACTGGTGTTGCGGTGATCAGGGATACTGTAACTGGTGTGAAGTTGATTAGGGACAATATGACTGCGGTGGCTTTGATCAGGGACACTGTGACTGGTGTGGCAGTGATCAGGGACTCTCTAACTGGTGTGACACTGACCAGGATACTGCGACTGGTGTGGCGGTGATTAGGGACACGGACTGGTGTGTTTTTTGTTTGTTTTTTTGTTTTAAATACTGTCAGCAGAGTAGTGCAATGTCACCACAAGGTTACTAAGTAATTGTAAGCCCTTACATACACCCTGTGAAGTGATTGGCCTCAGGGGATACACAGAGATTAAACAAATCCTCCTACGTAAGTTGTAGAGTAGACTGCAGATAAACAAGTACATCTGTTCAAATTGAAGACTTTTTAAAGCTTGTCTGAGCTGTTAGAAAAAGGTAGGGGCAGAAAGCTGAAATTACACTCTGTGGAGCTCAGTGAGGAGAGCTCTGAGAGCTGATTGGAGAGAAAGGACACACCCCTCTTCACATAGCACAAAGGAATAGAGCTGAGGCTGTCAGTCCCTTTCCCTCTCACCTTTTTCTTGGTGTCAGGAAAAATTGCCATAATGCAGGTAGCAGAGGAACAAAGCAGCAAACATAAATGACTAAAACTAATGCACACAGAATCTGGTGCAACTGTGTATTGTAACCAATCAGCTTCTAACTTCAGCTTGTTTAATTAAAGTGATTGTAAACCCTCTTTTTTTATTTTTTTAAAATAACAAACATATCATACTTACCTCCACTGTGCAGCTTGTTTTGCACAGGCTGGCCCCGAACATTGTTTCCTGGGGTCCCCTGGTGGCGCTATCAGCTCCTCCCCGCATCGTATAACCCCCTAGGAGAAACACTCTCCCAGGGGTTACCTTACGGGCGCACTCCCAAGTCCAGCATTTGCATCCATAGACACGAAGGGAGGAAGGGGCTCAGGTAAGTAAAACGGGGGGCTGAGGGGCTGGTCACTAGGGACCGCAAACACGAGGGTTTGCAACCCCTTTAAGCTCTGACAATAAGACATGGAAGCTGATTGGTTGCTCTGCACAGCTGCGACCAGATTCTGTGTGCTCCAGTTTTAGTAAGTCTCCCTTTTAGTGTTCTAAACTGAGACAAGTGCACACTATAGAGGGATATGCTTTGTTCATACTGTGTGAAGTTTACAACCTTTTTTAAACCAAGAGGTCACCTGTAGAATAAACTTTAACATACTTACTCTTCTGTAAGCCAATGTACCTTTGCAGGTATGTAGAATACTCACTCCTGTGGTAATGTACAAGCCAGCTAGAGGAACCACGGGGGGGGGGGGGCATATCTCACTCAGCCAACTGTCAAATACTTGCACTGGCTGAGGAGAAGTGGTGACTTTCAATGAGTTTTAGTCAAGAAGTCATCTGTAAAATAAATGTTTATATAGAATCCTTTCCAGCAGTCTGTGTATTGAAAAGCCACACTAATCTCCACTCCCCAGCTGCTGCGAATATTCTACACTGCTGAGTTATCCAGTGGCAGGGTAGCAGAGATTCAAATAACTTTCAATACATGAGTCAGTGGAAAAATACATACAGGTATATAAAGATACTTTTTTTTACAGCTGATTTCTTGGCTGCGGAAACATGCTCATTTGTATCATTTTAAAAATGCAAAATATTTATTGTCACACAAAGGTAATTAAAGGAAAAAACAACATTGTTAGTTGTCTCTAGTCAGACAATATTTGGTAGAACCCCTTTGGCTTCAGCTAAGAAACTTTGGGTACATTTCTACTAGCTTTACCCATCTAAACAATGTATACATTACCAGAATGTTCTAACTCTCTCATAGTGGCCAGGGAGGATTGTTGAGTAGCAAATTTCAAGTCTTATCACCGATTCTCAGTTGTATTGAGAAAACTGGGTATTGACTGGGCTGTTCTAAAACATTTAGTTCCTGGTTTAACACTCCAATTTAGCAGTGGCTGTTTTTTTTAGGAATATGGTGACTCTCTGTCCCAATCTGACATCTCTTGTACACGCAAAGTGGTTTTTGTCTTGATTTACCCAGTATTTTATTCTTGCCCTCTAGTGATGGGCAAATCTGCCCAAGTTTAACTCACCAAGGGTTCAGTCAATCTTGACTGAAAAATTTTGTGAACGCCATTGATTTCTATAGGGGGCAAATATTGTTGTTATTTTCGCCTATTTTTAGGGCTAGTAGGCAAACTCTCATCAAAAAGGACATTGGAAAGTGGGCACTGTAATGGGGAACATATACAAAAAAAATTGAATAAAGTGCAGTGGGGTGATGGTGTTTTCATGCTTCTTCAAGGGTACTTTTGAAAATACACAAATAACTAACATGCTTACAGAAGTATTTAACACTGTATGTGGTGCTAAAGAACAGTATGATTTTCACAGAAAGTTTCTGCAATGGTATACACTGCCAAATGCATATTTGCCTTGGGAAATGTTTTTTACTTTTACAATAACTTGGCTTATATACAGCACCACCCCAATCTGAAGGTTTTCATTTCAGGTAGCCTTAGCAGTGTATCTGCCAGTAGTTTGCTATAGCTATCCCCGTACACACTGATGCAAAACTGTCCTGCTGCTGGCATATTTCTGTTGCGTTCTCATTAATTATTACAGCTGATGCTCAGGTTTACTTTCACTTTAAATAGTTCGTTTGGGCCAAGCTGGCCCAAACAAACTATTTCTTTTACTAACATGTGTGCTGGGTGCACTGTATAAAAAGTATGTAGCCCTCCCTCCCCTCTTTTATTGTTCTTTCCTTCTCTCTATTCTATTTTGGGGTTCACTTTATCCTCAATTCCCCATGTAGTTTTACATAATGCTTAAAATGAGATATGCTCCCCTTACATTAATGGGGGTGTATGTCTTGCGGTCGCGGTGAGCTTCGGCAACCCAGGTGGTCCTGGCCCTCCCTGGTCGCCGGTAAAGTTTATTCCATAGTTGGAGGAGTCCATGCCCATGAGGTACCACACACATCAATCCTGTATACTGGTCGATCGACTTCCAGGATGTCTTGGACCTATTAATGCTTGTTTTAAACCAGATTTCTGTATGTGTTTAGCACTGATTTCTTTTAATAAACTGTTAAGCAGTTTTATACTGTGGCTCTTTTTTTTCTTTCCTTCATGGGCCCTACTATGGAGTACACTTTACCATCAGTCATGACAGTACCAGCACCTGCAATATAATAGAAGAAGCTGATTGGATCTTCTATACCTGCATATCCCTCCTGTTTAGACTCTTATAATTTGGAGTCTAGACCTCTGGTAAGGAGGCATTTTATATTGTTTTTTATTGTCTCACGTTTATCACGATTGGTCCTGTTGTGTTGTTGCCAGCAGCTTGCACTTTTATACTTACCGCATATACTCGAATATAAGCCGACCAGAATATAAGCCGAAGCACCTAATTATACCACAAAAGACTGGGAAAAATTATTGACTCGAGTATAAGCATAGGGTGGGAAATGCAGCCGCTACTGTAAGTGGAAAAGAGGGTCAACAATGCCCATCTGAAGCCTCACTGTGCCCATTTGCAGCCTCACTGTGCCATCTTCATGCCCCACTGTGCCATCTGCATGCCTCACTGTGCCATCTGCATGCCCCACTGTGTCCCTCTGCATGCCTCACTGTGCCATCTGCAAGCCCCACTGTGTTCATCTGCATGCCCCACTGTGTTCATCTGCAGCCTCATGTACCTGATCTCTGATCTCCAGAACACCGGCGCTGTGACATGCAGTCTAGTCGGCGGCCGTGCAGTGTAACAAAGCCCCGCCTCCTCCTTGTCCTCGTCCGTGATGGAACACTGATTCAGTTTCCCAGCAGTGAGTCAGTGTTCCGCCTATCATGGACGAGGATGAGGATAAGGCGGGGCTTTGTTACACTGCACAGCCACCGACTAGACTGCATGTCACAGCATCGGGAGATCAGGCGCATGAGGCTGCAGATGGACACAGTGACTTGAGTATAAGCGGGGTTTATACAGCACAAAAAAAGTGCTGAAAAACTCGGCTTATACTCGAGTATATACGGTAGTCTGCATACCTGCACAATATTTACAATATTTTATATTTTTTTTGTTTGTGTTGTACATGTGGAATTTGACCATAAGGTTCCAAAAAGACAGCAGCCCAAATCCCAAGAGGCTTCATTACCATCACCTAAAACTGGGCATGAACTACTGGAGGAACTACCTCCTACTTTGCCCACACAACCACCCACTCAAGACTAGAGATGAGCCGAACACCTCCCAGTTCATTTCGCAGCAGAACATGCGAACAGGCAAAAAATTTGTTCGAACACAACACCTTTAACCACTTGAGCCCCGGACCATTATGCTGCCTAAGGACCAGAGGTCTTTTTCCAATTTGGCACTGTGTCACTTTAACTGCTAATTGCGCGGTCATGCAATGCTGTACCCAAACGAAATTTGCGTCCTTTTCTTCCCACAAATAGAGCTTTCTTTTGATGGTATTTGATCACCTCTGCAGTTTTTATTTTTTGCGCTATAAACGGAAAAAGACCGAAAATTTTGAAAAAAAATGATATTTTCTACTTTTTGTTATAAAAAAAATCCAATAAACTAAATTTTAGTCATACATTTAGGCCAAAATGTATTCAGCCACATGTCTTTGGTAAAAAAATTGTCAATAAGCGTATATTTATTGGTTTGCGCAAAGGTTATAGCGTCTACAAACTAGGGTACATTTTCTGTAATTTACACAGCTTTTAGTTTATGACTGCCTATGTCATTTCTTGAGGTGCTAAAATGGCAGGGCAGTACAAAACCCCCCCAAATGACCCCATTTTGGAAAGTAGACACCCCAAGGAAATTGCTGAGAGGCATGTTGAACCCATTGAATATTTATCACAGTTTCGGAGGCCATGGAATGCCCAGGTGGCACAAAACCCCCCCAAATGACCCCATTTTGGAAAGTAGACACCCCAAGCTATTTGCTGAGAGGCATGGTGAGTATTTTGCAGCTCTCATTTGTTTTTGAAAATGAAGAAAGACAAGAAAAAACATTTTTTTTTTCTTTTTTCAATTTTCAAAACTTTGTGACAAAAAGTGAGGTCTGCAAAATACTCACTATACCTCTCAGCAAATAGCTTTGGGTGTCTACTTTCCAAAATGGGGTCATTTGGGGGGGTTTTATGCCACCTGGGCTTTCCATGGCCTCCGAAACTGTGATAGGCAGTGAAGAGTGAAAAAATTCACTCCCTTAGAAAGCCTGAAGGCGGTGCTTGGTTTTCGGGGTCCTGTACGCGGCTAGGCTCCCAAAAAGTCTCACACATGTGGTATCCCCGTACTCAGGAGAAGCAGCAGAATGTATTTTGGGGTGTAATTCCACATATTCCCATGGCATGTTTGAGCAATATATCATTTAGTGACAACTTTGTGCAAAAAAAAAAAAAAATTTGTCTCTTTCCCGCAACTTGTGTCGCAATATAAAATATTCCATGGACTCGAAATGCCTCTCAGCAAATAGCTTGGGGTGTCTACTTTCCAAAATGGGGTCATTTGGGGGGGTTTTGAACTGTCCTGGCATTTTATGTACAACATTTAGAAGCTTATGTCACACATCACTCACTCTTCTAACCACTTGAAGACAAAGCCCTTTCTGACACTCATTGTTTACATGAAAAATTTCTTTTTTTTTTGCAAAAAAATTACTTTGAACTTTTTTAAAGCAAATGCCCTACAGATGGGTGGGTGTTTCATTTTTTTTTTTCACACAGTATTTGCGCAGCGATTTTTCAAACGCATTTTTTGGGGAAAAAACACACTTTTTTAAATTTTAATGCACTAAAACACACTATATTGCCCAAATGTTTGATGAAATAAAAAAGATGATCTTAGGCCGAGTACATGGATACCAAACATGACATGCTTTAAAATTGCGCACAAACGTGCAGTGGCAACAAAATAAATACATTTTTAAAAGCCTTTAAAAGCCTTTACAGGTTACCACTTTAGATTTACAGAGGAGGTCTACTGCAAAAATTACTGCCCTCGATCTGACCTTCGCGGTGATACCTCACATGCATGGTGCAATTGCTGTTTACGTTTGACGACAGACCGCCGCTTGCGTTCGCCTTAGCGCGAGAGCAGGGGGCGACAGGGGTGCTTTTTTTTTTTTTTTTTTTTTTTCTTTATTATTTTTTTGCTTTTTTATTTTATTTTCAAACTGCTCCTTTCATTGTTATCTCGGGGAATGTAAATATCCCCTATGATAGCAATAGGTAGTGACAGGTACTCTTTTTTGAAAAAATTGGGGTCTATTAGACCCTAGATCTCTCCTCTGCCCTCAAAGCATCTGACGACACCAAGATCGGTGTGATAAAATGCTTCCCCAATTTCCCAATGGCGCTACTTACATCCGGCGAAATTTAAGTCATAAAATGCTCGTAGCTTCCGGTTTCTTAGGCCATAGAGATGTTTGGAGCCACTCTGGTCTCTGATCAGCTCTATGGTCAGCTGGCTGAATCACCGGCTGCATTCTCAGGTTCCCTGTTGAGACAGGAGAGCCAGAGAAAAACACGGAAGACGGTGGGGGGGGCATTCCCTCCCACGGCTTGTAAAAGCAGTCTAGAGGCTAATTAGCCGCTAGGATTGCTTTTACATGAAAGCCGACCGCTGGCTGAAAAGAATGATACCAAGATGATACCTAAACCTGCAGGCATCATTCTGGTATAACCATTCAAAGTCGTGAATGGCGTACCTGAAGACAAAAAAATGGTTAACAATAAAGCACAGTAAACGGTAAAGTATAAAAAATTGCATACCTGAAAAGCAAACATGATAAAACATAATAACAATAAAACATTGCATAATAGAATACAGTAAAAAAGAGCAGAACAATAGAGAGAGAAAATAGAGAGAGAGAGAACAATGAAACGACAACTATTTTTTTTTATTTTATATATATTTTTTTTTTTTACACTTTTTTTGTAACTAACTTTTATAACGGTAACCGGTTCCAGGTTCGGGTCTCTCAAAATGCGATGGCATCTTGGGAGACCCTGTGAAAGTGTGCCTAGTCTGTGCAATGCTGTACCCTACGCTAATACTCAACTAGTGAATGGTAGATTTCAAAACATTCACCAATGCAAAGACCAGGATTGTCAGGACAGGAGGGACAATAATAGCGGGTGTCACGCCTATATCCGCACTTGCTGCAGAAACAACATCTTTTTTGGGGGGGTTCGTTGGGTAGGGGTACTCGGGAGGACATAAAGAAAATGCCTCTCATGCAGCTGACTGCATTTGGTTGGGGATGTGAATGGGGGAAGTACGGGCGCTGCAGAAGCGGTGGGTTCCCAATTAGGATTGGCGAATGCAGCAGGAAGGGCACTATGGGCACGACGGGCCTGTGTTTGTCTTCTTGGTGGCAGCGCGACACTACTTGTGCCTCACCAGCTTGAACTGCACTTATGGGACTCGCCACGTCACCAAGTGTTACTGCAGTGCTGGTTTGACTACGACCGGGGTGTACTAGACCGCTGGCGCTTGCCAGTTCAATAAAAAGCTACCAAAAAAACTGTTAGCGATCGCAGGGATCAGGCCTGACTCTGCGAATGCTGCAGTTATGCGTTAAGTGTTTTGTAAGTGACAGTGATCAATCGATACTGCACTTGGGTGGGCTGAGCTGGGCCGGGCGGAGGGGCAAAATGCAGGTGCTAGCAGGTATCTGGGCTGATCCCGCTAACACTGCGTTTTTGGGAACCCTAAACTGCTGGGGACGCCAGTATAGATCTGATCGGATCAGATATTGATCCGTTCAGATACTATACCACTAAGGGAGGCGTATGCTGCGTGCGTGGGTGTTAGCGGTACTGGCGCTAACCTGACGCTGCTTGGGGCTGGTGCTTGCCAGTTCACCAAAATACTACCAAAAAAACTGTTAGCTACCGCAGGGATCAGGCCTGACTCTGCGAACGCTGCAGTTATGCATTTAGTGTTTTGTAAGTGACAGTGATCGATCGATACTGCACTTGGGTGGGCTGGGCGGAGGGGCAAAACGCAGGTGCTAGCAGGTATCTGGGCTGATCCCGCTAACACTGCGTTTTTGGGAACCCTAAACTGCTGGGGATGCTAGTATAGATCTGATCGGATCAGATATTGATCCGATCAGATACTATACCACTAAGGGAGGCGTATGCTGCGTGCGTGGGTGTTAGCGGTACTGGCGCTAATCTGATGCTGCCTGGGGCGACGCATATCACCGCCGGGCAATCAGGGAGCTAAACCTTTATTCGGTAATAAACGGCGGGTGCCCTGACACTATAAAAAAATAAACAAACTAACCAGCGTTAACCGTAACACTTATACGGTGATCAGTGGTGAAAGGGTTAACTAGGGGGCAATCAAGGGGTAAAACATTTATTCGGTAGTATATGGGGGTCCCTGTCACTATAAAACGCTGACGGCGAACCTAAATATTTACGTCCCTAACTAGCGTCACCAGCGACACTAATACAGCGATCAGAAAAATGATCGCTTAGCGACACTGGTGACTGGGGGTGATCAAGGGGTTAAAACTTTATTAGGGGGTGTTAGGGGGGTACCCTAGACCTAAAGGGGGCTAACAGTAACTGACCTAACACAGTAACTGTCACAAACTGACACCAATACAGTAATCAGAAAAAAAAAAAAAAAACCTGCTTGGTGTCAGTTTGTGACAGGGGGGGTGATTGGGGGGTGATCGGGGGGGCGATCGGGGGGGGATCGGGGTGTTTTGTGTGCCTGGCATGTTTTACTGTGTGTGTAGTGTGTTTTCACTCACAGTGATGTCTTCTCCCCTCGGCGCTGGAACGGAAACTACCGAGCCGAGGAGAGATGACATAATTTCCTTTGCTGCTGTTTAGCAAACAGCAGCAAAGGAATGTTCCTATTGGCCGGCGGCGATCGCGAGGGGGGGCCACGAACGGATGGCCTCCCCCTCACCTCCGATCGCCGGGGAACAAAAGACGACTGCCTTGGGCACCGGGGGGGTCCGATCGGACCCCCCACCCGCGGAAGGCAAATCACGTACATGTACGTGATTTTGCCTGTCCGTGCCGCCTTGCCGACGTACATCGGCGTGAGGCGGTCGTCAAGTGGTTAAAGTCTATGGGACACGAATGTGAAAAATCAAAAGTGCTAATTTTAAAAGCTTATATGCAAGTTATTGCCATAAAAAAGTGTTTGGGGACCCGGGTCCTGTCCCAGGGGACATGTATCAATGCAAAAAAAGTTTTAAAAAAACTGACGTTTTTTCAGGAGCACTGATTTTAATAATGCTTAAAGTGAAACAATAAAAATGAAATATTCCTTTAAATATCGTGCCTGGAGTGTGTCCTTAGTATGCCTGTAAAGTATCGCATTTTTCCCATGTTTAGAACAATAACACAGCAAAATGACATTTCTAAAGAAAAAAATGTAATTTAAAACTACTTGCGGCAATAAAGATACAAATCTTTGAAAAAACGGCATGGGACCCACCCAGTCCATTACCAGGCCCTTTGGGTCTGGTATGGATATTAAGGGGAACCCAGCACTCAATTTTTTTTTTTTTAAATGATGTGGGGGGTCCCTAGGCCCCCAGGCACTATATACTCTGAACAGCAGTATATATAATATGCGGCCTGCCCTATATACTCTGCAGAAAATTGGGCCTTAGGTGTTGGTGGTACCAGAACACTGTAAGCCCTCACAGTTACTCTTGGTGGGAGCAGGAACGAGCCCTGCTGTGAAATATTATATCAAGAATTGTAATTACATGCCCCTGTTAAACAGGGGCAGACAATTTGGGTCTTTAGTGGTGGTGGTGCCACAACACTGTAAGCCCCCACAGATACTCTTGTTGGGCACAGGAACGGGCCCTGCCGTGAAATATTATATCAAAAATTGTAATTACATGCCCCTGCTAAACAGGGGCAGAAAACTTGGGCCTGGGGTGGTGGTGGTGCCCTAATCCAAAAATATTGTTGGAAGCTAGCATCATCAATATTGAGGAGGAATAGGATAGTCAGCATAGGCAGTCTTCAAGGAATCTCAGATCCATAGCAAATTCAGTCAGTTACATCATCATCAGGTGCTTGATAGCTGCTGATCCAAGACTGATTCATTTTTATGAATGTGAGCCTATCAACGGATTCTGTGGACAGGCGCACTCTTTGATCCGTTACAAACCCTTCAGCAGCACTGAATGTGCATTCAGAAAGCACGCTGGATGCAGGACAGGCCCGTAGCTCAATTGCATATTGAGCAAGTTCTGGCCAGTGGTCCATCCTCAAGACCCAGTAACCTAGTGGATGCTCTGTTGCAAAAGTCTCCAAGTCTGCTTTTGCCCCTAGATATGGCGCTGAGGATTGAAAAATTGTTTAAAGGCATAGGTCAGCTGGCCACCTTCTCCACTGGTCATCCTCTGACTGAACGAAGCCTCAGCAACACGTTGTCCAGCACCTAGAAATGGTAACCTCCCAGGGTTTGGAAATGCGTTGCACAAACCTTTCATCAAGGCCTCCTGGAAATGTTTCAATCTCTGCTCCCTCTGTGAAGGCAGGATGAGTTCTGCAAGCTTACCCTTGTAACGTGGATCAAGAAGCGTTGCCAGCCAATAATGATCCCTTTCCTTGTGTTAGGAAAGTCCCCGTGGAAGACGCAGTACTGGCCGCTCTGGAGCACGCCTATGTGCGCTGGTGCATGTTGGTGAGCATGCGCCTGTGTGCACTATGGTGCGTGTTGGTGAGCGCATCTGTGAGCACTGGTGCACGGGCCTGTGCGTGCTGGTGCACGTGCGTGCGCTGCGCTTGGCGCCAATCAGTCTATTTAAACTGTGCGTGCTGGTGCACGTGCGTGCGCTGCGCTTGGCGCCAATCAGTCTATTTAAACTAGAAGTGCACTCCGAATCAGTGCTGTCTGATCTGCAGCTCTCTGTGACCCTTGCTCTTGTTTACCTGTCTTGTACGTTTGATCTCCTGACAACCCGGCTTGCCCCTTGGATTCTCCTTGTCTTCTGCCTGCACCTGAACTCAGCCTGCCTTTGACTCCGAACTTGTCTGCTCCTCTGGTACCTTGTTGCCTGCCTGTTATCAACCCGGCCTATGCCCTGACCTGTTTGCCCCGCACTTGCTCCAGCATCATCTACCTGTGCATCTGCCTGCTTGTCTGCTGTTCAGTTGGTGATCATCTCCCCTGCATCTGAGATCCAAGAGCCCCCCTTCCTGCAACTAACCCACCAGGCTCTCATACCACTCTGTACTCCCGTGCCTCCTGTTTGCTCTACCAGGGGCTGCGAGTCAGATACATAAGGGAGACCTTCCTCTGTTCCATTGGGCTCATCAGCCAGGTACGTGAAAGTCTGACACCTTGATACCATGAATCCTAGGGTCCTTTGCCAGGCTTTGCAGAATCGGGGAGGCCATACAGCGTAAGTTTGCAGAGGCATTCAATTCTGAGTCCTCTGGGTCACTAAGGATCACATTATATGTAACTACCTCCTCTCAGCCACGTACAACTCCTTGGGTTTCTGGGGACTGAAAACCATCCCTTGAAGACTGCTGCTGTGTTATCTTCTACATCCATTGTGACACAATCCTCCTCCTCTTCTTGCATGTTTGTTTGGCGGGCCTGCAGGAATACTATCTGGATAAAATGGGCCTTGAGAGGTAAGGAAGTGCTCCTCTTCCTCTCGCTGTTCTGCCTCAAGCATTGTCGCTGCTCACCATCCTTGTGGTCTCCTCAAATGGTGACAGGACAGTGGATGCATCCTTGATCAGTAGCCACTGGCGTGGCAAAAAGAAGCCAAGCTCCCCTGACCCTGTCCTGTTGCCATACTCACACAAATAGTCATTGATGACCCTCTGCTGTGTGTGCAGCCTCTGCAGGATTGCCAACGTTGAGTTCCACCCGTTGGGCATGTCACAAAAAAAGGTGGTTGGTGGGCAGGTTGCATTCTCTTTGAATGTCAGCCAGCCGAGCACTGGCATTGTATGACTGGCGGAAATGAACACAGAGTTTTCTGGCCTACCTCAGGAGAGCCTGTAAGCCTGGGTACCTGCTCAAGAACTACTGCACCACCAAATTCAGGATGTGTGCCAAACATGGAACATAGGTCAAGTGTCCCTGTCTGAGGGTGGAGAGAAGGTTGGTGCCATTGTCGCATACAACCATTCCTGGCTGAAGCTGGTATGGCGTCAACCACCTCTGAGCCTGCCCCTGCAGAGTTGACAAAATCTCTGCCCCAGTGTGGCTTCTGTCCCCTAAGCAGACCAACCATGCATCCCATGGCATCTTTTAGCCTGACTGCTTGCATAGCCCCTTGAACGCTTACGGAGCACTGCTGCTTCAGAGGACAAATCTGCAGAAGAGGCCATAGAGGAAGAAGAAGATGAGGGGTGGAGGAGAGATCTGTGGAGGAATCACCACTAGCATTATGGAGGCGTGGTGGTGGAACAAGCTCCAACAACACTGAACCCTGTCCTGCATCCTTCCCAGCTGCCAGGAGAGTTACCCAGTGCACCATGAAGGAAAGGTAACGTCCCTGCCCATTCTTGCTGGACCATGAGTCAGCAGTAATATGCACCTTGCTGCTGACCACCCTGTCCAACAAGGCCAAAACATTGCATTCCACATGCCGGTAGAGAGCCAGAATGGCCTTCTGTGAAAAGAAATGATGTTTTGAAACCTGCCACTGAGGTACAGCACACTCCACAAATTCATGAAAGGGGGCAGAGTCTACCAGCTGAAAAGGCAGCAGTTGCAGTGTTAGCAATTTGGCCAAGCTAGCATTTAGACACTGAGCATGTGGATGGCTGGGACCAAATTTCTTATTCAGCAACTGCAGTAGGGAAATTTTGCCTGCTAAAATCAGATGGTGGTGTACTGCTAACAGATTAGCTGCAAGTACTTGGGACACCTATTGCTACACCTTCATTGTTCTCAGTTCAGGTTTTTGAGAGGACTGAAGGTATAGTAGGGTTGGAGATCCTAGATGAGGAGCAAGGAGAAGTCCGCCTTTTTCTTTGATGTGGGTCTTCCAAGTGCTGTTTTCAATGGACTGCATGGCAGGTCGTCATATGTCTGATCAAACATGTGGTGCCCAAGTGGCTGCTGTTCTGGCCACACTTGATCCACTTCAGACATAGGTTGCCAACAGCAACGGTGTGATCTGCTGCACACATGTCGAAAAAGGCCCACACCAAGGAACTTTTAAAGGTCAGTGGGGAGTCAGCAGCGCCCTGCACCTGCGGAGCTCTGCGGTGTGCAATAGGGTGGCTGCCCTTAAGCTGCGCCCTAGAGGACATGCCTCATTGGAGTTGTTCCTCCTCCTCCTCTCTTCTCTCAGGCACCCAAGTACATTCATTGGCCTCATCATCCTCTCCCTCCTCGTCACTGGAGCAAACTTGGCAGTATGCTGCAGCTGAGGGAACATGACTGCCAGTCTTGTCCTTCTTGGGGACCCCCATAATGTTTGCTCTTCGGCGAACGGGTGAACAATCGATGTTCGAGTCGAACTTATGTTCGACCCGAACATCAAGCTCATTTCTACTCAAGACCAGTGACTGTTCAAGTCAGTCCAACTCGGTCTCCAGCACAAAACAAGGTATACTGTGTCTGAGGCTACATACAGTTTATACAGTGCGCCTAGTGGGCACACATGTCAGTGCAGAAAAAAGTTCATTTAGGCCAGCTTGGCCCAAACTAACTATTTAAAGCGAAGGTAAACCTGGGCATTAGCTCTAGGAGACTACAGATTACACAACGGTGTAACAATGGTCAACAACATGACTTTTTAATTAGGAAGAAATAAGTAAAAGTACAGGCAGGTGTTTTATTACAAGAAGTTCGAGCACTATAGAAAAAAGTGGCCAAATTCACACTGCTGTATGTTCTGAGGTCTCTTCTTGTCTATAGAAAAATATTCTGCGCTAGGTGATATAAGTGTTAATAATCAATATAGTTGACAGCTGCACTCACAATATTGCACACACCAATAAGAACGCTATAGAAAAAAGTGTTGCGCTGTCTTCACAAAATAGTGATAAAATTATGTGCATACCACAATAAAGCATACTGCAAAATAAATTAAAAGGGTGTAATTCATATAAACATAACATGCAAAAAGTGCTTTAAAATGAATAACTAAATAAATAAATCAGTTGTAGTTAATCAGTGTGATGATCGACCACTTGAATAAACTCTCTTCCTCTCCACAGTTATATGACCCGATGGTGATCTCACGCTGATTTGCCTGCTGAGAGTCATTCTCTATGGGATATATATCCATTAAGATGCTTTTGACCTGCAAGGGTCATACCTTTCCGATAAGGAGAGAATTCTCACTTCTGGGAGTGGAGCATGTTTTTGGTGACACAGCACGGATGTCAATATGAATATATGAGTGGAACATCACCTTTTTTACTAACTGGAAGCTGGGACTGATATTATCTTATTGTTTGTGGAACTTTGAACTTTATTCTTTGCATGATTCGCATGGAATAATTGGTTGTTAACTATTTGAACTTATTTGATTTATTTATTTCGTTATTGATTTTGAAGCACTTTTTGCATTTTATGTTTATACGAATTACATCCTTTTAATTTATTTTGCAGTATGCTTTATTGTGGTATGCACATAATATTAGCACTATTTTGTGAAGACAGCGCAACACTTTTTTCTATAGCGTTCTTATTGGTGTGTGCAATATTGTGAGTGCAGCTGTCAACAATATTGATTATTAACACTTACACCACCTAGCGCAGAATATTTTTCTATAGACAAGAAGATACCTCAGAACATACAGCAGTATAAATTTGGCCAGCAGCAGGAAATTTTATTCAGGGATATGCCTAACTTTTATTTTTCTCTATAGGGACAGAAGGGTATCGTGAATATTATTGATATAATGTGAGGTGGTTTAGGTGCACGCTGTTCTTGCACATACCTTTTTCCTTTTAAACAATGAGGCTACATGCATCATAAACAGCTTAATGAACAGAAGGTCAGTAACAAGTGAATGTTCCACTTTAAGCACCCCAAAAAAAAAAAATGTAAACATTCAAAAAAATAAACAAACTCATCAGAGAAATGTAAAACCAAAATACCAACCCCGAATAAAAAAAAAAAAAAAAAAAAAAGCAAAGGAAGATTTGAAGCTAAAATAAATAAATGAAAAAGTTAAACCTAAATACCAAAATATCCTAAAAATAATCAAAAATGCCCTCAAAACGAAGCCCTTTTTTAATAATGGGAAGCCGTGCAGCAAAACATGCTATGGATAGGAGAGCAGCAAAAGGTGACTGCTGACCTCAAATCAACCACAAAAAAAAAATACAAAAAAGCCCTCGACAATACAAATGAAAAATGACAGCAAAGGGGTTGATTGCCCAAAGATATAGCAATCAGAAGCACATCAGAAGCAAAGAAAGTGCATAGATTTAGCACAATAAAACCCAAGAAATTTTAAAAGATAAAGCAGTCTATTTATAAAAAAAATGCAGCACAAATGTTTCAACATTCAGGTAGAAATCACAAATAATACTCATAATGTTTATAATATGTTTGAAATGTCAGTTTCTACTTCTTGACTTTCCCTGGTAAATGTAAAATTCCAAAACATTGGATCCTAAGAGAAAATAAAACATTCAACCAGGGAGTTTAAGAACATTTGACTAATAACACTATAGGCTAACACTATAGGCTAAAATATTCAACAAGAAGAAGAAATATTATTAGGGAGACCTCTGTGCTGTAATGTATGTTAAAAAATTGTAAAACTATTTGTCCTGTGAAACTTTATGATAAAACAAAATAAGTGCAGCGCAAATGGTAAAAAAAGTCCTTAAAATCTCATAAACCAAGCAATTGATCTTGGAAGGAAAACGCTGATGTAGTTCCCACAAGCACCAATAATCGCCAAAGCAGTAGTTATATGCGCTTACCGGACATGGTGGACCCCTTAATTATAGGAGGTCATATGGGTCTGGGTTCCTTAGGAACTGATTGCGACCTGGATCTCTTGAGGACACCGATAATCAACATCCACCAGTGGTCACTTGAAGACTGGATCTGGTTAATAACATCGCTCTGTGGGTTTCTTGATTAAATCCTCCAATCATTCCAGATCAGGGACTGGATCCAGGACAATTGTCCCCAGGGAGTAACCAGTGTGTGGAGAGATCCGATGAGGAAGGCACAAAGTTGGGAGAACTAGTGAAGAAAGTCCAGCATCCTCCACACCAGGGAGTTTAAGAATATTTGACTAATAACACTATAGGCTAACACTATAGGCTAAAATATTCAACAACAAGAAGAAATATTACTAGGGAGACCTCTGTGCTGTAATGTATGTTAAAAAATTGTAAAACTATTTGTCCTGTGAAACTTCATGTACATTTATTTTGTGTGAATGAGATTTATTTATTTTTTTATTGGGCTATTTTCTCTTGCGTCTGAGTGTATTTCATTTATGAGAACAGAGTAAATCAGGAAACTACAGCATTATGACCAATAGATGGAGCTAACGATCATAGTAAACAAGTATTTAAGTATATACAGTATCTCACAAAAGTGAGTACACCCCTCACATTTTTGTAAATATTTTATTTTATCTTTTCATGTGACAACACTGAAGAAATGACACTTTGCTACAATGTAAAGTAGTGAGTGTACAGCTTGTATAACAGTGTACATTTGCTGTCCCCTCAAAATACTTCAACACACAGCCATTAATGTCTAAACTGCTGGCAACAAAAGTGAGATGACCCTAAGTGAAAATGTCCAAATTGGGCCCAATTAACCATTTTCCCTCCCCTGTGTCATGTGACTCGTTAGTGTTACAAGGTCTCAAGTGTGAATGAGGAGCAGGTGTGTAAAATTTGGTGTTATCGCTCTCACTCTCTCATACTGGTCACTGGAAGTTCAACATGGCACCTCATGGCAAAGAACTCCCTGAGGATCCCCTTTACAGATTACCCAATTTGAACAGTGAAGTTCCATCTTTGCAACATTGTATCAATTCTGTATAGCAGTTTACTCTCCACAATAGCTGATTTATTACACTGCCAGTGATGAGCAGAGGAATCGCCATACCCTTAGGGAAGGTCTTCCTCATATTATTTTCTCTTCTGTTCTTAGCCTATAGTGTAATGCCCTGTACACATGATAGGATTTTCCGACAACAAAATCCATGTTTTTTTTTTCCGACAAAAAAAAGTTTCCGAAACTTGTCTTGCATACACACGGTCACACAAATCTTGTCGGAAATTCCAAACATCTAGAACACGGTGACGTACAACGCATACGACGTGCTGAGAAAAATTAAGTTCAGTAGCCAGTGTGGCTCTTCTGCTTGATTCCGAGCATGCGTGGAACTTTGTGCGTCGGAATTGTGTACACACGATCAGAATTTCCGACAACGGATTTTGTTGTTGGAAAATTTGAAATACAGATCTCAAATTTTGTGTGACGAAAATTCTGATGGAAAATGACCGATGGAGCCTACACATGGTTGGAATTTCCGACAACAAGCTCCCATCGAACATTTTCCGTCGGAAAATCCTATCTTGTGTACGGGGCATTAGGCTTCTTTCTATATTGGTCAATTCTTTACCGCTTCTGGGTGAAAGACCTTAAAGCTAGAAAAATGTAGCAACAGACATTTCAAATATAATACAAACATTATTTCTGACTTTCATACAAATGCTAAAACACTCTCACAGTAATTTTGTATAAATAGACCCCATAAAGGATTGCACTTACATGTGTTCAAAAGAACAGCAATCACCAGGGTAGATCAGTTTTGCTAGATGACAGTTTAATCTTCAAACCTCCTCCAATTCTGCAGCTCACTCCTCTCCTTACTAGGGATGGGCCGAACACCCCCCTGTTCGATTCGCAGCAGAACATGTGAACAGGCAAAAAATTCACGCGAACACCATTAAAGTCTATGGGACACGAATGTGAAAAATCAAAAGTGCTAATTTTAAGGGTTAATATGCAAGTTATTGTCATAAAAAGTGTTTGGGGACCTGGGTCTTGCTCCAGGGGACATGTATCAATGCAAAAAAAAGTTTTAAAAAGTCAGTTTTTTCGGGAGCAGTGATTTTAATAATGCTTAAAGTGAAACAATCAAAGTGAAATATTCCTTTAAATTTCGTACCTGGGTGGTGTCTATAGTATGCCTGTAAAGTGGCGCATGTTTCCCCATGTTTAGAACAGTCCCTGCACAAAATTATATTTCTAAAGGAAAAACAAGTCATTTAAAAGTACAAGTGGTAGCGCCGGCAGCTATAATGAATTGTCGGGTCTCTGCAATACTCATAAAAGTCATTGAAAAAAATGGCCTGGGGTTCCCCCACAGTGCATTACCAGACCCTTTGGGTCTGGTATGAATATTAAGGGGAACCCCGAACCAAAATTAAAAAAAAAATGTGTGGGGTCCCCCCAAATTTCATACCAGGCCCTTCAGGTCTGGTATGGGTATTAAGGGGAACCCCTCACCAAAAAGAGGGGGGACGAGAGAACGCCCCCCCTCCTGAACCGTACCAGGCCACATGCCCTCTGGTATGGAAATTAAGGGGAACCCCGGCCAAAATTAAAAAAAAAAAAATGACGTGGGGGGTCCCCTTCGAAATCCATACCAGACCCTTATCCGAGCACGCAACCTAGCAGGCCGCAGGAAAATAGGGGGGACGAGAGAGCGCCCCCCCTCCTCCTGAACCGTACCAGGCCACATGCCCTCAACTTTGGGAGGGTGCTTTGGGGTAGCCCCCAAAACATGTTGATGGGGGCAAGGGCCTCATCCCCCACAACCCTTGCCTGGTGGTTGTGGGGGTCTGCGGGCAGGGGTGCTTATTGGAATCTGAAAGCCCCCTTTAACAAGAGGACCCCCAGATCCCGGCCCTCCCCGTGTGAAATGGTAATGGGGTAAATGTACCCCTACCATTTCACAAAAAAGTGTCAAAAATGTTAAAAAAGACAAGAGACAGTTTTTGACAATTCCTTTATTAATGTCTCCTTCTTTCCCTGCTTCTTCTTCCATCTACTTCTAGTCTTCATTCGGTTTTCTTCCTCCATCTTGTTCTTCTCCCACTTCTGGTACGGTTCAGGAGGGGGGGGGCGCTCTCTCTTTCCCCCTCTTTTCCTGCGGCCTGCCAGGTTGCATGCTCGGATAAGGGTCTGGTATGGATTTTTAGGGGGACCCCCACGCCATTTTTTTTTTAAATTTTGACATGGGATTCCCCTTAAAATTCATACCAGATCTGAAGGGCCTGGTAATGCACTGTGGGGGAATCACAGGTCGTTTTTTTCAATGACTTTTATGAGTATTGCAGAGACCCGACAATTCATTATAGCTGCCGGCACTACCGCTAGTACTTTTAAATGACTTTCTTTTCCCTTAGAAATGTAATTTTGCTCTCAGACTGTTGTAAACATGGGAAACATGCGCCACTTTAAAGGCATACTATAGACACCCCCCAGGTACGAAATTTAAAGGAATATTTCACTTTTATTGTTTCACTTTAAGCATTATTAAAATCATTGCTCCTGAAAAAACTGACATTTTTAAAACTTTTTTTTTGCATTGATACATGTCCCCTGGGGCAGGACCCAGGTCCCCAAACACTTTTTATGACAATAGCTTGCATATTAACCTTTAAAATTAGCACTTTTGATTTCTTCCATAGACTTTTAAAGAGTGTTCCGTGGCTTTCGAATTTGCCGCGAGCACCCCAAATTGTTTGCTATTCGGCGAACGGGCAAACAGCCAATGTTCGATTCAAACTCATATTCGACCCGAACAGACAGCCCATCCCTACTCCTTACAGACACCAGCCAAAGACTATCTGGTCTGTAGCTGCTGTCTGCAGAGGGCTCTGAAAAGGAGGACTGCTCAGACCCAGGTATACACCATTCCTCTGTTTCTGGCTTGGCAATAATACAGAAGTGGAGGAGGAGGTCTGAGCTTAGAAGGCATATTTACCAAGGCTGTAAAGGATATAATCATGGTGAACTGTCTATTCCAATACCTGCTTTATATACCTAACATATATAAACTCAGCTTCTACGCTTATTAAGCCATTTTCAGATATTCTGCAAAGCTCAAAGCTTGCTTAGGAACTGGACTGACTGCAAGAGTTAACAGAGAAGTTTGCGCCTGCTTCCCAGAATACATTCAGAATATAACAACATAACACAAATGAATTAAAAGTGCTGCAAAGTACTGCAAGAATAAAAGCAACTTCCTCAAATGTGCATTTGTCACATATTTGCACTATATGTATTTTTATATATTTGTGGTTTGTATGAGCCAGTCTATCTGACCTATCTCAGAACTTATACGAAAATGTATAAAAATCTTGAGAAGCGGAAATATTAAACAGAAGTAACTTTTCCACTGAACTCGTGTCTGTCTCAGTGTGAGCTTACTTGAAGCATGCATGCTTTTGTATTCAACAATCTGATCAGGGGTAGATATAATGATATCGGAACTTTTGTTCTGAATCCAAAACATTTGGGCGCCCATTGTGGGGCTCGAGTCTAGGATCCCAAGGGATAGCCGATCGAGAAGGGAAAAGCCAACACGGAGACAGGAGGAGACTGATCACCTCTAAAAACGGTAAGACACTTTTGATATCTTGTATATCTAGTCTACTGTTTATCCTGTACCCGTGGCTGGTCAACCTCTGTGCCCATATCGGCTTCCTCAAAGACAGTTATTATTTTAGCCCTGAGTCTGTTGATAAATCAAGGAACCTGCAATTATATCTACCACCTGTTTTTGTTCTGTTCTGTTTTGTTGATTGATCTTGTGTTTTGTGGTGGCTGTTGGGAATGAGGGATTGATTATATAGTCACGGATAAAATTAGTTGACGTGGTTTAAACTTCTCCTGGGAAATATATTGTGCGGTAAAAGCATGGGAAAACCAGGAGGCGGCATCAGGACGTGGTTAAACTCCTCCTGGGGAACAAATAATTGTGCAGCTAAGCGCGGGTGCAAGGAAGTGCACGGGAGAACCAGGAGGGGGCGTCAGGAATACGCCCAGCGGTGGCTTGGGGATCCAGTGAGATCTGAACAATCCTGTATTCCTCTATGGTTGTCACACATCTTATTGCTTGTTGTTGGCTGTTGGTCACATTTTGTTGGTGGTGGTAATGTCATGTCCTAAGTGTGTTTGTGGTCTGTTATTTGGGATACATAAAGAGGGTTGGGGGTTGATTGAAGTGGTAGAGCCAGGATATAGGGCTGAGTCTCTTGGTTATAAACCCCTGTTCCCAGAGACCACACATGTATTGGTATTCAGATTAAATGTGCATTACCCAGTCAAACTTGAGGTTGGCAAGTCACCACAGGTTATAGGAAGTGAAGTTAGAAGGAGGGGACACGCAGCCAAAGGTGTCCGTTACTACAAGGAATTTGGGCATGATCCTGGGAAATGTAAATAACATTTGAAGTGGTGCATTATTGAATATTAACTGCTGTACTCCTTATCTGTTTGTTAGTTTGCAAGTGTCTTGCTGAGAGGCTTCTCTCTCCCTCTCTCTCTCCCTCTCTCCCTCTCTCTTTCTTTTGTGTAACGATGGAGCAAAAGTTAGTGAGGCCCAAAGAGGGCAGTTTGGCCTGTGACTTAGTATTAGAGCGGGAAGGAGAGGGTGCTGTCAAAAAGGGAAAGACATTGGCAAAAGTGTGTGGTTGATATGCATTTGGGTGGAAGGCTATAAGTAGATGAATGGCGTACTGTTTTTGAAACGTAAATAAGGTCTCTGTTGTCAGATTATGGGTTGCTACGAGCAGCAGATGCTTGGTTTAAAGTTGCAAATGCTATTCATGAAAAGGGGTGGACAGAACATGAAATTAATCAAAATAATCGAAATGGTTGTATTGTATAGGTGTATAGAAAACTAGAAAAGAGGAAGCTAAGTAGTCAGCCACCGCCCTATAATGGCGTCTGGTCCCCAGGAAGTAGACACTGCCCTTCGTCTACCGCCCCTCTGTTCTAAGTGACACCTCCCCCTGTGGCAACACGCCCTATGCCACCGCCCCCTGAACCGCCCACACCGAAACCCACCCACATGTTTCCAGTGATGGAACATAGTAGCAATCAATGTAGCATTTTAATTAAATAAATAATTTATGTATAGGGTGTCTTGATTATTTTAGAGTCTGACTTTAAGGAGTTTCTCTAATAACAGTAAATGTAGCAAATGTGCTATATTTATGCAAATGGTTTTAAATGTGTTTAAGCTTTATTAGCAATAATTGGGGACTTTAAAAATGTTCAATTTCAATCAAAAACATATTTAAGAGTATTATAAATAAAGAGGAAGTTTATGTATTCTGAGCGTTATGCCAGAAGAATTGTAGTTGATAACGAAAGAGGAATTGCTTTTCTTGCGTAATTCTATGTACTAGAATCACACATCTGAGCGTTTTGTAGTTTGGTAAAAAAAAAAAAAAAAAAAAAAACAATTATTCTCTATGGAGATGGTTCACATCTCCACTCTAATGCCCTGTATACACGGTCGGACTTTCCGACGGAAAATGTGCGATCGGAGCTTGTTGTCGGAAATTCCGACCGTGTGTGGGCTCCATCGGACTTTTCCATCGGATTTTCCGACACACAAAGTTTGAGAGCAGGCTATAAAATTTTCCGACAACAAAATACGATCGCGTCAATTCCGACCGTGTGTGGACAATTCTGACTCACAAAGTGCCACGCATGCTCAGAAGAAATTCCGAGATGGAACTGCTCGGTCTGGTAAAATTAGCGTTTGGAATGGATACAGCACTTTCCTCAGACTGCAATGTTTTAAATTGTTCAATGCAGCGCACTCTCTTCTTCTTTATAATGCTAGAAGAATGAAGTCGTTTTGCTGTTCATATTCACACAGACTTCTCACAAACTTCTTTCTTTGTTATTTATCATGATTTCATCAATATATTTAGATTTGTCACATCTGACCAAAAAGATATTTATTTTTATTTTTTTGTTTTGTATTGTTTTGAAGCCTGATTTTTTTTTGGTTTGTATTGTTTTCAAGCCTGATCTTGTTGTTAATTATTTTTATTTTTTGATTTTACATCCTGAATATTTTTGGGTGTGTTTTGTGTGTCAAGTTACCACAACACCATTATTATTTTGTATTATTTAATCTCAAGGAGATTGCTTGGTGTTGGTGTCTCTTGTAAATTTCACATTGTAGTTTACAAATGTACCTTCCTCCTCACAAACATACTGTGCTTTCTGAAGGAAAACACACATAGGCGAGTCTAATTGAAACAAAAAATCCTTTATTAAGGGCTCAGAACCAAACAAAGAGGAAGGCAACACTGGAGAAACAGAAGAAATTGGTGAAGCCTTTGACCCCCAGGGCAGACATCAATTATTTTCCTGCAAAATTGGTGGCCTGAGGAGTCCTTATCTAAGGGAGTGCAGTCTGGTCCAGAAGTCCCAGAGATCATGAAAGCAGCAGATGACATCTGTGTCCCCAGGTTGTGGTCATACAAGAGACTGCATCTTTTACCAGACCAGACTGAACCCAGGGTCATCACTCTCTGGTCTTCCTTCCAGGCTTCCTTCCACGCTGTGTCTGTGGTGTTGGAGTTGTGGCAGGAGGAGGAGGATGGTCTAACTCACACAGGTGGGTTTTGTGTGTGATTTCGCCCCTCACCCCTTTAGTTAGTGTTTTGTAAAGAAGGTCCTCACAAAGCTGGCGTTGACCCTCCTGCATGCCCTGCAGTTTTGTGGCAGCCATGCAGGCAAAGGCCTCTTCAGGAGTGGGGGTGGCTCTGAGGGACGCAGAAGCCTCCTGAATCAGCCTGAGTGCTGAATCCTGCACGTTACTCCCCTTCCTGGGTCTTTTGGTTGAGAGGCGGAGGGGAGGAACCTGCGATTCGGTCAGGCTCCTACTGGGCCTGGCCTTCTCCTGGCTGCCACTTAACCACTCCTCCTCCTGGCTGCCACTAACCCCCACCTCCTTCTGGCTGCCACATTCCACAGCCTCCTCCTGTGTGCCACATTCCAGAGCCTCGTCCTGGCTGAGGTCTTCCTGTGTATGAAAAAGGGACATAGTTTGAGTTTTTTATTCATCAATCACACACAATTTTCACCTCATGACTGTTGCAAATTGAATGTTAACAAATATAACAGATTATCATTCTGAGCCCAGCATTTTTCATTCTTGTCCCAATTATTTTTGCACACTACTGTCTATTGATATGTAAAACACTTTATTAAATCAGCAATTAATGATCAATAATATCTAGTAAACATCATTTATTTATTGACCAGAAATCTGTAGAACAATGCTATACCTGACTCCAGCTGGGCTCCTCCACTTCTTCCTGGCTGGAAGTCCCAGGTTGGACATCGGAAGCCTCAGCTGGGGTGGAAGATAGGGTGGAAGGAAGAGTGGAAGGAAGAGTGGAGAGGGATTCCCTGACTTCAGTGTGGTCTGACAGAAATCGCAGTCTCTCATAGTACCACAGCCTGGGGACATAAACATCATCTGCTGCTGCTCCTGATCTCTGGGAATCTGTGACCTTCTTGCGCTCCCTTAGATAAGTGCTCCTCAGGCCACCAATTTTGGCTTTTAAATAGGGGATGGTTGCCGTGGGGACCACCGGCTTCACCAACTCCAGCAGTTTCTCCAGCGCTGCCTGCCTCTTTTGTTTATTGTTGTATTGGGGGTGTTTGATCTGCCACAGACAGGGCAACTCCCTGTATTTGTCTCTGAACAGGGGGAGGAAGTTGTGGTCATTGAAGCCATCCATTTTATCTGCAAGACACAACACAAGACAAACCCTAATGTCATGCGAAACTCTCCTAATCTTGTTACAATATAGGCCTCAGTCTAGAAGCAGTATAGGCCCAAGTTTAGATCTTACCTGCGTTATCACGATCGGTGCCTCCGATACTCCTTCCTCCGCTCACAGATTGTACGTACTACGCACGCGTGTTACGCTTTATATACACTGCGCATGCGTGAAACTCCACCCGCCCCTGACGTTCTTTCTAGTCTATTCCCCGCCCCTTCTCGTTCGGCGCAGTGGGGGAAGAGCACATGGCGGAGACACAGCAGGTGTGTGAAACGTCCCGGAAGAGACAATTTAAGGACTCAAATACTGGAGAGGGCCGACTATGACGGGAAGTATGGACCTTACCCCAACCCCAATGTCAGAAAGGCCAAGATAATGGCGAAAGTGGTCAAAAGTCTGCAGAATAATTTTGGGGTATGACAATCGAAAGATCAGCTCAGGAAGCCGTGGTCAGACCTCAAATTAAGGGAGCACGAGCAGTACAGAAGGATCCAGAGAGTACTGCAAAAAAGTAAGTAGTTGTGCTGTGTTCCTACTCTTTATTTTTATTACGTTTGTGCTGCTCTATGTGCTTTCTTTATACTGTTGTACAGTTTAAAATGGCAACTTTCATGTTCATGGGCACATTGTTCATTCATATGAAACGTTGTTCGTTCGGCCTAGAAAACATTGTTTTGGCCATATGCATTTGAATACATTTTTTATGGCCTACTTCTCTTAAAATAATTTGGTTGTGTAGATGGGTTTGTAACTAGAATGAAATGCAAACTAGATTCTGTGTAAGGAGAGGACACTCAGCAGCATTTTTTACATCTGGACACTGGAGCACTAGTGTGGGACACAAGAACACCCTTTTTATTAGGGGCCCCACACAGGTACTCCAGTGTATACTATAGGGGTGACTCCATCTGTGAAGCTTGCACAAAACGGGTAAGTATTCAAGCTTGACAAAGGAAAAAAAAATTTCTTCATCTTGGAACTCTGGCAAAATAGACAATTGTACCCCACTTCCAAGCAATGTTTCATATTCCTATTTCTGCCATCAAATATCTGTGTGCTAAGTATACCTATTTTTTTTTACATAGGGTATAAAAGACTCGGAGGACACCCCTCATCCGAGGAGACCACAGACCCCCCACCTCAGGAAGAAGTGGAGATCCCACAAAGCCAACATGAGGAGGAAGACGTGGTAGAAATAGTCACCACATTAGGTGAGTGTCTGCGACCACAGGCTCAGGTAAGAGATGGATGTCGGCATATTTATAATACATGGTGTGTTTTTGTTTCTATCTTTTTAGGTGATCGTGATGTTGTGGATCCAGGTCATTTCACTTCTGAAAGTGCACAGATCCTGATTGGAGAGATCATGGGGTGTAATAGGGACTTGGAAAACATCCTGAAAAACATCAATGATGTTCAAAAAAAAATGAAGAACATCATTGATGTTTTAGGGAGAGTTTAAAACCCCTCCAAATCCCTTCCTTTTTTTGTGCTTTTTGGGATATAAAAATTTCTCACATTTTTTTGACATATTTGAGAAAAGCCAAATTTTGAAGATGCACATAGTGTGTCAACATGTGCTATCTGCTATCACGGGAGATCAATGTATGCGTTTTGTGGGTGCAACCCCTTCCTCAATAATAAAGTAGCTGGGAGGAAGGGGTTGTACCCCAAAACACGTCCCTTGATCCCCCGTGATGGCAGGTAGCACATGTTAACATTCGGTAATTTGTGTGCATCTTCAAAATTTGGCTTTTCCAGGGGTGACTTCACCCCATCTGAACGTAATATCAAACACAGTTTATAAATACTCATGTCTGATATTGAGTTCAATTTCTTTAAAAGTTGAACTTTGTAAGTTCCATATTTGTGTCTTTCTTGTTGGTTTTAAACATGCCTGTTTTACCTTAAATGGACATTTCTACTTTTAGTAATGTGACCCCAAAAATTGTTATACAACAAACATTTTGGTTTGTTTTAAAAACCTTTTCTAAATGCACATGTGATTGTGCTGGTATTAAAAAGATTGATAATCAAGAATGTGTGGATTATTGTTTCAACGCTCCAAAACTTTTGTTGTGCTCAAATTGGTGTTTTCTGTGACAATGGGGGTTATTTCCTAAGGGAAAATCCACTTTGCACTACAAGTGCAGTTTCAGTGCAGTTTCAAGTGCACTTGTAGTGCAAAGTGTCTTTGCCTTTAGTAAATAACACCCAACAGTGCTTTGTAATGTTACACAATCACGCCATTTTCAAGACTCACCACATTTCTTTCAGGGTCAGTTAAAAGCAACACAAGCAGTAAATGTCACCAAAGATTTTAGTAGTTAAAATGATTTTTTTATTTTAAAAATGTTTCAGACATTGTCTGGCATATTTATGGCCCCCCTACCTGCAAAGTAATCAAGGTATCTAAGACGGACCTCACTGGCACTCAGGGGAGGCAAGCCAGGACGGCCACTTTCAAGTGCCATCAGGGTTGGTACATTATGAATTCTGGCCTCAGGCCCAACTGAGGCAGCATAGTTGGCAGAATTTTGCCTTAAAAAGTTGTGTAGAACACAGCACGCCAGGATGATATGATTCAGTTTGTACTCCGCCATGTGTATGTGTGTAAGATATAGGCAGAACCGGCTGGCCATGATTCCAAATGTGTTCTCCTCCACTCTTCTGGCTCTGGCCAGCCGGTAATTAAAAACCCTCTGTTCTGGGGTGAGGGTCCTCATAGGGAATGGCCACATAAAATGGTCCCCTAGAGCAAATGCTTCATCAGCAATGAAGACGAATGGGAGTCCTTCCACATTGTCTTCTGGAGGTGGCAAGTCCAAGCTGCCATTCTGGAGATGCCTGTAGAACTCCGTCTAGGCGATGACTCCACCATCGGACATCCGGCCATTCTTCCCCACATCCACATACAGGAACTCGTAAGTAGCCGACACCACCGCCAACATCACAATACTATTGAACCCATTATAGTTTTAATAGTATGACTCCGAGTTGGGTGGTGGGACGATATGGACATGTTTCACATCAATTGCCCTTCCGCAGTTAGGAGTCCCACTGCTGGGCAAAGTGGGAGGCCACAGTCTGCCATTCCTGTGGGTTGGAAGGAAATTGTGGAGTCAAACAAGAAAAAAAAATTTATAATTTTGCACCTAAACAGGGAAAGCAGATTAGACACAAACATTCTTGGCCAACATCAGTATAACATTTATTTTAGGGAGTTTTGAAAGACCAAGGTATAAGGTCCTACTATCAGATCCCCCCCCCCATGGGCCATTTCTAACATTTTAGGGGGGAGATGTTTTGGACAGGGAACCCTCTCCACTTCATTGAGAGATGAATGCCTAAATAATGTGTATTACTTTGGCCAGCCCCTCCTCACTTACACTATTGACAGCCCACTGGACATGTAAGACGTGTCATAATACAAAGATATAAATACACATTGTACACATTTTAGCACATTTGGACATTCTGCTATTACCTATCAAGATAATAATAGTATACAAAAACTTTAAACAGTACCATTTGAAAGTATACAGGCAGGCCCTTGCACTACATGCTTTGGGGAATTCATCCATACATTTGACCACAAAAGAGATGGGTATAGTGTGTATGGGTTTGTATCAGCAGATAGATGATTGAGGATAGATAGAGAATTGGTATCAGCTGACTTAGCAGTTGGGGGGAGGGAGGGTTCCAAATGATTTGGGGACCCAAAAAAAAAGCCTCTGGCACTCTGCCTGAATTTAAAGCACAAATCACATTTTTAAACATTTTAGGGGGGTTTTAGGGTAAAGCACTACTATGGAGCTGACAAAATACACTGTTAAGTGACTACATGAGGTGAATATAGGGCCAGGAGAGCATGCTGGGGAGGTAAGTGAAGGCAAATATGCATGAAGGACAAAAAAAATAATTACATAAAAATCCAGCATGCATGAGGACAAAGGGGACATTCACTGCATATTACAATCATGGTAATTAGGGAAAGAGGAAAGAAATACAAAACATTATCAAACATTAAATACAATAAAATGTGATATTAAAGGATAAATCTTAACTTAATATACTCCTTCTGCAGGACCTGAATGATGGCAGAACAGGTCTCTGGGATAATGATCCCCAGAGCCTGGGGGGAGATGCCTGTCGAGAACTTAAGGTCCTGCAGGCTTCTCCCCGTCGCCAAGTACCGCAGGGTGGCGACTAGCCTCTGCTCCGGAGTGATGGCATGCCTCATGCAGGTATCCTGCCTGCTGATATAGGGGGTCAGCAAAGCCAACAAACGGTGAAATACGGGGTCCGTCATCCGGAGAAAGTTCCTGAAATCATCAGGATTATTCTCACGGATCTCACGGAGCAAAGGCATGTGACAGAACTGGTTACGCTGAAGCAACCAATTCTTGCTCCGTGAACTCTTCCCCACCCTGTTCATGGACTGGACTTGTGTCAAGGTAAGGACCCCAACACCAAGCCCCCACACAGCACGAACTCTACGAGGAGTACGTATACAACATGGCTAGAAAACGGTCAGCTGCTCAGAACGAAGTAACAGAACGCACTGAAGAACAGCAAGGCCTGTGAAGAGCGACCTGAAAAACATCAATGAGCGAACAAGAATGCACTGAATAATCCAATACAAACTGACTGCATGCACTGAAGAGCAGATACAAACCCACAAGCACAAACTGAACAGCAGAAAACGATCTGAAAACCACGAGTCTGAAAAAGCGCAAATCGTCTCTCACCAAACTTTTACTAACACGAGATTAGCAAAAGGAGCCCAAAGGGTGCCGCACTTGGTTCAGAACTGCCCTTTTCTAGTCTCGTCGTACACGGTGTACGTCGCCGCATTCTTGGTGATCAGAAATTCCGACAACTTTGTGCGACCGTGTGTATGCAAGACAAGTTTGTGCCAACATCCGTCGGAAAAAATCCATTGATTTTGTTGTCGGAATGTCCGATCAATGTCCGATTGTGTGTACAGGGCATAAAACGCCTGAAGCCAATATGTGTACAAGAGGTCACACAAGAAAAAGGCAAATCTGTTGAGAAATATCACAACAGAATAGCACAAATGTTTATTGATTTGAGTTTTAGCGTGCTGAACAAAACACATAGACGCATGTTAGCTGCCACATTTGTCTCAGGTCTTAAAGAGTCAATCCGAAGGCCAGAGTATAGAGTAATGGAGCTTGAGATGTTGTTATTAGTGGTTATTAGGTCCAGAATCCTCACAGAGCAGTAGAGAGTAGTTCCTCTCATGATGGCCTCTGACACACCCTATTTGCGCTCACCAGTACCAACTACACGTGTGTACCCTGTTGCTGCAGTCAAGGTCATCCCTTTGCCTCAAGGTCAAAAGCCCCATCCATGCCTTTCTAGGATTAATCTCCTACTGCCGTTCTTTGATCCCAGTCCCAGAAGCCTCCCTCTCGATGCAACCCCTTTACGATGCCCTGAAATCTGACCCTTTCCTGCTTTCTCCAGAAGATGTGGACAATTTTAAAGGTCTAAAGACGATCCTCCCAGACTATGAAAAGACTTTCAAACTGTTTGTCTCAGAGAGACAAGGACATGCCACAGGAGTTTTGGCTCAGGCCCAGGGTAACAGACTCAGACCCATTGGGTATTACTCCTGTCTTTGCAGCCCAATGCCCCTCATGACATAACTGCCATACTGAACCAAGAACAGCCCTAACACCTGTCCACAGCAAGACACCTAAGACTCCAGTGTGCCTTGCTTCTCCCCGATAACATCACCATCCTCCGATGTGATAACCCATCCATTCTGCTTCCTCTTCTCGAGGGGGAAACCTCTTTGGAGAATAATCCTCACCTCACCGAAGTGATGAAGATGGAAACAAAACACTTACCGACAGTCAGCGAAACAGCCCTTGAGAATCCTGACTTGACAATTTTTGTGGATGGTTCCAGGTATGCAGGCATTACCTTCCTCCATGTCTGCCCAGGATGCAAAACTCCAGGCCCTAACTATGGCATGCAAATTGGCAGAAGGAAATTTTGAGATCATCCGCAAAACCAGAGGGTTCCTGACAACAGCAGGAACACCTGTAAAACTCAGTGCAGCTATCAAGGACTTAATGGATGCCCTACTCCCCTCGGCACAAGTGGCTATATTTAAGGTAATGACGCACGGCAAGCTGGTTTCCCAAGAAGCACGAGGCAATCAACTGGCAGATACTGCTGCGAAACAAGCTGCAGATGGTATGCGAGAAGTGGTCAGCAGAGTGAATGCACCTATTCTGGATGACCCAATAGACACCCCTGAAGAGACTGTACAAACCACCATGATTCTACAAAACCCTCCTGTGAACAGGACTCCCCTTAAGGAGCAACAAGAGGCAGCTGACAAAGAAGAAAAAAAAGTGTGGATCAAAAAAGGAGCCACAGAAGTTGAAGGAATCATGGAATGAAACAAGAGTCTGCCACGTGGGCCGGAAGCCTATCCCGTCACCAACATGACAGCAAAAATCACAGCATAAAGACTTTTAACAGAAATAGTGTGCAGATATGGTGTCCCAGAGGTCATAGAGAGCGATCAGGGGCCTTTTTTTGGCCTCAGAGACCAAGGAAATATGGGCAGCTTTGGGGGTGACACTAGCTTTCCACACCCCATACCATCCTCAGAGCAGTGGGAAGGTGGAAAGATTGAATGGCACAATAAAATCTAGAATGCTAAAAATGTCTCAGGAAATGGGAATGAGTTGGCCAGACAGCCTACCCATTGCCTTATTCAGTGTTAGGTACACTCCAAGGGGAAACCATGGTCTTTCACCCTATGAGATATTGTTTGGTTCAGCCCCCATACTGGGTTGTTATTTCCCACAACAGTTGCACAATCTGATGTATTGACTGATTATGTGACTGCTTTATCTCGAGAATTAACCCATATCCATTCAGAAGTGTTTTCTTCCATTCCAGATCCTGAGCTAGATACGGGAACGCACAGGCTGGTTCCTGGTGACTGGGTCCTGATAAAGAAGTTTGTGAGAAAACATACTCTTGAACCCAGATATGATGGTCCTTTCCAGGTTCTCCTAACAACTGCCACATCAGTCAAAGTGGCCGGGAAGAACACGTGGACACACGCCTCCCACTGCAAGAAAGTTCCTGTACCTGAGGAAGAGGCAGGGGGGACCAAACAATGATTCTGCATATCCTTTTCATAGTAATCATTGCCCAGGAGCAAGAGGTAGCCATCAAACATGATGAACAGATAATTTGAGGTAATATGTACAAGATCCAGTTCTGGGATGAAGCAGTAAGACCCATGACTGTGTATGTATGCGTCACTGACACCTATTGGGGTAACAACTGTGATTCTTGGGGAGCAGTGGGTTGGAACACTGGGGGTACAAACTGGGGGTACAAACCTGCAAACGTCCAAAATAGAAAAGGCAAAAATGGGAAGTCACTCTAATGCCCCGTACACACGGTCGGATTTTCCGATGGACAATGTCCGATCGAAGCACGTTGTCGGAAATTTCGACCGTGTGTGGGCTCCATTGGACATTTTCCATCGGATTTTCCGACATACAAAGTTGGACAGCAGGAGATAAAATTTTCCGACAACAAAATCCGATCGCGTCAATTCCGACCGTGTGTGGCCTGTTCCGACGCACAAAGTGCCACGCATGCTCAGAAGAAATTCCGACACGGGACAGCTCGTTCTGGTAAACTTAGCATTCGCAATGGATACAGCACTTTCGTCATGCTGCAATGTTCAAAATGGTTTAATACAGCGCACTCTCTTCTTCTTTATAATGTGACAAGAATTAAGTAGTTTTGCTGCTCATATTCACACACACTTCTCACAAACTTCTTTCGTTACTATTTATCGGGATTCCCTCAATATATTTTGATTTCTCACATCTGACAACATATTTTTTTTTTTTTACTTTAATGTAGAATCTTTTTTTGTGTTTCTCTCTTTTAATTTTTTTTTTTGGTGATTTTGATTTGTACTCCCGAAAATGTTTGTGTGTTTTTTGTGACAAGTTCCCACAACACCATTGATATGTTGTTCTATTTAATCTGTAGGAGATTGTTTGGTGCTGTTGTCCCTTGTTAATTTCACATTTTATGTTTTTAGAAATGTACCTGAATCATCACCAACAAACTGTCCTTTTTGGATGAAAACACACACAGGAGAGTAGAATTTACCGAAAAAAATTTTATTAAGGGGTCACAACTATAAACAAAGAGGGAGGCAACGCTGGAGAAACTGCAGAAGTGGGCGAAGCCTTGGACCCCCAGGGCAGACATCAATTATTTAAATGCAAAATTGGTGGCCTGAGGAGTCCATATCTAAGGGAGGGCAGTGTGGTCCATAAGTCCCAGAGATCCGGAAAGCAGCAGATGACATCTGTGTTCCCAGGCTGTGGTCATACGAGAGACTGCATCTTCTGTCAGACCAGACTGAACACAGGGTCATCTCTCTCAGGTCTTCCTTCCACGCTTCCTTCCAGCCTTTGGCTGTGGTGGTGGAGTTGTGGCAGCAGGAGGAGGAGGAGGAGGAGGATCGTCCATCTCAATGACATCCGTCTTGTGTGTCAGTTCCCCACTCTCCCCCTTACGTAGGACCTTATAAATCAGGTCCTCAGAGATCTTGCGTTGGCCCTCCTGCATGCCCAGCAATTTGGTGGCAGCCATGCAGGCAAAGGCCTCTTCAGGACTGGGGAAGGCTCTGAGGGACGCCGAAGCCTCCTGGATCAGCCTGTATGCTGAATCCTGCACAGGACTGGGAGTGGCCTTCCTGGCTCGTTTATGTGGCAGGCGGAGGGGAGGAACCTGAGACTCAGTCAGGCTGCGACTTGTCCCAGGCTTCTCTTGGCTGACACTTAGCCCCGCCTCCTCCTGGCTGCCACTAATCCCCGCCTCCTCCTGGCTGACACATTCCACAGCCTCCTCCTGGCTGAGGTCTTCCTGTGTATGAAAAAGGGACATAGTTTTAGTATTTTTTTCATCAATCACACACAATTTTCACCTCCTGACTGCTGCAAATTGAATGTTAACAAATATAACAGACTATCCTTCTGAGCCCAGCATTTTGCATTCTTGTCCCAATTTTGGGTGCCCACTACTGTCTATTGATATGTAAAACACTTTTTTTAATCAGCAATTAGTGATCAATACTAACATCTAGTAAACATCATTTATTTATTGCCCAGAAATCTGTAGAAGAATGCTATACCTGACTCCAGCTGGGCTCCTCCACTTCTTCCTGGCTGGAAGGCCCAGGTTGGACATCAGAAGCCTCAGCTGGGATGGAAGGAAGCGTGGAAGGAAGGGTTGAGAGGGATTCCCTGACTTCAGTGTGGTCTGACAGAAATCGCAGTCTCTCGTAGTACCACAGCCTGGGGACATAAACGTCATCTGCTGCAGCTCCGGACCTCTGGGAATCTGTGACCTTCTTGCGCTCCCTAAGATATGTGCTCCTCAGGCCACCAATTTTAGCTTTTAAATAAGGGATGGTTGCTGTGGGGACCACCGGCTTCACCAACTCCAGCAGTTTCTCCAGCGCTGCCTGCCTCTTCTGTTTGTGGTTATAGTGGGGGTGTCTCACTTGCCACAGACAGGGCAGCTCCCTGTACTTGTCAATAAACAGGGGCAGGAAATTGTGGTCATTGAACCCATCCATTTTCTCTGCAAGACACAACACAAGACAAACCCTAATGTCAGGCCAAACTACCCTAATCTTGTTACAATATAGGCTTCCATTTCGAAGCAGTATAGGCCCAAGTTTAGATCCTACCTTCGTTAGCACGATCGGTGTCTTCGATGCTCCTTCCTCCGCTCACAGATCGTACGTAAGACTCGCGCGTTACGATTTATACACACTGCGCATGCGTATAACTCCGCCCGCCCTTGACGTTCTTTCTATTTTATTCCCCGCCCCTTTTCGTTCGGCGCAGTGGAGGAAGAGCACATGGCGGATAGACAGCAGGATCGTGCTAATTACAGCAACGAGGAGGAGGAGGAGGAGGAAAGGCCGGAGCCTGAAACGTCCCGATCCAGAAGGAGATTAAAGGACTCAAATATGTCCTTTGGGGAGATGTTGGAAATGGTGGACATCCTGAAGAAGGCCGACTATGATGGAAAGTATGGGCCTTACCCCAACCCCAATATATGAAAGGCCAAGATCATGGCGAAAGTGGTCAGGAGTCTGCACCGGAAATTTGGGGTACGACGATCGAAAGATCAGCTCAGGAAGCGGTGGTCGGTCCTGATATTACGAGAACATGAGCAGTACAGAAAGATCCAGAGAGTGCTGCAAAAAAGTAAATAGTTGTTGTGCTGTGTTCCTATTGTTCTTGTGTTTATTACGTTCGTGCTGCTCCATGTGCTTTTAGGAACTGTTGTACAGTTTAAAATGGCAACTTTCATGTTCATGGGCACATTATTCGTTCGGATCACACATTTTTATTTCGGACGATAAAATACCATTGTTTAGGCCATATGCATTTGGCCACCATTTTGAGGCCCTATACTTGTCTTCAAAGAATTTGGTTGTGTAGATGGCTTTGTTACTAGAATGAAATACAAACTAGATTGTGTGTAAGGAGAGGACACTGAGCAGCTGTTTTCACATCTGGACACTGGAGCACTAGTGTGGGACACAAGAACACCATTTTTATTAGGGGGCCACATAGGTGCTCCAGTGTATACTATAGGGGGGTCTCCATCTGTGAAGCTTGTACTAAACAGGTAAAGTATTGCAGCTTGACAAAGGACACTAAAAAAGCTACATCTTGGAACTTGGCAAAAATAGACAATTGTACCCCACTTCCAAGCAATGTTTCATCTTTATAGTTCTGCCATCAAATATCTGTGTGCTAATTATACCATTTTTGTTTTACATAGGGGAGAAAAGACTCGGAGGACACCCCTCATCCGAGGAGACCAGAGCCCGCCCCCCCTCTGGAAGAAGGGGAAATACCCCCAACACAAGATGAGCAGGAGGAAGAAGACGTGGAAGGGCTTTCTCCCCCAAAACACGTCCCTTGATCCCCCGTGATGGCAGCTAGCACATGTTGACATTGGGAAATTTGTGTGCATCTTCCAAATTTGGCTTTTCCAGGGGTGATTTCCCCCCATCTGAAGGCTATATCAAACACAGTTCCTAAATACTCATGTCTGATATTGCCTTCAAGTTCTACCAAATGTGAACTTTGTAAGATCAAGATTTGTGTCTTTCTTGTGGGTTTTACACAGGCCTGTTTTCTATAAAATGCACATTTTGATTTTGGATAATGACACCACAAAAATTGTTATACAACAAACATGTCGGTTTGTCAGAAAAACCTTTGGTAAATGCACATGTGATTGTGCAGGTATTAAAAAGATTGTTCATCAAGAATGTGTGGATTATTGTCTCAACGCTACAACACTTTTGGGGTGATGTAATTGTTGTTTTATGAAAAAATGGGGGTTATTTCCTAAGGGCAAATCCACTTTGCACTACAAGTGCAGTTTCAGTGCAGTTGCAAGTGCACTTGTAGTGAAAAGTGTCTTTGCATTTAGTAAATAACAGCCAACAGTGCTTTGTATAAGGTTACACAATCACGACATTTTCTGCACTCAACACATTTCTGTCAGGGTCAGCTCAAACAAACACAAGCAGTAAATGTCCACAAAGAAGAGCATGGGGGGAGATGCCTGTCGAGAACTTGAGGTCCTGCAGGCTTCTCCCTGTGGCCAAATACCGCAGGGTAGCGACGAGCCTCTGCTCCGGAGTGATGGCTTGCCTCATGCAAGTATCCTGCCTGCTAATATAGGGGTCAGCAAAGCCAACAAACGGTGAAATACGGGGTCCGTCATCCTGAGAAAGTTCCTGAAATCATCAGGATTATTCTCACGGATCTCACGGAGCAAAGGCATATGACAGAACTGGTCACGCTGAAGCAACCAATTCTTGGTCCATGAACTCCTCCCCACTCTGTTCATGGACTGGACTTGTGTCAAGGTCAGGACCCCAACACCAAGCCCCCGCACAGCACGAACTGTACGAGGAGTACGCATACGAAACATGGCTAGAAAACAGTCGGCTGCTCAGAACGAAGTAACAGAACGCACTGAAGAACAGCAAGGCCTGTGAAGAGCGACCTGAAAACCAGTAACGAACGAACAAGAATACAATGACTACCTAAAGTCACGCGGAACTTGCTGCACGCACTGAAGAGCAGATACAAACCGACAAGCACAAACTGAACGGCAGAAAACGATCTGAAAGCCACGAGTCTGAAAAAGCGCAAATCGTCTCTCACCAAACTTTTACTAACACGAGATTAGCAAAAGGAGCCCAAAGGGTGCCGCGCTTGGTTCTGAACCGGCCTTTTCTAGTCTCGTCGTACGTGGTGTACGTGACCGCGTGGTTGTCGATCGGAAATTCCGACAACTTTGTGCGACCGTGTGTAGGCAAAACAAGTTTGAGCCAACATCCGTCAGAAAAAATCCTAGGATTTTGTTGTCGGAATGTCCGAACAAAGTCCGACCGTGTGTACGGGGCATTAGACTGACAATCAACAAACACACAGATCAGCCTTACACCAAAGAGTTCAGGCTGACCTTTGAGAATCCTAGCCCAGGAGACAGTGGGAACTTTGTTCTGGGCCTATGATGGGAAAGTGGATATCCCGGTTTTAGAAAGCCTTTCCAACTGAAAGATATGTTCAATAACCCAGAGTGGGGAGTTCCCCAATCTACATCTAGCTCAAACCCCCTGAGGCCCCATATACAGACATTGAAGGACATGGTGGCCATAGCAGACCCTACCTTTGAGGATACAATGGCTGCAGAAACCGGGTTCTCAGATGTCAACTTGTGGCTCGAGTGGATGAGGTACAGTGCAGGGAAACACAATAAGACCAATTGTTATGTGTGTGGAGGGGCTAGACCACACTTGGGAACGGTACCCCTCAACATATCCCCTGAACATGAAACATGTTTCCTCAGCCTATTTACCAACACAACCACTCACCACTCCCTGTGTGAAGATTGGAAGAAGGAATATCCCATAGTTACCAAGACCCCCAAGCCAGGAGAAGGTATTATCATATATCCTGGCAATTACACATGCTATGGACGGTATCACGGAGTGGGGAAATCTCTTGGGAATTTCACTAAGGTTTACTGTGGATCTTATAGTGAGGTGTCTGCAGATCTAGTGCAAAATCAAGTCCAGTCTTTGGGAGACGTGTACTGGATCTGCGGAGACATGATAATTAGAAGCAGATTGACAGGACAGTGGACAGGAGAATGTGCACTGGCCAAGGCCATAATGCCTCTAAATATTCTCTCGGAAAACCCAAGGCCAAATACAAACAACACACCCCGACTTAGCAGGAGGCGTAGGAGTGCCCCAGTAGGAAGCTTTGACCCTCATCTACACATAGATGACATAGAGGTCCCTAGAGGGGTCCCAGATGAGTTCAAAGCAAGAGACCAAGTAGCAGCAGGGTTTGAATCTCTGATCCCCATCATCACTGTAAACCAGAATGTAGACTGGATAAATTACCTCTACTACAACCAACAAAGGTTTGTTATTTACACCAGAGATGCACGCCGCAGTTTAGCCGAACAACTAGAAGCCGCTTCACATATGACCTTCCAAAACTGTATGGCCTTGGACATGGTCCTAGCTGAAAAGGGGAGTGTATGTAAGATGTTAACTGAAACGAGTACAGGCTGTTCTTATATCCCAGATAACACAGGCCAAAATGGTAAAGTGACTTTAGCCATCCAGAAGCTTGAGGATTTGTCCAAAGAATTAAAGAAGAATTCAGGGCTCTCCAACCCCTGGGACCAGTACTTCACCTGGATTAAGGGGGGATGGCAGGGAATTTTAACACAGATCGGAATAGCCATTCTGATAATTCTAGTGACCCTAGCTATCATGGTCTGCTGTGTTCTTTGCTGCTTTAAGAAGTGTGTAGAAAAAGCTGTTGACCAATCTACTCTCATGTTTGTGAACCAAGAAATACCAGATTGAACAAGTAAAAAGGCGCAATGTGCAGGTACCTCAAGACGTAGTACCCAATAGTCCAAGGGCAAGGATGGAGAGACGTACATATGTACACATATGTACACTAGTTTGTGTATATAACAATCGGTCAGTCAGGGCAGCCACCAAGAAACCAAAAGCTGGTTCCAATAAGCTAGAGTAAAAACAAGGAAAAGGGCGCCACTGAGTATGTATCATAAAACAATTTATTTAAACAACAGTATCCACTCACATGAAAGAAAAAGGAGTTGCATTCAGGTCCATAGTCTGGGCTGAGGAGATGGTGTAGGACTGAAGGTCACAGCAGATCCTGTATGGCTAGCACTCTAGCAAATCCAGTCAGGAAGGGGTGGAAATGGCTGAGTACAGCGCAATGTAGTCTCCTTCAGTGCTCCCAGCTAAATGCCTATCACAGTCCGGTGGAATACAAGGAGTCCATCTGATAGAGATAGGGGTTACAGTGAGGGGAGGATGGGCATCAGGATGGATGGGTGAGCTGCGCTGTGTCTCCGCAGCATTCGTTCCGCCTCTATGGTGTGGAAGGAGACACAGCCATGTATCGAAAACGAGGCTTGGGGAGCAAACACAGGATGGCACGGGCCATGATGTCATTAACATGCAACGCATTTCAGAACTGGCTGGCCCCCCTGCAAAACTGAAAAGGGGGGAACATCCCACTGTGAACAGGTAGAAGTTGGTCAGGTAGAGCAGGATCAGAGGGACAAGGACTATTAATATAACTGAAAAACTGTCTGCTCTGATCCTCTCTGACCTATAGCATCACAAGGTGAAAGATTCTGGATGAGCTTTGATGGACTGAGAAAATGACTTACTAGAATGTTTTAAAAGACTTTATTTGCCCACTCTCCAGTTAACCCCACAAGAAATCTCCTCTTTCCTCCCCTTTGAGAGGACCTTTGAGAGGACTTGTATAAGGAAAAAGGCTAAACGCATATACCCTGCAGTCTCACAAGGGCATCCCCCATATATACCCCCCTGCAAAACTGAAAAGGGGGGAACATCTCACTGTGAACAGGTAGAAGCTGATCAGGTAGAGCACCTTTTGAGAGGACCTTTGAGAGGATCTGTATAAGGAAAAAGGCTAAACGCATATACCCTGCAGTCTCACAAGGGCATCTCCACATATACCCCCCTGCAAAACTGAAAAGGGGGGAACATCCCACTGTGAACAGGTAGAAGCTGGTCAGGTAGAGCAGGATCAGAGGGACAAGGACTATTAATATAACTGAAAAACTGTCTGCTCTGATCCTCTCTGACCTATAGTATCACAAGGTGAAAGATTCTGGATGAGCTTTGATGGACTGAGAAAATGATTTACTAGAATGTTTTAAAAGACTTTATTTGCCCACTCTCCAGTTAACTCCACAAGAAATCTCCTCTTTCCTCCCCTTTGAGAGGACCTGTATAAGGAAAAAGGCTAAACGCATATACCCTGTAGTCTCACAAGGGCATCTCCACATATACCCCCCTGCAAAACTGAAAAGGGGGGAACAATCCACTGTGAATAGGAGTAATCGATACTGATCCATATAGTACTTTGGGGATCTCCCCCCCCCCCCAAAAGGTCAGAGGACTGTAAAATACATAGCTGTATAAGACTTTATAAGACTTCTATGGACTAATGACCCTCCCCTCCCCTCCTAAAATCTACACATGAGATATAGATATTGATAATGACTACACGCCGACAAGCTGCGCAGCAACCAGCAAAAGGAAATCGCAGTGAGTCAGGAGGGATAAGACTTTATCTCTCCCCACGTGCAGAGCAGAGAAATCATCTGGGGGGGCTGGAAGAGAGAGGTGGAGGGACAATAGAGACTAAGCAAGACGCTGGGAAGCAAATGGAACGTAAGTCGCTAACATCAGGACGCGGTACACAAGTGGCTGGATGAAATTACATAGAGCAAGGAAGGGGGTCCCCGACAATAGGGCGAGGGAGGAAGCTACCTGAGAGAAATATCCCTAATACTAAGCAACACTCCCCAAGCATGGGAAAAGTTATAATAGGAGGGGGACAAGATAGTCTGGGACTTGAAGTGGAGATGCTTAATATGGAAAGGATGGAAAAAGATCAAGGAAAGGGCGAAAATAAAGGAGGAGACACACAGAAAGGGGACACTTTGATGGTGGAACACAACCCCCCTGAACCCGTAAATAGTAAGATTCTAGATGCTTCACCCCTCAAGGAAAACTCGGCTATGATAGAGAGAGGAACTCCACCTCTGGAGGGAGAATCAGTAACGAAAGAGGAAAAGCAAGCATTGGCAGGCCGCGGCTACTCTACAGACCTCTCGTGGGAAAAAAGGGAGATACGGTCCCCGGCTCCAAGGGGAGAGGCGGGGGAAGCCGAGAAAGAAATTAAGGAAATTAAAGATCTACTAAGGGCCCTCCCTACAAAGACTGATATCCAGCAACTAATCAGCACGGTGGAGCAGGCTTTCCAGCAGGCGGTAGAGAACCTAAAAGAGGATACAAAGGCACTAGGGCATAGGGTGAAAAGCTTGGAAGATTACTATGAGGCAACGATACAGGCGGTGACGGAGGTCCAGGACTCGATCAAGGAGCATGAGGATGTCCTAAATCAATATAAGGATCAGCTCGATGATTACGAGAACAGAGACAGAAGGCAGAATATCCGCATAAAAGGGCTATCTGAAACAATTCAAACAACTGATTTAACCTCAGTGGCCCAAAAAGTTTTCTGTCAAATTATGGGGACCTCCATACCTGAAAGTATTGAGATAGATCGGATTCGCCGAGTCCCCACATACTCCACTCAGAACAGGGAGAAAGCTAGGGACGTTATATGTAGATTATATAAGTACACAATAAAGGAAACCATAATGAGAATGGCCCGCAGTAGCCCTGAAATCCTATTTGATGGCATGACTCTATCACTATATCCAGACCTAACACGCAGGACTCTGTTCCAACGGCGAGCTGTCCGGCCTCTGCTTGAAGCCCTGCGTTTAAAGGAGTTAAATTATCGGTGGGGATTCCCATTTAGCTTGACAGCGTCAAGAAATGGTAGAACAGCAACTCTATGTACGAAGGACGATCTACAGTCATTTGTGGAAACACTGGACCTCCCGGCAGTAGACTTCACAGACTGGAGGACTCAAAAAAAGGGGACTCTCCTACAGCGGCCCGAACAATGGCACCAAGTCTCCCCTAAGGCCCAACGTAGAAACCGCTATGGAAGGCATGACCCCGCTTAGGAAAAGGAAGAGAAGGGGGAAGAGAAGGAATAAAGGAGAAGATAAGAGAAAAAAGAAGATTAGGAGATAACCTAATTGTATAAAGTATACGGAACTCAATGCTAAGTGAACGGGTTTAAGGAATGGGATGAGGAGTGACACTCAATATACAAAATAGGTGTAATAGGTGATATAAGGGTGATGGGTAAAGGTGGAGGAAATTAGCCATTACTGTAAGAATGAAGAGGGGAACATACACAGATCTTTGGAGGGTAAGACATAGTATAGGAAGCAGCTACAAAGAAATCACTAATATTAAAGAGAAGGAAGAGAGAGGGAAGAGATGGGAAAAGAGAAGGAAAAAGGAAAAAAGGATTTTTAGTTGATATAGTTAAGATTTAGACACAGGGAGAATATAAGAGAAAGAGTTCGGGGAGGAGGGAATTAGAAGGTGACCCGTGGGGTTATATTGTCCCATTAGGTAGGTCCCGATATAATGGGACTGGTTGAACTGGTACTAGTGAGGGGATGGAGGGGATCTGGCACAGGGGGTGTGCCCGGACCCCTCCACCAGTTAGATAAGATACTCCGAATGGGGAGATACTTTTGGAGTGTCTGGGGGGAGGAGGGGGGGTGGAAGGGTGGGTTGGGATTTTTCTGGGCTTTTTTCTCCATTTTTTTTTTTCTTCTTGTTTTTTTTTTGTTGTTTTGTTTTGTTTTGTTTTGTTTTGTTTTGTTTCCTCCAGGCAAATGGCAAATATGGTATTGGCTCTCTTTTTTTTGGTTTTCTCTTGAAGGATGGCTGCACCATTAAGGATTGTATCCTATAATGTGAAGGGACTTCACAACATAAAAGGGGCCAACTTTGGCATGAATTACAACATTATGCAGCGGACATAGCATTTCTCCAAGAAACGCACTTTAGGGAGAAATCAATACCTAACCTACCGAGACATATGTTCAGCCATTGGTATCATGCAGTATCACCGATTGCAAGGGCAAGAGGGGTCACAATAGCATTTAGAAAAACTTGCCCATGGGTATTAACGTCTGTTCAAACAGACAGAGAAGGTCGTTTCTTATTTGTCAAGGGGGCAATATATGGCCAGCGATATACATTTGCTGCTATTTATGCTCCAAATATGGGAACAATTAAATTTCTTGTCGAAATGCTGAGGGCGCTGGAGAAATTCAGGGAAGGATGTCTGATCCTGGGTGGAGACATCAACATGGTACTAGACCCGGGTCTAGACACAACATCAGGGAAATCCTCCATATCTTTTAGAGCCCTAAAATATTTAAAACAACGCCTACGCACCCAACATCTGGTTGATAGCTGGCGGGCATTGCATAATGAAGCAAAAGATTATAGTTATTACTCTACAGCACATAAAATGTATTCGCGTATTGATGTATTCATGGTAGATCAATTCTATCTGGAGAGTGTCCGGGACTGTACTATTGAAGCTATAACTATCTCGGATCACGCCCCAATAACGTTAACATTCTTCCTGAACTAGACAGGGCATATAGAACGAACCTGGCGATTGAACGAATCGCTACTGGATAAAAAAAAGATAACTGAAGAGTTAATAGTAAAAATACGGGAATATTTTGAAAGGAATACGCCAGGAGAGGTGTCTGAGCAGTCAGTGTGGGAAGCTCATAAATCAGTTATAAGGGGAGAATTAATAGCCTATGGAGCCTATATTAAGAAAGAAAGGAAAAGGGAAGTGACAGAGCTATTGGAGAAAATTACCATATTAGAGACTAAACATAAAAAAAACTTAGATCCCTCAGATATCCAACAACTAGGGCATCTTCGAACAGAACTTGCACAATGTCTGCATCGTAAAATAAACAATAAATATAGATATTTTGCCCATAGGTTCTATGAGCAAGGTAACAAATGCGGGAGACTATTAGCTAAACAACTTAAAAAGCAGCAAGATTCTAGACATGTTCATAATCTATTAATTCATAACAGGAAAGTAGTGGAAACACAGGCCATAGCGAAAGAATTTCATAAATTCTACCAGACCCTATATAACATTCAGACACCGGAGACAGCTCAATTAGAAAATAAAGAAGTTCAAAGAAGGGAGGAAACACGAGAATATATCAGGGAATCATCCTTGCCGACCATATCTGAGATGATTAAGACGGAAATGGACCAGCCAATTACGGTGAATGAGTTGAGCAGAGCAATAGCGGCCCTACCAGCAGGGAAAAGTCCTGGCCCGGAGGGCCTGACAAATGCTTACTATAAAAAATTCTCTTCAGAGTTGATAAAACCGCTATGTAACTATTTTAACTCTATTAATGCAGTTAATTCTTTGCCCCCAGAAGCCCTGGTGGCGTATATAACCATAATCCCCAAAGAGGGGAAAGACCCTCAATACTGCGCCAATTATAGGCCTATTTCTCTGCTCAACTCAGACACTAAATTGCTTGCCAAAATTTTAGCTATGAGATTGCAAGAACATATAGGGGATTTGGTGCACCCCGACCAGACAGGTTTTGTAAAAGGACGTGAGGCAAGGGATAATACCATCCGGGCACTTCATCTGCTCCACTGGATACAATACGGTCCAGAGAAAGCCCCAAGGATCGTACTATCGATGGACGCAGAAAAAGCCATCGATAGGGTGAATTGGGGCTTTATGAAAGAAGTTCTGAAGGGAGTGGGTCTAGGTGACCGTATGATGGGATGGATAATGGCCCTTTACGCAGATCCAAGAGCAAGAGTTAAAGTGAATGGTACAATCTTGGACTATCTCAACATACGAAACGGAACAAGGCAGGGGTGCCCACTTTCCCCGCTAATATTTGTCATAATGTTAGAACCATTTCTCTGTAAGATTAGAGGTAACGGGGAGATAAGGGGAATAGGTGTGGGGGGCGTAGAGCATAAGGTATCAGCATATGCTGATGATCTGCTGTTTTACCTCTCAGCACCTCAGACTTCCCTAGTGTCACTCATGCAGGAAGTAGGTAAATATGGTAGGCTATCTAATTTTAAAATCAATTATGAAAAATCAATACTTCTTCCCAGTCATGTCCCTCAAGAGATGGCAGAGATATTGAAGAGGGAATACCCCTTTGTGTGGAAGAAAGATTCACTGTTTTACTTAGGGATTCATGTCACCTCAGATCAAAAAATGTTGTATGTTCTTAATTATACTCCCCTAATAGCCGGGTTAAGGGAGGACTTAAAGAAATGGACAGGACAATATTTAACATGGTTTGGAAGAGTGAGTGCCATTAAGATGTGTATACTACCTAGAATTATTTATATGTTACACACAGTTCCGATTAAGTTACCAGGAATCTTTTTTAAACAGATACGGAAGGCTTTTACAGCATTTGTGTGGAATAATAAAAGACCAAGGCTGACATATGACATCCTGTGTAGAAGTAAGGCTGAAGGAGGATTGGGCCTTCCTGATATATCAACATACTATAAGGCAATGTCGCTGGTCCGTATTTTGAATTGGTGTCATGATTCCCCTAGTAAAATGTGGGTCCCATTAGAGAAAGCTATAGCGGGGAGGAACCTGGCAGGAGCTCCCTGGATTCCGAATACGGAAAGAGGACTCTCGAAATGGACATCCCCCCTGACCTGGAACGCACTGATAACATGGGATAATCTAAATAAAACAGGAGAGTACTCCCCATGGGTGTCCCCCTTAGCTCCACTGGAGGGTTTCCCATGGTTCCCACCGGGGGAGGGAGGAGGATTCCTGGGGGCATGGGGGAGGGATGGAGATGTCACCTGTGGCAAGTTTGCCCCACGGGGGACCTTAGCAACTTATTCAGAGCTGGTTACAGCACTAGGGAATATATCTATAACAGGATGGAGATATAATCAAATGAAAAGTTTTTTCAAAAAAATTAAACCTGGGGGAAGGCAGACATATGTTGTCCCAGATGTACAGCCTGATACTTAGTACCCAAAAGAAAACAATCCCATACTTTGTCAGGGAATGGGAAAGAGAACTAAATAAAGTACTATCAGACGAACAAATTAAAAAAATGATCCAATCAACTTATTCAACATCCATAAGCTCGTATTCTCAGGAAATGGCCTATAAATTTTTGACAAGGTGGTATAGGACACCAGCAAGATTAAATAGGATATATCCAACAGCAGATGCCCGATGCTGGAGAGGGTGCGAGCAAAGGGGTACATTTCTTCATCTGTGGTGGGAATGCCCCAGGATTAAGGAATTCTGGGATGCAGTTGCACCATGGATCAAGAGGTTAGCCCCTAGATCTATAGAGTGTACACCTTTGGACTTCTTATTTTATGGAACAACTGGCACAATCAAGGCCTATAGGAGGAGCATTACACCACATTTATTAAATGCTGCCAAAGTATTAATTCCAAGATTCTGGAAGCAGAATACCTGCCCAACATTAGAGGATTGGAAAAGGGAGGTCAACCGAACAATGGAAGCGGAAAGATGGATTCATGTAGTTAAAGACAAAAAAGGGGAATTTGAGGACATATGGGCAGGCTGGATACAGTGTGTACAGGGGATAGATTAAGAGGGAAATATGAAATGAGAAGGTGCAGGGAGCCAGGGCCATATAAATACCTTGGATTAGTTGCATAGGGGTTTAGCCAGGGAGGAAAAGGAAAGAATTGTTTTTTTTTTTTTTTTTTTTTTTTTTATTAAGTTATTTTTGTTTAGACTGCTGTCTCTCTCCCCCCCCCCTGTCCCTTTTACCCGTATAATGAGATGCCTGATTTGGTGAAAAGGGGGAGGGAGGTGGAAAGGTGAATTTTCTTGTGTTTTTTTTTTTTCTTATTGTTGTTTAATGTGCTGGTTTGTAAGCGCATGGTGTAGGGAACGTCACTAAGGAAGGGGATATGAAGAGTGAAACACACAATCAATGGGAATTATGCTAATCACCTAGAGTCTTTGCTTTTTTGTTTTTTTTTTCTTTCCCTTTTTTTTTTTTTTTTTTTTTTTTATTGATTTATTTTTTTATACATGTTATATTTAATATGGCCGTTAGTGGCCTCTTACACAATAGGGGGTAACACATGAAGGTATTTTAGGATTAATTGGATCACTTTAAATAAATTACTTAATAGAAGTGAGGAACTAGGCCATGATTGGCCAATAAACATAATTATGGGATAATTAACAATAACCACAGAGTATGTACAGGTGTGGTGGGTTTTCTTTTTTCTTAGAAGTGAGGAACAATTACGGAATAACAATAATAAACACGGGGAATGTATGGACGGGGCTGGGGGTTTTCCCTTTTTTTTTTTTTTTTTGTTGGTATGTTTTAGGCTTGTTTTAATATGTTGGTTGTAGGGGGTGGGGGTGTCAATGTGGAATTGGATACACAGACCGATACGCACAAATATTGGGAATCTCATCAATCACAGGATATATTTGGTTGTCGAACATATGTTGGGGGAGGGAGGGGGTTGAGACAGGCAGCGGTTTTCTCATTCCCCTTTTTTTTTTTTTTTTTGGGAGGAGATAGGGTCAGTTGTAAGAGAACGATGTTACCAATTGGTCTCTTATTAATGTTTAATATGTTAATCCTGCGTAATTATTGTAAAATATGAAATTAAGGATGTTTAATTGTGAATTGTGAAAAGTATAACAGAAAATAAAAAAATTTTGATTATAAAAAAAAAAAAGAACTGGCTGGCTATAGGTTGAGAAAATAGCCGCATTCCTTTCTCAAGCATGGATTATACAAGCACAAGGGAAAACTTTTATAGGCACAACAGGGGGCTGGGCCCATGTACCCCCTGGCCCCACCCCCTGTTTTGCCTATAAAAGTTTTCCCTTGTGCTTGTATAATCCATGCTTGAGAAAGGAATGCGGCTATTTTCTCCACCTATAGCCAGCCAGTTCTGGAACTCGTTGCATGTTAATAATGTCATGGCTCGGCGCCATTCTGTGTTTGCTCCCCAAGCCTCATTTTCGATCCAGATACACGGCCGTGTCTCCCTCCACACTATAGATGCGGAACGAATGCTGCGGAGACACAGCGCGGCTCAGCCATCCGTCCTGACGTCCATCCTCCCCTCACTGGACCCCTATCTCTATCAGATGGACTACTTGTATACCACCGGACTGTGATAGGCATTTAGCTGGGAGCACTGAAGGAGACTACATTGCGCTGTGCTCAGCCATTTCCACCCCTTCCTGCCTGGATTTGCTAGAGTGCCAGACATACAGGATCTGCAGTGACCTTCAGTCCTACACCATCTTCTCAGCCCAGACTATGGACCTGAATGCAACTCCTCTTTCTTTCATGTGAGTGGATACTGGTGTTTAAATAAATTGTTTTATGATACATACTCAGAGGTGCCCTTTTCCTTGTTTTTAAGAAATACCAGATGATGATGAAGATTATGTAAGACTTGATGATGATTATGTGTTACACTCTGTTAAAGTCACCTCCTCCCAAGATGCAACGCTATAGGATTACAGGGACAGACAGCACCTGATTGCCCCTCCAAGCTGTATTGAGGGAGGTAGTGAGTTAGTCACTGCTCTTCTCTATATACAGCTGTAAAGAGTTGCAGAGGAAAATGGGCCAGGGGAGTGAGTAGGACTTTTAGTATGAGGGACAGTTTGAAATTGACAGCTTCAAGGGGGGGACTGTACTGGATGTGATCATGGTGAACTGTCTATTCCAATACCTGCTTTATATACCTAACATATATAAACTCAGCTTCTACGCTTATTAAGCCTTAAGACATTTTCAGATATTCTGCAAAGCTCAAAGCTTGCTTAGGAACTGGACTGACTGCAAGAGTTAACAGAGAAGTTTGCGCCTGCTTCCCAGAATACATTCAGAATATAACAACATAACACAAATGAATTAAAAGTGCTGCAAAGTACTGCAAGTATAAAAGCAACTTCCTCAAATGTGCATCAGCTAAAAGCCAAAACTTTGTCACATATTTGCACTATATGTATTTTTATACATTTGTGGTTTGTATGCGTCAGTCTATCTGACGTATCTCAGAACTTATACGAAAATGTATAAAAATCTTGAGAAGCGGAAATATTAAACAGAAGTAACTTTTCCACTGAACGCGTGTCTGTCTCAGTGTGAGCTTACTTGAAGCATGCATGCTTTTGTATTCAACAATCTGATCGGGGTAGATATAATAATATCGGAACTTTTGTTCTAAATCCAAAATAAGGCTTTGTTAACACAACTGTACTTAAGCATATGCCTGTGCGAAGGATGTGTTTACCCATGAGGGATGCACAGGTGTTCCGTGTTTAATAGTGTTGGGCGAATGGTTCGGCCCGAGCATGAGTTCGGGCCAAACATTGGCTGTTTGCCCCGTTTGGGGAACACCCAAATTTGCAGGGTGTTTGGTGGGTGTTCGCCCCCTGTGCCCCAAAGCATCCCCCATTGTGGAGGCCATGTGGCCTAGTATGGTTCAGGAGGGGGTGCACTCGCTCATCCCCCCCTTTCCTGACCTGCCAGGCTGCATGCTCGGATAAGGGTCTGGTATGGATTCTGGAGGGGACCCCATGCCGTTTTTTTTTTTTTTATTGGTGTGAGGTTCCCAATAAAGTCCATACCAGACCCAAAGGGGGACCCCACACTGTTTTTTTTTTGTTTTTTGTTTTTTTTTAAACCATAGATTTTTTTTTAGAATTCAAAATGTAAAAACAAAGATATGCATAAACATACATGTTGTATATGTTTTACAGTATAGGAATAACAAAAAGAACAAGGCTTATCGTTACACAGGCATGCTTGAAGTATATTGTGTAACCTCCTCCAGACGTTAAGCCCATCACCCCATGTGGGTCCCATCAGGGACCTTGATGAAGGTCCCAGGAACTGGATAGCTTGACTCATCACATAACATAACATTAAGCGAGTGAAGAAAAACATGGATAGTAATAAACATATCAAAGGAAGGGCAAAACATCAGTTTCCCCATCCACATCTAGGTATCAAGTCGAATCATTTTAAGGGCTACCACAAGAGGACATTCAGCTAGCATTTTTTTTTTTCAATAGCCGAGTACCGGCAATTGTAACCGGAAGTCAATTTAACCACTTAAGGATCGTAAGGATTTGCCCCCTTAATGACCAGGCCGTTTTTTACGATACGGCACTGCGTTGCTTTAACTGACAATTGCGTGGTCGTGCAACGTTGTACCCAAACACAATTTGTCCTTTTTTTTTCCCCCACAAATAGAGCATTCTTTTGGTGGTATTTGATCACCTCTGCAGTTTTTATTTTTTGCGCTATAAACAAAAAAAGAGCAACAATTTTGAAAAATATATAAATATTTTTTACTTTTTGCTATAACACATGTCCCAAATTAAAAAATGTCTTCATAAGTTTAGGCCAATATGTTTTCTTCTACATATTTTTGGTAAAAAAAAATCATAATAAGCGTATATTGATTGGTTTATGCAAAAGTTATAGCATCTACAAAATAGGGGATAGATTTATGGCTTTTTTATTTTTTATTTTTTTTTTTTTACTTGTAATGGTGGCCATCTGCCATTTTTAGCGGGACTATGACATTGCAGCGAACAGATCGGACACTTTTGACACTTTTTTGGGACCATTGACATTTATACAGCAATCAGAGGTAAAAATAGCCACTGATAACTGTATAAATGTCACTGGCAGGGATGGGGTTAACACTAGGGACAATCAAGGGGTTAAGTGTTCCCTAGGGAGGTGTTTCTAACTGTAGGGGGAGTGTACTGACTGGAGGAGGAGAGAGATCACTGTTCCTGATTACTAGGGATGAGCTTCGAGTTCGAGTTGAACTCACGTTCGACTCGAACATCGGCTGTTCGCAAGTTCACCGAACAGCGAACAATTTGGGGTGTTCGCGGCAAATTCGAATGCCGCGGAAAACACCCTTTAAAAATCTATGGGAGAAATCAAAAGTACTAATTTTAAAAGGCTTATATGCAACTTATTGTCATAAAAAGTGTTTGGGGACCTGGGTCCTGGGTCCTGGGTCCTGTATCAATGCAAAAAAAAGTTTTAAAAAGTTTTAAAAACGGACGTTTTTTCAGGAGCAGTGATTTTAATAATGCTTAAAGTCATGCCGTTTTTATCAATGAACTTTTATGTGTATTGTCGGACCGGCAATGCAATAGCCGCGAGTAGTTAAATGACTTTTTTTCTTTGAAATGTCATTTTGCTGTCAGACTGTTCTAAACACGGGAAACATGCGCTCCTTTACAGGCATACTATAGACAGCCCCCAGCTACGAAATTTAAAGGGATATTACACTTTTATTGTTTGACTTTAAGCATTATTAAAATCACTGCTCCCGAAAAAACGTCCGTTTTTAAAACTTTTTTTTGCATTGATCCATGTCCCCTGGGGCAGGACCCAGGTCCCCAAACACTTTTTATAACAATAACTTGCATATAAGCCTTTAAAATGAGCACTTTTGATTATTCATGTTCGCGTCCCATAGACTTTAACGGTGTTCGCGTATTCAAACAAACTTTTTTCCTGTTCGCATGTTCTGGTGCGAACCGAACAGGGGGGTGTTCGGCTCATCCCTACTGATTACTAGGAACAGCAGATCTCTCTCTCCTCCCCTGTCATACACATATCCCCCTTCTGGCTCTCTTCCACAGTAGATCGCGGGTGGTCAAAAGACATCGAGGCTGCCGGCCACACGCATCAGCTCCAGCATCACATCACGGGGCCGCGCGCGCCCCCTATCACTCTTAAAGAGGCCGTCGTACACCTATGGCGATTCGTGCAGCTGTGCTAACCTTCCACAGTATAATGATGGCAGCTGGTTGGCAAGTGGTTAAACGTGATCTGACTCGCTTTTTTTTCTTTAGAAATGTAATTTTTGCTGCAGCATGTTCTATGCATGCTACAGATGCACCACTTTACAGGCAGACTAAGGGAACCCCCAGGCACTATATTTAAATATATTTTTCATTTTTATTGCTGCGTAAAGCATTATTATAAACACTGCTCCTGAAAAAACAATAATTTTTAAACATTTTTTGCATTGATACATGTCCCCTAGGGTAGTACCTGGACCCCCATACCCCTTTAATGGCCAATTACTTGCATATAAGCTTTCAAAATGGACGCTTTTGATTTTTCCTGTTCAGCTCCCATAGACTTCAATGGGGTTTGCCGTTTGGGTTTAGAACTGTTCCCCTGTTCGGTAGTTCTGCTACGAACCGAACTGGGGGGTGTTCAGCCCATCTGTATACTTTAAGTACACCCGTGTGAAAGAGGCCTATTTGTTGCTGGACTGGCTGCAATTGTTTTTTTCATATACCTTTTTTTAAATTATGACAACAGTGGAATATGCCTTGGCAATGTGCACTATCACAGAAGCATATTGTTTCCTTTGGTAGAGCACTGGGTGATTTACAGGCAAAAAATTGTGGGAAACAGGAGCAGAACATTGTTTGTCACCCCATAACACAAAATGCCCAAACAATAACTTATAGCAGTATCTCTAGCTCAGGGGTAGGCAACCTTTGAGAGGTTGAGATCTAACTGATCAACATGAAAGAGATCAAAGATCAGCGTTCTCGGCACCCTTTTTTTTTTTTTTTAAAGAAATTAACTAGTAAGGAAAACTTGGAAAAATGTAATAAAAACGAATTTCACTGTAAATTTATAGAGTTAGCCTACCTTAAAGTGTTTGTTAAGCCATAGAATACAAACGCTGCCAGACCCTCTATTAGAGCCTGGCAGAGCACACTGCAGCAGTCTTTTCTAAAAACAAGCGCTGTAAATACCGATTTACAACATGCCGGTCACATGACTCGCGGACGCTGTATACATCCGATGGATGGCTTCTGCAGGAAGGGCCATGATCTCCCTCTGACATCAGCCGCGGAGATCACGTGGCCACTCAGCCTCTCCTGCAGTAGCCCTGGAAACCTGGTCGAGAGTCATGTGACTGGCCTGAAGACAGCGATAAAATGGTATTTACAGCTCTTGTTTTTATAAAAGAATAATGCAGTGTGGTATACCAGGATATCATAGAGCAGCTGGCACCACCCGCGATCACTCCGCGATCACTCCACAGAGAGCCACAGCGGGGATCTGTCATAGTAAACAAACAGATCCCCATTCTGACAGGGGAGTAGAGAGAGATCGTCTGTTCCTAGTGACCAGGAACAGTGATCTCTCTCCTCCTCCAGTCAGTACACTCCCCCCACAGTTAGAAACACCTCCCTAGGGAACACTTAACCCCTAGATCGGCCCCTAGTGTTAACATTTATTCAGTGATCAGTGGCTATTTTTACCTCTGATTGCTCTATAAATGTCAGTGGTCCCAAAAAAGTGTCAAAAGTGTCCGATCTGTAAGCAGCAATGTCGTAGTCCCGCTAAAAATTGCTGATCACTGCCATTACTAGTAAAAAAAAAATTATAATAAAATGCCACAAATATATCTCCTTTTTTATAGATGCTATACCTTTTGCCCAAACCAATCAATATACTGTTATTGCGGGGGTTTTTTTACCAAAAGTATGTAGAAGAATACATATTGGCCTAAACTGATGAAGAATTTTTTTTTTTTTTTTTTGGATATTATAGCAAAAAGTAAAAAATATTTTTTTTTTCAACTTTTTTTGTTTATAGCGCAAAAAATAAAAACCAGAGAGGTGATTAAATACCACTAAAAGAAAGCTCTATTTGTTGGAAGAAAAGGACATCAATTTTGATTGTGTACAGCATCTCATGACCACACAATTGTCAGTTAAAGCGACGCAGTGCTGTATTGCAAAAAATGGCCTGGTCATTAAGGTGGTAAATCCTTCTGGGGCTGAAGTGGTTAAAAGTGGACTGTGTCAGTCAGTAGGGCAGGGGACAGTGTGTGGATGGTGTCAGTAGGGCAGTGGACATAGTCAGTAGGGAAGTAGACGGTATCAATAGGGCAGTTGATTGTATCAGTAGGACAGTAGACAGTGGCAATAGAGCAGTGGACGATATCAGTAGGGCAGTAGACGGTATGAGCAGGGCAGTGTATTGTATCAGTAGAGCAGTGGACGATATCAGTAGGGCAGTAGACGACATGAGTAGGGCAGTGTATTGTATCAGTGGAGCAGTGGACGATATCAGTAGGGCAGTAGACAACATGAGTAGGGCAGTGTATTGTATCAGTGGAGCAGTGGACGATATCAGTAGGGCAGTGTATTGTATCAGTAGAGCAGTGAACAATGTCAGTAGGGCAGTGGATGGTGGCAGCAGGGCAATGGACGGTGTCAGCGAGGCAATGGACAGTGTCAGTATTTTATTTATCTATTTATTTTTTTACAATTTTTTTTACAGTATTTTTCCCCCTCCTCCCATATAGCAGTGTCCTCTTCCCCTTTTTGTGCTGACAGCCTACCCTTTTTGCTGACAGCCTGCTCTTGGACATCCCCGGGCAGCGGGGAGCAACAGTTAGTGGGAAGGCAGTAGGAAGAGCTTGGGGTACTTGTAGAGCGACAGGTATTAGAAGGGGATGAGCAAGCCCTGCAGGCTCTGTGTTGTTGAAATGTGTGCGCCCCTCTGCTTACTGGGAGATAATGGCGCATTCTGAGGCATCCGGATTGGTTGCTAGGCTGTGTCCAAGCAAACAATCACCTGCTGGTTAACTTGAAAAGTTAAGGGGGGAAATAAGGGGAGTGAGACTTTGTATGAAACACGCAGCTGCAAGAAATACAACAGTAAATATATATAATATCGTATTTATTAATTCAGAGAACACTGTATATAATAAGGTAAAGAACAATAATTCATAGTAGTATTAATATTCCATAAAAATTCATATATATACACACATACACATGTTAAATGATACCACAGTACAGTTACAAATCATTGTAATTATAACCTCCAAACTCTCCAATGCACATTAGATATAAAATAAAAATATTTGCATAAAGGATCTTGAAACTAGAAAGTAAAAATAGTACTAGAAAGTACATAAAAAATTTAAACACAGGATATAGTTAACTCAATGCGTTTTGTGGTTTTTGTACTATTCTTCAGGAGAAAGCATGTGATATAAATCTGAAATACAATAGAGTTTCCATTTAAAAAGCTGGCATCTGTCAAGGAGAATATACATAAAATGCGACGGGAGAGCCCCCCTAAAATACTCACAAATCCGCTGTGCATTGGAGGTGTGGTACTGAGATCTGGGAGCCCACTGGGGACACAATTTTCAGGAACTGTGGTGGCATGACAAACAACCGCAACTCAACCCAAAGCATCGTCCAAAGTGGACAAGCATCTGTGGAATATGGTCAGAGGTGTAATTAGAACTATCTTATAAGGGCTTCCGTAAAAGCTATTGAATTTGTATAAGTCCATAGTGCACAATACAACTTCAGATTGGTTCTCATAGTCCCGTTGGTCATTACAGTTTCTGTATATCCTCATAAACTGTCCTTTGGGTATGCTTCCTATCCATTTTGGATGATGGCAACTCTTTGTTGGTATATACCCGTTTCTGTCTGCTTGTTGAACGTCCTTGTTTGTAACTTGCCATTTTCTTTTTAAATTTCTTTTTAAATTTGCAGACCTAAAAAATCAATACTATTCTTACTCCAGTTACCTGAGAAAGTGATTCCATATATGTTGTGGTTAATTTCATCAAAAAATTCCTGTAGTGATTCTTCCGTTCCCTTCCATATTATTACGATATCATCGATGTATCTTCGATACAGTTTGAGATTCGGCTTTACTACACTAAACACTTGTGTCAGAAACCATGAAATCAGACTGAGACAGAAGTATAGTTAAATCACACTTGTTTAATAAGAAAAAGTAAAAAGAACAAACGTAGTGAAAACATAGCCAAAGTTCAGTAACTAGAAAGGATAGTCAGCCAAGCCAGAAGTCAGGGATCAAAGTAATGGAACAGCAAACAGGATCTGGAGCCAGAAGGGATGTCAGCAAAGCCAGTCTTTAAAAAGGAATGCAGGAGATAGTTTCTTGTGATGTGACCAAGGTGAAGGCAGAGCTCCTCTGGACTTAAGCTTAAGTAGGCAGGACTGACGAGCAGGATCATCAACAGCAGAGTAACTGTAGAGAGAGATGGGAGCTAGCAATTAGCTGACAGCTGAGCGACCAGCTCAGAGAAGGAAGGCCTGAGTCCAGCCCTGACAATACCACCTCCTCAACGACCTCTCCCTCTCAGAGGACCACCAGGCTTCAGGGGAAAACATCTATGGAAATCACGGGGGAGGACAGGGGCATGTACGTCCGCGGATGAGACCCAAGAGCGTTCCTCGGGACCGTACCCTTTCCAATGCACCAGGTACTGTATGCGCCCATGGAACCTACGGGAGTAAACAATGGACTGTACTTCATACTCCTCATGGTTTTCAACCTGTACAGGGTGAGGACGTGGCACTGAGGTGGTAAAGCAGTTGCAGACCAAAGGTTTTAATAAGAAAACATGAAATACATTCGAAATCCGCATATAAGAAGGAAGGTTTAATGCATAAGCCACTGAGTTAACCCTGCAAAGAATACGTAAAGGCCCAATAAACCGAGGTGCGAACTTCAGTGAGGAAACACGAAGTCGGAGGTTGCGAGATGGCAGCCAGACTCTGTCCCCAACCTGGTAGGAAGGCACAGGCAGGTGTCTGCGGTCAGAATGGAGTCTGTAACTTTCATTAGCATGACGCAAAGCCTCCTGGACTTGTGCCCAAGTGGAACGAAGACCACAGAGATGCTCCTCTAATGCAGGAATACTCTGCGGAACAAACGTGTCAGGCAACATGGAAGGCTGGAAACCATAATTCACCATAAACAGGGACAATTGGGAAGCAGAATTCAAGGCACTGTTGTGAGCACACTTTGCCCACGGTAATAGATCTGACCAGTTTTTATGATGGTCAGAAATATAGCAATGTAGGAATTGCTCCAAGGACTGATTGGCTTGTTCTTCCCATTAGAATGGGGGTGATACGCAGAGGAGAAATCAAGCTGAATTCCCAACTGTGCACAAAAGACTCACCAGAACCGGGACACAAATTGACTATCCCTGTCCGAGACAATCACCTTGGGTAGCCCATGTAAGCGAAAAATTTCCAGAGTAAAAATTGAAGCCAGTTACTTAGAAGTGGGTAACTTCTTAAGTGGAATACAATGAAACATCTTTGAGAACCAGTCAACCACCATAAGGATAACAGTGTTGCCTTGGGAGTTGGGTAACTCCACAATGAAATCCATAGACAGGTGGGTCCAGGGCCTCTCTCCATTGGGTATGGGTTGTAGGAGGCCCACTGAAAGGTGTCGTGGAGTCTTACTCTGAGCACACACGAAACAGGCAGCTACAAAGGCAGTTACATCAGCACATAGACTAGGCCACCAGAATTGTTGGGAAATGGCCCAAATGAGTTGATTCTTCCCAGGGTGGCCAGCTGCCTTGGCAGAATGATAAGTCTGGAGCACGGCAGTATGGAGACTCTCTGGGACAAAGCAGTGGTCACAAGGTTTCTCAGGAGGAGCATGGACCTGAGCAGCAAGAATTTTGTCACCCAAAGGAGACTGGTGCGAACCGTAGCCAGGATACGATCAGGAGGAATCACAGGAACTGGAACCGACTCCAACTTGGAAGTGGAAGAAAATTATCGTGACAAGGCGCCAGCCCTTACATTCTTAGTACTGGGTAAGAATGAGACAATAACATTGAAACTTGACAAGAAAAGAGCCCATCGTGCCCTTCTGGGAGAGAGGCGTTTAGCCTCAGACAAGTATGTGAGATTTTTTTGGTCAGTAAGAATGAGAACCGGCACAGTGGTACCTTCGAGGAGATGTCTCCATTCTTTCAGGGCTAAAAATGATCGCCAATGGCTCTCTGTCTCCAATCTCGTAAGTGCACTCCGCAGGTGACAATTTCTTGGAAAAGTAGCCACAAGGATGCATAGCGCTCTCAGAGGTAGGACGTTGAGACAGAAGGGTGCCAACACCAGTCTCAGAAGCATCAACCTCAAGAATAAAAGGTAACGTAGGATCAGGATGTGCCAACACAGGAGCAGAAACGAAGGCAGCCTTGAGACTCTCAAAGGCCTTAGTCAACGTAGTCAAAACATAGCCAAAGTTCAGTAACCGGAATGGATAGTCAGCCAAGCCAGAAGTCAAGGATCAAAGTAGTGGAACAGCAAGCAGGATCTGGAGCCAGCAGGGATGTTAGCAAAGCCAGTCTTTACATAGGAATGCAAGAGATAGTTTCTTGTGATGTGACCAAGGCGAAGGCAGAGCTCCTCTGGACTGGACGGTATAAGTAGCCAGGACTGATGAGCAGGAGCATCAACAGCTGAGTAACTGTGGAGAGAGATGGGAGCTGGCAATTAGCCGACAGCTGAGCGGCCAGCTCAGAGAAGGAAGGACTGAGCCCAGCCCTGACAACTTGCTCCTCCTCCCACCAGTTCATGAATATATTTGCCACACTTGGCGCGCATTTGGCTCACATGGTCACTCCTAGGGATGAGCCGAACATCCCCGGTTCGGTTCGCACCAGTACCTGCGAACGGACCGAAAAGTTGCACGAACGTTAGAACCCCATTGACGTCTATGGGACTCGAACGTTCAAAATCAAAAGTGCTCATTTTAAAGGCTAATTTGCATGGTATTGTTCTAAAAAGGGTTTGGGGACCCGGGTCCTACCCCAGGGGACAGGTATCAATGCAAAAAAAACTTTTAAAAACGTCAGTTTTTTCGGGAGCAGGAGCAGTGATTTTAATGATGCTTAAAGTAAAAAAAAAAGTGAAATATTCCTTTAACCTTCTCAGATCCGGGCCATTGCCAAATGACGGCAACAGCGCGGATCTGAAATACCGGGACTACGTCTATTGACGTTGTCCCCTTTCCTCATTCCCAGCGCGCTCTCGTGAGCGCGCCTCAGGGAAAATCTGTGTTGGCCGTGTCCCTTGGACACAGCCAATCACAGATCGCTGTAAACGGCCAATCACAGCGGTTGTTTACAGCGCGATCGCCGCCTCCAATGGGAGATGATCTAAAAGGTAAACAATTGAGATCATCTCTCATTGCCGGCTCTCTCTCTCCTCACACAGAGACAGCGTGTGAGGAGAGAGAGCTTCTGTGAGTAGTAAAACAGCAAAGTGTGCCCAAAAAGTGCCCAACAGTGCCCACAGTGACACCAATATAGTGCCATCTGTGCCCACCTGTGCACATCAGTGCCCACTTGTGCCATCAGTGCATCATCAGTGCCCATCTGTGCCCATCAGTTCCGTCTGTGCCCATCAGTGCCCGTCTGTGCCCATCAGTGCCCGTCTGTGCAGTGCGCATCTGTGCAATCAGTGCGCATCTGTGCAATCAGTGCGCATCTGTGCCAGCTCATCAGTGCCCGTCTGTGCCACCTCATCAGTGCCCATCTGTGCCATCTCATTAGTGCCCATCTGTGCCACCTCATCAGTGCCCATCTGTACCAATCAGTGCCCATCTGTCGCTTCAGTGCCCACTTGTGCCATCAGTGCATCATCAGTGCCCATCTGTGCCCGTCTGTGCCCATCAGTGCCCATCAGTGCCCATCAGTGCCTGTCTGTGCCCATCAGTGCCCGTCTGTGCAGTGCGCATCTGTGCAATCAGTGCGCATCTGTGCCAACTCATCAGTGCCCATCTGTGCTGCCTTATCAGTGCCCATCTGTGCTGCCTTATCAGTGCCCATCTGTGCCGCTTCATCAGTGCCCATCTGTGCCACCTCACCTGTGCCATATCAGTGCATATCTGTGCCCACCTGTGCCGCCTCATTAGTGTAAATCTGTGCACATCTGTGCTGCTTCCTCAGTGCCCATCTGTGCTGCCTCAGTGCCCATTTGTGCCGCCTCATCAGTGCCCATCTGTGCGATCAGTGCCCATCTGTGCCGCCTCATCAGTGCCTATCTGTGCGATCAGTGCCCATCTGTGCCGCCTCATCAGTGCACATCTGTGCCATCAATCAGTGCCACCTCATCAGTGCAGGCTTAGCATACAGCTGTGCAATCTCATAACCACCAGCAGCCATGTCCAAAAAAAGCTTTTCCGCCGAGGAGGCATACCAAATTCTTTCTACGGCCGACGAGAGCAACGCGGAGCTCTCTTTTTCAGATTCCCTTTCCAATTCGGATTCTGACGTAAATTACGAGCCAGTCCTCAGTAGCGAAACACTTACAGACTCAGAGGAGGAAGAAACTCGGCCTGCCAAACAAAGGCGTTCTAGTGAGGAGGCAGTGGCATCCACCAGCACCGCAGTGGCACCCGCCAGCACCGCAGTGGCATCCGCCAGCACCACAGTGGCATCCGCCAGCACCGCAGTGGCATCCACTAGCACTGCAGTGCCATCCACTAGCACCGCAGTGCCTCGGCAAGAAAGGCCAAGTACCAGTGGGGTGTCACCCCAGCCCCAAAGGGTTAGGTCCCATGCCAGCCTTCCCTTTGCACTTCAGAACCCCTTGTGGCTTCCTCCCAATTCAGGAGAAGCTAGCGTTCCCCCTTTCACGGCCCAGCCAGGAGTCCAGGTGGATACAGGGAATTTCACCCCAATTAATTTTTTTAATTTAATTTTTACGGAGGACATGTTGGCGTCAATTGTGGCCCAGTGCAACCTGTATGCACAGCAATTTATTTTGCAAAATCCCACATCATATTATGCCCGTCCCTATGAGTGGAGAGACCTGACAGTGGAGGAGTTCAAGGTTTTTTTGGGCCTCACATTGAATATGGGGCTCACCAAAAAAAACGAATTCCGTTCCTATTGGTCAACCCACCCCCTCCACCACATGCCGCTCTTCTCCGCGGTAATGCCCAGAACCAGGTATCTGATGATAATGAGGTTCCTACATTTCAGCGACAATACCCAGTGCCCTCCCCGAATTGATCCAAATTTTGACAGGCTTTACAAAATTCGCCCAATATTAAATTATTTTTCCGAAGTATTCCCCCAGCTGTTCACCCCGGACCAACAAATATGTGTAGATGAGTCCCTTGTGAAATTTAGCGGCAGGCTTAAAATTAAGCAATATATCCCCAGCAAAAGGGCCCGCTATGGGGTGAAGGTGTACAAACTATGTGACCGAGCCACAGGGTACACATATTCCTTCATAGTGTAAGAAGGGAAGGACACCCAGCTGCAGCCTCCTAATTGCCCGGACTACTTGGGAACCAGCGGGAAAGTTGTTTGGGACCTCATATACCCCCTACTCGACAAAGGATACCACCTGTATGTAGATAACTTCTACACTTCTCTGCCCCTGTTCCACAACCTTCATCGGAAGAAGACGCCAGCATGTGGCACCGTGAAAAAAAATCGGAAGGGCTTTCCTCAAAGTCTTGTTAATAAGAAGTTGAGAAAAGGAGAAACGGTATGTCTGCGTAACAAAGAGATTCTGGCAGTGAAGTGGAGGGACAGAAGGGATGTGTATATGTTGTCTTCCATCCACAACAACACCTATGTGGAAATCCCCAGAAGGAATGGCCCCATCCAGAAACCCACATGCATACATCAATACAATTTGTTTATGGGGGGAGTCGACTTCAACGATCAAATGTTGGAACCATATCTTGCCACAAGAAGGACATACCACTGGTACAAAAAAGTAGCGATTTATTTTTTTCAATTGGCCATATACAACTCCTATATCATTTACCGCAAATCCACCCAAAACCCCCAACCCTTCCTTGGCTACCAGGAGGAAATTTACACTGCCCTTATATTCCCGAACGGCCCACCAGTAAACATCCGATCAGATGTTGTTAGTCGACTCTCCGAGCGCCACTTTCCAGATAAACTCCCTCCCAGACCAACAGGCCAAAGACGTCAAAAAAGATGTAAGGTGTGTACCAGAGCAGGAGTCAGAAGAGACACATCTTATTATTGTGCAGAATGTCCTTCCGAACCAGGCCTCTGTATAGGTGAATGCTTCCGCCGTTACCATACTTCACTAAATTATTAGTGAAGTATGGTAACCGTAATCCTCAGTTCCTGCCTTCACACCCCTTATGCCACTGCCTGCTCTGTAACTGACCCTGGCTTGTTATTTGACCACGCTTCTGCCTGCCGATTTTGTACATACCGCTGCCTCATCTGGAACTGACCCTGGACTGTTTTTTCGACCATGCTTCTGCCTAACGATTCTGTACATACCTCTGCCTGATATGGAAATGACCCTGAACTGTTATTCGACCATGCTTCTGCCTAACGATTCTGTACATACCTTTGCCTGATCTGGAACTGACCTTGGACTGTTTGACCATGCCTCTTGCCTGCCTCTTGGACTGATCTTGTACCCTGCAACTGGACTAGTGGGATTCAACACAGGGGTCTCACATATGTGAGGGGCTCCAGAATAGTTTTTCTGGATGAAGAAAACAATTTTCTTTGTTTTCTCATTCCTAGATTAGGGTCTGGAAACTCGGAGGCTTCAAAGAGATTTGGGTGGGAGAAGCCTCTACCTCTGTCCCCATTCTGTCCTGAACGAGGCCCTACTTCTGCCTGCTGCCTGTAGGAGTTACTGCCGTCATGCCTCTGTTTGTCGCACTGACCACAGCACATGGACCTTGTTCCTGCCTACTACCAAGACCAATATTTTGGCACTGCTGACAATCTCTGCCTGCACTGACCCTGCACTGCACTGACCTATGGACAGTATCCCTGCCTGCTGCCTGTACTGACTATGGACAGTATTTCTGCCTGCTGCCTGAAAAATTGTGTTCGCTGTTGCTGACCAAGTCCCTACCTGCTGCCTGGACCAGTGCTATCCTCCTGTGGACAACTGTACTACTAAAACCACAGGTAATCTTTTGTTTCTCTTTGCTCAGCATAATGTATTTTGGGGTGTAATTCTTGGTATATGCATGCTATGTGTCCCTGGAACAGCTGATGGTGTTCCTTGCATGTTGGATCTCTGTATGTGGCCAGGCTGTGTAAAGGTCTCACACATGTGGTATTGCCATACGCAGAAGGAGTGGCACAATGTATTTTGGGGTGTCATTTTTGCTATGTAAATGCTATGTGTTGGAAATATCCTATAAACTGACAACTTTGTGTAAAAAAAATGCGTTTTCATTTTTTTTCCATATATTCCAAAAACTTCTGGAAAAAAATGAACCATTCAAAAGACTCATTATGCCTCATAGATTATACGTTGGGGTGTTAGCTTTCCAAAATGGGGTCATTTTGTGGGCGTTTCCATTGTCCTGGTGCTCCAGGGCCTTCAAAAGTGTAATAGGTGGGTGAGAAATGAGATGTGTAATTTATGCTCGTAGAACGCCTGAAAGTGCTACTTCAATATTAGGCCTCTGTATGTGGTCAGGCTGTGTAAAAGACTCACACATGTGGTATCGTTATACTCAGGAGGAGTAGCAGAATGTATTTTGGGGTGTTATTTTTTGCTATGTAAATGCTATGTGTTGGAAATATCTTATAAACTGACAACTTTGTGTAAAAAAAATGCGTTTTCATTTTTTTTCCACATATTCCAAAAACTTCTGGAAAAAAATGAACCATTCAAAAGACTCATTATGCCTCATAGATTATACGTTGGGGTGTTAGCTTTCCAAAATGGGGTCATTTTGTGGGCGTTTCCATTGTCCTGGTGCTCCAGGGCCTTCAAAAGTGTAATAGGTGGGTGAGAAATGAGATGTGTAAGTTATGCTCGTAGAACGCCTGAAAGTGCTACTTCAATATTAGGCCTCTGTATGTGGTCAGGCTGTGTAAAAGACTCACACATGTGGTATCGTTATACTCAGGAGGAGTAGCAGAATGTATTTTGGGGTGTTATTTTTGCTATGTAAATGCTATGTGTTGGAAATATCTTATAAACTGACAACTTTGTGTAAAAAAAATGCGTTTTCATTTTTTTTCCACATATTCCAAAAACTTCTGGAAAAAAATGAACCATTCAAAAGACTCATTATGCCTCATAGATTATACGTTGGGGTGTGAGCTTTCCAAAATGGGGTCATTTTGTGGGCGTTTCCATTGTCCTGGTGCTCCAGGGCCTTCAAAAGTGTAATAGATGGGTGAGAAATGAGATGTGTAATTTATGCTCGTAGAACGCCTGAAAGTGCTACTTCAATATTAGGCCTCTGTATGTGGTCAGGCTGTGTAAAAGACTCACACATGTGGTATCGTTATACTCAGGAGGAGTAGCAGAATGTATTTTGGGGTGTTATTTTTGCTATGTAAATGCTATGTGTTGGAAATATCTTATAAACTGACAACTTTGTGTAAAAAAAATTCGTTTTCATTTTTTTTCCACATATTCCAAAAACTTCTGGAAAAAAATGAACCATTCAAAAGACTCATTATGCCTCATAGATTATACGTTGGGGTGTTAGCTTTCCAAAATGGGGTCATTTTGTGGGCGTTTCCATTGTCCTGGTGCTCCAGGGCCTTCAAAAGTGTAATAGGTGGGTGAGAAATGAGATGTGTAATTTATGCTCGTAGAACGCCTGAAAGTGCTACTTCAATATTAGGCCTCTGTATGTGGTCAGGCTGTGTAAAAGACTCACACATGTGGTATCGTTATACTCAGGAGGAGTAGCAGAATGTATTTTGGGGTGTTATTTTTGCTATGTAAATGCTATGTGTTGGAAATATCTTATAAACTGACAACTTTGTGTAAAAAAAATGCGTTTTCATTTTTTTTCCACATATTCCAAAAACTTCTGGAAAAAAATGAACCATTCAAAAGACTCATTATGCCTCATAGATTATACGTTGGGGTGTTAGCTTTCCAAAATGGGGTCATTTTGTGGGCGTTTCCATTGTCCTGGTGCTCCAGGGCCTTCAAAAGTGTAATAGGTGGGTGAGAAATGAGATGTGTAATTTATGCTCGTAGAACGCCTGAAAGTGCTACTTCAATATTAGGCCTCTGTATGTGGTCAGGCTGTGTAAAAGACTCACACATGTGGTATCGTTATACTCAGGAGGAGTAGCAGAATGTATTTTGGGGTGTTATTTTTGCTATGTAAATGCTATGTGTTGGAAATATCTTATAAACTGACAACTTTGTGTAAAAAAAATGCGTTTTCTTTTTTTTTCCACATATTCCAAAAACTTCTGGAAAAAAATGAACCATTCAAAAGACTCATTATGCCTCATAGATTATACGTTGGGGTGTTAGCTTTCCAAAATGGGGTCATTTTGTGGGCGTTTCCATTGTCCTGGTGCTCCAGGGCCTTCAAAAGTGTAATAGGTGGGTGAGAAATGAGATGTGTAATTTATGCTCGTAGAACGCCTGAAAGTGCTACTTCAATATTAGGCCTCTGTATGTGGTCAGGCTGTGTAAAAGACTCACACATGTGGTATTGTTATACTCAGATGGAGTAGCAGAATGTATTTTGGGGTGTTATTTTTGCTATGTAAATGCTATGTGTTGGAAATATCTTATAAACTGACAACTTTGTGTAAAAAAAATGCGTTTTCATTTTTTTTCCACATATTCCAAAAACTTCTTCCAAAAGAGAAAGGCCTTTCTCTAGGGAGTTCACCACATAGGTGCGTCCCTCTCTTGTAACAGACAGTTTGGTAGGGTATCCCCATCTATAGGTGATATTGTGGTTTCTCAATACTTTAGTGATGGTGTTCAAATTTTTTCTTTTTTGTAGTGTGTATTGAGAAAGGTCTGCATAAAACTGCAGGTGCTGGTATTGAGCAGGAATGTGTTCCTTCTTGCGCATGATCAGCATTAGTTGTTCCTTAGATTGATAAAAATGTAATCGCAGGATTACATCTCTGGGGATATGTTCTGATAAGTAAGAGGGTTTTGGAAGGCGATGAATTCTGTCAATCGTAATCTCCAGGTCGGAGAGATCAGGAAGGAGAGATTTAAATAAAGAGGAGACATAGGTACGTAGGTCAGCTTGCTGTACAGTTTCAGGAATCCCTCTTATCTTTAAATTATTTCTCCTGTTTCTGTCTTCGATGTCTGCGATTTTCTCCTTCATCCATTTAGTATCTCCCTCTCTTTCCTCATGTGAATCTACCAGATCGTTGATAGTGGTAGCATATTCCCCCATTTTTTGCTCTATGTGCTCAACCCTGGTCTCAACAGCCTGCAGATTGTTGTTAAACTTATGCATCCATTTCATTAAGTCAGATTGCAGTGAGCTTCTTAGGGATAATAGCATGTCTTTTAAGACAGTATTGATCACAGGCTGGTGTGAGGTAGGAAAAGTTTCTATGGAGTCAGGTAATTCACGTGTGTCATCCCCTGAATCACTCGCGGGGCTAGCTGTGTCAGTGAATCCCCCGCCATCCATCCTGGGTTTTGCCTTGGCTGGGCTGCCTGAGGGTGGAGAGGGAGAGTATTGCTGTGGGCTTTTATGGGTGCTTGTATTGTGGTTGTGCCTGCTCGCCATAGGGAGAATGGTAGTGGATTTGTTTGCTGGGGTGAATGATGACCCAGCGCCATCTTGCCTACCGTCATGTTGCCTCATTTCATAGAAGTCCGTCAGGCGCTGAGGCTTCCTCTGGTCTTTTCGTTTTCTGGACATGGCACCAGACTCTTCCCTGAGGTATTCTGCCACTGCGGGTGTAGAAAACGGGACCCGATGGGATGATTTGTGCCGCTATTTCTCAGCTCAGTACCGGAGCTCCGGGATTATGCTGCCATTCAGTATGCTGGCAAGCCACGCCCCCGCTCCTAATCCAAGTTTTAAGCTCAAATACCTACTCCCAGGCTTGGGAGTTATTATCATTATTTTTGGACAGGCGTTGAGGACAACGTCTATTGTAGTAGGGGGAGTATGTAGCGCTGGTAGATTTATGATCTTCCATCTGATAGGTAAATTTAGTGAATTGCTTGTTATAGGAAGTTAGATTTTCCTCTGTTCCAGCTTGGCTGATGTTGCGTGTGGTTCCACATTGTGGCGGTGGGTGTCGTTGTCACCATCGGTGGGTGTTGGAAAAGAAACGTGTTAAAGCAGATGAGTGCTCCTCTGTCCCGGAGACAACTCGGTGGAGGTGGTCCTCCGATTTGCATTCTGGGAGAGGGTATTAATGGGACAGACGCCATGTTAATGGGTTCGTTTTCAGCCACCTGCTGGCCCTCCTGTGTATGTGTTAGAGTATCACCTCGTGGTCCTCCGTTCCGGAGGCCCGCGTCGATGTGGCGTGTGGGTGGGCCCAGAAGCCTGTCTGGGGCCTACCACAGCAGCGGAGGAATGGTCCTGAGCTGTCTATCCAGAGTGAAGAAGCTGGACAACCGAGAAGATCCCAGGGGAGGACCCGTCATGGAAGGATCATGCAGAGTGCTGGTCTGGAGAGGGGCCTGGTGACTCGGTTGGAGGACGTATCCTGAAGTAGTCTTATTACATGGTACTGCCGGGTTGGCTTAGAGGTCCAAGTACTGTGTCTGACATTCATCGTGAACCAATACATCCTGTGGCAGAGGATCATATGGGTTTATTTCAAGCAAGTCTGTGGCAGAGACTTTTGTTTGTGCTACGTACTGGCTGCTAGGCAAGTGAGAGAGGCCTATCCAGGCGAGCAAAGATCGTGTCCCACAAAAGGGGATTGCATTCAATTACAGTATTCAACTTTAAAGGATGTTCTAAAGAAACCTAAAGAAAGGTATTTGAGCTTCCCTGCAGTTTTCCTCCTGCCTCTTTCCTGCTACTTCCTTCGCTACTTGGTTCAATAAAGCATTGAATACGTAAGTGTTGGTGCTTATATCGTCCAGAGGTAAACTCAACGGAACCCTAGACCCGGTGCCGGTGAAACAGAGGTATCAAGAGTGAAGGTAACAGCCCGCTTAAACCAACAGCTCCACCGAGAGTTAGTGCTACATTTACATTGGTACATTCCCCCTAGGACCCTGCCTACCTCCCCATTTCCCATTGTTTGACAAACCCTTTCTATTAGTCATGAAAATATCCATTCTTGGTTTGTAATATTTGGCACTAACCAATATTGTTAATGGAATTCGGATTCAACAAACAAACTTTCATTAGGTGCTTGAACCACGAATCCAAACCACAGGTGAGGTGTTCGGCTCATCCCCACATACAGGAGATCGTTACAATACATGGGCAGCAAACAAGCAAATTGGTACAGTTTGTAGGCTAATCTTGACAATATGTAGACAATAAATGAGCAATTGTTACAATACATGGATAACACATGGGTAATCACAACAATATACATGTATTGACAATAACAGTAACATTAACATTAAATGAGCCCAGTCAATGGAAACAAATGCATCTGATCAGTGGTAATAATGTTGTGTACATCGCGGTCAGTGTAGAAAATGGTCTTCACATTGGTGGCTGGTGGAATAAAGGTTACCTCTTACATTTGTTACATTTTTGAAGGAGTCTCACTCTCTTCCTCTCATGTGACAGTGTTAATACTTGGTGATTGGCCCAGTGCCATTACATGAGGATGGAAAAAGAGTATTAATCTCTCAGTTTATACAGGGATTTCTTTCCTTACCCTCAGCAGCTGAAGGGAGCAACAATGGAGAAAGGGTGAGTATATGCTGCTGGAGAGGGTAGGCACTAATGCAAAATAATTGTTTTGCCCCTCATTGGCAAAGCACAATTGTTTTTTTTTTCTTCTTAGAGTGTATGTAAAGGTTGTTTTTTTTAGTCTGTCAGTTTCTATTGCTGCCTGTGTCCCTACTAGGGGGGGATTCCAACTTTTATTTGTCCTGGTGAGCAATGTCACTGAGACAGATATTAGGGAGTTGCAACATTTTTGAGTTGTCGCCAGAACAGGTTACAGCTCAGACTATACCAAGGACAAGTCAGGGGAAGTGTGGGCAGAGGAGACCTAGTCAGTGACAGCAGAAGACAGCCCAAAGACCCCACCCCCACCCCTAGCAGGACACATATCTGCTAGGAAGGAGTCCCCCTTCCAAATGTACACTTACAAGAATGTGCAAATCGATAAGCGGTGTTCACTAAAAAGCATCAGACAAAAATAACAGGTTCCACAGCATCTCCTACTGCCCTCAATAGATAACTTCCACTGGGATCGGAGCTGTCTTTCCCTGAGTTGACTGATGGGTCTACGTGTATCGTGTGGCTCCAGCCTGACGCGTATCGTCACTCATGACATCATCTGTGGGTGGAGTCACAAGGCGCTCTCACTTTTTTAAGCGTCAGAGGCAGGTATATCAAGTTTAATCCTTAAGAGAGCCAATATGTGATACTTCTAAAGAGATCAGACTCCGGGACAGGTAAAATTAACCTTTTAGGGAGCTGATATATAGTACTTCTATAAAGATCAAATTTCAAGCCAAGTAACAATTGCTGGACTAGTCCACTGTTTAAGCATTAACATCTAATTATTAAGTAGCGTCAACCCCTATTCAGTAAGATCGATCAAAAACAAAGGTGGCGAGTAGGAGAACAAGTGCTGCACACCTTAGTGCGGCTCACCCACATGCGCCAATATCGATCGGTCGATCAGCAAGCGATATATTTCATACAGCGAGTAGCGCCCCGCAAACATTGCGGTAACGGACCACCCAGCTCATCAGCAATGTTAGTAATGCAATATACTGTATAGCAACTAGGTTAAATGATGAAAAATAGTATATATGAAGCAAACCAATTAGTGATAATCAATGAACCTGAAGGATTACAAAAATGTCTGGTGTATACAACCGGCATTACCTTACATGTCAGATGTCCACGAACGGACACTCACTTAAAAAGTCAATCGATTACCCCTTGGTGCCCTGACATCCAGTCTACAACCAACCTCATTGCATACAAAAGCAACAAATAAGCATACCCATTACGTACAAAATGTATACACAAAATGTATAAATGTGTACATATTACAGCGCTGAAATGCAATTAATAGATAAAGCACCTATCTATTATACATTTTATATTCATACTCAGCAGTATTTACGAACATGGAAAAAGTTACTATTCTTGTTATAAAAATAATAATATTATAAACCTCAGTGCGCGTAAATTTACATGAATATGCAATAACGGATATTCTCGTTATAAAAATAATAATGTTATAAAAATAGTGAATGTATATTTACATGAATGTGCAACATGAAGACACACTATATAAACGAATTTAGCGCTGATCGGAATGTCAGCATGTAGATAAACACAATCATAACGTAGGATGAACCTCGCTATATAAATACACTACGCTCAATTACCAAATTACATAAAAAATATATAAAAAATTAAAATACCAATATGAATATAAAATTGAAATGGTATGAATAAATCGGACATATAAAGTAGTCTATTAGTAAAAAATTCTACACTGATAAATATCGAAATTTAATTCCGGAATTAGAGCTATGATTTAAAAATTATGATTGAAAAATTATGATGGGAAACTAGAGGTGAAAAATTAAAAGTAAAAAGTATAATCTTGGAAGTTTAAAAGATGGGGATCGCGTCAATGCGCGTTGACATCCACTACCCTAAAACACTTCTCAAACAATCCGGATGGACAAGTATATGGTCAGACAAACATTCTATGGATGCGGCCTAAAACTCAATATTTTCATAAATCTAATAATCACTGATAAAACAGTTCACATCTAATTCTGCATTGAGTCCGCTACGGGTTAAAGTATTCATCAAATATATTCAACAAGATTCTTTTTTGGATATTTCTCGTATCAAGTTGGAACCCCTCCAATTTGGGTGGATTCTATCGACCCCCCAAAACTTTAGACCCGAGGGGTCTTGGTTATGATGAGTTTTAAAATGTAGCGAAACTCCATGGTACTTAAAACCAATCTCGATATTATAGATGTGTTCTGAAATCCGTTTTTTAAGAGTCCTTTTCGTGCGACCTACATACATAAGATTGCATGGACATTGCAAGACGTAAACGACATGTGTGGTACTACATGTAATGAACTCTTTAATTTTAAAAGTGTTGTTGTTCCCTGTCGAGGTGAACTCAGTCATCCCCCGGATAGGGTGTCTAATTTTAGCGCAAGATTGGCATCTCCTGCAGGCATAAAAGCCTGCCTGGTCCCAAAACATCACTGGTCTAATTGGTGGATCAAGGACCTTCTTAACGACCATGTCTCCAAAATTGGGAGCCTTCCTATATATAAAAGAAGGATTGATCGGGAGGGATTGGCTCAAAGTTTTGTCCATGCGTAGTATGTGATTGGCTGCGTTTAATGGGTTAAACAGTGAACGATTTTTCAGCCCACTATCAATCCCTACAATATTTGTATTTGTCCAATTTATAGCTCCTGGCCCAGTGTTAAAAAAATATTTTTTCAAATTAATTTTTCGAATATATCTATGAATGTCCATATAAACATCAAATTTGTTTAATGCTTTCTGCTGCCAATCAACATGTTGATGTTTTTAAGAGCCTGGTTCTGAGAGATCTAGAACTGATTGTTCCGAAAAGAAATGTTAATCCTCTCTATATACAAGATGGTATTAAACTATTGGAGGACAGGAAAAATATCATTATCAGGCCAGCTGATAAAGGGGGCGGAGTCGTCATTTTAGATAAAGTTTTTTATAACTCCCAACTGACTGCAATGCTGTCTGATGACAAGACTTATATTAAGTTGAACTCCGATCCCAAATTAGAATACCATAAAGATCTTCAAAAGCTTATAGATCTTGGAACTGAAAAAAGAGTGTTGAATAAAAAGGAAACTAAATTTTTAGTACCGAGTTTCTGTAGAGTTCCCACTATTTATAACAAAGGTGCACAAAAACCTGACAACCCCTCCAGCACGCCCAATAGTCAACTGTATTGGATCAGTAACTGCAAGGTTGGGACAGTACCTTGATACATTCCTACAAACTAGTGTTTTACGCACTAAAGCGTATTTAAAGGACACGAAAAATCTTCTGCAGCTGATCAGCCAGGTTGATTTAACAAATAAAAAAGAAGTATTCCTTGTAACAGCAGATGTGTCTGCATTATACAGTATAATTCAGCACGATGATGCTCTGCTGGCTCTGAATTGGGCATTGTGTCAGAGGGATGATATCCCTTTTGAACAGAAGGTTTTTTTGAGACAGGCACTCGACTTTTGCCTGTCTCATAATTACTTCTGGTACAATCACCAGTTCTACTCACAAAAGACGGGTGTCGCCATGGGGGCTAAGTTTGCCCCCAGCTTGGCAAACCTCTTTATGGGGGAGTGGGAAGTCAGATCGGTCTTTTCAAAACACAGGGATCCACTCCTCTTTTATAAGAGGTACATAGATGGCCTCCTGTTCATATGGGAAGGAAGTGAGAGTTCCTTGCATGATTTTATGACTGAACTCAATTCCAACAGAAACAATATTGTGTTGGATTATGAATTCAGCAAAGATCAGATCCATTACTTGGAAGGTAATATCATTAGACAAGGAACTTGCTTGATCAAGTCCGTTTATTTTAAACCAGCAGACAGAAACAGTTATCTCCCCCTCACCAGTGGCCACCATCCACACTGGCTTAAAAATATTCCAAAAGGCCAAATAATGACAATTAGGAGAAACTGTACATTGGACGCTGATTACCAGTCACAATCTGAAGTAATCAAAAAGAGATTTACACAAAAGGGATACAATGAACAAGAACTCAACAGAATTATTGACTCCATTGGTAATATCCCTCGTGAATCATGTTTGGTAGATAGACCATCTGTGAAAAGTTCTACATGAATGGGGTTTTATTTCCAACTTTCATGTACAGTACAAGGAAATTGAGAATATTTTTAAACACTGGCACATACTACGCAAGGACAAAACTTTGAGCCAATCCCTTCCGATCAATCCTTCTTTTGATCTTTCAAAATCTTTTATTGGTATTACATATAAAAAGAAAGCAATACAAAAAAAAAATAAGGACAGCAAACTATTACATGGCGTACCCTTGAGGGGAATGTAGAAACTGACTTAACAAGGTGTAAAAGTCTATCGCAAAACAAAAACAATAAACAGGACCTAAGGAGCTACTGCAACTTTTCAAAGAATGTGTAGACCACCTCATTTATGAGCAGTAACAAAGGGTGGCCAGAAGAGGTTCCCCCGGCACCCCAAAAGGGATCAAGCTGTGCATGGGAGAGTCTCAGCCAGCCGCCCCCAACTTACGCTGACCATTAAGGCTCGGGGTCAAGGAAAAGCTTTGAGGTTACTGTAGCCTTGTTTGCTAACTTTCTAGGGAAAGAATTCCCTCAGGGGTATGGTTTGCCCTAAAGTCGGGAGTACTTTTCCTAGTCTCCCTAAGGAGGAAAGCAGGAGAGTAGTGTCAAGAGGAGAGAGGAGAGGAGAGAAGTAGTAGAGGAGAGGGAAGGAGAAGTTAGCCTGTCAGCGGGAGAATCCCCCGCCCCCTTTTAGAATGCTTGTAATTTTAAGGTTGAACACCAGGTATGAGAGAGATACCCATGTACTGCGCCCACGGTTCCCAGGTAGCCTCGAATTGCGCTTTGGTGTCATTTAGAATGCTAGAGAGTTTCTCTTGGGACATAATCCAGGAAATTTTACGAGTACAAGGAACTTTGAAGTGCGGACACTGTGTATGTCTTGAGGGAGATATTTAAGGCATATGACTTGGAATAGTTTACCTTAAGTCCTGAAATTTTGGAGAACTCCTTCAGGAGTTTGCACAGATTTGGGAGGGAGGTGGCCGGGGATGTGATAAAAAGGAGTGTATCGTCCGCAAATAGCCCGCATTTGTGGACTTGGTTCCCACAGGACACTCCAAGGATGTTGGTATTTGATCTAATTGCAATCGCAAGTGTTTCGATCACCATGGCAAAAATCAGAGGGGAGAGAGGGCACCCCTGTCTTGTGCCTCTTGCTATATGTAGGGGTTTGGAGTATTGGCCTTGTAAATGGATTACTGCTTTCAGATTGGAGTACAGGGATCTCAGGATTCCTAAGAAGCTAGCCCCAAAGCCCCACTTCTCCAGGAGAGAAAATAGATAGGGCCATTCGATCGAATCGGAGGCTTTATGTAAGTCTAGCGATAAGAGCATTCCCTCCTGCTTGGGGCCCCCTTCCCAGTTAGATTGGAGAATGGAGACAATGTCTACCACTCTCCTAATTTGGTCTGGGCCCTGCCTCCCCAGGATAAAACCTACCTGGTCTTTATGGACATACTGTTTTATAAAGGAAGCTAGACGGTTGGCGAGAATTTTCCTTAGAATTTTGAGGTCAATGTTAATTAGGGAAATGGGCCTATAATTTTCTACTTCTTCATGGTTTTTATTGGGTTTGGGGATTACTGATATGAACGCCGTGTTTAGATGTGGATATATTGGGGAGCCAAATGTCTTCTAGTAGGGGACCGAAAGACGTCCGGGCCCGGGGCTGAGCCGGTCTTAAGGCTCCCTTAATAGAGGGCAACCGAAGGTTCTGGAGAAAAGAGTTGGTAGCCTTGTGGGCGGCCCAGGGGTTCTCGGGAGAAATGTTTTCTACATCATTTATGCTAAAGTATTCTTTGATGCCGTCTGCTATTATCTTGGTGTGAATTGGGTCGCTGAGAAGAGACTCATTTAGTCTCCAGTAAGAGCCCCTGTTCCCCGTCAGAACATTTCTCACAGAAAGGATAACCAGAGAGTGGTCCGATCATGCTATGTCTAAGATAGAGGCTCTATTGGCCAAAGGGATAAGGCTTGTAGGGATGAGAATGTGGTCAATCCTGGCGTATGACTGATGAGGAGAGGAGAAGTGAGTAAAGTCCCTACCTTTGGGGTTTAGTTCCCTCCAAATGTCAACTAAGCCTTGGGCGTGTAGTGTTTTGGCTATTCTGGTGCTCAGTTTCATGGGACGTGTCAGCTGGTCTTTGAGGGGTTTGGTTTTGTCAAGACCCTGGTCAAACGCGACATTGGAGTTTCCCCCCCAGATGACCTTGCCCTCCAGGAGGGGGTTGAGAGTTGCAAAGAGGCTCTGGAAGAATGTGGCTTGGCCCTTATTTGGGGCGTAGTATGAAATTATGGAGTAAAGAACTCCCTCCAGAGTGCCCTTTACAAGAATAAACCTGCCCTCTGGGTCTCTGAAGTCCGAGATGTGGGCAAATTTGCTGTTTTTTGAGAAAAGAATTGCTACCCCTTTCATCTTGTTTGGAGCGTTGGCAAGGTAAAAAGATGGATAGTAGGAATGGAGGAACTTGGGATTGGACCGAATCGGGAAGTGCGTCTCCTGCAGGAGCACTATGTCCAGTTTGAGGGATTTGTAGTGATCAATAGCTAATCTCCTTTTCCTGGGAGAATTAAGACCCTGAACGTTATGTAAGGCCACCTTGAGATCTACTCCCTTCGATATTGTTTCAGCCATGGGAACAGAGAGGAGGACGACCATCTAGCCAACAGCCACTTACCTTATAAGGACGCAAATTTGCAGCGAGGGTGAGGAAGGAGATGATTCGTTCTAATTCTGCAATGGTGAGGACTGGGGACGATTCCCGTCCACAGGCTAGAAGAGAAAAGAAGAGTGAATGGGGAGAAATGGAAGGTAGAGAAAAAAACAAACATAGTAACCAAGATAGTAACAAGGGTCTTCTAAGGAGACCCGTGGAGGGGGGCGTTGAGAATGTCCGCCAAATCAACACTCTAAACCTAAATCTAAAGCGAAGTCCCATTAGAAGAGAACACATTCGGTTCTCCAGGAATGAGAGGAGGCGCAAGAGTCCCACCCCGGACCCCTGATATAACATGAGTCTGACTAATAAACTGTGCACAACTAATGCCGCGTACACACGGTCGGACTTTCCGGCATACTTGGTCCGGCGGACCAGAGTGTGCCGGACAATCCGCCCGTGTGTGGGCGGCGGCGGACTTTTCCGGCGGACTTCTTCCCAAAAGCCCGCCGGACCTAGATTTTAAACATGTTTGAAATCTTTCCGTCGGACTCAGTTTCGGGCGGAAAGTCCGCTCGTGTGTGTGCTGGTCCGACGGAAAGCCCGCTCGTGTGTAGGCTGGTCCGACAGACCAAATGCGACACGAGGGGATGGTATTGCATCTCGCGCTCGCTGCAATAGGAAAAACAAATCTTCCTATTGCGGCGAGCGCGGGGCATACCAGGCCCTTAGGTCTGGTATGGATTATAAAGGGGAACCCCGCTACGCCGAAAAAACGGCGTGGGGTCCCCCTAAAATCCATACCAGACCCCGATCCGAGCATGCAGCCTGGCCGGTCAGGAAAGGGGGTGGGGACGAGCGAGCGCCCCCCCCCCTCCTGAACCGTACCAGGCCGCATGCCCTCAACATGGGGGGTGGGTGCTTTGGGGGAGGGGGGCGCCCTGCGCCCCCCCCCCAAAGCACCTTGTCCCCATGTTGATGAGGACAAGGGCCTCTTCCCGACAACCCTGGCCGTTGGTTGTCGGGGTCTGCGGGCGGGGGCTTATCGGAATCTGGGAGCCCCCTTTAATAAGGGGGCCCCCAGATCCCGGCCCCCCACCCTATGTAAATGAGTATGGGGTACATGGTACCCCTACCCATTTACCTAGGAAAAAAGTGTAAGTAATAAAACACACTACACAGGTTTTTAAAATATTTTATTAAACAGCTCCGGGGGGGGGGGATCTTCCTCCGGCTTCGGGGGTCTTCTTCCGGCTTCGGGGGTCCCTCCGCTTCATCTTCTCCCGGCGTCCGGTTGGTTCTTCTCCGCTCTCCGGCCTCTTCTCCCGGTGTCGCAGGTCTTCGGCCGGCCCCTCCGCTCTCTTCATGTAGCTCTATTGCGAGCGGAGGTCCGGACTTCTGGGCTTCTTGGCTTCTTGGCTTCTTGGCTTCTCTTCTCTTCTCTTCCCCCAGATGTTGACACGACGCTCTCTCCGGCTGGACTGGTCTCTGAGGGCTGCGTTGTGACTTATATAGGCGGAGACCCCGCCCCCATATGATGTCACAGTCCCTGGGCATGCTGGGACTGTGACGTTTTAGGGGGCGTGGTCGACCACGCCCCCTAAAACGTCACAGTCCCAGCATGCCCAGGGACTGTGACATCATATGGGGGCGGGGTCTCCGCCTATATAAGTCACAACGCAGCCCTCAGAGACCAGTCCAGCCGGAGAGAGCGTCGTGTCAACATCTGGGGGAAGAGAAGAGAAGAGAAGCCAAGAAGCCAAGAAGCCCAGAAGTCCGGACCTCCGCTCGCAATAGAGCTACATGAAGAGAGCGGAGGGGCCGGCCGAAGACCTGCGACACCGGGAGAAGAGGCCGGAGAGCGGAGAAGAACCAACCGGACGCCGGGAGAAGATGAAGCGGAGGGACCCCCGAAGCCGGAAGAAGACCCCCGAAGCCGGAGGAAGATCCCCCCCTCCCGGAGCTGTTTAATAAAATATTTTAAAAACCTGTGTAGTGTGTTTTATTACTTACACTTTTTTCCTAGGTAAATGGGTAGGGGTACCATGTACCCCATACTCATTTACATAGGGTGGGGGGCCGGGATCTGGGGGCCCCCTTATTAAAGGGGGCTCCCAGATTCCGATAAGCCCCCGCCCGCAGACCCCGACAACCAACGGCCAGGGTTGTCGGGAAGAGGCCCTTGTCCTCATCAACATGGGGACAAGGTGCTTTGGGGGGGGGGGCGCAGGGCGCCCCCCTCCCCCAAAGCACCCACCCCCCATGTTGAGGGCATGCGGCCTGGTACGGTTCAGGAGGGGGGGGGCGCTCGCTCGTCCCCACCCCCTTTCCTGACCGGCCAGGCTGCGTGCTCGGATCGGGGTCTGGTATGGATTTTAGGGGGACCCCACGCCGTTTTTTCGGCGTAGCGGGGTTCCCCTTTATAATCCATACCAGACCTAAGGGCCTGGTATGCCCCGCGACGGGGCTAGCAAGGTGTCAATCTCGCCGATAAAAGCGGCAAGATTGACATCCTTTTCTAGTCCCGTCGCACCTGAGTCACGTTCAAAATGAACGGACTTGTCCGTGTGTGGGCAAGTCCGTTCATTCTGAAAGTCCGCCGGAACTCCGGCGAAAGTCCGTCGGAAAGACGGGCGGACTTAGCCCGCTGGAAAGTCCCGGCGTGTGTGGGCAAGTCCGTCCGTTTTAAAGTCCGGCGCACCTGGCGGACAAAGTCCGTCGGAAAGTGTGCCGGACCAAGTAGGATAGAAAGTCCGCTCGTGTGTACGCGGCATAAGTCATAATAACCGAATTGGCAATAAGAAACATGTTTCACAGACCATGAGTACATGAAGAAATATACGTTCTCGTAGAGACTGTAGTTTAGGCCTCCGTCTCCTGGCGCCCTCCCCTCCCCATCATCACCCCCCCTCTCCTAACTGAGGAGAAGGGTCGGAAGGGTTGAGAGGACCAGGCAACGAAACCGGCCTTAACCAAATGGGGCCCGAAAAAAGGTTCGTGGATAGAAAACAAAAATAGAGAGATAAAGACAAAAAGAAAAAATGCTAAATTTAAAGTTCAGGGAGACAACCCTAGAAAATAGACTCGTATGTTCAAGTTCCAAAAGAACAGTTCCGGAGAGGAGAGAGCTACTGATTCCTTTGTAGAGTGAAACTTTTAAGATTCGAGTCAGCGGCAGGAAGGGATAGGGATCCGGATTCTTGCTTCTGGAAGGTGTAGGCAACAGAAGGGCTGGCTATTGCAGGCGTCTCTCCTCTTTGAGCTTTAGGGACTTGTGGTGTAGAGGCCTTTGGTGTGGAAGACTTACCTGGAACAGGGGACCAGGCTGGTTCGGGAAATGGGGGGATGGAGCTCTAGCTCAGTCAACAGAGGGAAATACTTCCCAAGCGGGGATGCCCGTGATAGGACAGAGGGGTGATGGGGTCCTGGTACTCAATTACGGTGGTCTTCCATCTTTGCTCTTCTTAGAGGGACCCTTGTTCCAGAGGGGGGATACAGGGCTGGCCGGAGGGGGGCGTTTGGTCGACCCCGAAGATGACATGGAGAAATCCATGGGTCCTGCCTGAGATATTAGTTTTAGGGACAGGAACAGTCTCTCACCTTCTGGAAGGTTGGAAAAAGTGTGTGTCTTGCCCTGTATCGAGAACTTCATGGCGAAAGGGAATGACCAACGGTACTTGATGTCCCGTTCCATTAGGACCGTTAGGAGAGGCTTTAAGGCACGCCTTCTTTGGATGGTGGACTGGGCTAAATCTGCGAACACCTGAATTTGGTTTCCCCTGTGTTGTAGCTTAGGCTTGTCGCCTAACCTCTTCTTTAACCGGGTAAAAATGCGGTTTCACTATTATGTCTCTGGGCGTACCATCTTTTCTGGGGGGTCCTAGAGCCCTGTGTGCTCTATCCAATTCTAGCCTATGCAGCGGGATATTAGGGATTAGCTCCGAGATAAAGTCCTGAACCGTGAGGGGGATATCCGTGAAGGATTCCGGGAGGCCTCTTATTCTGAAATTATACCTCCTGGACCTATTCTCAAGTTCGTCAATCCTGGAGAGGGCCGTATCCAGTTGTTCTTGAATGGTCTGGATGTGTGCAGCATTTTGGTTGGTTCTGGAGACTGTGTGCTCAATTTTGTCTTCCATGGCTTCAATTCTGGCGCCCAAACTAGTTAGGTCCGATTTAATGGTGTTGGTGATCTGGATTCCTGTGTTGGCCAGACCTTTCTCTAATAGGGCAGAGAATTTAGTGAAGAGGTCTTCTTGAAGTGTGGAGATGTCCCTGACTGAAAAGCCGGGGGATGGATTTGCTGTTGAGGTGAGTTGGGAGGGCATGGATGAGGATAGGGCATAGTCCTCCTGCTGCCTGCAGTTCAGGGGCTCTGTGTAGGCCAAGGAGGGGGCTTGGTGCTGGTGAGGGCCATGAGGACCTGTCTGGCTCATGCTAGGGCCCCCCTGTGCTGCTTGGACATAAGTCAAGGTCGGGGGGGACAGTACTGGCCTGATTTCGGGCGCCATTGGCTGTGTGGCCGCATGAGGCCTGTTGGTATGCCCGTCCATCGCCGCCGCATCCAATTGCGGACCTAGGTCTCGGCGAGCCTGGGGACCGGACATCTATTTGTGCTCCCCTGGTGTTCCTGGCTCCGGGCGGATAGAGGGGAGGCTCCTCCGCAGGCTGTAGCGGGGGTTGTGCGGCTCGTTCGTCCGGGGGGTGCGGAGCTCCAGGCTCAGGCAGCCATGTCGGAGCTCTCGCGCATGCGCACTCGCCGATCAATCCTTCTTTTATATATAGGAAGGCTCCCAATTTTGGAGAAAAAAAATCAATCCCTTTTCTGCACACCTGGTCTTCTACGGTCGTTATATAGATTACATCATCATCATCCGGGATGGTCCCCCTAGTTTGGTGCAAGACTTCATTACCCATTGAAAATTACCCATTGTAATAACAACTCTTTTGGCTTATCATTTACATCAGCCATGGATCCAGAATCCATCTGTTTTTTAGATTTAGAATTATTCTATATTAATAACCAGATTGTCACCAAGAACTATACCAAACCCACAGCCGGAAATTCATTTTTGCATTTTTCCAGTTGCCACCATCCCAGGTGGGTGAACAACATACCCAAGAGCCAGTTCCATCGGCTTAGGAGAAATTGCATCAGATTAGAAGACTACAGCTCTCAATGCACCACTCTTTCCAAAAAATTCATTGATAAGGGTTACCCCTCTAATACCATCAATGAAGCTGCCTCTCTTTATCTGACAGACACCCTACCCAATCCAAAGACTCAGAAAATAGAATCCGCTACCAGGTTTATTACCCAGTTCCATGCCAGTCATAAGAGGATGGATCGGATTATCAAAAAACATTGGCCGATTCTAGCTCAGGACCCCCACTTAGCATCTTCTTTACCCACTGTTCCCCAATTTGCTTATCGTAGGGCCCCCAACGTGAAGACAAAGATCGCTCCAAGCAAAATCCCAGTTCAGAAAAAATCCCTTATATCCAAACAACTCACCCTCATCCCACTAGTTGGCATGTACCAGTGCAAGAAAGCGTTATGCCTCACCTGTTCCCATGTCACACATGGTAAAAAAACTTTTAATACTAATGGTAATCAATATACCTTAAAGTCCTTTTTTAATTGCTCCACAACCTACGTCATATATTGCATCTCTTGCCCCTGTGGGCTGCTATATGTAGGTAGAACCATGCCAGGTTTGGAGAGCATAGAAGAGCAGTACAGGCGAACAATCACTTATATAGTACTGCCCGTCACTTTACCACCCATCACCAACAAAACATCACAGACTTAAATGTGTGGGTCATTGAATCTATATCAGACCATTTTACCCCTGCCGAAAGATTCCAACGCCTATGCAGGCAGGAAACTTTTTGGATATTTACCTTAAACAGTATGGTACCTAATGGTCTCAACGGAGATACAGAGATCAATACAGTAATATAATATGTCTCTGTTTGTAAGTGTTGATTAGTATAATTTGAACTGTCTGAAACATACATTGTACATGATCTATGCTTTTGTAGGTTCACACCCTTTTCCTTTCCCTTTTTTCCTGTTCCTGTCACCCTACTCTACATTTCCCCACAGTCCCCTCCCTTAGCCTTTCCTTAGCTATATCCTATCGAAAAAATGTTCTGCTTATTATCAAAATATTGGTTGTTTCCTCACCGTCCCATTCCTTTTATTTTCTTTTTTATGCATGCGTGTGTTCCCGTATACCCTATTAGTTTATATGTATACACACTCATGCCAATTTTCAATTTTCTATCTATACTTATTCTTCAATACATTACAATTTAGTTCCACTTTTGACACTTTATATATATTTCTATATATATTATTACCTTTTTTACAATTTTTTAAGATTTTTTAGAATCCCTTGGGTGCGATAGCTATATTTTTTATACATATATTTTTTTTATACATATGCTACATATACATTTCAAAAAATAGTTTACATACAATTTTTCTTTCTGTTTCCATCTTTCACTTTTATGTTCACTTTTTTTTTTTTTTTTCATATATATATTTTTTCTTATTATTTTTCCTTATTTATAATTTTTCCCATTTTTTCTATTTTTTCCTATTTTTATCCTTATTTTCATTTTTTCCTATTTTTATCCTTATTTATCCATTTTTTATTTATTTATTTTTTTTTTCATTCTCTTATATATATATTGTATTTTCCACATACTCTTATATATATATTGTATTTTCCACATACTATTTTTTTACTAATTTTTACTTTTTATTTTCTACATTTGCTTGCTTGGTGCACTGAACTCATCTCCTATACTCCACCTGCTCCCCTCATTACTTCTTTTTACTCATTACTTCAGTACTTCTTTTTCTGTTTATGTTGTCGCTTAGCAACCGACTCCATAGTTTCCATATAAAGGACAATCGCTCTACTAGCCCGCCAGATCTGAAGAAAATGCGGAAGCATTAAAACGCGTCATCTGACACGTCCATACGTCACCTCCGCTCTTTGGTTCCTGGTACAGTTTTGCGCCCCACGCTGGTTTCCATCCGGTTCCTGTTTCCTGCTACGGTCCTGGCTCTCCATGTCCCAGTAGATGCCGGCTCTCCTTGCGAACACTCGGATCCTTTCACCTTCCGCACAGCCCAGCACCCACAGCAGAGACTCCACACAACACAGACCTCCTGCACACTTTCATCTTAGTGCCGATATCATCTAAACTGGAGCCTGCACTTTGTACCCCCGCTAACATCTGAGAAGACGTCCCTGGACCAGCTACATGTCCTTTGCCTGTATTCATCTTGTTCCTGTGAGTAGCCATTTGGCTGTTGTTTTTATACATCTTAATAAAGCCTTTATGATACTGCACTTAGATTGGCGCTTCTTGCCTTTTTTCCCTATATTGTCTTTCAGAGTTGTTGCTTCCACTCTCAAGTAAGCTGCCGCTGTTGCACAGTATCAGATTCTTTTGAATTGCATCATTCCATTGATAATTTTGTTGTCACCTTCTGGACGTTTTTGGCAGAGTTTATATATGCGTTTGCATATCCATAATTATTCAGCTATACTGCCCCCTTATTTTGGACTTTGAATATTTTGGACTCCTTTACGCTTGCCTGTATAATTAATTTTTTTATGTCTGATTGTGCTCTTGCGCCATTTTTCCTTTTCTTTTTTCCCAATTTTGGAGACATGGTCGTTAAGAAGGTCCTCGATCCACCAATTAGACTAGTGATGTTTTGGGACCAGGCAGGCTTTTATGCCTGCAGGAGATGCCAATCTTGCGCTAAAATTAGACACCCTATCCGGGGGATGACTGAGTTCACCTCGACAGGGAACAACAACACTTTTAAAACTAAAGAGTTCATTACATGTAGTACCACATATGTCGTTTACGTCTTGCAATGTCCATGCAATCTTATGTATGTAGGTCGCACGAAAAGGACACTTAAAAAAGGGATTTCAGAACACATCTATAATATCGAGATTGGTTTTAAGTACCATGGAGTTTCGCTACATTTTAAAACTCATCATAACCAAGACCCCTCGGGTCTAAAGTTTTGGGGGGTTGATAGAATCCACCCAAATTGGAGGGGTTCCAACTTGGTACGAGAAATATCCAAAAAAGAATCTCGTTGGATATATTTGATGAATACTTTAACCCCTAGTGGACTCAATGTAGAATTAGATGTGAACTGTTTTATCAGTGATTATTAGATTTATGAAAATATTGAGTTTTAGGCCGCATCCATAGAATGTTTGTCTGACCATATACTTGTCCATCCAGATTGTTTGAGAAGTGTTTTAGGGTAGTAGATGTCAACGCGCATTGACGCAATCCCCATCTTTTAAACTTCCAAGCTTTTACTTTTTACTTTTAATTTTTCACCTCTAGTTTCCCAAAATAATTTTTAGATCATAATTTTTAAATCATAGCTCTAATTCCGGAATTAGATTTCGGTATTTATCAGTGTAGAATTTTTTACTAATAGACGACTTTATATATCTGATTTATTCATACCATTTCAATTTTATATTCATATTGGTATTTTATTTTTTAAATATTTTTTATGTAATTTGGTAATTGAGCGTAGTGTATTTATGTAGCGAGGTTCATCCTACGTTATGATTGTGTTTATCTACATGCTGACATTCTGATCAGCGCTAAATTCGTTTATATAGTGTGTCTTCATGTTGCACATTCATGTAAATATACGTGCACTATTTTTTATAACATTATCATTTTTATAACGAGAATATCCATTATTGCATATTCATGTAAATATATGTGCACTGAGGTTTATAATATTATTATTTTTATAACGAGAATAGTAACTTTTTCCATGTTCGTAAATACTGCTGAGTATGAATATAAAATGTATAACAGATAGGTGCTTTATCTATTAATTGCATTCCCGCGCTGTAATATGCATTTTGTATGTAATGGGTATGCTTATTTGTTGATTTTGTATGCAATGAGGTTGTAGATTGGATGTCAGGGCACCAAGGGGTAATCGATTGACTTTTTAAGTGAGTGTCTGTTCGTGGACATCTGACATGTAAGGTAATGCCGATTGTATACACCGGAGATTTTTGTAATCCTTCAGGTTCATTGATTACCACTAATTGGTTTGCTTCATATATACTATTTTTCATCATACAACCTAGTTGCTTTACAGTATATCGCATTACTAACATTGCTGATGAGCTGGGTGGTCTGTTGCCGCAATTTTTGTGGAGCGCTACTCACTGTATGAAATATATATCGCTTGCTGATCGACCAATCGATATCGGCGCATGTGGGTGAGCCGCGCTAAGGTGTGCAGCGCTTGTTCTCCTACCCGCCACCTTTGTTTTTGATCGATCTTACTGAATAGGGGTTGACGCTACCTAATAATTAGACGTTAATGCTTAAACAGTGGACTAGTCTAGCAATTGTTACTTGGCTTGAAATTTGATCTTTATAGAAGTACATATATCAGCTCCCTAAAAGGTTAATTTTACCTGTCCCGGAGTCTGATCTCTATAGAAGTATCACATGTTCGCTCTCTTAAGGGTTAATCTTGATATACTCGCCTCCGACGCTTAAAAGGGTGAGAGCGCTCTTGTGACTCCACCCTCAGATGATGTCATGAGTGACGAAACACGTCAGGCTGGAGCCACACGATGTACGTAGACCCATCAGTCAACTCAGGGAAAGACAACTCCGATCCCCGTGGAAGTTATCTATTGAGGGCAGTAGGAGACGCTGTGGAACCTGTTATTTTTGTCTGATGCTTTTTAGTGAACACCGCTTATCGATTTGCACATTCTTGTAAGTGTACATCTGGAAGGAGGACTCCTTCCCCTCTCCTTTCTGTTTTTTATTTAAAAATTGATACAAACAAGATTACGCTATGTCCGATCCTTCTCTTTTCATTGCTCATGTAAATGAATGACCCGAGCGAGGTTCCATTCTGGACAAGGGAAGGAGAATACCGACTTGGACGTCCACCGATTTGGATGACATACACGCTAAGATCTATCTCTCATCTGGTAAGAGTTTACCTAAGAGGGGGTTTCTCTTGCACACCCCCCACCCCTCTTTATTCGAGCACGTGTGGTGTCTGGACTCCTTTTCTTCTGGTAACAGCTGCTCTTTCTGAAAAGGTTGCTTTAGAAGACTGTTCCCACCTAAAAGGAGTTTCATTTACAAAAGGACTTTCTTCGTTTTCTATTAAATTCTAAATTAAATTTCTATTAAATTGAATGTGTTGATCATATTAATATTAATTTATGGACTTTTATTGATTTTATGGATTTAATGAACTTTTACCATTGATCACTTATTGTCTATGAACTAATCATATTCACAAGTGCTGCCCGAGTCCATCGGACTTCTGTGTTATAATAATATAATAATAATAAAATGTATTCAATAATGTAATCAAATCAAAAACACTGAAATTTGCTCAGTTGCTGAATTGTCGCTGTCGTCACTTTCAGTGTTTGATGACTAATATCCCCATGAATCACTATAGCTCAATTCTGCAAGTGATTCTAATTTATTATCGCTGTTTTTTATCTGGTCTAAAACCACTTTTGACGTAAAGGGACACTTTTTGGTTGCTATGGACAATCTCAAGTTTCCATGCAGAAAGAACAGTATACTGTATATAATATAAAACTGCATGCAGGTCACTGGACAAAGCATTAGGGAAAAAAGGGAGGTGAAATAATTTGATACAGTAATGTAATCTATAAGCAGGTGTACAGACCTGGGAACTCAGCACAGGGTTAGTGGGAACCCCTTATAATGGGCACAGCAGGTGTACAGATCTGGGAACTCATCGCAGGGATGGTGAGAACCCCTCATAATGAGTACAGAAGGTGTGCAAACCCGGGAACTCAGTATAGGGATGGAGGGAACCCCTCATAATGGGCACAGTGAGGCTGCAATTAACGGGCACAGTAAGGCTGCATATGATAGGCACAGTTTTATCCAGCAGTAATGATACATAATCACCTGCTAAATGGCCAGTGGCGGCCCGCCCATAGGGGGTGCACGGGCGTCGCCCCCCCCCCCCCCTCCGGGCAGTCACAAAAAAAACATTTAAAAAAAATGTAAAACTGGCCCTTTAAAAAAAAAATAAAAAAAAGTCCTTAAGTGCACTGTATTCGGACGCTGGACACTGTGGGAAGTGCCACGTCTATGCAATCACGAGATTGCAGGCGTGGCACTTCATTTGGAGGCTTTTTTCCTGCCTTGCGGCACTTTCCAAAGTGCTGAGTAGCTTCCGCCCGGCGCTCTTAGTATCTATTACTACGGCCAGGCGGTTTGATTGACACCTGATTTAGATGTCACTTCCTGTTTTCTCTCTCCCATTGCTCCCGAGAGAGAGAAAATCAGAAGTATGAGGAGTGGCCTCCTCCATCGCTGCTTCCAGTGGAAGAAACACCGTAGAGAGAGAGGACAACACAGCAAGGTAAGTACCACTGTGCCCCCACGGAGAAGGGGGGGAGGGGGGTTTGATGTGACACAGGCTGCATTTTATGTTTGACACAGGCTGCATTTAATGGGACACAGGGGCTGCATTTAATGGGACATAGGCTGAATTTTATGGGACACAGGCTGCATTTAATGGGACACATGCTGCATTTTATGTGACACAGGCTGCATTTTATGTGACACAGGCTGCATTTGATTGGACATAGGCTGCATTTGATGGGACACAGGCTGCATTTTTTGGGACACAGGCTGCATGTAAGGAGGGACTTTGCATGGGGGCATCTGATGTAAGGACGGACTCCGCTGGGGACACCTGATGGCATCTGATGGCAGGCGACATGGCTAGTGACACGCTCGGGGCTCCCACTGATTCTGCATTATGGTGAGTTGAATGATTTCATTTTATATTAAAATGTAATAATAGAAATAATGCGCTTCAATCATCAACCATGGTGCCGGGATGTTTGACATGCTAACACCAGGTGTTTGGAGTGTCTTTATCTGCTGATTGTTAAACTTTCTAGAATACACATATTTTTATTGTTGTGTAGGATCTGGGCCTACTGTCCCTCCATCCCTCTCTCCCTCTCCCTCTATCCCTCGTTCATCTCAGATGCTAACTACACCACCTTAGAGCCATGCCGACTATTTCACTGAAACCACACCCATGGGAGGGGTCAAAAAGGAAGGGCGGGGTCTGGCGCCCTCCCCCATCCTAAAACTTCACCAGCCATCACTGTAAATAACAGTTTAATTTTTCAGTTTGTTTGCGCCCCCCCAAAAAATTTTGATCACCAGCTGTCACTGGTCCACAGTTAATGCAGGTGGGTTTACACTCCACTTTATATGGTCCCACATTTCACTGCTAACACTCAGTAGGAATATACAGCAGCTATTGACATAGCACTATATATAACCTATTATATAGCTCTTTGATAGCACACCACACTACAGTCATCCTGCTAAACTCCAACACACTGATAAGGGCTGCTGGGAAAGCAGCCTTTTAGATTATGTTTGCTTGGCTTTAAACTTCATCATCATCGTCAGCCAAAATCTTGCAGATGACCAGAGGGCAGGTGCAAGTCTTTTGCTAAAGATGGCTTTCTGAATCTGGGTTCTGTCTGGACCCTGAGGCCATCATTACCTGTATGTTGCCAATGCATTGTAATGATTTCCCTTTTTTTGCTGGATAGTCTCACCATTGGCCATTTTTGTCCTGTACTGCGTATTGTAAGAAATTACCTTTTTACTGTATTATATACAATTTCCCATTTTTTTAGCCTATGTGCTGCCAGGATTCCCATTTTTTGCCTACGTATTGTTAAGTCAACATTGTTTAGTAGACAATTTTACTATATTTATTTCTCTGCGGGCCTATCACTGTGAAACCATGTTGCTATTATTCATATGTTTTAATGTGCTGCTATTAAATCCTTGAATGTATTTTTTTCTTTTTTCTTTGCCAACATTATTATTTTAACATTGTTAAGAGAAAAATATAGCCTCTGTCTCCATTTCTTTTTTGGCCATTATTAGCATTCATTTATTTAATTATTACTACTGAAATAGTTTTGACTATATAAGAGGCACCACTTTCCTCTGTTAGTCAAAATAATTTTCAGTAGCAATAATTAAATAAACATAATTTGCCCCAAGTGACAACTACACCGGATTACACCACTGCTTGTTCTAGGTCAGTTCTACAGCCAGAGACAGCCTGGCAAGTGGCAACTAGTACTTGTCAGCAATGAAAAAGCTCTGTATATCATCAGGCACATATTTTCTTTAACACTTGATAACATTATTTATTTTTTTTGGTCTCTTTTCATGACTATTTAAAACCAAATTTTTATGTAGACTGGAAAAGTTTTTATACAACATACTATCTGAAACACAGAACGTAACAGTGCTGCAAGTATATACAAACTTTAACAAAAGGGATGGCTATAATGCAATTACACTGAAAGCTGTGTATTTGCTAAGTGCATTATTATGTTTGCAGTGCAATTCAATAATCATTTGTGCTTAGGGTGGTTAGTTGTACTCCCTATCTGTATTTTCCATTACAGCCATGTGCTGTTTTGTGCTGTATTTTTCATATTTTATACAAGAAAAGGAAAAATGGGAGACATATTTAGATTATAAATGTCCAGGCTGCACATACCCCTAATGAAATAGACATCTTAAAAAAAAAAGTGAAAAATTGAAGTGGAAGTTTTAAAAATTACTGTAATATAAGATATGTAAATGTGATGACCTAGATTCATATATCCCAGAATCACTATTCCTAAATCAGATATTTTTTAAATCAGTTGCAATGTTATAGTGAGAATATATTTAAACCAAATGTCTTAAAATGGAATAGACTGACAATATGGATAAAGTATGTAATATTATTTAATAGGGAAAAAAGGAAATTGGAAAGTGAATGAATCAACAAGAACAAGATTCACACAAATGTACAGAAGTATACAGAAATGGAAGCCATGTAAGGATGCTTAACCTCCCAAATAATCACCAGACTGACCCTATATGGATGCCTAAAATATGTTTTATTCACGTTTTGACAGTAAAAAGTAAATGCTGAACAAAATGTATTATCTGCCTTTGTGTGGTGATTTTGTACATATTTTCTTTCTTTGTTTTCTATGATCAAGACTATATATATATATTTCTACTTTTGATTAATCACATTTTTATTAAGCATTTTGTATTTACACAAGTTCCACTCACAGCACATAGATAGGGTATTCACATATACCTATTATATTATAATTGTTAGTACAAATTTTCCTCTATAGCAATTCATAAAAGCTAAAAAAATCAAAACCATATAATTCGGTATTTTTACCTATTCTTTCATAATGACTATTTTGTGCTGTCAAGTGTTCTTCGAGGGAAAGGTTCCTTTCTCTGCCCCGTAGAGAAAGAAAAGAAAAGAAGAAAGAAAAAGAAGAGAAAGAGAACAAAAAACACTAAATACAGACCTAAACAAACCTGCACAGACCTCTGGGAAGCCCCCTCTCAACCATCAACCACAGCATAAAATAACATAACATAGCAGCCAAGCCAAGCCAAATCAAACCACACCAAGTCCGAGTCTCACTCAAAAACCTTAGCTTTTCAAAGATAGGATCTCAGTATATCTGAGCTCGAGTATTCTATCCACGGTGACCACACTTCCCTAAACTTATGATGGCTTCCCTGTATACTGGCCGTTATTTCCTCCATTCTCTTTACTTGATTAAGTTCAGCAACCCACTCTTTAATAGTGGGAGCAACTCTTGTATTCCAATGTCTGGGTATGATTATTCACACGGTGGAGATTAGATAAAGGAGCAGTCCTGTGTGTCCTTTTGCGTAGAGCCTGGGTATATGGATAACAGAGCTATATCCGGAGATTTCTGGTAAGATATGCCAGTTACAAACAAGCTAATTCTGGGGGTAAGTCTACCATATATGAATCATTTTACCTACATCTCTTCTGCAACGCCAACACTCCTCAGGATAGATCTGGGAGATCCTACAGTCAGGTCCATAAATATTGGGACATTGTCACAATTCTAATCTTTTTGGCTCTATACACCACCACAATGGATTTGAAATGAAACAAACAAGATGTGATTTAACTGCAGACTTTCAGCTTTAATTTGAGGGTATTTACATCCAAATCAGGTGAACGGTGTAGGAATTACAACAGTTTGTATATGTGCCTCCCACTTTTTAAGGGACCAAACGTAATGGGACAATTGGCTACTCAGCTGTTCCATGGCCTGGTGTGTGTTATTCCATCATTATCCCATTTACAAGGAGTAGATAAAAGGTCCAGAGTTTATTTCAAGTGTGCTATTTGCATTTGGAATCTGTAGCTGTCAACTCTCAATATGAGATCCAAAGAGCTGTCACTCTCAGTGAAGCAAGCCATCATTAGGCTGAAAAAACAAAACCATCAGAGAGATAGCAAAAACATTAGGTGTGGCCAAATCAACTGTTTGGAATATCCTTAAAAAGAAAGAACGCACCGGTGAGCTCAGCAACACCAAAACACCCGGAAGACCACGGAATTCTTCAGTCATCTATGTGGTAGATGACTGAAGAATTCTTTCCCTGGTGAAGAATACACCCTTCACAACAGTTGGCCAGATCAAGAACACTCTCCAGGAGGTAGGTGTATGTGTGTCAAAGTCAACAATCAAGAGAAGACTTCACCAGAGTGAATACAGATTGTTCACCACAAGATGTAAACCATTGGTGAGCCTCAAAAACAGGAAGGCCAGATTAGAGTTTGCCAAACAACATCTAAAAAAACCATCAGAGAGATAGCAAAAACATTAGGTGTGGCCAAATCAACTGTTTGGAACATCCTTAAAAAGAAAGAACGCACCGGTGAGCTCAGCAACACCAAAACACCCGGAAGACCACAGAATTCTTCAGTCATCTATGTGGTAGATGACTGAAGAATTCTTTCCCTGGTGAAGAATACACCCTTCACAACAGTTGGCCAGATCAAGAACACTCTCCAGGAGGTAGGTGTATGTGTGTCAAAGTCAACAATCAAGAGAAGACTTCACCAGAGTGAATACAGAGGGTTCACCACAATATGTAAACCATTGGTGATCCTCAAAAACAGGAAGGCCAGATTAGAGTTTGCCAAACAACATCTAAAAAAGCCTTCACAGTTCTGGAACAACATCCTATGGACAGATGAGATCAAGATCAACTTGTACCAGAGTGATGGGAAGAGAAGAGTATGGAGAAGGAAAATAACTGCTCATGATCCAAAGCATACCACCTCATCAGTGAAGCATGGTGGTGGTAGTGTCATGGCGTGGGCATGTATGGCTGCCAATGGAACTGGTTCTCTTGTATTTATTGATGACGTGACTGCTGACAAAAGCAGCAGGATGAATTCTGAAGTGTTTCGGGCAATATTATCTGCTCATATTCAGCAAAATGCTTCAGAACTCATTGGACGACGCTTCACAGTGCAGATGGACAATGCCCCGAAGCATACTGCAAAAGCAACCAAAGAGTTTTTTAAGGGAAAGAAGTGGAATGTTATGCAATGGCCAAGTCAATCACCTGACCTGAATCCGATTGAGCATGCATTTCACTTGCTGAAGTCAAAACTGAAGGGAAAATGCCCCAAGAACAAGCAGGAACTGAAGACAGTTGCAGTAGAGGCCCGGCAGAGCATCACCAGGGATGAAACCCAGCGTCTGGTGATGTCTATGCCTTCCAGACTTCAGGCTGTAATTGACTGCAAAGGATTTGCAACCAAGTATTAAAAAGTGAAAGTTTGATGGATGATTGTTAATCTGTCTCATTACTTTTGGTCCCTTAAAAAGTGGGAGGCACATATACAAACTGTTGTGATTCCTACACCATTCACCTGATTTGGATGTAAATCCCCTCAAATTAAAGCTGAAAGTCTACAGTTAAAGCACATTTTGTTCGTTTCATTTCAAATCCATTGTGGTGGTGTATAGAGCCAAAAAGATTAGAATTGTGTCGATGTCCCAATATTTATGGACCTGACTGTATGTAGCCTCGCCGGGCATCTGTACCATCTAGTTAGTATTTTAAGGTTCTTTTCTTGTATGTAAGTCGAGGAACTCGATTTGAAAGTTAACCAGAAAGCTTTATTCCATTTTTCTATGGAAATCAGATGGCCCAATTCTCTCTCCCAGTCTCTGACATAGTACGGGCTTAAAGGAAATGCGTGGGATAAAAGTATACCATAAAGCATTGAAATAGTGCTAGAACATCCTATAGGCCCACTACAAAGAGATTCAAACGGCGTTAAATCCCTATAAAGTGAGGTCATTTTAGATAGTTGTCTATAATAATGTTGGAGCTGGAAATAGTGAAACCACTGACCCACATAATTGCCTTCAGTAGTCATTATCGTGTTCAATGCCCGGAGTCCTTTTGATGACAGGGCTTGTGTAATCATGGATGGAGTCAGCAGTCTCCATCCTAAAAACCTATCTGACGATAAGCCCGGTAAAAATTCTGAAGTACCCATTATTGGGGTTAATGGGCCTGGTACTGAAGAAACACCCCACCTTCGAACAGTCCGATCCCAGACTCTTAATAGAGATTGGGTCAAAGGTTAAAGTACTTGTCTGGGTGGACGAAATTTAGGTACGATCCACGAAAGAGAGACCAGAGGGAGCTCTATTATTTGCTGCTCAATGGCTACCCACTGTTTTGTTCTCCCACAATGAAACAAATCCAGTATTCTAGTCAATACTGAAGCTATATAATAAAGTTCCATCTACTTTAATCAGTGTTAGTTTTAAAAAATGTATTCTTTCTGTAAATAAACACATTTTATTCTATAATTGTTCAGTTTAAAATGACACCAACATTTTGTCTCTGGTACAAAGTATAGAAAAGTTATTTACAAATACAAAAAGGCTTTTTTTTCCAGCTCTACACTTTTTTTACTGTGACACTGAAAAAAAAAGAAAAATAAATATATATATATATATATATATATATATATATATATATATATATATATATATATATATATATATATAAATATATATATATATATATATATATATATATATATATATATATATATATATATATATATATAAATATTAACAGTAAAAAATTAAAATAAAAACGTAAAATAAATAAATAATAACTAAGGTTTAATAGGGTGTTAAATAGAACTACATTTATATTACATGTTTTTTTCTTTAACTGATGTCAGACAGATCAAAGATCACATCTTTGATAAACATATGAATGATATAGTAAATAGAATGAATTACCATGTATTGTTACTGGTGATGAGACAAAGGTACCTGGGTGTGGTTCAATGAACAATTGGCAAACATTATTGAAGTTCAGATCCGGATTCTCAATGGGGATAGCACATTTTAGAATGCAAAGGCAACATATAATATGCAATTCCTTTACATAACATGCTTGGGGGATGTTTTAAAGCTGGATGTACAATTACAGAACAATTCTTGGGAACAGTGTCAGCAATGCCATATGCTAAAAATTGCAAAAAAATTGGAAATTACCATGTTAACACATATTAAACAATAAATCAACAAATGAAAATAAAGCTGCAGCTCTTCTGTGAGATCCACACAGAGAATACAAATAAAAGGGCAAAGAGAGCTGCACTAACCTTAATACATTCATAATAATAAATGTGCATAAACACATAAGCAGAGCTGTGTCTTGGCCTAGGCCAACAATGCCCAGGCCTAGGGCGGCACTTTACTGGGGGAGCAAAAAAGCCACCCCCCACAAGAAAAAAAAGCCCACCATCTCCTCCTAAGACCTGGTTCCTGCACAAATACAGTCCCCAGTGGCCGTCGGCTTATGGGGCAGATTGGGCAGTGACTGACACCAGTTATGGGGTGTACTCAGCCGGGGGGGGGACTGGCACCCCCATAAAGCTGCAAAAAGTTACTAGAAAAGGTGGTCTTGGCTCGAGCGGGCTCGGCTGTGCTGGGGGGTGGTCTCAGCTGGTCTCAGCTCTCCTCGGCTGTGCTCGGGCAGGTTGGGGTCTCAGCTCCCCTCGGCTCAGCTGTGTGTGGGCGGGGGCGGTCTCAGCTCCCCTCAGCTCGAGTGGGCTCGGCTCGACTGTGTTCGGGCGGGGGGCTGTCTCAGCTCCCCTCGGCTCGAGTGGGCTCAGCTGTGCTCGGGCGGGGGGCGGTCTCAGCTCCCTTCGGCTTTGATGGGGGTGCAGTCTCAGCTCCCCTCGGCTCTGGCGGTCTTGGCTCAACTGTGCTCGGGCTGGGGGGTGGTCACAGCTCCCCTCGGCTCGGCTGTAGGACTCTTCAAAGGACCTTTCAAGTGAAGGAGGCACCCTTACCTAGTAAAGCAGGGGCAAGGTTATGGGTACCACATTATTAAGAAAGGAAAGGAAAACTTTAACAGATTGAGAAGTAGCACAGAAGGTATTTGTCAGCAGTAAAAATAGCAAAAGAATTAGGGTTTAATATAACTTTGCATCTACAACAACCTTCAACCTGTTCATAGAGAAAATTTGAGCTTTAGCAATTTGAGCATCTCTTGATGTGTTAAGGAGGAGCTTCTTTGGCTAAATTATTTTGTTTAGGCAATGGGTCTGAAGATGTCCCATAGACAGGGGCGTATCTACCGCAAGGTGTTGGCTTTGGGTGGCACATTTCAGGGGGGCAGCACCAGTCCTTTCGGTGGTTGTACCGGGATAATACCTGCAGATGCAGGCATCACCCTGGTATCATTTTTTAGAGCCGGCAGTTGGCTGTCTTTTAATAGCAACCTCCCCCCCCTCTGGCTGCCTTCAGTGGCTCTCTCGGGCTCTCCCATCCCACTGGCTTTTATCAGCTGTTCGAAACAGTAAATCGGAAGCAATGACATGACATCACTTCCAGTTTACTCGGAACCCATTGGTGCCAGTTTTTACACATATAAAGCATTCAAAAACACTGATCTTGGTGTTTTGAGTGCTTTTAAGTGTAGAGGAGGCATTTGGGGTCTTATAGACAACAGATCTATCTATAAAGAGTACCTGTAACTGCCTATTGCTGTCACCAGGATGTTTACATTCCTGGTGACAACAATAAAAGTGATTAAAAAAATGAACACAACAGTGTAAAAAAAAAAAAAAGGAAATGATTAACAATTAAAAAAAAATTGAAAGTGCCCTCATCCTCCAGCGCAGTGGTGAAGGCATGTGTTGGTCCCACATGCACACAAACAGCGACCATCCCACACATGTGAGGCATCACCACAAACATTAGATTATGGGCAGTAATTCTATATATGGCTCTTGGACGAACCATGTCTCAGGGTCTGATGAGGAAGTCGCAGCTGTTCACTGTGAACAGCTGCAGCTTCCCCATCAGACCCTGAGACAAGAACGGTATACCGTAGCTGGCTTGGGACAAATTTAGAAATTTAGGGGTGGGGCGCCCGATTTTAGTCTTGTCTAGGGCAGCACAAAACCAAAACTACACCACTGAATATAAGTGAATTAATAGTCCATATAGATCATCAAATCCATTGACCAAAAAATTTTAATAATAAAGATAAGTGTCCCTTTAAATGTTCATTGTGACAATTAAAGGAATGATGTCACACCACAACAAAAAAGTGCACCTACACCATGCCTCCTCTACAGGTCTGTTAATGTGGAGGACAGGAAGACAGCACAGTCCCTAGCACCTGACCTGTGCCCTCCTAGCAGCAGGACTCAGCTGGAGGCAGAGAAAACCAGATCGTCACATAAATTGCTTGTCTAATTGTGAAAAAGAAAAAAGTTTGGGACTTTAAATGAGGTGCATATGAAATGTGCCTCCATCCTTGTTTTGCTAAAAAGAAGAGAAATCTTGGGACTTTATATGTGGTGCGTAATCAACAGTTGGTATATGGCATAGAAGCATAATATGAATTAGTATACAAGAAAATTATATGATTAAGAACATATGTTTATTTGATAGCCTCATTAGCAGGTTATAAAAGTTGGACATCATGGTTACAATAATGCATATAATAAAAATAATATACATCAATAGTACAATAAGCCATAGCACTCTAACATAAGATGACAAAATAAAGGGCCAATTACATGAAAAATCATAATAGTATTGCACTGTAGATCCATGGGGGTAAAATTGATATAAAGAGAACATCAAAATCTAAATGCATGGTAAAAACAGATTGCATCCTATATTGCTAGACATATTTCGTGGAGTAGATTCCACTTCCTCAGGAGAAGGTGCAATCTAGGTATTTAACAAAATATACAAACAGCAATGTAATTAATTATTTCACAAAAAATAGAAAAAAAAAAAACAAATTGGGGTAATGCACTGTAAGAATTTTGCTTTCAATCAGCTTGAAATGTAACACATAGTGAAGGGGACCAGGGGCCATCTAGGAACGTCTGCACCAGGAACTGTTGGAGTGATTATTATTATTATACAGGATTTATATAGCGACGACAGTTTACGCAGCGCTTTACAACATTAGGGCAGACAGTACGATTACAATACAATTCAATACAGGGGGGAATCAGAGAGCCCTGCTCGTTAGAGCTTACAATCTAGGAGGGAGAGTCAAGTTATACAAAAGGGTAATAGCTGTGGGAGATGAGCTAATGGAGAAAATAGTGCAGTTGTTAGATGGAGGCAGGATAGGCTTCTCTGAAGAGAAAAGTTTTCAGGGATCCCCTAAAAGTGGATAAATTTGAAGACAGTCTGACAGACTGGGGTAGTGAATTCCAGAGGATGGGCAAGGCTCAGGAGAAGTCCTGGAGGCAGATATGGGAGGAGGTGATGAGGGAGCTAGAGAGCAGGAGGTCTTGGGAGGAACAAAGAGGGTGATTAGGTTGGTATTTTGAGACTAGGCTAGCGATGTAGCTGGGGGCAGAGTTGTGGATGGCTTTGCAACTTATTGTTAGTATTTTTAATTTAATTTGTTGGGCAAGTGGCAGCCAATGGAGGGACTGGCAGAGAGGGGTGTGCGGTTTGTAAGGTGGATGAGTCTGGCAGCAGCATTCATGATGTACTGACGGGGGGATAGTCTGATTAAAGGTAAGCCAATGAGGAGGGAGTTGCAGTAGTCAAGGCGAGAGATAACCAGGGAGAGAATCATGAGCTTTGTGGTTTCATTGGTTAGAAAGGGACGTAGTTTAGAGATGTTGCGGAGGTTGAGGATGTAAGCTTTGGAAAGTGATTGGATGTGGGGCCGAAAGGAGAGTTCAGAGTCCAGGATAATACCTAGCACACTGACATGTGGTGATGAGTGGATGGTTGTGCCATTGCTCTGGACAGATAAGTCAGGGGAAGAGGCACGTGGGGGAGGAAATATTATAAGCTCGGTTTTGGAAAAGTTGAGTTTGAGGAAGTGGTGTGACATCCATACAGATATATGTCTGTTAGTAAGTTAGAGAAGCATGGGGAGACTGATGGAGTGAGTTGAGGGGTGGAGAGATTGATTTGTGTGTCGTCAGTGTAGAAATGATATTGAAAGCTGTGAGAGGCTATCAGGTGACCCAGGGTGTAGATTGAAAATAAAAAAGGTCCAAGAACAGAACCTTGGGGGACCCCGACGGAGAAGGGAAGAGGAGTGGAGGAGGTAGAATTGTAAGTGACACTGAAGGTGCGTTGGGATAGGTAGGATGAGAGCCACTGAAGAGCACAGTCACGGAGACCCAGCGAGTAAAGTTTTTTGAGGAGGAGGGGGTGGTCAACCGTGTCAAAGGCAGCTGAAAGGTCCAGAAGTAGGAGTTCAGAATAGTGTCCGTTGGTTTTTGCAGTTAGTAGGTCATTTGTGAGTTTTAAAAGAGCAGTTTCTGTGGAGTGTTGAGGGCGAAATCCAGATTGAAGGGGATCAAGAAGGTTATTCTTAATGAGGTGGTCACTCAGTTGGTTGTAAACCAGGCATTCAAGGAGTTTAGCGGAAAAGGGGAGCAAGGAGATAGGGCGTAGGTTGTTAAGATTGGTAGGGTCCAAGGATGGCTTTTTAAGTATGGGGTGGCCAGTGCATGTTTTAGAGCATTGGAGAAAATGCCAGAAGTGAGGGAGAGATTGAAGATGTGGGTTAGAGTGTAGGATAGAGTCAGAGGGCGACCGTAGTATTTGAGAGGAAATAGGGGACAGGTGGTTAGTTGAGCGTTAGAAAGAAGTTTAGTAACTTTGTCTGTAGTAGCAGATTTGAATAAGGGGAGTGTCAATTGTACCTATTGACATGGGGTCTTAACTGGGGGAGATACCTGTAGAGTGGAGATTTCATCACGGATTGTATCAATCTTGTTTTTGAAGTGATTAGTAATCCCCTGGGCAGTAAGTGAGTCAGAGGGTGGAGGCGGTGGAGGACGAAGTAGAGAGTTGAAGGTAGAGAAGAGTTTAAGTGGACTGGATGAGAAGGTGTTAATAAGAGTTGTAAAATAGATCTGCTTGGCAGTGTGGAATAAAGAATAGTATTTTTGGAGGGCAGATTTGTATTGGTTGAAGTCTTTGAGAGACTTATGCCCTGTACACATGGTCGGACTTTCCGATGGAAAATGTGTGATCGGAGCTTGTTGTCGGAAATTCAGACCCTGTATGGGCTCCATCGTACTTTTTCCATCGGATTTTCCGACACACAAAGTTTGAGAGCTGGCTATAAAATTTTCCAACAACAAAATCCGTTTGCGTAAATTCCGACCATGTGTGGACAATTAAGACGCACAAAGTGCCACGCATGCTCAGAATAATTTCCGAGACGGGACTGCTCGGTCTGGTAAAATTAGCATCCGTAATGGATATAGCACTTGCGTCACGCTGCAATGTTTTAAATTGTTTAATGCAGCGCACTCTTTTCTTCTTTTTTTTTAATGCTAAAAGAATGAAGTTGTTTTGCTGCTCATATTCACACAGAGTTCTCACAAACTTCTTTCCTTATTATTTCTCGTGATTTCATGAATATAATATTTGTATTTGTCAGATCTACCAAATTTTTGGGGGGTTTTATGTTTTTATATTTTTGATAATTTGATGTTTGTTTTTTTAATCAAGATCTCCTGTTTTTGTTAATTTTTTTTTTTGGTGATCTCCATAATTATTTTTGTGGGTTTTGTGTGTCAAGTTACCACAACACCATTATTATATTGTATTTTAGAATCTCGAGGAGATTGGTTGGTGTTTGGTGTCCCTTGTTAATTTGACATTGTATTTTGGAAATGTACCTGCCTACTCACAAACAAACTGTCCTTTTTTGAAGTAAAACACATAGGCAAGTATTTGTGAAAAATAAATAGCCATTTATTCTGGGTCATAACAAAATAAGGAGGAAGGCAACGCTGGATAAACTGGTGAAATTAGTGAAGCCTTTGTACCCCAGGGCACACATCAATTATTTTACAGTCAAAATTGTTGGCCTGAGGAGTCCTTATAATAGTGAGCACAATCCGGTCCAGGACTACAAGAGATCAGGAACAGCAGCAGATAACACCTATGTCCTCAGGCTGTGGTCATACAAGAGCCTGCATCTTGTGCCAGACCAGACTGAACCCAGGGCCATCACTCTCTGGTCTTCCTTAGATGCTTACTTCCAGTCTGTGGTTTTGGTGTTGGAGGTGTCGCAGGAGGTGGAGGTGGAGGAGGAGGTGGAGGAGGAGGAGGAGGACCATGGTTGAACTCACAAACGTGGCTTTGGCTTGACCTTATTTAGGGCTTGTAAGATGTGATACTCACATATTAGGCATTGGCCTTCCTCCATTTCCAGCATTTTGCAGGCTGTAATATAAGCAAAGTCCTCTTGAAGACTGTGGGGGGTTCTGAGGGCCGCAATAGCCTTCATAAATAGGCCAATTGCTGCCTCCTTCACGTTACTCCTCTTCCTGTCACTTTTTTGTGGAAGGCGGAGGGGAGGGACCTGGGTATCGGGCAGGCTACTGGGCCCGGCCACCTCCTGGCTGCCACTTACCCCCGCCACCTCCTGGCTGAGACTTTCCTGTGTATGAAAAAGGGTCATCGTTTTAGTTTTTGGTTCATCAATCACACACAATTTTCATCTCATGACTGTTGCAAATTAAATGTTAATAAATAGAAAAGACTATCATTCTGACCCCAGCATTTTTCATTCTTGTCACAATCAATTTGTGGCCACTACTGTCTATTGATATGTAAAACACTTTGTGAAATCAGAAATTAGTTATCAAAACTAACATATATTTAACATCATTAATGTGACAAACAGAAATATTTAGAAGAATGCTATACCTGGCTCAAGCTGGGCTCCTCCACATGTTGCTGCCTGGAAGGCCCAGGTTGGGCTTCTGAAGCCTCAGCTGGGGGGAAGGAAGTGTGGAAGGAAGATTGGAGAGTGCTGGCCTGGGTTCTCTCTAGTTTGCCAGAAAATTCAGTCTGTCATAGTACCACAGCCTGGGTACATAAATGTCATCTGCTGCAGCTCCTGATCTCAGGGAATCCTGGACCTTCTTGTGCTCCCTTAGATAAGTGCTCCTCATGCCACCAATTAGGGCCTTCAAATAGGGGATGTCTGCCGTGGGGATCACCGGCTTCACAAATTGCACCAATTGATCCAACGCTGCCTTCCTCTTTGTTTTATTGTTATAATGTGGGTGGTTTACCTGCCACAGACAGGGCAGCTCCCTGAACATATCAATGAATATTGGCATAAAGTCATGATCATTGACTAGATCCATTTTCTCTGCAAGACACAACACAAGACAAACCCTGTGTCAGGCTAAATTCTCCTAATCTTGTGCCAATATAGGCCTCAATCTATAAGCAGTATAGGCCCAAGTTAAAATGGTACCTTCATTATCACGATCGGCACTTCCGATACTCCTTCCTCCGCTCACAGATCGTACGTACGACGCACGCGTGTTACGCGTTATATACACTGCGCATGCGTGAAACTCCGCCCACCCCTGACGTTCTTTTTAGTCTTTTCCCTGCCCCTTCTCTTTCGGTGCAGTGGGGGAGAGCACATGGCGGAGAGACAACAGGTGCGTGATAAGTCCAGCAACGAGGAGGAGGAGGAAAGCCCGGGGCCAGAAACGTCAGGATCCCACAGGCAATTTAAGGAATCAAATATGGCCTTTGTAGAGATGGTGGAGATGGTGGACATCTTAAGAAGGGTCGACTATGATGGAAAGTATGGACCTTACCCAAACCCAAATGTCAGAAAGGCCAAGATCATGGCTAAAGTTGTGAAGAGTCTGCACAGGAATTTTGGGGTACGACGATCCAAGGATCAACTGAGGAAACGGTGGGCGGATCTCAAATTAAGGGAGCATGATCAGTATAGTAGGATCAGGAGAGTGCTGCAAAAAAGTAAGTAGTTGTCCTATGTTCCTAATCTTTATTTTGATTACCTTTGTGCTGCTCCATGTGCTTTTCTTTACTGTTGTACAGTTTAAAATGGCAACTTTCATGTTCATGGGCACATTAATTGTTCGGAAATATTGTTCGTTTGGCCACTAAAATATGATGTTTTGGCCAGATACAGTTCAATACCATTTTTCTGGCCAACTTCTATTAAAAAAAGTTTGTTGTCTAGATGGGTTTGTAACTAGAATGAAATGCAAACTAGATTCTGTGTAAGGAGAGAACACTCAGCAGCTGTTTACACATCTGGAAGCTGGAGCACTAGTTTTAGACACCAGAACACCCTTTTTATTAGGGGGCCCCACACAGGTGCTCCAGTGGATACTAGGAGTGTCTCCATCTGTGAAGCTTGCACAAAACAGGTAAGTTTTCAAGCTTTACAAAGGACAAAAAAAATTATTCAGCTTGGAACTCTGCCAAAACAGACAATTGTACCCCACATCCAAGCAATGATTCAAATTCCTATTTCTGCCATCAAATATCTGTGTGCTAAGTATACCTATTTTTGTTCACATAGGGGAAAAAAGACTTGGAGGACACCACTCATCAGAGGATACCAGGGACCCCCCACCTCAGGAAGAAGGGGAAATCCCCCAAACCCAACCAGAGGAGGAGGAGGGAAATGTTGTAGAAATTGTCACCACAACAGGTGAGTGTCTGCAACCACAGCCTCAGGTAATAGATGGATGCCTGCATATTTATAATACATGGTTTTTGTTTTTGTTTTTTTTGTAGGTGATCGAGATGTTGTGGAAGAGGAATGTCATTTCACCAGTGAAAGTGCCCAGATCCTCATCAGGGAGATAATGGGGTGTAATAGACATTTAGAAAACCTAAAGGAAAACATCAATGATGTTCAAAACAAAATGAAGAACATCACTGATGTTTTAGGGAGAATCTAAAACACCCAAAAATCCCTAAATTTCTTCTGCTTTTTCTTATGACTAATTTTTTATGTATGTTAAAAGCCAAATTTAGACTTCCGGTTCCGGCGCCACATGAGGAGGAGGTAGGAACCCTCAGCTCCCGCTACACTCTCCATAAAAACGGCGTTAAAACCCCAGCGACAGCCTCAGGGAGACCCCCCCTTACACTGCCACACAGAGGAGACACACATGGATCGCTTTGTGGAGTGATCGTATGCCCGAGCGGCGTCCGCCTCACTGACACAGGCAAAGGGGCAGAGACAGGCGCAGCTAAAATGGCGGCCGTGATTTCTTCAGCAGAACAGCTGCAGCCGCCTCCACTGCCTACACAGCCGTCCTCCTTACATCCCTCAGCCCCAGTAACAATAGCAGCTGACCCTGCTTCACCTGAAGGCATAGCCCAGGCAGTTGTAGCGCTGCTGGGACCTACTCTTGCTGCCACAGTAGACACAGCAGTGAGCAGAGGGCTGGAGCTGCTACATGTAGAAGTGCAGGCACAAGCACAGAGGATTTCACTCACAGAGGAATGGATCTCCTCCTTGGAAGATGAAGCTGCTGCTACATCTGCTGCAGTAGCACGTATGAGCATTACACACAGAGAGATCTGGGATAAACTCGACGATCTCGAAAATCGTTCGAGATGAAACAATCTAAGGATAATAGGACTTCCTGAATCAATCACTACTCAACAACTAACAAACATATGTGCAAAGATCATTCCCGAACAACTGGGCCTCCGCATACCATGCATAGTAGAAAGAGCGCATCGCATTGGGCTATACACGGAAACCCGCATAAAACCCCGACATGTTATTGTCAAATATTTGAACTATGCAGATAAGAATGCCATTATGCAAAAGTTTTGTCGCTCCCGCTCACTAACAGTAGATGGCGCAAAACTGCTATTGTTCGCGGATTACTCTGTTGAGGTCATGAATAAGCGCAAGGCATTTTCTCCAATATGCTCCATTCTATACAACAATCAGCTCAGATTCTCCTTGGCCTACCCGGCAACCCTTCGAGTTCAAACACATGATGGGGAACAACTCACTTTCACCACGCCTGACGAAGCGGAAAAATTTGTCTCTACCCTGGGCACGGAAATGGAACATATCAACTCAACAGAGGACTATGCTGCAACATCGGGGACCCCTTCATCTTCGTCTGCTAAGCCCCAACGTAGTCCAACCAAACCCCCATACAAGCGTCTTCGTGCTACACAGAAAGAGGATCGTTCAGGACACCGCTGATGACCTACAAGGGCCAGATGTTGCTCCACCTATCTGGGAGACGGGTAGTATTACTCCCCCCACATGCTCCCTTTCCTCTTTCCTTACGTTGTTTCTACAACTTTTATACCCTATCTGCCTAAATGAATAGCCGCAGTTAATATTGCAACATGCTGCTATACTTGGGCACAGTTTTGTTTGCTCAATATTTATTTGGTTAACCATAGAGATATTGCTTTGTAAAACTCGCATTGTTTACGGGTTAAGCTGTTTAACCACCACTGAGGCTTCAGTTGCAGATCCGCTCCTCTGATTCCCCTTATTTCTAGTTCTACTTTACAAAAAATAATCCTTCAAGGACGCCGCCCTCCTAGGTGAGGACTTGACACGCCCCATGTAAAACCTCAGTCCTTATGACTTTCAATTTACTCACATCTCCTCCCCCATGCCCTTTTATCCCCCTCCCTCTGGCTTAACACCTGCAGCCAAGAGTGGAATGGGAGATGGATGGGAGCCATGAAAAGTAATTGAACCTCATGTGGAAAAAAGTGAAGCCCATAATACATGTTAAAGGTTTTTCCCATTTAACTTCTGCCAAGCTGTTCTTTTTTGTTATCCATAGTTATGTTTACTTATCGAATGTATTCACCTGTTCAATACTTATAACCTCAGGAAACTTTGGTGACCTTCAGATTGCAGATGCATTGTCTGATTGGGGACCTTATTCCATACCCTTAACCCAATATACTCCTCAACATCAGACATGGCCTCTTCAACTGGTGAGAACCACTTAAAGTTTACTTCATGGAATGTCAAGGGACTCCGCTCTCCATGTAAGCGGATGGCTATTCTTAGACATCTGAAGCGTCTTCGCACGGATGTGGCCCTACTACAGGAAACACACCTGTCTGCAGATGATCTAACCCGCTTACGTAAATTGTGGGTGGGTACAGTATATGGATCGCCTGCACTTGGCCGCAAAGCGGGTGTGGCTATATTAATACATAAAAATTTAAAACACACATTAAGGGACGTTAGGATTGACTCATCAGGCCGCAAAATGACCCTACACATGACATTAGACAACAAACAAGTGGCTATCACTAACATCTATGCTCCTAACTCGCCAGACACCTCTTTCTTCCAAGACATGGTGCAATGGATACTCTCCGCTCCTGAAACACTACACTTAGTAGGCGGGGATTTCAATTCGGTCATGTCCATGCTAGCAGACCGCACAAGAGATTCAACCCACCGAACACATAATCCCACATCGCAAACACCTGACTCTACTCTACTGGCACAAGCTGTTACTTCCATGCAATATGTTGATACTTGGCATCTGTACCACCCGACAGATAGGGAATACACTTTCTTTTCACCCCCACACAACTCCTTTTCACGCATCGATTACTTCTTTGCCTCCCCTGCACTAATCAACACCTTATGCGAATCAGAGATTTTAGATGCTAGGATATCAGATCATAGCCCTATATCTATACACATGACACAGGTGGCACCTTCATCTCCCTCGCCCATATGGCGCTTTCCATCTTACTTGATGGACAACCAAGATTTTCAACACACGCTAAACACAGCATGGAACGACTATGTCTCCACCAATGGAGCTCATATTACCGAACCCAATCTCTTCTGGGAAGCTGGCAAAGCCTTCCTAAGAGGGACGATCATTTCCTATACCACACAATTCAAAAAACACTCTAAACAACAATACCGACAAGCTAGTGAAGCTCTACGTATAGCCCTTGACTGCTTAATTTTAAATCGTACACCCGATAATATCCAAATATGGAGACAAGCTAAGTGCACGTTTGATCTTTGGGCGGAACAACAGGAGGCGACTAAGATGGCATACTCTAAATTACATTTTCACAGGTATGGCAACAAAGCTGGCAAGCTGCTGGCTAAACTGTGTGCAGGAACGAGACGACCCACCCGCATCTCTACTTTGAGAAATGCAGGTGGATCCCTAATTACATCTACTGATGAAATCAGCAATATAATCACAAAATATTACACAGATTTATATGCTGCTGACCAAACTGATCCAGCCACTACGGAAGCTCTCCTGTCCAAAGTACGTCTGCCCAGACTTCAAACTGCACAACTAGAGGCACTTAATGCACCTATCACAACCGACGATTTCCGGCGAACTATCAAAACTATGTCATCTAATAAAGCTCCAGGTCCTGACGGATACACGGCTGAATTTTATAAAATGACCAACGACTTCATCCCAGACACCCTAAAACACGTATATGCAGCCATGTGGGATGGGGGACCATATCTTCCTACAGGGACACAAGCCCACATCAAACTGATAGCTAAAAAAGGAAAAGACCCCCAACTGCCAGGTTCCTATCTCCCAATATCCCTGTCAAAATCCTCTCTAAAATCGTTGCGTCACGCTTAGCACATCTTCTCCCTTCATTGCTACACCCAGCCCAATCGGGATTTGTTTCGGGTCGATCAGCCACTTTAAATATACGAAAAGTACTAATGGCGTTACACTACGCTACAACACACCCAGATCAGGATGTCGCTATTATATCACTAGATGCCGAGAAAGCTTTCGACAACGTTAGTTTGTCCTGGCTGTTTCGAGTACTACAACAATTCGGCTTCACGGGTCCTATCTTGAGTTTCCTTCAACAAATGTATGCATCTCCGACAGCACGACTTGTCACTCCTGACTTCGTGTCTGCCTCGATCCCTCTGACTAAGGGAACGAGACAGGGCTGCCCACTTTCCCCCTTACTTTTTAACTTAGCCATAGAACCACTATCCAGACTACTCAACGCTAGGGATGAGCTTCGAGTTCGAGTCGAACTCATGTTCGACTCGAACATTGGCTGTTCGCAAGTTCACCGAACAGCGAACAATTTGGGGTGTTCGCGGCAAATTCGAATGCCGCGGAACACCCTTTAAAAGTCTATGGGAGAAATCAAAAGTGCTAATTTTAAAGGCTAATATGCAAGTTATTGTCATAAAAAGTGTTTGGGGACCTGGGTCCTGCCCCAGGGGACATGGATCAATGCAAAAAAAAGTTTTAAAAACGGCCGTTTTTTCAGGAGCAGTGATTTTAATAATGCTTAAAGTCAATCAATAAAAGTGTAATATCCCTTTAAATTTCGTACCTGGGGGGTGTCTATAGTGTGCCTGTAAAGGGGCGCATGTTTCCTGTGTTTAGAACAGTCTGACAGCAAAATGACATTTTGAAGGAAAAAACTCATTTAAAACTACTCGCGGCTATTGCATTGCCGACAATACACATAGAAGTTCATTGATAAAAACGGCATGGGAATTCCCCAAAGGGGAACCCCGAACCAAAATAAAAAAAAAAAAATGACGTGGGAGTCCCCCTAAATTCCATACCAGGCCCTTCAGGTCTGGTATGGATATTAAGGGGAACCCCGCGCCAAAATTTAAAAAAAAAATGACGTGGGGTTCCCCCTAAATTCCATACCAGACCCTTATCCGAGCACGCAACCTGGCAGGCCGCAGGAAAAGAGGGGGGGACGAGAGTGCGGCCCCCCCTCCCTCCTGAACCGTACCAGGCCACATGCCCTCAACATTGGGAGGGTGCTTTGGGGTAGCCCCCCAAAACACCTTGTCCCCATGTTGATGAGGACAAGGGCCTCATCCCCACAACCCTGGCCGGTGGTTGTGGGGGTCTGCGGGCGGAGGGCTTATCGGAATCTGGAAGCCCCCTTTAACAAGGTGACCCCCAGATCCCGGCCCCCCCCTGTGTGAAATGGTAAGGGGGTACATAAGTACCCCTACCATTTCACGAAAAAAGTGTCAAAAATGTTAAAAATGACAAGAGACAGTTTTTGACAATTCCTTTATTTAAATGCTTCTTCTATCTTCCTTCATCTTCTGGTTCTTCTGGTTCTTCTGGCTCTTCTGGTTCTTCCTCCGGCGTTCTCGTCCAGCATCTCCTCCGCGGCGTCTTCTATCTTCTTCTCCTCGGGCCGCTCCGCACCCATGGCATGGGGGGGAGGCTCCCGCTCTTCTCTTCTTCTTTTCTTCTCTTCTTCTCTTCTTCTTTTCTTCTTTTCTTCTCCGGGCCGCTCCGCAATCCATGCTGGCATGGAGGGAGGCTCCCGCTGTGTGACGGCGCTCCTCGTCTGACAGTTCTTAAATAACGGGGGGGGCGGGGCCACCCGGTGACCCCGCCCCCCTCTGACGCACGGTGACTTGACGGGACTTCCCTGTGACGTCACGGGGAATGCCACAGGGAAGTCCCGTCAAGTCACCGTGCGTCAGAGGGGGGCGGGGTCACCGGGTGGCCCCGCCCCCCGTTATTTAAGAACTGTCAGACGAGGAGCGCCGTCACACAGCGGGAGCCTCCCTCCATGCCAGCATGGATTGCGGAGCGGCCCAGAGAAGAAAATGAAGAAGAGAAGAAGAGAAGAAAAGAAGAAGAGAAGATCGGGAGCCTCCCCCCCATGCCATGGGTGCGGAGCGGCCCGAGGAGAAGAAGACAGAAGACGCCGCGGAGGAGATGCTGGACGAGAACGCCGGAGGAAGAACCAGAAGAGCCAGAAGAACCAGAAGAACCAGAAGATGAAGGAAGATAGAAGAAAGAAGAAGCATTTAAATAAAGGAATTGTCAAAAACTGTCTCTTGTCATTTTTAACATTTTTGACACTTTCTTCGTGAAATGGTAGGGGTACTTATGTACCCCCTTACCATTTCACACAGGGGGGGGCCGGGATCTGGGGGTCACCTTGTTAAAGGGGGCTTCCAGATTCCGATAAGCCCCCCGCCCGCAGACCCCCACAACCACCGGCCAGGGTTGTGGGGATGAGGCCCTTGTCCTCATCAACATGGGGACAAGGTGTTTTGGGGGGCTACCCCAAAGCACCCTCCCAATGTTGAGGGCATGTGGCCTGGTACGGTTCAGGAGGGAGGGGGGCCGCACTCTCGTCCCCCCCTCTTTTCCTGCGGCCTGCCAGGTTGCGTGCTCGGATAAGGGTCTGGTATGGATTTTTGGGGGGACCCCACGCCGTTTTTTTTTTTTTTTTTTGGCGCGGGGTTCCCCTTAAAATCCATACCAGACCTGAAGGGTCTGGTATGGAATTTAGGGGGAACCCCATGTCATTTTTTTTTTTAAATTTTGGCCGGGGTTCCCCTTAATATCCATACCAGACCTGAAGGGCCTGGTATGGAATTTAGGAGGACTCCCACGTCATTTTTTTTTTTTAATTTTGGTTCGGGGTTCCCCTTTGGGGAATTCCCATGCCGTTTTTATCAATGAACTTCTATGTGTATTGTCGGCAATGCAATAGCCGCGAGTAGTTTTAAATGAGTTTTTTCCTTCAAAATGTCATTTTGCTGTCAGACTGTTCTAAACACAGGAAACATGCGCCCCTTTACAGGCATACTATAGACACCCCCCAGGTACGAAATTTAAAGGGATATTACACTTTTATTGTTTGACTTTAAGCATTATTAAAATCACTGCTCCTGAAAAAACGGCCGTTTTTAAAACTTTTTTTTGCATTGATCCATGTCCCCTGGGGCAGGACCCAGGTCCCCAAACACTTTTTATGACAATAACTTTCATATAAGCCTTTAAAATGAGCACTTTTGATTATTCATGTTCCTGTCCCATAGACTTTAACGGTGTTCGCATGTTCGAACGAACTTTTTTCCTGTTCGCATGTTCTGGTGCGAACCGAACAGGGGGGTGTTCGGCTCATCCCTACTCAACGCACAAGATGGAGTCAGCGGGATCACAATAGGAGACCAAGTTCTCAGATCCGCTTTATTCGCAGACGACATACTGTTGTTCTCCACTAACCCTCTTTCAGACTTTGACAAACTGCGAGAACTCTTTGCGGCTTTTCAACTGAGCTCGGGCTTTCGAATAAACTTCGACAAAAGCGAAATCTTACCACTACACCCACGATTATCAACTAAGTGGAAACATCTATCACCATTCACAGTGGCAACCCGATATATCACCTATCTAGGCATACACATAGGACGTGAACCCTCTTCTCTCTATGTACTTAACTACCCACCTTTAATAACTAAGATTGTGCAGGAGTTGGAAGCTTGGGCCCTCCCCCTCTCGCTCTTTGGGAGATGCCACTTATTCAAAATGGTGCCGTTTGCGCGCTTGCTGTACCCAATGCAGACCATACCTTTGTTATTAAAACACTCAGATGTACAGAAAATACATAAAGCATTAATTACTTTTATTTGGTCTCGCAAAAAACCACGCATTGCGCTACAAAAATGATGTCTCCCAAAGTCCGAGGGTGGGGCGGGTCTGCCCAATTTACGTTTTTATAATCTCTCTTGTTTGCTTAGGCAGGGTTTAGATTGGCTGAACGGAAAGTCGAAATATTGCAATACTTCTCTTGAAGGTGCAATGACCTCACCTCACACGCTATCAGCTATCCTCCATTCTAATCTCAACGCTCTACCACCTCACCTCAAGTCAAATACACTTATCAGAGATACTATAATTGCCTGGAGAGAAGTACGAAAATTACTGGGGCTTCCCTCAAATATTTCAAGACATTTACCCATTCAAGGAAACCCTATGTTTCTCCCATCCACGATGCACAAAGCTTTTGACCAATGGGGTTCCAATGGCCTCACGAAAGTAGTCTCCATATACCAAGGCACCTCGGGGCGCTTCAAACCTTTCCGATCACTGGCAAGCGAATTTTCCTTACCATCAAAACATATATTCTTCTACTATCAATTAATCGATTATTTGAAGTCCTGCTATGGGCCCAAATCTGATCCCTTCCAGAAATCCTTCATAGACACAGTATTACAGCAAAATGACTATTCCATCACCAATCTCTACTCCTACCTCATCCAACATCAATCTGCAAAATACCACCTCAAACCGTTTCATAAATGGTCTGTTATCTTAGGAGATGATGAACTGTCAGAAAAAATACTTGAAGGATACAGACGAGTCCGCAAACTTACGATATCTGAAACGTGGCGGGAAACCCAATTCAAGATTATACACAGAGCATACTACCCTTTCTACTTCACCAAAGACAATCCAAGTCAAATGAAATGCCCCTGGTGCTCGGAACCGCGCCCCACCTTATTGCACCGTCTTTGGGACTGCACAGCCATAACTACATTTTGGAATTCTGTCTTGGACCACATTGGCAAAATCAATAAAGCACATATCCCAAAGGATCAACTATTATGCCTATTTGGATACACGCCCCAAACATCTCCTCCAACAACCAGAGGACCTACGAATATTCCCCAGTGGGCACATCTACTCCTTCTAGTAGCCCGCAGAACGATAATGAAACACTGGATTTTAACGACTCCACCTGCCTTACCCGAAGTAAAAAAAGCTATGATGTCACTTTTTTACATGGAACGGCTTGACACCATTTCACTGAACTTTCGCTCTACTTCGTGCTTCTTCATGAGGTGGCGTAAATATATAGAAGCCACATTAACCCAGACAACTCTACAAGACGTCATGCGCCCATTCCGATACACTGACTGGTACCTGAAAAGAGATATCTCAAACTCTCTGGGCAACCTTAAAATTAAAAATCCTACTCAGACGGACCCCCCCCCAGCTTCCATCCACCATAATTCTACACAAAGTCATCACAGCTCCTTGACTTCCATGTGCCCCATATATCTGACACTGGTTACTCACACAGCCTACATTGTTACTGTTTGAACATAATGCATCATTATAAGACATTGTTGTCTATACTATGCTTCCACTCCTGAGGTTGTAATGGCACATACACCTATCATAATGGGTAATATGTTGGTCAGCTATTATTCTTTAAGAAAAAGTAATCCGCTTGGCAGATCCCCCTCCCCCCCCCCTATTTTTATTTATTTAATTTTATTTTTTTTTTCTTGTATACAAGATCATTTTGTTACCACCTTATCTATTCTAAGACGTATGCATTTATTTGTATGTATATGAGCTAACCTGCTTTGATATTACTGAGCTGTACCTGTTTATACTATGTAAACCTCAATAAAAAAATTTTCAAAAAAAAAAAAAAAGCCAAATTTAGAAGATGCACACAGTGTGTCAACATGTGCTATCTGCCATCACAAGAGATCAATGTACGTGTTTTGTGGGTGCAACCCCTTCCTCGATAATAAAGTAGCTGAGAGGAAGGGGTTGCACCCACAAAACACGTCCATTGATCCCCCATGATGACAGCTAGCACATGTTGACATTAGGCAATTTGTGTGCATCTTCTAAATTTGGCTTTTACAGGGGTGACATCACCCCATCTGCTGAACGCAGTATCAAACACAGTTTGTACTTACTCATGTCTGATATTTCCTTCACTTTATAAAAGTTGAACTTTGTAAGTTCCAGAGTTGTGTATTGTTTTATGGTTTTAAACATGCCTGTTTTACCTATAAAAGGCCATTTATCATTAATGTGACCTAAAAAAATGTTATACAACAAACATGTTGGTTTGTTCAAAAACCCTTTTATAAACGCACATGTGATTGTGCTTTGATTAAAAAGTATGATAATCAACAATGGGTGGCCTCTTCTTTCAATGCTCAAAAAAGCATTTTTTGGAGTAAAGTTGGTTTTCAGTGGCAATAGGGGTTATCTACTAAAGGCAAATCCACTTTGCACTACAAGTCCAGTTGCAGTGCAGTCTCCAGTGCACTTGTATTGCAAAGTGTATTTTCCTTTAGTAAATAACACCCAACAGTGCTTTCTAATTTTACACAATCACGCCATTTTCATGACTTCCCAAATTTCGGTCATGGTGCTGAAAATGCAGAATATTTTTGTCAGTAATGCATTACATACATTAAGAACAAAAACAAGGTGTGTGTGTAGCAGACCCACAACATAATAATAATAGTTAGCCGAAGAAGAGATTGTCACCTTGTGTGTCAAAGAAATTTCATTTGCACTATTGAAGAAAAAGGCCAAAAAAAATAACATTGATAAAAGATAACCGAGGAGACAGCTAAAAGAAAGCCAAGCAGTAAATAAAAGCAAATATTTGTTCAGTTTCAAATATATTTTTATTTAAAAAATGTCTCAGACATTGTCTGGCGTATCGATGGCCTCCCTACCCGCAAAGTATTGCATGTATCTTATACGGACCTCGCGGACACTCTGGGGGGGCAAGCCAGGATGGTCAGTTTCAAGCGCTGTCGGGGTTGGTTCATTCAGAATTCTGGCCTCAGGCCCAACTCAGGCAGCATAGTTCAAAGAATTTCTCCTTAAAAAGTTGTGGAGAACACAGCAAGACAGGATGATGTGATTGAGTTTATATTCCGCCATGTGTATCAGTGTAAGAAATAGGCGGAACCGACTGACCATTATTGCAAATGTATTCTCCACCACTCTTCTGGCTTTGGCCAGCTGGTATTTAAAAACCCTCTGGTCCGGAGTGAGGGTCCTCATAGGGAATGGCCGCATAAGATGGTCCCCCAGCGCAAACGCTTCATCCGCAACGAAGACGAATGGGAGTCCTTCCACATTGTCTTCTGGAGGTGGCAAGCCCAAACTGCCATTCTGGAGACGCCTGTAGAACTCGGTCTGGGCGATAACTCCACCATCCGACATCCGGCCATTCTTCCCCACGTCCACATACAGGAAGTAGCTGACACCACCGCCAACATCACAATACTATTGAACCCCTTGTAGTTGTAATAGTATGACCCCGAGTTGTGGGGTGGGACGATGTGGACATGTTTCCCATCAATTGCCCCTATGCAGTTGGGAAAGTCCCACCGCTAGGCAAAGTGGGAGGCCACAGTCTGCCATTCCTGTGGTATGGAAGGAAACTGTGGAGTCAAACCAGAACATTGAAAGCAGATTAGACACAAACATTCTTGGCCAACATCAATATAACATTTATTTTAGGGAGTATTTAAAGACAAAAATATAAGGTCCACTTATCAGATTCATCATTCATCACTCCCATTGTAAAAATTTTAGGGGGGAGATGTTTTGGACAGGTAACCCTCTCAAATTGGAGCACAATTTTAACATTCTGCAATTACCTATCAAGATAATAATAGGATACAAAAACTTTAAACAGTACCATTTGAAAGTATTCAGGCAGGCCCTTGCACTACATGCTTTGGGGAATTCATCCATAAATCTGACCACAATAGAGGTAGGTATAGTGTGTATGGGTTTGGCAAAGTCAGCAGATAGAGGATTGGTATCGGTTGACTTAGTGGTTGGGGGGAGGGAGGGTTCCAAATGAGTTTGGAATCCAAAAAAAAAAGCCTTTGGCACTCTGCCAGAATTTAAGGACACAAATAACATTTTTACACATTTTGGGGGGTGTTTAGGGTAAATCACTACAATGGAGCTGACAAAATACATTGTTAAGTGACTAGGCGAGGTGGATATGGGCCCAGGAGAGCATGCTGGGGAGGTAAGTGAAGGCAAATATGCATGAAGGACAAAAAAAAGTTTAAAAATTCCAGCATGCATGAGGACAAAGGAGACATTCACAGCATATTGCAATCATGGTAATTAGGGAATGATGAAAGAAATATAATACATTAGTATACATTAAATACATATAATGAGATTTTAAAAGATAAATCTTACCTTAATATAGTCCTTCTGCAGGACCTGTATGACGGCAGAACAGGTCTCCAGGATAATGATCCCCAGAGCCTGGAGGGAGATGCCTGTCGAGAACTTGAGGTCCTACAGGCTTCTCCCCGTCGCCAAGTACCACAACGTGGCGGCGAGCCTATGCTCCGGAGTGATGGCTTGCCGCACGCAGGTATCCTGCCTGCTGATATAAGGGGTCAGCAAAGCCAACAAATGGTGAAATACGGGGTCCGTCATCCTGAGAAAGTTCCTAAAATCATCAGGATTATTCTCACAGATCTCATGGAGCAAAGGCATGTGACAGAATTGGTCACGCTGGAGCAACCAATTCTTGGTCCATGAACTCCTCCCCACCCTGTTCATGGACTGGGCTTGTGTCAAAGTAAGGACCCCAACACCAAGCCCCCACACAGCACGAACTCTACGATGAGTATGTACACGCTACATGGCTTCAAAACGGTCGGCTGGTCAGAACAAAGTAACAGACGCACTGAAGAACCGCAAGGCCTGTAAAGAGTGACCTGAAAATCAGTAATGAGCGGACAAGAACACACTGAATAAACCAATGGGAAATCACTGCATGCACTGAAGACCAGATATAAACCCACAAGCACAAACTGAACAGCAGAAAAACGATCTGAAAACCACGAGTCTGTAAAAGTGCAAATCGCCTCTAACCAAACTTTTACTAACACGAGATTAGCAAAAGAAGCCCAAAGGGTGGCGCGCTTGGTATTGAACTGCCCTTTTATAGTCTCGTCGTACGTGGTGTACGTCACCGCGTTGTTGAAGTTCGGAAATTCCGACAACTTTGTGCGACTGTGTGTATTCAAGACAAGTTTGAGCCAACATCCGTCAGAAAAAATCTGATGGATTTTGTTGTCGGAATGTCCGATCAATGTCCAACCGTGTGTACAGGGCATTAGTCTTGTGCCACTGGCGCTCAAGAGTGCGACTACATTTTTTGAGAATTTTAGTGTCATCTGTTTGCCAGGGTTGTAGGGGTTGAGGACTGATTCTGCGTGTAGTGAGGGGAGTGAGCTTGTCCAGGGTGGAGGACAGGGATTTATTGTAGATGGAAGAGGCTTGATTGGGGCAGGACAGGGGAGAGATTTTGTCATAGAGGTGGTCAGTAGCAGAGGTAAAGAGTGCATGTTTCAGAGAGGAAGGTGAGATAATTTGGAAATGAGGTCACCTGCAGTCTGCTGTGGTTTGCTTTGTGCAAATCGCTGAAGTGCAAGAGTGGAAGTGCCACTTATTTAACCACTTGCTTACCAGGCTCTAACAACCCCTTCCTGCCCAAACCATTTTTCAGCTTTCAGCGCTGTCGCACTTTGAATGACAATTGCGCGGTCATGCTACACTGTACCCAAACAAATTTTTTATAATTTTCTTCACACAAATAGAGCTTTCTTTTGGTGGTATTTAATCATTGCTGGGTTTTTTCATTTTTTACAAAAAAAAGACCAAAAATGTCAATAAATTTTGTAACTAAGTAATTTTTCGCCTTCACTGATGTGCGCTGATGAAGCGGCACCGATGGGCACTGTTAGGCTGAACTGGTGGGCATTGATGAGGTGGAACTTATGGGCACTGATGAGGCGGCACTTATGGGCACTGATAAGGTGGTACTGATGAGGAGGCACTAATATGCCGCACCGCGCTGATAGGTGGCACTGATATGTAGCACTGATGAGCACTGATAGGTGGCACTGATGGGCACTGTTAGGTGGCACTGATGGGCACTAATAGGTGGCACTGGTGGGAACTGATAGGCGGCAGTGGCAGGCACTGATAGGCGGCACTGGTGGGCACAGATAGGCGGCATGGATAGGTGGTACAGATGGGCACTGATAGGCATTGATGGGTGGCACTGATGGGTGACACTGATGGGCATTGATGGACAGCAGTGATGGGCATTGATGGGGAGCACTTATAGGTGGCACTGATTGCCAGCACTGACTGGCATGGCTAATGGGCACTGATTTGTGGCACTTGTGGGCACTGATTGCTGCCATTGGTGGGCACTGTATGCTGGCATTGGTGGGCACTGTATTGTTACAATTTATTTCTTTATTGTAATCAGGGCACTGATGATCGGTGCCCTGATTACATCCCTAGATGTCCCCCTGTGAGGAAATGCCACTGATCAGCTCTCCTCTCCTCACACTCTGTCAGTGTGAGGCGAGGAGAGCCGATTACTGGCATCTCCGTATTTACATGTGACCGTCTGTGATTGGACACAGCCAATCACATGGTTAAAGAGCCACAGACATGGCTCTTAACACAGATCGGGGTCACGCCGTGTCCTAGCAACACGGCGCGGCTGCTATCGCCACGCTGCGTGCCTCCGCAGGCGCGTGAGAGCAGCCGTTCTGGGACGCCGTCAAATGACGGCGTCCCAGAACAAGAGCCGCACCACCGTCATTTGACAGTGGGCGGGCGGCAACCAGTTAAAGAACCCCACTTCTTTGGAAGAACCCCCTGCATGTGCAGCCCCCTGTATGTGTTTCCTCGTAAAGAAGGCCTATACTCGCCATCATCAGGTAAAAATACGAGGACTGTCGAAAAGCATACATATCTCCATTGCGGAGACAATGGTAGCTTGGCTAGCAGTACACATATGGTTTTGTGAAAAGCAAAATGGTATGTATAACTATATTGAAAGTAAATGTATAACATAGCTTGTGTTAGCTATTGGGTCCAAAGTTCCAAACCTTCCCTTCTTTTTTAATTATTTATGTTACTTGTACATAATTGTGTGGCTTGCATACAGCAGCAGCAACCCAATATGATTGATTTTCACCCCAAAAGAAAGTTGTAGTAGGTAATTTTTTTGTATAGCGGTAATAAGCCTTAATTGAGCATTGAAGAAGTAGAGACAATACAGCAAAAAAAAAAACTGTGGTTAGTACTACCGCCTAGCAGCACTAGGGCCATTGGTTTGAATCCCAACCACAGTACTACCTGCATGGAGTTTGCATGTTCTCCCTGTGCCTGCATGGGTTTCCTCTGGGTCCTCAGGTTTCCTCCCCCACTTCAAAGACATACTGGTAGGTTAATTGGCACCTGTTTGTCCTAGTATGTGTGTATATGAATGTGAATAAGGGACCTTAGATCGTAATCTCTTTAACTGGTTCTCGCTCGGCTTATTGTAGAATGATGGATGGGCAGGACCGCTCTCGTTCTGGGAGGACGCTATATCCATGGTGACCCTTGTTCCCCGGACACAGCCCATCACTGATCAGGGTAAAGAGCAAATAACAGTGCCTCTTTACCACTTGATGAGCTCTGTCCAATCACAGCCAATCATAAATGTAAAAAAAGGACAGTAACTCACTGATTCTTCTCCTCACACACAGATCTAGTGGGAGTAGAAGAGTGTCAGCAAACTGTGAGTTACCAATCTTAGTGTATTTCTACTGTGCACAACACATCCCAGAATAAAGAGAACCTGTCACATCGCCCATCAGCAGTGTTACTGTCGCCAATCAGTGCCCATTAGTATACCTGTCGCTCATCAACAGTGTTACTGTTGCCCATCAGTGTCCATCAGTGCACCTGTTGCCCATCAGCAGTGTACCTGTCACCCATAAGTAGTGTACCTATCACCCATCAGCAGTGTACATGTCGCCCATCAGCGGTGTAACCCAGGCCGCTGAGAGGGCAGTACAGCCAGCCTTGTTGTACTGGGCCCGGGCCCTATCAGCTCATCGGGGGGCCTGGACAGCTTTATAGTGCATTTATTAATATTTATAGTGCATTTATTAATAATTAATATTTATTTTAAATAAATAAAAATAAATAGGTCTCACTGAATTAAACCCCTGCTCCTACTTGCTTAGGGGGTGCATAAATATATTTTCCCAGACCCCCGGGCTCATGTAATGGGAGCTGTGGAGGGACTATTTTTTTCATTTTTTGGGCCGAGGTATACAAACCTGTGCCCAGTCGCATTCTCTAGTGTCCAGCTGCTACTCTCCTTCCCAGGTGCTTGGCGGAATGATCTGTGCAGTGATTTACCCGCTCTGCTGTCTCAGGGACTGTTGTGAGACAGCTGACAGGGAGGGAGCCGTAAAGCTAATCCTGGCACTGGCGGTGGCGGTGGTGGCGGGTAGCGTGTAGCGCGTAGTGCTGCAGGCACTGTGCAGCACACAGTGAGCTGAGGTGTTACAACACCCGTGAGTCAAAGTGTGTCACATGGCTGTTGTGTGCTGACTTTGTTACTTTATGGGTGTACTGTGTGTTACAGATTGTACCACTGTACAGCCATAACAAAGTCAGCACAGAACAGAATGTGACACACTTTGACAGAGCCAGGGATCACCTCCTGTGCTATGTGGATGATTATTTTAATGCTATGGCCTCATGCACACAGGAGGTTTTAAAAATGCTCCTCCTCTTGGCAGCAGCCTTTTGCCAAAAAAAACGGCTGACGCTTGAAAAAGTGTCTAACACTTTTGCAATTGTTTAGGCTAATTTACAGGCATCAAGCACTTAGGCATTCATTTGATTGGCCAGAATAATAAGTTATTCTGGTCACTGAAATTAATTTTCCTGGTGCCTCCCATGTCAGCATACCCATGGTTGGTTGTTCCCCCCTCTACCAACCCACAGGACCATTTTAACTCTATAAAAAAGAGTTCCTCCCCTTAGTCAGTATTCTTTACTTTGTCCTCATGCCAGCAGGATCATTATCAGCCTTACCTCACCGCTTTATGGTGTAACCGTTGCAGGTTCATGCTCTCCTGCAGTATGGAGTCCCATCGCTTGGGCTGCTAAAGGCGCCAGATAAGTATGGGAGGCCGTTTTTTTCTGTGGATCTTTTTTTGGGCCATATTGGAAGATTAACAGGAGCTTAGCCTCTCCTCTATGCTCTTCCCTGATGGTATGTCTCTTATCCGTATGTGAGCAGGCTGTTACTTGCATTGCAGCGTCCCTCCATGGATTATGTCCCCCCCCCCTCCTCCTGTAGCAGTGTGCGGTGCTTCACGCGCGCCGATCGGCTCTGTTTTACTCAGCGGGGGGGCGGGGCGGAGTCACGGCGCAACGTCATGTGACAGTACGACGCATGCCCAGTAGCGAACTGAAGCTGTCGGCGGCCATCTTGGTACTACCAAAGCGCTCTCAGCATAAATGGAGAGCCTGGGTTTCATTACAGGGCCAGCTATCGAGGTGAAGACATCTCCCTTAAGTGTCTTCCCTATTTTTTGCAATGGAGCCTGGCCAAGGTATTTAGGGGGTTGCAAATGGGTACTTTTGTTTGGGGTTATGTATATGTATTGTGTAGATATATATATGTATATGGTTAAAAAGGAAAGCAGAAAGAAATCTATCCTTTTTTTTTTCTTCTTGCCCAGCTGCCCCTAGTGATGTGATACCGCAACAAAAAGATCCTCATCATACCACTAGGTAAGGGCTGCAACAATCAGGTAAGTTTTAAAGGAAAAAAAAAAAGAGCACTACGGGCAAATTAGAACATATTTTTTGTTTCTACAGCCCGCACCGGGGATCATCCCGCAGATCATCTCACCGTAGCTCTTCAGATAGGAGATCCAAAGGTCATAGGAGCTCAGGACACTCTCACTCATCCTCAGCTCATGCCTCCCGCGTGGCCAGAGGTCACCCCGACATACCCCTAGCAGACACGAATCCCACAGACCGGTGTATCCAAAAGAGAAGACCTGTTGGGTATGTGGAAGACAAACGCTGCCGGAAAAATTGGTATGCAAGAAGTGTCTACTAGAGGCTAAAGGGGATAAAGAGAAAGATAAGCAGTAGTCTCTGGAATTAATTAAGAGCTTGATCAAGGATTCAATAAGGGAGTTGGCCCTCTCCCAAGACCAAATTAACCCACCCTCGCCTGAAGCAGCAGTAAGCGCATCCACTCCTCATTCGGACGCAGAGGTGTATTCTGAAGACGAGGCGGAAGGGGTGGATAGCAATATTTCAGCTTTTGACTTCGCTCTAGTTGAGCCTTTCATAACTGCGGTCAAGGATGCAATCCAGTGGGATTGGGATCCACCTTCTAAGACAAAGAAATATTTCCCACATCTGAAAAAAAAGGTATCAACTTTTCCCTTGATGGAAGAAATCAAGGAGGTGGTAACAGATGAATGGCAGAAGGCAGACAGAAGACCTATGGCGTATAATCGTTTTCTTAAGTTATATCCACTGGCAGAAGCAGATGCGCAACTTTTTGATGCTGTACCAACTGTGGACGCCTCAGTTATGAGGTTGGCTAGAAACTCGACCTTGCCACTAGAAGACGCAGATGTCCTTGACCGAAGGATTGACTCAGACCTGAAAAAAACATATCAGGCGGCTGGAGGAGCATGCAAGCCAGCGGTAGCTCTGACTTCGATCTCAAGGGCCACCAGAGTATGGTCAGACAACGTGGAAATGGCCCTCAGACAAGGGGTAGGTTCAGTAGAAATCATTAAGGCACTGGATGAATTAAAGCTGGCCTCAAATTTCATAGCAGGAATGGCTATTGGCGTCCTAAAATGCTCTTCCAGGGCCATGCTGTATTCCATAACGGGCAGAAGAGCGTTGTGGCTAAAACCATGGTCGGCTGACCCAAAGTCTAAGCAATCATGGTGTCGTATTCCATACGATGGGAAAGCCCTGTTTGGTGAAAAAATGGATACGGCAATTACCAGAGTCACAGGGGGTAAAAGTGGGCTAATTCCCCAGGACAGAAGCAGGAGGAAGAGATTTGCAAACTGCCCAGCAGGCCAGTTAAGAGGGAAGGACTCCAGATCCTACCGTCCGGGAAGGGAGTACAGAAGGGGCTGGAAAGGTTCACAAGCTACCTTTCTGAGGTCGGATAAACCAAAAACCTCTACATCCACAGTTGATGGCCAGAAGTCCTTTTAACGCCCTCTCCACCCAAACCGGTCCGGTAGGAGCCCATCTAAAGGCGTTTGCCCGGGTTTGGGTGGAAGGTTGCGTAGACCAGTGGGCAGTGTCCACGGTCTGTCAGGGTCATTTCTGGGGATTCAAAAGGCAGCCTCCCCTCTATTCCTTTCAGGCCACCAAGATTCCAACCTCCAGAGAGAAGAAGGAGGCCCTTCTTCAATATGTCAAAATGCTTGTTCTCCAGCAGGCAGTAGTACCAGTTCCAGACTTGGAGAAGCACTTTGGCTTTTATTCCCCAGTTATCTTGGTCCCCAAAAAATCGGGGGGTTGGAGGCCGGTGCTAGACCTGAAGAGGCTGAACAGGTATATCCGGGTGGAACATTTCAAGATGGAGTCCTTAAACACGGTCATTCTATCTGTTCAGCCAGGAGATTGGATGGCGTCCATAGACCTTCAGGATGCGTATCTGCACATACCTATCCGCCCTCAGTTTCAACCTTTTCTTCGGTTCAGAATAGGCGACTTACATCTTTAATTCCAATGCCTTCCCTTCGGGATTTCAACAGCGCCCAGAACTTTCACCAAAGTGCTAGTAGCGATCTTGGCTCCTCTTCGAGAGAAGGGGATTCGAGTACTACACTATTTGGACGATATTCTAGTTCTTTCTCAGCACATGCAGACCTTGGTGATACATGTACAGTTGGTCCTAGACACACTGATAAAGTTTGGTTGGCTAATCAACTACGCCAAAAGTCAACTTACGCCCACACAGGAAATAATTTACCTAGGGGCATTCTTCAACACTCCAGGAAGAGCAGTTTCACTCCTGGCAGAAAAAATCCCTTTATTGATAGGGAAAGTGAAAAGGGCGCTATCGAGCAATTCTATGCAGCATCAGACTGTCTGAGCCTGCTAGGTTCCCTCTCTTCATGCATACCTATGGTGAAATGGGCCAGATGGCATCTACGGACTTTCCAGGTGGGCTTCTTATCACAGTGGAAGAAAGATTACCTAGAGCAGAGGATATTGATTACACCTACAATGAAATCCAGCCTTTGGTGGTGGACAAGACCATCCAACCTTCTGCTTCACTGTCCCCTTGGCCCCATCCCATGGACTGTTCTGACGACAGATGCAAGTCAGTTAGGATGGGGGGCACATTACCAAGACCAGTTGGTACAGGGCAGATGGCAATTCAATGCGACAGAAGTAGTATCAAACACCTTGGAGCTAAGGGCGGCTTGGTTAGCAATCCTGTCTCTGGCCACCTTCCTCAGGGGAAAATCCATCCTTCTCCAGATGGACAACAAAGCGGCAGTAGCTTATGTTCAGAATCAAGGAGGAACGCACAGCAGGTCCCTTCTGAACGAAGTGACACCCATTCTGACATGGGCCGAGAGGAATTTAGTCAACCTACGGGCCTCATATATCCCAGGGCCAGAGAACCAGTTAGCCGATCAGCTTTCAAGATCTTTCAGCCACAACAACGAGTGGTCTCGAGGGTCTTCTCCTGGATATGCCAACAATGGGGCACTCCCCAAAAGACCTATTTGCCTCCCCGCTCAATGCGAAGACACCGCTTTTCTTTTCAAGGTTCCCATCTCCGTAATCAGCAGGGGTGGATGCCCTAACCCAGCCATGGAACTTTCAGATGGCATACGCATACCCACCAACTCCACTGATACTGAAGTTTCTCCAACATCTAACCACAGAAGCGATCACAGTTTTGGCAGTGATTCCATACTGGCCCAAGAGACCGTGGTTCACGTTGCTAATCAAGATGACCTTGTGCAAACCGCTTCACCTTCCACGCATAGACAACCTTCTGTCTCAAGGCAAGTTCTGTCACCCGCACCCGGATATCCTAGACTTGAGGGTTTGGAAGTTGAGCGGAAAAGGTTGGGCGAGTTAGGATGTGCGCATAATGTCATTCAAACACTACTACAGGGCAGAAAAGCATCTACGAATTCCACATACTATAGAGTTTGGAGAAAGTTTACGGAATTGGCAGAAACGTACCATTTTGATCCTCTAAACCCCGGAATCCAGAACATACTCCTCTTTTTACAGAGGAGTGGATTGGACTTAGGCTTGGGCCTGAATACGCTTAAGGTCCAGGTTTCAGCCCTTTCAGCTCTAACAGACACCCGGTGGGCACTAGATCCTCTGGTGGAACGTTTCTTGAAAGCAGTTCTAAGATTGAGAACGCCTAGAAAGACGCTATACCCCAAATGGGATTTGACTATTGTGCTTAATATCCTTTCAAAACCTCCGTTTGCTCCCACAGAAGAATGCACCTTGGAGGATATTTCTCTGAAGGCAGTCTTTCTAGTCGCCATCACTTCGGGTCGCAGGGTATCAGAGATCCAAGCAGGGTATCAGAGATCCAAGCATTAGGTCACAAGAACCCTACATTACCTTCTTCCCGGACAGGGTGGTATTGCAACCTATTCATCAGTTCATCCCTAAAGTACCTTCAGTCTTCCATCTGAGCCAAGAGTGGGTTCTTTCAGCATTCGGGGAGGATCCAGCCTCCTCAAAATTGCATGAGTTGGATATAGCCAGATTCCTAAGTCACTACCTAAATTTGACGCAGCAGTTCAGGAAAGATCAAGGGCTATTTGTCATCCCCAAGGGTGCCAGGAAGGGAATGGCAGCATCTAAGACAACCTTGGCAAACTGGATTGTAAGGTTAATCCAAACAGCATATCGGGCTAGTGGAACTCCCAGTTCCAGATGGGGTCAATGCGCAATCAACGCTTGGAATAGCCTCCTCCTGGGCAGCTTTGGCACGGGTCTCCCCTGAGACAATTTGTCGAGTGGCCAGCTAGTCGTCTTTCAGCACGTTCATGTCCCACTATAGTGTGGACCCAGCAGTCCTTACTTCCCGAGAGTTTGGGGAAAGGACTTTGCAGTCATCTGTACTGTAGCTTTTTTTGTTTAATTAAATTGCTCTATTGCAGTGCCCTCCCTGTAAGCGAGTTATTTACCATGGGTATGCTGACATGGGAGGCACCAGGAAAACGGAAAATTGAATACTTACCTTTCCATAATTTTCCTTTCCTGGTGCCTGCCCATGGCAGCATACACCCTCCCTTCAACGATCCTTAGCGTTATGAGATCTAGTTACAAGAATACCGACTAAGGGGAGGAACTCTTTTTTACAGAGTTAAAATGGTCCTGTGGGTTGGTAGGGGCAACCAACCATGGGTATGCTGCCATGGGCAGGCACCAGGAAAGGAAAATTACGGAAAGGTAAGTATTCAATTTTCCGTTATCACTTAAGTGCTAAACGTGCCTAGCACTGGATGCACTGGCCCTGGTTTTCTTATTTTCCTGCTTGAAAATGCCTCTGCCACTAAAAGATTCTAAAATTCTATTTATGCATAGACACATAAGATAACATGGAGGGGTGTTTGGAAGCAGTAAAAAAAATATATGTGCATGAGGCCTAAAGATCACAAGGCGCTGTGAGATGCTACTGTACACTTGTGTTTTTGGGGGGTAGGGCAGTAAAAATGCAAAGCTGAGCTGCATTTATACAGCCCCCAACCACTCCCCTTTAACCATGGCGTTTTATATCAGAGCTGTGACTATGCTGCGAGCATGTCTTTTTAAACACATACACACATTTCTGGCTGGGGTTCAGCAGCCAGGAATGTGTATACAGTTGCAATAAAAAGTATGTGAACCCTTTGGAATGATATGGATTTCTGCACAAATTGGTCATAAAATGTGATCTGATCTTCATCTAAGTCACAACAATAGACAATCACAGTCTGCTTAAACTAATAACACACAAGGAATTAAATGTTACCATGTTTTTATTGAACACACCATGTAAACATTCACAGTGCAGGTGGAAAAAGTATGTGAACCCTTGGATTTAATAACTGGTTGAACCTCCTTTGGCAGCAATAACTTCAACCAAACGTTTCCTGTAGTTGTACAGACGTGCACAACGGTCAGGAGTAATTCTTGACCATTCCTCTTTACAGAACTGTTTCAGTTCAGCAATATTCTTGGGATGTCTGGTGTGAATCGCTTTCTTGAGGTCATGCCACAGCATCTCAATCGGGTTGAGGTCAGGACTCTGACTGGGCCACTCCAGAAGGCGTATTTTCTTCTGTTTAAGCCATTCTGTTGTTGATTTACTTCTATGCTTTGGTTCGTTGTCCTGTTGCAACACCCATTTTCTTTCCCATTGGGTTCCCTTCTCAGCTCCCAGAACAGGCTTATTCTTGCGGACCCCAGGCATGTGAGCATTGTTTGATCATATTATCGGCTGTATGTGAGTATTTTCCTGGCAACGCCAATTACTTTATAATCCATCCCTTTACTCTCCTCATATGGGTGAATATATCAGATTACAATGGTTCTTATATACTTTTTTATAGAATATGGATGCTTCCTGGCTCCTGATGAGTGGATACGAGTCCACGAAACGTGTCGAGCCCACCTTGATGCATCCAACACCTTATGAAAATCTTTAATCGGTTGTTATGAGATTCCTTGACATGACTTGCCTGCTATGAGGGATTATGTTGTACAACCTTATTTGTTCATGCCTGGTTTTTGCATATACTCTTTTGCTATGTACATTTATGTATATTTTTTATGCAATATTGTTTGTTGTAATTGCTGATCATTGGTCCACTAATAAACATACATATGTTTGTACCTTTGTGAATCTGATTGGTTCCACCATCTCACACCTCATTTAAAGTCCCAACCTCCCCCTCTTTTTCCAACACTCATCTTCTGTTGAGCTTCAGCTGGTGGACAGATGGCCTTAAGTTCTCCTGCAAAATGTCTTGATAAACTTGGGAATTCATTTTTCCTTCGATGATAGCAATCTGTCCAGGCCCTGATGCAGTAAAGCAGATCCAAACCATGATGCCCCCACCACCATACTTCACAGTTGGGATGAGGTTTTGATGTTGGTGTGCTGTGCCTCTTTTTCTCCACACATAGTGTTGTGTGTTTCTTCCAAACAACTCAACTTTGGTTTCATCTGTCCACAGAATATATTGCCAGTACTGCTGTAGAACATCCAGGTTTTCTTGTGCAAACTGTAAACGTGCAGCAATGTTTTTTCTGGACAGCAGTGGCTTCCTCTGTGGTATCCTCCCATGAAATCCATTCTTGTTTAGTGTTTTACGTATAGTAGATTCGCAAACAGGGATGTTAGCATATGCCAGATACTTTTGTAAGTCTTTAGCTGACACTCTAGGATTCTTCTTCACCTCATTGAGCAGTCTGCACTGTGCTCTTGCAGTCATCTTTACAGGATGCCCACTCCAAGGGAGAGTAGTAGCAGTGCTGAACTTTCTCCATTTATAGACAATTTGTCTTACCATGGACTGATGAACAGCAAGGCTTTTGGAGATACTTTTATGACCCTTTCCAGCTTCATGCAAGTCAACAATTCTTAATCGTAGGTCTTCTGAGAGCTCTTTTGTGCGAGGCATCATTGCTTCTTGTGAAAAGCAAACCCAGAAGTGGTGTGTGTTTTTTATAGGACAGGGCAGCTGTAACCAACATCTCCAATCTCATCTCATTGATTGGACTCCATTTGGCTGGCATCTCACTCCAATTAGCTCTTGGAGATCTCTCATTGCACTGTGAATGTTTACATGGTGTGTTCAATAAAAACATGGTAACATTTAATTCCTGGTGTGTTATTAGTTTAAGCAGACTGTGATTGTCTATTGTTGTGACTTAGATGAAGATCAGATCACATTTTATGACCAATTTGTGCAGAAATCCATATAGTTCCAAAAGGGTTCACATACTTTTTATTACAACTGTATTTGTAAAATTAACTGTCAAGTTTCATGTGGAAGTGATACAAGCAGTTCTGAAGTCATCATTCACTTCCACAAATATTGCACTATATTCCTTCCCCTCAACTTTTGAGGCAGAGGAGGGGGAAGGGCCAGGGGTGGGGTCGAGGGCGGGGTCAAAGGGGGCCACATCAGGTAAGCTGTTCAGGGCCCCATGATTTCTAACAGCTGCCCTGGGTGTAACTGTCACCCATCAGTGTCCATCAGCAGTGTACCTGTCGCCAATCAGTGCCCATCACCAATGTACCTGTCGCACATCGCCCATCAGTGCCACCATCAGCAGTGTACCTGTCACACAGCTGTCCATCACCAGAGTACCTGTCACACAACCACATCAAGTACCAGTCACACACCTGCCCATAAGCAGAGTACTCATCCTTCAGCTGCCCATCAGCAGAGTATCCGTCACACAGCCTCCCATGAGCAGAGTACCCATCACACAGCCTTCCATCAGCACAGTACTCATCCTCCAGCCACCCATCAGTGGAGTACCCATCACACAGCTGCCCGTCAGCGGAGTACCTACCTATAGCTACCCATCAGCAGAGTACCTGTCCTACAGCTGCCCATTAGCAGAGTGCCAGTCACACAGCCTCTCATCGTTAGAGTACTCGTCCCCGTCACACAGCCACCATCAGCAGTCTACCTGTCCCAGTGTCACCAAAACCAGCCATGTCCAAAAAATGTTACAAAAGTGAGGAGGCAATTCAAATCCTCAGTATGACTGACGAGAGCAGCAGGCAGTTCTCACCATCCGATTCCAATTTGGTGTACGAACAGGTCAAAAATAGTGGATCAGCGACCAATAGGAAAGGGCCCCTCCTAAAAGGATAAGGTGCTCTGAAAACCAGGCAGCCACCAGCACCCCAATCAGCAAACACTAAAGGAGCTAGACCCCAGGATGAAAAGGCCCAGTACCAGCACTGGAATATCACACTAGACCCCAAGAATTAGAGCAGTTTAAAACTCTCCACACTGGTGAGCCCATTGTGACTGCCCTCCAACTCGGGATCAGCAAGTATTCGCCCTTCACCACACAGCCAGGTGTGCAGGCCAACAATGAACATTTTTCAGAAATTGATTTTATTTTATTTATTTTTGCCTGACAGCTTATTGTGGACCAGACTAACCTTTTTGCCCAACAATAAAACAACCCCAATTTACCCTATGCCTGTCCCTTTGAATGGAGACATATTACATTGGTGTTTAAATTATTTTTGGGCCTCGCCATTAACATGGACCTTACAAAATAAATTTATAAAGAAATAGCAATGACTGTTGCACAGTGCCAACATCCAAATATCAAAATATAGAGAAAAAGAGGGTTCCCCTTGAGGTATGACTTTAACGGCACTTATATAGAGTCACAAAATGGTATAATAGAAAAGGTCAAAATTTATTGAAAATACATAGGTAAAAACATGAATCATGGAGTGTACATGACAACCATAACTGATACTGCAAGTAGTAGAGGTAGACGGTAGTGCAATTGATCCTTTACCCAACGCGTTTTGGAGTCTACAAGAGACACTCCTTCCTCAGGGGTAACCAGGATACAGAAGCTCTATGGAAAAGTCACTGCCTATACACACTATTCACAAATAATATTGTAACATGAAAAATTACATGTAGAACTTACAATTGCAGCAATCAGGCGCTAGCAACACACTCCATATAATTAAAAACAGCATCAAATGCAGAATTTTGGCCACCAGAGATCGTCACTATCCTAAAAGGACCCGGTATAAAGGAAAAATGTATATATATATATATATATATATATATATATATATATATATATATATATATATATATAATATAAAGCCCCCCAAAGGAAATCCCCAGAGGGGAATCAATAAATTTAGGACATGCTTATTGGTCCACCCACCACATCCATTACATGCCCATTTATTCTTCTGTAATGCCTAGTAGGGATGAGCCTGAGTCGAACGTAAGTTTGACTCGAACATTGGGTGTTTGTTTGTTCTAAAACAATCTGAACATATGGGGCGTTCAAGGAAAATTCAAGTGCTGCGAACGCCCCATAATGCACTGCGAGATCGCAGTGCATTGCTGTATGATGATTGGCCAAAGCTTGCACCCGACCTGCATGCTTTGGTAAATCACAGTGTACTCTGCTGAGAGAGCCATAATTGACCAAAGGCAGGGTGCCTTTGGCCAAACATGGCTCAGGGGGACTAAGTCCACGTCCCACACTATATAAGGCTGCTTACATAGCGGCCATGTATAGTGTGTGGACGGAGATAGATTGAGCTAGATTGAGCTAGATTAGGCAGGCAGGTTAGTTAGTGGCAGTGTATTTGATATATATATATATATATCATAGTCAGTCTAGTATATATACTGTATATATACTGTGTATTTAGTGTATATATATATATATATATATATATATATATATATATATATATATATATATATATATATATATATTGCGTTTAGCGTAGACTATATATTCCGTGTGTTCTCTATATTCAATCAGTGCAGGCAGTGTAGTATATATAACACAGCGTATTGAAGTGGTTAAGGGGAATCCTGCACTAAAATGTAAAAAAAAAATGGTGTGGGGGTCCCCCATAAAATCCATACCAAGCCCTTCAGGTCTAGTAAGGATTTTAAGGGGAACCCCACACCGAAATTTTAAAAATAAATGGTGTGGGGACCCCCCAAAATCCATACCACACCTTTATCCAAGCATGTGACCTGGCAGGAAAAGGGAGGGACGAGAGAGCACCCCCCCTGAACCGTACCAGGCCACATGCCCTCAACATGGGGAGGGTGCTTTTGGGTCCCCCCCAAAGCACCTTGTCCCCATGTTGATGGGCACAAGGGCTTCATCCCCACAAGGGGGCCCCCCCTGTGTGAAATGGTAAGGGGGTAAAGTACCCCTACCATTTCACTAAAAAAACTGTCTCTTGTCATTTTTAACATTTTTGACAGTTTTTTAGTGAATTTCACACAGGGGGGGCCAGGATCTGGGGGTCCCCTTGTTAAAGGGGGCTTCCAGATTCCGATAAGCCCCCCACCCGCAGACCCCCACAACCACCGGCCAGGGTTGTGGGGATGAGGCCCTTGTCCTCATCAACATGGGAACAAGGTGTTTTGGGGGGCTACCCCAAAGCACCCTCCCAATGTTGAGGGCATGTGGCCTGGTACGGTTCAGGAAGGGGGGCCACACTCTCATCCCCCCTCTTTTCCTGCAGCCTGCCAGGTTGCGTGCTCGGATAAGGGTCTGGTATGGATTTTTGGGGGGACCCCACGCTGTTTTTTTTTTTATTTTGGTGCGGGGTTCCCCTTAAAATCCATACCAGACCTGAAGGGCCTGGTATGGAATTTAGGGGGACCCCCACATCATTTTTTTGTTTATTTTGGTTCGGGGTTCCCCTGTGGGGAATTCCCATGCCGTTTTTATCAATGAACTTTTATGTGTATTGTCAGACCGGCAATGCAATAGCCGTGAGTAGTTTTAAATGACTTTTTTCTTTGAAATGTCATTTTGCTGTCAGACTGTTCTAAACACGGGAAACATGCGCCCCTTTACAGGCATACTATAGACACCCCCCAGTTACGAAATTTAAAGGGATATTACACTTTTATTGTTTGACTTTAAACATTATTAAAATCACTGCTCCCGAAAAAACGGCCGTTTTTAAAACTTTTTTTGCATTGATCCATGTCCCCCGGGGGCAGGACCCAGGTCCCCAAACACTTTTTATGACAATAACTTGCATATAAGCCTTTAAAATTAGCACTTTTGATTATTCATGTTCGTGTCCCATAGACTTTAACGGTGTTCGCATGTTCGAACAAACGTTTTTCCTGTTCGCATGTTCTGGTGCGAACCGAACAGGGGGGTGTTCGGCTCATCCCTAATGGTCAGAAATATAGCAATGTAGGAATTGCTCCAAGGACTGATTGGCTCGTTCTGCAGCCCCATTAGACTGCGGGTAATACGCAGAGGAGAAAGCAAGCTGAATTCCCAACTGTGCACAAAAGGCTAGCCAGAATCGAGACACAAACTGACTACCCCTGTCTGAGACAATCACCTTGGGTAGCCCATGTAAGCAAAAGATCTCCCGAGCAAAAATCGAAGCTAGTTCCTTAGAAGTGGGCAACTTCTTAAGTGGAATACAAAGGGGCATTTTCGACCATCCTGGTCAACCATCATAAGGATAACTGTGTTGCCCTGGGAGTTGGGTAACTCCACAATGAAATCAATAGAAAGGTGGGTCCAGGGCCTCTCTCCATTGGGTAAGGGTTGTAGGAGGCCAACTGGAAGGTGTCGTGGAGTCTTATGCGGTCCGACTTTCCGACGGAAAATGTGCGATCGGAGCGTGTTGTCGGAAATTCCGACCGTGTGTGGGCTCCATCAGACATTTTCCATAGGATTTTCTGACACAAAAAGTTTGAGAGCAGGCTATAAAATTTTCTGACAACAAAATTTGAACGCGTCAAATTCTGACCCTGTGTGGCCAATTCCGACGCACAAAGTGCCACGCATGCTCAGAAGAAATTCCGAGACGGAACAGCTCGGTCTGGTAAAATTAGCGTTCGGAATGGATACAGCACTTTCATCAGGCCGCAATGTTTAAAATTGTTTAATACAGCGCACTCTGTTCTTCTTTATAATGCTAGAAGAATGAAGTATTTTTGCTGCTCATGTTCACACAGACTTCTCACAAAGGTCTTTCTTTATTATTTATCGTGATTTCATCAATATATTTAGATATGTCACATTGGAAAAAATATATATATTTCTTTTTTTTTGGTTTGTATTGTTTTCAAGCCTGATCTTGTTGTTAATTTTTTTTTTTTTTTTTAAATTTTAGATCCTGAATATTTTTGTGTGTGTTTTGTGTGTCAAGTTACCACAACACCATTATTATCTGGTATTATTTAATCTTTAATCTCAAGGAGATTGGTTGTTGTTGGTGTCTCTTGTTAATTTCACATTGTATTTTTGAAATGTACCTGCCTCCTCACAAACAAACTGTCCTTTTTGAAGCAAAACACACATAGGCCATTATAATTGAAACAAAAATTGAACCAAACAAAGAGGGAGGAAACGCTGGAGAAACAGCAGAAATTGGTGAAGTCTTTGGCCCCAGGGCACACATTAATTATTTCATGGCAAAATTGGTGGCCTGAGGAGTCCATATCTAAGGGAGTGCAGTCTGGTCCAGAAGTCCCAGAGATCATGGAAGCAGCAGATGACATCTGTGTCCCCAGGCTGTGGTCATACAAGAGCCTGCATCTTTTGTCAGACCAGACTGAACCCAGGTCATCACTCTCTGGTCTTCCTTCCATGCTTCCTTCCACGCTGTGGCTGTGGTGGTGGAGTTGTGGCAGGAAGAGGAGGATGGTCCAACTCACGCAGGTGGGTATTGGGTGTGAGTTCGCCCCTCACCCCCTTAGTTAAGACTTTATAAAGAAGGTCCTCACACAGGAGGCATTGGCCCTCCTGCATGCCCTGCAGTTTTGTGGCAGCCATGCAGGCAAAGGCCTCTTCAGGAGTGGGGGTGGCTCTGAGGGATGCAGAAGCCTCCTGAGTCAGCCTGAGTGCTGAATCCTGCACGTGACTCCCCTTCCTGGGTCTTTTGTTTGGAGGCCGAGGGGAGGAACCTGCGATTCTGTCAGGCTCCTACTGGGCCAGGCTTCTCCTGGCTGCCACTTAGCCCCGCCTCCTCCTGGCTACCACTAACCCCCTACTTATACATAAAAATAATAATAATAGTGTCATGAAAAATATTATTTTTATCATGAAAAGAAATTTCTTTAACACCCAGTGAAAAGTGTCACTATAAATAATAAATTACAAGAAATGAATGATCAAGCTCAACAGTTGTTTTTCAATCTTCTTGTGTGAAAACTCTTCTACTCTTCCACCACACCACCGTGATAGTGACACCACTCCCTCTGAAGAGCGCACTCACCAGATTGTATAGCCTCCCACTCTCGTGTTCAGCAAAACAGCAATTGAACCATACCTGGCTTGCATGTGATGAACCGTGAATCCAATCAAGCCAGCTCCATATGTGAAAAAATGAATAAAGTGCTCCACATAGCGTGATACCATTTTGACAGATTTATTAAAATCACTTCAAACACACTTCAATGGTTACACTCACTTTTAAACTGAAACATGAAAGCCTTTAAAAAAATCCACAGCAAGCACAGCAAGCAACAGGTTCAGTGACCCAATGGTGCACCGCGGTCACAGCGGACCTGAAGTGTTAACTGGTGTATCTCTCACCCAACCTTCTAAGGCCCAGCCATCCGATCGGTGTAGTCCTCCTCAGACAGCGGCATCTAATGTCAGTGCGATGGAATGCCGTGTAACCATGCCCAAGACATGTTTCGTCGAAAAGTCTTCTTCAAATGGGATTGGCTACACGGACAGTTCATCAATCCTTATATACTATCTATGATCAGTCATGTGATCATCATCAGTCATGTAACCTCCTGCTCTGCACATGCTCACACTTCATGTCCCCCTGACCATGAAGCACAGGTACAAAGACTGAATAAATTAGTGGATCCCAAACATTTTTACGGTGTGTAGTTAGAATGCTGCATCCAGCATTACCATATATGACATATGACATATCCTAACTTATAATCCACCACTAGTTACAGTGCTAATGTGGAAAAGTAACCAATAAAAATGAGTATTATTAAATTAAAATGAACATTTCAACAGGAGATATTGAATTTGTCTAGTTTAAAATACAAGCTATATATATTAGTCATGATACTATCATACAGCTGCATAGGACAAACAATGACTGAAACACAATCTGATCCTATTAATAAAAAATATGGATGACTGCAGGCTAAAAAAGGGAAATAATAATATATCATCAGTGGTCAATGAATAAAAACCACCTCAAACGTGAAAACATCCAACCAAATTTTGACTTGTTTCTCCAAAAGATTTTCCAAATTCTTTAGAGATCCCGGGACATCTTCCTCGCCATCAGTAATTATCTGATTAGCGGAGAAGATATCTTCCGGGATTATCCGTCTGTTAGACAGACAATTAATGGCATCCATGGCTGCAGGTGGTAAATAAATAGACAATGGTTTGCAGCAAGAGATATACAAATAAACCGCCCCTGAATCTCTGTTATGCCCCGTACACACGGTCGGACTTTGTTCAGACATTCCGACAACAAAATCCTAGGATTTTTTCCGACGGATGTTGGCTCAAACTTGTTTTGCGTACACACGGTCGCACAAAGTTGTCGGAATTTCCGATCGCCAACAACACGGTGACGTCAACCACGTACGACGAGACTAGAAAAGGCCAGTTCAGAACCAAGAGCGGCACCCTTTGGGCTCCTTTTGCTAATCTCGTGTTAGTAAAAGTTTGATGAGAGACGATTCATGCTTTTTCAGACTCGTGGTTTTCAGATCGTTTTCTGCCGTTCAGTTTGTGCTTGTGGGTTTGTATCTGCTCTTCAGTGCGTGCAAGCAAGTTCCGCGTGACTTTAATTAGTCATTGTGTTCTTGTTCGTTCGTTACTGTTTTTCAGGTCGCTCTTCACAGGCCTTGCTGTTCTTCAGTGCGTTCTGTTACTTCGTTCTGAGCATCCGACCGTTTTCTAGCGTATGCGTACTCCTCGTAGAGTTCGTGCTGTGCGGGGGCTTGGTGTTGGGGTCCTGACCTTGACAAAAGTCCAGTCCATGAACAGGGTGGGGAGGAGTTCATGGACCAAGAATTGGTTGCTTCAGCGTGACCAGTTCTCTCATATGCCTTTGCTCCGTGAGATCCGTGAGAATAATCCTGATGATTTCAGGAACTTTCTTAGGATGACGGACTCCGTATTTCACCGTTTGTTGGCTTTGCTGACCCCTTATATCAGCAGGCAGGATACCTGCATGAGGCAAACCATCACTCCGGAGCAGAGGTTGGTCGCTACCCTGCGGTACTTGGCGACAGGGAGAAGTCTGCAGGACTTGAAGTTCTCGACAGGCATCTCCCCCCAGGCTCTGGGTATCATTATCCCAGAGACCTGTTCTGCCATCATCCAGGTCCTGCAGAAGGAGTATATGAAGGTAAGATTTTTATCCTTTAATATCACATTTTATTGTATTTAATGTTTGATAATATATTGTATTTCTTTCCTCATTCCCTAATTACCATGATTGTAATATGCTGTGAATGTCCCCTTTGTTCTCATACATGCTGGATTTTTTGCAATTAATTTTTTAGGTCCTTCATACATATTTGCCTTCACTTACCTCCCCAGCATGCTCTACGGGCCCTATATTCACTTCATGTGTATATTCACTTAACAATGTATTTTGTCAGCTCCATAGTAGTGCTTTACCCCAAACACCCCCTAAAATGTTTTGAAATGTAATTTGTGCTTTAAATTCAGGCAGAGTGCCAGAGGCTTTTTTTTTGTGGTGTCCCCAAATCATTTTTAGTAACCCTCCCTCCCCCCAACTGCTAAGTCAGCTGATCCCAATTCTCTATCTATCCTCAATCATCTATCTGCTGACTTTGCCAAACCCATACACACTACACCCATCTCTTTTGTGGTCAGATTTATGGATGAATTCCCCAAAGCATGTAGTGCAAGGGCCTGCCTGTATACTTTCCAATGGTAGTGTTTAAACTTTTTAGATCCTATTATTATCTTGATAGGTAATAGCAGAATGTCCAAATGTGCTCAAATGTGTACAGTGTGTATTTATATCTTTGTATTATGACACTTCTTACCTGTCCAGTGGGCTGCCAATAGTGTAACTAAGGAGGGGCTGTTCCAAGTAATACCCTGTATTTAGGCATTCATCTCTCAATGAAGTGAAGAGGGCTACCTGTCCAAGATTTCCCCACCCCCCCATAATGTTAGAAATGGCCCATGAGAGGGGGGGGATATGATAGGTGTACCTCATACTTTGGTGTTGTTAAATTCCCCTTAATAAATGCTATCTGGAGGTTGCCCCAGAATGTTTGTGCCTAATCTGCTTGCCATGTTTCTGAGCAAAAATATTAATATTTATTTTTTTTCCTCAACAGTTTCCTTCCATGCCACAGTAATGGCAGACTGTGGCCTCCCACTTTGCCCAGAGGTGGGACTTTCCTAACTGCGGAGGGGCAATTGATGGGAAACACGTCCACATCATCCCACCACCCAACTCGGGGTCGTACTATTTCAACTGTAAGGGGTTCAATAGTATTGTGATGTTGGCGGTGGTGTCGGCTAATTCCGACTTCTTGTATGTGGACGTGGGGAAGAATGGCCGGATGTCCGATGGTGGAGTCATCGCCCAGACGGAGTTCTACAGGCGTCTCCAGAATGGCAGCTTGGACTTGCCACCTCCAGAGGACAATGTGGAAGGACTCCCATTCGTGTTCGTTGCTGATGAAGCGTTTGTGCTGGGGGACCATCTTATGCGGCCATTCCCGATGAGGACCCTCACCCCGGAACAGAGGGTTTTAAATTACCGGCTGGCCAGAGCCCGAAGAGTGGTGGAGAACACATTTGGAATCCTGGCCAGCCGGTTCCACCTATTTCTGACACCTATCCATATGGCGGAGTATAAACTTAATCATATAATCATGGCGTGCTGTACTCTCCATAACTTTTTACGGAAACATTCGGCCAACTATGCTGGCTCAGTTGGGCCTGAGGCCGGAGTGATCCCTGAAACAACACTGACGGCGCTTGAAAGCGGCCGTCCTGGCTTGCCCTCCCTGAGTGCCCGTGATGTCCGGTTACAATACCTGGAGTTCTTTGCGGGTAGGGGGGCCATCAATATGCCTGCAAAATTTTGAAGCCTTTTTCAAATAAAAAAGCAAAAAAAAGAAATTCTTTGTGGACATTTACTGCTTGTGTTTGTTTTAGCTGAGCCTGACAGCAATGTGGGGAGTCCTGAAAATGGCGTGATTGTGTAACCTTATACAAAGCACTGTTGGGTGTTATTTACTAAAGGCGTATACACTTTTTATACTACAAGTGCTCTTGAAACTGCAATGGAAATGCTCTTGTAGTGCAAAGAGGATTTGCCCTTAGGAAATAACCACCATTTTATCCGAAAACAGCAATTACATCACCACAAAAGTGTTGTAGCGCTGAGACAATAATCCACACATTCTTGATTAACAAACTTTTTAATACCTGCACAATCACATGTGCATTTAGAAACGGTTTTTAAAACAAACCAACATGTTTGTTGTATAACAATTTTTGGGGTGGCATTATCAAAAATAGAAATGTCCATTTACGATAAAACAGGCCTGTGTAAAACCAACAAGAAAGACAAAAAACTTGAACTTACAAAGTTCACATATGGTAAAACTTGAAGGCAATATCAGACATGAGTATTTAGGAACTGTGTTTGATATTTCGTTCAGATGGGGTCAAATCACCCCTTGAAAAGCCAAATTTGGAAGATGCACAGTTGCACACCAATTTACGAATGTCAACATGTGCTAGCTGCCATCACGGGGGATCAAGGGACGTGTTTTGGGGGAGCAAGCCCTTCCTCACCGTTACTTTATTATTGAGTAATAAGGGGTTGCACCCCCAAAACCTGTCCATTGATCTCCCGTGATGGCAGATAGCACATGTTGGCACACTGTGTGCATCCTCCAAATTTGGCTTTTCGAAACATTGCAAAAATATTTTAAACATTGTACCACACAAAAACAAAAGTGATTTTGTGGGGTATTAAATTCGCCCCAAAACATCAATGATGTTATTATTTTTTTGAATCATATCATTGATTTTTGTCTTGATGTTTTCCAATTCTAAATTACACCCCATGATCTCCTCGATCAGGATTTGGGCACTTTCTGATGTGAAAGGATCTTGATCCCTAACATCACGATCACCTAAAAAGAGAGAAACCAAACAAAAACAGGTATCAAAAATCTGCCAGCATCCATCTCTTACCTAAGTCTGGTCGCAGACACTCACCTGTTGTGGTGCCTATTTCCACCACATCTTCTTCCTCCTCCTGCTCCACTTGGGTTGGGGGTATTTCACCTTCTTCCACAGGTGGGGGGCCTCTGGTCTCCTCGGATGAAGGGTGTCCTCCGAGTCTTTTCTCCCCTATGTAAAACAAAAATGGTATAATTAGCACACAGTGATTTGATGGCAGAACTATAAATAGGAAACATTGCTTGGAAGTGGGGTACAATTGTCAATTTAAGCAGAGTTCCAAGATGTCGCTTTTTTATTGTCCTTTGTCAACCTGCAATACTTTACCTGTTTAGTACAAGCTTCACAGATGGAGACCCCCTATAGTATACACTGGAGCACCTGTGTGCCCCCCCAATAATAAAGATGGTGTTCTTGTGTCCCACACTAGTGCTCCAGTGTCCAGATGTGAAAACAGCTGCTCAGTGTCCTCTCCTTACACAGAATCTAGTTTGCATTTCATTCTAGTAATAAACCCATCTACACAACCAAATATTTTGCATCCAAGTAGGCCCTAAAAAATGTTGGAAAATGCATATGGCCTAAACAATGGTGTTTTAGAGGGCGAAAAAAAAATGTTTGATACGAACGAATAATGGGCCCATGAACATTAAAATTAACATTTTAAACTGTACAATTAAGAAAAGCATATGGAGCAGCACGAACGTAATAAAGACAAAAAGAATAGGAACACAGCACAACTACTTACTTTTTTGCAGCACTCTCCGGATCTTTCGGTACTGCTCGGGCTCTCTTAATTTGAGGTCTGACCACCGCTTCCTGAGCTGATCTTTCGATCGTCGTACCCCGAAATTCCTGTGCAGACTTTTGACCACTTTCGCCATGATCTTGACCTTTCTGATATTGGGGTTGGGGTAAGGCCCATACTTCCCGTCATAGTCGGCCTTCTTCAGGATGTCGACCATCTCCAACATCTCTCCAAAGGACATATTTGTGGCCTTAAAACATCTCCTTCTGGATCGGGACGTGTCCGGATCCGGGCTTTCCTCCTCCTCCTCCTCGTTGCTATAATTAGCACGCACCTGACTCCGCCATGTGCTCTTCACCCACTGCGCCGAACGAAAAGGGGTGGGAAATAGACTAGAAAGAACGTCAGGGGCGGGCGGAGTTACACACATGCGCAGTGTGTATAAAGCGTAACATGTGTGCGTAGTACGTACGATCTGTGAGCGGACGAAGGAGCATTGGACGCGCCGATCGTAAGAACGAAGGTAAGAGCCAAACTTGTGCCTATACTGCTTCTAGATTGAGGCCTATATTGTAACAAGATTAGGAGAGTTTGGTCTGACATTAGACTTTGTCTTGTGTTGTGTCTTGCAGTGAACATGGATATCTTATTAAAAGATAATGACTTCATGTCACTATTCATTGATATGTTAAGGGAGCTGCCATGTCTGTGGGAGATCAACAACCCACATTACAAGAACCAAACAAAGAGGAAGGCAGCACTGGATAAATTGTTGGAAATTGTGAAGCAGGTGATCCCCACGGCAGACATCACATTTTTGAAGATCCTAATTGGTGGCCTGAGGAGCACATATGTAAGGGAGCGCCAGAAAGTCCAGGATTCGCAGAGATCCGGAGCAGCAGATGACATCTATGTCCCCAGGATGTGGTACTATGACAGGCTGCATTTTCTGGCAGGCCAGACTGAACCCAGGTCATCACTCTCCAGTCTTCCTTCCACGCTTCCTTCCCCCCCAGCTGAGGCTTCTGACACCCAACCTGGGCCTTCCAGGCAGCAACATGCGGAGGAGCCCAGCTTGAGCCAGGTATAGCATTCCTCTAAATATTGCTGGTTGTCCGATCAATGATGTTAACTAGATGTTAGTTTGGAGTACTAATTTATGATTGTGATTGATGATGCAAAAACTAAAAACATGTCCCTTTTTCATACACAGGGAAGTCTCAGCCAGGAGCTGGCCGGGCCGGGCCGAGCCACCTGCCTGATCTGCAGGTCCCTCCCCAACACTTGGAAAGAGAAAGTGGCAGGAGGAGGAGTGCCCTAGAGGAGGCTGCCATAGGCCTCTTTTGGAGGGCTACAGAGGCCCTGGGAGCTCCACACACCATGGAGGAGGACATTGCTGCCATCATTGCCTCAAAAATGCGAGAGGATGGAGGAGGGACAACAACTCACGTGTGAGTCGCTCATATTGGAGGCTCTTAATAAAGGTATGAGGGGCCAAATTACATCTCAGACACACCTTTGCGAACTCACAGATGGTCCTCCTCCTCCTCCCGCAGGTCCTCCTCCTCCTTCTCCTCCAGGTCCTCCCAGTCCTCCTCCTCCTCCAGGTCCTACTCCTCCTCCTGCCACATCTCCAACAGCACAGCCACAGCCCAGAATGAAGTGTGGAAGGAAGACCAGAAAGTGAGGACCCTGGATCCAGTCTGGTCGGCCAAAAGATGCAGCCTCTTGTGGTACCACAGCCTGGGGACACAGATGTCATCTGCTGCTTTCCGGATCTCTGGGACTTCTGGACCAGACTGCCCTCCCTTACATATGGACTCCTCAGGCCACCAATTTTGATGTTCAAGAATTGACGTCTGCCCTGGGGGTCCCAGGCTTCGCTAATTTCTCATGTTTATCCAGTGTTGCCTCCCTCTTTGTTTGGTTCTGAGCCCTTAATAAAGGATTTTTGTTTTGAATTATACTTGCCTATGTGTGTTTTACTTGAAAAAGGACAGTTTGTTTGTGAGGATTCAGGTACATATCAAAAAAACAATGTGAAATTAACAAGGGACACCAACACCAAACAATCTCCTTGAGATTAAATAATAAAAGATTTCAATGGTGTTGTGGTAACTTGACACACAAAACACACACAAAAATAGTCTGGAGTAGGGATGAGCCGAACACCCCCTTGTTCGGTTCGCACCAGAACATGCGAACAGGAAAAAAGTTCGTTCGAACACGCGAACACTGTTAAAGTCTATGGGACACGAACATGAATAATCAAAAGTGCTAATTTTAAAGGCTAATATGCAAGTTATTGTCATAAAAAGTGTTTGGGGACCTGGGTCCTGCCCCAGGGGACATGGATCAATGCAAAAAAAAGTTTTAAAAACAGCCGTTTTTTCAGGAGCAGTGATTTTAATAATGCTTAAAGTCAAACAATAAAAGTGTAATATCCCTTTAAATTTTGTACCTGGGGGGTGTCTATAGTATCCCTGTAAAGGGGCGCATGTTTCCTGTGTTTAGAACAGTCTGACAGCAAAATGACATTTTGAAGGAAAAAACTCATTTAAAACTACCCGCGGCTATTGCATTGCTGACAATACACATAGAAGTTCATTGATAAAAACGGCATGGGAATTCCCCAAAGGGGAACCCCGAACCAAAATTAAAAAAAAAAAATGACGTGGGAGTCCCCCTAAATTCCATACCAGGCCCTTCAGGTCTGGTATGGATATTAAGGGGAACCCCGGCCAAAATAAAAAAAAAAATGACGTGGGGTTCCCCCTAAATTCCATACCAGACCCTTCAGGTCTGGTATGGATTTTAAGGGGAACCCCGCGCCAAAAAAAAAAAAAAAAAAACGGCGTGGGGTCCCCCCAAAAATCCATACCAGACCCTTATCCGAGCACGCAACCTGGCAGGCCGCAGGAAAAGAGGGGGGATGAGAGTGCGGCCCCCCCCCCCCTCCTGAACCGTACCAGGCCACATGCCCTCAACATTGGGAGGGTGCTTTGGGGTAGCCCTCCAAAACACCTTGTCCCCATGTTGATGAGGACAAGGGCCTCATCCCCACAACCCTGGCCGGTGGTTGTGGGGGTCTGCGGGCGGGGGGCTTATCGGAATCTGGAAGCCCCCTTTAACAAGGGGACCCCCAGATCCCGGCCCCCCCCTGTGTGAAATGGTAAGGGGGTACAAAAGTACCCCTACCATTTCACTAAAAAACTGTCAAAAATGTTAAAAATGACAAGAGACAGTTTTTGACAATTCCTTTATTTAAATACTTCTTCTTTCTTCTATCTTCCTTCATCTTCTGGTTCTTCTGGTTCTTCTGGCTCTTCTGGTTCTTCCTCCGGCGTTCTCGTCCAGCATCTCCTCCGCGGCGTCTTCTATCTTCTTCTCCTCGGGCCGCTCCGCACCCATGGCATGGGGGGAGGCTCCCGCTCTTCTCTTCTTCATCTTCTTCTCTTCTTCTTTTCTTCTCTTCTTCATTTTCTTCTCCGGGCCGCTCCGCATCCATGCTGGCATGAAGGGAGGCTCCCGCTGTGTGACGGCGCTCCTCGTCTGACAGTTCTTAAATAACGGGGGGCGGGGCACGGGACATGACGGGACTTCCCTGTGGCATTCCCCGTGCGTCAGAGGGGGGCGGGGTCACCGGGTGGCCCCGCCCCCATTATTTAAGAACTGTCAGACGAGGAGCGCCATCACACAGCAGGAGCCTCCCGCCATGCTAGCATGTGTGAGGAGCGGCCCGGAGAAGAAAATGAAGAAGAGAAGAAAAGAAGAAGAGAAGAAGATGAAGAAGAAGAGAAGAGCGGGAGCCTCCCCCCATGCCATGGGTGTGGAGCGGCCCGAGGAGAAGAAGATAGAAGACGCCGCGGAGGAGATGCTGGACGAGAACGCCGGAGGAAGAACCAGAAGAGCCAGAAGAACCAGAAGAACCAGAAGATGAAGGAAGATAGAAGAAAGAAGAAGTATTTAAATAAAGGAATTGTCAAAAACTGTCTCTTGTCATTTTTAACATTTTTGACAGTTTTTTAGTGAAATGGTAGGGGTACAAGTACCCCCTTACCATTTCACACAGGGGGGGGCCGGGATCTGGGGGTCCCCTTGTTAAAGGGGGCTTCCAGATTCCGATAAGCCCCCCGCCCGCAGACCCCCACAACCACCGGCCAGGGTTGTGGGGATGAGGTCCTTGTCCTCATCAACATGGGGACAAGGTGTTTTGGGGGGCTACCCCAAAGCACCCTCCCAATGTTGAGGGCATGTGGCCTGGTACGGTTCAGGAGGGGGGGGCGCACTCTCATCTCCCCCTCTTTTCCTGCGGCCTGCCAGGTTGCGTGCTCGGATAAGGGTCTGGTATGGATTTTTGGGGGGACCCCACGCCGTTTTTTTTTTTTTTTTTGGCGCGGGGTTCCCCTTAAAATCCATATCAGACCTGAAGGGTCTGGTATGGAATTTAGGGGGAACCCCACGTCATTTTTTTTTTTTAATTTTGGCCGGGGTTCCCCTTAATATCCATACCAGACCTGAAGGGCCTGGTATGGAATTTAGGGGGACTCCCATGTCATTTTTTTTTTTTAATTTTGGTTCGGGGTTCCCCTTTGGGGAATTCCCATGCCGTTTTTATCAATGAATTTCTATGTGTATTGTCGGCAATGTAATAGCCGCAGGTAGTTTTAAATGAGTTTTTTCCTTCAAAATGTCATTTTGCTGTCAGACTGTTCTAAACACAGGAAACATGCGCCCCTTTACAGGCATACTATAGACACCCCCCAGGTACGAAATTTAAAGGGATATTACACTTTTATTGTTTGACTTTAAGCATTATTAAAATCACTGCTCCTGAAAAAACGTCCGTTTTTAAAACTTTTTTTTGCATTGATCCATGTCCCCTGGGGTAGGACCCGGGTCCCCAAACACTTTTTATGACAATAACTTGCATATTAGCCTTTAAAATTAGCACTTTTGATTTCTCCCATAGACTTTTAAAGGGTGTTCCGCGGCATTCGAATTTGCGCGAACACCCCAAATTGTTCGCTGTTCGGCGAACTTGCGAACAGCCAATGTTCGAGTCGAACATGAGTTCGACTCGAACTCGAAGCTCATCCCTAGTCTGGAGTAAAAATAAAAATAACATTAAACAAAGATCAGCCTTGGAAAAAATACAAACATAAAATCTAAACCAAAAATGGCTTTAAAGCCAAAAAAAACAAACAAAAAAAAAAAAAACTTTCTGTCAGATGTGACAAATAACAAAATATTAAGGGAATCCCAAGAAAAAAACAAAAAAATAAGTTTGTGAGAAGTGTGTGTTAATATGAGCAGCAAAACTACTTAATTCTTGTCACATTATAAAGAAGAAGAGAGTGCGCTGTATTAAACCATTTTTAACATTGCACCATGATGAAAGTGCTGTATCCATTGCGAACGCTAATTTTACCAGACCGAGTGTCGAAATTTCTTCTGAGCATGCGTGGCACTTTGTGATTCGGAACAGGCCACACACGGTCGGAATTGACGCGATCGGATTTTGTTGTCGGAAAATTTTATCTCCTGCTCTCCAACTTTGTGTGTTGGAAAATCCGATGGAAAATGTCCGATGGAGCCCACACACGGTCGGAATTTCCGACAACACGCTCCGATCGGACATTTTCCATCGGAAAATCTGACCGTGTGTACGGGGCATTACTCCACTGCACCAAAGAAAAGTGCAAAGCTATATAAAAGATGTGTAAATGAATACAAAATGTGTGTACATACACAGTGTCCCGTGAAAAAAAGCTGCCACTTAAATAAATACGTAAACTGATCAGAATCCCAAAACTATACCTCTCACATGTGTACAGATAGAGATAGCGGCGCTATTATAAATTGTGTAAAATAATGGGTCAGAGCAGCATAATGCCTATGACCCTCTACTTATATATAAAAATATTAATAATAATAGTGTCATGAAAAATATTATTTTTATCATGAAAAGAAATTTCTTTAACACCCAGTGAAAAGTGTAACTATAAATAATAAATTACAAGAAATTAATGATCAAGCTCAACAGTTGTTTTTCAATCTTCTTGTGTGAAAAATCTTCTACTCTTCCACCACACCACCGTGATAGTGACACCACTCCCTCTGAAGAGCGCACTCACCAGATTGTATAGCCTCCCACTCTCGTGTTTGACAAAACAGCAATTGAACCACACCTGGGTTGCATGTGATGAACCGTGAATCCAATCAAGCCAGCTCCATATGTGAAAAAATGAATAAAGTGCTCCACATAGCGTGATACCATTTTGACAGATTTATTAAAATCACTTCAAACACACTTCAATGGTTATTTATAGTGACACTTTTCACAGGGTGTTAAAGAAATTTCTTTTCATGATAAAAATAATATTTTTCATGACTCTATTATTATTAATATTTTTATGTATAAGTAGAGGGTCATAGGCATTATGCTGCTCTGACCCATTATTTTACACAATTTATATTAGCACCGCTATCTCTATCTGTACACGTGTGAGAGGTATAGTTTTGGGATTCTGATCAGTTTACATATTTATTTAAGTGGCAGCTATTTTCATGGGACACTGTGTATGTACACACATTTTGTATTCATTTACACATCTTTTATATAGTACAAAAAAGTTTTGGCTCCGATTAATGGTAAAACACACTTTTAGATAGGCACCACATCCCTGAAAGTAATTATGAGTAGCAAGGAGGATGAAGGGATTTTCTTGGTGCAGATTGACTGGTCTAAAAAAGTATTTTTTTTTAAACTAATTTTTAATTTAACAATTAAAAAAGAGAAACATACAGTTTGTACATAATTTTGTGAATTTTGTGAATTATGTACAAACTGTATGTTTCTCTTTTTTAATTGTTAAATTAAAAATAGTTTTTTTTTTTAAACTTTTTTAGTCCAGTCAATCTGCACCGTGAAAATCCCTTCATCCTCCTTGCTACTCATAAATCTTTTATATAGCTTTGCACTTTTCTTTGGCGCAGTGGAGTAAGAGAGATTCAGGGGCGGTTTATTTGTATATCTCTTGCTACAAAACATTACCACTAACCCCCGCCTCCTCCTGGCTGCCACATTCCACAGCCTCCTCCTGTGTGGCACATTCCACAGCCTCGTCCTGGCTGAGGTCTTCCTGTGTATGAAAAAGGGACATAGTTTTGTTTTTTATTCATCAATCACACACAATTTTCAACTCATGATTGTTGCAAATTGAATGTTAACAAATATAACAGATGATCATACTGAGCCCAGCATTTTTCATTAAGTAAGCAAGTAATACAGGGTGCCTTGACGAGGCCTTGCAGCTTTCACATGCGTTTGCAAATGTGTGCTAACTAAACCCCTGCTTTTAACATACGGTTAGACAGGTAAATTTGGTTGGTCAGCAGACTGGTTGGTGAGTTGAACTATGGAATTGTCCTTTTCTTGTATGTATATGCCCTCCATGTGCTCCTTACTGTGAAGGCCAGTTATGGGTGTGGGCGGTGACCAGTGTCTTGTTACCGTTTGTATATTTGGGTCGGGGACACACTGGACGCCTTTGCTGCTCTTGCTGGGTGTCCAGTGTGTGTCCTGTCCCTTTAAGGGGGCTAGGGCGGCCTCCAGGCTCACCTGTCTCACACCTATCCATTCAATGCATGTGCTTCCACTGTGGAGACACTTATAAATTTAGTGTTAGGACTGCAAGTAATACAGGGTGCCTTGACGAGGCCTTGCAGCTTTCACATGCGTTTGCAAATGTGTGCTAACTAAACCCCTGCTTTTAACATACGATTAGACAGGTAAATTTGGTTGGTCAGCAGACTGGTTGGTGAGTTGAACTATGGAATTGTCCTTTTCTTGTATGTATATGCCCTCCATGTGCTCCTTACTGTGAAGGCCAGTTATGGGTGTGGGCGGTGACCAGTGTCTTGTTACCGTTTGTATATTTGGGTCGGGGACACACTGGACGCCTTTGCTGCTCTTGCTGGGTGTCCAGTGTGTGTCCTGTCCCTTTAAGGGGGCTAGGGCGGCCTCCAGGCTCACCTGTCTCACACCTATCCATTCAATGCATGTGCTTCCACTGTGGAGACACTTATAAATTTAGTGTTAGGACTGTAAGTAATACAGGGTGCCTTGACGAGGCCTTGCAGCTTTCACATGCGTTTGCAAATGTGTGCTAACTAAACCCCTGCTTTTAACATACGGTTAGACAGGTAAATTTGGTTGGTCAGCAGACTGGTTGGTGAGTTGAACTATGGAATTGTCCTTTTCTTGTATGTATATGCCCTCCATGTGCTCCTTACTGTGAAGGCCAGTTATGGGTGTGGGCGGTGACCAGTGTCTTGTTACCGTTTGTATATTTGGGTCGGGGACACACTGGACGCCTTTGCTGCTCTTGCTGGGTGTCCAGTGTGTGTCCTGTCCCTTTAAGGGGGCTAGGGCGGCCTCCAGGCTCACCTGTCTCACACCTATCCATTCAATGCATGTGCTTCCACTGTGGAGACACTTATAAATTTAGTGTTAGGACTGCAAGTAATACAGGGTGCCTTGACGAGGCCTTGCAGCTTTCACATGCGTTTGCAAATGTATGCTAACTAAACCCCTGCTTTTAACATACGGTTAGACAGGTAAATTTGGTTGGTCAGCAGACTGGTTGGTGAGTTGAACTATGGAATTGTCCTTTTCTTGTATGTATATGCCCTCCATGTGCTCCTTACTGTGAAGGCCAGTTATGGGTGTGGGCGGTGACCAGTGTCTTGTTACCGTTTGTATATTTGGGTCGGGGACACACTGGACGCCTTTGCTGCTCTTGCTGGGTGTCCAGTGTGTGTCCTGTCCTTTTAAGGGGGCTAGGGCGGCCTCCAGGCTCACCTGTCTCACACCTATCCATTCAATGCATGTGCTTCCACTGTGGAGACACTTATAAATTTAGTGTTAGGACTGCAAGTAATACAGGGTGCCTTGACGAGGCCTTGCAGCTTTCACATGCGTTTGCAAATGTATGCTAACTAAACCCCTGCTTTTAACATACGGTTAGACAGGTAAATTTGGTTGGTCAGCAGACTGGTTGGTGAGTTGAACTATGGAATTGTCCTTTTCTTGTATTTTTCATTCTTGGCCCAATTATTTTTGTCCACTACTGTCTATTGATATGTAAAACACTTTATTAAATCAGCAATTAGTGATCAATAATAACATCTAGAAAACATCATTTATGTATTGACCAGAAATCTGTAGAACAATGCTATACCTGGCTCCAGCTGGGCTCCTCCACTTCTTCCTGGCTGGAAGTCCCAGGTTGGACATCCGAAGCCTCAGCTGGGGTGGAAAGAAGAGTGGAAGGAAGGGTTGAGAGGGATTCCCTGACTTCAGTCTGGTCTGACAGAAATCTCAGTCTCTCATAGTACCACAGCCTGGGGACATAAACGTCATCTGCTGCAGCTCCAGATCTCTGGGAATCTGTGACCTTCTTGCGCTCCCTAAGATAAGTGCTCCTCAGGCCACCAATTTTGGCTTTTAAATAGGGGATGGTTGCTGTGGGGACCACCGGCTTCACCAACTCCAGCAGTTTCTCCAGCGCTGTCTGCCTCTTTTGTTTATGATTATAATGTGGATGTTTCACCTTCCACAGACAGGGCAGCTCCCTGTACTTGTCTATGAACAGGGGGAGGAAGTTGTGGTCATCGAAGCCATCCATTTTATCTGCAAGACACAAGACAAGACAAACCCTAATGTCAGGCGAAACTCTCCTAATCTTGTTACAATATAGGGCTCAATCAGAAGCAGTATAGGCCCAAGTTTAGATCTTACCTTCGTTATCACGATCAGCGCCTCTGATACTCCTTCCTTGAAGCTTGTAAAAAACAGGTAAGTATTCAAGCTTGACAAAGGACAAAAAAATTTCTTAATCTTGGAACTCTGCCAAAATAGACAATTGTACCCCACTTGCAAGCAATGTTTCATATTCCTATTTCTGCCATCAAATATCTGTGTGCTAAGTATACCTATTTTTTTTTACATAGGTGATAAAAGACTCGGAGGACACCCCTCATCCGAGGAGACAACAGACCCCCCACCTCAGGAAGAACTGGAGACCCACCAAACACAACAAGAGGAGAAGGAGGAAAGAGATGTGGTGGAAATTGTCACCACAACAGGTGAGTGTCTGCGACCACAGGCTCAGGTAAGAGATGGATGCGGGCATATTTATAATACATGGTGTGTTTTTGTTTCTATCTTTTTAGGTGATCATGATATTGTGGATCCAGATCATTTCACCTCTGAAAGTGCACATATCCTGATCAGGGAGATCATGGGGTGTAATAGGGACTTGGAAAACATCCAGAAAAACATCAATGATGTTTAAAAAAAAATGAAGAACATCATTGATGTTTTAGGGAGAGTTTAAAACCCCTCCAAATCCCTTCTCTTTTTTGTGCTTTTTGGGATCTAAAAATTTCAAACATTTTTTGACATATTCTCGAAAAACATTTTGAAGATGCACACAGTGTGTCAACATGTGCTATCTGCCATCACGGGAGATCAATGGATGCGTTTTGGGGGTGCAACCCCTTCCTCAATAACAAAGTAGATGGGAGGAAGGGGTTGCACCCCCAAAACACGTCCCTTGATCCCCTGTGATGGCAGCTAGCACATGTTGACATTCACCAATTTGTGTGCATCTTCACAATTTGGCTTTTCCAGGGGTGACTTCACCCCATCTGAACGCAATATCAAACACAGTTTATAAATACTCATGTCTGATATTACGTTCAATTTCTTGAAAAGTTGAACTTTGTAAGTTCAAGATTTGTGTCTTTCTTGTTGGTTTTAAACATGCCTGTTTTTATCTTAAATGGACATTTCTACTTTTAGTAATGTGACCCCAAAAATTGTTATACAACAAACATGTTGGTTTGTTTTAAAAAACCTTTTATAAATGCACATGTGAGTGTGCTGGTATTAAAAACATTGATACTCAAGAATGTGTGGATTATTGTTTGAACGCTCCAAAAATTTTGTTGTGCTCAAATTGGTGTTTTCTGTGACAATGGGGGTTATTTCCTAAGGGAAAATCCACTTTGCACTACAAGTGCAGTTTCAACTGCACTTGTAGTGCAAAGTGTCTTTGCCTTTAGTAAATAACACACAACAGTGCTTTGTAATGTTACACAATCACACCATTTTCAGGACTCTTTCAGGACATTTCTGTCAGGGTCAGTTAAAAGAAACACAAGCAGTAAATGTCACCAAAGAGTTTAGTAGTTCAAATGATTTCTTTATTTTAAAAATGTTTCAGACATTGTCTGTCATATTGATGGCACCCCTACCCGCAAAGTAATCAAGGTATCTTAGATGGACCTCACGGGCACTCAGGGGGAGCAAGCCAGGACAGGCACTTTAAAGCGCCGTCAGGGTTGATTCATTATGAATTCCGGCCTCAGGCCCAACTGAGCCAGCATAGTTGGCAGAATTTTGACGTAAATAGTTGTGTAGAACACAGCACGCCAGGATAATATGATTCAGTTTGTACTCCGCCATGTGTATGGGTGTAAGAAATAGGTGGAACCGGCTGGCCATGATTCCAAACGTGTTCTCCACCACTCTTCTGGCTCTGGCCAGCCAGTAATTAAAAACCCTCTGGTCCGGGGTGAGGGTCCTCATCAGGAATGAATATATATAAAACACAAAGCGCTGTGATGCTAAATAGCTGATAATTACACATAAAACCAAGTGAGGCTGCTATCAAAAGAGAGTGTTTTCAGAGTCACTTAAAAAGAATAAATAATGATATTTGAAGCGCTTCAAAATGTGCATGAAAATGAATATATAAGAATAAATATAAATAGTCAAATAAATCCAGCGGTGAGTAAAAATTCCTATAAAATCCAGCAATCAAAATAGTGTAAAATTATAAAAAATTAGTGACACCAAATGTGTAAAAAATTCACATAAAAAATCCACATAAAAATAAATATATAGGGATGTATTCAGAAGGTTCAATTATACAGGTGTAGAATCCTGATTGGTATAGAGCTTTTGATCACTAGCAAAGCTGTTTAAAAACACTTGCTTAATTAAGGTGCTCATTGATAGTACCAATGTGTTTTTTGCTTCTATTCACAACCAATGTGAGAATCATAAACAGGCAGATAAGAGAAAAAAACAATCATTGTGCAATAGTTAGGATACCAAGGTACACAGGCAAACTTCAATCCACTCACGTGTGCCTTATAATGATAAGGCATATGCAGGTTTTACTATAGCAGTCAGCCGCCTTAGACAGGAGCAGATTCAGTGCAGTACACTGTGTGAAACTGCTGATCTGCACAGAGCTTCCTTGGCTCCTCCCACGCGTTACATCACAGTCACGTGACTTTTTCAAGGATAATACAAGCTCTGACGGACTCAGCTTTATAGCACAACAGCAGAGTGGTTGCCATGGCTACAGCATGAGTTTGTCATCATTCTGCTTCCTGCATAAACTTCAATCCTGTTAAAACCTACTTTTATTAGACATGTAATTCATATGAATATCGTTGGTTTATCAAAACCACGATTCAATGTGTAAAAAACGCAGTGTGTAAAAAGTAAAAAATATATATATTGATATCTCTAATCACGTTTAATTCTTCAACTCCCTCCAGTGGTCACAATTGGTATAACATCTCACAGAGGGAGTGTATGGCAAAGCATTGTCTCTAATGGTTTTGATAATTGACCAGTGCCCCATGATATCACAAAAATGGGGTATCCACATGCTCTGCTCATAAAATGTATGGAAAACGGAGTAAACAAGATGACATGATATATAAATATACATATATAGAATTAAAATAAGATATGATATAAGAAATAGGGAAATAATATTAAAATATAAAATTAAAATCTAAAAGTTCCATGATAGAATATTGCAAAAATGGATGATGACCATTATTTATATGCTAGAACTGAACCAAATATTGCCACAAAAACTGGTATTGGACAAATAATGAGAATATTGGACCAAAAAATAAATAAAAATAAAAAATATAAAATAAAAAATATTAAAATAAAATATATACCATAAAAATATATATATATATATATATATATATATATATATATATATATATATATATAAATCTGAAAAACCTCTAAAAATCAGAAATAAAACAATTCAGGTCGAATTCAATGTTCAGACCATGGGGTTCTAATGTACCCATCTGGAATATCCATTTGGATTCATTCTTGCTGAGTTCCCTCACTTTATGGGAACCCCTCCAATGAGCCTTATACTTTTGAATATATTTGGTTCAGTTCTAGCATATAAATAATGGTCATCATCAATTTTTGCAATATTCTATCATGGAACTTTTAGATTTTAATTTTATATTTTAATATTATTTCCCTATTTCTTATATCATATCTTATTTTAATTCTATATATGTATATTTATATATCATGTCATCTTGTTTACTCCGTTTTCCATGCATTTTATGAGCAGAGCATGTGGATACCCCATTTTTGTGATATCATGGGGCACTGGTCAATTATCAAAACCATTAGAGACAATGCTTTGCCATACACTCCCTCTGTGAGATGTTATACCAATTGTGACCACTGGAGGGAGTTGAAGAATTAAACGTGATTAGAGATATCAATATATATATTTTTTACTTTTTACACGCTGCGTTTTTTACACATTGAATCGTGGTTTTGATAAACCAACAATATTCATATGAATTACATGTCTAATAAAAGTAGGTTTTAACAGGATTGAAGTTTATGCAGGAAGCAGAATGATGACAAACTCATGCTGTAGCCATGGCAACCACTCTGCTGTTGTGCTATAAAGCTGAGTCCGTCAGAGCTTGTATTATCCTTGAAAAAGTCACGTGACTGTGATGTAACGCGTGGGAGGAGCCAAGGAAGCTCTGTGCAGATCAGCAGTTTCACACAGTGTACTGCACTGAATCTGCTCCTGTCTAAGGCGGCTGACTGCTATAGTAAAACCTGCATATGCCTTATCATTATAAGGCACACGTGAGTGGATTGAAGTTTGCCTGTGTACCTTGGTATCCTAACTATTGCACAATGATTGTTTTTTTCTCTTATCTGCCTGTTTATGATTCTCACATTGGTTGTGAATAGAAGCAAAAAACACATTGGTACTATCAATGAGCACCTTAATTAAGCAAGTGTTTTTAAACAGCTTTGCTAGTGATCAAAAGCTCTATACCAATCAGGATTCTACACCTGTATAATTGAACCTTCTGAATACATCCCTATATATTTATTTTTATGTGGATTTTTTATGTGAATTTTTTACACATTTGGTGTCACTAATTTTTTATAATTTTACACTATTTTGATTGCTGGATTTTATAGGAATTTTTACTCACCTCATCAGGAATGGCCGCATCAGATGGTCCCCCAGCACAAACGCTTCATAAACAACGAAGACAAATGGGAGTCCTTCCACATTGTCTTCTGGAGGTGGCAAGTCCAAGCTGCCATTCTGGAGACGCCTGTAGAACTCCGTCTGGGCAATGGCTCCACCATCGGTCATCCAGCCATTCTTCCCCACGTCCACATACAGGAACTCGTAAGTAGCCGACACCACAGCCAACATAACAATACTATTGAACCCCTTATAATAGTGTGACCCTGAGTTGGGTGGTGGGACGATGTGGACGTGATTCCTATCAATTGCCCCTCCGCAGTTAGGAAAGTCCCACTGCTGGGCAAAGTGGGAGGCCACAGTCTGCCATTCCTGTGGGTTGGAAGGAAAATGTGGAGTCAAACAAGAAAAAAAATTTAATAATTTTGTACCTAAACAGGGAAAGCAGATTAGACACAAACATTCTTGGCCAACATCAGTATAACATTTATTTTAGGGAGTTTGGAAAGACCAAAGTATAAGGTCCACCTATCAGATTCCCCCTCCCCCCCACCCTTTCATGGGCCATTTCTAACATTTTGAGGGGGGGAGCTCTTGGATAGGTAACCCTCTCCACTTCATTGAGAGATGAATGCCTAAATAATGTGTATTACTTTGGTCAGCCCCTCCTTACTTACACTATTGACAGCCCACTGGACAGGTAAGAAGTCTCATAATACAAAGATATAAATACACACTGTACACATTTTAGCACAGTTGGACATTCTGCTATTACCTATCAAGAAAATAATAGTATACAAAAACTTGAAACAGTACCATTTGAAAGTATACAGGCAGACCCTTGCACGACATGCTTTGGGGAATTCATCCATACATCTGACCACAAAAGAGATGGGTATAGTGTGTATGAGTTTGGCAAAATCAGCAGATAGATGATTGAGGATAGATAGAGAATTGGTATCAGCTGACTTAGCAGTTGGGAGAGGGAGGGTTCTAAATGATTTGGGGACCCAAAAAATAAAGCCTCTGGCACTCTGCCTGAATTTAAAGCACAAATCAAATTTTTACACATTTTAGGGGGTATTTAGGGTAAAGCACTACTATGGAGCTGACAAAATACATTGTTAAGTGACTACATGAGGTGAATATAGGGCCAGGAGACCATGCTGGGGAGGTAAGTGAAGGCAAATATGTACGAAGGACAAAAAAAAATAATGACATAAAAATCCAGCATGCATGAGGACAAAGGGGACATTCACAGCATATTACAATCATGGTAATTAGGGAACGAGGAAAGAAATACAATACAATATATATATTATCAAACATTAAATACATTAAAATGTGATGTTAAAGGATAAATCTTACCTTTATATAATCCTTTTACAGGACCTGACTGATGGCAGAACAGGTCTCTGGGATAATGATCCCCAGAGCCTGGGGGGAGATGCCTGTCAAGAACTTGAGGTCCTGCAGGCTTCTCCCCGTCGCCAAGTACCGCAGGGTGGCGACGAGCCTCTGCTCCGGAGTGATGGCTTGCCTCATGCAGGTATTCTGCCTGCTAATATAGGGGGTCAGCAAAGCCAACAAACGGTGAAATACAGGGTCCATCATCTGGAGAAAGTTCCTGAAATCGTCAGGATTATTCGCATGGATCTCACGGAGCAAAGGCATGTGACAGAACTGGTCACGCTGGAGCAACCAATTCTTGGTCCATGAACTCCTCCCACCCTGTTCATGGACTGGACCTGTGTCAAGGTAAGGAACCCAACACCAAGCCCCCGCACAGCACGAACTCTGCGAGGAGTACGTATACGCAACATGGCTAGAAAACGGTCGGCTGCTCAGAACGAAGTAACAGAACGCACTGAAGAACAGCAAGGCCTGTGAAGAGTGACCTGAAAAACAGCAACGAGCAGACAAGATCGCACAGAAAATTCCAATACGAACTGACTGCACTCACTGAAGAGCAGATATAAACCCACAAGCACAAACTGAACAGCAGAAAACGATCTGAAAACCACGAGTCTGAAAAAGTGCGAATCGTCTCTCACCAAACTTTTACTAACACGAGATTAGCAAAAGGAGCCCAAAGGGTGCCGCGCTTGGTTCTGAACTGGCCTTTTCTAGTCTCGTCGTACGTGGTGTATGTCACCGCGTTCTTAGCGATCGGAAATTCTGACAACTTTGTGCGACCGTGTGTACGCAAAACAAGTTTGAGCCAACATCCATCGGAAAAAATCCATAGATTTTGTTGTCGGAATGTCCGATCAATGTCCGACCGTGTGTACGGGGCATTACTCTGAGCACACACGGAACAGGCAGCTATGAAGGCGGTTATATCAGCACAAAGCAGCAGTCACAAGATTTCTCAGGAGGAGCATGGACCTGAAAAGCAAGAATTTTGTCACCCAAAGGAGAGGTGAGACTGGTGTGAACCATAGCCAGAATACGATCAGGAGGATTCAAAGGTACTGGAACTGACTCCATCTTGGATGTGGAGGAAAATTGTCATGACAAAGCGTCAGCCCTTACATTCTTAGTACCAGGTAAGAATGAGACAATGTAATTGAAACTAGACAAGAAAAGAGCCCATCGCGCCCTTCTGGGAAAGAGGCGTTTAGCCTCAGACAAGAATGTAAGATTCCTATGGTGAGTAAAAATGAGAACCGGCACAGTGGTACCTTCGAGGAGATGTCTCCATTCTTTCAGGGATAAAAGGATCACTAAGAGCTCTCTGTCACCAATCTCGCAATTGCACTCTGCAGGTGACAATTTCTTGGAAAAGTAGCCAAAAGGATGCATAGCACTCTCAGAGGTAGGACGTTGAGACAGAAGGGCGTCAACTCCAGTCTCAGAAGCATCAACCTCAAGCATAAAAGGTAACATAGGATCAGGATGTGCCAACACAGGAGCAGAAACAAGGGCAGCCTTAGGACTCTCAAAGGCCTTAATGGACATAGGGCTGCATCTCAAAGTATATCTCAACCTGAGAAACCATCTGCATTGGACTGGATCACCCTCAAATTGGAGGAAGTGGAGTGGAACCAGGCATACCTCTAATTGAGGTAATACTCAAGGCAGGTGCCTGCACAGAGACTGGAGCAGCAGCAGGGACGGCCTGCAACACAGGTTGTACTGGAGCAGCCACCGTGGGAGATGCCAGGTGAGCTGTGCAACTCAGGAGCATTTGTAACGCCATGGCAAACTGGTCCATGTGGTGATCCTGCTCATCCAATCTTGAAAAAAGATTACCAACAAGTAGATTGACTGCATCTTCTGAATTTATGGCCTTCGCCTACTGTCAGAAAACATGAATCAGACTGAGACAGAAGTACAGTTAAATCTCACTTGTTTAAGTTAAAAGTTAAACCTAGTCAAAACATAGCCAGAGTTCAGGAACTGGAACGGATAGTCAGACAAGCCAAAACGACAGGGAGCCAGAGATGAGCGTAGTAGAACAGCAAGCAGGGTCTGGAGCCAGAAGGATGTCAGCCAAGCAAGTCTTTAACAGGAACACAGGAGAGCATCTCTAGAGATGTGACCAAGGCGAAGGCAAAGATCTGGACTGGACAGCTTAAGTAGGCAGGAATGAGGAATAATTGTTAGGATACACTACTTTAAAGACTGTGTATTCCAAATTTCACTAAGTAGATGCAGAAGGCTGCACACAGGAGCACAGGGTGGACCCTCACTTTAACAAACATTCACCGTATCTGAAACTTTTACACAACTGCAAAAAATTGGGTTTTGGATACTAGAAGTGTTAAAACACTGTAACCCGACAGAAACTTTCCTGGAGATCAGGAAAGTACTAACTGTCACACAGCTGCTAAAAATTGGATTTTGGGTGGTGGTGGTGCTCAAACACCGTAACCCAACAGAAAGAAATCTTGCAGAGTACAGAAGGAAGCCTATTTGAACAAACATTTACCGTATCTAAAATTGTCACAGAGCTGCCAAAAAAATGAGTTTTAGGTGTTGGTGGTGCCTAAACACCATAACCCCACAGATAAATTCATAAAGAGCACAGAATGTACCATTTAAAACTAAATTCACAACATTTGTGACTGTGAAACAGCTGTTAAATTTGGGCTGCTACATTAAAATTGTCATTGCAAAGAACAGCAGCTATGAGCATTTTGAAATGGAATTAGTAAAAGCCATACAACGGCAGCAGGAGATTTTAACAGTGGCAGGTAGAAGGATGTGCTAATTATAGCTGGATATCAATGGACATGGCAAAGGTGGCAGCATGTCATTTATTTTCTGTGGCCTGTGGTGCTGCAAGGAGAAGCTTGGGATGAAGCATAACATTTTTGGGGGGGTGGCAGCATCTGCAGTAGAGATTTGGTTGCTGCTGCTGATCCAAGACTGGTTGATTTTCACAAATGTCAGTCAGTCAAGGGTGTCCATGGACAGACGTACTCTTTTGTCTGTCACAAAGCTCCCTGCAGCATTAAATGCATATTCCTGGGTGGCCGCTGAGGACTGAAAATGTTTTTAAAGACTCAGGTAGGCACCCTCACTGCTACACCTCTTAGCACTAACAGGAGGCCCTGAGAAACTTTGCCTGTGAGACCTTATCCTGTCAACCTCTGAAAACAAGTGACACAGGATCCTCCGTGCATTCTCCAAATGTTTTATCCTCTGGTTTCTCTGCAGAGGCAGGATGAACTCTGTGACTTCTGCCTTGTAACATAAATCAAGGAAGGTTGTCAAACAGTAAATGCCTTCTCTTTAATGCCACAGGGTCCTCTTACAGGTTCTAGAGCATGAGAGAGCCCATGCATACCAAATTACTGGAGGCAGAAGAACTCGAGAGCTTTTGGTCGCTGAGAATGACATTTTCCTGAGCTACCACCACCACCACCACCACTGGAAAAAAATGTCCCCATGGCAACTATGCCCCTCCTCCTCCTATGATTGTTGTGGCCTCACAGGGACAGGGTCTGGATAGAGTAGGCCCTGAGATGCAATAATGTCCTCTTTCTTCTGCTGCTCTGTCTCAAGTGCTCTATCAGTGATGCCATCCAGTGTGTGCTCCAGCAAAAACACAACTGGTACAGTGTCACTGATGCACTCATCACAGTTTACCATTCTTGTCACCTCCTCCAATAGTAACAATACAGTGCATGTGTCCTATGTACAGTACAGTACAGTGCATGTGTCCTATGTCAGTAGACACTGCTTTAGGGAAAAGAAGTCCAGGTCCTGTAGTAGTACTCAGTGCTCTATATTGTCCTATATAGTACTATATTCTATTCTATATTCAATGCTGCATATTTGCTACTGATACTTTGCAGTGTATTGCAGCTTGGGATAGGGAGAGTGTAAGCCCAGCTCCATTCACTGTGTTTTCCTAAGGCCCAACAGTTTTTGTGTGTGTGTCAGCAGCAGGTTCTTTTGCTGTGTTACTGCTGTTTCCAATTCCTTTGTTATTTTAGGGGGACAGCACTTTATTTTTACTATCTTTTGTGATTGAGCTTTATTTTATTTAGATTTTATTTTGTTAGGGTAATGTATTTGTTTAGTTATTTATTAATCATAATCTTTCGGTAGCAACAGCAGCATAAACCATTACAGTTTACAGTACACCACTCACCCCCATTAAGCTCCTCCAATAGCTGCAAATAAAAGTAGGGAATGAGCGATATATGACCAGAATCATGTCATTGGCCCAAGTCTTGCACTTGAGCTGAGGTCATGTGCAAGACTTGGGCCAATGACAGCTTTGACAATGCATTATAGGATGTTTGGAAGGGCCATTCCTACTAAATGTTCCAAAAGTTCAGTGTTCAGCCAAATTTCCAACCAGCGAATGTTCAGTTTCAACTTATACTTGGACTGAACATTCAACTCATCCGTAATTCTTACATTATTTTTATCAAGTGACACTCCTGCTGTATAATACAAAGCAATTCCTAGCTATCATTTTGAGAGTTGGTAATTGCTGGTAATAGCTGCAGGAGGGAGCAATGGCATAGGGAGAAAAGTGAAGTATAAGAAATTTCTTATATTCAAATTCTTTGTTCCGAATCAATTCGTAATTTTCAGAAGTTATTTTGGATTCATTGACATCTCATTTGAAAAAAAAAAACAACAGCCTGGAATAGCTAGTTGTTAAGGATGCACCTTAACAACTACAGTATCTCACAAAAGTGAGTACACCCCTTCACATTTTTTTAAATATTATTATGTATTTCACGTGACAACACTGAAGAAATGACATTTTGCTACAATGTAAAGTAGTGAGTGTACAGCTTATATAACAGTGTAAATTTGCTGTCCCCTCAAAATAACACACAGTCATTAATGTCTAAACCGCTGGCAACAAAAGTGAGCACACCCTAAATGAAAATTCCCAAATTGGGCCCAACTAGCCATTTTCCCTCCCCAGTGTTATGTGACTCATTAGTGTTGCAAGGTCTCAGGTGTGAATGGGGAGCAAGTACGTTAAATTTGGTGTTATTGCTCTCACTGTCTCATACTGTTCACTGGAAGTTCAACATGGCGCCTCATGGCAAATAACTCTCTGAGGATCTGAAAAAAAGAATTGTTGCTCTACATAAAGATGGCCTAGGCTATAAGCAGATTGCCAAGACCTTGAACCTGAGCTGCAATACGGTGGTCAAGACCATACAGCTGTTTAACAGGACAGGTTCCATTTAGAACAGGCCTCACCATGGTCGACCAAAGAAGTTGAGTGCATGTGCTCAGCATCATATCAAGTGGTTGTCTTTGGGAAGTAGACATATGAGTGCTGCCAGCATTGCTGAAGAGGTTGAAGGGGTGGGGGGTGAGCCTGTCAGTGCTCAGACCATACGCCACACACTGCACCAAATTGGTCTGCATGGCTGTCGCCCCAGAAGGAAACTTCTTCTAAAGATGGTGCACAAGGAGGCCGCAAACAGTTTTCTGAAGACAAGCAGACTAAGGACATGGATTACTGGAACCATGTCCTGTGGTCTGATGAGACCAAGATGAACTTATTTGGTTCAGATGGTGTCAAGCGTGTGTTGTGGCAACCAGGTGAGGAGTACAAAGACTTGCCTACAGTCAAGCATGGTGGTGGGAGTGTCATGGGGCTGCATGAGTGCTGCCAGCACTGGGGAGCTACAGTTCTTTGAGGAAACCATGAATGCCAACATGTACTGTTACATACTGAAGCAGTGCATGATCCCCTCCCTTTGGAGACTGGGCCACAGGGCACTATTCCAACATGATAATGACCCCAAACACACCTCCAAGATGACCACTGCCTTGCTAAAGAAGTTGATGGTAAAGGTGATGGACTGGCCAAGTATGTGTCCAGACCTAAACACTATTGAGCATCTGTGGGGCATCCTCAAATGGAAGGTGGAGGAGTGCAAGGTCTCTCTAACATCCTCCAGCTCCGTGATGTTGTCATGGAGGAGTGGAAGAGGGACTCCAGTGGCAACCTGTGAAACTCTGGTGAACTCCATGCCCAAGAGGGTTAAGGAAGTGCTGGAAAATAATGGTGGCCACACCAAATATTGACACTTTGGGCCTGATTTGGACATTTTCACTTTTGTGTGTGTTTACTTTTGTTGCCAGCGGTTTAGACATTAATGGCTGTGTGTTGAGATATTTTGAGGGGACAGCAAATTTACACTGTTATACAAGCTGTACACTCACTACTTTACATTGTAGCAAAGTGTCATTTCTTCAGTATTGTGACATGAAATGATATAATAAAATATTTTACAAAAATGTGAGGGGTGTACTGCTATCAGCGGAGTTCCCTGTTGAATGTCACTGAATACACAACAATGACACTCTCAGCCTTACTTTGCACAAAGATTTTCCAGCTTGTGGGGTCACAATCTAAGTGCCAGCAGGCTGAGAGTGATTGTCACTGGGTTAAGTTACCTAAGCAATTAACCCTTTAAACTGCCAGCACCTACTTTTACCGAAAAGTCGGAAACTTTCACAAGATTAGCAATAACATCATGTAGTAGCTCTCTTCAAGGGACAGGGATTCTTTAAGTATGCATTAGGACAATAGACACAGTTTAACACTTTTCAAAATATGGTTTAATGAAAAGGTAAAAAATGGTGCAAAATAAAATATATTAATAGGGGTATTACAAAGAAACAAAGAGATAATAATGCAAAGGAGAAACAAAGAGGTAATAATGCAAAAGAGAAAAAAAAGGAGTTGAAAATGAAGATACTTGCAAGTCCTGGTTTAAGCAGACATCAGTCAATGAGCAAGGTGATATATTGGCTCTGTTACCTTGACAGAGATGGTATATGAGAGTCATCTAAATGTGTTTGCAGTCCACTTTTATTTGGTATCAAGTGGGTGTTAACAGAGACCATCTGACCAATTAAGCAGCTGAGGAGTGGTCATGGGATGTCACTGTGTTTATGACTGTATCCCAGGTATAGTTTTCTATAAGTATTAATATCTCTGAATACCTACAGGTTACAGTCTTATAATGTGCATATTATTGTCAAGCATGAAATTAGCTTTGAAATGGATATCAATATGGCTGGTTTGGGATATTTACTTTACCTAGTAGGGTTATTGTGTCCTGTTGGCTCCCCATATTGCCTAATATATGGGTGTTTGGACTCAAAATGTTACAAATTAACTGAAGGAGGTATATATGTATTTATTCTGGCTGTGCTATTATTATTTCATGAGTTATGAAATACTGAAGTTTTAGAGTCTTGGCTTATAACCAGTCTATCAGGAATGTGGATTGCTACAGTATTTAAGATGGGGGGAGAGCTGCAGGTATCTGTTAAAACTCCAGTCACTCAAGAGGGCAAGTCAGACAGCTTTATTAGGGTTTCCAGACTGAAGTGTGGCTTTGACTAATAGGCATGAGAGAGTCTGCATCTGTCCTGAACTGATAAGGAGGTTCTGGCATCAGCTAACAGTGTGTGTATTGTACCAGATGCTTTCTGGGGGTAAAAAAAAGGGGACCACTGCTGCTATTCAATAACTTGTGTTACAAACTGTCATAACTGAATTCTGAACAACATGGTATCCTTGCCCTTACATACAGCTTTGTGGGGGCCCAGTATGCCGTACCATTTCAAGCGGGAAGCCCGCTGACAGCAGATGGGTCATAGTTGTTAAGGACGTGGAAGACCGCTTCTTAATAACCAGCTAACCAAAAATCAGTTCTGGTCATTTGTTACTTCAGATACTTCAAAAATCCAAATGAAGCATATGAATTTGGTTGTTTCGTTATAATTTATTTTGGATTGGTTAAAATTCGTTACTATCTGCATCTCCAAATAACGAAAATGTTGTCCGAATTTCGATTCATAGCAATACAAACCACACAGGCCTTGCAATGAGCTGAGTATATGGTCACAGATTTTTTTTTTCCTGTAAGGTCTCTCTTTGTTTAAGGTAGGGATGAGCCGAACATGCCCCCCCCCCCCCCCCCGGTGCGGTTGGCACCAGAACTTGCGAACAGGCAAAAAATTTGTAAGAACATGCGAACACCATTACAGTCTATGGGACACGAACATGAAAAATCCAAAGTGCTCATTTTAAAGGTTTATATGCAAGTTATTGCCAAAAAAATGTTTGCGGACCCGGGTCCTGCTCCAGGGGACATGCATCAATGCAAAAAAAAATTTAAAGACGGACGTTTTTCAGGAGCAGTGATTTTAACAATGCCTAAAGTGAAACAATAAAAATGAAATAATCCTTTAAATATCGTGCCTGGGGGGTGTCCTTAGTATGCCTGTAAAGTAGCGCATTTTTTCAGTGTTTATAACAGTACCACAGCAAAATTGCATTTCTAAAAGGAAAAAAAGTAATTTAAAACTACTCGCGGTATGTATTGTCGGGTCCCAGCAATATAGATGAAAATCATTGGAAAAAAATGGCATGGATTCCCCCCCCCAATCCATTACCAGGCCCTTTGGGTCTGGTATGGATATTAGGGAAACCCCACACCCGAATAAAAAAAATTGTGCAGGGCTCCCCCCAAAATCCATACCAGGCCCTTCAGGTCTAGTATGGATATTAAGGGGAACCCTGCACCAAAATTAAGAAAAAAATGCGTAGGTGTCCCCCCCAAAATCCATACCAGACCCTTATCCAAGCACGCAAACCTGGCAGGCTGCAGGAAAAGAGGGGGGACAAGAGAGCCCCCCCTCCTGAACTGTACCAGGCCACATGCCCTCAACATGGGGAGGATGCTTTGGGGTCACCCCCAAATCACCTTGTCCCCATGTTGATGGGGACAAGGGCCTCATCCCCACAACCACTGCCCAGTGTTTGTGGGGGTCTGCGGGCAGGGAGCTTATCGGAATCTGGAAGCCCCCTTTAACAAGGGGATCCCCAGATCCCGCCCCCCATGTGAATGGGTATCGGGTACATTGTACCCCTACACATTCACCAAAAAATGTCAACATGTTAAAAATGACAAGAGACAATTTAGTCTTTTAGTGAGCCGATAAAGAAAAAAAACAAATGAAAAACACTCCATCCTCCATGGGAGGCTCCCGCTGACTGAAGCCTCTTCACAATGACAGCTGCTATATAGCTGAGGGTGGGGCAACCTGGTGACATAAACAGGTGACCCCGCCCCCTCTGACGTTATGTGACATTCTAAATAGTTTGATTGACCATAGGACAGATATCTTACAACCTTACCAATGTGAGTATACATCTAATACACACAGGCTACATTTTCTCCTTTAATCCTTTTTGCTTCTCTGGATCATTCTTGATTCACCACTCAAAATAATCTATGCAATTTGGGCATTAGGTAGTCTCATATTCTCTTGCAAGGGATTACCAGCATCCCATTATGTCTGCCTTTTCATTTAGTTACATAGTAGGTGAGGTTGAAAAAAGACCTAAGTCCATCAAGTCCAACCTATGTGTGCGATTATATGTCAGTATTACATTGTATATCCCTGTATGTTGCGATCGTTGAAGTGCCTATCTAATAGTTTTTTGAAACTATCCATGCCTCCCGCTGAGACCACCGCCTGTGGAAGGGAATTCCACATCCTTGCCACTCTTAGAGTAAAGAACCCTCTACGTAGTTTAAGGTTAAACCTCTTTTTTTCTAATTTTAATGAGTGGCCACGTGTCTTGTTAAACTCCCTTCTGTGAAAATTGTGGGGTCACCAGTATGGTATTTGTAAATTGAAATCATATCAGTGCTCGCAACCTTTCTTGTCCTCCAGACCCTTTATTAGCTTTGTTGCCTTCTTTGTATTCGCTCCATTTCCAGTACATCCTTCCTGAGGACTGGTGCCCAGAACTGGACAGCATACTCCAGGTGCGGCAGGATCATAGTCTTGTAGTGTGGGAGAATCATCTCTTTATCCCTGGAGTTAATCCCTTTTTTAATGCATACCAATATTCTGTTTGCTTTGATAGCAGCAGCTTGGCATTGCATGCCATTGCTGAGCCTATCTACTAGGACCCCCAGGTCCTTTTCCATCCTAGATTCCCCCAGAGGTTCCCCCCTAGTGTATAGATTGCATTCATATTTTTGCTACCCAAATGCATTATTTTAAATTTTTCTACATTAAACCTCATTTGCCATGTAGTTGCCCACCCCATTAATTTGTTCAAATCTTCTTGCAAGGTTTTCACATCCTGCGGAGAAGTTAAAGCACTGCTTATCTTAGTATTGTCCACAAATACAGAGATTTAACTGTTTACCCCATCCTACAGATTATTTATGAACAAATGAAATAGGATTGGTCCCAGCACAGAACCCTGTGGAACCCCACTACCCACCCCTGACCATTCCAAGTATTCCCCATTTATCACCACCCTCTGAATTCACCCTTGTAGCCAGTTTTCAATCCATGTACTCACCTTATGGTCCATGCCAACGGACCTTATTTTGTACAGTAAACATTTATTGGAAACTGTGTCAAATGCTTTTGCAAAATCCAGATATACCACGTCTATGGGCCTTCCTTTATCTAGATAGCAACTGACCTCCTCAAAGGAGGTTAATAGATTGGTTTGGCAAGAACGATTCTTCATGAATCATGATACCGTTTTCATTACTAAAATCTTGTATATAGTCCCTTATCATCCCCTCCAAGAGCTTGCATACTAATAATGTTAGGCTAACTGGTCTGTAATTCCCAGGGATGTACTTTGGCCCTTTTTAAATATTGGTGCTACATTGGCTTTTCTCCAATCCGCTGGTACCATTCCAGTCAGTAGACTGTCAGTAAAAATTAGGAACAAGGGTCTGGCAATTACTTGACTGAGTTCTCTAAGTACCCTCGGGTGCAAGCCATCCAGTCCCGGTGATTTATTAATGTTAAGTTTCCCAGGTCTAATTCTAATTCTGTCCTCTGTTAGCCATGAGGGCACTTCCTGTGATGTGTCTCCAGGATAAACACTGCAATTTTGGTTACTAAACCTATCCTTTCCCTTCGCCCCCCCCCCCCTCCCAAGGAGAAGAATAAATTCAGTACCTTTGCCATCTCCCCATCCTTTGTAACCAGATGTCCTTCCTCATTCTTTATGGGGCCAATATGGTCTGTCCTCTTTTTTTACTGTTTACATACTTAAAGAATTTCTTGGGATTTTTTTTTTTGCTCTCCTCCACTATGTGCTTTTCGTGTTCTATCTTAGCCACCCTAACTGCACCCTTACATTTCTTGTTGCATTCTTTATAAAGTTTGAATGCTGATGGTGACCCCTCAACCTTGTATTTTTTGAAGGCCTTCTCTTTTGCTTTTATATGCATTTTTACATTGGCGTTAGGCCATCCAAGACTTTTGTTCGCTTTTTTAAATTTTATTACCCAATGGGATACACTGGCTAATGCCCGTATTTAATATGCTCTTAAAGCAAACCCATCTCTCCTCTGTGTTATTTTTTCCTAAGATTTTATCCCAATTTATATCTTCTAGCAAGGTTTGTAGCTTAGGGAAGTTGGCTCTTTTGAAATTCAGTGTCTTTGTATTTCCCTTATGTTTCCTATTTGTGTGATTTATACTGAAGCCAATTGACCTGTGATCACTGTTTCCTAAATTTCCCCGTATTTCCACATCCATGATCAGGTCTGTATTGTTGGTAATCAGTAGATCTAGTAACGCTTTATTTCTATTTTTTGCATCTACCATCTGACCCATGAAATTGTCCTGCAAGACATTTAGGAACTGGTGAGCCTTAGACGAATGCATGGTTTCCTCCACCCAGTCTATGTCTGGATAATTAAAATCCCCTTGTATGATAAAACTTCCCATCCTTGCTGCTAATCCAAATTGTGATAGGAGGTCCATCTCTCCCACCTCCCTAAGCTTCATCCCTTTGGAGCTCTACCCATAAGGATTCCACCACCTCCCTAGCTCCCTTAATGATGTCATCTCTCACATTCACTTGTACATTATTCTTGATATACAGGCATACCTATCCCCCTTTTTTACCCTCTCTATCCCTGCGATAAAGGATATACTCTTGAATGGTTGTCAGCCAATCATGACAGCTGTTGAACCAAGTCTCTGAAATTCCCACAAAATCCAAATCTTCCTCCTACAACAGTATCTCTAGTTCACCTATCTTGTCTGCCAGGCTCCTGGCATTGGTGCAAAACAAATACTCTTGCACATGAATGTGTTGACCAGGCGATCCAAAGTTCAGAGCGGATAATATCTTTAGGCCTGGCTGCCCTCCAGAATAGGGGTATCCTAGCAGTCAAAAAAGAGAATAGAAAGAAGAGGGAGCACCAGCCTTGTGCATTATCCTTTGATATATTTATTAGAAGAAAAAGTATTAAAAACTACTCACAAGGATGGAAAGAAAACCACAATGTAACAGTCTTTGGCTTATGACAATCCGTCTACTGGTAGCAGTCTCCAGATCCTAGAGAGAGGATGTGCGAACCACTTCTGGCTGACGTGTTTCAAAGGTTTACCTTCTTACTCATAGCCTACTGTAGAAGTCACTTGTTTACTTCCCTAATCTCCCTCTGCCTTTCTGGTGTGGCTCAATGTACCAGTAGTATTCCTGAGAATACTACCTTGGAGATCCTTTTCCTCAACTTAGCACCCAAGTCCCTAAAATTTTTCTTTAGGACACTCCATCTGCCTCTGACTTTTTCATTGGTGCCAACATGCACCATGACAGTTGGGTCTTCCCCAGCCCCTCCCAGTAATATGTCCACCAGATCTGTGATGTGTGGAACCCAAGCGCCCGGTAGACAGCATACAGTTCGGCGCTTCAGGTCTTTATCACAGCTTGCCCTCTCTGTCCTTCTAAGAAATGAGTCCCCTATCACCAGAAACTGTCTATCCTTTCCCTTCGCTTCCCCCCCACTCTCACTGAAGTTCTTCCCCTGGCAGCTAGGGGAGTCTCTCAGCTCCCCCTGACTGGTTTCACCAATGTCACTCAATGGAGCATAGCTATTGGGATGCTCCAGCCCAAGATTGACCTCCCTGGGGCTTCCCCCTCTATTCTACTTAACTGTCACCCATCTACTCTTTTCTGGTGCCTGCACCTCTTTGTCTCCACCCAGCTCTGTGCTGGCCCCTGCCAGGTACATTCCCAGCTCTCCTTTAGTATGGAGGGTCTTCTTAGTGCTGACAGTTGCTTCCCTAGATTCAGAACCTGGGCTTCCAGGGAAACAATGTGCTTACATTTTGCACAGCAGTATTTGCCCTCTATCAGATTTGCTATACATTTGAGTCTTTCATACAAGTATTTTACACCAGACATACTGCTGAATGCACCAGGCTCTATTTTCCCATGTAGTTAAAGTTCATTTCTAACAGTCTCAGTGTCATACAGACAAGCAGATAGGGTCAGAGTCAATGTGAGCCAGAGTTAAAGGGTCAAAGAAAACAGGGAAGTGGGGAGTAGCAAAAGGTTCTGTGTGTCCAGTGTCTCTACCAAACAGGAAATTATCTATCTATCTATCTATCTATCTATCTATCTATCTATCTATCTATCTATCTATCTATCTATCTATCTATCTATCTATCTATCTATCTATCTATCTATCTATCTATAAATCTATCTATCTATCTATCCATCCAGGTGGAGCCATTTTTTTTTTTAGATCTCTCAAAACAAGGTACACTTGGAGTCACTAGACAACACAGGATGCTCTGGAGTGTGCTGAAGTCACAGGGTACACAATGGGTGTCCTGGGGTCAATAAATGACACAAGATGCTCTAGTGAGCATTGGAGTCACAGTAAGCATAGGGGAGCACTGGGGTCAATAGATGGCATGGGATTCTGTGAAGTGCACAGGGGTTCACTGGGGTCACTAGATGTACTGGATGCACTAGAGAGACTAGGTACAATGGACATACTGGAATGAATGGGCACACTGGATGTACTGGGCACATTGGAGTCACTGGATGTACTGGGCACAGTGGGGTCTTAGGGTACACTGGGTGCACTGAAGTCAGGCATTGAGGAAAAGTACTGCTGCAGGAAGAGGGGTACAGCTAATGCATAGAAACACACTGGGGTTGATTTACTAAAACTGAAGAGTGCAAAAAATGGTGCAGCTGTGTATGGTGGCCAATCAGCTTCCAACTTCAGCTTGTTCAATTGAGCTTTGACAAAAAAACAAAGGAAGCTGATTGGTTTCTATGCAGAGCTGCACCAGATTTTGCACTCTCCAGTTTTAGTAAATCTACCTCACTGTTTAGACTTCAAGCTACATGCTACTTTGCAATTTAAAGTTGGGCAATCAGGAGAGCTATCATTGGACTGGGTGTGGTGCCTATCAGGGTAGCTGTCTACTTGGATTCCATGCTGGTGCTCCAGGTAAATCCCAAAAATGTCAGGAGTGCCCAAAGGCGATAACCCACTCCTGGATCACAGAGGAGTTGAGTGAGACTGTCAAAATGTAAAAGATGCAGCATAATAACTTAAAGTGGTTGCAAAGCCACTTTGTTATGTTCATACAATCCCCTGTGTTACATTACATTATGTGCCCCAGTGTATGTGTTTTATAAACAAAATGTTGTTTTATACTTTATCTCGGAGCGTCTTTCGACGCCCACATGACTGCCCACCGCTCTACTCATTATTATTATTATTATTATTATTACTCACTCTAATCATTATCTATTGGCTGGTCTAATGTTACAACATTTATTTACATTAAGTATCTGCTCCAGATCAATTTGATGTTTGCTACTAGTACTATTTAATTGTTTTGGACATTCTTTGCTGATTAACAGCACAGGGACTTACCTATACAACTGACCCTAGTTCTTTTTTTCATCGATATTTATCAATGATTAATAATAAAACGCTTTTATCTCTAACTCTGACTGCTATTATGAACACCTGTGTTCACTAATGAACAATTCAGGGGAGGATTCCTTAACCACCTCAATACTGGGAACTTTCACCTCCTTCCTTCCCAGACCAATTTTCAGCTTTCAGTGCTCTCTCACTTTGAATGACAATTACTCAGTCATGCTACACTGTACCCAGATGAAATGTTTATCATTTTGTTCACACAAATAGAGCTTTCTTTTGGTGGTATTTATTCACCACTACATTTTTTATTTTTTGTGATATAAGCGAAAAAAGAGCGAATATTTTGAAAAAAACCCAAATTTTCTCATTTCTCTTTTAAAAGAAACCAAAAAAATTTAATTTTGTTGAAAATTTAGGCAAAAATGTATTCTACCACATGTCATTGGTAAAAAAATCCTGATAATTGCATGATCATTGGTTTGTGTGAAAGTTATAGAGTCTACAAGCCATGCTACGCATTATTGAAAATGTATCAATCCTAATGCACTGATGGCCTAATGCACTGATCTCATTTCTTGAGGCTCTAAAATGTCAGGACAGTACAATAACCCCCCAAATGACCCCTTTTTGGAAAGAAGACAGTCTGAGGTATTTAGTAAGAGGCATAGTGAATTTTTTTAAATTGAATTTTTTTCCCCACAATGCTTTGGAAAATTAAGAAATATAGATTTTTTTTTTTCTTCACTAAATTGTCATATTTACAAGTTATTTCTCACACACGGTGCAGGCATAATTGCAATTACACCCCAAAATACATCCTGCTATTCATCCTGAGTATGGCAATACCCCATGTGTGAGACTTTTCCACAGCCTGGGCACATACAGAGGCCCAACATCCATATAGCACCATCAGGCGTTCTAAAGGCATAAATTACACATTTCATTTCCTGAGTACCTATCACATTTTTGAAGGCCCTGGAGCACCAGGACAATGGAATTACCCACAAAATGACCCCATTTTGGAAAGAAAACAACCCAATGTATATTCTATGAGGCATAATGAGTCTTTTGAACATGTCATTTCTTTCCACAAGTTTTTGGAAAATGTGGAAATAAAATGAAAACCTATTTTTTCTCACAAAGTTGTCAATTTAGAAGATCTTTCTAACACATAGCATGCACATAGCCAAAATGACACCCCAAAATACATTCTGCTACTCGTCCTGAGTATGGCGATACCCCATGTGTGAGACTTTTCCACAGCCTGGCCATATACAGAGGCCCAACATCCATATAGCACCATCAGACGTTCTAAAGGCATAAATTACACATTTCATTTCCTGAGTACCTATCACATTTTGAAGGCCCTGGAGCACCAGGACAATGGAATTACCCACAAAATGACCCCATTTTGGAAAGAAAACAACTCAATGTATATTCTATGAGGCATAATGAGTCTTTTGAACATGTCTTTTCTTTCCACAAGTTTTTGGAAAATGTGGAAAGAAAATGAAAACCTATTTTTTTTCTCACAAAGTTGTCAATTTAGAAGATCTTTCTTACACATAGCATGTACATAGCCAAAATGACACCCCAAAATACATTCTGCTACTCGTCCTGAGTATGGCGATACCCCATGTGTGAGACTTTTCCACTACCTGGCCACATACAGAGGCCCAACATGCAAGTAGCACCTCCAGGCTTCTAACACATAGCTTGTACACACCAAGAATTACACCCCAAAATACATTCTGCTGAGCAAAAGGTAAAAAAAAAGCTCACCTGTGGTTTTAGCAGGCAGGAATATCGTTCCAGAGCAGCCAAAGCATTTGTCCAGACAGCCAAAGGAAATGTCCAGGAATTGTCCATGCAGCAGACAGATATGGAAAAGTATGAACATGGTTCAGTACAGTCCAAGGTTTAGCAGGCAGTTCAGGTAACAGGCATAGGCATGGCCAGTCCAGGTGGCAGGCAAAGGCATGGCAAGGTCATGTGGCAGGCAAAGGCATGGCAAGGTCATGTGGCAGGCAAAGGCATGGCCAGTTCAGGTGGCAGGCAGAGGCATGACCAGTTCAGGTGGCAGCAGGCAGCACTTTGTACATTGGGCCGTGGTCAGGTAAGACCTGAGGACAGCGGTAGAGGCTTCTTCCCACCCAAATCTCTACGAAGCCTCTGAGTCTCCAGACCCTAATCCGAGAAAACTAAAAACCCGGAGAAAAATGTTTTCTCCACACGGAAAACCTTTTCTGGAGCTGTTTGAAAGATGTTTGGCAGAGGCATAGTCGTTAACAGTCCGGGTCAATTCACGTTGAAGGCAGAAAGATGTTTGGCAGAGGCATAGTCGTTAACAGTCCGGGTCATTCACAGAAATGACAGATAGTGGAAAAAAATTATCTTCACTGTACTAATAGTGTAGTGAAGTATGATAGCTCCGATAGCACGTTCCAATACAGAGGCCTGGCTGGGAAGGACATTGGGGACAGTAGTATCGGGTGTCACTGCGAATTCCTCTACTTGCACACACACAACATTTTTTGGGGGATTTGCGACCTGCTTGGGTAAGAGGGAGGATTTCGGGAAAGTGCCTTTCATGGAGTCTGGCTAATGAATCAGAGCAAAATAGTTGAGGGGCTTGGCCTTGGGGATAGAGAAGGGCTGTGACAACGTCTTCTTGGAATTTTAGATAGGTTAGGGAACTTTGGGTGCACTTAGAAAAAATTATATATGAATTAAATAGGGCAAGCTGCATCAAATAAATGGCGACTTTCTTGTACCAAAATAGTGATCTCCTGGTGGCCAAGTAGGGCTGCATCATCTGGTCATTCGTATCCACCCCCCCATGTATAGGTTGTACTCATGCACACATTTTGGCTTCCGTATGGGGCGTCCTCTTCTCTGAAGTTCCACCAAGGTGTCATTATGTATTGTTGAAAGGATGTAGACATCTCTTTTTTTATCTCTCCAATTCACTGCTAGTACTTCTTCAGTCCGCATACTGGCCATTTCACCCTGCTTCAATTTCTTGGCGACCAATATTTGTGGGAAGCCTTTGCGGTTGGTCCGTGCTGTCCCACAGGCCACAGTGTTCTTCAGGTACAAATGGCGGAAAAGTGGGAGACTAGTGTAGAAATTGTCTACATATAGGTGGTAACCTTTCCCAAGTAATGGTTGGATCAGCTGCCAGACAATTTTGCCACTTGTTCCCATGTAGGTAGGGCATCCAGGGGGGTTTAGCTGTCTGTCTTTTCCCTCATAAATGATAAAGTCATATGTGTAACCCGTGGCCCTGTCACACGCCTTATAAAATTTTACCCCACGTCTGGCTCTTTTACTGGGGAGGTATTGTTTTATTCCGAGTCTTCCGGTGAAGTGTACTAGGGATTCATCCACACATATATTTCTATCAGGGGTAAACATCTCCTTGAAGCTGGTGCAAAAATAAAATGATTAGGGGCCGAATTTTGAATAATTTATCGTAACTGGGATGATTTTGAGGGAGGCATTGGGCATTGTTATTGAAGTGTAAAAATCTCATGATCATCTCATAACGGGTTCTGGGCATCAATGACGAATAGACCGGCATGTGGTGGATAGGTTGGGTAGACCAGAAGGAATGGAGTTCATTTTTTTTTTTTGTCAGCCCCATGTTGAGGGTTAGGCCAAGGAAAATTTTTAATTCTTCCACAGTGAGGGGTTTTCAAACAAAAGGACGGGCATATGAGGAACTTGGATTGTTGGCTATATGTTGGCTGGCGTATAGATTACATTGCTCCACAATGTAGGTTAGAAGATCATTGGTAAAAAATAAATGAAAATAATAAAGTGGGGTTACAGTTTCCATCTGCATCTGAGGGCTTGGCTGGGATGTAAAAAGGGGTATTACATGTTCTACTGACGTATCGGGCAGCCATGTTGGATACAGTAGAACATCTGGGAGGCTAGTATGGGCACTGCCTCATTGATGGGATCCGTTGCTAGCATCTGGCCTATCTTCTAGGAAGGTTGCAGAACTGCTGGTGGATGCCTGCCTATCCCGGAGTGCTGCGCTGCTGGTGGATGCCTGCTGATGGATGCCCTGGAGTGCTGCACTACTGGTGGATGCCTGCATATCATTCTGGAGTGCTGGGCTGCTGGTGGATGCCTGCATATCATCCCGGAGTGCTGAGCTGCTGGTGGATGCCTGCTGGTGGATGCCCTGGAGTGCTGCGCTGCTGGTGAATGTCTCCTCCTGCACATTTCTCCTGATTCTCCATGTTAGGATTCTATCTTCCTCTGTTTCCAACTCGGAGCCACTGCTTTCCACTGGCTCATAGTCGCTATCCGAGTCTGACGGAGAGAATTCCTTGCTACTCTCGTCCGACATACTCTGGAGTATTTGGAGAGCCTCCTCTGCGCTGTAAGATCTTTTTGTCATGTTGGCGGGCAGATGTGCCAGATGGCGGGTGGCAGATGTGTCAGATGGCAGGCGGCAGATGTGTCAGATGGCGGGCAGCAGATGTGCCAGATGGTGGGTGGCTGTGCCAGATGGTGGGTGGCTAGATGTGCCTGATGTTGGCGGGCAAATGTGCCTGATGTTGGCGGGCAGATGTGCCTGATTATGGGCAGATGGCGGGTGGCAGATGTGCCAGATGGCGGGCGGCAGATGTGCCAGATGGCGGGCGGCAGATGTGCCAGATGTTGGCAGGTGGCAGATGTGCCAGATGTTGGCGGGCGGCAAATGGGTCAGATGGCAGGCGGCAGATGTGCCTGATGGCGGGCGGTAGATGTGCCTGATGGCGGGCGGCAGATATGCCTGATGTTGGCGGGAAGATGTGCCTGATGATTGGCGGGCGGCTGATGTGTCAGCTGTTGATGGGCTGATGTGTCAGCTGTTGATGGGCTGATGTGCCAGCTGATGATGGGCTGATGTGCCAGCTGATGATGGGCTAATGTGCCAGCTGATGATGGGCTGATGTGTCAGCTGTTGACGGGCTGATGTGCCAGCTGATGATGGGCTGATGTGCCAGCTGATGACGGGCTGATGTGTCAGCTGTTGACGGGCTGATGTGCCAGCTGTTGACGGGCTGATGTGCCTGATCGTGGGAGATGGCAGATGGCAGATGTGCCAGATGGCGGGCGGCAGATGTGCCAGATGGTGGGCGGCAGATGTGCCAGATGGCGGGCGGCAGATGTGCTTGATGACTGGCGGGCAGATGTGCCTGATGATTGGCGGGCAGATGTGCCTGATGACTGGCGGGCAGATGTGCCTGATGACTGGCGGGCAGATGTGCCTGATGATGACGGGCTGATGTGCCCGCTGTTGGCGGACAGATGTGCCCACTGTTGGCGGACAGATGTGCCAGTTGTTGACGGGCAGATGTTCACTGACAGGTGTTTTCACTGTTTTGGGGACACTAGCTGGGTGATCAGTGGGTAAACAGCAGACAAACATCTATAAAACTCACTTATCTCCCAGCTGCAGCACAGATCTCTCTTCCTCTCCTCACTGACAGGCTCTGTGTGAAGAGAGGAAGAGATGAGAGCAGTTACAACGCTCTCTATTTACATTACATGACGACTGTGATTGGACACAGTCGTCATGTGATCAGGAGGGCCAATCACAGTGCCCTCCTGTGTTGTACTGCTCCACTGTCTCTGGGTGGCACAGGCAGATTGGGATCGCGCCACTGCGCGGGCACTTGGCGGCACGATCTCCTGTCAAATGCCACCCCTCCCCCATGTTTACTATACGATGGCTGTGATTACACACAGCCATCGTGCGGATCAGGAGGGCAAATCACATTGCCCTCCTGCCGCTCCGAGATGCGGCGTGTCCGGGTGACACAGCGCATCGGGATCCTGTGTGATCCCGCTCCTTCTGAAGGACGTTCGGGAACGTCCAGTCAGAAGGAGGGAGCTCCCACCCGGCCGTTTATGTGCAGCGGCCGGGTGGGAAGTGGTTAATAAGCATATACCTATATTAATGACAATACTGAAGTGACATATAATGGCTGTTTCCTTATGAGCTCTATATTCTAAGATATTTTATATTTTTTCCCTTGCATACATTCTATTGCTATTAGTGTCACTATTTAACCTATTTGGGCCTTGTACCAACATGCACTTAACCACGTAGACCTCTTGGTTATACATAGCCAAGCAGTGATCCTCATATCACACTAATCCACGGCATCTGCTGTGACTTCACGGCCGCACTACACCAGCCGGCACATTTTCTGGAGGTGTATGCATTATCAAGTTCATCCAATCGGTAGGTGATCTTTCAATCTCGGTCTCAATGATGCTCCCGTTTCTTGCCCTTTGTCCATGAAGGACATACCTTGTTGTGTGTTTTTTTTTTCATTTATTGTCATATTTATTAATGTGTTTTTTTTCTTGTTTTTTTATTGCCATATTAATTTATATATATATATATATATATATATATATATATATATATATATATATATATATATATATATTTTTTTTTTTTCAATGTTCATTTTCATTTCTTTGTCTGTGTATGTTCCATTACTATTATTATTTTTCTTTTTTGCATTTTTTAGAATGTGCTATGGTAATTTCACCTTGCCTTGACGCCCCTGATGAAAGGACCCCATGAGTGTCCTGAAACGCGTTGGACCAAATATACACACTTGCCACGCACCAACGATCTAGCTTTGTAACTTGCTGTTTTTATTAACGTTATTTTTGGTGATGTCTGCACCTGAATAATTTTATATTTTCTACAAACTAATAAATAAATTATCATTTATACAAACTTTGTTTATATCCTTTCCCTTGTTGCCTACAAAGTCGCTAGTACTTACCTGGGGGGTATTTGCTCCTTTATATTCAAGTCGGGATTGTCAACCCTTAGCCCTTATTGGTGATCTCTATAGTTACAGGGGTTCACTGGGGTCAATAGATGGATGCACTAGAGAGACTAGGTACAATGGACGTACTGGAATGACTGGGTACACTGACACACTGGGTACAATGGGCGCACTTGAGTCACTGGATGTACTAAGCACATTGGAGTTACTGTATGTACTGGGCATAGTGGGGTCTCAGGGTACACTGGGTGCACTGAAATCAGACATTGAGGAAAAGTACTGCTGCAGGGATAGAGGTACAGCTAATGCATAGAAACACACTGGGGTTGATTTACTAAAACTGAAGAGTGCAAAAAATGGTGCAGCTGTGCATGGTGGCCAATCAGCTTCCAACTTCAGCTTGTTCAATTGAGCTTTGACAAAAAAACACAGGAAGCTGATAATAACTTAAAGTGGTTGCAAAGCCACTTTGTTATGTTCATACAATCCCCTGTGTTACATTACATTATGTGCCCCAGTGTATGTGTTTTATAAACAAATGTTGTTTTATACTTTATTTCCGAGCGCCTTTCGATGCCCACATGACTGCCCACTGCTCTACTCTCACGATCTGACAACTACAGTGGGAGGGGATGAGAATTACCCACTGACATCAGCCAGAAGAAGGGGAAGAGAGGAGGAGAGCAACGGGCAGTCACGTGAGCGTTGAGCTGCGCTTTGAAATAAGGTATAAAACTGCATTTTTTTTTATAAAGCACATACACTGGAGCATAGAACTTTATCTAACACAGGAAATTGTATGAAGAGAACAAAGTTATTTTAGCAGCAGGAGGGGAGGGCACTGACACTAGCTGACAGGCGGGGGGGGGGGGCAGAGGAGAGATAGCGGGCTGACGTAGGCACGAAAACTGACCCCGGTAATCAGGGCTCAGCAGCCATGATGAACGTGGTCAGTTTACAGGGGAGAGGGCAGCACCAGGCAGGATCAGCCAGATAATTTAGATTAAACAAAGGGACAAATAACACAGCACAAGCACTGTGCTTTATAATATGCTTTAAAGGAACAAGATCAATTTTTTTTTAGGGTAACAACCGCTTTAATCTATAATTCTGAGGGAAGATCCGAAAAAACAAAAACAACATGTTACACATTTCTGATGCTTTTATGACTTTTTAGTTTACTATGCTTACATTTTAAGCCTCAATATTTACATCAACTGTAGTGTTTGAGTGTTACCTCACTCACCTTACTTACCTGCTTTGTATTGTCTTTTAAAATATGTCTAGTCAATATTTAATGAATGGATTTGGTACAGTTCTTTTTGGGCTTGAATGTGCTCTCTATTTGTCTGGACGTATGCTTTCCTTTAATCCTTCTTCATAAATGATTTAGACAAAATGCATGCATGATGCAGATTTTCTTTTAAAATGTACTTTGAAATGCTTGAATTGTAGGATCTTGGTGTTTGTACATAATTTATGTAGCATTACGCATACTGTCCATTATATAGTGTATGGTTTCAAACAAGCATTGTGCTTCAGTATGCAGATTTCTGACAGCACTGCAATGTGAATGAGTAACCTTTCTATAACCTTGAAAAATCAATAGCTTGCTTAGTACTGCATTTTTCCAGTACCAGATTGATCTATGGTCTTTGCTGTAGTGGGTGTATTTCCATCTGCTGTTCTGAATAGCATCTTCACTTGACATTTCTCAACCCCTTTCTTAGCCTTAATATGTGACACAAACATCAGCTGGGAAAATCATATTATAATTGACTTTCAGTGTAATGAAACTAAATTGTGCAAAGACTCAGTTTTGGTGCCAGCTTTACAGGCACTCAATTATACTGCAAGAAGTAAGACAGAATTGTATCCCACATGTTATAGTGTAATTTTACAGTTTTATAGCAACCATCTTTTTCAAAATATTATATATCCCAGATCCAGCATTCTAGAATAATGTGTACAGCATAAAAGGAGGGATAACTCAGCCCAGGATCTATCCATCCTTAAAATTTAGCATTATGTTATACCTGCAATTGTAGGCATTGACATCAGCCGAGTCTTCATTCAGTGTACTGCTGGCTAGTATAGCTTTTTTTTCTCATGACAAGGAACCAGTGGCAGCCCGTCCATACGGGGCGCACGGCCCCCCAATTTACATGCGGGGCACCAGACGCATGGATTCCAATTGTTTTTTTTTTTTTGTAAGCATGTGATTACAGCCAGGGGCTCTAATCGGCTTCAAAGAAGGGTGGGCTCAGGGCATAATGAACCCACCCAGTTGAATGAATATTTGCTATTGTCACACTTATTCTCCTCGCAGCCAGTTAGGAAGACCCGTCCCCCGATTAGCCAAAAGAAGAAGCATTCCAATTGGCCTAGGAGGAGGGAGGCATCGTGATGCCGAGGAGGATAAGCAAGGGGAAGCCATCACCTGTGCCATAGATGGGGGTAAGTACCATCTGACCAGATGGGGGAGTTGCGGATAGCGCCCCCCCCCCAGAAATATACCACAAGCCACCACTGCTTGGAACTGGGGCACAGTGAATAGGAAAGTAGTGTATATTTTTTAGCTTTCCCCTACATTGAGGCTTCATCATAAATTTCTAAATGAAGGAGGGGTTCTATGGAGAATATGGTTTTGTGCCTAAGGCCATGCCAAGCGTGTGTGTGTGTGAAGAGGGGGTGGGGGTGCAAGAGGTTAGCCTGCCACCTCCTGAATGCCAAAGGGCAGTTTACTATGGGGATAATGTACTGTAACTGCATTTGGCTCACGGTTGCAGAAGGGTTCCACTGAATTGAATGGCCGAATCTGACAGGTGGTGTCATCTATCTAACTCTACATGCCACGGTAAATTTGTAAACAGTTCAATCTGGCTATATTTTAGGGCTTGTTTACACTTGCTGTAGACCTCTGAAGAGGTGTATTGCTTTTAGAGGATGTTTCAATGTAGCAAGAAGATGTTATGTTGCCTGTTCACTGTCTGTTGTGAGTGGTAAAAATGTGGCTCTACCGCCGTCATTAGTGCCATTCGATCTTTAATCTTGGAACCTACATTAAATCCAGATGGGTCTTATATTAGACAGAGTTTATGCTGTAAACATGGAAGCACAGGTCTGCACTTATAAAATAATGTCATGAAGCTCCTGTGATTATTGATCTTATAGCAGTGTATATCCCTATGCTATTGGATCATATAGGAATATATCTGCTACAGTGCTTAATAAATACTGTAGATATGAAATATGTGTACTTGTTAAAAAAAAATACCCACTCCTCACTCTTGTTTTAACACTATGTGATTGGTTGAGAAAACTCTTGCTGTTTTGTCATGCAAATTATCTCCCCCCAGATACTAACAGTAAGCAGCTTTTCACATAATTGCTTTCTAGGATTATAACTCTTAACTAAACAGAAAAGTTATTTTAATTCAGTCACAGTGAATAACACAGAAGTTAAAAAACCTAAAGGAGGAGAGGCAGCTAATGAAAATTCATAAATAAGTTAAACAAGTGTAATACGGAGAACCCAGTATCAGCAGCCAGCTGCTTGTAAAAGTAAACAGTCTTTATTTCCTTTTTCAAAATCAGTAAAATAAAACCGCTTTTCTTCAGCAAGAGAAATACTAAGAGGCCATCATTCTGGTATAACAAAAACAACATAATAGTTCACCTGCGATATACAAGTTCTACACTTGTATATCGCAGGTGAGGGGGTGCCCATTTATTTCAGGGTATTGCAAAGGACGGAGGAGCTCAACAAAACTGTCTCAGTCTCCAGATAGTCCACACTTTCTCACAGCTGTGAACCACGCCACACTACCTCACAGGTTTTGACACCTTTCTGCCCCTTTTCAACCTTTCCTTTCTGGTGAATTAACCCTTTCAGGACCAAAGTTCAGGGTTTTGAGGCTATTTCACACAAAAGTCTCGCTGAACCTCTGAAATATGGGTCAAATGGACACCAGTCCAGAGAGTACTGTAAAAAAGGTCCTATTCCCTCCAGAAAACCTCACCCTGAAGGGGCGAGAACATGAACAGTGCCCCTTTAACCCCAGCTGGGCTATCCTGCACAACTTTTGCTCTTGATCTGATGCCCTGCCTGTCCGAGCCTGCATCTTCTGTTGCATGTTCAGCTATCAACACTTGCTGGCACTCATGGTCCCCCTGCCCCTCTGCACTTCAGTTGGGCCTGGACTGAAGAAACAAGAGAGTCCAACCTATTTCAGTCTCCTATCATGTATGTGACAGGTTCTGGTTCTTTTATTTGCCTACAATATCCAGTATGGGGAGGACCCTTCTTTTTACTACCACCCCCCCCCCCCCCACCCAAAAAAAAAGAGGACTACATAAGCTCTAAGATTGCTAGGTATGGCACAGAACATATCCATATTTTGGAGTGAAGGCTATTTTGTACTGGTCATGGATCAGTTACTGGGAGAATGGTAACAGATTCATCAAAGTGTTTTGTTACATAAATTTACATGCACTTGCATATACTCTTTATGTATCCACATTCCAATGTGTGCTGAAAGATTCACTATAGCAATGATCTTGTATAAATGTCTATATTATGTAGTTCAATTCAGGGTACATTTTTCTGCTTAATGGAAAGAAGATGAACACAAGATTGCTAGTGACAGTCTATTTTTGAATACTATGACGTGGTGATATCATAGAGGTAGAGGTTAAAGACATCATTTATGAGGAATCCTTGGAAATAATTACATCAAACGCTTTTCTTTTTAAGCGGGTTATAAAGCAGCAGATGGAAGTAAATGTGTTAACCATGAGAAAAAAAAAAAAGAAATAAATTTTGATAAATGATTCCATTGCATTGCTCAATTGATAAGCTATAGTGCTTGTTCACACTTTTCTGCCTATGAATATAAGCATGAAAAAATAAAACATGTGTTGGATCAATTTGATCTGATATAATTTTTTGCTATACCTCCAACATTTAATTATATATTTAAAGAATAAAATCTTGAACATTGACAACATATAGGGATTATAAAGTGAATCTGTCCATATCCAGCTATCCATTGTAAAATCTGGAAATCAATAGAGTGTCAATTATTCATAGGAAAAAGCTCATAAATTATTGTTGTGCCTATATGGCCTGCATTTAACATTTGTATTAGGCCCTATTTTAAACAGGGCCCCCAACAACCTTTTTAAAATGTAAAAATCAACACTAGAGTTTCATTTATTTGCAGAAAAAAGTCTGCAAAAGATTGTTATGCAGAGTTTCCCAGCATTATTTTTTTTTTTCACTTTAGCACTGGCCCTTTTGAACAGGCCACCAAACAGTAATTTTACAATCTAGATATACATTGCAGTATAATTTACTCACAGAAAAAATGCCCACAAAAATTGTTGTGTCTACATTTCTTGTATTATTTTTTTGCACTTAAGCCTCAATTTGAATGGGACCTCCAACAGCCATTTTTAAATATACAAAAACATTGCAGTCTCACTTTACAAAAAAAAAAAACACATTAAATATTTTAGTGATATTTTGATATTAATATTTTGCTTTTCAGCCCCAATTTGAACATGACCCCCAAAAGCCATTTTAAAAACTAGAAATCAACAACACAGTGTTATTTACTTGCAGAAAAAACATTTCAAATATTGTAGGGTTTACACTCACAGTATTAAAATATGTGTCCCAATTTAAACAAGTACCCAGATAGCAAGTAACTGTGCTGCAAGTTTGAAAATGACTTTCTAAGCTCTTGCTAGATTTGCCAGGCTGCACAAGTTTGTTACACAGTTTCAGCAAGTCTGCATTGCATGACTCCAGTTCAACTTTCTCTGCAAACATTCTGCAAGTCTGCTGCAAGTTCTGGTTCAGTTATGTTGTGTAATAGTCATCCCACCACAGGGGTCACTGTGGCTGAATTTTCATCATTGGTGTGTGTAAGGTTTTTCTTTAAATGATGCTGGGGCGTGGTATCCATGCGATCTGATATGGAGTTCCAAGAGGTAGAAATCAAGCAGTGACTAACCCCAATATCCCATTGGTGAAGCACAATTTGGAATGTTTTTTTTTTCTTTGTTTATATGCTAGCAGCTCACCTTAAACAAAGACCACAACAGGTCTAGTGGCGCTTTTAGGAGAGGAGAGGAATGTGATTTTCCATACAGGATCCATTAATTAAAGCCTTGTCAGACCAGCTGTGGATTTCTATGCAGGCGAGGAGAGGAGAGTGGAACGTGAACTGCCATTAAGGATTTGTATATCAAAGCGCACTAGACCTGTTGTGGTCTTTGTTTAAGGTGAGCTGCTAGGGCAAACTCCTGGTGGATGCCTGGATGGTGGGAACAATTGTGTTCACAACTTTCATGAACTGTTTTTTGAGCATGTAATATTCACATCTCATCAATTTTTAATGCACTTGCACTTTATTATTTGGGACATATTTTATTGATTTTTATGTAAAATCAGATGAATACCTGCTTTTGATTCAAGCACTTTTAGCACTGTTTTACATATTGTTGCATATTATTGTATTTTTTTGTTGTTTTTTAAATTGGGGATAGTCATTTATGCATATTTGTCTTTTTTTGCTGTTTACCCTCTCTCTTCACATAGTATCGCATATTACTACAATTTTTGTTTTGTGTTTTTTGTATCATTTTTTATTGTTTTTGAGGCTGTTCTTTTTCATATTATAAATGTTCTTTTTTATGTTTTGTTAAATGTTCACCCTAATAAAAAAATAACTAAGATGTAATCCAGTGTTATGTATTGATTTTATTCAAATATTTGAATGGTTTTTATAAAGATCAGTTTTGTCTTAATGCACTATTCAGTGAACTGAGGTACATTTTTTTTTTTTTTTAGGGAAATGGTAAAATATAAGCCAAAAAAGCTGAGCTAAAAATATTTCAATGAGACCTTTTTCTTTTTTTTTTACTTCAGCCACTTTGCCTTAGATTTTTGCAATTTTTCTGACAATTCACCTCTTTTAACTTATTAGTGAATAGACCCGATACAAACAGACACTTATGCCCCGTACACACGGTCGGACATTGATCGGACATTCTGACAACAAAATCCTAGGATTTTTTCCGACGGATGTTGGCTCAAACTTGTTTTGCATACACACGGTCGCACAAAGTTTTCGGAATTTCCGATCGCCAACCACGCGTTCACGTACACCATGTACGACGAGACTAGAAAAGGCCAGTTCAGAACCAAGCGCGGCACCCTTTGGGCTCCTTTTGCTAATCTCGTGTTAGTAAAAGTTTGGTGAGAGACGATTCACGCTTTTTCAGACTCGTGGCTTTCAGATCGTTTTCTGCGGTCCAGTTTGTGCTTGTGGGTTTGTATCTGCTCTTCAGTGCGTGCAGTCAGTTCGTATTGGAGTTTTCTGTGCCATCTTGCCCGCTCGTTGCTGTTTTTCAGGTCGCTCTTCACAGGCCTTGCTGTTCTTCAGTGCGTTCTGTTACTTCGTTCTGAGCAGCTGACCGTTTTCTAGCCATGTTGCGTATACGTGCTCCTCGTAGAGTTCGTGCTGTGTGGGGGCTTGGTGTTGGGGTCCTGACCTTGACACAAGTCCAGTCCATGAACAGGGTGGGGAGGAGTTCATGGACCAAGAATTGGTTGCTTCAGCGTGACCAGTTCTCTCATATGCCTTTGCTCCGTGAGATCCGTGAGAATAATCCTGATGATTTCAGGAACTTTCTCAGGATGACAGACCCCATATTTCACTGTCTGCTGGCTTAGCTGACCCTCTATATCAGCAGGCAGGATATATGCATGAGGCAAGCCATCACTCTGGAGCAGAGGCTCGTCGCTACCCTGCGGTACTTGGCGACAGGGAGAAGCCTGCAGGACTTAAAGTTCTCAACAGGCATCTCCCTCCAGGCTCTGGGGATCATTATCCCAGAGACCTGTTCTGCCATCATCCAGGTCCTGCAGAAGGAGTTGTTAGGTGCGATTCTAAGTTAATCGCTTTCCTCTTTGTACTGCTGATTTCGGATCTTATACTCTTATAGAAATGAGACACAGAAAACTTCTCTGTAGTTCAGTTCTGAGCATGTGCACCTCGTCACACTGCTGCTGCTGCTGCTGCTGCTGAAATCTTTATTCTTGCAAAGCTTTTATACAATACAGAAAGATGACGCATAAGCTTCTGTGTTTTAACAAATTACCAAAAAAAGATAAAACACCCTCTTTCTGTCACAAGATGATTAAGAAATACATCTTTCTGTCACAGGATGATTGCAAATAGAGGAAAGCGGAACCCATACAGTTTCTATTACAACATCTCCTAGTTTTTACTAAAACATTGAAACAAATAAGTGGAACTCTGACTCTGATCTTATCAATTTCCCCCTTTGACATCATCCTTCTCCAAACTCTGGGTCCTCAATCATGAGTGATAGTCAGTATTTTCCTGAGTGCTTTCCCTGACCGCGGGTTGTCAGAGGAGAACAGGTCTTCTTCTGCTATTCTCATCCCCCAAGTCCGTACCAACATCTCATGGATGAAGAGAATCAAAGAGAAGGGTGACGTCAACTTTCCCTTAACCATAACCCAGAGTCAGATTTCAATACCTGCCTCTCTCCAGTCTCTTAGCTCTTGATCGTATCTTCCGATATACACAGATATTTATAACTGTCATTATAGTAAATGCAAGCATAAGTATTAATATAGGACTCAACATCCAATTAAGTATAGAAGTGGCTGTAGGGGACCATCCACTGAAAACATTGTACCAGTGATGTGTGGTTTCATCTCTTATTTGTGAGGATAAATGTATTAATTTCCCTTTATCTATAACCGCAGATATTAGATTATTTTGAAGGGTGTGTTCTTGTGTCTCTATGTGTTTTCTAAGTATTTCGGACTCATTTAAGATTTGCCGTAAGGGCTCTAGTGATATCATAAAAGGTGTAGTATCAGTAAGATTATCTACCGTCCATTCTTGGTTAAATATTCTATGTGCATCTGGTTCAAAAAGGAAAGTTTCATTCTGCCATTTAAGCATTTTAACATTCTTTACGCATCCTGAAAAAGGGGCCGTTTTATTTAAACTTTCCATAGTTTCCTGATCATTTGTAACTAAACAAATATGTTGTGGTCCTATCTCCATAAATCTGTTTCCTACACTTACTGGTAATCTCTGAAACCTACATATGTTAGATTGATGTTTCAATAAGCAAGGTTCATAGACTGGAGAACTTCTTCCACAAACCATTCCCTTATTAGTTTTAGCACATAGACTTAGATCATGAGTCATGTTTTGTGTATCTACATAGTGTCCATAAATCTCAGGGTACCAAAATTCAGGTAGATCCTTTCCTATCAGGAGTGGCATCACTATTAACTTACACATTACCTGGACCTCCTCCACTTTGTATACATCAAACCTTCCAGCACACCATCTTTCCTCACATTCAACTTCTTTTCCTGGTACTTCAAACCATGTACTTTCTAAATTTAAACCCTTGAAATAGTTCATCCAAGTGTGATAATTCCCTAATCGTAGCTCATCTCGAGCTCTATTAATTTGAATGTGATAAGATAGTGTAGAAAAAGCACATTGAGTAATGTTTATGAACTTCTGATTTACTTTCCACAACTCCAGACTGGCTAGTGCTGTGTGATTAACCATAATATTGAGATATTTAGTTAATTGTACCTGGCTAATTTGTGTTTCGAATGTTGTAGGTAACCATTTGCTTGTGATTATTAAACTATCAGCTATGTGACTTCCTGCATGTTTCCACTTATTTTGTATCATTTCCATCTGTATCCCATTCATTACTCCCATTCCGGTTCCTGCAGCCCCGAGAACTGTATCATACCATTCTCGGCGATACCTACATTGTGGTAGCTGGGGAAAAGTTACATTAAATTTGATTTTTGTTTTCTGTTGTGATACCGAAACATTTATGCAAGATCTAGAAATAGGAGTTAATACAGAGGATTCGAAGATGGTGGGTAGAGCGTCCTCTATCTTTATATCGAAACCATAATGTTGCCATTGTATATATCCTCCTGTTGTGTTGTCCCATTTCCTTACTGGTACAAAATACCATGCTGTACAAATATAAGTTGCAGATTGATTGGTACTAAGAGGACCTATTAGATTGAATTGCCCACTTCCCCTTGCTGGTCTAGGACCTTTTCCCTTCTGTGCTGTCTCGTATTCTTTTGAATTCGGAGTTCTAAGTAACTGTAGTAATTTGTCTTTTACTTCCCTCCATGTTTCAGATGGACCAAACTTATGACATTTATGCGGTGTGTTATTAAAGGGCCATGTTAAATTGTCCCTCCAATGGAAAGTTATGTTTACTTGTGCTTGTGATTTGGCTTTTATCCACACTACTGGTGAATCCATATTGTGCATCATGTAAAAAGGACCCTCCTGCCCTGACACAGTGAAATTTCCTACCGTATACCATTCGTAGTAAGGATATTGCGTTATACTCTTATCCTGATTTACCCATCTAAGATCAGCACTGTTTTCATGAACTGTTACATTGATACCGGGAGTTCATGTGTAAACAAACATTTGAGAACATTCAAGCACTATTATCATAGTTAGAAGGATCATCATTCTGTTTTTCTCGGTTCAGGACTCTTTTTGCAGTGTGATGCCTGGATCCAGGCTGCTTTTCCCTCCAACTTGACCGATGTGGGAGTGGTCAGCAGTACTTGATATGGTCCTTCAAACCGTGGCTCTAAAGCTCTTCTTGTATGTTTCTTTACATAGACCCAATCTCCGGGGCTCAGCGAATGAGTACCTGCTATAGAGTTGGGATCTGGAAGGGAAGAATACACATTCTTGTGGACCTTGGTTAGATGCTGTTGTAATTGTATCACATATGCAGTCAAACTATCACATTGCAATTGCATACTCTGTGGAAAGTATAAACATAATCTAGGTGCATTCCCAAAAAGTATCTCATATGGAGACAACCCCGTTTTTCCTGTTGGGGTATATCTTATGGAAAACAAAGCCAAAGGCAGGCATTCTGGCCATGGCTTGTTTAACTCTTGCATGGCTTTCTGTATTTTTAGCTTTATTGTCCCATTTACTCTTTCTACTGACCCTGAACTCTGTGGGTGATAAGGGGTGTGGAAACTCTGTTGAACCCCTAACATGGTCATCACATTCTGCATTACTTCACCTGTAAAGTGTGTCCCCCTATCTGATTCAACTGTATCTGGTAGCCCAAACCTTGGTATCAACTCAGTGATCAGTTTCTTAGCTGTGGCTTTTGCCGTGGCTGATTTTAACGGGTAGGCTTCTGGCCAACTTGAAAATAAATCGATGCACACAAGTACAAATTCAAAGGGGCCACTTTTTGGCAGCTGTATGTAGTCAATTTGCAGCCTCTGAAAGGGGTATTGGGCCCGAGCTTGGTGTTTTCGTGGCGTTTTTACCTTTTGTCCTGGATTATTCAGGAGACAGATTTGGCATGCTGCACAGTAGTTTTTGGCCATACTACTGAATCCTGGTGCAAGCCATCCTTGGTCCACAATTCTATACATGGAATTGGAACTGACATGGGTAGGTAGGTGGATTGCCGTGGCCATGGCTGGGTACAGAGAGGCCGGTAGGCATACTTTACCTCCTGCCCTCCATACATTGTCAGGATCAATTTGGGCTCCCATCCTTACCCATTTGTCCCTTTCACTGTCTGCCGCTTGCTCCTGTAGCTTGCTCAACTGTTGCCATGAAAGCTTTGCTGTACTTACCTCTGCCACTGCCACCGCCTCAGGGTCCATCTCCTTCTGGGCTGCCTGTTTCGCAGTTAAATCTGCAAAGGCATTTCCTTTTGCTTCCCTTGTCTTTGCACTTGTGTGTGCCGCTACCTTCAAGATGGCTACCCTTTTAACTTTTTGAAGATGTGTCAAAACCCTTTTTATTCCTTCTGCATGCTTTACTGGTGTACCTGCTGCTGTCAGATACCCTCGAGCTCTCCATATATGGCCGAAATCGTGCGCTACGCCATAAGCGTAGGCAGAGTCAGTGTAAATATTTCCTTCTTGTCCTTGCAAATATTCTAAAGCTTGTTCTAAAGCTTTTAATTCTGCTTCCTGTGCTGACATGTGGGCTGGTAAGGGCTGTGCTTCAATCACCTGTGTATCAGTTACTACTGCATATCCTGTGTGATATCTTCCTTTATCATCAGCAAATCTGCTGCCATCTATATACAAAGTGTGCTCAGCGTCTAAAATTGGTGTATCTAAAACATGAGGGAACCCCATTGTCTCTTGTTCCATGAGCTGAAAACAGTCGTGCTCAACTATCTCTTTAAACAGAAGAGTGTCAGTTTCCTCATCTCCTTCCTCCTTATTCCCCCTTGTCAAATCTGGTGACTGAAGAGGTAAGAAGGTGGCCAAATTTAAAGTTGTACAGTGCTGAAAAGTGACATATGGAGGTAAAAGTAAAGTACACTGTAACCTTAGTTGCCTAGCCATTGAAATGTGTTTGGGCTGTACTTGAGACAAGATTGCATGTATGTCATGTGTGGTGTGCACTACAACTGGATTGTCTAGAAGAATTTCTGATGACTTATCTATGATTATTGACACCGCTGCTACCGCCCGTACACAGAACGGTGAACCTCTGGACACTGGATCTAGTGCTGCTGAGAAGTAAGCAATGGGCCTTTGTTTTATATGTGACTGCGTCAAAATTCCTGTCGCGTGTCCGGTGATCTCAGCAATGTATAGATGGAATGTCTTAGTATAATCGGGGATACCGAGAGCCGGTGCAGAAATCAACAACTGTTTTAAAGTGATAAACGACTCATAAGCTACTTCTGTAAGGATATACGGTACGATTTTCAAACAATCGTATAATGGCTGCATCAAAGAGCTAGCGTGGGGTATCCATTGTCTACAATATGACACGATACCTAGAAACATACGCAATTGTTTGAAATTTCATGGGGGTAAAATTCCCTTTATCGCCTGTACTCTCTCGTCTGTGAGATGTCTTGTTCCTTGTGATATGCAATGTCCTAAGAAGACAACTTTTTCCTGACACACTTGTAACTTTTTCCTGTTAACCTTGCAACCCTTTTTTGTCAGGAATTGCAAAAGTGCCAAAGTGGCATGGAGACATGTTTCCCTATCTGGACAGCATAGCAATAGGTCATCCACATATTGTAGCAATACACAAGAGTCTGGAGGCAACCATTCCTCTAGCACTGTTTGTAGAGCCTGAGAATAGAGGGTGGGCGAATGCGCCATTCCTTGCGGTAAGCGTGTCCAGGTTAGTTGTTTATTTTTGAAGGAGAATGCGAACCATAGTTGGCATTCTTCCGCCAATGGTACAGAAAAGAAGGCGTTAGCCAAGTCTATTACCGAAAAATGTGTACTGGTGGATGGCACCTGTGACAACAGTGTGTGGGGGTTTGGTACTAAAGGTGTCATGGGTGCCAAGATTTTATTCACTGCCCGCAAGTCCTGTACCATTCTATATTTGACTTGACTGTCAGTGCCGGGCTTCTTTTTCACTGGATACAAGGGAGTATTAGCGGGTGATTTTATTTCCTTCAATGCCCCCGCTTTAAGCAGGGATTGTATTTGTGTAGCTATAGCTGCTTCCAGTGGCGCACTAAGGGGATATTGTTTCAACTGGGGTAGGACGGCACCTGGAATCAACTGCAATTTAACTGGGGAAACAGGTAGTAAACCAACATCTGCTTGATGACTTTCCCACAAATCTTCTGGGAGTGTCTGCAGAGCCTGATATATATCTGGAGGAGGGTGACACAGAATTTCGGGTTCCTCCTCAAATATTGGATCACATTACACGTGTTGAGGTGTTGTTCCTCATCTATCGTTAATGTTACTGTATCATCTGTATGATATGCAATATTGGCTCCCAATTTTTGTAAAATATCTGCTCCCAGCAGATTTGTTGGTGCTCCCCGTGATATTAAAAACCGAGAAAGAAAAATCCTATTTCCAACTTTAACCTTTAGGGGCTTTGTCAGGGGAGCGTCAGATAAAATTCCATCATACCCTGTAATTAATACTGTTTCAGTGGACTCCTGGCCGGGCCGTATCACCGAGTCTGAAAGCAGGGAGCACGAAGCTCCGCTGTCCACTAAACATGAGATGTTTTTATTGTTTATTTGTATTGGGATGTGTAACATTTTTGTATGTGATTTTCCTAAGACAGGAGCGAGTCATGCCCTCTGATCCTCCGATAGATTAGGAGGCCCGGAGGCCTGCCTAGATCCATATCTAGTATCAAACCTGGCTGGAGATGAAAAGTCGTCTCCTTCATCTCTCATTCTTTTCCTACAATTGCGTTTCACGTGGCCAATTTTGTTGCAGTAGTGACAAGTCAAAGGTTTTCGATACTGTCCTCTTTCCCTATCATGTGGGGTGGTAATGACATTAACTGTAGGGTGTCTTCGGGTTTTCGTCTCTACCAGGTCAGCCTCTATTCCCTGTGCTTTTTGCAACAATGTTCCTCTATCTCTAGTTGCTCTCCACTCTGGTGTACAGGCTTTCAGTCTTTCACTTATCTGTGGAATTAATCCTTCCATAAATTGTCTATTGAAGGCTCGGATCGTAGTTGGCTGAGCCAAATCCAATCATTCATCTGCCATCATACTTTCCATAGACAAGTAAAAGTCCGATGCAGTCTGTCCTGGAGTTTGTTTCATGGGTGATATGGACCCTCTCTCTATTTGTTTTGCCGTACAGAAAGCTTCCAACCTAACAACAAATGGGGCCCTTGAATCTATGTGTCTGACGTGTCCTGCATGTAGGTTGCCGTCCCCATCAACCTGGTCTATAGGTCGGTGTGGACCTACTTCTGTCATAAATTGCTGAAACAGAGTAGGAGTCATTTTATGTCTACACAAATCTTCCCCATCTTGCCATGTTGCATCATGTGTATACATCAACTGTCTTACAAATCTACAAAACGCGGCTGGTTTCGCTACTGGGTCTGGGGCATTCTGTATTAGTGCCATAAGGGCGTCTGGTGACCATGGTGCCCAGGTCCTTATTTGCATCCTACGAGTAACAGTAGGTGGGGCACCCGGGTGAGCGGCTTGTCCAAATTCTGGATTATTTACCTGTACAATGTGTGTATCAGTGCGTACGGGGGCTACAGTTTCTGGATGAGGTTTTTGTGCCCCACAATGCACACATTCTATTGCCCATTCTGGGTTTTGCGCTCCACAAACCTGAAAAACCCATCCCCTGCCTTGGAGTGAAGGATATATCTTATGTGGTTTATGTTCTATGTCAGTGTATGGGGGTGGGATGGCTGAGCTGGGGTCAACCAGAGCCTCAGCATTTTTTGTTCTCCTATCCTTCATGTCCCAACCATCACAATCTAGGTTATATTTCCACCCCTCTTCTTTCGCTCTATTAGAGACCTTAATTAAGCATTGAACCTGATGCATCCATTGCTTCTCCAACACCTCTCCTTGTCTGTCCCTTTTTATTTCCTTCCACACGTCTGGGTCTAAACCCGCTGCTCCTTTTACTTTGAATTTATGAAGTATGGTTTTTAAATTTCGTGCTTCATCTGTCCCATATATGTTCTTAATTATCTGCGGCACCGTATAGTGAGCCACAGTTCCTTGACTGGGTTTTGTATACCTCTGACCCATTCTAACAGTTCGTGCCTAGGTAGCGTGTGGGACACTGTTATATGTCCCAAAATAAAAAAGAAAAAAGTGTGAGCGGGACCCTACAACAGTTCCTCGTTGCCTTCCTCCTAGGGTGCTAGAATACTAAAAACCTCTCCGGGATGAGATTTCTGAAATCAAATTACTTTATATGCTAGCCAACTAACAAATATTATAACCAGAATGGCGGCTACAACATATACAAGCATTCCTTTAAGTGGCCAGGTATCCGACTAGATCTCCGGGCTTATGGAGACCTTATTCCCCCCCGTATCTGGGATCCCTCTCGTGCACTCTTATCCCTGCTTTATGGAACAGACAGGGCTTATACTCTCAACCAGTCTTATGGTTTATGACTTAGATGTGAAGTTTAAGCATAGGCGTGTGACACCCCCCCCCCGAAAGGGCGCTTTCACTTACCTAGTTCGGCAATCCTCCTTCTAATTCATACCATCCTAAACATGGCTCATTCTTTCACCCAACATGGACAGACAACAAATTATCAGCAGAACAAAGGATTTATCTACAGCAGTTCAGAACTCACCCCTACAGAGGCTGCAGCTTGCTTTATGGGCACACTGCATGGAGAACCGTTTCTGACAGAACGGCTGAAGGCACAAATCAGGGAAGCACAGAATATAAGAAGAAATAAAGCTTTCTCTTACCTGCGCAGGTTTTTAATCTGTGGTTCCCGGAATGCCTATTCCTTTTGTTCCGTCAGCCTCGTTCGTCCACCTCTTGTAGTTTCAGTGGTGAGTCCCTGTTCGGGCGCCAAAAATGTTAGGTGCGATTCTAAGTTAATCGCTCTCCTCTTTGTACTGCTGATTTCGGATCTTATACTCTTATAGAAATGAGACACAGAAAACTTCTCTGTAGTTCAGTTCTGAGCATGTGCACCTCGTCACGCTGCTGCTGCTGCTGCTGCTGAAATCTTTATTCTTGCAAAGCTTTTATACAACACAGAAAGATGACACATAAGCTTCTGTGTTTTAACAAATTATCAAAAAAAGATAAAACACCCTCTTTCTGTCACAGGATGATTAAGAAATACATCTTTCTGTCACGGGATGATTGCAAATAGAGGAAAGCGGAACCCATACAGTTTCTATTACAACATCTCCTAGTTTTTACTAAAACATTGAAACAAATAAGTGGAACTCTGACTCTGATCTTATCAGAGTATATGAAGGTAATATTTTTATCCTTTTATATCACATTTTATTGTATTGAATGTTTGCTAATATATTGTATTTCTTTCCTCATTCCCTAATTACCATGATTGTAATATGCTGTGAATGTCCCCTTTGTCCTTATGCATGCTGGATTTTTATGTAATTATTTTTTTGTCCTTCATACATATTTGCCTTCACTTACCTCCCCAGCATGCTCTCCTGCCCTATATTCACCTCATGTAGTCACTTAACAATGTATTTTATCAGCTACATAGTAGTGTTTTACCCCAAACAACCCCTAAAATGTTTAGAAATGTGATTTGTGCTTTAAATTCAGGCAGAGTGCCAGAGGCTTTTTTTGTAGTGTCACCAAATCATTTTTATTAACCCTCCCTCCCCCCAACTGCTAAGTCAGCTGATCCCAATTCTCTATCTATCCTCAATCATCTATCTGCTGACTTTGCCAAACCCATACACACTATACCCACCTCTTTTGTGGTCAGATGTATGGATGAATTCCCCAAAGCATGTAGTGCAAGGGCCTGCCTGTATACTTTCAAATGGTAATGTTTAAAGTTTTTGTATACTATTACTATCTTGATAGGTAATAGCAGAATGTCCAAATGTGCTCAAATGTGTACAGTGTGTATTTATATCTTTGTATTATGACACTTCTTACCTGTCCAGTGGGCTGCCAATAGTGTAACTAAGGAGGGGCTGTTCCAAGTAATACCCTGTATTTAGGCATTCATCTCTCAATGAAGTGGAGAGGGTTACCTGTCCAAGATTCCCCCCCCTATAATGTTAGAAATGGCCCATGAGGGGGGGGGGAATATGATAGGTGTACCTTATACTTTGGTGTTGTAAAATTCCCCTTCATAAATGTTATCTGGATGTTGGCCAAGAATGTTTGTGTCTAATCTGCTTTCCATGTTTATGTGCAAAAATACTAATTTTTTTGGTTTTCCTCAACAGTTTCCTTCCACGTCACAGGAATGGCAGACTGTGGCCTCCCACTTTGCCCAGCGGTGGGACTTTCCTAACTGCGGAGGGGCAATTGATGGGAAACACGTCCACATCGTCCCACCACCCAACTCGGGGTCGTACTATTATAATTACAAAGGGTTCAATAGTATTGTGATGTTGGCGGTGGTGTCAGCTAATTACGACTTCCTGTATGTGAACGTGGGGAAGAATGGCCGGATGTCTGATGGTGGAGTCATCGCCCAGACGGAGTTTTACAGACATCTCCAGAATGGCAGCTTGGACTTTCCACCTCCAGAAGACAATGTGGAAGGACTCCCATTCGTCTTTGTTGCGGATGAAGCATTTGCGCTGGGGGACCATCTTATGCGGCCATTCCCGATGAGGACCCTCACCCCGGAATAGAGGGTTTTTAATTACCGGCTGGCCAGAGCCAGAAGAGTGGTGGAGAACACATTTGGAATCATGGCCAGCCGGTTCCGCCTATTTCTGACACCCATCCATATGGCGGAGTATAAACTTAATCATATAATCCTGGCGTGCGGTGTTCTACATAACTTTTTACGCCAACATTCTGCCAACTATGCTGGCTCAGTTGGGCCTGAGGCCGGAATTCTACATGAAACAACCCTGACGGCGCTTGAAAGTGGCCGTCCTGGCTTGCCCTCCCTGAGTGCCCGTGATGTCCGGTTAAGATACCTTGAGTTCTTTGCGGGTGGGGGGCCATCAATATGCCAGACAATTTGTGAAGCCTTTATCAAATAAAAAAAAGCTAATCTTTGGTGACATTTACTGCTTCTGTTTGTTTTAGCTGACCCTGACAGCAATGTGTGGAGTCCTGAAAATGGCGTGATTGTGTAACCTTATACAAAGCACTGTTGGGTGTTATTTACTAAAGGCATAGACACTTTGCCCTACAAGTGCACTTGAAACTGCACTGAAACTGCACTTGTAGTGCAAAGAGGATTTGCCCTTAGGAAATAACCCCATTTTCACAGAAAGCCGAAATTACATCACCACAAAAGTGTTGTAGCGTTGAGAAAATAATCCACACATTCTTGAAAACAGTCTTTTTAATACCTGCACAATCACATGTGCATTTAAAACAAACCAACATGTTTGTTGTATAACAATTTTTGGGGGGGCATTATAAAAAATATAAATGTCCATTTAAGATAAAACAGGCATGTGTAAAACCAACAAGAAAGATACAAATCTTGAACTTACAGAGTTCACATTTGGTAGAACTTGAAGGCAATATCAGACATGAGTATTTAGGAACTGTGTTTGATATTGCGTTCAGATGGGGTGAAGTCACCCCAGGAAAAGCCAAATTTGGAAGATGCACACAAATTTCCCAATGTCAACATGTGCAAGCTGCCATCACGGGGGATCAAGGGACGTGTTTTGGGGGAGAAACCCCTTCCTCTCAGCTACTTTATTATTGAGGAAGGGGTTGCACCCCCCAAAATGCCTCCATTGATCTCCCGTGATGGCAGATGGCACATGTTGGCACACTGTGTGCATCCTCCAAATTTGACTTTTCTAAAAATCGCTAAAACATTTTTAACATTGTAGCACACAAAAAAACAAAGTGTTTTGGTGGGGTTTTAAACTCGCCCCAAAACATCAATGATGTTTTTATTTTTTTGAATAACATCATTGATGTTTTTCTTGAGGTTTTCCAATTGTAAATTACACCCCATGATCTCCCCGATCAGGATCTGGGCACTTTCTGATGTGAAAGAATCTGGATCCACGATCACCTAAAAAGAGAGAAACCAAACAAAAACAGGTATCAAAAATATGCCGGCATCCATCTCTTACCTGAGCCTGTGGTCGCAGACACTCACCTGTTGTGGTGACAATTTCCACCACGTCTTCTTCCTCCTGCACTTCTTGGGTTGGGGGTATTTCCTCTTCTTCCAGAGGTGGGGGGTCTGTGGTCTCCTCGGATGAGGGGTGTCCTCCGAGTCTTTTCTCCCCTATGTAAAACAAAAATGGTATACTTAGCACACAGATATTTGATGGCAGAACTATAAATAGGAAACATTGCTTGGAAGTGGGGTACAATTGTCTATTTTGCCAGAGTTCCAAAATGTAGCATTTTCAGTGTCCTTTGTCAAGCTGCAATACTTTACCTGTTTGGTACAAGCTTCCCAGATGGAGTCACCCCTATAGTATACACTGGAGCACCTGTGTGGCCCCCCTAATAAAAATTGTGTTCTGGGGTCCCCCAGCATACAGATGTGTAAGCAGCTGCTGAGTGTCCTCTCCTTACACAGAATCTAGTTTGCATTTCATTCTAGTAACAAAGCCATCTACACAACCAAATTAGTTTCATACAAGTAGGGCGTAAAAAAATGTGGCCAAATGCATATGGCCAAAACAATGGTGTTTTATAGGCCGAAACGTTTGATATGAACGAATAATGTGCCCATGAACATGAAAGTTGCCATTTTAAAATGTACACTTTTAAGAAAAGCACATGGAGCAGCACGAACGTAATAAACACAAAAAGAATAGGAACACAGCACAACTACTTACTTTTTTGCAGCACTCTCCGGATCTTTCTGTACTGCTCGTGTTCTTGTAATTTGAGGTCCGACCATCGCTTCCTGAGCTGATCTTTCGATTGACGTACCCCGAAATGCCGGTGCAGACTTTTGACCACTTTTGCCATGATCTTGGCCTTTCTGACATTGGGGTTGGGGTAAGGTCCATACTTCCCATCATAGTCGGCCTTCTTTAGGATGTTGACCATCTCCAACATCTACCCAAAGGACATATTTGAGGCCTTAAATCTCCTTCTGGATTGGGACGTGTCCGGATCCGGGCTTTCCTCCTCCTCCTCATTCCTGTAATTAGCACGCACCTGCTGTGTATCCGCCATGTGCTCTTCCCCCACTGCGCAGAACAAAAAGGGGCGGGGAATAGACTAGAAAGAACGTCAGGGGCGGGTGGAGTTACACGCATGCGCAGTGTGTATAAAGCGTAACACGCGTGTGTATTACATACGATCTGTGAGCGGAGGAAGGAGCATCGGAGGCGCCGATCGTGATAACGAAGGTAAGATCTAAACTTGGGCCTATACAGCTTCGAAATTGAAGCCTATATTGTAACAAGATTAGGAGAGTTTGGCCTGACCTTAGGGTTTGTCTTGTGTTGTGTCTTGCAGAGAAAATGGATGGCTTCAATGACCACAACTTCCTCCCCCTGTTCATAGACAAATACAGGGAGCTGCCCTGTCTGTGGCAGGTGAGACACCCCCATTATAATAATAAACAAAAGAGGCAGGCAGCGCTGGAGAAACTGCTGGAGTTGGTGAAGCCGGTGGTCCCCACAGCAACCATCCCTTATTTAAAAGCCAAAATTGGTGGCCTGAGGAGCACTTATCTTAGGGAGCGCAAGAAAGTCACAGATTCCCAGAGGTGCGGAGCTGCAGCAGATGACATTTATGTCCCCAGGCTGTGGTGCTATGAGAGACTGCGATTTCTGTCAGATCAGACTGAAGTCAGGGAATCCCTCTCCACTCTTCCTTCCACTCTTCCTTCCACCCCAGCTGAGGCTTCCGATGTCCAACCTGGGCCTTCCAGCCAGGAAGAAGTGGAGGAGCCCAGCCCATATTTGTTAACATTCAATTTGCAACAGTCAGGAGGTGAAAATTGTGTGTGATTGATGAATAAAAAAATAAAACTATGTCCCTTTTTCATACACAGGAAGACGTCAGCCAGGAGGAGGTTGTGGAATGTGGCAGCCAGGAGGAGGCGGGGCTAAGTTGCAGCCAGGAGGAAGCGGGGCTAAGTGTCAGCCAGGAGAAGCCTGGGACAAGTCGAAGCCTGACCGAATTGCAGGTTCCTCCCCTCCGCCTTCCATACAAAAGAGCGAGGAAGGGGAGTCACGTTCAGGATTCTGCACTCAGGCTAATTCAGGAGGCTTCTGCGTCCCTCAGAGCCTTACCCACTCCTGAAGAGGCCTTTACCTGCATGGCTGCCACCAAACTGCAGGGCATGCAGGAGGGCAAGACCTCATGTGTGAGCAACTTATTTATAAAGTCCTAACTAAGAGGGTGAGTGGCGAAATCACACCCAAGACCAACGTGATTGAGTTAGACCATCCTCCTCCTCCTCCTCCTCCTGCTGCCACAACTCCACCACCACAGCCACAGTGTGGAAGGAAGCGTGGAAAGACGACCAGAGAGTGATGGCCCTGGGTTCAGTCTGGTCTGACAAAAGCTTCAGTCTCTTGTATGACCACAGCCTGGGGACACAGATGTCATCTGCTGCTTTCTGGGACTTCTGGAACTAGACTGCACTCCGTTAGATAAGGACTCCTCAGGCCACCAATTTTGCTTGAAAATAGTTGATGTGTGCCCTGGGGTCCAAGGCTTCACCCATTTCTGCTGTTTCTCCAGCATTGCCTCCCTCTTTGTTTAGTTGTGAGCCCTTAATAAATGATTTTTTGGGGAAAATTATACTCTCCTATGTGTGTTTTCATCCAAAAAGGACAGTTTGTTGGTGAGGATTCAGGTACATTTCTAAAGTACAATGTGAAATTAACAAGACAACAACACCAAACAATCTCCCACAGATTAAATAGAACAACATATCAATGGTGTTGTGGTAACTTGACACACAAAACACACACAAAAATATTCTGGAGTAAAAAAAAAATACAATAAAACAAAGATCAGCCTTGAAAAAAAAGGACAAACCAAAAAAAAAAAAGAATCTGCCTTAAAACCTAAAAAAAAAATTCCATCACAAAAAAAATACTGTCAGATGTGACAAATCTAAATATATTAAGGTAATCCCGCTAAATAATAAAGAAGTAAGTTTGTGAGAAGTCTGTGTGAATATGATCAGCAAAACTACTTCATTCTTCTCACATTATAAAGAAGAAGAGAGTGCACTGTATTAAACCATTTTTAACATTGCACCGTGACAAAAGTGTTGTATCCATTGCGAACGCTACGTTTACCAGACCGAGCTGTTCCGTCTCGGAATTTCTTCTGAGCATGCGTGGCACTTTGTGCATCGGAACAGGCCACACACGGTCGGAATTGACGCAATCGGATTTTGTTGTCAGAAAATTTTATAGCCTGCTCTCAAACTTTGTGTGTCGGAAAATTCGATGAAAAATGTCCGATGGAGCCCACACACGGTCGGAATGTCCGACAACACGCTCCGATCGGACATTTTCCATCGGAAAATCCGACCGTGTGTACGGGGGATAAGACAAACAAGAAAAACTTGTGCCAAAGATATTAATGAAAGATTGAGGGATTAAAAAAGATTGCTGCCACCTTAATACAGGTGAATCACCCACATAGGTATGTGTAGCCTATTGCATTAGGGTGCGCACCCCAAAGATCAAACACACATGTGTGTGTGATATATATAACATATACATACACATACAGACACACTCTTATGGTAGAGCCGGTACAGTGAAAGGAGTTTGGTAGCGCTTCATGAATGGCAGAACTGGTCAGAGGGAGATATTTGCCATCTCCCTGCCTGCACATAGAGCGATAATGCTAATGTGCTTGGGGTGATTAGGGTGTGCCCAGGCACACCTGGCACACCCCCTGTGCATGCCTATGATCACCAGTTAATTGGCAAGAAAAAAGAAGCAAGCAGCGCAAATCTGGTGATAGTGAACCCACTGCTATTAATCTAATCCCTTACTGTACACATGAAATGCATTCAATCCATCATGTATAATGATAAACTCTGTGTCATACTCATTGCATAAAATAATTCACCTATCATACAAAAATTGTTTCTATGAAACAAACCAAGTGCAAATGCTGTTTAAAAAAAAGCGCAAAAGAAAACACTGTGTGCTGGGGGCGTGGCCGGACGAGATACAGGGAGGACGTGTGGACGCTGTGCTCCGTCCAGGCAAATAACATCCACTGCCATCCCTGCCTCATCTATCCTAGAGGATAGGATATCTACAGCTGGAAATAACCTAGACCCTCTCCGCTACAGATCAGGCCAGATCTCAATTGAAACCAAGCCAAGTCTGGCATTTCTGGGCCTACTGCCTGTCCTGCTCTACGATCTCCCGCCGCCATATTGGGGCCTACAGCTCGTCTGGAGCCTGCCACTTTCCAACGCTGCGGACCGGGAGATAAGCACAGGCCTTGATTGGGATCCCCTACCAGGGACGTCCGGGACGCCATCGGGGAGCGCTGGATGCCCGCACACTGGAGGAGAGCCGAACAGGACCTCTTCCCTTCATCTCTGATCCCCACACGGCCTGCCGCCATTCCTAGGCCTATCATCCGGATACCTTCAGCCCTGGACTCTGTAAGTAAAAGGGCACTCGCCTGATCCTTCCTCCGCTATTGCCCTCCACAGTGTCTGACCCCCAGAGACCCTATCTTTATGTCCTAAAGGTCCGATTCGGGCCTGTGAGGAGTGGCACTCATCTGACCGGCCTCTGCTATTAGGAAAGACCACGGCTCCGGCCTAGTTTTGGAAGGCGGCGGCCATCTTGGTACTCCAAGTACCCCTCCAGCCTAATTCCCTTAGTTTAATAATCTATTAATTTCCTGCAAACATCAAAACCATCAATTACCTGCAAACTTCATAACTATTTTCTCAGCTCTCCCTGATATCTAATGTGACCACCTCCAGCTTGGCGTGCAGGAAAGCAGACATGTAAGAGGAGAACATTGGTCCCCGTCTCTTTATTAGATGCTCCTACAAAGCTAGCGGAACCTTATTAATTACAGGGTATAACAACAAGCTATCGGATCCTTCCTAACATTGCATGGGGAAGATTGGCTTCCAGAAGGCAATATATAGAGGCTTTATCCCACCGCCACCATCGCAGAATCCCAATAACATGGAGCACTTTTTATATAAACATCGATCCCCGACCTCCAGTGAACAGCTGGGATCTTCGGACACTGCTGACTCTCATATTCTGCCGGAGGGCATGACCCAGGATGATAACAGATCCCAATTATCTCAACACTCTCTCCCACCCGACCACCCCATAGATGTAGTGACAGTTGCTGTTCTAGATACAAAGTTGAACTCATTACTACACGATCTAACCCGCAGCATCGCTAAAGAGGTGGGCAAAATAGCGCATGAGTTACGTGGTGAAATTGACCAACTAGGAGAATGCACCAATACATTGGAGAATAAATTTGATGAATTGACCCAATATGTACATATTCTCGAAGAGGACAACTCCAGCCTGAAACATACAGTCTCCCAACTCCAGCTTCAACAGGAAGACTTGGAAAACCGTGAAAGACGTCAGAACCTGAGGATCAGGGGAATCCCTGAGACGGTGAGTGACAAGGAACTACATCACTATCTTTTAGGCCTGTTCGTTACTTTAGCCCCACATCCTGGACATAGACTGGCGTATGGACAGGGCGCACAGATCTCTAGCCCCAAAACCTCCTCCTAATGCGAATCCCAGGGATGTTATTATCCGTTTCCACTTCTACGAGAGTAAGGAAGCCCTCACATTTGCAACGCGTAACAAGTCACGCATTGACTATAAACAACACAAGATTCAGATATTCAATGACCTCTCCCCAATCACCCTGGCCAAAAGGCGCAGTTTCCGTCCTGTCACTACTCATCTACAAAACCACCAGGTTCCTTACTGCTGGGGATTCCCCTTTCGCTTAACCGTTTCTAAAGATGGCGTTCAACATTCCCTGAGAGACCTTTATGAAAGTGAAGCTTTCATCCGCAGTCTAGGTCTTCCGCCTTTGCCCGAGGATGATTTTCTTTTTTTTTTTTACAAGAAAAACATTTTTTATTCAAGATTTAAACATTACAAGCGATGCATAGGCACATTTAAATATGATATCAGTATACATATAGTCACAAGATAGATGATTAATTTCCTCATATAGACAACATAAAGAAGTATGAGAGCAATACATGACATTGCAGCAAAGTATTGGTGTAGAGGTAAAATATTAAAACAATCAATCAAGGAGGTACTGTGGGAGGGACTGGGGGAAGGGGGGGCGGATTAAGGATACTTAGAAGATGAGGGAGGGAGGGGGGAGGGCAGGAGGGGGAGGCAAGGAAGGAATCACAATACCTCAATATCTTAACTGAACATGTACACTAGGTGAAGTTTAAAGAGAACTCAATCATGTTGTATAATCATATGGCTGGTATCTCTGCATCAACTTGGACATCATTCACAACCTTCGCACCCCAAGCATCTATCCATCCCGACCATATCTTATCAAATTTCTTGGGGCAGTTACGATTAAGATACGTGAGTTTATATAGTGAGAGTATAGAATTCATTGCTAGGCGCCATGAAGATACTCTAGGGGGTAATGCATCCTTCCAATGGAGAAATATTTCTTTTCGGGCATAGAACGTAGCATAACTCAAAAATAGTTTGGTATATTTACCTCTAATATTGGGGCTAAAAATATTCAATAGCATTGCCTTGGGATGAGCTCCCACATCTAAGGAGGTAACCTGGCTAAGAGAGTTAGCTATTTCCGTCCAATAATCTCCGAGGCGAGGACAAGACCACACCATATGAAGAAAGGAGGCAGACTCCAGACCACACCTGGCGCAGGCCACTGGACTGTCAGGTGTCATAATTGTCAGACGTTTTGGGGTGTAATAGGCCCTGTGGAGAAACTTGACCTGCATAAATCTCTCTCTGGCCGATATCGTATTTATCACAAAGGAGGATACACACGTTTCCCATTCCTCCTCTGATAAGTCAGAAATATCTGCCTTCCACTTGACCAGAGTTTTTTCAAGTTTCTTTGCAGGGGGTATGGACAAATGAAAGTACAGAGTAGATAGTGGTCTATCTATGATTTTAGATGTACGTAATCCCTCCACAGGGTCTGATTCTAACTGGAGGAGAGATGGAAACTGCTTCCTGTAGGCATGTCGGAGTTGATAATATCTAAACAGCATCCAACCTGGTAATGAATAAGCGTTTTTGAGATCAGAGAAAGTTCTTATTTTACCCCCCAGCACAATGTGTTTTAGCTTAACAATTCCCTTTCTTGCCCAGATTTGAGGGTCTGGGACCGAATTTCAAATGTGGCAGTCTAGGGTTGCCCCACAAGGGAATGTGCGGGGAAAACCTCTCTGGATTGTTAAAACTATGCCTGGCCCTGTTCCAAACTATAATGGTGGTGTTCATCAGATCCATAATGCCAGGGTGGGATTTTATCCCTCTGAACACCACATTGCTAAGAGATGAGTAGGACCCCATGATGGCGGCTTCCAGGGTCACTGCCGGGTTATCACGTGGTTGAGAAAACCACCACCTGACCGTCACCAGGACGGCCGCCCAGAAGTATACCTGGAAGTCCGGTAAGGACAGACCCCCTTGAGTAATGGGCAGCTGGAGGGTAGACATGGCCAGTCTCGGGGGCCTTCTGTTCCAAATAAAGGAAGACAATATACCTTTCAATTTAACAAAAAAGGAAGCTGGGGGATCAGGGGAGAATTTCCAAAAAAGTATAAAAATTTTGGCAAGTATATCATTTTAATTAAATTTACCCTTCCCACTGGAGAAAGGGGGAGGGTTTTCCATGTTATACATTTTTGGGAAAGATTTTCTAGTAATGGCTGAAGATTCAATTCAAAATATGTGGACAGTGGAGCTCTAACCCTTACCCCCAAGTATTTAAATTCAGGTGTCCAGTTTAGGGGGGTACCTGTCGGTGGATTTTGATTGGATAGATTTAATGAGAAAATTATCGATTTTCCCCAATTTATCCTAATGCCCGAGAAAATGCCGAACTCATCAATTATTTGTAGTGCTGGTGAGAGGGAGGATATGTCTTTAAGAAAAAGTAAGGTATCATCAGCATAAAGGGATATTTTGTCTATCACTACTCCCACCTGAATGCCCTGTACCAAGGGGGAGGCTCTAATACAAGCAGCCATGGGTTCCATAGCCAGGGCAAACAGTCCAGGAGAAAGCGGACAGCCCTGCCTGGTATCCCTAGATAAAGGAAAGGATGAGGACAGTGAGTTGTTTGTTCGTATGCGTGCTGAGGGATTATGGTATAGCATCTGCACCCAGCCAATGAAGCGAGGGCCAAATCCAAATTTGTGCAGGACAGCCCAGAGGTAGCGCCACTCCACCGAGAGGCCACTACCTCCGAACCGTCCCCGTCTGCCCTAGAGAGATGTGAAGGAAGACGTCTGATATTTATATCGGTCCCCCTGCCTGGCATAAATCCAGACTGGTCTGGATGGACCAGTGCCGTGATCACAGTGTTCAACTGTCTAGCCAGCACTTTTGCCAGTAACTTGGCGTCAACGTTGAGGAGTGATATTGGCTGATATGAGGCGCACTGATCAGGGGGCTTGCCAGGCTTAAGAATGACCACAATGACCGCTTCAGCCATAGTAGTGAGCCCCTCTCCGTGGCTTTCTGGAGCATTAACCGAAACGAAGGGAGATTTTCTTCAGCGTATGTTTTGTAGAATTCGGCTGGAATTCCGTCAGGACCTAGGGTCTTACCGTTTTGCAAGGAGGCTACTGCTCGTTGGATTTCTTCTAATTGGATCGGGCCATCTAATGCCTCCCTAAACGTGGATGTCAGGCAAGGGAGCTCCACCCCATCGAGGTACCCATTCAGTTCCTCATCCGAACATCCCATCCGAGAACCGTAGAGGTCTCGATAGAATGAAGCAAATTTATTGTTAATGTCTGCGGGATTAGTCAAAATCGTCCCGTCTGAATCGGAAATAGTTGAGATGGTCACCGGGGAGGAGCTTTCCCTCGCCAGCCATGCCAGCATACTGCCTGTTTTTTCTCCATGTTCGAAAATTCGTTGTGACTGGTGTAAGAATTTGGTTTTTGTGGCTGCCGTGCGTAGTAAAAGAATGTCTCTCAACGCTGCCTGAAAATCTGAATATATCTCAGGGGATCCCGTTGTGGAATATGCCGTCTCCAATGCTGCTACCCTCCCCTCGGCTGTCTGTGTTTCTTTCCTCAGATCCTTCTGGATCTTTTGGATATGTGCTTGAAAGCTGCCCCTAGTAAAGGCCTTAAATGTGTCCCAGGACGTGGTCATAGTCACTGATTGGTCTAGGTCTCTCCAATAATGTGTCGCCTTGGATCTATAGGGTTCAGATACTCTAGTGTCGTTCAACCAGAATCAGGACAACCTCCAAAGATTCTCCCCCAGGGCATTAGATACACAAAGTTTTAAAGCAAGCGGAGCGTTGTCGGATATGCCACGGGGGAGTATATTGATGTCCCGGACCATGGGCAAGACAGACCCCCCCACATAGGCAAGGTCTATCCGTGACAGGGTCTTGTGGGAAACTGAGTGACAAGTGTAGGCGCGTTGAGAAGGATGACGCCACCTCCACACATCAGTCAAATTAGATGCCTCAGCCCATGAGGACAGCTCTGATGGTGAGCCCGTCCCCGGTGTGAGCCTGTCCATTGCAGGGTCTGGGACCAGATTAAAATTGCCCAGAATTACCACATTATCCGTACCAAAGGCAGCTATTTTAGAGATAATTTGGTTAAGTATCCGTATAGAGGCCGGGGGGTAGGTATAGTCCCACAACCACTAACTCTAATCTGTCCACAATGGCGTGTAAGATTAAACATCTCAGGAAACCAATAGGCATTTAGGAGGCCAGTGGACCCCCGGGCTCCCGTCTACCATAGGGCACATTAGTGTAAATCACAGAGGGAACCGACTGGGTCAAAAGTGATGATCAGGCCATTAAACAAAAGAGGCACGTCTCTAGATCACCGGTCGGCCATGGCACATATAACTATAAATAAATATATTTTTCTTGTGTGGTGAAACTTATCTGTGGGGTAGCATGTCGATCCACGTGGAGGCATCCTCAGGGGAATTGAAGAACCGCACCGATTCACCATCTTCCACTCGCAATCTTGCCGGAAACAGCATGCTGTATTTGATATGCTTGGCTCGAAGTCTGGCTCTCACTGCGTCGAAGGATTTCCGTTGTTTCTGCATTTCCAGCGAATAATCTGGAAAGATCAGGAGTTTGGCATTCTCAAAACGGAGTTCTCCCTGTGCCCTCGCCTCCTTCATCACCAGGTCACGATCACGAAAGTGAAGTAATTTAAAGATGAAGATGCAAGGTGGCGCACCTTGTGGGCCTTTGGTGAAGGGTATGCGATGCGCTCTTTCCACGGTGAAGAATGGCGAAAACCTTGCCGAGGGGAGTAATTGTTGCAAGAGACGCTCAGCAAACGCGGTAGGGTCCGTACCTTCTGCTCCCTCGGGAAGCCCCAAGATCCGCAAGTTGTTCCTTCAGTTGCGATTCTCGGCATTCTCTGCCCTCACCTCCAGCACTTTAACTTTGGTTTTTAACACGTGTAAATCAGCCCCATGGTCATGTACCGTGTCTTCATTTTGTGAAACCCTCTGCTCCACCTCGCACATGCGGCCTCTCAGGGTATCAAAGTCCTTCCTAATAAATTCCACATGAGTCTGTATATGATCCACTTTTTTCGTTAGGGAGGTTATGGCCTGCATGACAGCTTTAAAGTCTGCCGCCGAGTCCGGGGGCTGCTCCGGTTCAGTTGATCCCCCAGCCTGGTTCTCCATGTGGGCAGGGAGTTTAGGCGAGGCCGCGGCTTCGGCCTTGTCCACGGTTCTCAGCGGCGCGGCCTTTTTTCGAGTTTTTTGCTGGGATGTCCTCCTATACATACCCCAGAAATGCCTCGGGGATGATGGGGGCACAGGATGATCTTTTGCCCGGCGTTTATACCCCAAAAAAACTGTGTTTTTTCCGGTCCGCGCCGGCCTGGTTCTCTGTGCCGGCAGGAAATTCAGGCGAGGCCGCGACTTCGGCCTAGTCCGTGGTTCTTGGCGGCGCGGCCTATTCCCGAAATTTTTGGTGGGGGATTCTGCTGAAATATACCCCAGAGGTGTCCCAGAGGTGAGAGAGGGCACAGGACTGTCTTTTGTGCTGGCTGTACCCCAAAATATCCGGATTATAGGCTGATCTGTGGGAGCTCAGGCCTCACACACCTGCTCCCTCTGCCATCCCGGACACGCCCCCGAGGATGATTTTCTACCCCAAGCTCCGAATATCAAACCACTCACCACGCCAGCCAAAATCTGGACCCCAGTTCAACGAAGATCCCAGAAGAACTTCTCCACCCCACAACTAGCCAATAATCACAGATATCCAACCTGACGTGACTTACTTTTTTTTCCCCCTTTTTTTTTTCAATTATTGCTCTTTTTTTCCATGGCTAGATAATACTTGTCATGGCTACCCCAGTGACCTCACTGTAACTGGGTCACTTTGTTGAGAGGTCACACCTCTTAATGACGGCTCCATCTGATGCCTTTTTGGTGGTCGTTTTCCACCTTTAACATTTTTTTTCATTTTCTTTTACCAGCTTGTCTAAGATTTTTCTGCTTGTCTATAATAATATGCCAAGTACCTTTGTTCCTCCTGTCTGTTTGTTTTTCTTTTTACAGAAAGCAGAGACGAGGACCTCCCCACCTCCCCCCTCCTCCATTAGTTCCTGCAGGCTAACATGCCCCCCTTTATGACCCAAGGCTTTTGCCTGGGCAGCCTGAAATTTTTTCTCAGGCTTTTAAAAAATCATTTTTTCTTTTTTCTTTTTTTTTTTTACTTTTTTCTCTTCTCATTCAATCTTTTGCCTGTTTTTTTTTTTTTTGCTTTTTTTTACCTCCTTTGATGTTTGTATGTGCAGGTCTTTTTTTCTTTTTTTCCTTTTAGACCTTTATATGTTTTTTCATTGCTATATTCACATTAATATACCAACTGCAAGATATGTTTGTTTTCAAATGTTCTTTTTTAAGGATGCTCATTTATATTCACAGTTTTTATACTATATTAGCACTTTTCTGTATGTCCAAATATGGCCCTTAAGGTTTATTCCTGTAATGTCAAAGGATTAAATTCCATAGGCAAACAGTGGTAGGCTTTGAAAGAATTTAAAACACCCAGAGCAGAGGTGATTATGGTTCAGGAAACCCATTTTAAATCTGGGGGCTCCTTTAAATTTGCTTCTAGACACTTTCCCGTAACATATATTGCTTCTGATCCCTCTGGAAAAGCGGGAGTGGCAATTCTTATTAAACGCTCATGCCCAATTAAGATACTCTCTTCCTACTTAGACCCCCATGGTCGGTTCATATTCCTGAAGTGTAGTCACCTAAATACTTCTTTTTCTCTGGTAAACATATATGCACCAAATGTAGGACAAATTGGTTTTCTTACAAAAGTTTTTGAGAAACTGCAACCTTTCTCCCAGCCTTTTATGATCATAGGAGGCGACTTCAATGCGTGCATGTCCCCGACCAGGGATGGGAAAACTTTATTCCAAACCTCTCCACAATCTGCCTCCAAGAAATTATCAACATCTTTTCGCAAACTAGTTAGATCCCATAATCTTTTTGACACTTGGAGGATAAAGCACCTAACCCAAAAACATTATACATTTTATTCTCACCCTCACAAGTCATATTCTAGACTAGACTATTTCCTTGTTACAGGCCCTCTACTTCCCTATGTAGTCTCTTCTGAAATAAATCCTATTACCTGGTCGGATCATGCACCTATTGAATTTAATGTCCTGTTGACGAAGTCTTTTACTAAATCTTGCCACTGGCGCCTCAATGAATCGTTGCTTAAAAACCCTTTGTCTTAAACCCAACTACAGCAGAAACTAACTGATTTTTTCCAGATTAATGATGGCTCTGTTTCAGAGATTTCCACCCTGTGGGAGGCCCACAAAGCCTTTTTTAGAGGTGAATGTATAACTATGGGCTCTCGCCTAAAAAAAGATTCTGTACAACTCAAAAATGACCTAATTACTCAACTGCAGATAGCTGAAGGAAACTTGTTGGCCCCCCCCCACGGTGGAAAAATTGAGAAATGTCACCTCAATCCGGGATCGGATCAAATCTTTTGATCTGAACCATATTTCCAAATCCATGTTGTGTGCCAAGCAAAAATTTTACGATTATGCAAACAAACCACATAGGATGCTGGTTAACAAATTAAAACCACGGCCCTGCCTATCGATCCCCGACCACTTGATACAATCTGATGGTACCCCCACATATTGTCCAAAAGCTATGTCAAAAGTCTTTGGAGACTTTTATAGTCGGTTATATAACTGCTTAGGTCCTGATTCGCATCCTCAATTCTCACAATCTGAGTTTGAAAAATTCATGGATTCCCTACCGCTACCAAAAATCTCTGCCGATCATATAACCTCTCTTAACTCTCCAATTACTGGGGAGGAAATAGGAGAGGTGATTAAAAATCTTCCAGTTCACAAATCCCCAGGCCCTGACGGTCTTCCTTACATTTATTATAAAACTTTTGCACATACTTTAACCCCCTATCTACATTCCCTATTCTCCTCTTTCTTCAGGGGATCCATTCCACATTCACAATTCTTACATGCAAACATAACAGTAATTCCCAAGCCATGTAAGGACCCTGCATTGCCCGACAACTACCGCCCAATTGTTTTATTAAATTGAGATTACAAAATTTTTACTAAGATATTAGCTAATAGATTATCCCCTCTATTAACATCCCTGATCCATAGGGACCAGGTAGGATTTGTTCCAACTAGACATGCTGGAGATAATACAGGAAGAACCATAGATTTGATAGACCTAATAACTAGAACCAAACGTCCCACCAGAGTCTTGAGCTTAGATGCTCAAAAAGTTTTCGATCGATTAAGTTGGCCCTTCATGTTCACAGTTTTAAACCGTTTCGGATTCTCAGGCCCCTTTATACAGGCTCTACGAACCCTATATTCCCTCCCCACATCTCAAGTCCAGTTGTCCTCCTATATCTCACAACGATTTACTCTTTTAGTAATGGCACGAGACAAGGATGCCCTCTGTCACCCTTATTATTTATACTAAGTCTCGAACCTTTAGCAGCAGCTATTAGATCTCATCCCAATATCAGGGGAATTCCACTACGACATCAGGATTACAAACTCTCTCTATTCGCAGACGACATCTTACAAACCATCACACATCCCGATTCTTCTTTACCCTCCTTGCATGAAACTCTCTCCATACTTGGGTCCTTATCAGGTTTTCATATTAATCAGACCAAAACAGAAGCTCTCCCCATCAATATACCCTCAGACATGCTCGGCTCCTTACAAAACAGATTTAAGTATAGATGGTGCCAGACCTCACTGAAATATTTAGGAATTCATCTTACCCCCTCATATCACTCTCTTTACCAAGCTAATTTGCCTCCTTTGTTCGCAGGAATTGCTAAACTCCTACAACATTGGTCTTCCATCCCAATTTCCCTCCTCGGCAGAATTAATGTTCTCAAAATGTCGGTGCTGCCCAAATTATTGTATCTCTTTGAAACGCTCCCGGTTTCAGTACCTATGTCGCAGTTGAAAAATCTCCAGAGAAAGTGCCTTAACTTTGTTTGGAATAATACATCCCATAGAATTGCTCAATCGGTAGTCCTATCCCCTAGAGCTAAAGGCGGGTTGGTCGCCCCCGATTTCATTAAGTACTATTATGCCTCTCACCTTAGGGTGTTGACTGCATGGACCTCAAGAAAAGCTGCAAATAGATGGGCTGAAATTGAAATGGGGATTACTGCCCCAGTACACCCTTGCTATATGTTATGGCCATCCTGAAAGAAATTCATACCCCAACTGAGGTCTTTGTGTCTATCCCCAATGCTTTTTACGCTATCTATCTGGAAAAGATGTATGGATAAATTTCATCTTTCCTTACCTTGCTCCCCTCTCCAGAATATTCTCTTCAACCCAGACATCCCGGATGGACTATCTTATTTGCGAACACTTCCATGGACTCATGCAGGTATATTTCAACTGCGACATCTGGTTCACCCAGTAACACGTAAGCTTTTACCATTCTCAGTCCTCAAAGAAAAACATGTTTTACCGAACTCTACAGAATACTTTTACTTACAAATTAAACATTTTTTCCAATCCAACTTCCCCTCATTATCCTTAGAAAAACCCACAGATTTTGAAATGCAGTGTACAAATGGCCCATATGAACCAAAACTAATCTCATCCATATATAAAATACTTCAGGCAGTACCCCCTTTAACTGATTCCATACATAAATACATGACAAAATGGTCCAGAATGCTAAATAGATCAATTTCATTATTAGATTGGGGTAAAATCTGGGAGTCGGCTCTCAAAGTTTCCAGATGTGTGGCACAAAAAGAGACCGCTATTAAGATAATATTTTTTTGGTACAAAACTCCTGAGTTGTTACATGCCCAAAATCCCTCTCTCTCTGATCTGTGCTGGAGGTGTGGACAGTCCATAGGTATGCACCTTCACATCTTCTGGGATTGTCATATCTTAAGTGCGTATTGGACCGAGATACAAAATTTACTACAATCACTCTTTGCCACATCTATCCCATTAAACCCCATACACTTTCTTTTGGGCCTACCTTTCCCGGGTATCCCTAAATCACTACAGAAACTAGGGTCTTTTGTACTTCTGGCAGCAAAAAGAGCCATCCCTAGACTTTGGCTTTCTACCACAGCTCCCAATTTACACCACGCTCTTTCCATTATCACAGATATGCGTAAAATGGAACACTTAACCGCAAAAATTGAAGGTAAACTTCCCCAATTTGAAAAAATCTGGAAACCTTGGGATGATTCAATATTTTCTCCTGATTCTCTCATTCCTGCTTCTTTTTGATTCCATTTCGCACTATTTCTTGAGCATCCTTGTGTTTGAATATGTAGTTGAGACAGAAGCATGGGTACTGTATGGAACTTCTTTTTTGTTTGTATGACCCAATACGGGAAGAAGCTGACATCTATCTGTACAGATATCCCCACCAAGCCTATATACACTGTTTGTACTTAGCTTTTGAATGCTTCTATGTTAAATTGTCATAATTCTTTCTTATATCTTTTGTTATGCTGATTTATATTTGTTGAAAAATAAAAAAATTAAAAAAAAAAGAAAACACTGTGTGCTGACACAGTGAACAAAAAGTGCTTAGTGAAAGAAAATATTCATTAGTAAAGTGCATGCATCAAAAATTCATGTGTTCAAAATATTTGAAGTCCATTTTGCAATCCCAGAAAAAATCCAAGAAACTGAAAATAATAATCTTGGATTTTTCCCGGGATTGCAAAATGAACTGCAAATATTTTGAACACATGAATTTTTGATCCATGCACTTTACTAATGAATAATATTTTCTTGCACTAAGCAGTTTTTGTTCACTGTGTCAGCACACAATTTTTTTTGCACTTTTTTTTTAAATAGCATTTGCACTTTAATTGTTTGTTTCATAGAAACAAATAATTTTTGGATGATAAATGAATTATTTTATGCAATGACACATGATTTATTATTATATATGATGAATTGAATGTATTTCACACGTGTACAGTAAGGGATTAGGTTAATAGCAGCGGGTTCACTATCACCAGATTGTGGGATTGTAGATTTGCACTGCTTGCTTCTTTTTTCTTGCCAAAAATGAAGACTTGCAGGGCTCTTGCTATAGACTTACCACTGCAACTTTGCTCTTGCTAGAGACTTGCCACGCAAAATTGCTACAAATTGGAAAAGTGTCAATTTGAACCTGTGCTTCAAGTACTCTGCAAGTGTACAACTTGCCAAGGAAGATGTGCAGCAAGTTCACAAGACTTAAGCCGCGTACACACAATCAGATTTTCCGACAGGAAATGTGTGATGTCAGGCTGTTGGTGGAAAATCTGACCCTTTGTACGCTCCATCGGACAATTGTTGTCGGATTTTCCAGGGACAAATGTTGGATGGCAGGTTTTAAAAATTTCCGCGGACAAATGTCTGTTGTCAGATTTTCCGAGCATGTGTACACAAGTCCGTTGGACAAAAGGCCAAAGTACAAACGCATGCTCGGAAACAAGGACGAACCAGAAGTGGTTGGTCTTGTAAACTAGCGTTTGTAATGGAGAATTAACATTCGTGACGTGGCAAATTATGAAATCTCCAAATGCAGCGCACATTCTCCTCTTCAACTGGATAATAATGAAGATGCTTTGCTGGTGATACTGATGGAGTTTTTTGTTTAATCTTTGTTTATTAAACAAACAATAGAAGCAGTTTACAAAGAGGTGTAACAACAATATATGCATATAGTTATAACAGTTGTATTGTCCAAAGACACACAGGATCGATCACACGAGTGATATACAACAAGCAGTTTTGTACAGTGACCTGGGTCTGAGATGGTGTGTAACAGGTGGATGCATATTAACAGTAAGGTAACTGGACAAATGGTAGGTATTTTAAGGGAGGTTAGGGAGAGAGGAGAGGGGAAGCAGTAAGGGGTTGAGAGAGAGGGAGGGGTGGGGTAAGGGTAAAAGAGGGGGTGGTAAGGAGAGGAAGAGAGGGTTAAGGTGGAAAAGTGCTGGTAGGCGATGTACTACATAAGATGACTTAACGCAATACTACATAAGACGACGTAATGCAAGTTACATACAAATAATGCATTACTCTTGGCTAAAGCTATATCTACTACATGCCCACACATCATTTTGGTATTAGAGGGGGAGTTTGTTGTGTGGGCCCATGAGACACATGCATGATCTGCTTGTAGGCAGTGGAACTTTTGAATTCTGTCCATTGAGCCCAGTTTGCGGTGTGATGATTAAGTTTGTCTCTGGCTTTAAAGGTAAGTTTTTCCATAAGACAAGTATTTTCCACCGCCTTTATCCATTTTTCCAAGGAAGGAGCAACAGATTGACCCCACATGGGATGAGCGCTTTAGCAGCGTTCAGCAGGTGTGGTGTAAGAGAACGTTTGTAGGAGCCAACTGTTTCCATAGTGTTATATAAAAGTATAGTCCATGGATCCAGTTGGATAATGTTTGTCCAGAAAGGTTGGATGACTGGGCATGACCATCATATATGTGCGTGAGATACTGTGTTCCCACAATTCCTCCAACACATCGGGGAACTGGAAGGGAACATACTGTGTAACTTAGCTGGGGTATAGTGCCACCTTGTCAGCAGCTTGTAGTTCATTTCGGCTGTTTTGGAGGAAGCAGAAGAGACATGAGCCAGCTGTAAGATTTTGTCTCTCTGATCATCATTAATATTAGATTGTAAGTCGGACTCCCATTTGTTGAGGTATTCTGGATAGGAAGGGTTATGTATTTGTATGATGGCTTTGTAGAATTGCGAAATACAATGGAGGGGTGGATCCTTATGCAAGAATATTGGCGTAAGCTCCTGTATATTCTGTATTGGGCGAGGAAGGGAGCGGACAATTTGCTGCATTTGTTTGTATCTCCATTTGTCCATGAAGGTGATCTGTTTAGAGTCCAGTATATCTGATAGAGGTCTGAGGTTGTTCGATTGAATGAGATGGTGAAGAACAAGAGGGCCTTCTGTTGATCAGAATTTAAAGCCACTGTCCATGCGGCCGGGAAGAAAGAAGTCATGGTTTGGAATCGGTAGTAGAGGGGAGTTATATCCCCAAGAGAATTTTCTATGCATAGAGTCCCAAACTGCAAGCGTGGAGACAGTTAGGTATTGGGTGAGAGGGCTCTGGAGGAGCGGGGGATCCATGGTGTACTGGACAGGTCAGATTCACTCAAATCCCGTTCCAATTGAACCCATAGTTTAGTATTACTCGCATATTTCAAATCGGCTATCCTAGAGAACGTAATGGCTTGATAGTATGCCTTAAAGTTTGGGAGGGCAAGACCACCCGTACTTTTGGAATGGAAAAGGGTTGTTCGGGAAATCCTTGGGTGTCTGCCCTTCCAAACAAAGTGGGACACCATGGTTTGTAAGATGGAGAAGAACCCTACACACACACCCAGTGGTAACATTTAAAAGACAAAGAGCACTTGGGGAAGAATGTTCATCCTAATGATATTATTTTTACCCAACCAAGAGTGTAGGAGTGAGGACCATTGTCTCAAGTCCGACTTAATATTGTTGAGTAGAGGAATGTAGTTGCTTCTAAAAAGAGAGTGGAGATTGGGTGTGAGATGAATACCCAGGTATTTTAGAGTGTTTGATTTCCATTGAAAAGGGAATTGTGGTTTTAATCGCATGGCAGTAGAATTAGGTATATTAATATTGAGGATTTTTGATTTGGATAAATTTATTTTAAAATTAGAAAGTGTTTGAAAGGTTTGGAAGGCTAACATAATATTCGGAAGGTAGATACAGTATGTGGTTGTTGGATAAAAAAGAGAATAGCATCCGCGTATGCTGCGTACTTGTGTATTCTAGTGGCCACTTTAATTCCATGAATTCTACTGTTGTGCCTGATATGTGCTAAGAAAGGTTCAAGGGAAATAGCGAACAATAGGAGGGATAGAGGACATCCCTGCCTAGTGCCATTATGAAGTGTTAGAGTGTCACTTAGCGTACCCTTAATTCGGATTTGGGCCGATGGGTGGGAATATAGGGAGGAAATGCGATAAAACATTTTGGGGCCAAGGCCAAAATATTTGAGCGCTGTCTTAAGGAAGTCCCAGTCCACCCTGTCAAAAGCTTTTTCAGCATCAGTAGATAGGAGAAGGGTGGACTTGGAGCACCTACGGACATGGTGAATGAGTGAAAGGGTACGTAGAGAATTGTCCCTGGCCTCTCTGGTTGGGATGAATCCAGTTTGATCTGCGCAAATCCAATTAGGGAGAAGAGGTAAGAGTCTGGTGGCCATGACTTTAGAGATAAGCTTGATGTCTAGCTTTAGTAGGGATATGGGGCGGTAACTGCTGCAAAGAGTAGGGTCCTTACCAGGTTTGGGGATAATAGTAATATGGGCTGACAGGGATTCTGGGCGGTATCCTGAGGTTTTGGAAATAGAGTTAGTATAAGATGTGAGTCTGGGTAGTAGGGCGTCATTAAAGGTCTTATAATACTTTGCAGTTTAGCTGTCTGGGCCAGGTGCTTTACCCGATGGAGTGTTTTTCAGCGCTGCTTGAAACTCTTCCGTTGTGAAGTCAGACTCCAACTGATTGAGAGTTTTGCGGGATAATTTAGATAGTTTAGCTTGTTTCAGGTAGGTTAGGATTCGTAAACTTTTCTCTGACTGAGTGAAGGTAGCTAAGGCCCCTTTGACATTGTAAAGGTCAGTGTAATATTCCTGAAACACTTTGGCAATTTGAGGGCATGAGTGGGCTATTTCTCCAGAGGAGAATTTGACTTTAGAGATAAAGGAAGCTCATTTCTTCGCTCGAATGCCAGTTGCTTGCCTGGTTTGTCATCCCATTCATATAATTTTTGGGAGAAAATTTGAAAGTGTCTTTTAGTTTGAGAGTTTAGTAATATTTTGAGTTCTTCTCTTTTCTGCATTAAGGCTTCTAGATGTGATTTATGTAGGGATAATTTGTGTTGTCTGTCAAGATCTGCTATTTGCTGTATTAAGTAATTAAGTTGCTGGCCCTGTTCTCTCTTCCTCCTAGTACATAGCTCAATAAGTTTACCCCTCATCGTGGCTTTAAAGGCCTCCCAAAGCAGAGAGGGAGTTGTGTTTATAGACCCATTATCTGCAAAGTATTGTTTCATGGCGATGGCCAAAATAAATGCGTCAACCGGGTTAGACAGGAGGGAGTCATTGAGCTTCCAATTGGTGGAGCGTTTGGGTAGAGAGGGGATAGTTATCCGGATAGAAACCGGGGCATGGTCGGACAATGAAGCCATACCTATTGATGCTGATTTAAAGAGGGGTAGGTGGAAGTGATCAAGGAAGATGTTATCAATTCTAGAATAATGATGTGTTTTAGAGTATAAGGAGTAGTCCTTATCTTTGGGATGGAGTGTATGCCAAGCATCAATTAGCTGAAGTTTGTTTAATCCCTTCTTAATGAAAGCTAAGCGTTTATATGGTATGTTGGAACGACCCTGAGACATGTCTAAAATAGGGTCTAATGGCATGTTAATGTCGCCTGCTAGAATAGTGATTCCCTTTGCGAAAGTTACCAGTTTGGACAAGATTTGAGACATAAAAGATGGTTGGTTATAATTTGGACAGTAAATGTTTGCCAGGGTGCACTGGGTGTTGCCTATAGAACCCCTCAAGAACAAAAACCTACCATGGGTATCCATCATCATCTCCTCAAGCTGAAAGGATACATTTCCACTGAACCCAATGGCTACACCTTTGGCTTTATTTGTGTCTGAAAGACTGTAATACCATTTTGGGAAATGAGGAGAGGAGAGCCGAACCGGAGTCATATGTGTAAGGTGCATTTCTTGCAGAAACGCAATGGAGCCAGAGGCTTGCTTTAATTCTCTTAACACTTGGTGTCATTTGGTTGCATGGTTTAAACCCCTAACATTGTAGGAGATGATGTTTAAAGTAGCCATTGGGAAATTGGAATGTGCGTCTCTAGCCCGTGGAGCCATCTGTACCAGCAAAAGTCAAAAGAAGACAGAAAAGAGGGGGAAAAGAAAGGGATAGGTACGGGAGGAGAGGTGGAGACATGTAGGTAAAACACTGAAAGTAAGGCATTTAGATCATTGGGAAACATTTTAGAGGCACGCAAAATATTGCGGTGTTCCCGTGGGGGCCCGTGGGGGCGAGCGACCCAGGTGGCCCCGGAAAGGAGGTCACCAGTATAGTTACAGGGGCCACTCACCTCCACAAACCCCAAGAGGAGAGGGGGGGACGCTGGTTTTGTAATGTGAACATGTACTACTCATGATTGGGGAGCCTGGGGAACTCGTCCAGGCCTGGCCTAAAAATAACACAATTAAAACATAAACGTATAAGCCTCTGGCATAAGGTAAACTATGCAAATAATTAAAAAGAAAATAAAGTCAGCACATAGAATGAGGACATAGATGGGTGTCTGCAGTCTATCAATAGTGGGAAATCAGCATTTAAGCCTTGGCATCATTGTGTTGGAAATAACACAGTAACAAAACAAATAACAAAGTTATTACCATCCCTGCATGCAGAGCATGTGTGTTAAATGAGTAGTGCGGGAGATCTCACCCATTTTTTTGAGAGGAGCCAGAGGTGTTGGTACGCTTCTTTTAAAGAGGTGTGCTTTTCCAAGCAGGATCCAGTGGAATAGAAAATTCTGGTAGTATGTCGTGCCAGCCAGGGAGATCGACCGGAGGAATTCCAATTTCACGAAAGAAGGCTGGGAGATCTTCCGGGAATCTCAAGGTGGAGGAGCGGCCATTTTTGGAAGCAATGAGGCAGGCAGGGAAGCCCCATCTGTATGTGGCTCCATCCCCTCTCAATTGATCCAGGAGTGGTTTGAGAGCTCTGCAACCTTCAAGTGTCTCTTTAGAGAGATCCGGAAATATACTTAGGGTGGCGCCGTCAAAATCAGTGCTCTGAGTACCACGTAGTTTGAGCATGATGGCATACTTTTCCTCAAAGTAATGTAGGTGACAGACCACATCCCTGGGCAGGTCTGTGGCCAGGTTGCGTGGGCGTAGTTCTCTGTGGACTTGGTCAAAGCGTAGGGGGTCAGTGACTGATCTTCCTAAAATAGTGATTAGGATGCCATGAAACATGGGTTCAAGATCAGAGTCTTTAGTCGCTTCGGGTAATCCACGAATACGCAGATTGTTCCTGCGATTCCTGTTTTCTAAATCCTCTAATTTATAGAGAGAGGAGCGGTGAGCCAGTGCAAGCCTTTTTCAGCAATCTGCAGCTCCTTAATGGCGGCTGCTTGTGAGTCCTGCCGTCTTTCAGTTTCCTCCACTCTCCCTAGCAGATGTGACATATCAGAGCGTACTGCTGCTATGTCCTTCTTGAGTGATTTCTCAAGGCTTTGGAACATCCAACCATCTCCCCTTTAAGTCCGCTTACCAGCGATGACATCTCGGAGCCAGCGGGTGAGCCGGGGTCCTCCATGAGCTCCGATCCGTAGGAGGATGCAGGAGTGCTCTCTCGCGGTGATGCTGGGACTGAGCTTCTCCGTGGCTAGAAACCTCTTAATGGATCCCGAGGAGGAGATTGAGATTGAAATACGGTATGTTGGTGCCCCTTGTCAATTTTACATCATATTTTTTTTTTGTAATGTAACTGCCTACTCCCAAACTGTCATTTGAAGTAAAGCACATAGCCAAGTATTATTCTCCACAAATTTTTTATTGTGCATTAAAAAAGAAAACAAGTAAAATTAGACATGCTATCTGCCAATAGAACTTAACCAAAAAGTGCATTCTATGCATCCAAAAATATAACAATTCAAATCATTATTCAACCGAAAAATAAAATAAAAGCCCAATGCATGTGTCCTGCTTCTTAATATAGGGGGTCAACAATGCCAAGAGTTGGTGAAAGCAGGGGTCCGTTATCCAGAGATAATTCCAAAAAACATCTGGATTATTCTACCTGAGCTCCATAAGGAAAGGCATATTGGTCACGATTAATAAAGCAACCAATTTTTAGTCCAAGAACTCCCCCTCCTCCTGTTCCTGGACTGGACTTGGGTCAAAGCAATAACTCCAAGGCCAATAATAAATAACATGTTATCTCCCCCGATTCCGCAACATGTCTGGTTGACGAACAGCCATTCAGAAACAAACTGAAAGGCAGGAAATGAAAAGCGCGAAACACCACTCACCAAACTTCTACTAACACGAAATTAGCAGAAGGAGCCCAAAGGGTGGCGCTAAAGTACTTAGGACCCGGTTTGCAAAGGACACCCAACAGTCATTTCAAAATATAGAAATCAACATTAAAGTATCATTTAATTACAGTAAAACACCCTAAATATTGTAGTGTGTATGTTCATTGTCTTTTAACACTTTTACTAGCTGCTTTGTCAACAGGATGCAAACCAGTCAGCTTTTACTAAAATAATCTGCATTATGGTGTATTTTTTTCATGCTAAACAGTACCATCCACGAAAATAATATTGTAGTGAGGTTGTGTATGGTCTTTAACTTAGCCCCTTTGTCAATAGGATCCACACTAAAACTACTTTAGTGTATTTTACTCAGGGTTTTTTCCAGTGGGAACGCAGAGGTATGCAGTTCTGGCATGTCCAGCACTGAATGTATGTAATGGCAAAAGGTGCTGGGTTGTGCTACAGTGTCTATTGATGCTTGGGGGGATCTATTTTTGCTGAAGGGGATCTATTTTGTGCGTATGTTTGGGGGTTTAGTAATGTTGGGGAGGCCTATTGTTGTTGCTGGGGGATCTATTGTCTCTGGAAGGGATCTATTTTTGCAGGGGGAAGTTGATTGTTGCTGGGGTGGGTCGTATGTTGCTGGGGGGTTAGTTGTTGCTGGGAGGGATCTACTGTTGAGGGAGTAGTCTATTGTAGCTGGCTGCTGGAGGGTCTATTGATACTGTGTGTGGGGAGATCTGTTGTTGCTGCTGGGGTCTATTGTTGCTGGGTGGTCTATTGTTGCAGGGGGATCTATTGTTTCAGCAGGGGATCTATGTTAATGCTTTTCTTGTTATCATGTACAAGTTCCATACAAATTATTTAGTAACACAAATGTTACCTGGTTCTGTATTCTCTAAAAAGGGGTAGTACTGGGAGGTGGTGGAACTGAGGACTGGTGCACAGAGGTAGGTAGGGGCAGAGACAAAGGATAACTCCAAAAGGGAGAGTTCCTACACCTATTCTGAGAAAAAAAGACCTCATTTTACTGACAAAAAGTACCCAAAATATTGTAGTGGTTAGATATGCATTATTTTAGCATGTTTACTAAACCACAACCTTCTCCCTGTTTTTTTTTCTAACTTAAATAAACACACTCTATCAATGAACTCCAGGCCCATATTACTGTTATGCCTAAGGCTGGGTTCACACTGGTACGACACGACAGTTGTACCAGCGTGGATCCGACTTTGCCCTGCGACTTGAATTCTGACACCTGTCCGACTTCAATGAACAGGGATCCAACTTTGATCCCGACAATACCAGGCACTTTGTGTCTGGTATTAATCTTTAGGAAAAACTCCACGCCACATTAAAAAAAAAAAAAAAAAAACGGCATGGGTTTCCCCTCCAAGACCATTCCAGGCCCTTCCGTCACCCTTAAAATCCATGCCAGACAAAAGGGCCTGGTATGGTCTTGGAGGGGGAATCCATGTCGTTTTTTTTTTCTTAATTTGGCGTGGAGTTCCCCTTCAAGATCATCAGAGCACAAGTTGCATTTCAAAGTCAGATCAGTTTAGACCGCAATCTGACTTCAGTGGTTTTCAATGGGCTGAAGTAGGATCAAAGTCGGACCAAAGTAGTGCAGGGAGCATTTTCAAAGTCGGACCGACTTGTGTCGGACCAGTTAAGATGGCTCTCATAGGGAAACATTGATTTTCACACATCATGCGACATGAGCTCCTAATGTCGGAGCATTTGTCATGCCAGTGTGAACCCGGCCTTAAACAGATAAGGACCCAAATCAATGCAATGGTTACCCCTTAGTCATCCTTATTAATGTAGACGCAAACTATTTGCAAATATTTTAGTTAACAGACTTAGGGCCTTTTTACACTGATGAACTTTTGCCTCACTAGAAAACACCTCTCCAGCATGAGAAAAATGCATCAGAATTATTTCCCTTTAAATCCTATGAGTTTTATCACATCACTGCTCTGCATTCTGAAAAGTTCTGCATGCAGCATCTTTGGTGTGCTTTTGGAAAGCGCAAAGATGCACCCTCCATTGAAATCAACTGGGACCGCATCAAAAATGCACCCAGGGTGTGCTTTTATTGTTGTGATTTTCGGGTAACACTTTTTAAAAAATAAGATGCTGGTTATATAGCTACAAATATGCCCTCGTACCTCCATGATCTGCTCAATGTTCCATTTGGCTGCCCCCTCCCCTCACATGCCACCCGAGCTGCTCCCTGATTTCTGTTTAAGGTTTGGTCCACCCCCCTTTCCTCCCCATACATTCAGAGTGGTTCACAGTTCCTTTCTGTCCTGCTCAGTTTTCCTGGCTCCCGCCCTGCAGTGTTCTGTGTAATGACGAGGCAAAAGATGGTGGGCTCTGCTCTATCTTTGCACTACCAGCCAGACCACATGAGCAGAGAGGAGGTTGGTGTCCACAAGGGGGCACTGTATGTGCAAGTATCCGCTTGTTAAAAATACCAGCAGATTCCAGCTCCCTAACAACCACCCACTGGTGTCCTTAACAACCAATGAATAGCCAGTTGTTAAGGAGCCAACACCCAACAGCGTCCTTAACAACCAGCTTTTCACTGCTTATGCGATGCCTGCAATGCATTTAAAAGACGCTATATGTTTTTAAAAAATGCATAGTGCATTTTAGAAGCACTGCAGTGTGAAAGGGCCCTTAAACTCCATATTCAAAGTTTCATGCATACAGAGCAAGTGGGCTTTATCCCTGTAAAGAAGTCAGGGATAACACTACAAGAACCTTCAATGTAATTCACACTACTCGACCCAGTTCCATTGTGGTGATGCTTCTATATCCCTATGCAGAAAAGGATTTTATGTCAAAAAATTTTTATTTTGAAGTATAACATACATAAACATGCTTAACATCGGGACAACAGAAGAGGTGCCTTGTGAAATAAACCAGGGGTTATTCCACCGTATCTAGGCAGAGCTCCACAATATAGTAATTGGAGCATTATATCGGCTTAATCAGTACATTGCATATTCATTACGTAGTTGTCGGAGCCCAATACATTTACATTAGACATGCTGTAGGTTGAGTTGTGCATCCAAAGAATATACAGTTAGAACTTTACTGTGGTGAGATCAGGGCGGATCAGGGGAGTCCCCTTTTACGCCCAGCACCCCCAAGGGGATCAAGCTGTGCCAGGCGGGGGTCTCAACCCTAGAGCCATTCCCCACCACATGACATAAGTTGACAAACTACAGTTAGGTAATTCCTATGCGCGACTGAAACTCTTTAATAACTGCTGTGTATTCTTCTGTCATCCTACTTATTGGGAGCTCATTGAAAGATGACAATAGGATAGAGTAGAAAGTATAAAGGAGGGAAAAAGAGGAGAGAAAGAAGGAGATAGGGATTGAGATTGTCTATCATCAGGTTTGGGAGGAGAATCTTTAAAATCTCAGTCTGGCGTCTTGTTAGGAAGGAGGGAGATGCCCATATGCTGAGCCCAGGGTTCCCATGTGGCTTCAAATTTGTTGCGAGTGTCTGACAGTATACTAGAGAGTTTTTCTTGGGACATTATCCATGATATTTTCCTTTGGGCAGCTTTAATGGAAAGCTACTGTTAGTTTAGCACCCACTAATATAAAATGGATTAGCCTCCAAGTATGCAGGGGAGTCTTTGGGATCTTTTTGTTAAATATAGCTACTGTCGAGGACCTAGGTACCTGGCTACCGGCGAGCTTGTCTATAATGTTGAAGATTTTTCTCCAAAAAGGGTGTATTCTGGGACATTCCCACCAAATGTGGGCCATTATTTCTGTTAGTTGGCATCCTCTGAAGCACAGGGGATCAGCAGAGGTATACATAGAGGCTAATCTGTAGGGAGTGTAGTACCACCTAGAGATGACTTTCAAACTGGCCTCTGTGAGGGATGTATTTAAGATGCCCTTAAAGGATTTATAGCAAGCAGATTGCCAGGTCTCCAGATCCCAGCTAAATTGGAGGTCCGCTTCCCATCCCACCATGAATTGGGATTTGGAGTCCGGGAGCACTAGTGAAGAGTAAATGATAGAGATCCCTCCCCTCTGCTCCAAGCCCTGTCCACACCATAGTTCATATGTCGTGTACCTAGGCGGAAGTGGTTTTTCCAACCATATAGAGTGTAAAAAGTGAGAAATTTGTTTAAATCTGAAGTGTTCTGTTGTGGGAAGATCCAGCTTATTAATGCAATGCTTGAGGGATAGAAGGCCTGAAGGGGAGTAGAAATGTCCAATTCAGTACAGTCCTTTGTCCAGCCACCATTTGAATGCTAAAATGTTCATGGCCTGGGGGAAAGTCAGGGTTATTGAACAAATGGGACAGTGGTTTGCTAGCTGAGGTTAGAGCCTTAGACTTGCGTAAATGGTCCCATAGGGCTAGGGAGTGAGATAGGGTCAGTGCCATTATCAGCGGATGGGATTTTGGGGGGCACCACATTAAAAAGTTTATAGTGTGGTGGGGTACTGCCTGCCTTTTCATTTGGACCCAATCCAGTTTTTCATATCTGGAATATATTATTGAGATCTGTGCTAGTCTAGCTGCAAAAAAGTATGGGAGTAATTTTAGAAGACCTAAGACCTCTTTTTCCTATGATAGTACAGAGAGCTTTTTTGGTATTCTGTAACCACCCTTGCAAGAATCTTACTCTGAAAGGCTTTAATGTGGCCCCTTTTGATTGGGATGGGCAGGGAGCAAAATAGGTAAAGAAGTTTGTGGAGTAAACCTATCCATGATAGGTTGTGTTTGGTCCAGGCTTTGAGCTCTGATTCTAGTTCCCGGAACATAGGGGGATCATTGCTATTATAGAGGGACTCCATCTAAGGTGTTAAGTTAATTCCCAGGTATTTAATTGACGTTTCGTTCCATTCAAAGTGGAGAGATTTTTGGAGCGGGGACACAGTATTCAGTTGGAGAGATACATTCATAGCTAGGGACTTGGAATAGTAACATACCTGTTTGGGGCCCCCCTTCCAAGTTAGATTGGAGAATAGATATTATGTCAATTGCCCTCCTAATTTGGTCTGGTCCTTGTCTGCCAGAAATGAACCCCACTTGGTCTTTGTGGATGTAATTATTGATGTAAGATGAGAAGCGGTTGGCTAGGATTTTGGTCAGTATTTTAAGATCACAATTGATGAGAGATATCTGGCGGTAGTTGCTAACTTCCTCCGGGATTTTATCTGGCTTGAGAATCACTGCTATGAATGCGGGCAGAAAAGGATTTTAACAGGCTAGACTAGCAGTTTTTGTTATTCACCCTGTCCTACAGTATACTCATTCCCAGTAGCAGCAGTTTGAGTCATAACATCAGAAGCTTCCACAAACTATCTGGGCATCACAAAGTAACTGCATATGAAGATGACTTGTCGTTCTACATATTTGATCCAGGGAAATCCCTTATAGCCCTTACAAAAACTCTTAACCAAGTATTAGTATGATTCCCTTGTCCAATCCTTAAATCTGAGGCTCCTAATATTTCTATAACTCGCAAACACCTTGACATTTTTACCCTCAACTTTCCTTTCTGCTGGGTTTCAGACCACATCAAAAAATTGAGAGGTAAGATTACCAACAACTTACTCAAAGGAATTTAACCTTATCCCGCTCCTTATGAGACTGCAGAAAGTTCCCTTGCTCTCTTGTGGTTTGGCATATGTAATACTCTAAAAATCACAGCTCTGCCTAGACATCTTCATGTGATTCAAGCCCTTCCAATTAAAAATTACACAAAAGTACCTCAATACAATAAAATCCTCGTTTATCTCCTTCATTTGGAAACATAAAACTCAGTGAATAAGAAATGCTCCCCTGAGCATAATCTGGGAGGTGTGCATCTTCCCAACATACATCTCTATCATAAGGCCATCCATCTTTCCACAAATGTCGACTAGTATTGGTATTGTAAAACCAAACAATGGGTCTGTAAAGAATAAGATGACATGGCTTCCCCATTGCAAAGCTTACCCTGAATATCCTCCCAATACCTATTGGTCAAAACCTACCCAACTATTGGTGCTAGTCCTAACAATGTAAAAGTGTTCACTGTAAACAATACCCCCCCCCCATGCCCCTTTTATTGGTGACCAAGACCTTCTACCCAGCTTAGGAAAATAAAGAACGTATTAAAAATCTTCCCTCAATACAATGAGACTAGAAAACTTTTATTCTTCAATGGGTTGGCTTCATCAAACAGACATCCAAAATTAAAAGTAACCCTCTTCTTTACAACTGGTACTTTTCCCAAATTAGACACTTTCTAAAGTCTACCCCTGTTACCTCCTCCCTCCACTGCCCTCTCACAAAATTTCAGGATTCTGTGCAATTGTCAGAGTCTAGTCTCACACTTCCTTGCTTGTATCTACAAGTTACTCAATTCCCCACCTGAAGCTTTCATTCCGTCCTGCATCTACAAATGGGGATATTAGGAGAGGTTTTAAAGGGCATCCAGTTTCTAGACACTATCTTGAGGTCCATAATCAAAACCCTAGAGACACCTCCTTTATAGGGATAGACAAACTTAAACCACATTGGAGAGGGGGATTGAAAAGACGTGCGATTTCCAAGCTCAGAATGAGTTGGATATACAGGGTTAAATGCCTTAGACCGTTGGGCCTTAATGCCGATGTAGAAATGAATGCCATCATTGATAACGCATAAGGATCTCGGATAATGCCCACTTGTGGTTAACGATTTATACATTACATGTTATCTTTATCAATTTGGGTTTGTGTTATGTAATCAAATTTGTCATTTAGCCATTTCCTTTTTAACTAATTTATATGTCAATATCTAATATTGCCACTAGAGCTCCTCACCTCAAAAGGACGATTGGGAAACATTTTATTATTATTACCTTTATTTATTATCGTCTTTTAATATTTTAAGTTTTGACTACATTATTAGTTTTAATCCTAATTAACTTTTTTCTATAGGATTTGGATAAAAATATACATTTATTTTTGATTCATTTGTGTCCTTTGGCTCATTGCGTGGAATATATTGAGTTCTCACCCTCGAGTCATGTTGAGGCTTGGTTTCCCCTTTGTTCTCTCATAACTATTTGCAATACAAGTCAATTAGGTGTGTATTTATTGCATGATTGTGTTAAATCCGATTTAGGGGTCTCAAAACAAGACAGATGATGAGTTAGTGAGTGCAGATCTTAAGATAAGATTATTAGTTGCTTTATTGTATACAAACACTGCAGTGGAAAGACACAACACAGACCGACTTCCATCTCTACCAGGCGGAAAGAAGCAGGAAGTGTCTCTCACTTAAAAACATCAAGTTTAACAATATACAGTATCTCACAAAAGTGAGTACACCCCTCACATTTTTGTAAATATTTTATTATATCTTTTCATGTGACAACACTGAAGAAATGACACTTTGCTACAATGTAAAGTAGTGAGTGTACAGCTTGCATAACAGTGTAAATTTACTGTCCCCTCAAAATAACTCAACACATAGTCATTAATGTCTAAACCGCTGACAACAAAAGTGAGTACACCCCTAAGTGAAAATGTCCAAATTGGGCCCAAAGTGTCAATATCTTGTGTGGCCACCATTTTTTTCCATCACTGCCTTAACCCTTGAGTCCTCTTCCACTCCTCCGAAGGGAGGGAATCGTGCTCTGCTTCAGTATGTCACAGTACATGTTGGCATTCATGGTTTCTTCAATGAACTGTAGCTCCCCGGTGTCGGCAGCACTCATGCAGCCCCAGACCATGACACTCCCACCACCATGCTTGATTGTAGGCAAGACACACTTGTCTTTGTATTGCTCACTTGGTTGCCACCACACACGCTTGACACCATCTGAACTAAATACATTTATCTTGGTCTCATCAGACCACAGAACATGGTTCCAGTAATCCATGTCCTTAGTCTGCTTGTCTTCAGGAAACTGTTTGTGGGCTTTCTTGTGCATCATCTTTAGAAGAGGCTTCCTTCTGGGATGACAGCCATGCAGACCAATTTGATGCAGTGTGTGGTGTATGGTCTGAGCACTGACAGGCTGACCCCCCACCCCTTCTACCTCTGCAGCAATGCTGGCAGCACTCATCCGTCTTTTTCCCAAAGACAACCTCTGGATACGATGCTGAGCATGTGCACGCAACTTCTTTGGTCGACCATGGCAAGGCCTGTTCTGAGTGGAACCTGTCCTGTTAAACCTCTGTATGGTCTTGGCCACCATGCTGCAGCTCAGTTTCAGGGTCTTGGCAATCTTCTTATAGCCTAGGCCATCTTTATGTAGAGCAACAATTCTTTTTTTCAGATCCTCAGAGAGTTCTATGCCATGAGTTGTCATGTTGAACTTCCAGTGACCAGTATGAGAGAGTGAGAGCAATAACACCAAATGTAACACACCTGCTACCCATTCACACCTGAGACCTTGTAACACTAACAAGTCACATGACACCAGGGAGGGAAAATGGCTAATTGGGCCCAATTTGGACATTTTCACTTAGGGGTGTTCTCACTTTTGTTGCCAGTGGTTTAGACATTAATGGCTGTGTGTTGAGTTATTTTGAGGGGGCAGCAAATTTACACTGTTATACAAGCTGTACACTAACTACTTTACATTGTAGCAAAGTGTCATTTCTTCAGTGTTGTCACATGAAATGATATAATAAAATATTTACAAAAATGTGAGGGGTGTACTCACTTTTGTGAGATACTGTATATATTTTATGAATATGCATAAGCACTAGGCGTGTTATAGGTGTGATTGTATAGTTTAGTCCAATCAGCATTCATATCTTCTTAACAGCAAGGGAACAGTTAAATGGGTGGTTACATCATGTGACTGGCAAAGAAAAATATTTCAACGGTATCTGGTCAGTTCATACTGTTTTGGTATGAAGGCCTATTTTGAGCTGCTTTCTGGGTTTCTTATCAGTGTTTGTGTCGTCACATATCCAACAGTTTTGATTCCCAGGAAAGAAAATTAAAAAAAAAGGAAAGAAACAAATCAAGCACAATATAAATTCTTAAAGCAACAGTCTCTCACATAAAATATATTTTCACAATAATAGAACATTTGTGGTATTTCTAGACATACTGGTACTTTGGCAGCTTTGTATAGCTTAAACTCAAAATGAAAGTAAATGGCTACCAGGTGTGTGCCTTTTTTTTTTTGAACTCTCAGGCCTGTGTGAACATATCTAACAATTACTCAAATTACTCCTTATGCCTGTTAGCATGTGTAATTTGTACAGGTGATTTTCCTCTATAGGATAACAGTAGTTTACTCATGTTTTGAAATTAGCTATATTTTCTTGCAATGGCTGGCATATCCACGTCACTTTACAGCTGTAGCAGTTATCAGGGACACTTGGCATGGTCCTTCAGACTTTGGTCCCAAAGGTACTTTCACATGTTCCTTTACTAGGACCCAATCACCTGGCTGTAATTTGTGTGTCCCAGTTACTTGATCTGGATCTGGAATTGAATCAAAAACAAACTTCTGTATTGCAGTTAGTTGGTTGTATTAGACGATCACATAACAAAACATAATCATTATACATTACAACAGTCTGATATGGAAAATACAACCCTCTCTTAGGTGGGCCCTGAAACAAAATCTTATAAGGGCTCAAGTTCTCTGACCTCTAAGTAGGGGTAATCCTGATGTTGTAAAGAAAAAGAGGCAACAGTCCTGGCCACTGTTTCTTTACTGACCCATCTCCCCTTTTCCTGTGTTAATTTAGCTAGCCTGTCTTTAAAGATTCCATTATATTTTTCTACTTTTCCTGAACTCTGAGGATTATAGGGGCATGGAAGGCCTGCTCAATTGCCAAATCCTTGCATGTAATTTGCATGATCTGTCCAGTGAATTGTGTTTCTCTGTCATCCTCAATGGTTTCAGGGACTCCAAAGCGGCATATAACTTCAGAAAGGAGTTTCTTTGCTGTTGTCTTGGCATTTGCTTTAGCCACCTGTCAGGCTTCTATTCAGCTTGAAGCACAACAAACATTTTGATATTGGCCTGATTTGGGCAATTGGATTTAATAAATCTAAAGTCTTAGGAAAAGGAATAGTGACTTGGCCAAATGTGTTTGCGTTACTCTGGGCTGTTTTCCTGGCTGCATGATCATCTTCTCCATTTGAGGTGGGACACATATTCCATTTTCTTTGCACAAAAGTCCTTCTTAGTTCTTCTTTGCTCTGTCCCTTTCCATGATTTCATTCCAATCATCAGGTGCATATTCTTGCAATTTCTTAATCAGTTCTTTTACTTTGAGTATTTGTTCTCTTCTTTTTCAATCTGTTATTCCTTTGCAAAATCAGTGATTAGGGTCATGATTGCTTCCATTGGTGCTTCAGCAGTCTTCCTGGCAGTATATGCTTTGACCTTCAGGATGGCTACTTTCTTTGGGAGGGTGACTGCTTCAAAAAGTTCTTGAACATATTTCAAGTTTTGAATTGGTTCTCTTGCAGCAGTTGTGAATCTTCTGTTCTTCCTTATGGGTCCATAATCATGGACTACTTCGAGAGCATACTTGCTATCAGTGTAGATGTTGACTATTTGATCCTTTGCGGCCTCACAGGTTCTTGTGAGTGCTACCACTTTAGCAACCTGTGCTGAAAGTGATGAAGGGAGTAGTTGGGTCTCAATCACTTCCTCCAATGTTGTCACTGCATATGTCATTCTTGGGTACTCCATCTTTGTACAGGCATGAACCCTCTGCAAACAGGATCAGATCAGAACTTTCAAGAGGAGTGTCCTTTACTGGAGAGATTTGCTGCATTTCTTCTTCCATAAGTCTTAAGCAGATATGGTCACCCTCCTTGTAACAAGCCCCTTGCTCGCTTGGTTCCACTCTCCCGACACTCCTCTGCTGCTATAGAATCAGATTGCAGATCGTAACATCTGATTGCTCGGTCATCCAATGCTCCAGGACTAGAACTACAGCTCTGTGCCATTCTAGTCCAGTTGTGATAGCTCAGAACAAACACCAGGCAGTCTGTATGTAAGTTCAACCAGGAATCTCACTTTATTGATAGGAATACAGTCTTATTTATACAATAAAAGAGGAGGTGCAGACCTCCTGCTCATATTACTCTAACAATACGCTAAGCTAATTAACTAATCCCTTTAGACAGCCTAGATGACTCAGACATGACCTTTAGGCCAGACTGGCAATCTTGTAGTTCAAATAATCCTATCAACATTATCACAAACAACATAGACTCTTCTTCACACAATAGCAGAGTTAATTAACACAAACAACAATGGGGATCTAATGACTCTTAGATCCCATAGTAGACTTATTTACAATACACATTTTAGCAGACAACAGACAGACAGGTGTTGGAATTTACATCAGCATCTCCTAACAGTATCTGTCCCAGCATTATGAATTAGCCACTATTCCAATATGGCAAATCCATGGTCCCCAGAGTCTGTGTGTCCTGGGGGACCAGGACCCGAATCCACAGTAATACCACCTCAAGGGTCCCCAGGCATACAGCTCACAAAGAGCACCGTTCCCCCAAATGCAAGGGCCCCCGATCGATCGGCAAGAGGCTAGCATACAGTCCCCTCCAAAACTCTCTCTCCCGGCTAGGTCTGTCACATTTCTCCCCTTTCGGCAGGAGACTAACACAGGAGGAGACCCCAGACGGGTTCACTCCGAAGTTAGTCAGTAGTTTCAGTCCTCTAATGCCTGTACCCACACAGTACCCAAAACAAATTGTTCCAAACAAAGCATTACTCACCCAGCCAACCTCTGCCTCTCTCAGAGAACATATCTGCCGCTGGGGAGAGGCCTGGACTGGCCCTTCTCCCTGGAGTCCTTTCTGCCGCTGGAGAGAAGACAGGGTGTCTGGGCTCACTCCGTCATGCTGTTGGGGATCTGGGCCGACTGCCCAGCATCCCTGGGGTATACAGGTGGAGACTGAAGTCCCATCCATCTTCACAGGAAATCCATCCTCTGTTAGTTGAGGGCAGAGGCCAGCAGTACTCGGCCCTGTTGCCAGCCCTTCTGCTGGAAACCCCACACCATCTGCTCCGGCTAACTGTTGGGGAGGGACAACACACACCTCCTCTCCCTTCTTGCCCTGTATCTGCTGCTGGGAAGTGATTGCCACCTTCTCACCCTGAGCCACCGAAACTGCCACAGGTGTGGGGCAGAGGTCTTGGACCCTCTGTCTGGTTGCCAGCGCTTCAGCTGGGGAAGTTCCTTGTAACTTCACAGATACTTCTGTTGGTGCTGGGCAGAGCACAGTGAAGTTTGGCCCTAATAACAGCTCCTCTTCTGCTGGAGGCTCACCGGGTTGTTCTTCCTCAGCAGAAAAGTCTATCAAATCCCCTGTCTCTGCAACTGGTGTCTGGGGATAAAGGTTTACCATCACCTCTCCGTGGAACCCAGAAGATGCTATCAGTGCTGGGCAGAGGTTAGCAGAGCTCTGCCCCGTTGTCAGCACTTCAGCTTTGGGGATAGCGATCTCCAGATTTTCCACTGCCGATTCTCTGGCATTCTGCTGGACAGGCACATTCCTCCATCCAAGATCATCCAATGCAGAAACAGGTTCATCAAGGTCAGTCAGCACTTGCTGCATCCGCCATAAGACCTCCGCCTCCATACCTGCGGGTGCAGGTTAGCAAAGCACACCGTTACTCTGCCACATTGTCAACTCTTCAGCCAGGATTTCAGAGTTGTCAACTGGTATTTCCTGATAGTCCCAGGCAAAGGGAGCACCACCCTGCTGCTGAGCAGAGTCTAACAGCTGTTTGTAGGCGATCTCCAGCTCCCATTCCTGAACGGCCAGAAACTCCAAATCTTCCAGTGCCCAGTGCACTTCTGAGACATTCAGTCTCCGCTCTCTGTGCTCCATTATTTCCTCCAAACGCCACTCCCGATCACTCCCAAAGTCAGGGTCCCTGGACAGCCTCCAGTATAACAATCCCAGGCCATCGTAGTCAAAGCCTTCCGTGGGGCTGTCATCCGCTGTCCATGGGCACACTTGGGCTACATACCACTGGAGGGCTCTGTAGCTCTCGTCCAACCACATTTCTGCCCGGATTAACCTGCTTAACTCGGCTGTCCACTCCTGGTTCGGCTGTTCCCCTAAAAACAGCATTCGCACTTCATACTGTGACCAGTACCTCACATGGATGGAGGGGGGAACTTTTCCCTGGTGTCGCTGTTCACGGGCTAGTGCTTCCTTCCAGAGTTCACAGCGGATAGAATCAAACCATCCTAGCCGGACCTGCTCTGATACTGGTCCCCTGTGCTGTATCTCCTTCTCTCGCAACCTCCTTCTGAATTCCTCATCCATGGTGGCTGGTATCTCTCCTCTCCTGCTATCCTGCTACCTTGGATCCAGGTGATGGTTTGGATGTGTTCACAGCAAGGAAGCACGATCCCACCATTCCCTCCACAGCTCTCAAGTAAATCTTTCAGCGTGGCTCTCCTGCAGGCTGGTTTGGAGTGTCCCAGTAACTGGAGAGCAAATCCCACGGCTGCCAACCAATGTAACGAGCCCCTTGCTCGCTCGGTTCCACTCTCCCGACACTCCTCTGCTGCTATAGAATCAGATTGCAGATTGCAACATCTGATTGCTTGGTCATCCAATGCTCCGGGACTAGAACTACAGCTCTGTGCCGTTCTAGTCCAGTTGTGATAGCTCAGAACAAACACCAGGCAGGCTGTATGTAAGTTCAACCAGGAATCTCACTTTATTGACAGGAATACAGTCTTATTTATACTTATATTATGCTCATATATATTTATGCTCATATTACTCTAACAATACAGCTGTAACCTAATTAACCTAATTAACCTAATTAACATGAGCTAATTAACTAATCCCTTTAGACAGCCTAGATGACTCAGACATGACCTTTAGGCCAGACTGCCCGTCTTGTAGTTCAGAAAATCCAATCAACATTATCACAATCAACATAGACTCTTCTTCACACAATAGCAGAGTTAATTAACACAAACAACAATGGGGATCTAATGACTCTTAGATCCCATAGTAGACTTATTTACAATACACATTTTAGCAGACAACAGACAGACAGGTGTTGGAATTTACATCAGCATCTCCTAACAGTATCTGTCCCAGCATTATGAATCAGCCACTATTCCAATATGGCAAATCCAGGGTCCACAGAGTCTGTGTGTCCTGGGGGACCAGGACCCGAATCCACAGTAATACCACCTCAAGGGTCCCCAGGCATACAGCTCACAAAGAGCACCGTTCCCCCAAATGCAAGGGCCCACGATCGATCGGCAAGAGGCTAGCATACAGTCCCCTCCAAAACTCTCTCTCCCGGCTAGGTTTGTCACACTCCTCTTCGAGGTCTTCTTCTCTCTTTAGGAAAAAAAGCTTGCAGGCTTGATTGTAGTACATCTTTTCACTTCTATTTCTCCTAATTCAAGTAGTATTGCTTCATAATATATGTTCTAAAGCATATCTTCCCTTTTGTACAGCACCACTGGCACAGGTTGCAGCTGCAGTTTTCTTTTTGTGTTCTTGCCACGACATGGATCTTGGTGCATCCACCCTCCGGATCTATTTTATACACAGCTTGAAAGGGTTTGCGGTCAACAGGGCAGGATATACAGAAAATGTGACAACAATCTTTTAGAAAACCAACCTCCAGGGAAACACTGTTCAGACAAATTGGACACCTCTCAGTTGAACTTAATGCTAAAGTACTGGCAGCAGTCCCATCTTTGCCTTCGTCACCATCTTTTTCTTCATGTTGCTGGTCACTAGCATCAGATGAGCATAAACATTTGCTCCTTCAAACCGGAAAGCAAAGAGTTCTTGGCTTTCTTCATCCAAGGCGACACTGAAGAAAGCATTTGCCAGTTCTATAACGGTGTACGCCCGTGTTCCTGTAGGTATGTCATTGAGCAAAGTACTGGGATTTTGGACAACAGGAGTGCCTTCCTTGATGATTTGATTGATGGCCCTTAAATCATGTACCATTCGATATACTGGCTTTTCTCCCTTTTTGACCTTTTTCTTTACAGGAAACAAGGGCGTCTGTGCTCTACTTTCTGTTTTCTTTATGACACCTGCTTCAAGTAACACTTTTATTTGTACTCATATACTAGCGAGTTGTTCTGGTGACAGTGGCTACTGTGGTATGCATGGGATTTGAGCTCCTGCTTTTATTTTGACTTTAACCGGAGGGACTTGTCGAAGTCCTACATCATATTTTCCCTTGGCCCAGAGAATATCAGGTATTTGAGCAACAATTTCAGGTGGAATATTACCTTCAATCTCTTTCTCTAATTCAATTGCTGTCAATCCACATATAATTTCTTCATATAATTCTCCAACACGTACTTCTACTTCGTTGGGTGTATACTATACACAGGCTTGTAAGTAACTCAGTAGGTCTCTTCCCAATAGGTTGCATGGTACAGTGTCAGAGACAAGCAGCTTATGAAACATATTGTGGCTTCCATTTCCAATTTGTATGGCAGGTGTTTGAGAGGGGTAGATTTCCCGCCCACGCCAACTGCTAGTGGCCCAGATGTAAGGGGGATGTCAATCTGGCAATCTGCATTTTCTGGTTTCTGAGAAACAGCTCCTTGATCATCATTTTGGGTTATAAAAGCATTAAGTCTGTTGTCTTCTCTTTTCTCACCTCTCAGATTTTTCTGTCAGTAAATCACTTACTTGTGAAGATAACATACTTATTTCCTCTTCCAAAGAAAGTTGCCTTTCTCCACTTTCATGTTTACTATCTACTTCTTTAAACCATCAATTAACCTTCTGATTGCTCTCTTCTGAATTGTTCAATTTTCTCATTTACAATTTACTGTACTTAGATTCTTTTATAAAAAAAAATCTCTGGCTTCATTTTTTTAAGAAAATATCTTTAAACCGCCTGTTTTTCAACTTGCATAATTCCTTTAATACTCTGGCATGCTAAAATAATAAATCAACTAGGTCTCAGTGAGTGAAACCTTTTTAGGAACTTAAAAGGGTCTCAGCCATAATCAGCTATTTTCTTTCTTTGTTTAAAATAATCCTAGAGTTATATAGTAAACACTAACAGTTTCAATTAGGATTATATTCCTACAACAACACCATAATTACTAATTAATTAGATACTCAGAACTTTCCGGCTGCTTTACACAGGAATTTGAAGGGAGGAGGGGGGCACCTCACACATTTATTACACAGAAACGCAAGGGTGGGGGGTGAGGAATCTGCGGAAAAAAAACAAGCAGGTTTCTCATATACCCAAAATGATTTCTCACTCTTATTTTTCAACTCAGCGATACTTTTCAAACATTTCTTAAACATTTAGATAACAATTGCATTGCCTGGTCTAATTCTCTTTTGCTAGACCCATCAGTGATATGCATTATAAAAACTTTGACAGGCTCATAACTAGTTAAAGTTTCATCACATTGCATATTTTCAAAAATACAATATTGTACACATTTAATCACCTTATTCAACTCTGTCATAAAAATTAACATACACAGAAACCCAAGTTGATCATAATTCCTTCTGGTATTAGATCAGCTCTGTTTTAGTCTTGTCATTTCTTAAGCACTGTCCATATCTGTCTGTCATGTCAGTCATAGAACTTACTTGTGCCACTTCTTCTACCTCTTCCGGCATCAAGAGGTCCATGGAAGCACCGTACTCCCAATCTAGAGAACTCACTCTCGAGTCTCTACTTAAAAAATTTGTGGGTCGTCACCCAAAATTTCTCCTGGGCTACACACAGTAGCCGTCAAATGGCACTTTATTACTCTTGGCCACACAGGCCTGTACACTTGCCACATAGGCATTACTCGCCACACAGGCTCAATACTACAGTCCTCTGGTCAGACCTTCTCACAAGTCTCATAAATCTATTGACACCCCAAGCATAGAAACAAGCCATCAACATTGATAAATATTATTGGCTCTATTTTTTCTGCAACAGGTAAAGTAAAGGAGTTATTTGGGTCAAACTGTGTAACATCAACATTACTCTGGTTTCTACTATTTTTTTACCTTAATCTCACCATCTCATCAACAGCATAAGACTCCTTCATCCAATGGACCCCAGACACCGACTAATTATTCGCCACAGAGAGCAGAATAAGTAAGAATAACAGTTTCTTACCATGGCCACTTGTCTGCTCAAGGTGAGTTTCTTGTCTCTCTGGCCGGGAGCCCACTGGACTGTATCCGAGTCGAAAGACAACATTCTGTTAAATCCGATTTAGGGGTCTCAAAACAAGACAGATGATGAGATAGTGAGTCCAGATCTTAAGATAAGATTATTAGGTGCTTTATTGTATACAAACACTGCAGTGGAGAGACACAACACAGAGCGACTTCCATCTGTACCAGGCGGAACGAAGCAGGAAGTGTCTCTCACTTAAAAACATCAAGTTTAACAATATATATACTTTATGAATATGTATAAGTACTAGGCGTGTTATAGGTGTGATTGAATAGTTTACTAGTTTACAAAGAAAAAGATTTCAACAGTATCTGGTCAGTTCAGACTGGTTTTTGGTATGAAGACCTATTTTGAGCAGCTTTCTGGGTTTCTTATCAGTGTTTGTGTCATCACATATCCAACAGTTTCGACTCCCAGGAATTGAAACAAGCCATCTAAAAAAGGAAAGAAACAAATCAAGCACAACATAAATTTTTAAAGTGACAGTCTCTATATACATATATATATATATATATATATATATATATATATATATATGAACATTATCAGACCCCTATAATTCTACACAATGGCGGCCAGGTGAAAAGGAGGCTTGGTTACCCTTGCTGTGATATAAATGGCGATGGCTCCGCGCATCACCCGGGCCCCAGGAAGACGTCACGTATGACGGAACATGTTGGGCGGAGCTACACGCTGACGTCATCATCACGCTTTTCAATAGCTTGTACTGTGTGAGTACCTCATTTTTGTTTAAAAATGCATTTATTGTAGAAAACGTTAATATACTATTGGAGCCTCTTTTCCTTTCGCTCCATGACATCTGGCCAACTGAGATTTTCGGATGCAATGTGGACATTACCTTGATATCATAGATGCCAGTCTGTGAATGCCAGTGAGCTCTGGAGACGAGGCCTATCATTTGACCCTGCAGAGGGCTATATCTGCAAGTGCTTATGACCTTGCTACAATAGGAGGTCTACACCTTCTGGTAAGAGTTCTTACTTCCAGAGTGACCAGTATGTGGATAACTCCTTTCCATTGGTGGTGGCTGAATAGCTTTGGATAATTCCATCCTGCTAGAACTTTTTTTACTATTTAGAATACTATGGATACAACATTCAGAGACATTATTCACTTATTCACAACTATTTATGTCACTGTTTCAATACTCACCTGTATTGTCCTAATTACTGGATTAATATTTTTGTTATTTTTTTATTTGAATTAGCACGGCTTTTGTATATATATGATTTTTTATCATCACCATGATGATATCTCATCGTTTTGTCGCTGCTGTATGTTTAGGTTTATGATCTAGTGCAGTACACCTTTTTGTATATTTGAAAACTAAGCATTGAGAGGGGTAAAGTGGAACAAAATTTATTAACAAAACCCTTTTTTCAGACTCTCACATCTGAACACTGTTTATAAACACTGTCAGGTGGGCATTACAGCTGCTGTGTTTACACAGAAACACCCCACTGTCATTTTGACAGTCCGGAATAGCTGTAAAGTTAAAAGGCAGAGTAGCAGATGGGCAGAAAGAGAGGACATACTACACACATCTTGTGTACTTTGATTATGTTTTTCAGACATGTGTAGTACATTCGGTCTCCACAAGTGGTTAAAGATTCAAGCTTTTGGGCTCTGTTAGATCACTTCTTTAGGTTGTATACACTGGCAGAAGTTAAAATATTGCCAAGCACTACAAACATAATTGCCTATAACATACTTTCTCCTATTGCAGAAACACCCCTATTCATTCCAACTGCTAATATTTCTTACTTGCTCTACTCTTGGGCCAGGTACATTGTTCCTTTGACTAACCTAACGTTAGTAAGACACAGATCCAGATTTACCTTATGGCCATGCTCATGATGATGTCAGCATGGTATGAAATCTCATAGTAATAAACAGGAGCTAAAAACCATTTGCACAACCTTAGTATATTGTTCTGGCCAGCTCAGTAGATTGCTTTAAGAAAGGCCTGGATTCTTTCCTAAATGTAAATTATATAACATTTATAGGTAAAGTTGATCCAGGAAAAAATCCGATTGCCTCTCGGGGGATCGGGAAATAATTTTTTCCCCTGCTGTAGCAAATTGGAGAATGCTTTGCTGGGGTTTTTCACCTTTCTCTGGATCAACTGTGGGTATAGGATTGTGTATATGGAATTATATGATTTTTTTTTATTTTTATGGTTGAACTAGGTGGACTTGCATCTTTTTCAACCTGACTAACTATGTAACTATGTAACCTAGACGAATCGTGTGAGGTTGTGGAAACAGGTTTTTTCATTGCAATGATATGGGTTAAATCTATATTTTAGCAGGGACACAGATAACAATTAAAAACTTTCAAGTTATACTAACCCATCCCTACTCTATCCAAAACTAAAAATAAATGTTTTGGCTTTAAATACACTTTAAATGATTGATTTTGCAGGGCAATTGAATGTCTTGTTAGGCTGCTCCTCATTACATGTGTATCAATTGTCCTAATAGTGATTTCTCCCTGATTTTGTGCCTTTTATTTTAACCAAGGCATTGACTTTAGCTTTTTCATCATTACCATTGTACAGTGAAGTTTTACAGAAAAAAGTGATGCAAACCAACAAGAGAAAACTAGGGATATTGGAACTCACAATTCCAAGTCTTTTAGGAGTTAGTTCATCGCTAGATCTTTCTAAATGAAAAAAAATTAGAATGAGAATAAAATAGAATGTGTATTTTGCAGGCCTGAAATGTCAGAAAAAATTAGCATATAGAGCTATTCACCACAGTAGCTTAAATACTTGTAACTCTACAAGAGCTGCCATTGTGTTAGAGCTCATTTTTTATTAGATTTCCATACACAGTTGGTGGTGGTCCTCATTAAAATTCAAAAGATACAATTAGTATATTCTAGACAGTGGTGATTTCTAATAAATGTTGAATAGAAATAAAGATAATCCTTGAAATTAAATGAGCTATTGATAATGTTTTTGTAGCTGAAAAGGAATAGTGATGATGGTAAAAATACACAGTATAAAAGACATTTGTTCAAATGAAATTTCTGTAGGCAATAGGCCTTCAATTATTTTATATGGAAAAAAAAGCGAGTTAATGTGTCATGGTTGCAAATAGTATTCAATCAATTGTAAACAAAGAGCCTACAAGTATGTCATTGGGGAAGAGGTTCATGTTAGGACCAATGTTATGTTCAGTCTAAAATTTGCAAGAATCTTCAAGAATGTTTGTTGGGAGTGCGCAAAAGAATGCCCCATAATAACTTGCAGTGCATTTTGAATTGTGGTCAGGGACAATATTGTGGCCAACTCTGTCAGCCCCCTAAATATAAAAATCAGCACTCCCTGCAGCTTTTTGTCAGTATGTTTTAGCATTAGTGAGGGACATCTGAAGGTATTTGCACTGAGAGAAAGTTAGTGCTATTGTACTGTACCAGTAGGGATGAGCTGAACACCCCCCTGTTCGGTTCGCACCAGAACATGCGAACAGGCAAAAAATTTGTTTGAACACGCGAATACCGTTAAAGTCTATGGGACATGAACATGAATAATCAAAAGTGCTAATTTTAAAGGCTTATATGCAAGTTATTGTCATAAAAAGTGTTTGGGGACCTGGGTCCTGCCCCTGGGGACATGGATCAATGCAAAAAAAAGTTTTAAAAATGGCCGTTTTTTCGGGAGCAGTGATTTTAATAATGCTTAAAGTGAAATCGGCTATTAATGAATTGCCGGTCCGACAATACACATAAAAGTTCATTGATAAAAACGGCATGGGAATTCCCCACAGGGGAACCCTGAACCAAAAAAAAAAAATGACGTGAGGGGTCCCCCTAAATTCCATACCAGGCCCTTCAGGTTTTGTATGGATATTAAGGGGAACCCCGGCCAAATTTTTTTTTAAAAATGGCGTGGGGTCCCCCTCAAAATCTATACCAGACCCTTATCCAACCACGCAACCTGGCAGGCCGCAGTAAAAGAGGGGGGATGAGAGAGCGCCCCCCCTCCTGAACTGTACCAGGCCACATGCCCTCAACATTGGGAGGGTGCTTTGGGGTAGCCCCCCTAAACACCTTGTCCCCATGTTGATGGGGACAAGGGCCTCATCCCCACAACCCTTGCCCGGTGGTTGTGGGGGTCTGCGGGCGGGGGGGCTTATTGGAATCTGCAAGCCCCCTTTAACAAGGGGACCCCTAGATCCCGGCCCTCTCCCCTGTCTGAAATGGTAAGGGGGTACAAATGTACCCCTACCATTTCACAAAAAAGTGTCAAAAATGTTAAAAATCACAAGAGACAGTTTTTGACAATTCCTTTATTTAAATGCTTCTTCTTTCTTCTTTCTACCCAGTGACCCCGCCCCCCTCTGGCGCACTGTGACTTCCCTGTCCGCCCCCCTCTGACATCACGGGGAATGCTACAGGGAAGTCCCCGTCAAGTCCCCATGCGTCAGAGGGTGGCCCCGCCCTCCGTTATTTAAGAACCGTCAGAAGAGGAGAAGCGTCACACAGCGGGAGCCTCCCACCATGCTGGATGCGGAGCGGCTTGAGAAGACGAAGGGAAGAAGACGCCGGCGCCGCAGAGGATGATGCCCGACGAGAACACCGGAGGAAGAACCAGAAGAAGAAGAAGATGGAGGAAGAAACCAAAGGAAGATAGAAGATAGAAGAAAGAAGAAGCATTTAAATAAAGGAATTGTCAAAAACTGTCTCTTGTCATTTTTAACATTTTTGACACTTTTTTGGTGAAATGGTAGGGGTACCCTCTTACCATTTTACACAGGGGGGAGGGCCGGGATCTGGGGGTCCCCTTGTTAAAGGGGCTTCCAGATTCCAATAAGCCCCCCACCCGCAGACCCCCACAACCACCGGGCAAGGGTTGTGGGGATGAGGCCCTTGTCCCTATCAACATGGGGACAAGGTGTTTTGGGGGGCTACCCCAAAGCACCCTCCCAATGTTGAGGGCATGTGGCCTGGTACGATTCAGGAGGGAGGGGCGCTCTCTCGTCCCCCCTCTTTTCCTGCGGCCTGCCAGATTGCATGCTCAGATAAGGGTCTGGTATGGATTTTGAGGGGGACCCCCACGTAATTTAAAAAAAAAAATTTGGCCGGGGGTTCCCCTTAACCACTTGAGCCCCGGACCATTATGCTGCCTAAGGACCAGAGGTCTTTTTCCAATTTGGCACTGCGTCGCTTTAACTTTTAATTGCGCGGTCATGCAATGCTGTACCCAAACGAAATTTGCGTCCTTTTCTTCCCACAAATAGAGCTTTCTTTTGATGGCATTTGATCACCTCTGCGGTTTTTATTTTTTGCGCTATAAATGGAAAAAGACCGAAAATTTTGAAAAAAAATTATATTTTCTACTTTTTGTTATAAAAAAAATCCAATAAACTCAATTTTAGTCATACATTTAGGCCAAAATTTATTCGGCCACATGTCTTTGGTAAAAAAAATGTCAATAAGCGTATATTTATTGGTTTGCGCAAAAGTTATAGCGTCTACAAACTAGGGTACATTTTCTGGAATTTACACAGCTTTTAGTTTATGACTGCCTATGTCATTTCTTGAGGTGCTAAAATGGCAGGGCAGTACAAACCCCCCCCAAATGACCCCATTTTGGAAAGTAGACACCCCAAGGAAATTGCTGAGAGGCATGTTGAACCCATTGAATATTTATTTTTTTTGTCCCAAGTGATTGAATAATGACAAAAAAAAAAAAAAATATTTACAAAAAGTTGTCACTAAATGATATATTGCTCACACAGGCCATGGGCCTATGTGGAATTGCACCCCAAAATACATTCAGCTGCTTCTCCTGAGTATGGGGATACCACATGTGTGGGACTTTTTGGGAGCCTAGCCGCGTACGGGGCCCCGAAAACCAATCACCGCCTTCAGGATTTCTAAGGGCATAAATTTTTGATTTCACTTCTCACTACCTATCACAGTTTTGAAGGCCATAAAATGCCAAGATGGCACAAAACCCCCCCAAATGACCCCATTTTGGAAAGTAGACACCCAAAACTATTTGCTGAGAGGCATGTTGAGTCCATGGAATATTTTATATTTTGACACAAGTTGCGGGAAAGTAACACTTTTTTTTTTTTTTTTGCACAAAGTTGTCACTAAATGATATATTGCTCAAACATGCCATGGGCATATGTGGAATTACACCCCAAAATACATTCTGCTGCTTCTCCTGAGTACGGGGATACCACATGTTTAGGACTTTTTGGGAGCCTAGCCGCGTACGGGGCCCCGAAAACCAAGCACCGCCTTCAGGATTTCTAAGGGCATAAATTTTTGATTTCACTCCTCACTTCCTATCACAGTTTTGAAGGCCATAAAATGCTAAGATGGCACAAAACCCCCCCAAATAACCCCATTTTGGAAAGTAGACACCCCAAGCTATTTGCTGAGAGGCATGTTGAGTCCATGGAATATTTTATTTTTTGACACAAGTTGCGGGAAAGTGACAATTTTTTTTTTTTGCACAAAGTTGTCACTAAATGATATATTTCTCACACAGGCCATGGGCATATGTGGAATTGCACCCCAAAATACATTCAGCTGCTTCTCCTGAGTATGGGGATACCACATGTGTGGGACTTTTTGGGAGCCTAGCCGCATACGGGGCCCCGAAAACCAAGCACCGCCTTCAGGACTTCTAAGGGCGTAAAGTTGTGATTTCACTCCTCACTGCCTATCACAGTTTTGAAGGCCATAAAAAGCCCAGATGGCACAAAACTCCCCCAAATGACCCCATTTTGGAAAGTAGACACCCCAAGCTATTTGCTGAGAGGCATGTTGAGTCCATGGAATATTTTATATTTTGACACAAGTTGCGGGAAAGTGACAATTTTTTTTTTTTTTTTGCACAAAGTTGTCACTAAATGATATATTGCTCAAACATGCCATGGGCATATGTGAAATTACACCCCAAAATATATTCTGCTGCTTCTCCTTAGTACGGGGATACCACATGTGTGGGACTTTTTGGGAGCCTAGCCGCATACGGGGCCCCGAAAACCAAGCACCGGCTTCAGGATTTCTAAGGGCGTTAAGTTGTGATTCCACTCCACACTACCTATCACAGTTTTGAAGGCCATAAAATGCCAAGATGGCACAAAACCCCCCCAAATTACCCCATTTTGGAAAGTAGACACCCCAAGCTATTTGCTGAGAGGCATGGTGAGTATTTTGCAGCTCTCATTTGTTTTTGAAAATGAAGAAAGACAAGAAAAATGTATTTTTTTTTTTCTTTTTTCAATTTTCGAAAGTTTGTGACAAAAAGTGAGGTCTGCAAAATACTCACTATACCTCTCAGCAAATAGCTTGAGGTGTCTATTTTCCAAAATGGGGTCATTTGGGGGGGGGGGTTGTGCCATCTGGGCATTCCATGGCCTCCGAAACTGTGCTAGGCAGTGAAGAGTGAAATCAAAAATTTACGCCCTTAGAAAGCCTGAAGGCGGTGCTTGGTTTTCGGGGTCCCGTGTGCGGCTAGGCTCCCAAAAAGTCCCACACATGTGGTATCCCCATACTTAGGAGAAGCAACAGAATGTATTTTGGGGTGTAATTTCACATATTCCCATGGCATGTTTGAGCAATATATCATTTAGTGACAACTTTGTGCAAAAAAAAAAAAAAAAAAAAAAAGATTTGTCTCTTTCCCGCAACTTGTGTCACAATATAAAATATTCCATGGACTCGACATGCCTCTCAGCAAATAGCTTGGGGTGTCTACTTTCCAAAATGGGGTCATTTGGGGGGGTTTTGAACTGTCCTGGCATTTTATGCACAACATTTAGAAGCTTATGTCACACATCACCCACTCTTCTAACCACTTGAAGACAAAGCCCTTTCTGACACTTTTTGATTACATGAAAAAATAATTTTTTTTTTGCAAGAAAATTACTTTAAACCCCCAAACATTATATATTTTTTTAAAGCAAATGCCCTACAGATTGAAATGGTGGGTGTTTCATATTTTTTTTTCACACAGTATTTGCGCAGCGATTTTTCAAACGCATTTTTTGGGGAAAAAACACACTTTTTTAAATTTTAATGCACTAAAACACACTATATTGCCCAAATGTTTGATGAAATAAAAAAGATGATCTTAGGCCGAGTACATGGATACCAAACATGACATGCTTTAAAATTGCGCACAAACGCGCAGCGGCGACAAAATAAATACATTTTTAAAAGCCTTTAAAAGCCTTTACAGGTTACCACTTTAGATTTACAGAGGAGGTCTACTGCTAAAATTACTGCCCTCGTTCTGTCCTTCGCGGTGATACCTCACATGCATGGTGCAATTGCTGTTTACATTTGACGCCAGACCGACGCTTGCGTTCGCCTTTGCGTGAGAGCAGGGGGGGACAGGGGTGCTTTTTTTTTTTTTTTTTTTTTGTTATTTTTTTGGGTTTTTATCTTATTTTTAAACTGTTCCTTTCATTTTTATTTTTTTTTTTATTAATTTAATTGTTATCTCAGGGAATGTAAATATCCCCTATGATAGCAATAGGTAGTGACAGGTACTCTTTTTTTTAAAAATTGGGCTCTATTAGACCCTAGATCTCTCCTCTGCCCTCAAAGCATCTGACCACACCAAAATTGGTGTGATAAAATGCTTTCCCAATTTCCCAATGGCGCTGTTTACATTCGGCGAAATCTAAGTCATGAAATGCTCGTAGCTTCCGGTTTCTTAGGCCATAGAGATGTTTGGAGCCATTCTGGTCTCTGATCAGCTCTATGGTCAGCTGGCTGAATCACCGGCTGCATTTTCAGGTTCCCTGTTGGGACAGGAAAGCCAGAGAAAAACATGGAAGACGGTGGGGGGGGCATTCCCTCCCACTGCTTGCAAAAGCAGTCTAGAGGCTAATTAGCCGCTAGGATTGCTTTTACATGAAAGCCGACCGCTGGCTGAAAAGAATGATACCAAGATGATACCTAAACCTGCAGGCATCATTCTGGTATAACCACTCAAAGTCCAGCAACATACCAGTACGTTGCTGGTCCTTGTTAGGCATATATTGTAAACTTTTTTTTCATGCAGCCTGTGGGCTGAACGAAAAAAAGATATTGATTGGTGGGTATGCCCACCATTAGAATACCTCCCTTCATCCACCCACTTCTAATGATGGGCATACATGCACCATTTATATATGCCGAAGCATGGGGGCATCCTCCCGCAAAAGGCAGGAGCAAATTGCTCCTCCACCCACTGCTGCCCCCATGCTTCGGCATATATGCTGAAGTATGTAACTGTGGTGGTGAAATCACCTCCGACAGCGCTGGAGTCACGGCTTTATATATCGTGGGAGCAAACGCTGTTGCTGTCAAGATAAATAAATCCGCGCTGCAACTGAATGGCGTACCTGCTAAGCAAATGATGGTTAACAATAAAACAAAGTAACATTACAGTATAACAGTAAGACTTACCATACCTGCAAAGCAAATACAAAAAAAAAAACATAGTAAAAAATAAAACATTTAACGCAACCTGTGCCTAAAATATATATATGCCGAAGCATGGGGGCATCCTCCCGCAAAAGGCAGGAGCAAATTGCTCCTCCACCCACTGCTGCCCCCACGCTTCGGCATATATGCTGAAGTATGTAACTGTGGTGGTGAAATCACCTCCGACAGCGCTGGAGTCATGGCTTTATATATCGTGGGAGCAAACGCTGTTGCTGTCAAGATAAATAAATGCGCGCTGCAACTGAATGGCGTACCTGCTAAGCAAATGATGGTTAACAATAAAACAAAGTAACATTACAGTATAACAGTAAGACTTACCATACCTGCAAAGCAAATACAAAAAAAAAAACATAGTAAAAAATAAAACATTTAACGCAACCTGTGCCTAAAATATATATATGCCGAAGCATGGGGGCATCCTCCCGCAAAAGGTAGGAGCAAATTGCTCCTCCACCCACTGCTGCCCCCACGCTTCGGCATATATGCTGAAGTATGTAACTGTGGTGGTGAAATCACCTCCGACAGCGCTGGAGTCACGGCTTTATATATCGTGGGAGCAAACGCTGTTGCTGTCAAGATAAATAAATCCGCGCTGCAACTGAATGGCGTACCTGAAAACAATAAAATGGTTACCAACAAAACACAGTAAACGGTAAAGTATAAAAAATCTGAAAAGCAAACATGGTAAAACATAATAACAATAAAACATTGCAGAATAGAATAGAGTAAAAAAGAGCAGAACAATAGAGAGAGAATAGAGAGAGAGAGAACAATAAAACAACAACTATTTTTGGTTTTTTTATTTTATATATTTTTTTGTGTTTTTATTTTTTTTAATTTTTTTTTTTATTTTTTTTTTTACACTTTTTTTTAGTAACTTTTAACTTTTGTAACTCGTTCCAGGTTTGGGTCTCTCAAAATGCAATGGCATCTTGGGAGACCCTGTGTTAGTGTGCCTAGTCTGTGCAGTGCTGAACCCTACGCTAATACTCAACTAATGTATGGTAGCGTTCAAAGCATTCACCCATGCAAAGACCAGAATTGCCAGGACAGGAGGGACAATAAGACCGGGTGTCACGCCTAAATCCGCGCTTGCTGCAGACACAACATCTTTTTTGGGGGGCTTTTTGGGTAGGGGTACTCGGGATGGCATAAAGAAAATGCCGCTCATGCAGCCGGCTTACTGCATTTGGTTGGGGAAGGTGAGGTAGAGCACCGTCTGGAAACAGAAGGGCTCTGACGATCTCTTCCTGGAATTTAAGGAAGGATCCAGTCTGTCCTGAAGCTCTGTATAGCACATGAGAGTTCAGCAAAGCCAATTGAAATAAATAAACAGACACTTTTTTGTACCAGCGTCTGGCCTTACGGGCAACTAGGTACGGCGCCAACAACTGGTCGTTGAGGTCCACCCCTCCCATATTAAGGTTGTATTCGTGGACACAGAGGGGTTTCTCCACAACACCAGTCACCGTAGGAATTTGGGTCGTCGTGTCTGCATGAAGGGAGGTGAGAACGAAAACATTTTTCTTATCCCTCCACTTCATAGCGAGCAAATTATTATACTTCAAGCAGGCTCTCTCCCCCAGCCTAAGACGGGAATCTACAAGCCGCTGGGGAAAGCCCCGGCGATTAGGTCGCACGGTGCCACATGCTCCAATCTGCTGATCAAACAAGTGACTAAAAAGTGGCACGCTCGTATAATAATTGTCCACGTACAAGTGGTACCCCTTTCCGAATAAGGGTGACACCAAGTCCCACACTATCTTGCCAGCACTTCCTATGTAGTCAGGGCAGTTTGTCGGCTCTACGTGACTATCTTTGCCCTCGTAAACCATAAAACTATATGTATAGCCTGTGGCCCTGTCACAGAGCTTATACATCTTGACCCCGTATCTGGCACGCTTGCTTACTGTTTGAATGACAAGCGGCCAGAAAATTTAATCAGGGACTCATCAATGCAGACAACTTGATGGGGGGTAAACAAGTCTGCAAAACGTTGGTTGAAGTGGTTTACGAGGGGCCGAATTTTGTAGAGCCGATCGTATGCAGGGTCTCCACGAGGACGACAGAGTTCATTGTCGTTGAAGTGCATGAACCGCAAAATCTGCTCGTATCGTGCCCTGGCCATGGAAGCAGAGAACAAGGGTGAATGGTAAATTGGGTCAGTGGACCAATATGACCGCAACTTACTCTTTTTATTCAACCCCATGAGGAGGGAAAGGCCCAGAAAGGTCTTAAATTCAGAGACCGTAATTGGTCTCCAATCTCTGGCAAGGGAGGACTGGGGATTAGCGGCGATGTGTTTTTTTTAGAACTAGATGTGTACCTCAAAATGGGATTTTAAGGGCAATGCAGAAATTGGCAGTGTTGAATTATAGTTAAAAAGAAGTTTATTGATACAAAAACGAATAGGATATACATGAACATACACATTGATCTAGTTAAGAATAATTATAAAAACATCAGATATATGGAAACATATGATGCATCCTACTGCTAGTTACAAGTACCACCCCCGATAGGTGTGATGGCGTCCTGATAGCAGATTTCCAACGCGTTTCAACTTATTGTAGGGATAAAGTCTTCCTCAGGGAGGGACTGCATCACATTCTAAAATTTTAAGTAACAGCATGATTATTGGTATATACTTAAATATTTGTTTGTTACCTATATCTACAGAAATCGCATTACAACAGAAAAGTATTATATGCGACTTACATTTGCGACTACAGAAATCGCATTACAACAGAAAAGTATTATATGCGACTTACATTTGCGACTACAGAAAATCGCATTACAACAGAAAAGTATTATATGCGACTTACATTTGCGACTACAGAAATCGCATTACAACAGAAAAGTATTATATGCGACTTACATTTGCATTTAACTGTGAAAAATCGCTTTCACAGCGGCGATGTGTTGACCAGCGTATAAATTGCTTTGGTCCACAATAGATCTATAGAGATCTTCGGTGAAAAACAGTGAATAAAAATCCAGTGGCGTAAAGTCAACTGTTTCCACCTGAATTCCGGGTTGGCCAGTGAAAGGGGGAAGTACGGGTGCTGCAGAAGTGGTGGGTTCCCAATTCGGATTGGCCAATGCAGCAGGAAGGGCACTATGGGCACGACGGGTCTGTCTTTGTCTTCTTGGTGGCAGCGGGACACTACTAGTGCTTGCCACCTCGCCAGCTTGAACTGCACTTATGGGACTCGCTACGTCACCACGTGATACTGCAGTGCTGGATGTACGACCAGGGTGTACTAGGCCGCTGGTGCTTGCCAGTTCACCAGAAGGAATAGCGGCGCTAGTACTTCTCTGCTCCATACGAGAGCCCTGCGGTTCTTGCACTTCAAGGACAGAAGAAGATTGGGGTCTGGTACGCCTGACCTTAGCAGGGACCACAACTTTGTCGTCAGAGCTATCTGTCATGGAGCCGCTGTCCTCTACAGGTTCGTATTCTGAGCCTGAACTTGACAGATGAGTGACTTCCTCTTCACTATCTGTCATGCTCAGAAACGTGTAGGCCTCTTCACTAGTGTACCTTCGATTTGCCATTTTGGGGTACACTAGTGAGACTCACAGGCAAAAAAGCTCCTGACTGTCAGCAACTGTATCAAAACGCTACCAAAAAACTGTTAGCGATCGCAGGGATCAGGCCTGACTCTGCGAACGCTGCAGTTATGTGTGCTTAGTGTTTTGTAAGTGTCAGTTATCGATCGATACTGCACTTGGGTGGGCTGGGCAGGGCTGGGCCGAGGAGCAAAACGCAGGTGCTAGCAGGTATCTGGGCTGATCCCGCTAACACTGCTTTTCAGGGAACCCTAAACTGCTGGGGAGTATAGATCTGATCGGATCAGATATCGATCCGCTCAGATACTATAGCACTAAGGGAGGTGTATGCTGCGTGCGTGGGTTTTAGCGGTACTGGCGCTAACCTGACGCTGCCTGGGGCGACGCAGACCTAAGCTGACCCTAAAAATGTAATTTATATCACCGCCGGGCAATTAGGGGGTTAAACCTTTATAGGGTAATAAACGGCGGGTGCCCTAAAACTATAATAAACTGTAATAAACTGTAATAAACTACAAAAAACAAACTAGCTAACCAGCGTCACCCGTAACACTTATACGGTGATCGCTGGTGAAAGGGTTAACTAGGGGGCAATCAGGGGGTTAAAACCTTTAGCAGGTAGTATATGGGGGTCCCTGTCGCTATAAAACACTGACAGCGAACCTATATACTTACCTCCCTAACTAGCGTCACCTGTGTCACTAATACAGAGATCAGAAAAACGATCGCTTAGCGACACTGGTGACAGGGGGTAATCAAGGGGTTAACTTTTATTAGGGAGGGTTAGGGGGGTACCCTGGACCTAAGCAGGGGTACCGATCGGACCCCCCACCCGCGGAAGGCAAATCACGTATATATACGTGATTTTGCCTGTCCGTGCCACCTTGCCGACGTAAATCGGCGTGAGGCGATCGTCAAGTGGTTAATATCCATACCAGACCTGAAGGGGCTGGTATGGAATTTAGGGGATCCCCACGTCATTTTTTTTTTAAATTTTGGTTTGGGGTTTCCCTGTGGGGAATTCCCATGCCGTTTTTATCAATGAACTTTTATGTGTATTGTCGGACCGGCAATTCATTAATAGCCGCAAGTAGTTTTAAATGACTTTTTTTCCTTTGAAATGTAATTTTGCTGTCAGACTTTTCTAAACACGGGAAACATGCGCCCCTTTACAGGCATACTATAGACACCCCCCCAGGTATGAAATTTAAAGGAAAATTACACTTTTATTGTTTCACTTTAAGCATTATTAAAATCACTGCTCCTGAAAAAACGGCCATTTTTAAAACTTTTTTTTGCATTGATCCATGTCCCCTGGGGCAAGACCCAGGTCCCCAAACACTTTTTATGACAATAACTTGCATATAAGCCTTTAAAATTAGCACTTTTTCTCCCATAGACTTTTAAAGGGTATTCCGCGGCTTTCGAATTTGCCGCGAACACCCCAAATTGTTCGCTGTCCAGCGAACTGGCGAACAGCCGATGTTCGAGTCGAACATGAGTTCGACTCAAACTCGAAGCTCATCCCTATGTACCAGTTTTCTATCACAGGACTATACAGTGCTATACCCAGGGCTGTATTCAGTGCAGTATATTTGCTATCTAACCTTCGGCAGGGAAAGTTCACACATGTACCTTACCTGACTCACATCCTCATCCTGAGGAAGAGTGTGCAGCTACTTTACATGGTTATACTCAGCCAGTGTTTGGTTGACTGACATTCAGCAGCAACTTGACCATGCTGAAGCAGCTGCACTTACATCAGTGGTCCATCAAGGCAAGTATGGCATGTGGACAGGCTCAGGTAAAGTGGGTTTTTTCATGACATAAGTGGCTTCTCATTCAGGATGCATGTACTATATTTATTTATTTTTTGCCCAGATCTCTTTGTGTTAGTTTTGTTGGTTTGAAGTAAAAAACAATAGATACAATACACGTTGGGCAAAGTATATCTTCATCACTGAGATCCAAATCAGATCACAATATGATTTTCCTATCTAGTAAGTAGATTAACATCAAATTAAACAAAATACTATCTAGAGCATAAAAACCTTTCAGTCACTGTAATGTCAGCTCTATCATGTATATCTTTAGCAAATCATATCATAAAAAATCCATATAATCTATATAACAATATATGTATCAGTATCTAAAATTTAATATTTTAATATTAAAGATTAAAGATTAATATTGTTGGGGGATGCCGTGTAGGGCTCCTCCAAACACTTAGCCCAGATTTTTTCGTATTTACGAGAACAACCTCTATTCACATAGGTATCTCTGTGTAATGGTAAACTAATATTAAAGGTGTTGTAAACCCTCGGGTTTTTTTCACCTTAATGCATCCTATGCATTAAGGTGAAAAAACACCTGGAAGTGACCGGCCCCCCAGACCCCCGTTTTACTTACCTGAGCCCAAATTTCCATCGGCGGAGATGCACTCTCCCTCTTTCCATGGATCCCGGCTCCTTCTGCTGTCAATGAAATCCAATGACGTGGACGTCGGGGGGTGGGGCGGAGTCTGGCATTCATGTCTATGGATGCAAATGCTGGACTTGGGAGTGCACCCACAAGGTAACCCTCCAGGAGAATGCTTCTCCTAGGAGGTTATCTGATGCGGGGAGGAGCCGTGAGAGCCACCGGGGACCCAAGAAGTCGAGGATCGGGGCCACACTGTGCAAAACGAACTGCACAGTGGAGGTAGGTATGACTAGTTTGTTATTTAAAAAAAATAAAAAAGAGGGTTTACAATCACTTTAACCAGTTGTTTCCAGTATACTAATGTGGGTGGGGAAGGTTTCTTCCAATACGTGTACCATATTAATAGCATTTGAAGAGGCAACACTATTGCTGATGTCTGCGACACTATTCCTGCTAGAGCACACACCGCATGGAGTAATAGACCTGGCCCCGGAGACACTGCAGAACAGGTGGAGTTCCTTGTATCTCAGGGCTCAATTTATCCTGAGACTACCCCTGTAAGGCAGAACAAGGTACAGCAGAAGCACAAAGAGGAGGGGTGTGGTGCTGCCACTGAGGTGGAGAACATGGGGTAGGCTTCCAAGGGTGAAGTTCAACCCTCCAAAGCCCAAGGAGTTGTAAGTGGTTGGGGGAGGGAGATAGCTGAGGACATGATTGTATTCAGTGGCCCTAGAACTCTGAATTTGTGGGGAATGGGCTCACGCATGCTCCAGTGCTTGAGAAAGGACCCAGGATTTGTGCCATCAGGGAGAGTGGACCAGTGGATTACTGGTTATCCACAATTTTGGATCCCTGTTTTAAGGGGAAAATGGATGATCCTGCTATCACAGAGAAAGAAAAAAGTGAAACACTTGGAGGATGTGTTGGAGGAACCTCTTAACTTCCTTTCCAGAGACTGACAGTGTCCCCTTTTATGGCCAACATGGCTTGAATCCTTCTGTTGGTGAAAGGAGAAACAATAGTGGCAGTGGCTTTGTAAAGCGAGGCTTTTACGTTCTTATATAGTACTCAGTGCTTAGGCATGTCTGCTTCTAGCAATTATAGTCAGTACCTGAACTTGAATCAATGACCCCCTTGACTATTGGGCAACAAGGATGGACTACTTGCCAGAGCTAGCTCAATATGCTATCAATCTGTTGGGCTGTCCTACAGTCAGTAGGCTTTCAGAACATGCATGTTTGACAGAAAAAAAGTGCCAGTTTGTTTCCAGACACACTTTACCAGCTCAACTTTGAAAAAATGAACCAGTACTGGATTAGCCACAGGTACCAAGCTCCCGTTACTGATGCTAATGATTAAAATTTTGGTTTTGGTTCTGGCCCCAACTACATCATTATACAGTACAGTGTACGTTTCTCCTTACTGAAACTATTAATAGCATAATCTCCTGCCACCATGACACTGGACTGACACTGTAGCCATCTCTAGCCACCATTGTTGGACCATTCGCTGAATTTAGAACATTATGGGGTATTCGCGGCAAATTCGAGTGCCCGCGCAACCCCCTATAATGCACTGCAAGATCATCAGTGCACTGCGAGATTGCAGTGCATTGACAGCTGCTGATTGGACAAAGCATGCACCTGACCTGCATGCCTTGGCCAATCACAGCGTGCTTTTGGCCAATCATGGCTCGGGGGCTAAGTTCACGCCCCACACTATATAAGGTTGCTTACATAGTGGCCAAGTGTAGTGTTGTTGGCGTTGACTAGGGATGAGCCAAACCCCCCCCCCCAGTTCGGTTCGCACCAGAACCTGCGAACGGACCGAAAATTTGCACGTACGTTAGAACCCCATTGACGTCTATGGGACTCGAACGTTTGAAATCAAAAGTGTTCATTTTAAAGGCTAATTTGCATGGTATTGTCCTAAAAAGGGTTTGGGGACCCGGGTCCTGCCCCAGGGGACATGTATCAAAAAAACTTTTAAAAACGTCCGTTTTTTCAGGAGCAGTGATTTTAATGATGCTTAAAGTTAAAAAAAAAAAAAAGTGAAATATTCCTTTAAATATCGTACCTGAGGGGTGTCTATAGTATGCCTGTAAAGTGGCGCGTGTTTCCTGTGCTTAGAACAGTCCCTGCACAAAATGTAATTTTTAAAGGAAAAAAAGTCATTTAAAACTGCTTGCGGCTTTAATATAATGTTGGGTCTTGGCAATATGGATGAAAATCAGTGAGACAAACAGCATGGGTAGCCCCCAGTCCATTACCAGGCCCTTTGGGTCTTGTATGAATATTAAGGGGAACCCCGCACCTAAATTAAAAAAGGAAAGGCGTGGGGCCACCAGGCCCTATATACTCTGAACAGCAGTATACAGGCGGTGCAAACAAGACAGGGACTGTAGGTTTGTTGATAAGTAGAATCTGTTTGTAATTTTGAACTGGTACATTTTTAACGTGTTCTATCTATTTTAAGCTTTTTAGAAAACATAGGGAAGGGTTATCACCCCTGTGACATTTGTTTTGCTATCTGTGCTCCTCTTCAGAAAATTTCACCTCATTTTTTGTCCCAATGACAAATGTTTTTTGAAAATTTGGGTTTTTTTGTGAAACAAGGATTGGTGATAAAGCATCAGTGGAAAGGAGAAACATTTTTTTCATATTAACTCTTACAGGAGAGAATTTCCCTTCCTAGGGGTAGATTTCATCTCACTTCCTGTTGTCTCCTTCCGTTTGCAAGTAGGAGTTGTTTGTAAGTTGGATGTTTGAAAGTAGAGGCCTGTCATATATACTCAGCAGAAATTTGGGCCTTAGGTGTTGTTGTGGGCAAAACACTGTAAGCCCTCACAGGGCCCTGCTGTGAAATATTAGATCAAGAATTGTAATTACATGCCCCTGTTGAACAGAGACAGAAAAATTGGGCCTTTGGTGGTGGTGGTGCTAGTGCCACAACACTGTAAGTCCTCACTCACTCTTGGTGGGCGCAGAAACGGGCCCTGCTGTGAAATATTAGATCGAGAATTGTAATTACATGCCCCTGTTGAACAGGGGCTGAAAAATTGGGCCTTAAGCACTGGTGCTGGTGACACAACACTGCAACCCCTCACAGATACTCTAGTTGGAAAGCAGAAATGAGCCCTGCTGCAAAGTATTGCATCAAAAATTGTAATTACACGCCCCTGTTAAACAGGGGCTGAAAAATTGGGCCTTAGGCACTGGTGGTGGCGCCTAGAACCAAAAATGTTCTTACAAGCTATCAGCGTGATCATTGAGGAGGAAGAGGATAATTACTCAGGATAGTCACTCAGCATCAGCATAGGCAGTCTTTGAAGGGATCTGAGATTTCAAAAAAAATTATTCGGTTACATCAGCATCAGGTGCTTGGTAGCTGGTGATGATCCAAGACTGATTCATTTTTATGAAGGTCAGTCGATCGACCGAGTCGGTGGACAGACGCACCCTGTGATCGGTTACAAAGCCTCCAGCAGCACAGAATGTGCGTTCCGAAAGAACGCTGGATGCAGGACAGGCCAGTAGCTCAATTGCATACTGTGCAAGCTCTGGCCAGTGATCCATCCTCAAGACCCAGTAACCCAGAGGATTTTCGGTGGGAAAGGTGTCCAAGTCAGATCTTGCCCCTAGGTAATCCTGCACCATGTAAAACAGACGCTGGCAATGGTTGCTGGAACCGATCATACCTTGGGGCTGCGGACCAAAAAATTGTCTGAACGCATTGGTCAGACGGCCACCTTCTCCACCGCTCCTTCTTTGACTGACCGAAGCCTCAGCAACACGTTGTCCAGAAACAGGAGTTTGTAACCTTCCAGTCTCTGGGAACGCGTTGCACAGACCTTTCTGCAAGGCCTCCCAAAGATGTTTCATCCTCTGCTCCCTCTGCGATGGCAAGATAAGGTCTGCAACCTTACCCTTGTAACGTGGATCAAGGAGGGTTGCCAGCCAGTATTGGTCCTGCTCCTTGATACCACGAATATGAGGATCCTTACGCAGGCTTTGCAGGATCAGGGAGGCCATGCAGCGTAGGTTTGCTGAGGCATTCGGTCCAGAGTCCTCTGGGTCACTAAGGATGACATGGTCTGCAGCCACCTCCTCCCAGCCACGTACAAGTCCATGTGTTTCTTGGGACTGATCCCTTATAGACTGCTGCTGATGCTGAGTGCCAGGCTCCACCTCCATACTGACACAATCCTCCTCCTCCTCATCCTCGTCCTCTTCCTGTGTGATCGGTGGGCACGCAGGAACACTGTCTGGGTAAAGGGGGCCTTGAGAGCTAAGGAAGTCCTCCTCTTCTTGCCTCTGCTCTGCCTCAAGTGCCCTGTCCATTATTCCACGCAGCGTGTGCTTCAACAGGTGGACAAGGGGGACAGTGTCACTGATGCATGCACTGTCACTGCTCACCATCCTCGTGGCCTCCTCAAATGGTGACAGGACAGTGCATGCATCCCTGATCATGGCCCACTGGCGTGGGGAAAAAAAACAAGCTCCCCTGACCCTGTCCTGGTGCCATAGTCGCACAGGTACTCATTGATGGCCCTCTGCTGCGTGTGCAACTGCTGCAGCATGGCCAACGTTGAGTTCCACCTGGTGGGCATGTCACAGATTAGGCGGTTCTTGGGCAGGTTAAACTCCTTTTGGAGGTCTGCCAGCCGAGCACTGGCATTATATGACCGGCGGAAATGCACACAGACTTTCCTGGCCTGCCTCAAGACATCCTGTAAGCCCGGGTACCTGCCCAAGAACCGCTGCACCACCAAGTTAAGGACATGAGCCGAACAGGGCACATGGGTCATTTGTCTCTGTCGGAGGGCAGAGAGGAGGTTGGTGCCATTGTCGTAAACCACCATTCCTGCCTTAAGTTGGTGTGACGTCAACCACCTCTGAACCTGCCCCTGCAGAGCTGACAGAACCTCTGCCCCAGTGTGGCTCCTGTCCCCCAAGCACACCAGCTCAAGCACCGCATGGCATCTTTTGGCCTGCATACTTGCGTAGCCCCTTGAACGGCTATGGAGCACCACTGGTTCCGAGGACAAAGCACAGAAAGAGGCCATGGAGGAAGAAGAAGAGGAGGGGGTGGAGGAGAGAGGTGTGTCACAATCATTAGTAGTGGCATTTTGGAGGCATGGTGGTGGAACAACCTCCAACACTACTGCACCTTGTCCTGCATCCTTCCCAGCTGCCAGCAGAGTCACCCAATGTGCGGTAAAACTTAGGTAACGTCCCTGTCCATGCCTGCTGGACCATGAGTCAGCAGTAATATGCACCTTACCACTGACCGCCCTGTCCAGCGAGGCCAAGACATTGCCTTCCACATGCTGGTAGAGAGCCGGAATTGCCTTCCGTGAGAAAAAGTAGCGTTTGGGTACCTGCCACTGAGGAACTGCACATTCCACAAACTCACGGAAGGGGGCAGAGTCTACCAACTGAAAAGGCAGCAGTTGAAGTGCTAGAAATTTTGCCAAGCTAGCATTCAACCGCTGGGCACGTGGATGGCTGGGAGCGAACTTCTTTCGGCGGTGCAGCAGCTGGGGCAGGGAAATTTGCCTGGTACAATCTGACGTCGGTGTACCGAAAGCAGATTGCCCACAAGTACTTGGCTGTGACACACCTAATTCTACACCTTCATTCCTCTCAGTGCAGGTCTCAGAGAGGACTGAAGGTATAGTGGGTTTGGAGATCTCAGCTGATGAGGAGCAAGGAGAGGTCCTCTTTGTTCTTTGGTGTGGGTCTTTTAGATACGCTTGCCAACGAACTGCATGGCAGGTCAACATATGTCTGGTCAAGCATGTGGTGCCCAAGCGGGAGATGTTTTGGCCACGCGAGATACGCTTGAGACATATGTTGCAAATAGCAGCGGTGCGATCTGATGCACTCGTCTCAAAAAAAGCCCACACCAAAGAACTTTTGGAATAACGCACAGAGACAGCAGCGTCCTGCACATGCAGAGCTTTGGGGTGTGATGCAGTCAGTGTGCTGCCCTTAGGCTGGCCCATGGAGGGTATCCTGCCTCGTTGGTGATGTGCCTCCTCGTTGGTGATGTGCCTTGTAGCTTTAGCTGAACACTGTGCAGAGGTCGCACTACACTAACTTGTAGTTTTAGCTGGACACTGTGAGGAGGATGCACTACACCAACTTGTAGCTTTAGCTGAACACTGTGAGGAGGACGCACTACCCTGTGCAGAGGTCGCACTGCACTAACTTGTAGTTTTAGCTGAACACTATGAGGAGGACGCACTACACTAACTTGTAGTTTTAGCTGAACACTGTTCACAGGACGCACTACACTAACTTGTAGCTTTAGCTGAACACTTTGCAGAGGTCACACTACACTAACTTGTAATTTTAGCTGAACACTGTGAGGAGGACGCACTACACCAACTTGTAGCTTTAGCTGAACACTGTGAGGAGGACGCACTACCCTAACTTGTAGCTTTTGCTGAACACTGTGCAGAGGTCACACTAAACTAACTTGTAGCTTTAACTGGACACTGTGAGGAGGACACACTACACTAACTCTAAATAGTCTAACTGCCTGACTGTGGTACTAATAGGATCAAAAGAACACCAGCAATTTTCTTCAGGTACTAACTTGTAGCTTTAGATGAACACTGTGAGGAGGACGCACTACCCTAACTTGTAGCATTAGCTGAACACTGTGCAGAGGTCACACTAAACTAACTTGTAGCTTTAGCTGAACACTGTGAGGAGGACGCACTACACTAACTTGTAGTTTTAGCTGAACACTGTTCAGAGGAAGCACCACACTAACTTGTAGTTTTAGCTGAACACTGTGAGGAGGACACACTACACTAACTTGTAGCTTTAGCTGAACACTGTGCAGAGGTCGCACTACACTAACTTGTAGTTTTAGCTGAACACTGTGAGGAGGACGCACTACACTAACTTGTAGCTTTAGCTGAACACTGTGCAGAGGTCACACTACACTAACTTGTAGTTTTAGCTGAACACTGTGCAGAGGTCGCACTACACTAACTTGTAGTTTTAGCTGAACACTGTGAAAAGGACGCACTACACTAACTTGTAGCTTTAGCTGAACACTGTGCAGAGGTCGCACTACACTAACTTCTAGTTTTAGCTGAACACTGTGAGGAGGACGCACTACACCAACTTGTAGCTTTAGCTGAACACTGTGAGGAGGACGCACTACCCTAACTTGTAGCTTTAGCTGAACACTGTGCAGAGGTCACACTAAACTAACTTGTAGTTTAACTGAACACTGTGAGGAGGACACACTACACTAACTCTAAATAGTCTAGCTGCCTGACTGTGGTACTAATAGGATCAAAAGAACACCAGCAATTTTCTTCAGGTACTAACTTGTAGCTTTAGATGAACACTGTGAGGAGGACGCACTACACTAACTTGTAGCTTTAGCTGAACACTGTGCAGAGGTCACACTACACTAACTTGTAGTTTTAGCTGAACACTGTAAGGAGGACGCAATACACTAACTTGTAGCTTTAGCTGAACACTGTGCAGAGGTCACACTACACTAACTTGTAATTTTAGCTGAACACTATGAGGAGGACGCACTACACTAACTTGGAGCTTTAGCTGAACACTGTGCAGAGGTCGCACTACACTAACTTGTAGTTTTAGCTGAACACTGTTCACAGCACGCACTACACTAGCTTGTAGCTTTAGCTGAAAACTGTGCAGAGGTCACACTACGCTAACTTGTAATTTTAGCTGAACACTGTGAGGAGAACGCACTACACCAACTTGTAGCTTTAGCTGAACATTGTGAGGAGGATGCACTACCCTAACTTGTAGCTTTTGCTGAACACTGTGCAGAGGTCACACTAAACTAACTTATAGCTTTAACTGAACACTGTGAGGAGGACACACTACACTAACTCTAAATAGTCTAACTGCCTGACTGTGGTACTAATAGGATCAAAAGAACACCAGCAATTTTCTTCAGGTACTAACTTGTAGCTTTAGATGAACTCTGTGAGGAGGACGCACTACCCTAACTTGTAGTTTTAGCTTAACACTGTGCAGAGGTCGCACTACACTAACTTGTAGTTTTAGCTGAACACTGTTCACAGGATGCACTTCCACTAATTTGTAGCTTTAGCTGAACACTGTGCAGAGGTCACACTACACTAACTTGTAGCTTTAGATGAACACTGTGAGGAGAACACACTACACTAACTTGTAGCTTTAGCTGAACACTGTGCAGAGGTCGCACTAAACTAACTTGTAGTTTTAGCTTAACACTGTGAGGAGGACGCACTACACTAACTTGTAGCTTTAGCTGAACACTGTACAGAGGTCACACTACACTAACTTGTAATTTTAGCTGAACACTGTGAGGAGGACGCACTACACTAACTTGTAGCTTTAGCTGAACACTGTGCAGAGGTCGCACTACACTAACTTGTAGTTTTAGCTGAACACTGTGAGGAGGACGCACTACACTAACTTGTAGCTTTAGCTGAACACTGTGCAGAGGTCGCACTACACTAACTTGTAGTTTTAACTGAACACTGTGAGGAGGACGCACTACACCAACTTGGAGCTTTAGCTGAACACTGTGAGGAGGACGCACTACCCTAACTTGTAGCTTTAGCTGAACACTGTGCAGAGGTCACACTAAACTAACTTGTAGCTTTAACTGAACACTGTGAGGAGGACACACTACACTAACTCTAAATAGTCTAGCTGCCTGACTGTGGTACTAATAGGATCAAAAGAACACCAGCAATTTTCTTCAGGTACTAACTTGTAGCTTTAGATGAACACTGTGAGGAGGACGCACTACACTAACTTGTAGCTTTAGCTTAACACTGTGCAGAGGTCACACTACACTAACTTGTAGTTTTAGCTGAACACTGTGAGGAGGACTCAATACACTAACTTGTAGCTTTAGCTGAACACTGTGCAGAGGTCACACTACACTAACTTGTAATTTTAGCTGAACACTATGAGGAGGACGCACTACACTAACTTGTAGCTTTAGCTGAACACTGTGCAGAGGTCGCACTACACTAACTTGTAGTTTTAGCTGAACACTGTTCACAGGACGCACTACACTAACTTGTAGCTTTAGCTGAACACTGTGCAGAGGTCACACTACACTAACTTGTAATTTTAGCTGAACACTGTGAGGAGGACGCACTACACCAACTTGTAGCTTTAGCTGAACACTGTGAGGAGGACGCACTACCCTAACTTGTAGCTTTCGCTGAACATTGTGCAGAGGTCACACTAAACTAAATTGTAGCTTTAACTGAACACTGTAAGGAGGACACACTACACTAACTCTAAATAGTCTAACTGCCTGACTGTGGTACTAAAAGGATCAAAAAAACACCAGCAATTTTCTTCAGGTACTAACTTGTAGCTTTAGATGAACACTGTGAGGAGGACGCACTACACTAACTTGTAGTTTTAGATGAACACTGTGCAGAGGTCGCACTACACTAACTTGTAGTTTTAGCTGAACACTGTTCACAGGACGCACTACACTAACTTGTAGCTTTAGCTGAACACTGTGCAGAGGTCACACTACACTAACTTGTAGTTTTAGACGAACACTGTGAGGAGGACGCACTACACTAACATGTAACTTTAGCTGAACACTGTGCAGAGGTCGCTCTACACTAACTTGTAGTTTTAGCTGAACACTGTGAGGAGGACGCACTACATCAACTTGTAGCTTTAGCTGACCACTGTGCAGAGGTCGCACTACACTAACTTGTAGTTTTAGCTCAACACTGTGAGGAGGACGCACTACACTAACTTGTAGCTTTCGCTGAACACTGTGCAGAGGTCACACTAAACTAACTTGTAGCTTTAACTGAACACTGTGAGGAGGACACACTACACTAACTCTAAATAGTCTAACTGTCTGACTGTGGTACTAAAAGGATCAAAAGAACACAAGCAATTTTCTTCAGGTACTAACTTGTAGCTTTAGATGAACACTGTGAGGAGGACGCACTACACTAACTTATAGTTTTAGCTGAACACTGTGCAGAGGTCGCACTACACTAACTTGTAGTTTTAGCTGAACACTGTGAGGAGGACGCACTACACTAACTTGTAGCTTTAGCTGAACACTGTGCAGAGGTCACACTACACCAACTTGTAGCTTTAGCTGAACACTGTGAGGAGGACGCACTACCCTAACTTGTAGCTTTCGCTGAACATTGTGCAGAGGTCACACTAAACTAAATTGTAGCTTTAACTGAACACTGTAAGGAGGACACACTACACTAACTCTAAATAGTCTAACTGCCTGACTGTGGTACTAAAAGGATCAAAAAAACACCAGCAATTTTCTTCAGGTACTAACTTGTAGCTTTAGATGAACACTGTGAGGAGGACGCACTACACTAACTTGTAGTTTTAGATGAACACTGTGCAGAGGTCGCACTACACTAACTTGTAGTTTTAGCTGAACACTGTTCACAGGACGCACTACACTAACTTGTAGCTTTAGCTGAACACTGTGCAGAGGTCACACTACACTAACTTGTAGTTTTAGACGAACACTGTGAGGAGGACGCACTACACTAACATGTAACTTTAGCTGAACACTGTGCAGAGGTCGCTCTACACTAACTTGTAGTTTTAGCTGAACACTGTGAGGAGGACGCACTACATCAACTTGTAGCTTTAGCTGACCACTGTGCAGAGGTCGCACTACACTAACTTGTAGTTTTAGCTCAACACTGTGAGGAGGACGCACTACACTAACTTGTAGCTTTCGCTGAACACTGTGCAGAGGTCACACTAAACTAACTTGTAGCTTTAACTGAACACTGTGAGGAGGACACACTACACTAACTCTAAATAGTCTAACTGTCTGACTGTGGTACTAAAAGGATCAAAAGAACACAAGCAATTTTCTTCAGGTACTAACTTGTAGCTTTAGATGAACACTGTGAGGAGGACGCACTACACTAACTTATAGTTTTAGCTGAACACTGTGCAGAGGTCGCACTACACTAACTTGTAGTTTTAGCTGAACACTGTGAGGAGGACGCACTACACTAACTTGTAGCTTTAGCTGAACACTGTGCAGAGGTCACACTACACTAACTTGTAATTTTAGCTGAACACTGTGAGGAAGACGCACTACACCAACTTGTAGCTTTAGCTGAACACTGTGAGGAGGACGCACTACCCTAACTTGTAGCTTTAGCTGAACACTGTGCAGAGGTCACACTAAACTAACTTGTAGCTTTAACTGAACACTGTGAGGAGGACACACTACACTAACTCTAAATAGTCTAACTGCCTGACTGTGATACTAATAGGATAAAAAGAACACCAGCAATTTTCTTCAGGTACTAACTTGTATCTTTAGATGAACACTGTGAGGAGGACACACTACACTAACTTGTAGCTTTAGCTGAACACTGTGCAGAGGTCGCACTACACTAACTTGTAGTTTTAGCTGAACACTGTGAGGAGGACGCACTACACTAACTTGTAGCTTTAGCTGAACACTGTGCAGAGGTCACACTACACTAACTTGTAGTTTTAGCTGAACACTGTGAGGAGGACGCACTACACTAACTTGTAGCTTTAGCTGAACACTGTGCAGAGGTCGCACTACACTAACTTGTAGTTTGAGCTGAACACTGTGAGGAGGACACACTACACTAACTTGTAGCTTTAGCTGAACACTGTGCAGAGGTCGCACTACACTAACTTGTAGTTTTAGCTGAACACTGTGAGGAGGACGCACTACACCAACTTGTAGCTTTAGCTGAACACTGTGAGGAGGACGCACTACCCTAACTTGTAGCTTTAGCTGAACACTGTGCAGAGGTCACACTAAACTAACTTGTAGCTTTAACCGAACACTGTGAGGAGGACACACTACACTAACTCTAAATAGTCTAGCTGCCTGACTGTGGTACTAATAGGATCAAAAGAACACCAGCAATTTTCTTCAGGTACTAACTTGTCGCTTTAGATGAACACTGTGAGGAGGACGCACTACACTAACTTGTAGCTTTAGCTGAACACTGTGCAGAGGTCACACTACACTAACTTGTAGTTTTAGCTGAACACTGTGAGGAGGACGCACTACACTAACTTGTAGCTTTAGCTGAACACTGTGCAGAGGTCACACTACACTAACTTGTAATTTTAGCTGAACACTATGAGGAGGACGCACTACACTAACTTGTAGCTTTAGCTGAACACTGTGCAGAGGTCGCACTACACTAACTTGTAGTTTTAGCTGAACACTGTTCACAAGACGCACTACACTAACTTGTAGCTTTAGCTGAATACTGTGCAGAGGTCACACTACACTAACTTGTAATTTTAGCTGAACACTGTGAGGAGGACGCACTACACCTACTTGTAGCTTTAGCTGAACACTGTGAGGAGGACGCACTACCCTAACTTGTAGCTTTAGCTGAACACTGTGCAGAGGTCACACTAAACTAACTTGTAGCTTTAACTGAACACTGTGAGGAGGACACACTACACTAGGGATGAGCTTCGAGTTCAAGTCAAACTCATGTTCGACTCGAACATTGGCTGTTCGCAAGTTCGCCGAACAGCGAACAATTTGGGGTGTTCGCGGCAAATTCGAATGCCACGGAACACCCTTTAAAAGTCTATGGGAGAAATCAAAAGTGCTAATTTTAAAGGCTAATATGCAAGTTATTGTCATAAAAAGTGTTTGGGGACCCAGGTCCTGCCCCAGGGGACATGGATCAATGCAAAAAAAAGTTTTAAAAATGGCCGTTTTTTCAGGAGCAGTGATTTTAATAATGCTTAAAGTCAAACAATAAAAGTGTAATATCCCTTTAAATTTCGTACCTGGGGGGTGTCTATAGTATGCCTGTAAAGGGGCGCATGTTTCCTGTGTTTAGAACAGTCTGACAGCAAAATGACATTTTGAAGGAAAAAACTCATTTAAAACTACCGCGGCTATTGCATTGCCAACAATACACATAGAAGTTCATTGATAAAAACGGCATGGGTTATCCCCAAAGGGGAACCCCGAACCAAAATTTAAAAAAAAAATGACGTGGGAGTCCCCCTAAATTCCATACCAGGCCCTTCAGGTCTGATATGGATATTAAGGGGAACCTCGGCCAAAATTTAAAAAAAAAAATGACGTGGGGTTCCCCCTAAATTCCATACCAGACCCTTCAGGTCTGGTATGGATTTTAAGGGGAACCCCGCGCCAAAAAAAAAAAAACGGCGTGGGGTCCCCCCAAAAATCCATACCAGACCCTTATCCGAGCACGCAACCTGGCAATCCGCAGGAAAAGAGGGGGGGACGAGAGTGCGCCCCCCCCCTCCTGAACCGTACCAGGCCACATGCCCTCAACATTGGGAGGGTGCTTTGGGGTAGCCCCCCAAAACACCTTGTCCCCATGTTGATGAGGACAAGGGCCTCATCCCCACAACCCTGGCCGGTGGTTGTGGGGGTCTGCGGGCGGGGGGCTTATCGGAATCTGGAAGCCCCCTTTAACAAGGGGACCCCCAGATCCCGGCCCCCCCCCTGTGTGAAATGGTAAGGGGGTTCTTACCCCTACCATTTCACTAAAAAACTGTCAAAAATGTTAAAAATGACAAGAGACAGTTTTTGACAATTCCTTTATTTAAATACTTCTTCTTTCTTCTATCTTCCTTCATCTTCTGGTTCTTCTGGTTCTTCTGGCTCTTCTGGTTCTTCCTCCGGCGTTCTCGCCCAGCATCTCCTCCGCGGCGTCTTCTATCTTCTTCTCCTCGGGCCGCTCCGCACCCATGGCATGGGGGGAGGCTCCCGCTCTTCTCTTCTTCTTCATCTTCTTCTCTTCTTCTCTTCTTCTTTTCTTCTCTTCTTCATTTTCTTCTCCGGGCCGCTCCGCATCCATGCTGGCATGGAGGGAGGCTCCCGCTATGTGACGGTGCTCCTCGTCTGACAGTTCTTAAATAACGGGGGGCAGGGCCACCCGGTGACCCCGCCCCCCTCTGACGCACGGTGACTTGACGGGACTTCCCTGTGACGTCACGGGGAATGCCACAGGGAATCCCGTCATGTCCCGTGCGTCAGAGGGGGCGGGGTCACCGGGTGGCCCCGCCCCCGTTATTTAAGAACTGTCAGACGAGGAGCGCCGTCACACAGCGGAAGCCTCCCTCCATGCCAGCATGGGTGCGGAGCGGCCCGGAGAAGAAAATGAAGAAGAGAAGAAGAGAAGAAAAGAAGAAGAGAAGAAGATGAAGAAGATGAAGAGAAGAGCGGGAGCCTCCCCCCATGCCATGGGTGCGGAGCGGCCCGAGGAGAAGAAGATAGAAGACGCCGCGAAGGAGATGCTGGACGAGAACACCGGAGGAAGAACCAGAAGAACCAGAAGAACCAGAAGATGAAGGAAGATAGAAGAAAGAAGAAGTATTTAAATAAAGGAATTGTCAAAAACTGTCTCTTGTCATTTTTAACATTTTTGACAGTGTTTTTAGTGAAATGGTAGGAGTACTTTTGTACCCCCTTACCATTTCACACAGGGGGGGGCCGGGATCTGGGGGTCCCCTTGTTAAAGGGGGCTTCCAGATTCCGATAAGCCCCCCGCCCGCAGACCCCCACAACCACCGGCCAGGGTTGTGGGGATGAGGCCCTTGTCCTCATCAACATGGGGACAAGGTGTTTTGGGGGGCTACCCCAAAGCACCCTCCCAATGTTGAGGGCATGTGGCCTGGTACGGTTCAGGAGGGGGGGGCCGCACTCTCGTCCCCCCCTCTTTTCCTGCGGCCTGCCAGGTTGCGTGCTCGGATAAGGGTCTGGTATGGATTTTTGGGGGGACCCCACGCCGTTTTTTTTTTTTTTTTTTGGGCGCGGGGTTCCCCTTAAAATCCATACCAGACCTGAAGGGTCTGGTATGGAATTTAGGGGGAACCCCACGTCATTTTTTTTTTTTAATTTTGGCCGGGGTTCCCCTTAATATCCATACCAGACCTGAAGGGCCTGGTATGAAATTTAGGGGGACTCCCACGTCATTTTTTTTTTTTTAATTTTGGTTCGGGGTTCCCCTTTGGGGAATTCCCATGCCATTTTTATCAATGAACTTCTATGTGTATTGTCGGCAATGCAGTAGCCGCGGGTAGTTTTAAATGAGTTTTTTCCTTCAAAATGTCATTTTGCTGTCAGACTGTTCTAAAAACAGGAAACATGCGCCCCTTTACAGGCATACTATAGACACCCCCCAGGTACGAAATTTAAAGGGATATTACACTTTTATTGTTTGACTTTAAGCATTATTAAAATCACTGCTCCTGAAAAAACGGCCGTTTTTAAAACTTTTTTTTGCATTGTTCCATGTCTCCTGGGGCAGGACCCAGGTCCCCAAACACTTTTTATGACAATAACTTGCATATTAGCCTTTAAAATTAGCACTTTTGATTATTCATGTTCGTGTCCCATAGACTTTAACGGTGTTCGCGTGTTCGAACGAACTTTTTTCCTGTTCGCATGTTCTGGTGCGAACCGAACAGGGGGGTGTTCGGCTCATCCCTACACTACACTAACTCTAAATAGTCTAACTGCCTGGCTGTGGTACTAAAGGATCAAAAGAACACCAGCAATTTTCTTCAGGTACTAACTTGTAGCTTTAGATGAACACTGTGAGGAGGACGCACTACACTAACTTGTAGTTTTAGCTGAACACTGTGCAGAGGTCGCACTACACTAACTTGTAGTTTTAGCTGAACACTGTTCACAGGACGTACTACACTAACTTGCAGCTTTAGCTGAACACTGTGCAGAGGTCACACTACACTAACTTGTAATTTTAGCTGAACACTGTGAGGAGGACGCACTACACCAACTTGTAGCTTTAGCTGAACATTGTGAGGAGGACGCACTACCCTAACTTGTAGCTTTCGCTGAACACTGTGCAGAGGTCACACTAAACTAACTTGTAGCTTTAACTGAACACTGTGAGGAGGACACACTACACTACCTCTAAATAGTCTAGCTGCCTGACTGTGGTACTAATAGGATCAAAAGAACACCAGCAATTTTCTTCAGGTACTAACTTGTAGCTTTAGATGAACACTGTGAGGAGGACGCACTACCCTAACTTTTAGCTTTAGCTGAACACTGTGCAGAGGTCGCACTGCACTAAATTGTAGTTTTAGCTGAACACTATGAGGAGGACGCACTGCACTAACTTGTAGCTTTAGCTGAACACTGTGCAGAGGTCGCACTACATTAACTTGTAGTTTTAGCTGAACACTGTTCACAGGACGCACTACACTAACTTGTAGCTTTAGCTGAACACTGTGCAGAGGTCGCACTACACTAACTTGTAGCTTTAGCTGAACACTGTGAGGAGGACGCACTACCCTAACTTGTAGCTTTAGCTGAACACTTTGCAGAGGTCACACTAAACTAACTTGTAGCTTTAACTGAACACTGTGAGGAGGACACACTACACTAACTCTAAATAGTCTAACTGCCTGACTGTGATACTAATAGGATAAAAAGAACACCAGCAATTTTCTTCAGGTACTAACTTGTAGCTTTAGATGAACACTGTGAGGAGGATGCACTACCCTAACTCGTAGCTTTAGCTGAACACTGTGCAGAGGTCAAACTAACTTGTAGCTTTAGCTGAACACTGTGAGGAGGACGCACTACATTAACTTGTAGTTTTAGCTGAACACTGTTCAGAGGAAGCACTACACTAACTTGTAGTTTTAGCTGAACACTGTGAGGAGGACACACTACACTAACTTGTAGCTTTAGCTGAACACTGTGCAGAGGTCGCACTACACTAACTTGTATTTTTAGCTTAACACTGTGAGGAGGACGCACTACACTAACTTGTAGCTTTAGCTGAACACTGTGCAGAGGTCACACTACACTAACTTGTAGTTTTAGCTGAACACTGTGAGGAGGACACACTACACTAACTTGTAGCTTTAGCTGAACACTGTGCAGAGGTCGCACTACATTAACTTGTAGTTTTAGCTGAACACTGTGAGGAGGACGCAGTACACCAACTTGTAGCTTTAGCTGAACACTGTGAGGAGGACGCACTACCTTAACTTGTAGCTTTAGCTGAACACTGTGCAGAGGTCACACTAAACTAACTTGTAGCTTTAACCGAACACTGTGAGGAGGACACACTACACTAACTCTAAATAGTCTATCTGCTTGACTGTGGTACTAATAGGATCAAAAGAACACCAGCAATTTTCTTCAGGTACTAACTTGTAGCTTTAGATGAACACTGTGAGGAGGACGCACTACCCTAACTTGTAGCTTTAGCTGAACACTGTGCAGAGGTCACACTAAACTAACTTGTAGCTTTAGCTGAACACTGTGAGGAGGATGCACTACACTAACTTGTTGTTTTAGCTGAATACTGTTCAGAGGAAGCACTACACTAACTTGTAGTTTTAGCTGAACACTGTGAGGAAGACGCACTACACTAACTTGTAGCTTTAGCTGAACACTGTGCAGAGGTCGCACTACACTAACTTGTAGTTTTAGCTGAACACTGTGAGGAGGACGCACTGCACTAACTTGTAGCTTTAGCTGAACACTGAGCAGAGGTCTCACTACACTAACTTGTAGTTTTAGCTGAACACTGTGAGGAGGACGCACTACACTAACTTGTAGCTTTAGCTGAACACTGTGCAGAGGTCGCACTACACTAACTTGTAGTTTTAGCTGAACACTGTTCAAAGGATGCACTACACTAACTTGTAGCTTTAGCTGAACACTGTGCAGAGGTCGCACTACACTAACTTGTTGTTTTAGCTGAACACTGTGAGGAGGACGCACTACACCAACTTGTAGCTTTAGCTGAACACTGTGAGGAGGACGCACTACCCTAACTTGTAGCTTTAGCTGAACACTGTGCAGAGGTCACACTAAACTAACTTGTAGCTTTAACTGAACACTGTGAGGAGGACACACTACACTAACTCTAAATAGTCTAGCTGCCTGACTGTGGTACTAATAGGATCAAAAGAACACCAGCAATTTTCTTCAGGTACTAACTTGTAGCTTTAGATGAACACTGTGAGGAGGACGCACTACACTAACTTGTAGCTTTAGCTGAACACTGTGCAGAGGTCACACTACACTAACTTGTAGTTTTAGCTGAACACTATGAGGAGGACGCACTACACTAACTTGTAGCTTTAGCTGAACACTGTGCAGAGGTCGCATTACACTAACTTGTAGTTTTAGCTGAACACTGTTCACAGGACGCACTTCACTAACTTGTAGCTTTAGTTGAACACTGTGCAGAGGTCGCACTACACTAACTTGTAGTTTTAGCTGAACACTGTGAGGAGGACGCACTACACTAACTTGTAGCTTTAGCTGAACACTGTGCAGAGGTCGCACTACACTAACTTGTAGTTTTAGCTGAACACTGTGAGGAGGACGCACTACCCTAACTTGTAGCTTTAGCTGAACACTGTGCAGAGGTCACACTACACTAACTTGTAGTTTTAGCTGAACACTATGAGGAGGACGCACTACACTAACTTGTAGCTTTAGCTGAACACTGTGCAGAGGTCGCACTACACTAACTTGTAGTTTTAGCTGAACACTGTTCACAGGACGCACTACACTAACTTGTAGCTTTAGCTGAACACTGTGCAGAGGTCGCACTACACTAACTTATAATTTTAGCTGAACACTGTGAGGAGGACGCACTACACCAACTTGTAGCTTTAGCTGAACACTGTGAGGAGGACGCACTACCCTAACTTGTAGCTTTTGCTGAACACTGTGCAGAGGTCACACTAAACTAACTTGTAGCTTTAACTGAACACTGTGAGGAGGACACACTACACTAACTCTAAATAGTCTAGCTGCCTGACTGTGGTACTAATAGGATCAAAAGAACACCAGCAATTTTCTTCAGGTACTAACTTGTAGCTTTAGATGAACACTGTGAGGAGGACGCACTACCCTAACTTGTAGCTTTAGCTGAACACTGTGCAGAGGTCACACTAAACTAACTTGTAGCTTTAACTGAACACTGTGAGGAGGACACACTACACTAACTCTAAATAGTCTAGCTGCCTGACTGTGGTACTAATAGGATCAAAAGAACACCAGCAATTTTCTTCAGGTACTAACTTGTAGCTTTAGATGAAAACTGTGAGGAGTACGCACTACACTAACTTGTAGCTTTAGCTGAACACTGTGCAGAGGTCACACTACACTAACTTGTAGTTTTAGCTGAACACTGTGAGGAGCACGCACTACACTAACTTGTAGCTTTAGCTGAACACTGTGCAGAGGTCACACTACACTAACTTGTAGTTTTAGCTGAACACTGTTCAGAGGACGCACTACACTAACTTGTAGCTTTAGTTGAACACTGTGCAGAGGTCGCACTACACTAACTTGTAGTTTTAGCTGAACACTGTGAGGAGGACGCACTACACTAACTTGTAGCTTTAGCTGAACACTGTGCAGAGGTCGCACTACACTAACTTGTAGTTTTAGCTGAACACTGTGAGGAGGACGCACTACACCAACTTGTAGCTTTAGCTGAACACTGTGAGGAGGACGCACTACCCTAACTTGTAGCTTTAGCTGAACACTGTGCAGAGGTCACACTACACTAACTTGTAGTTTTAGCTGAACACTATGAGGAGGACGCACTACACTAACTTGTAGCTTTAGCTGAACACTGTGCAGAGGTCGCACTACACTAACTTGTAGTTTTAGCTGAACACTGTGAGGAGGACGCACTACACCAACTTGTAGCTTTAGCTGAACACTGTGAGGAGGACACACTACCCTAACTTGTAGCTTTAGCTGAACACTGTGCAGAGGTCACACTACACTAACTTGTAGTTTTAGCTGAACACTATGAGGAGGACGCACTACACTAACTTGTAGCTTTAGCTGAACACTGTGCAGAGGTCACACTACACTAACTTGTAATTTTAGCTGAACACTGTGAGGAGGACGCACTACACCAACTTGTAGCTTTAGCTGAACACTGTGAGGAGGACGCACTACCCTAACTTGTAGCTTTTGCTGAACACTGTGCAGAGGTCACACTAAACTAACTTGTAGCTTTAACTGAACACTGTGAGGAGGACACACTACACTAACTCTAAATAGTCTAGCTGCCTGACTGTGGTACTAATAGGATCAAAAGAACACCAGCAATTTTCTTCAGGTACTAACTTGTAGCTTTAGATGAACACTGTGAGGAGGACGCACTACCCTAACTTGTAGCTTTAGCTGAACACTGTGCAGAGGTCACACTAAACTAACTTGTAGCTTTAGCTGAACACTGTGAGGAGGACGCACTACACTAACTTGTAGTTTTAGCTGAACACTGTTCAGAAGAAGCACTACACTAACTTGTAGTTTTAGCTGAACACTGTGAGGAGGACACACTACACTAACTTGTAGCTTTAGCTGAACACTGTGCAGAGGTCACACTACACTAACTTGTAGTTTTAGCTGAACACTGTGCAGAGGTCGCACTACACTAACTTGTAGTTTTAGCTGAACACTGTGAGGAGGATGCACTACACTAACTTGTAGCTTTAGCTGAACACTGTGCAGAGGTCACACTACACTAACTTGTAGTTTTAGCTGAACACTGTGCAGAGGTCGCACTACACTAACTTGTAGTTTTAGCTGAACACTGTGAGGAGGACACACTACACTAACTTGTAGCTTTAGCTGAACACTGTGCAGAGGTTGCACTACACTAAATTGTAGTTTTAGCTGAACACTGTTCAGAGGATGCACTACACTAACTTGTAGCTTTAGCTGAACACTGTGCAGAGGTCGCACTACACTAGCTTGTAGTTTTAGCTGAACACTGTGAGGAGGATGCTCTACACCAACTTGTAGCTTTAGCTGAACACTGTGAGGAGGACGCACTACCCTAACTTGTAGCTTTAGCTGAACACTGTGCAGAGGTCACACTAAACTAACTTGTAGCTTTAACTGAACACTGTGAGGAGAACACACTACACTAACTCTAAATAGTCTAGCTGCCTGCCTGTGGTACTAATAGGATCAAAAGAACACCAGCAATTTTCTTCAGGTAGCTGTAAATACTGTAACAAGACAAGCCTGCCTGTCAGTAGGAAGGAACGGATCTAGCTAAACTGAATACAGTGTGTATATATATATATATATATATACAACACCTGGAATTCATATATATTGTTGTGGAAAATTTTATATTAATGTGTTGTCATACGTCTCCCAGTGTGTGTGTTCAATCACAGCCCGCTCTAATAGCTAACTGGGGCAGACCAACCCTGGTTGAGATCCGTTTGGTTATGAAAAGCTCTTTGGGGATGTAGAGAAATGTTTGTGGAGTGGGGACATGTCCGCCAGCTAAGGGCCCCTGTGCGATGCACAGAACGATCGTCTGGTGGGGGTGTGTTCGCTCTGCAAAGACATTGTTGGTTTAACGAGTGTGCTCTCGTGTTGCCCCTTTGTGCCTGATCAACACATTTGTGGCCCAATGAGTGTACGCCTGCCGATAATCTCTCATCCACAAAGACAGTAGAATAATCCAGGTATGCATTGTTCTCTGGAACAATGTATAATAGGGATTTCTATCAACGGAAATACGGGAGTCTTTTGGGTTCTGGTTGGAGACAGGGTTAATGTTTGAAAGCCATGTGGCTTCTAAAAACATACATGCACCCTGTCTCTGCTCAGACACACCCATAAGACTCCTGTAGTCATTGTTCATTGTTTGTTGCATTTTCCTGTGTTGTTAAATCCTTATATGGTCATTGATATCCTGTGAGGTCACAAGCTTTGTAAGAGGTGTTTGGCTGTTGGAGGCGGAACCCTCGAGCTTTTGGGACCTCCTATTGATATGCTAATAAAGTGGCTAACGCAGACAGCTGGGACAGGCTGGCGGCAGTGGGTTTTTGGAGCTGGAACGATGAGGATGTGTTTTGTCTAGTGGTCTGGATGGGGCACACACCAGAGGATGGATACGATCAAAAGGTGAGATGGTATTATATCATTTAAACGAAATTGTTATTAACAGGAGATTTGGCTGTGTGCTTTGCGTACAACCAAATTTCGCTAACAGCATACACAATACACTGTAAGTGCAGCTAACTCACTGACTGTCCTGCCTAATCTAACTAACTCAAATAAAATTACACTGTCTCTCTGTCTATCTAAGCAGGCTGGAACACACTACACAGGGCCGCTGTGCAGGCAACCTTATATAGTGTGGGGCGTGTTCTAAACCCCCTGAGCCATAATTGGCCAAAGCCACCCTGGCTTTGGCCAATTACAGCTCTCTCTACTGACGGCGCTGTGATTGGCCAAGCATGCGGGTCATAGTGCATGCTTAGCCAATCATCAGCCAGCATGGCACTGCGATGCCGCAGTGAATTATGGGCCGTGACGCGCCACACGAATTTGGCGCGAATGGCTCATAACGTTCGCAATTCGGCGAACGATCAACAGCCGATGTTCGAGACGAACATGGGTTCGACTCGAACGTGAAGCTCATCCCTAGCGTTGACAGAGAGAAAGCTTGAGTTAAATTAAGCAGGCAGGTTAGTTAGTGGCAGTGTATTTGATATAGTATATATGTGTGTGTATATATATATATATATATATATATATATATATATATATATATATATATATACACACACACACACACACACACACACACTCTGCATTTAGCATAGACTATATATTCAGTGTATACTCCATATTCAGTCAGTATATCTATCTAGCTATACACACACACACACAGTATCTCACAAAAAATTAGTATACCCCTCACGTTTTTGTAAATATTTTCTATTATGTCTTTTCATGTGACAACACTGAACAAATGACACTTTGCTACAATGTAAAGTAGTGAGTGTACAGCTTGTATAACAGTGTAAATTTGCTGTCCACTCAAAATATCTCAACACAGCCATTAATGTCTAAACTGCTGGCAACAAAAGTGGGTACACCCCTAAGTGAAAATGTTGAAATTGGACCCAAAGTGTCAATATTTTGTGTGGCCCCCATTATTTTCCAGCACTGCCTTAACCCTCTTGGGCATGGAGATCACCAGGGCTTCATAATGCAGCTGGTGGATTTTAGAGATCTTGCGTTCCTCCACCTTCCATTTGGGGATGCCCCACAGATGCTCAATAGGGTTTAGGTCTGGAGACATGCTTGGCCAGTCCATCACCTTTACCCTCAGCTTCTTTAGCAAGGCAGTGGTCGTCTTGGAGGTGTCTTTGGGGTCATTATATTGGAATACTGCCCTGCAGCCTAGTCTCCAAAGGAAGGGGTTCATGCTCTGCTTCAGTATGTCACAGTACATGTTGGAATTCATGGTTCCCTCAATGAATTGTAGCTCCCCAGTGATGGCAGCACATATGCAGACCCAGACCATAACACTCCCACCATCATGTATGACTGTAAGCAAGACATACTTGTCTTTGTACTCTTCACCTTGTTGCCGCCACACACATTTGACACCGTCTGAACCAAATAAGTTTATCTTGGTCTCATAAGACCACAGGACATGGTTCCAGTAATCAAAGTCCTTAGTCTGCTTGTCTTTATCAAACTGTTTGCGGGATTTCTTGTGCATCATCTTTAGAAGAGGCTTCCTTCTGGGATGACAGCCATACAGACTAATTTGATGCAGTGTGCGTTGTATGGTCTGAGCACTGACAGGCTGACACCCCACCCCTTCAACCTCTGCAGCAATGCTGGCAGCACTCATAAGTCTAATTCCCAAAGACAACCTCTGGATATGACTGAGCATGTGCACTCAACTTCTTTGGTCGACCATGGTGAGGCCTGTTCTGAGTGTAACCTATCCTGTTAAACCACTGTATAGTCTTGGCCACCATGATGCAGCTCAGTTTCAGGGTCTTGGCAATCTTCTTATAGCCTTGGTCATCTTTATGTAGAGCAACAATTCTTTTTCAGATCCTCAGAGAGTTCTTTGCCATGAAGTGCCATGTTGAAGTATGAGTTTTTGAGAGCTGCTCCCCATTCACACCTGAGACCTTGTAACACTAATGAGTCACATGACACCAGGGAGGAAAAATGGCTAAATTCAATTTATCTGGTGGCGGATTTTTTTCACGTGGTGTTACTGGAAGGATTTACTAACTTCATTGCACTTTATTGGACAATTTTTTTTAAATTCACATTTGGACTTTATTATTTTACTGATGTGATATTTCTTACTTTCACATGGTTATGTTTGTGTTTTCTCTTCTAATATTTATGTGACCCTTCAGAGATCCATTTACAATTTATTTGTTTACAGTACGGTTCCTACCTACCCACTAATTTATTTGAGTGTGTATATCCCACAATTTTAGAACTGCTACTATTTTTTTTTTTTTTTTATTATTTATTTATTTATTAATTTTTGTGTTAGCGTGGTAATTTTTCTTTTCTATTTATGCTATGCTATTTTGGTATTTTTTACTGCAGTCTTTCACTTTTTGATTTAGTTCATAATCTCGAGTTTTGTTTTCTCTTCTCTATTAAGTAAGAGGTATGGATATATTTGATTATAGAGCCACGAGGGTGGTTAATATCGATGGAGTGTTCAAGATTTATAAGGAAGATGAGGGTGACCTCAGTGGCTTATTCATAAGGCTTAAAAATGTAACTGTTTCAGAGATACATACACAGTGGGACATAGCATATTTGGAGACATATGTAAAGAATGGTATGGTCCCTAGAAGCCTCAGGTGGGAGGTCAGCCCGAAAAAGGGTGAGATCCAATTTGAGGACTGGTTCAGCTACTTTAATACAGCAGGGGTCAATCTCCTTAAATTCCTGATTGAGCAGAAGAACACTAACCTTGCTAGATTGGATGAGGAAATTAAGGTTATTAAAGATAAACTTAATCCCCTAAAGGAGAGTAGTGAATATAAAGAAAGGTCGCTCTCTCTTCTGAAAATACTTGAGAAAGAGGATAGGGATCAAAAAACCTAAAAGAAGAAAAAATATAATAGAGATTTACTCGATTATCAAGGTGCAGTCATTTTTGAATGGCAAAAAAGGATGTTGGATGAGCAAGCTCCTACTGCCACCAATGACACAAGGGTTGGGGTACCAGTATCTATGGGTCCACCCCCGCCTGGCTCACAGCCGGTCAATTTGAGATTGGTCATAATGGACCCCCTATGAGAATTAGGCAAGGGCCATATAAGTCTGCTTATAGACGTGGTGGTGGTAGAGGAGGGATTTCATCTAGCCATCCTCCTTCATTGCCGAGACGACAGTCTCGTGGGGTGGGGGGCCCTCCTTATTGAGGGCGTGGTCGTGGTAATTCCCATACTAACGCAAGACCAATGCACAGTCGACCTTTTATGGGAAGAATGCACGATCAGTATAACAGTTATGATGAGGGTTTCTCTTCTCCCCATGGATCCAATTTGGGATCCTATCCTGGTTACGGTTATAGGCCTGATTATAGGCCTAGGCCTAATTATTATTAAAACCAGGTACGAGACTTACAACAGTCTGGACCTAGGAACGATGGTAGAAGTGATTTTGAATATAATATTAGTACTTCTAACCAATTTTTCCCTTTGCGTGACCTGGAGGTTCCTCAGGTCAATTATAACCATAGAGAGGGTGAGGGCATGACCATGATATCTCAACATCTTGGGCCTAAGGGCCAAGTTGAACTTGCCAGTCCTGGTCCATCTCGTTCCAATCACAAATAATGGGGTTTTCACAAACCAAACCAGGGTACCAAAAGGTCAGCAGACCAAAGAGAGGATCTAGAGGGGGGGAGGCGATTACGAACTAAAATGGAAAAAACCATAGCCAATGATGGGATATTCAATATAAGTTCAGTTATTTTGACCGATTCTGAGAAACTTTTATTAAATAAGGGTTTACTTAATCAATTTCCCTTCTATATGGGTTTTTTTTTTTCATTTTTTTCATTTTTCATATTTGAATATTTTTCATTTTTTTGACCAGCACTGTTTGTTTTGTGTTTGTTCACTTTTATGGCTGGCCAGTTGTCTAATGATTGTTATATACCCCCTTTTAAATGGGATATCTGGACAACCACCATTTATGCTCCATTTATTGTTGCCAATTCATATATGTTTACTCAAGTTGCAATGATTATAAATGTATAATTTTTTTATTTTTAAATAAATAAATTAATTTTCTATTTTTATTTACTTTTTATTTTTATTTACATTTATTTTTATTTTTTATTTTTATATTTATTTTTATCTTCATTTTTATTTTTATTCTTATATATTTTTTTGCTTGCTGTTTATTTTTTTTGTTTCCTCTCTTTTTTTTTTTTCATTTTTTTTATAAAGCAATGTGATTAATTTCCTATTGCGTTTTTTACATTGGTATATTGTTCTATTTTTCATTTTTTCATTCATTCATTCATTCATTCATTCATTTTTTTATATCTTTTTTTCATTTTTTTTTCACAATCAAAGTTCATTGAAAGCAAATTCAGTATACATGTTATATCATAATAAACATCTATTGAAACATGTAACATTATGTCAGCGAACAACTTGACATTGAATATATATTCTGAGAAGGTTCAGTTTAGACAATAATATTTTAAGAATTATGGAAATTGGGTAGAGGGGGGGGGGGGGGGGGAAAGGGGGGGGGGGGAGGGGGGGGATAAGGATGAGAAAAGAGCAATATGATACCAATTGGGTTTGGTGTATTTAGACTAAAATACCCATTTCTGAAGATAAATGTAATATATTGATATAGATAATAAATGAAAGCATCATACACGTTAAATATTCCTATCTATTATAACCAAGGTTTATTAGTTCGGTATGATTGCCGTTTTAAATTCATCTGATAACGTAAACAGATACCAGGGTTGCCACATCTTGTTAAAGTTGGTGCTGTTTTCTTTTTTCATAGCCAGAATTTCTTCCATTTTATAGGTATAATGCACTCTATCAAACCAATCTTTGACTCCTGGAGTGTGGGTTGATTTCCAGTGCAATGGAATTAGGGTTTTAGCAGCGTTTAAGAGATGTCTGGTGAGGGTCTTTTTGTACTTGCTCAATGAATATGTGTTAATATGAATCAGGCAGGCTGCGGCATTTAAGTTTATTTTGGTCTCAGTAATGTGTTTTATCCAAAATATTATTTTTCTCCAGTAATCTTGGATTGGGGGACATGTCCACCAGATGTGCACAAATGATCCTGTCTCTGTACCGCATCTCCAGCATGTGTCTGAGGTTGTAGGGAACCACCTCCTGGCCTTTTGTGGTGTCACATACCATTGGGTTAATATTTTATATGATATTTCCTGAGCCTTCGTGCTTAGTGTACACTTATGAGCTAAGATACAAGCTTCCTCCCATTGAGCATCGCTAAATTTGGTTCCCAAATCCATTTCCCACTTTTCTTTATGATTATGGCTTTCTATAGGAGTCGGCTGGGTCAGCCAGTTATATGCCATGGAAGTGGTTTTAAGAATCGGGGAACGTTTGTAGCAAATATGTTCTAGAGGTGTCATGGGAAGATAGTATAAAGCTCTATTTTTACTGTTCAGCAGGAAATTTTTTAATTGCATATAGAACCATAGGCCAGGAAATGATTCCCCGTATTCTTCTTGAAATGATTCCAAGGATCTCATCTTATTCCCAAGAAAGCAGTGGGATGTTAGGAACTTCGAGCTGTGTTTGGGTCTCGGGAGACATCTTTGAGTCATCCCAGGTGCAAAATCCGGGTTGCCCTCGATTGGTGTTAATGGGCCAGGTATTGAGGCTATGTTATGTGTTTTAGCAATTTTGTGTAAAATGTCTATTGTGGTCGTAATCAGGGGGTGTTTCGTGTTTTTGAGTGATTTAGCATGGATTGTCCATGGGAAATATAGTAGCTGTTGTTTATTGTAAGAGAGTTCTATTTGGACCCAATCTTTATTGTCCCCATGGCAATGCCAGTCTATCACTCTGGTGATATGGGTTGCATTATGGTATTTCTTGAAGTCAGGTAGACCTATGCTGCCTTTGTTTTTGGGGGAGGTAAGTAGTCGATAATTTAATCAAGGTTTTTTTCCTGCCCATAGAAATCTTCTTTGTAATTCTCTAAGTTTGGCAAAAAATGCGTTTGGGACACGTATTGGTAAGGTATTAAATATATACAATAGTCTGAGGAGAATTGTCATTTTCAGTATGGAAGCTCTGCCAAACCAAGAGAATGATTTTGTGGACCAATTTTTAAGGTTTTTCGTTATTGAGAGCAGTAAGGATTTATAGTTAGCTTCACATATGTCTTTTATATTTGTAGTGAGATTAACCCCTAGGTATTTAAGATGTTTTTGTACCCACTTATAATTGTAGTTCTTTTTTGTCATGGTCAATTGATTAGGGGATAGTGAGAGGTTGAGTGCCTCAGACTTGGAATGATTAATTTTAAAATTAGAAATATATCCAAATGTCTTAAATATTTTATGGAGGTTGGGAATGGAGATGTGTGGCTGCGAGATAAAAAATAGGAGATCATCTGCATAAGCTGCTATTTTGTATTCTTTTTTATTTATTTGGAATCCCTTAATGTCTGTGGTTAAATGTATGCTTCTTATTAGTGGTTCTAATGTAAGTATGAAGAGTAGTGCTGATAAAGGGCATCCTTGGCGGGTGCCGTTGTGTATGTTGATTGGTTCTGATAGTGTGTTGTTTATTTTGATTTTGGCTTTGGGGTGTTGGTATAAGGCTCCTATCCAATTTAGTATGTTGTTTCCCAATCCTATGTGTGAGCAAGTGGAGAACATATAGTCCCAGGAAACCCTATCGAAGGCCCTTTCTGCATCCGTGGATAACAAAAGGCCCTCGATTTTGGAACTCCTGGCATAGTGTATTAAATTTAATGCTTTGGTGGTGTTGTCTCTTGCTTCTCTACCAGGCATAAAGCCTACTTGCTCCGGGCCAATGATTTTTGATAAGAGAGGTTTCATCCGGTTTGCAAGGATTTTGGTGAAAAATTTTAGGTCTACATTGAGTAAGGAAATGGGTCTAAAGTTGGCACAATCGTGGGGTCTTTATCTGGTTTTGGTACTACTGCAATAGAAGCCATTAAGAGGGAGTCAGAGCTATGTTCGTGTTTTGCCAGGTTGTTATAGACAGACATAAGATGTTTGGAGAGAAGTTGCGTAAAAGTTATATAATATTGGGATGTGAGACCATCCGGACCAGGACTCTTTCCAGGTTTTAATTCTTTAATTACTTCTTGTATTTCTGTAATATTTATGGGTTCTTCTAGTTTGTTGATATCGTCAGGATCAAGGGTGGGTAATTTACTATTTTGCAGTAATTCTTTGATTGTCTCTTCTTTTGAACCTGTGATATGGGGAGGTTTGTGTTGTGTTTTTATATCATAAAGGGCAGTATAGAATTCATGGAATAGTTCGGCTATTTTTCCGGGTTTGTGTTCTAAAATGTTTTAGTTTTTATGGCATGTATGTGTCCTCCTTTGTGTGCTGCTTTTAGTGCTCTAGCCAAGTATTTCCCACTTTTGTCTCCATGTTCATAGAAAATATTCTTTTGGAAAAAAAGTGCTCTTCTGGTTTTAAGGTCTAATATCTGTTTAAGGGCTTGTCTGTGATTTCTATGTTCCTCCTCTAGTTTGATGGTAATGGATTGTTTATGTTGGCTCTCGAGAGTAGCTATTTTATTGGATAGATTGGTAATTTCCCTGTCTCTTTCCTTTTTTCTTCTGGCTCCCCATTTTATAAATTTGCCTCTGATTACGCTTTTGTGGGCTTCCCAATTGTTTACGGGGTTGGTATCTGATTCTAGGTTGGTTTCAAAATATCGTTTAATGGATTCATGTATATCGTCTTGTATGGTTTGATCAGTTAGTAGGGCCGAGTTGAGTCTCCAGTTGAAAGTAGTAGATTTGGGAGAGTTTAATTTGAGAGTGATGGCGGTAGGGGCATGATCTGAGATGGATATTATTCCAATTTCTGCTCTGGTTAGGTTGATCAAGTTTCTTTGGGAGATGAAGATTAGGTCAATTCTGGAATATCTTTTGTGCGGGGAGGAAAAGAAGGTGTAGTCTTTGTCAGACAGATGTGTAGATCTCCAGGAGTCTACTAAAGATAAGGATTGGCGTAAGTTCTTAATACGTTTCAGTATCTTGTATGCAACATGTGTATAGCCTGAGGATGTATCTTGTTGTGGGCTCAGGGGGATATTGAAATCGCCCCCCAGAATAAATCCTTCTGCAAACCATCTGAGTTCATCTACTATTTTTTGGCAGAATGTAATATGAGCTTTATTTGGGAAGTATACATTAGCTAAAGTAACTGGTGTCCCATTCCATGTACCTTTAATGATAATATAGCGACCCTCTGGGTCGACGAGTTGTTTCGAAGGTGAAAAGGGAGAATGTTTGCTAAGCAATATAGTGACCCCTTTAGTTTTAGCAATTGGGTTTGTGGCGTAGTAAGCTTTTGTGAAGTGGCCATCAGGGAATATTGTTATTCTTTTTTTGTTTACAAACGATTTTTATTGTGTAAAAGGTCAAGGTATAGAACAATTACAATGATGGTACATGTATGTATACAAATATCTATGACAGTAAATATTGTACAGAAAATTAAAGAGTATTATGGTTAGTCTGATAAAAAAATGCACCTTGTTATTATCGGGCCAGTCAAGAGTATTGTCGTGGAGGGGAGAGAGAAGGACAATTACGTATATGTAATAGAAATTTTTCTAACTCTGAGAGGTGGTGTCCCAGAGATACCATTTTTTTTGATGAAGTGGCATAGAACCATATAATGTGTGGTGAATTCTTTCAGAGAGTTTGATGTTTGTCATGCGGTTGAGAATTTGTGACCAAGGTACCATAGTGGAGCGCCAATTGAAGGCTATGGCCCAATGAATAGAGCTAAGGAGTGTGTGAATTAGCCTTGTGCTAGCCATTGGAATATCCTGTATAGGGGAGAATAAAAGACAGATCTGGGGTGTAAGAGAAATCTTCCTACCTGATATTTTTTCAATGATTAAGCTAGCCTTATGCCAAGTGTTTTTTATATGGGGACAATCCCAAAAGATATGTAGAAGTGTACCATGGGAGGGGCAACCTCTAAAGCAGAGTGGGGATAATGATGGATAGAATGAGTTAAGTTTAGCGGGGGTGAGATACCATCTATAGAGCAATTTGATGGATGATTCTCTGATCGAGGTGGTTTTAGTACATTTATGGAGATTTGTAAAAATAATATCCCATTGATCAAGAGTAAATGAGGTATTTAAATCTGATTCCCATTGTAGCATGGGATGTGATTTCTCAGGCATATTGGACTCGTTTAAACTTTTATATATTCTGGAGATTAAACCACTATCACGAGGGGAGGAGATACAGATTTGTTCAAATTGTGTATAAGGGGGATGGAGTGTAAGTGAGTGATATTTTTGATAGAATTGTCTAATATTTCTATAGTTCTCTAGCTCAGTAGGTGAAAAATCAAATTTCATTTGTATATTGGAGAAAGTGAGGAATGAATTGTTGTGGGAGAGCGATTTTAAATGTGTTAGGTTATGTAATTTCCAATTTATTAGACAGTTTTGATCTTGAGTCCTATATGGGAGGAAAAAAAGAGGGTCACCTAGAAAGGAAGCCAAGGGGGGAACGTCAGAGGATAACTTAAATTTAGAAACTTGTCTATTCCATAGTTGAAGGGTGTGAGTGATGATGAGGTTTAAGGGTCTTATTTTTTGTGGTGGTATAGTCTTGGACCAGAGAAGTTCTTGTAGATTGTAGGGAAGGATAGATTCTTCTTCGAACCGGAGCCAAGGGATTTGGAGTGAAGGGGCATACCATTGGGCCAATTGGGTAAATCTGGCCGATAGATAATAAAGCCAAAGGTTAGGAATGCTGAGTCCTCCTTTTATTTGGGGTCTAAACATAAGGGAATAGCTAAATCTGGGTTTCTTGTTTAGCCATATGAATTTATTGATCTCTCTCTGTAGAGAATCTAATGTTTTTTTATGTAGAATAAGAGGAAGGGCTCTAAAAAAAATAAAAGTTTGGGTAATATCATCATTTTTACCGCCACTATTCTGCCCGAGAATGAAATCTGGTATGATGACCAAAGTTTAAGTAGATTTTTAATACTGTTAAATAAGAGTGGGTAGTTTGCTTGGTAAAACGTTTTATATGAAGGTGTAATTTGGATACCTAGATATCTAAATGAATCTACTTTCCAATTGAATGAGAATTTGTCTTTAAGTATAGCTATTAAGGCTGGGGGAATATTGATTGGTAAAGCTGAACATTTAGATAGATTTACACCCAGACCTGTCAAGTCGTGGAAAATGGCAAGGGTTTTAGTTAGGTTGGGTAGTGAGATTAGAGGGTCGGTTATAAACAAAAACACATCATCTGCGTAGAGACTTAGCTTGTATTCTTTGGAACCCTTGAAATATCCTTTTATATCTGTGTTGTTTCTTATAGCGCAGGCAAGAGGTTCTATCGCAAGGGCGAAAAGTAGAGGGGATAGGGGGCAACCCTGTCTGGTACCTTTGGTCAGGGGGAAAAAGTCAGAGTTATTGCCTGGGAGTTTGATACGTGTTTGTGGGTTGTGATAGAGAGCCTTAAAGCCATGTAAAAATTCATTGTTGATGCCATATTTGGGGAGTAGAGTGTCAAGATATGACCAGGAAACACTGTCAAAAGCTTTGTGTATATCAAGGCTGAGTAATAATGTGGATTTGGAATGTATGTTTGAATCTTGAATGATATTTGTGGTCAGTCGTATATTGTCTGTTATTTGTCTGTTAGGAATGAAACCTGTTTGGTCAGGATCGACTAGTGGAGAGATAACAGCTGATAATCTGTCTGCCAAAATACGGCCAAATATTTTTAAGTCATTGTCAATAACAGATATTGGACGGTAGTTTTGAGGGGTGGAATGGTCTTTATTTGGTTTGGGAAGAAGGGACATGTTAGCTAAAAGCATTTCAGATGAGAAATGGCCGCCTTGTAAGATATTATTATACAGTTTAGTAAGGTGTGGGGTAATGGTAGGGGCAAATTTTTTATAGTAGGAAGTGGAGTAGCCGTCTGGGCCAGGGGCTGTTGATGTCTTTAAAGTGCCAATGATTTTGATAACTTCTGTGTCTGTACAAGGGGCATTGAGAGATTCAATTTGATCCCTGGAAAGAGTGGGTAATGTAATGTTGTTGAGCCAGTCCAGGGAGGACTGTTTGGGGGATGATTGTGATGTAGAAAGAAGATTTTTATAGAAGTCTAAGAATAGTTTCATGACTTCTTTGGGATGGGATACCATATTTCCAGATGGGTTCCTCAATTTGTATGTATGGGGTGGTTTCGTAGATTGATTAAGTTTTCTAGCGAACATGGTGGAGTATGAATTACTATTGAGTAAGAATCTGGCTTTAGACCATCTGAGGGCCTTTTCGGTGTCTGATGCTAATAATGTGTCTAAAGTAGTGCGTTTCTCTTGAATCTGTTTAAAAAGGTCACTGGATGGGTTTTGGTTGTTTCTATGATATAAATGGTCTAGATCATTTGTTAGGGATCTAATATCAGCCAGTTTGGATTTGTTTTTAATTGAGGCAATATTTATCAGATGGCCTCTCATTACCGCTTTATGCGCCATCCAGATATTTGTAGGAGACATGTCTGGAGTTACATTATGTGCAAAATATTGCTCAAGGTGAGGTAGAATTTGTTGGTTGGTTGTTGGATCCGTGAGCAAGGAGTCGTTTATTCGCCATGTGTGTGTTGTGTTGGCTAGACCAATGCTTGAAGTGTTAAAGGAGATTATATGGTGATCAGACCAAGGACATGCATGGATATCTGCCTTAGAGGAATTGGCAAGTAGCATAGGCGTGCGCACAGGGTGTGCCAGGTGTGCCTGGGCACACCCTAATCACCCCGTGTGGTGCATATTTCCATTGTTTAGTCCCCTGATATTTCACCAAATAAAAAAAAAAAAAAAAAAAATCTATTCTTTTTCTCCTAAAAAAATTATTAAAATAATATTCTAACTGCCCTACTGTCACCACCAATATCTGCCCTTATGACACCATTCACTGCTCTACTGACACCTTTCGTATATATACACATGCACACACATATATGTTTGAGCTTTGGGGTGCACACCCTAATGCAATAGGCTGCGCACACCTTTGGCAAGTAGGATTGGGGTGCAGAAGATATAGTCAAGACGAGCAAAGCTGTCATGTGGGTGGGAATAGAATGTGTAGGATTTGATACCTATATTGTGAGCTCTCCAAGTATCTACTAATTGGTGATTATATAGTGATCTGTTCAAAGATTTGGGGAAAGCTTTAGAGGATGGGACAACTTTGCTTCTGTCAAGAGCCGAATGAGCAGCTAAATTGAAGTCACCACCCACTATTAGATGTGTGGAATGATAGTTGTCTAGTGTATCAAAAAATGTGTTGAAGAAGTTTGAGTGGGCATCATTTGGAGCATATACTGAGGCAATGGTGACCGAACGTCCTTTAATTGAGCCTTTCAAAATCAAATAACGACTGTCTGGGTCTCTAAAGACATTTTGAACTTCAAAAACCACAGAGTTCCTAATAAATATGGCAGCACCCCTGCATTTTGTGTTGAAAGTAGTGCAATAAAATTGACTGAAACTTTTGTCAAAAAATTTAGGGTGTTTGTCTGTAGCGAAATGAGTTTCTTGCATTAATATTATATCCGCTCCCAACCTTTTATAGTGGCGAAAAGCTTTCTTTCTCTTGTGAGGTGAATTAATGCCCTGGGCATTGTGAGAAATCACCCTAAGACCCATTGTATTTGTGTTTGAAAGCGATGATAGTCATGAAGTAATGGCAATAGATCACAAGGCCCAGGGCAGAGCATATGGCAAGGTCGGTGTCGTAATAATACTATGGATAACAGTGATAACATTAGTAAAGAAAAATTATCTGAGATAGAGAAATATCTAGAGATCACTGTGTTGCCATATATATTTTCAAAAATACAACATATCAAAATATATATCAAAATTTTGCATAAATATTTTCTTATTGTCCTCTCTATATCAAATAATATATTATTTTTATATATGTGAACGTTGGAGATTTGGGTACCTGAACAGTAGAACCCTATAGATGATAAACTCCTAGATAATAACAGTGCTACCGTGCACAACAATGCACCATCAGAATGCCTTAAGTAAAATAAAGAGAATTTGTTCAACCTTTTCAGAATTTTGTAAAAATAGAATATTTTAGTATAATTATGCGAAATATTATTTATAGCTTGGGGGTCAGGGTGAGAAGCACTACCTGACCGACAATAATATTGTTGTGGACAATACTGTCCATTACTCACAAATAGAGCATCCACCATTAAAACAATGGATAGCAGGATCAATCGTGGAATAGTGTCCACCTTTTGAACCATGCTTTTGGAGTCCTTTGTGAGTAGGGGGACAAACTAGCAGAGGCGGAGCAGAACAGCCTCAGCGCGGATTCTATAGACAAAAATAATAGAGCATGTTGTGACATATGTTGAAAAAATTAGTAAAAAAAAAAAAAAAAAAAAAAAAAACCAAAAGAAGAAAAAAAAAAAAAAAAAAAAAAAAAAAAAAAAGAAAACCCCCAAAACCATCAAAAAAGATATAATGTAACATATGTTGGAAAAAAAAAAAAAAGGGGGAAAGAGAGATTAAATGTATATGATCGCATAAGTTCGTAAAGTAGGAACTGTGATATACCTTCCCAATAACTTTTAAAGAAATAGAACTGTTTTTACCAAACACAGTAAATCAATCTTCAAAACTTGTAAATTTTTAGAACTATAAAAATTGTTTTTTGAACCCTGTGAAGAAAGAAGAAAAACAAAATAAAGAAAAAAAAATTCCAGAAGAAGGGTGAACTCTTAGCTGCGGGTATGTTTCATCTTCGTCTTCAAGCATCTAGATTTCTGAGTGTTGGACGCCATCTTCCTTGTCCACGACGCGTGGCTGGGGTGGCCCAGATAGGTGAAGTGTGAGGAGTGGTAGGGGGTCTTGCAACAGCACTTGGGTCAAGAAGACCCAACTTTACCAGGAGATCTTTACCTTCTGAGATGTTGAAAACTGTATAAGTGGTGCCATTGTGTGGTACTGTTAATTTAAATGGAAAACCCCATCGGTATCTGATGTGAGCTGATTGTAATACTGAAGTAACCTCTTTCATTTTGCGTCTCCTTTCCAAAGTAGCTTGAGAAATATCTGGAAATATTTGAATTTTTGTTCCATCCAATTCAATGTTATGCATATTCCTAGATGCTCTTAGTATGCTTTCTTTTGTGATAAAGTCCTTTATGCATAGAATAATGTCACGAGAAGGTTTGTCTGGGGGTGGTTTAGGACGTAAGGCCCTATGAATTCTGTCACACACAAATGAGGATGGAGGTAAATCCGGAAGGAGATTGTGGAACAGCTTGGATACTGCTGGCATCAGTTCGGTGACAGACTCTGGAATGCCATGAATCCTCAGGTTGTTCCTACGGTTTCGATTGTCCAAATCTTCCACTTGAGATTGTAAGTATGAGTGGTTTTCAGCTAATAGTTCAAAGTCCCTTCTAAGATCGTTGTGTGCAAGTGACAGCTCATCATGTTTGGTTTCAAGGACATCTGTGCGTCCTCCCAAGGTTGCTATTTCTTGTGAGAGTGTGTTTGTTGTTTTTTGGAGTTCACATTGTATTTTGTCTACAAGTTTTTCGTAGACCTTGGTTAAACTAGAGTCCAAATCTGCTTTTGTGATCTGAGAGGGGAGGTCACTGCTTTGTGTTGAAAAAGAGTTATGCGGAGAGCCACTGACAGTTGTAGGGGACTGTACGGAAGATGAATTAGTGCCTTTGTGCGCCATTTTGTTCTGCTCCTTGTTGCGCAGTGGGTATGTGATTAAAGAGTGCTTTTGCGCACGGCAATTAAACGCCTTCTTGCCCGACGGCATGCACTAATATGAACTGTATGGATGTTTATAAAAAATGGAATTATTTAAGGTAATGGATCCTTACAGTGTGTGCTAAATCCTCGCTGAATCGATAAATTTCTTATTTACGGATGGTGAACTGCATCGCGTCTCGCACGCGCCCCCACTTAGTTATGCTTATGGCTTTAGTTCATCTTAACACCCTACTAGGGCAATATCTTGTTTCAAATCTGTTGTGGGGCTACATGTTGCCTGATGAAGTGTGCACGTGGCCTTGTGGGGGTAAAGATCAGATACCCAGGACTCTCAAGCAAGGACCCTGGAATATTGTTTCAACTGCTTGTCAGTTCCAGCGTCACTGTAGAGAGCAAGTCTGGCCTATCTATCCCCAGAGTGCAGTCCCCCGCAGGTTGTCTCCTGCGGCCCCCAGGACTCCCAAACACTCAACTTATGGACTGCGGAGCTGCCACGGTGTGCTTGGAATGTGCTGCCGCCTGTCACACTATGCACGGCAGCTGAGCGTGGAGAACTAGCATGTCCCGTAGGCCTCAAGATGGCAGATGAGGCCGGCAGAGTAAGTGAAAGGCCGGGATCCTCCAGACAGGCAGGGGTCCGCCCGGGGGATGACCAGGGACACGGATGGAGGGTCTGTTGGGGGATTTAGTGAGCGCTAGAGCAGGATGGCTGTGGATTCTGTCCAGGATAGATGAGCTCAAGCACAGCACGTGCATCTGAATAAAGAAAGGCCACTATTGTATTGCTGTGCACACCTGCTAGCTATAAAGGAAACTACTTTAGTGGTTGTGGGGGGAGGATGTCAGAATGTGCAGCTCACCAGGATCTGTAGAAAGGGAGCTGGGTGTAGCAAGATGGCCGCCTTCATCCGGGAGTAGGCCGAAGCTGCGGACTTTCCTAAGTGCGGCCGCCGCCCGGGTGAGCCCCGCTCCGCCCGGGCCCCAGCCTACCTCCCAAAGGCCTGAGTTAAATCACAGCTGATGTTATGATGGGCAGTCACTTCTAGGGGTATCAGCTTAAGCAAGGGATGGTTTGATGACCAGCTACTCACTGTGCCTCAGATGGGTGGACGCAGCCTGAACAGCAGGCCGCAAGATGATGCTGGGCCACAGGACACCGGATCCTTCAGTCGGAACTTCTTTGAAGCTTTATCCCACTGCGGGTTCGTGTGAGTGATAATCGATGGGCCGGGATGGAGTGCCGCACATCCAGCAGAGATCGGCAGTCAAGTGCGGAGGATACAGGAGGCCTAGCAGGCCTCAAGATGGCGGCGGCCTCGGCCGGAGTTCAAGTGTTGGAATAGCCGGCCAGAGTTCCACAATATCCGCTGGGACTGTTATAGGGGATGCCCAGGGACGGATGGAAGAGGTTTGGGGTAGCACCGCCGTGAAAAGAGCAGTGGATGGCGACGGATTGTCGCTGGATGAGCGGAGCTCAGTATCAGCACATCTTCCCTGCTTCAGGTCCGGACATGCCCCCCGGGAATATTGTTATTCTTAAAGTGTGTTTCTTGGAGATAAACTATTGCAGGGTTGGCTTTTTTTAGTTCCTTCAGAAGCTTTGCTCTTTTTTCAGGGATATTGAGGCCATTTACATTGTGTGAAATAATATTCGGGGCTTTCCCTAGGAGTGAGTAGGCCATGACAGAAGTAGGAAGAGATAAAAAAAAAAGAGAGGGGGGGAGGTGAGATGGGTGGTTGGAATACGATAAGGAGGATAGGAGTAAGATAAGGTAATTCTAGAAGTTGTTACAGGAGGAAGTTTGGTTCAGTAGAACCAAATTTGAGATTGCTCAGTATTACAGTGAAGGTGTTGAGCAAGCTGATGTTAGTTGCGGCTCACCAGTATTTACTCTGGGGGGTGAGTGGGAGGTACGGAGGTGGATGTTTAAAGTGTGTTAGTAAGTGACAGTTTTGTCAGTGCTCTCGAGTATTAAGGAGCGCTGGGATTTTATATATGTAATATTAAAGTTTGTGTTCTCTGACCATTAATTTGAACTTTAACTCATGCAGCTGTAATAGTAATATAAACTAAACCAGGGTGTCTGGAACTTAAGTAACCTTGTAGCTCATTGAGTCCTGAGAGTGGTCCAACTCTAGTACCCATCTTATCTAGGTTTCGAATTTCCCAGGTCTCAATGAGATACAGCTTAAAATGTAAAACTCTTCTGTGGGAGGGCAACCAATAAACTGTGAACTATTAAGCTTACCAGTACACAACAATACATATAACTTATCTAGTGCTAAACCATTTTCGTTATAATGGTGTTGGTTTCTTCATCATAACCCCAGGTTTTAGTAACTTTTAGAGGTGAATCCCATCATCCAGGATATTATGACCTGTTATGTAGAGGTGGAAAGCATGTATATGTCAACCATCTCTATGCTGTGACCTTCATGGTCCTATCATCCTGTCTTGGGGCTGTAGTAAGATAAGGTTTATGATGTATAGGAGTTGGTATCTCTTATCTTGTCTCAGGCCTATGATAATCAGTCTGGATATCCTAAAGGTAGAGATGATTTGGGGTCACACATCACGTGTGGATGGGACCCTTTGTCATCATTGATATAAAAGATCAAGGATATGACTGCAATAATCATTATTCAAAAATAAAACAAGATAAGTATCAAGCTAAATTCAGCCAGAATATTGAACCCAGTTCAGTGGAGGTATCGAAAGCTGTAATGATATCAGCGGATTCCAATGGCTTAGCAGTTATTTACTCACCATCTAGTAATTGTTAACCTGTAGGCACATCTGCACCTTACACTTTAGTCTTGTAATAGAAATCTTATTGTTCAGTCATTGGGAGAAGTAGTCCAAACAAAATTAGGATGACGATCTCTGTGTTACATGAATCCTTATACCTGTTCGATCACAGGCTCACTTTTGTTATCGTTGTTGAAGACAGGATTCCTATTTGAAAAAGTGCATTGCCATCTGGTTCAATCTGTAGAGGGTTGTTTGATAGGACATATTGTGGTAGCGGTCAAAAAATTGGAGTTATTCAGTCTTCCTATTTTTCACTACTTTTGTTCTTACTTTAATTACTGTAAACTGGAGGTTTAGGAAGGTAGAAGTTTCAGTGAAAATTTGTGGAGGATAGGGATGATAATCATCAAAAGAAGGGGGGAGTAAGGAAATTTGTTTGCATTGCAGACATTGTGTGTACAAATCCTATTGTTTCCTTGTTTGCCACATCAACAGACTGTTGGGCTGGTTTACTAGTAAATCTTATTGAAGGTTGCCATCTAGTGGTTGAACTCTTAATAACGGTCTTATTAAACAGGTAATGAGGAAAATTCCACATAAGGGGAAAAAGAATAAACTTTAAACATATGTTCAACAACCCATATGGGATAAAAGTTTACTGCATTGTTTGACAGTTGTTGTCCTTGTCCTTTTATAGTTGACTATATTGTCTACCATCTCTTGATCTGGGGCTTTTAGTTGCAGGAGAATTATAAACGAGTCTTCCTGCGTTTCTGCATTGTTTTTCCTGTTGAAAAGGAGATTTTCCAGGAGACAGTCCTGAGGTGGAAGGCATATTGTTGATTGCAGGAGGGAGACGGAATTCTGTGTACCAGTCTGGAAGCTCTACTGGTGCTATTTGCAGGTTCTCACAGAAATGCAACAAGTTATCCCGGACTCTGAGCATGAACTGTTTGCCATTGTATAAGGCTTGGAGAGCAAAGGGGAATTTCCACCTATAAATAATTCCTTTTTTCTCTTAGGATTCCTAGTAGGGGTTTCAAAACTCTTCTGTTTTTCAAGGTGATAGGTGAGAGGTCTTGAAAGAGCTGTACATCCGATCCATTAAATGTAATCAGCTTATTCGTTCTAGCTTTTTGCAGGATTTCTTCTTTAAGGCAGAAATTAGGAAGACAGCAGATTATGTCTCTAGGAGGTGTATTGTCAGGGGCTCTGGGTCTTAGGGCTCTGTGTGCCCTGTCGAATTCAATGGGAGAAGCCTCAGGTCTGTCAATTAGATTATTGAAAATGGAGGTTAATGCAGGTTTAATTTGTTCAGGGGTGACAGATTTAGGGACACCCCTCACCCTTATATTGTGTCTTCTCCCCCTGTTATCGAGGTCTTTGATCTGTCTATTCATGTCAATCATATGCTGAGAGTGAGTAGCTGCAATATCGTCCAGTCTGACTAAAGCCTTGTCCCTCCGATTTCCTGCTCTCTCATTTACTGCTATCTGTTCTGTCAGCCTCAGTAAATCAGACTTTAAATCAGTGATAGCTGCTGAGAGCGAGTTCTTAATGTCTGCAGCTATCTCTGTCATATCTGCAACCGTTAGTGGGTGGTCAGCAGACACTTTACCTCTGGCAGAGTCTTCAGATGCAGGGAGGGAGATTTCATCATCCTCCATGTCTTCCTCGCGTGCCGTTTTGTGAGCCGGCGCCATCTTGGGACCGTCACTGCCGCTACTTGCTGAGCTTTGCCTGTGAGTTCCTGCTTTTGGGGGTTCCCAATGATCGCATAGAACGATTGTGTGAACCCTTCCTCAGTATAGTGGACATTTTTGGCCAGAGAACAGATCACTTACAGGTCCCCGCACTTTCTGGATGTCGGAGCTCTCTCACACTGCTTCCATCCACGCTGCGTGCCAAGCCACGCCCCCTTTTTTCATTTTTTGGCACTAATCAATTAATTTGTATTTTTAAGAATTTTTTAGGGTCGATATATTTGGGCTGTGTTTTTTATTGATGCAATGTTCTAACTGGAATTTATATATTGTTTTCTAAGTCGCTTCCTAATTACCTAATTCTATTTCAATTTTTTATTAGCTTTTTAGTGCTTTCTGGTTACTTTCTATTTCCATTTGGATATTTGTTGTTGCCACACATGCTTCACAGCGAGGCATGGTTTCCATGTGTATTTATAGTGATGAGTCAGAGCGTTGCCCGTTCCCTAGACAACATCTTTCTAAGACGAAACGTACGTCAGAAGGTTGACGTGCTGACGTCATCGCTGTGTGTCTCGTCTCGAATGGGTGTTCGTTGGCCAGCCAGCTGCTGCTATTTTAACCCATGTTTTTATACTTTGCTATCTACGTAAGTGCAATACTTTATTCAATAAATTGTTCATACTTACTGATTTGCGCTATGGAGAGCAGTGTTTTTATTCTTTTTGGGTCCTCCCTGCTGCCTCTACACGGATCCTTTGGATGGAGCTAACCTGATCTGCCTGGTCTGCCTGGCTATCCTGGTCATCCTCCCCCATATTGTCAATCCTAATAGGACGTTATTACGATTGCATGCCTGGTTTATTTTCAAGCTGTTTCCCAGCTTGCCGTTGGTAAGCATTCAATTTATCTGGTGGCAGATTTTTTTCACGTGGTGTTACTGGAAGGATTTACTAACTTTATTGCACTTTATTGGACAATTTTTTTTAACTCATATTTGGACTTTATTATTTTACTGATGTGATATTTCTTATTTTCACATGGTTATGTTTGTGTTTTCTCTTTTAATATTTATGTGATCCCTCAAAGATCCATTTACAAGTTATTTGTTTACAGTGCGGTTCCTACCTACCCACTAGGAAAAATGGCTAGTTGGGCCCAATTTGGACATTTTCACTTAGGGGTGTACTCACTTTTGTTGCCAGCGGTTTAGACATGAATGGCTGTGTGTTGAGTTATTTTGAGGGGACAGCAAATTTACAATGTTATATAAGCTGCACACTCCCTACTTTACATTGTAGCGAAGTGTAATTTCTTCAGTGTTGTCACATAAAAAGATATAATAAAATATTTACAAAAATGTGAGGGGTGTACTCACTTTTGTGAGAATATATATATATAGATCTATATATAGTGTATTAGAAACTGTACACACTGTATTATATACTGTGTACACCATCTGAAGTGTATTAGAAACTGTACAGCACCGAATGCACTGTATATATATATATAGGCTACACTGAATGCAGAATATATATACATATATATAAATATCTATATATAGATCTAGATATAGATCTAGATCTATATCTAGATCTATATATAGATATATATATATATATATATGTATATATATTCTGCATTCAGTGTATCCTATATATATATACAGTGTATTCGGTGCTGTACAGTTTCTAATACACTTCAGATGGTGTACACAGTATATAATACAGTGTGTACAGTTTCTAATACACTTTAAGTGGTGTACACAGTATATAATACAGTGAAGCCGGTGTACAGTTTCTAATACAGTGCACATGGTGTATACAGTATATAATACAGTGTGTACAGTTTCTAATTAACTTCTGGTGGTGTACACAGTACATAATACAGTGCAGCCGGTGTACACAGTATATAATACAGTGTAGTGCAGAGTTACAAAAAAAAATCCATCATGTCCGGAAGGCCACCAAGGAGAGGCAGACGCTCACAGGCCACTAAAAGAGGGCAAGCAGCCTCTGTGTCTACAGTCAACAGTGGTGGTCATGGATATGGTGCATCCTCTGCAGGTGGCCGTGGGGCATGCTTGTTCGTTTTTTGCTTTTTTTTGCTGCTGGCTGTGTTATTGAGCCACAACATGCAGAAGAGTTGGTGGAGTGGATAGTGAAGCCATCTTCATCCTCCTCATCCTCTGTCACCCAGGCACATAGTAGTTTGGCTTCCAATGCAGCTGCCAAAGCAGCCTATTCCACCGGCTCCTTGTCCACAGTTCCGTAGCCCCACCATCATGCATGGAGGAGTCCCCAGAATTATTTGATCACAGTGTCGGTTACATGCTGCTGGAGGATGCGCAGCAATTTGAAGGCTCCGATGTTGGTTCCCAGGTTGAGGAAGGAAGTAACTTGAGCCTAGAAAAAGGGGGTGCCACAGAAGGACAAGAAACTGGCAGTTATGTTCCCCCAGCTGTAACATACTGCCAAGTTTGCTCCAGTGATGAGGAGGGAGGGGATGATGAGGTGGGTGCCTGAGAGAAGTGAGGAGGAGGCACAACTCCAACGAGGCAGGATGTCCTCCACGGGCAGCTTAAGGGCAGCCACCCTATTGCATCACACCTCAGAGCTCCACAGATCCAGGGTGCTGCTGACTCCCCGCTGACTTTTAAAAGTTCCTTGGTGTGGGCCTTTTTCGACATGTGTGCAGCAGAACACACCGTTGCTGTTGCAACCTATGTCTGAAGCGAATCAAGCGTGGCCAGAACATAGGCCGCTTGGTCACCACATGCTTGACCAGACATATGATGACCTGCCATGCAGTCCATTGGCAACAGCACCAGCACCTGAAAGACCCACATCATAGAAAAAGGCAGACTTCTCTTTGCTCCTCATCTGGGATCTCAAACCCTACTATACCTCCAGTTCTCTCAAAAACCTGCACTGAGGGGAACAAAGGTATAGCAATAGGTGTCACAAGTACAAGCAGCCAATCTGCTAGCAGTACACCACCAGTTGATTTCAGCAGGCAAATTTCCCTACCCCAGTTGCTTAACCATAAAAAGAAATGTGGCCCCAGCCATCCACATGCTCAGTGTCTAAATGCTAGCTTGGCCAAATTGCTAGCACTGCAACTGCTGCCTTTTCAGCTGGTGGACTCTGCCTCCTTTCTTGAATTTGTGGAATGGACTGTACCACAGTGGCAGGTTCCAAAACTACATTTCTTTTCAGGTAAGGCTATTCCAGCTCTATACCATCCATATGGAAGGCAATGTTTTGGACTTGGACAGGGCAGTCAGCAGTAAGGTTCATATTACCGCTGACTCATGGTGCAGCAGGCATGGGCAGGGATGTTACCATTCCTTCATGGCGCATTGGGTAGCTCTGTTGGCAGCTGGGAAGGATGCAGGACAGGGATCAGTGTTGGAGCTTGTTCCGCCACCACGCATCCAAAAAGCTGGTGGTGATTCTGCCACAGCGCTCTGCTCCACCCCCTCCTCTTCTTCATCCTATATGGCCTCTTCTGCAGAATTGTCCTCTGAACCAGCAGTGCTCCGTAGATGTTCACGGGGCTACTCAAGCAGTCAGGCTAAAAGATGCCATGCGGTACTTGAGTTGGTCTGCCTAGGGGACAGGAGCCATGCTGGGGCAGAGATTCTGTCAGCTCTGCAGAGGTGGTTCATGCCACACCAGCTTCAGCCAGGAATGGCTGTATGTGAGAATGGCACCAACCTTCTCTCCGCCCTCTGACAGGGACACTTGACCCATGTTCCATGTTTATCACATGTCCTGAATTTGGTGGTGGAGAGTTTCTTGACCAAATACCCAGGCTTACAAGATGTTCTGAGGCAGGCCAGAAAAGTCTGGTCATTTCTGCCGGTCAAACAATGCCAGTGCTCAGCTGGCTGACATTCAAAGGGAATGCAACCTGCCCACTACGCCTCATCTGTGACATGAGCACCAGGTGGAACTCAACGTTGACAATGCTGCAGCAGCTGAACACACAGCAGAGGGCCATCAATGAGTACCTCTGTAAGTATGGCACCAGGACAGAGTCAGGGAAGCTTGGCTTCTTTTCGCCACACCAGTGGCTACTAATCAAGGATGCATGCACTGTGCTGTCACCATCTGAGGAGGCCACAAGGATGGTGAGCACCCACAATGCATGCATTAGTGACACTGTCCCTCTAGTCTTGCTGCTGGAGCACATGATTCTTGGAATCATGGACAGAGCACTTGAGGCAGAACAGCGGGAGGAAGAGGAGGACTTCCTATCCTCTCAAGGACCCCTTTATCTAGACAGCATTCCTGTGGGGCTGCCAAACACACAGGAAGAAGAGGAGGAGGAGGAGGATTGTGTCAGCATGGATGCAGAAGATAACATGCAGCAGTCTTCAAGGGATGGTTTTCATTCCCCAGAAACCCAAGGAGTTGTACGTGGCTGGGAGGAGGTAGTTATGGATATTGTGATCCTTAGTGACCCAGGGGACTCAGAAATGAATGCCTCTGCAAACTTATGCATGGCCTCCCTGATTCTGCATGGCCTCTCTGATTCTGCATAGGACCCTAGGATTTGTGGTATAAAGGAGAGGGATCATTACTGGCTGGCATCCCTTCTTGATCCACATTACAAGGGTAAAGTTGCAGAACTCATCATGCCTTTGCAGAGGGAGCAGAGGATGAAACATCTTCAGGAGGCCTTGAAGAAAAGTTTGTGTAATACCTTTCCAGACCCTGGGAGGTTACCGGTTCCTGGTGCTGGACAATGTGTTTGAGGCTTCGTTTGGTCAAAGGAAGAACGGTGGAGAAGGTGGCCGGCTGACTGATGCCTTTAAACAATTTTTCAGTCCTCAGCGCCAAGGTCTATAAGGTTCAAGTAACCATTGCCAGTGTCTGCATTATATATGCAGGAATATCTAGGGGCAAGAGCAGACTTGGAGACCTTTCCAACAGAGCATCCTCTGGGTTACTGGGTCTTGAGGATGGACCACTGGCCAGAACTTGCTCAATATGCAATTGAGCTATTGGCCTGTCTTGCATCCAGCGTGCTTTCTGAATGCACATTCAGTGCTGCTGGAGGGTTTGTAATGGTTCAAAGAGTGTGCCTGTCCACAGACTCCATTGATAAGCTCACATTTATAAAAATTAATCAGTCCTGGATCAGCAGCTATCAAGCACCTGATACTCATGTAACTGATTGAATTTACTATGGATCTGGGATCCCTTGAAGACTGCTTATGCTGCCTATCCTATTCCTCCTGAATCTGGATGATGCTAGCTTCCAACAATATTTTTGGTTTAGGGCACCACCACCACCCAAGGCACAATTTTTCTGCCCCTACTTAACAGGGGCATGTAATTACAATTTTTTCCAAGCCCAGGGTTCCACGCTTCATATTTGGTGGGAATGCCCAAGAATTAGAGGTTTTTGGAATAAGATTTTTAATCTTATCCGCAAAGTAACAAACCTACCAATCCCTAAGACTCCACAAATTGCTCTATTGAATAAACAAATCCCCAAGATTCCTAAGTTTTCCCACCGGCTGATTACTTTCATGCTATTAGGAGCGAAAGTTACCATCGCTAAAGCCTGGAAGACACCAAAAATTTCCCTTGCAGCGGCTAAACGAAAAATCTCTTGGATCATGACCCAGGAGAGGGCAGTAAGCAAAATTCAGGACAATTTTAAAACCTTTGAAGCAATATGGGAGCCCTGGGCTGGGCATTTAGGTCTCTCCCTGGTTCCTGGAATCTCCTTATCAGGATAGTTATATATGAACTGAGTGCTGGCCGTCTCTCTCTCTTTCCCCTTCTCCTTCTCTCTTCTCTTCTTTACCTTCTGTCTATTTCTTCTATTTCCCAGATAATGCAAGGATAGATGATTATGGTTCTTTTGACAATTCAAGTTTATGTTGGTTATTCTTCTAATTTTGTACAAGATATCATAATTTGCTATGTTATAAGGAGCAAAGGTTCACCCTTGGGGATCGGTGCAGTCTCTCCATTGCGAATCAGTGGCTTCGGGGAGGCGGCTCATGATCTCTAATGGGTAGGGCATTTTCTATATAAATATAAATCAGGTCTAGACCAGGACACAGTGTGATCCCGTCAGGGGTGTCTGGTCAGTCCATAGCTTATTGCGCCCTATGAAGCTTTAGATCCAATTTTGCTTAGGATAACACTATGTCTCATTTCTCGTTTTCTGTTGAGTATCCTTAAAGTTTTGGATGTAAAGAGATAATAATGTAAACTGAACTCTGTCTTTTAATGGACACTTTCTGTACTGTGAGTTATCTCAATAAACATGTTAAACCTTAAAAAAAATAAATAAATAAATAAATAAAAAAGTAATTACAATTTTTGGAATAATATTTAACAGCAGGAACCGTTCCTGCGCCCAACAAGAGTAACTGTGAGGGGTTACAGTATTCTGGTACCACCAACACCTAAGGCCCAATTTTCCTGCAGAGTATATAGTGCAGTCCATATAGTATATATACTGCAGTTCAGAGTATATAGTGCAGTCTCTATAGTATAAATACTGCAGTTCAAAATATACAGTGCAGTCTGTATAGTATATACTGTATACTGCAGTTCAGAGTATAAGGTGCAGTAAGCATAGCGTATATAACAGTGCAGGGTATATAGTGCAGTGTACAATATACAATACAGTGTATTGAAGTGGTTAAGGGGAACCCTATGACAGAATTAAGAAAAACGGCAAGGGGCCCCCCCAAAATCCATACCAGGCCCTTTGGGTCTGGCATAGGTTTCAAGGGGAACTCCAAGTCAAAATCTATCCCTTATTCGACCATGCAATCTATCCCTTATCTGACCCTTATCTGACCATGCAATCTGGCAGGCCACAGGAAAAGGAGGGGAGTGGCCCCCCTTCTGGTGCCTGGTGGTTATGGGGGTCTGCAGTTGGGGGGCTTTTCAGAATCTGGAATCCCCCTTTAACAAGGGGGCCCCCAGATCCCGGCCCTCTCCATGTGAATGGGTAGGGGTACATTGTACCCCTACCCATTCACCAAAATAGTGTTAAAAAGTAAAAACCACAATACAGTTTGACAAGTCCTTTATTAAAAAAGAAAAAAGAAGTGTCCCACGATGTCCATCCATCTTCATTGCGCCGACTGACCCAAAAAATAGAGAAAAAACAAAAAAAGCTCTGCCTCGATGGGAGGGATCCCGCCTACTGCTGTCTCTTGTCTGTGACAGCTGTTATATAGGCAAGGGCGGGGCCACTCAGTGATGTAGCCAAGTGACCTCGCCCCTTCTGAGGCCATGTGCCATCAGAGGGGGACGGGGTTATCCAGAGCTGTCACAGCAAAAAGACAGCAGTCGGCGGGACCCCTCCCATGGAGGCGGAGTATTTTTTTTCCTATCATTTGGGTCCATCGGTGCCATGATTAAAGATGGATGGACATTGCGGGACACTTTTTTTAAAAAATAAAGTGATTGTCAAAAACTGTCTCCTGTCATTTTTAATTTGACACTTTTTGGTGAATGGGTAGGGGTACAATGTACCCGATACCCATTCACATAGGTGGGACCCCCCTTGCTAATAAGCTGATAAGCCCCCTGCCTGCAGACCCCCAAAACCGGGCAAAGGTTGTGGGGATGAGGCCCCCAAAGCACCCTCCACATGTTGAAGGCATGTGGCCTGGTACGATTTATGAGGGGGGGCGCTCTCGTCCCCACCCCTTTTCCTGTGGCCTGCCAGGTTGCATGCTCGGATAAGGGTCTTGTATGTATTTGGGGGGGCACCCACCCTATTTAAAAAAAAAATTGGCGTGGAGTTCCCCTTAATATACATACAGACCCGAAGGGCCTATAAATATGGGAAAGATGCGCTACTTTACAGGCAGACTAAGGGGACCCCCTGGCACGATATTTAAAGGAATATTTAATTTCTATTGTTTCACTTTACGCATTATTAAAATCGCTGCTCCTGAAAAAAACGCCAGTTTAAAAACTTTTTTTGCATTGATACGTGTCCCCTGGGGTAGTACCCGGGTCCCCAAACACTTTTTATGGCAATAACTTACATATAAGCCTTTAAAATGAACATGATTTTTCACGTTTGTGTCCCATAGACTTTACCGGTGTTCGCAAATTTTTGTCTGTTCGCATGTTTTGGTGCAAACCGAAATGGGGGGGGTGTGCGACTCATCCCTAGTCCACATATTGTTTGTAATATGTACAAAGATGGCTTCAGCTAAGGACATAACTTGATTGACACTGCAAAGCATGCAGAGTGCATCTTACAGCATTCTTGCTTAGCAGAAATGCCTCACTATTAGAACGGAAAAATGTGTTTAGTTTCGGATAGATTCGTTATGTTACTAATTTAGTTTCGTTATTGAATTCATTTAGTTTCCTTTTGTTTTCATTAAATGTAATTTTGTTTTCTTAACCAGCTATTCTTCACACAGAATTAGAATCAGTCGATCATTTTTCCAATGTGAGCTCTTCACCTGAATGAGCACCAAGGGCGATGACTGGTGTTTTACAACTTGGTGAGATCATTGAGGAGCAATCTTTCTATGTGAAGATCTATATATGTTTTGGGGGGACCCCACGCTGTTTTTATTTTAACCTTTTTTGTATTGCCGGCGTTCTTTTCTTTACATTTATCTGTCAGTGGGGAAGCCAGCTGACAGATGATGACTGATCGGTTGTTAAGGATGCAGACAGACGGCTTCCTGGCCCGCTACTTAACAACCAGCTATTCATCACACAGACATTGAATTGGTCAATTGTTTTTTTCGACTGATCCCAATTTTAATTGTTCCGAAAAGTTGGAATTCGTTAGAAAATTTATAAATGAAGCTAATTTTAAAGAAAACTAAATTAAATTTAATGAAACAAAACTAAACTAATTCCAAAACCAAACTAAAGAAAATTCTATAAGGAAAAGAAATTAGTAACATAACTAATTTTTTCGAAAGGAAACAAAACAAATTTTTCAATTCTGCACATGTCTAGTAACTTCAGCTCTCCACCCCTTTTTTCTGACAGTTTGGACAAGTTTTATAAATGTGGCACTTGGAACGGATGAAGAGTGGACTGCAGATAAACTGGTACAACTTATGTAGGAGGATTATTTCATCTCTATGTATCACCTGAGGCCAGTCACTTTACTGGGTATATGTAAGGGTTTACAACCCCTTTAAGGTAAGTTATTCACTTTATGGTTATTCAGTGAGTTTTGATAGCAAATTAGGATTTATTCTATTATTAATCTTATATTAATATTTGGTTTTATTCTTAAGGTACCTTCCATTGTCTGGTGGAACTGACACATATATTATTAAGATCCAGTGCTATTTTTTACTTTGGGTAGCCCCATTTTTGAATTATATGCAATCTTCCTGGTAGGTATGTGCCTGTTACACAGATGTTTTGGGGTTTTTTTTTGGATGATGATGGTATGTTGGGTGTCAGAATCCTTTCTTTCCATCCCCCCACAGGCTGGGTGGTATATGGTGGAATATAGGTGGGATTTTTTTTTCCCTCCATGTGTTTCCAATTGGGGACACATTTTAATGTTTGAATGCACTGTATATATAGAAGTTATATTTGATGTATTATGTTAATGGTTAAAATATTGTCATATTTTCATTATTACTGGATATTATTTTCCTTTTCTTCCAGATTGGACTTTCTGACTTTTTTTGCATTTGATCTTTGTAACGAGCCCCTTGCTTGCTCGATTCCAATCTCCCGACACTCCTCTGCAGCTATTGAATCAGATTGCAACGTCTGATGGTTCGGTCATCCAATGCTCCGGGATTAGAACTTCAGCTATGTGCCGTTCTAACCCAGTTGTGATAGCTCAGAACAAACACCAGGCAGGCTGTATGTAAGTTCAACTAGGAATCTATCTTTATTGACAGGAATACAGTCTTATTTATACAATAAAAGAGGAGGTGCAGACCTCCTGCTCATATTACTCTAACGATACAGCTGTAACCTAATTAACCTAATTAACATGAGCTAATTAACTAATTCCTTTAGACAGCCTAGATGACTCAGACATGACCTTTAGGCCAGACTGGCCGTCTTGTAGTTCAGAAAACACAATCATCATAGACTCTTCTTCACACAATAGCAGAGTTAATTAACACAAACGACAATGGGGATCTAATGACTCTTAGATCCCATAGTAAACTTATTTACAATACACATTTTAGCAGACAACAGACAGACAGGTGTTGGAATTTACATCAGCATCTCCTAACAGTATCTGTCCCAGCATTATGAATCAGCCACTATTTCTAATATGGCAAATCCAGGGTCCCCAGAGTCTGTGTGTCCTGGGGGACCAGGACCCGAATCCACAGTAATACCACCTCAAGGGTCCCCAGGCATACAGCTCACAAAGAGCACCGTTCCCCCAAATGCAAGGGCCCACGATCGATCGGCAAGAGGCTAGCATACAGTCCCCTCCAAAAGTCTCTCTCCCGGCTAGGTCTGTCACATTTCTCCACTTTCGGCAGGAGACTAACACAGGAGGAGACCCCAGACGGGTTGACTCCGAAGTTAGTCAGTAGTTCCAGTCCTCTAATGCCTGTACCCACACAGTACCCCAACAAATTGTTCCAAACAAAGCATTACTCACCCAGCCAACCTCTGCCTCTCTCAGAGAACATATCTGCCGCTGGGGAGAGGCCTGGACTGGCCCTTCTCCCTGGAGTCCTTTCTGTCGCTGGAGAGAAGACAGGGTGTCTGGGCTCACTCCATCATGCTGTTGGGGATCTGGGCCGACTGCCCAGCATCCCTGGGGTATACAGGTGGATGTATCAATCTTCACAGGACATCCATCCTCTGTTAGTTGAGGGCAGAGTCCAGCAGTACTCGGCCCTGTTGCCAGCCCTTCTGCTGGAAACCCCACACCATCTGCTCCGGCTAACTGTTGGGGAGGGATGACGAACACCTCCTCTCCCTTCTCCCCCTGTATCCTGATCTGCTGCTGGGAAGTGACCACCTCCTTCTCACCCTGAGCCTCCGGAACCGCCGCAGGTGTAGGGCAGAGATCTTGGACCCTCTGTCCGGTTGCCAGCGCTTCAGCTGGGGAAGTTCCTTGTAACTTCACAGATACTTCTGTTGGTGCTGGGCAGAGCACAGTGAAGTTTGGCCCTAATAACAGCTCTTCTTCTGCTGGAGGCTCACCAGGTTGTTCTTCCTCAGCAGAAAAGTCTATCAAATCCCCTGTCTCTGCAACTGGTGTCTGGGGATAAAGCTTCACCATCTCCTCTCCATGGAAACCAAAAGATGCTATCAGTGCTGGGCAGAGGTTAGCAGAGCTCTGCCCTGTTGTCAGCACTTCAGGTTTGGGGACGGCAATCTTCAGAGTTTCCACTGCTGATTCTCTGGCATTCTGCTGGACAGGCACATTCCTCCATCCAAGATCATCCAATGCAGAAACAGGTTCATCCAGGTCAGTCAGCACTTGCTGCATCCACCATAAGACCTCCGCCTCCATAGCTGCGGGGGCAGGTTGGCAAAGCACACTGTTACTCTGCCACATTGTCAACTCTTCAGCCAGGATTTCAGAGTTGTCAACTGATATTTCCTGATAGTTCCAGGCAAAGGGAGCACCACCCTGCTGCTGAGCAGAGTCTAACAGCTGTTTGTAGGCGATCTCCAGCTCCCATTCCTGAATGGCCAGAAACTCCAAATCTTCCAGTGCCCAGTGCACTTCTGAGACATTCAGTCTCCGCTCTCTGTGCTCCATTATTTCCTCCAAATGCCACTCCCGATCACTCCCAAAGTCAGGGTCCCTGGACAGCCTCCAGTATAACAATCCCAGGCCATCATAGTCAAAGCCTTCCGTGGGGCTGTCATCCGCTGTCCATGGGCACACTTGGGCTACATACCACTGGAGGGCTCTGTAGCTCTCGTCCAACTGCATTTCTGCCCGGATCAGCCTGCTTAACTCGGCTGTCCATTCCTGGTTCAGCTGTTCCCCCAAAAACAGCATTCGCACTTCATACTGCGACCAGTACCTCACATGGATGGAGGGGATAACTTTTCCCTGGTGTCGCTGCTCACGGACTAGCGCTTCCTTCCAGAGTTCACAGCGGATAGAATCAAACCATCCTAGCAGGACCTGCTCTGATACTGGTCCTCTGTGCTGTATCTCCTTCTCTCGCAATCTCCTTCTGAATTCCTCATCCATGGTGGCTGGTATCTCTCCTCTCCTGCTATCCTGCTACCTTGGATCCAGGTGATGGTTTGGATGTGTTCACGGCAAGGAAGCACGATCCCACCATTCCTTCCATGGCTCTCAAGTCAGTCTTTCAGCGTGGCTCTCCTGCAGGCTGGTTTGGAGTGTCCCAGTAACTGGAGAGCAAATCCCACGGCTGCCAACCAATGTAACGCGCCCCTTGCTCACTCGATTCCCCTCTCCCGACACTCCTCTGCAGCTATTGAATCAGATTGCAACGTCTGATGGTTCAGTCATCCAATGCTCCGGGATTAGAACTTCAGCTATGTGCCGTTCTAACCCAGTTGTGATAGCTCAGAACAAACACCAGGCAGGCTGTATGTAAGTTCAACTAGGAATCTATCTTTATTGACAGGAATACAGTCTTATTTATACAATAAAAGAGGAGGTGCAGACCTCCTTCTCATATTACTCTAACAATACAGCTGTAACCTAATTAACCTAATTAACATGAGCTAATTAACAAATCCCTTTAGACAGCCTAGATGACTCAGACATGACCTTTAGGCCAGACTGGCAATCTTGTAGTTCAGAAAACACAATCAACATAGACTCTTCTTCACACAATAGCAGAGTTAATTAACACAAATGACAATGGAGATCTAATGACTCTTAGATCCCATAGTAGACTTATTTACAATACACATTTTAGCAGACAACAGACAGACAGGTGTTGGAATTTACATTAGCATCTCCTAACAGTATCTGTCCCAGCATTATGAATCAGCCACTATTTCTAATATGGCAAATCCAGGGTCCCCAGAGTCTGTGTGTCCTGGGGGACCAGGACCCGAATCCACAGTAATACCACCTCAAGGGTCCCCAGGCATACAGCTCACAAAGTGCACCTTTCCCCCAAATGTAAGGGCCCCCGATCGATCGGCAAGAGGCTAGCATACAGTCCCCTCCAAAAGTCTCTCTCCCGGCTAGGTCTGTCACAATCTTATCTGTAATAAACATATTTGAATCTGTACATCAGCATTTTTCTATGTGGTACATCTTCCCCCTTCTTGTGGGCAAAGCATTTTCTCAATTTGATTTAGGGGTGGTACCCATAAAAAAATCTGTATTGTTGGTAGTGATATAAACCCACCCACTCTCTGTGGGAATTTACTGGTGTCACCTTCCTTCTGCAGCCCGCTGCACAGCGCAAGAGCAGCAACGCACTACCTCATCAACGTCTGAAGCAGCGTTAATGAGTTTGCATACAGACCAGCCAGCAGCAGGGGCTAGTATTTTTACATCAGTTCTGGCAGCTCCTTTTCCATTGTTCTGCAATAACGTGATGCTATGAGTGTTGGTGTTCAACTATTAGCCACTGCTACTAGCTGAGCAGGTTGCTGGAACCAGCAATCAGCCCTCCCTGTAACCTTAACACTAACCCATCATCATACATACTAGGAGTACAACTGGGGAAATCAATGGTGGAGAAGGATCTGGGTTTTGGTAGATCATAAGCCTAATTGCATGCTATGCCAAGCTGTGGTTTCCAAAGCGTGCAAAATTCTCTCTTGTATTAAAGTGGTTGTAAACCCACTTTGAAAAAAAAAAAACACTAACACCTGTAAAACAAAGGGCATAATGAGCTAGTATACATAACATACTAGCTAATTATGTAATACTCATCTGAGCTCGAATCCCTTGTTGCGGTGCCCGTACACAGCACCAGCCGGCGACATCACTCCCGGGGGTTATTTCCAGTTTCGTGGCTCCAGCGCTGTGATTGGCCGGAGCCGCGATGACGTCACTCTCGTGCATGCACACGGGAGCCACCGGTAATGGCACACTTACTGAAGCAACGCCACATACGTGCCATTGCTTCAGTTTGTTTCAGTGCGCATGTGTCAATGACGTCGGCACATGCAAATACAGTGGATATCTCCTAAACCGTGCAGGTTTAGGAGATATCCTGGGTAGCTACAGGTAAGCTTTATTATAGGCTTACCTATAGCAAAAAGCAGTCTGTAAGGGTTTACAACCACTTTAAGAGAGGTATAGACTCCAGAGAGAGAAATCCATTTGCCCCTGTACAAATCATTAGTAAGACCTTATTTGGAAGATGTAGTTAAGTTTTGGGCACCAGTTCCCAAAAAAGGATACAAGCAGTTCTTAAGTTAAATTTGTATACAAGTCAGAACAGGTAAATTTTTTAAGTGTAACTCCAGCCAAATTTTTTTTTATGTTTTTTGGACAGCATAGGGAAGGCTTAACACCCCTGTAACTATTGTTTTGCTGTCTATGTCCCTGTTCAGAAGATTTCATCTCACTTTCTGTCCCTATAACAATTGGATTTTGAAAATGTTGGGTTGTTGTGGAAACGAGGATTGGTAATAAAGCTTCCCTTTCCCTTATTAGCTCTTACAGAAGTGAATTTCTCTTCCTAGGGGTAGATTTCCTCTCACATCCTGTTGTCTCCCTCCTTTTGTAAGTAGGAGTCATTCATACCTCCCAACCGTCCCGGATTGCTCGTGGCAATCCCTCATTTGGCAGGTCTGTCCCGGGTCCCAGGCACCTTCATTAAACAAAAAAGTGTCCAGGAATGAAGATGCAGCCTGTTCGCGATTTTCCATCGACTGTCGAATGTTGATGATGTCATCTGGCTGGGCCAGCCCAGTGGTGTAGCGTGGGGGGGGCAGCTGGTGCTCTCTCCCCTGTGTGCAAGCAACCTCATGCCAATCCTGTCATGCCCTGACTGCCTTTGGCAATGATTCCTGTTCCAAGAGTGACTTCCTCCAGCCCGCACACCTCCGATGAGATGAGGCAGACTCCACAGCATCTGGGCCTCCCCCCGCCAATTGACTCCAGTGGTTCAGCCTGCCCTGTCCCCCATGATGCGGGCCACGGGCGGCCCGTGTGTGTGCGGGAGAAGGGCGGTGCTCGGTGGTTGCTGGTGGAGCTCCCAGTCTGTGGGGGATATCGAGGAGTGGCTGGGGGAGAGCACTCATCTCTGGATGATCTTCTTGGAGGCCTGGCCTGGAGTGGTGAGCGAAATCCACCGATCTACCTTGTGTATGTGTGAGGGAGTAGTCAGTAGTAGGGATGAGCTTCGTGTTCCAGTCGAACCCATGTTCGACTCGAACATCGTCTGTTGCGCCGAATTGCGAACGATATGGTCCGTTCGCGCCAAATTCATGTGGCGCGTCACGGCCCATAATTCACTGCGGCATCGCAGTGCATTGCTGGCTGATGATTGGCCAAGCATGCACTATGACCCGCATGCTTGGCCAATCACAGCGCCGTCTGAACAGAGAGCCGTAATTGGCCAAAACCAAGGAGGCTTTGGCCAATTATGGCTCAGGGGATTTAGCACACGCCCCACACTATATAAGGCCACCTGCACGGCGGCCCTGTGTAGTGTGTGTTCCGGCGTTCATAGATAGAGAGAGAGAGAGAGACAGACAGTGTCATTTGATTTGAGTTCGATAGATTAGGCAGAACAGTCAGTCAGTTAGATGCACTTACATTGTATTGTGTGTGTATATATATGAATCCCAGGTGTTGCATATATATATATATATACACTGTATTCAGTTTAGCTAGATCCGTTCCTGTTATCTTCTTACTGACAGGCAGGCTTGTCTTGTTACAGTATTTACAGCTACCTGAAGAAAATTGCTGGTGTTCTTTTGATCCTATTAGTACTACAGTCAGGCAGCTAGACTATTTACAGTTAGTGCAGTGCGTCCTGCTCACAGTGTTCAGCTAAAACTACAAATTAGTGGGGTGCGTCCTGCTCACAGTGTTCAGCTAAACCTACAAGTTAGTGGGGTGCGTCCTGCTCACAGTGTTCAGCTAAACCTACAAGTTAGTGTGGTGCGTCCACCTCACAGTGTTCAGCTAAACCTACAAGTTAGTGTGGTGCGTCCTGCTCACAGTGTTCAGCTAAAACTACAAGTTAGTGCGGTGCGTCCACCTCACAGTGTTCAGCTAGACCTAGAAGTTAGTGTGGTGCGCCCTGCTCACAGTGTTCAGCTAAAACTACAAGTTAGTGCTGTGCGTCCTCCTCACAGTGTTCAGCTAAACCTACAAGTTAGCGTAGAGAGAACTCTGCACAGTGTTCATCTAAAGCTACAAGTTAGTGCAGTGCGTCCTGCTCACAGTGTTCAGCTAGATCCGTTCCTGTTATCTTCTTACTGACAGGCAGGCTTGTCTTGTTACAGTATTTACAGCTACCTGAAGAAAATTGCTGGTGTTCTTTTGATCCTATTAGTACCACAGTCAGGCAGCTAGACTATTTACAGTTAGTACAGTGCCTCCTGCTCACAGTGTTCAGCTAAAGCTACAAGTTAGTGGGGTACGTCCACCTCACAGTGTTCAGCTAAACTTAGAAGTTAGTGTGGTGCGTCCTGCTCACAGTGTTCAGCTAAAACTACAAGTTAGTGCTGTGCGTCCTGCTCACAGTGTTCAGCTAAACATACAAGTTAGTGTAGTGAGACCTCTGCACAGTGTTCATCTAAAGCTACAAGTTAGTGCAGTGCGTCCTGCTCACAGTGTTCAGCTAGATCCGTTCCTGTTATCTTCTTACTGACAGGCAGGCTTGTCTTGTTACAGTATTTACAGCTACCTGAAGAAAATTGCTGGAGTTCTTTTGATCCTATTAGTACCACAGTCAAGCAGCTAGACTATTTACAGTTAGTGCAGTGCATCCTGCTCACAGTGTTCAGCTAAAACTACAAGTTAGTGGGGTACGTCCACCTCACAGTGTTCAGCTAAACCTAGAAGTTAGTGTAGTGCGACCTCTGCACAGTGTTCAGCTAAAGCTACAAGTTAGTGCGGTGCGTCCACCTCACAGTGTTCAGCTAAACCTAGAAGTTAGTGTAGTGCGACCTCTGCACAGTGTTCAGCTAAAGCTACAAGTTAGTGTAATGCGTCCTCCTCACAGTGTTCAGCTAAAACTACAAGTTAGTGTAGTGCGTCCTGCTCACAGTGTTCAGCTACAACTACAAGTTAGCATAGTGAGACCTCTGCACAGTGTTCATCTAAAGCTACAAGTTAGTGCAGTGCGTCCTGCTCACAGTGTTCAGCTAGATCCGTTCCTGTTATCTTCTTACTGATAGGCAGGCTTGTCTTGTTACAGTATTTACAGCTACCTGAAGAAAATTGCTGGTGTTCTTTTGATCCTATTAGTACCACAGTCAGGCAGCTAGACTATTTACAGTTAGTACAGTGCCTCCTGCTCACAGTGTTCAGCTAAAGCTACAAGTTAGTGGGGTACGTCCACCTCACAGTGTTCAGCTAAACTTAGAAGTTAGTGCGGTGCGTCCTGCTCACAGTGTTCAGCTAAAACTACAAGTTAGTGCTGTGCGTCCTGCTCACAGTGTTCAGCTAAACATACAAGTTAGTGTAGTGAGACCTCTGCACAGTGTTCATCTAAAGCTACAAGTTAGTGTAGTGCGTCCTGCTCACAGTGTTCAGCTAGATCCGTTCCTGTTATCTTCTTACTGACAGGCAGGCTTGTCTTGTTACAGTATTTACAGCTACCTGAAGAAAATTGCTGGAGTTCTTTTGATCCTATTAGTACCACAGTCAGGCAGCTAGACTATTTACAGTTAGTGCAGTGCGTCCTGCTCACAGTGTTCAGCTAAAACTACAAGTTAGTGGGGTACATCCACCTCACAGTGTTCAGCTAAACCTAGAAGTTAGTGTAGTGCGACCTCTGCACAGTGTTCAGCTAAAGCTACAAGTTAGTGCGGTGCATCCACCTCACAGTGTTCAGCTAAACCTAGAAGTTAGTGTAGTGCGACCTCTGCACAGTGTTCAGCTAAAGCTACAAGTTAGTGTAATGCGTCCTCCTCACAGTGTTCAGCTAAAACTACAAGTTAGTGTAGTGCGTCCTGCTCACAGTGTTCAGCTACAACTACAAGTTAGCATAGTGAGACCTCTGCACAGTGTTCATCTAAAGCTACAAGTTAGTGCAGTGCGTCCTGCTCACAGTGTTCAGCTAGATCCGTTCCTGTTATCTTCTTACTGATAGGCAGGCTTGTCTTGTTACAGTATTTACAGCTACCTGAAGAAAATTGCTGGTGTTCTTTTGATCCTATTAGTACCACAGTCAGGCAGCTAGACTATTTACAGTTAGTACAGTGCGTCCTGCTCACAGTGTTCAGCTAAAGCTACAAGTTAGTGGGGTACGTCCACCTCACAGTGTTCAGCTAAACTTAGAAGTTAGTGCGGTGCGTCCTGCTCACAGTGTTCAGCTAAAACTACAAGTTAGTGCTGTGCGTCCTGCTCACAATGTTCAGCTAAAACTACAAGTTAGTGGGGTACATCCACCTCACAGTGTTCAGCTAAACCTAGAAGTTAGTGTAGTGCGACCTCTGCACAGTGTTCAGCTAAAGCTACAAGTTAGTGTAATGCGTCCTCCTCACAGTGTTCAGCTAAAACTACAAGTTAGTGTAGTGCTTCCTCTGAACAGTGTTCAGCTAAAACTACAAGTTAGTGGGGTACATCCACCTCACAGTGTTCAGCTAAACCTAGAAGTTAGTGTAGTGCGACCTCTGCACAGTGTTCAGCTAAAGCTTCAAGTTATGGGGTACATCCACCTCACAGTGTTCAGCTAAACCTAGAAGTTAGTGTAGTGCGACCTCTGCACAGTGTTCAGCTAAAGCTACAAGTTAGTGCGGTGCGTCCACCTCACAGTGTTCAGCTAAACCTAGAAGTTAGTGTAGTGCGACCTCTGCACAGTGTTCAGCTAAAGCTACAAGTTAGTGTAATGCGTCCTCCTCACAGTGTTCAGCTAAAACTACAAGTTAGTATAGTGCGTCCTGCTCACAGTGTTCAGCTACAACTACAAGTTAGCGTAGTGAGACCTCTGCACAGTGTTCATCTAAAGCTACAAGTTAGTGCAGTGCGTCCTGCTCACAGTGTTCAGCTAGATCCGTTCCTGTTATCTTCTTACTGACAGGCAGGCTTGTCTTGTTACAGTATTTACAGCTACCTGAAGAAAATTGCTGTGTGCTTTTGATCCTATTAGTACCACAGTCAGGCAGCTAGACTATTTACAGTTACTACAGTGTGTCCTGCTCACAGTGTTCAGCTAAAGCTACAAGTTAGTGGGGTACGTCCACCTCACAGTGTTCAGCTAAACTTAGAAGTTAGTACGGTGCGTCCTGCTCACAGTGTTCAGCTAAAACTACAAGTTAGTGCTGTGCGTCTTGCTCACAGTGTTCAGCTAAAACTACAAGTTAGTGGGGTACATCCACCTCACAGTGTTCAGCTAAACCTAGAAGTTAGTGTAGTGCGACCTCTGCACAGTGTTCAGCTAAAGCTACAAGTTAGTGCGGTGCGTCCACCTCACAGTGTTCAGCTAAACCTAGAAGTTAGTGTAGTGCGACCTCTGCACAGTGTTCAGCTAAAGCTACAAGTTAGTGTAATGCGTCCTCCTCACAGTGTTCAGCTAAAACTACAAGTTAGTGTAGTGCTTCCTCTGAACAGTGTTCAGCTAAAACTACAAGTTAGTGTAGTGCGTCCTGCTCACAGTGTTCAGCTAAAACTACAAGTTAGTGCTGTGCGTCCTCCTCACAGTGTTCAGCTAAAACTACAAGTTAGCGTAGTGAGACCTCTGCACAGTGTTCATCTAAAGCTACAAGTTAGTGCAGTGCGTCCTGCTCACAGTGTTCAGCTAGATCCGTTCCTGTTATCTTCTTACTGACAGGCAGGCTTGTCTTGTTACAGTATTTACAGCTACCTGAAGAAAATTGCTGGTGTTCTTTTGATCCTATTAGTACCACAGTCAGGCAGCTAGACTATTTACAGTTAGTACAGTGCGTCCTGCTCACAGTGTTCAGCTAAAGCTACAAGTTAGTGGGGTACGTCCACCTCACAGTGTTCAGCTAAACTTAGAAGTTAGTGCGGTGCGTCCTGCTCACAGTGTTCAGCTAAAACTACAAGTTAGTGCTGTGCGTCCTGCTCACAGTGTTCAGCTAAACATACAAGTTAGTGTAGTGAGACCTCTGCACAGTGTTCATCTAAAGCTACAAGTTAGTGCAGTGCGTCCTGCTCACAGTGTTAAGCTAGATCCGTTCCTGTTATCTTCTTACTGACAGGCAGGCTTGTCTTGTTACAGTATTTACAGCTACCTGAAGAAAATTGCTGGACTTCTTTTGATCCTATTAGTACCACAGTCAGGCAGCTAGACTATTTACAGTTAGTGCAGTGCGTCCTGCTCACAGTGTTCAGCTAAAACTACAAGTTAGTGGGGTACGTCCACCTCACAGTGTTCAGCTAAACCTAAAAGGTATTGCGGTGTGTCCTGCTCACAGTGTTCAGCTAAAGCTACAAGTTAGTGCGGTGCATCCACCTCACAGTGTTCAGCTAAACCTAGAAGTTAGTGTAGTGCGACCTCTGCACAGTGTTCAGCTAAAGCTACAAGTTAGTGTAATGCGTCCTCCTCACAGTGTTCAGCTAAAACTACAAGTTAGTGTAGTGCGTCCTGCTCACAGTGTTCAGCTACAACTACAAGTTAGCATAGTGAGACCTCTGCACAGTGTTCATCTAAAGCTACAAGTTAGTGCAGTGCGTCCTGCTCACAGTGTTCAGCTAGATCCGTTCCTGTTATCTTCTTACTGATAGGCAGGCTTGTCTTGTTACAGTATTTACAGCTACCTGAAGAAAATTGCTGGTGTTCTTTTGATCCTATTAGTACCACAGTCAGGCAGCTAGACTATTTACAGTTAGTACAGTGCGTCCTGCTCACAGTGTTCAGCTAAAGCTACAAGTTAGTGGGGTACGTCCACCTCACAGTGTTCAGCTAAACTTAGAAGTTAGTGCGGTGCGTCCTGCTCACAGTGTTCAGCTAAAACTACAAGTTAGTGCTGTGCGTCCTGCTCACAATGTTCAGCTAAAACTACAAGTTAGTGGGGTACATCCACCTCACAGTGTTCAGCTAAACCTAGAAGTTAGTGTAGTGCGACCTCTGCACAGTGTTCAGCTAAAGTTACAAGTTAGTGCGGTGCGTCCACCTCACAGTGTTCAGCTAAACCTAGAAGTTAGTGTAGTGCGACCTCTGCACAGTGTTCAGCTAAAGCTACAAGTTAGTGTAATGCGTCCTCCTCACAGTGTTCAGCTAAAACTACAAGTTAGTGTAGTGCTTCCTCTGAACAGTGTTCAGCTAAAACTACAAGTTAGTGGGGTACATCCACCTCACAGTGTTCAGCTAAACCTAGAAGTTAGTGTAGTGCGACCTCTGCACAGTGTTCAGCTAAAGCTTCAAGTTAGTGGGGTACATCCACCTCACAGTGTTCAGCTAAACCTAGAAGTTAGTGTAGTGCGACCTCTGCACAGTGTTCAGCTAAAGCTACAAGTTAGTGCGGTGCGTCCACCTCACAGTGTTCAGCTAAACCTAGAAGTTAGTGTAGTGCGACCTCTGCACAGTGTTCAGCTAAAGCTACAAGTTAGTGTAATGCGTCCTCCTCACAGTGTTCAGCTAAAACTACAAGTTAGTATAGTGCGTCCTGCTCACAGTGTTCAGCTACAACTACAAGTTAGCGTAGTGAGACCTCTGCACAGTGTTCATCTAAAGCTACAAGTTAGTGCAGTGCGTCCTGCTCACAGTGTTCAGCTAGATCCGTTCCTGTTATCTTCTTACTGACAGGCAGGCTTGTCTTGTTACAGTATTTACAGCTACCTGAAGAAAATTGCTGTGTGCTTTTGATCCTATTAGTACCACAGTCAGGCAGCTAGACTATTTACAGTTACTACAGTGTGTCCTGCTCACAGTGTTCAGCTAAAGCTACAAGTTAGTGGGGTACGTCCACCTCACAGTGTTCAGCTAAACTTAGAAGTTAGTACGGTGCGTCCTGCTCACAGTGTTCAGCTAAAACTACAAGTTAGTGCTGTGCGTCTTGCTCACAGTGTTCAGCTAAAACTACAAGTTAGTGGGGTACATCCACCTCACAGTGTTCAGCTAAACCTAGAAGTTAGTGTAGTGCGACCTCTGCACAGTGTTCAGCTAAAGCTACAAGTTAGTGCGGTGCGTCCACCTCACAGTGTTCAGCTAAACCTAGAAGTTAGTGTAGTGCGACCTCTGCACAGTGTTCAGCTAAAGCTACAAGTTAGTGTAATGCGTCCTCCTCACAGTGTTCAGCTAAAACTACAAGTTAGTGTAGTGCTTCCTCTGAACAGTGTTCAGCTAAAACTACAAGTTAGTGTAGTGCTTCCTGCTCACAGTGTTCAGCTAAAACTACAAGTTAGTGCTGTGCGTCCTCCTCACAGTGTTCAGCTAAAACTACAAGTTAGCGTAGTGAGACCTCTGCACAGTGTTCATCTAAAGCTACAAGTTAGTGCAGTGCGTCCTGCTCACAGTGTTCAGCTAGATCCGTTCCTGTTATCTTCTTACTGACAGGCAGGCTTGTCTTGTTACAGTATTTACAGCTACCTGAAGAAAATTGCTGGTGTTCTTTTGATCCTATTAGTACCACAGTCAGGCAGCTAGACTATTTACAGTTAGTACAGTGCGTCCTGCTCACAGTGTTCAGCTAAAGCTACAAGTTAGTGGGGTACGTCCACCTCACAGTGTTCAGCTAAACTTAGAAGTTAGTGCGGTGCGTCCTGCTCACAGTGTTCAGCTAAAACTACAAGTTAGTGCTGTGCGTCCTGCTCACAGTGTTCAGCTAAACATACAAGTTAGTGTAGTGAGACCTCTGCACAGTGTTCATCTAAAGCTACAAGTTAGTGCAGTGCGTCCTGCTCACAGTGTTCAGCTAGATCCGTTCCTGTTATCTTCTTACTGACAGGCAGGCTTGTCTTGTTACAGTATTTACAGCTACCTGAAGAAAATTGCTGGACTTCTTTTGATCCTATTAGTACCACAGTCAGGCAGCTAGACTATTTACAGTTAGTGCAGTGCGTCCTGCTCACAGTGTTCAGCTAAAACTACAAGTTAGTGGGGTACGTCCACCTCACAGTGTTCAGCTAAACCTAAAAGGTATTGCGGTGTGTCCTGCTCACAGTGTTCAGCTAAAACTACAAGTTAGTGCGGTGCGTCCACCTCACAGTGTTCAGCTAAACCTAGAAGTTAGTGTAGTGCGACCTCTGCACAGTGTTCAGCTAAAGCTACAAGTTAGTGCAGTGCGTCCTCCTCACAGTGTTCAGCTAAAACTACAAGTTAGTGTAGTGCGACCTCTGCACAGTGTTCAGCTAAAGCTACAAGTTAGTGTAGTGTGTCCTCACAGTGTTCAGCTAAAACTACAAGTTAGTGTAGTGCTTCCTCTGAACAGTGTTCAGCAAAAACTACAACTTAGTGTAATGCGTCCTGCTCACAGTGTTTAGCTAAAATTACAAGTTAGTGCTGTGCGTCCTGCTCACAGTGTTCAGCTAAACCTACAAGTTAGTGTAGTGAGACCTCTGCACAGTGTTCATCTAAAGCTACAAGTTAGTGCAGTGCGTCCTGCTCACAGTGTTCAGCTAGATCCGTTCCTGTTATCTTCTTACTGACAGGCAGGCTTGTCTTGTTACAGTATTTACAGCTACCTGAAGAAAATTGCTGGTGTTCTTTTGATCCTATTAGTACCACAGTCAGGCAGCTAGACTATTTATAGTTAGTGCAGTGCGTCCTGCTCACAGTGTTCAGCTAAACCTACAAGTTAGTGGGGTGCGTCCACCTCACAGTGTTCAGCTAAACCTACAAGTTAGTGCAGTGCATCCTGCTCACAGTGTACAGCTAAAACTACAAGTTAGTGCTGTGCATCCTGCTCACAGTGTTCAGCTAAAACTACAAGTTAGTGTGGTGCGTCCACCTCACAGTGTTCAGCTAAAACTACAAGTTAGTGTGGTGCGTCTACCTCACAGTGTTCAGCTAAACCTACAAGTTAGTGCGGTGCGTCCTGCTCACAGTGTACAGCTAAAACTACAAGTTAGTGCTGTGCATCCTGCTTACAGTGTTAAGCTAAAACGACAAGTTAGTGTAGTGCGTCCACCTCACAGTGTTCAGCCAAAACTACAAGTTAGTGCGGTACGTCCACCTCACAGTGTTCAGCTATACCTACAAGTTAGTGCGGTGCATCCTGCTCACAGTGTTCAGCTAAAACTACAAGTTAGTGTGGTGCGTCCTCCTCACAGTGTCCAGCTAAACCTACAAGTTATTTTTTTGGGAGCTCTGCACAGTGTTCAGCTAAAGCTACCTGTAGAAGGTTGGTGGTGTTCTCATACTACAGGCAGGCAGTTGATTTTGCTAGCTGCAGTATCAGTATATATATATATATATATATATATATATATCCCAGCTTAGTGCAGCTACAGGCCATTAGTATGTCTGGAAGGCCAAGAAGGAGAGGCAGACAGTCACAAACCAATAAGAGAGGGCAAGCAGGCTCTGTGTCTAGTGCTGGTCATGGAGACGGTGCATCCCCATCAGCACGTGGCCATGGGAAACGCTTGGCCTTTTTTTCGGCAGCTGGCCGTGTTCAGCCACAACATGCGGAAGACTTGGTCGAGTGGATGACCAAGCCATCCTCATCCTCCTCATCCTCTCTCACCCATGCCCAGGGTACTTTGTCTGGCAAAGCAGCAACCTCTTCCCTTGGCTCAATGTCATCAGTGACTCCTTCCCTAGCCCCACCATGTCCTCCTGAGCAGTCCCTCAAACTGTTCGACCACAGTGTTGGGTACATCCTCCAGGAGGATGCCCAGCGTTTGGAAGGCTCTGATGATGATACTGAGCTCGATGAAGGCAGTAACGTGAGCACAGACAGAGGGGGTGCCCAAGAAGGACAGCAATCTGGCAGTCATGCTCCCCCTGCTGCAGCATACTGCCAGGTTTGCTCCAGTGATGAGGAGGGAGGGGATGATAAGGTCACTGACTCAACGTGGGTGCCTGATAGGAGAGGGGAGGAGGAGGAGGCGGCACATCACCAACGAGGCAGGATGCCCTCCAGGGGCCAGCCTAAGGGCAGCACCTTGACTGCATCACACCCCAAAGCTCCACATGTGCAGGGCGCTGTAGTCTCTGCACATTATTCAAAAAGTTCTTTGGTGTGGGCCTTTTTTGAAACGAGTGCATCAGATCGCACCGCTGCTATTTGCAACATATGTCTCAAGCGTATCTCGCGTGGCCAAAACATCTCCCGCTTCGGTACCACATGCTTGACCAGACATATGTTGACCTGCCATGCAGTTCGTTGGCAAGCGTATCTAAAAGACCCACACCAAAGAACAAAGAAGACCTCTCCATGCTCCTCATCAGCTGAGATCTCCAACCTCACTATACCTTCAGTCCTCTCTGAGACCTGCACTGAGAGGAATGAAGGTGTAGAATTAGGTGTGTCACAGCCAAGTACTTGTGGGCAATCTGCTTTTGGTACACCGACGTCAGATTGTACCAGGCAAATTTCCCTGTCCCAGCTGCTGCACCGCCGAAAGAAATGTGCTCCCAGCCATCCACATGCCCAGCGGTTGAATGCTAGCTTGGCAAAATTGCTAGCATTTCAACTGCTGCCTTTTCAGTTAGTAGACTCTGCCCCCTTCCGTGAGTTTGTGGAATGTGCGGTTCCTCAGTGGCAGGTACCCAAATGCCACTTTTTCTCATGGAAGGCGATTCCGGCTCTCTACCGACATGTGGAAGGCAATGTCCATGCCTCGCTGGACAGGGCGGTCAGCGGTAAGGTGCATATTACCGCTGACTCATGGTCCAGCAGGCATGGACAGGGACGTTACCTAAGTTTCACGGTGCATTGGGTGACTCTGCTGGCAGCTGGGAAGGATGCAGGACAAGGTGCAGTAGTGTTGGAGGTTGTTCCGCCACCATGCCTCCAAAATGCTAATGATTGTGACACACCTCTCTCCTCCACCCCTCCTCTTCTTCTTCCTCCATGGCCTCTTCCTGTGCTTTGTCCTCGGAACCAGCGGTGCTCCGTAGCCGTTCAAGGGGCTACGCAAGTACGCAGGACAAAAGATGCCATGCGGTGCTTGAGCTGGTGTGCTTGGGGGACAGGAGCCACACTGGGGCAGAGGTTCTGTCAGCTCTGCAGGGGCAGGTTAAGAGGTGGTTGACACCACGCCAACTTAAGGCAGGAATGGTGGTTTGTGACAATGGCACCAACCTCCTCTCCGCCCTCCGACAGGGACAAATGACCCATGTGCCCTGTTTGGCTCACGTCCTTAACTTGGTGGTGCAGCGGTTCTTGGGCAGGTACCCGGGCTTACAGGATGTCCTGAGGCAGGCCAGGAAAGTCTGTGTGCATTTCCGCCGGTCATATAATGCCAGTGCTCAGCTGACGGACCTCCAAAAGGAGTTTAACCTGCCCAAAAATCGCCTAATCTGTGACATGCCCACCAGGTGGAACTCAACGTTGGCCATGCTGCAGCGGCTGCACACACAGCAGAGGGCCATCAATGAGTACCTGTGCGACTATGGCACCAGGACAGGGTCAAGGGAGCTTGTTTTTTTTCCCCACGCCAGTGGGCCATGATCAGGGATGCATGCACTGTCCTGTCACCATTTGAGATTGGTGAGCAGTGACAGTGCATGCATCAGTGACCCTGTCCCCCTTGTCCACCTGTTGGAGCACACGCTGCATGGAATAATGGACAGGGCATTTGAGGCAGAACAGAGGCAGGAAGAGGAGGACTTCCTTAGCTCTCAAGGCCCCCTTTATCCAGACAGTGTTCCTGTGTGCCCGCCGATCACACAGGAAGAGGAGGAGGAGGAGGAGGAAGATTGTGTCAGTATGGAGGTGGAGCCTGGCACTCAGCATCAGCAGCAGTCTTTAAGGGATCAGTCCCAAGAAACACATGGACTTGTACGTGGCTGGGAGGATGTGGCTGCGGACCATGTCGTCCTTAGTGACCCAGAGGATTCCAGGCCAAATGCCTCAGCAAACCTACGCTGCATGGCCTCCCTGATCCTGCAAAGCCTGCCTAAGGATCCTCGTATTCGTGGTATCAAGGAGAAGGACCAATACTGGCGGGCAACCCTCCTTGATCCACGTTACAAGGGTAAGGTTGCAGACCTTATCTTGCCATCGCAGAGGGAGCAGAGGATGAAACATCTTCGGGAGGCCTTGCAGAAAGGTCTGTGCAACGCGTTCCCAGAGACTGGGAGGTTACAAACTCCTGTTTCTGGACAACGTGTTGCTGAGGCTTCGGTCAGTCAAAGAAGGAGCGTTGGAGAAGGTGGCCGTCTGACCAATGCATTCAGACAATTTTTTGGTCCGCAGCCCCAAGGTATGATCGGTTCCAGCAACCATCGCCAGCGTCTGTTTTACATGGTGCAGGAATACCTAGGGGCAAGATCAGACTTGGACACCTTTCCCACCGAAAATCCTCTGGGTTACTGGGTCTTGAGGATGGATCACTGGCCAGAGCTTGCACAGTATGCAATTGAGATACTGGCCTGTCCTGCATCCAGCGTTCTTTCGGAACGCACATTCAGTGCTGCTGGAGGCTTTGTAACCGATCACAGGGTGTGTCTGTCCACCGACTCGGTCGATCGACTGACCTTCATAAAAATGAATCAGTCTTGGATCACCACCAGCTACCAAGCACCTGATGCTGATGTAACCGAATAATTTTTTTTGAAATCTCAGATCCCTTCAAAGACTGCCTATGCTGATGCTGAGTGACTATCCCTGAGTAATTATCCTCTTCCTCCTCAATCATCACGCTGATAGCTTGTAAGAACATTTTTGGTTCTGGGCGCCACCACCAGTGCCTAAGGCCCAATTTTTCATCCCCTGTTTAACAGGGGAGTGTAATTACAATTTTTGATGCAATACTTTGCAGCAGGGCTCGTTTCTGCGTTACAACTAGAGTATCTGTGAGGGGTTGCAGTGTTGTGGCACCAGCACCAGTGCCTAAGGCCCAATTTTTCAGCCCCTGTTTAACAGGGGCATGTAATTACAATTTTTGATGCAATACTTTGCAGCAGGGCTCATTTCTGCGTTCCAACTAGAGTATCTGTGAGAGGTTGCAGTAGTGTGGCACCAGCACCAGTGCCTAAGGCCCAATTTTTCAGCCCCTGTTTAACAGGGGCGTGTTATTACAATTTTTGATGCAATACTTTGCAGCAGGGCTCATTTCTGCGTTCCAACTAGAGTATCTGTGAGGGGTTGCAGTGTTGTGGCACCAACACCAGTGCCTAAGGCCTAATTTTTCAGCCCCTGTTCAACAGGGGCATGTAATTACAATTCTTGATCTAATATTTCACAGCAGGGCCCATTTCTGCACCCACCAAGAGCGAGTGAGGACTTACAGTGTTGTGGCACCACCACCACCAAAGGCCCAATTTTTCTGCCCTTGTTCAACAGGGGCATGTAATTACAATTCTTGATCTAATATTTCACAGCAGGGCCCATTTCTGCACCCACCAAGAGCGAGTGAGGACTTACAGTGTTGTAGCACCAGCACCACCACCACCAAAGGCCCAATTTTTCTGCCCTTGTTCAACAGGGGCATGTAATTACAATTCTTGATCTAATATTTCACAGCAGGGCCCTGTGAGGGCTTACAGTGTTGTGGCCACAACAACACCTAAGGCCCAAATTTCTGCTGAGTATATAGGGCAGGCCCCTACTTTCACACATCTAACTTACAAACGACTCCTACTTGCAAACGGAAGGAGACAACAGGAAGTGAGATTAAATCTACCCCTAGGAAGGGAAATTCTCTCCTGTAAGAGTTAATATGGGAAAAACATTTCTCCTTTCCACTGATGCTTTCCAATCCTTGTTCCACAAAAAAACCCAAATTTTCAAAAAACATTTGTCATTGGGACAAAAAGTGAGGTGAAATCTTCTGAAGAGGAGGAAAGACAGCAAAACAAATGTCACAGGGGTGATAACCCTTCCCTATGTTTTCCAAAAAGCTTAAAAAAGATTTTTTGGCTGGAGCTAAACACGTTAAAAATGTACCCGTTAAAAATTACAAACAGATTCTACTTAACAACAAACCTACAGTCCCTGTCTTGTTTGCACCGCCTGTATACTGCTGTTCAGAGTATATAGGGCCTGGTGGCCCCACACCTTTCCTTATTTTAATTTGGGTGCGGGGTTCCCCTTAATATCCATACAAGACCCAAAGGGCCTGGTAATAGTCTGGGGGGTACCCATGCCTTTTGTCTCACTGATTTTCATGCATATTGCCTGGACCCGACATTACATTAAACCCGCAAGCAGTTTTAAATGAGATTTTTTCCTTTAAAAATGACATTTTGTGCAGGGACTGTTCTAAACACGGGAAACACGCGCCACTTTACAGGCATACTATAGACACACCCCAGGTACGATGTTTAAAGGAATATTTCACTTTTTTTTTTACTTTAAGCTTTATTAAAATCACTGCTCCCGAAAAAACGGCCGTTTTTAAAAGTTTTTTTTGCTTCGATACAAGTCCCCTGGGGTAGGACCCGGGTCCCCAAACCCTTTTTAGGACAATACCATGCAAATTAGCCTTTAAAATGAGCACTTTTGATTTCGAACGTTCGAGTCCCATAGACGTCAATGGGGTTCTAACGTTCATGCGAATTTTCGGTCCGTTCGCAGGTTCTGGTGCGAACCGAACCGGGGGGTGTTCAGCTCATCCCTAGTCAGTAGTGTGAGTAGTTGAGGAAGGAGTGTAGTGGGCAGAGGGGTCAGGTAAGCCAGCTTAGGGGTCAGGTAGGTCAGTGTAGGGGACAGGGAAGTCAGTCTAGGGGACAGATAGGTCAGTGCAGGGGTCAGGTAGGTTAGTATAGTGGGCAGGTAGGTCATTTTAGGGGTCAGGTAGAGCAGTATAGTGGGCAGGTAGGTCATTTTAGGGTTCAGATAGGTCAGTATAGTGGGCAGGTAGGTCATTTTAGGGGCCAGGTAGGTCAGTATAGTGGGCAGGTAGGTCAGGTCAGGGGTCAGGTAGGTTAGTATAGTGGGCAGGTAGGTCAGTGTAGGGGTCAGGTAGGCCAGTGTAAGGGTCAGTGTAGTGGGCAGGTAGGTCAGTGTAGGGGTCAGGTAGGCCAGTGTAAGAGTCAGTGTAGTGGGCACGTAGGTCAGTGTAGGGGTCAGGTAGGTCAGTATAAGGTAGGTGATTTTAGTGGGCAGGTATGTCATTTTAGGGGTCAGATAGGTCAATATAGTGGGAAGGCAGGTCATTTGAGGGGTCAGGCAGGTCAATATAGTGGGCAGGTAGGTCATTTTAGGGGTCTTGTAGGTCAGTATAGTGGGCAGGTAGGTCGTTTTAGGGGTCAGGTAGGTCAGTATAGGGGTCAGGTAGGTCAGTAAACTGGGCAGGTAGGTGATTTTAGGGGTCAGGTAGGTCAGTGTAGTGGGCAGGTAGGTCAGGGTAAGGGTCAGAGTAGTGGGCAGGTAGGTCAGTGTAGGGGTCAGATAGGTCATTTTAGGAGTAGTGTAGTGGACAGGTAGGTCAGTGTAGCAGTCAATGTAGGAATCAGATAGGCACTTGGATCCAGGGACTTTCCCAGCAGGAGGGCAGAAGCAGTGGGCACCAGTAAGATCTGCCCATGTGTCAGGAATTGGTAAGACCAGACTGTGTGGACTGCACAGAGAGAACCAAAAACACATGTAAGTGAATATAAATGTTTATTAAGATTAGTGATACATAAAAACACAAACAAATGTGAAATTAAACCAACCAGTGACCCACAAATAACAATACACAGTAGATGGGGATACCATAATCGAAAACGTAAGCCAGGCCAGGGTCATACACAGAGAAATAAGCAGGTAAACAAGGGCAGTTCCAGAAACACAAACGTAAGCCAGGCCGGGATCATGCACAGGGAATCAGCAGATGGGGGAAGGTGAATGGAATCAGGGCACAAGGCAAGGATAAAAGGGAACAGGAACACAGGAGGGACCGGATCAGGACAGGCTCAGGATCAGGATCGGATACAGGCTCGGGATCAGGGATCAGGTAACAGGTAACGGCTCAGATTACAGGCTAGCAGTTCCGGGCGCAAGGACAATACCAAGGCAAACATGTCAGTGTTTGCTGGGTATTTATATGCCTGTAATTAGCCTCAAGTGACACCTGATTGCAAGAGGTGCTGTCTGCTCCACACTGCCAGGATCCATCCGCTGGTGAACGCTAGTACTGCGGCCCAAAGATGACATAATATCAGCAGGGGAAAGCTCTCCTGACAGTTACAAACTGCCAGGAGACACCTGCTGGTGGACGTCAGTACTGCATGCCAAATGACAGATATTACCAGCGGATGGAACTTTTCCTGACATTACCCCCTCAAAGGAGCGGCCTCCGGATGCTCCAATTGGTTGTAATAGTCTATGGCATCAAGCAGAACAACGGATGGGGGTATGTCAGGATGGGCAACAGGTACTTCAGGTTTGGGCATCAGGCACTTCAGGCTGGGCAACGAGCACATCAGGCAGACAGTGTGCTCTGGGTCATCGAGCTGGACAGCGGGCTCTGGGTCATCGAGCTGGGCAGCAGGCTCCAGGTCATCGAGCTGGGCAGCAGGCTCTGGGTCATTGAGCTGGGCAGCAGACAGAGGCTCATCAGGCTGGGCAGCAGACAGGAACACATCAGGCAGTGTGAGGAATGGAATGCCGATAACCAGCAAGTGTGTTTAGGTGATCAGCTGAGATTGGACACAGCAAATCATGTGGTAAAGAGCTGCCGTCATTGGCTCTTTACACTGATCAGTGATATCCTATGGACACAGTTTACCATCGAACTAGAGCTGTCCCGCCCGGCCATCACTTGACTATACGGCAGGTGGCAACCTGGTTGAGGTAGGCTCAGACAAAGCAATCAAAGCTAATTTTATAGGTACAAGGAAGCCCAGGTTTTGTAAGCCCCTCCCACTGTTAAGAGTTTGGCCATGCCCACATTCTGGAGTTGCGCACTGCAGGTCACTTTCTCCCTGAGGTGTCCCTCATTCTGAAGTTCAAAAGTTGGGAGGTATGGTCATTTGTAAGTCAGATGTTTGTAGCCCGGGCACTACCTGTCTTAGGGAACTGGAGAGAGTGCAGAGAAGGGCAACCAAACTGTTAAGAGGCATGGGGGAGCTCAGCTATGAGGAAAGATTAGAGGAACTAAATGTATTCTCTGTTGAGAAGAGGAGATTAGGGGGGATATGATGTACAAATACATAAGTGGTCCATATAGTGAATTTGATGTTGAGTTATTCACTTTAAGATCATCACAGGGGACAAGGGGGCACTCTTTAGACCTAGGGGAAAAGAGATTTAATCTTCAAATACGGAAAGGTTTCTTCCCAGTAAGAGCTGTGAAAATGTGAAATAGATTCCCTCAAAAGCTGGTTCTGGCTAACTTAGTAGCGTGCTTTAAAAAAAACGACTGGATTATTTCCTAAATGTACGTAATATAACTGGATTGCCTCTCGGGGGATCAGGAAGGAATTTTTTCCCCTGCTGGAGCAAATTGGATCCTGCTTTGCTGGGATTTTTTAGGAAAACAGGTGTAGAGGTGCTGTAACCTTCCCACATAAAAGCTCCGCCTGGTGCTCAGACCATGAGGCTGCTGACACCCCCAAATGTACCAGAGTAAGGAAAGGAATGTTCAGCACTCAGGATGACATCCAAAATGGTATTTCTTTATTGTGTACATGTACAAAGCTGTAAAACAGCTGTTTTACAGCTTTGTACATGTGCTTAATAAAGAAATACCATTTTGGTTGTCATCCAGAGTGCCGACCATCTCTTTCCTTTGCTGGGATTTTTTACCTTCCTCTGGATCAACTGTGGGTATAGGATTGTGTATATGGGATCGTATGATTTTTTTTCAACCTGACTATGTAACCTTAACACTAACCCTCCCTGTATCTCTAACACAAACCCTTCCTGTAACCCTAACACTAACCATCAACCAGTAACTTCCAAAAGTGTTGGATTTTCATGAAGCTTTGGATTCATTAAAACTTCACGAGCATTAAAAAATAAAATTAGAAGGCTACATTGTTGCTGTTAATCTCTACTGCTACAAGGTTTTGATTAAAAAAAAAAGATCTGATGACAGGGTCTCAGAATATGGAAAGGTGGAAAAAAAAGAACAAAGAAAAAGGTAACAAATTGCCAAAGGAAGAAACTGATAACACAGTTGGTATTCAGTGTGCCTTACACTAAACGTCATATGACTTATGATTGCAATTTCTACAGTCAGCGCGATCAAAGCAAGATAGATAGGATAGTTTTTTTTTCAGAAGTAATGAGACATTCACTAGGAAGATACCCCTAAAAGCTATATTACACAGCACATACCTACTTAGGAAAGTGGACTGCTGTCAGCAAAAAAGCGCAACAAGCAAGTTAATGTAGCAACATTCAAAAATCACAGCTGTATTAACACAAAACAGAGTCTTACACTTGCAAAGGGAACATTTGAAAATACATGATATAATATGAAAAACAATGAAGTAGTTAACACTGCCCTAGAGAAAAAGCATTAATATTGATCCATGCTGTCACATAATGAAATGTACTTGCAGCATATAAGGAAAAAAAGACAAGGAAACTTTTTTCCCCCAAAAATCAGCAACAGCAGAGCTCAGCAACCTAATTCATGCAGATCCATATGTAGAAAACACTAATGCTGTGTGCACACGATCGGACATTCCAACAACGAAATCCTGCACAAATGTAGTCAGAAATTCCAATCGTCAAGAACGCGTATGACGGCACTATAAAGGGGACGTTCAATAGCCAGTGCGCCACCCTGCTCCTTCTGCTAATCTCGTGTTAGTAGATGTTTTCAGCCAGTGCTTTTCAGATCATTACTGCTCTTCAGTTTATGCTTGTGGGTTCGTATCTGGTTTTCAGTGCATGTAGTCAGTTCATATCTGGTTTTCAGTGCGTGCTATTTATAGTACGTATTTGATTTTCAGTGCGTTCTTGTCCGCTCGTTTCTGAATTTCACCTCGCTTTTCTCAGGCCTTTCTGATTTTCAGTGCGTTCTGTTAGTTCGTTCTGACCAACCAACCGTTTGAAGCCATGTTGTGGGTACGTACTCATCGTAGAGTACATGCTGTGCAGGGGCTTGGTGTTAGGGTTCTTACTTTGACCCAAGCCCAGTCCATGTACAGGGTGAGGAGGAGTTCATGGACGAACAATTGGTTGCTACAGCGTGACCAATTCTCTCACATGCCTTTGTTGCGGGAGATCCATGAGAAAATCCTGATGATTTCAGGGATTATCTCAGGATGACGGACCCCATTTTTCACTGTCTGTTGGCTTTGCTGTCCCCTTATATTACTAAGCAGGACACCTGCATGCGGCAAGCCATCACTCCCGAGCAGAGGCTCGTCGCCATGTTTCGGTGCTTGGCGACAGGGAGAAGTCTGCAGGACATGAAGTTCTCAACAGGCATCTCCCCCCAGGGTCTTGATCCCCAGGGATCATTATTTCAGAGACCTGTTCTGCCATCATTCAGATCATGCAGAAGGACTATATTAAGGTACGTTTTATCCTTTAGCATCACATTCTATGTATTTAATGTTTGCTAATGTATTGTATTTCTTTCATCATTCCCAAATTACCATGATTGTAATATGCTGTGAATGTCCTCTTTGTCCTCATGCATGCTGGGAGTTTTTAATGCTCCATTTTTGTTTTTTTTATGTGTATTTGCCTTCACTAACCTCCCCAGCATGCTATCCTGGGCCCATATACACCTAGCCTAGTCACTTACCAATGTATTTTGTCAGCTCCATAGTAGTGCTTTACCCTAAACACCCCCTAAAATATGTACAAATCTTATTTCCCTCCTAAAATGTAGAAAATTGTGATGTGTGTTTGAAATTCTGGCAGAGTGCCAGAGGCTTTTTTTGGGGGTCACAAAATCATTTGGAACCCCCCTCCCCCCCAACCGCTAAGTCAACCGATACCAAATACTCTATCTGCTGACTTTGCCAAACCCATACACACTATACCTACCTCTTTTGTGGTCATATTTATGGATGAATTCACCGAAGCATGTAGTGAAAGGGCCTGCCTGAATACTTTCAAATGGTACTGTTTCAAGTTTTGTTCTCCTATTATCTTGATAGGTAATTGCAGAATGTAAAAATGGGCTTCAATTTGGACAGTGTGTATTCATATTTTTGTATTATGACACTTCTTACCTGTCCAGTGGGCTGCCAATAGTGTAAGTAAGGAGGGGCTGGCCAAAGTAACACACATTATGTATGCATTCAGCTCTCAATGAAGTGGAGAGGATTACCTGTCCAAAACACCCCCCCCTTACTAAAATTTTTACAATGGGCCATCACAGGGGGTGAGGAATCTGATAATTGGACCTTAAGATTTTTTTATTTAAATACTCCAAATAAATGTTATACTGATGTTGGCCAAGAATGTTTGTCTAATCTGCTTGCAATGTTATGTGCAAAAGTCCTAATTAATTTTTTTCTTGTTTCACTCCACAGTTTCCTTCAACACCACAGGAATGGCAGACTGTGGCTTCCCAATTTGCCCAGCGGTGGGACTTTCCCAACTGCAGAGGGGCAATAAATGGGAAACATGTCCACATATTCCTACCCCCCAACTCGAGGTCATACTATTAAAACTATAAGGGATTTAATAGTATTGTGATGTTGGCAGTGGTGTCGGCGATTGCCGGATGTTGGAGTCATCGCCTAGACCGAGTTCTACGGACGGCTGCAGAGTGGTAGCTTGGGATTGCCACCTCTGGAAGACAACGTGGCTGGTCTGCCATTTGTCTTTGTCGCTAATGAAGCGTTTGGGCTTGGTGAACACCTGATGCAGCCGTTCCCCATGAGGACCCCCACCCCGTGTAAAGAACATAGCACATATCATGAGGGACTCCATTTTAATTCTAAGACACCATCTTATGTTTTACAGGAAAATTGAGAAAACTCAAATATGAGTTTCAACTGAAACCCACATCATCTTTAAGCTGTAATCTATAGAACATGTCTAACTCAGGGTTACATATAAATTTAAATATAGCTAGAATGTGGAGTTTGTCCTAGCTCATGTTTGTTCTTGATAAGATAAATGTTTCCCTCAACATCTGTTTAAGAATACATATATACTGTTATAGTGAAAATGATGCAAGATTTTGTCTTATAACACCAGCTAATAGGTAAATATTAACTGAACCTATTTTCATTTCAATGACATGTATAAGTTTAGTAAAACTCCTCCCATCCTCTCAAACGACATAAATACTGTACCATTGACCATTTCTAATTAGATGTCTTTAAGTGGCTAAGCAAACCTGTCTCCTGTGTCACTTTATTGATATCTCCAGGCCTGGGGGTCTACGGAGGTCTTCCTGCATTACCTGAACCTATCTGGGTGGTCTTAGAAGCAGAAATTTCCTTACAGAACTGGGGGCTCGTCCTCTGGGATAAAAGCCAAAAATCATCTGAAGGTAAGTCTTTATTTTGTCTTTATTGACGAAATATTTCTTGCCTCAGCTCTGATTAAAGCTTTTTAGACCCGTAAATTAGTAGGGGATAAGAACCATGCCAGAGGTTAATATTGGAGGGTTTTTGGGAAACCCACAAAGATAAGCAGTACTGCATACACATATATAGAGACATTCCTTTTGGGAAGGGATATGAAGTGGTTAATGAGGAAATAGACTCCGGAGACCCCAAAATCTTTTGCTTTTTCTTATCTATCGCATTAGAAGTTATAAGATAATCTGTCGTGTGTGTGTGGATCAGAAGACTGGGTGGTAAAACAGTCGGCTCCCACTGTCAATATGGGTCAGAAACAAGGTAAAGAAGATCCTCCCCCTCTTCCCAATCCAGGAGAAACGTGTAAGGATTTTGTAGCCAGAATTTGTGGTACTAATTATGAATTCATAGTCCCATGGGTTTCAAATTTAGCGGGATGGACCGAAGCCATACACAGTGTAGACCCTTTTCCCCGGGATGGCGCTAATGACGAATTTCACATAGATATGATAAAAGGATTGTGTTTAGGAGATAAGAGAGCTTTCCCTTGGTACCCCGGGGATCCTCAATGGGATTTGGATTATATGGAAAAGGGAGGAGAGAACTGGTTAAAATACGCCCCATATTGGTTTCAGAGAGATAATAAGAAACAGAAAAAGCCCACCAAATGTTTAAGTAAGGAAGATTATGACCAGAAACATAGAGAAGAAGCCGATAAAAAGAGATTTGTCCCTGACCCAATAGCCCCACCCCTGCCAATAGTCAGTCATCCTCCACCCGCATATGTACATGTCTATCCGAGTTTAAGAAAGGAAGATATTGATCTTCTGGCTGGACATTATGCAACCAGACAACGGCAGGTCCCCCCCGCTCCACAACCACAACAGCAGATCCCTCCCGCTCCACAACAAGATAGACAGCACCCACAGAGGGCCCGAGTCGAGGTAGGTGAACCAGAAGAAGATCAGGGAGCTATAGGAGGGGTAGTTTCACCACCTGGCCAAGAGCAGGAGGAAGAAGACTTTAAAGGGGATAGAATATTTAGTCCCCCTAAAACAAAGAGTGGAACTGTATATAGTAACACTAACCTTCAAGCACCCTTCATGACCATTGGAAATGAATTATTAAAAAAGGTAATAGACATTGAGGACATTGATAGGATAGTAAAACATTGCCCCAAACCCACCGCCTCTGCAGGAGGCACTTTAACTTACTTAAAAAAGGCCTGTAAGGGTAGAAATTACACACAGGAAGACATGCGTATTATCATTGATGGTATCATAGGACACACCAGTTCCTGGAGCTGGGCAAATGTTCCAAGTATAAACACTATTGACACTGGAAACGCGGGAGCATATGGGCTAAACACAGTACCAGGTAGGAACACCATGTGGACAGAATTAGAGACTGAAATGATGAGAGTATTTAAAAATAAAAGTTCCCTCCCTACTGCCATAGCATGCAAACAAAAGTCAGGAGAAACTGTAGTTGAATTCTGGAAAAGGTTTCATGAAAATTGGACAACAGAAGCTGGATTAGCTACAACTACTGATGTGGGAGCTTTGTTTATTCAAACTTTTATGAATAATCTAAAACCCCAGTTCGCCTTGGTGGTGAAACAGATGATATCTGAATGGACCACACAGACGATTGACCAATTTCAGGAAACCTTAATACAGAAAGAAGCAGCAGGGTGTTTCGATGTAATAAAGGAAAAAGCAGTGAGTAGCCTTTATCAGGGTGGAGTGCGAACTCAGCCTCCCCAAGATAATGGTGGACAATGGGGCAGTGGAAACAGAGGCAGAGGAAGAGGAAAAACAAAAGGGAGAGGGCATGGTTTTTCCAGACCACCCCAGCAGTCACGCACATGTTGTTTTAACTGTGGACAACAGGGTCACTGGAGAAATCAATGTCCTTATGAATGGAATAACCCAAATACTCAAGATCAAGATCAAATGCATACACAGGGACCCCAATCTAGCCAACCGAATCAAGTTGCCCCAAAGCAACAGGGTCCCCGATTCCCTATACAGTGGAATCAACAGCAACTGAAATGAAGCTGCCCGGAAGGTAGTATCCCAGCATTTCCTTTGATCTCACACTCTTACAATGAACAACCAATTGTGACCCTATATGTCAAAAATAGGCCTGTTCCGTTTTTAACCGATTCAGGGGCAACTCGGAGTACCCTCAGTGAGGACTACTACAGAGGTGAGACTAAAATTGCTGAACCTTCTATGGGAATTAATGGGATACTTACCAAAACATACAAAACACCACCTTTACCAGTAAGTGATGTTGAAAGGGGAGGTGCAACAGTCTTGCATCATTGTTTCAGGATTATACCAAATTGTCCTGTGAATCTCTTGGGTAGAGATTTGATGGGAAAATTGGGTATAACACTGAAAATGACTACTGAAGGAGGGGTCTTCGTACACTCCAAGGTAATACCAATATATTACACTGAGGATAGTGATCTCCCTCCACCAGATGATCCGGTATGGTCAAAAAGCTCCTTGGATGTAGGTCTTATTTCTTGTACCCCATACAAGGCAGCTTTAAAATCATGGGCACAGCCGGTTTATCACAAACAATACCCCATTTCAAAAGAAAAAGAGGAAGGAGTGGCCCCAATGGTGGAAAGGTTCCTGCAGCTAGGAATTCTTAAAGAGACACTGTCACCCTACAACACCCCCATTAACCCAGTAATGAAGCCGGACGGCTCTTACAGGTTTGTACAAGACCTCAGAGCTATAAACAACCTAGTGATACCCATCGCTCCCATAGTGCCTGACGTGCCATCACTCTTAACCTCCATACCATGCGATGCAGAGTATTTTTCGGTCATTGACCTTTGTAATGCATTTTTTTCAGTTTCTGTTGACGAAGAGACACAGCCTATCTTTGCATTCAATTTCAGAAACCGACAGATGACGTGGTGTAGATTACCTCAGGGCTATGTAGACTCCCCTGTAGTGTACACAGTGGCCCTCCAAGCAACCCTGCGGTCTTGGACACCCTGCCATGGTTCCGTCCTACTTCAATATGTTGATGATTTGTTGTTGTGTAGTCCAAGCCAGAAAGCATGTAAAAATGATGGTTTAGATCTGTTACATTGGTTAGCAGACAATGGTCACAAGGTTTCTAAGAAAAAGCTACAATGGTGTCAGGAAACTGTTGAATACCTTGGTTTTGTACTCTCCAAAGGAGAAAGGAAAATCAGTCACAAGAGAGCTGCGGCTCTCGTGGGTCTGCCCCGCCCACTTACTAAGAAGGACATGCTATCCTTTCTTGGAATGATTGGTTACTGCCGCCAATGGATACCTGATTGTTCCTACTATGATAATCTCCTGAGGCAAGCCACAGGTACTGACATGCCAGATTGTGTGAAATGGAATGATGAAATGTACAATGCTTTTGTGTATCTTAAAACTGCAATGGTCACATCTCCTGGACTTGGACTACCTGAATATGGTAAAATGTTTCACTTGTTTGCAAGGGACAACTGTAAAACGATGGCGGGGGTCCTGGCTCAGGAGCATGGGGGAAACTCCGCCCTATTGCATTTTTTTCAAAAGTTGTGCCGATGCCAGTACAGGGCATGCCGGCGTGTCTCAGAGCTCTGGCATCCTGTGCGATGGTGGTGGAAATGGCTACATCATTCACTCTAGGACATGCCACCACACTACACACCACTCACAATGTATCCATTCTACTAAAGAATATCCATACCCAGCACATGTCAGCCCAGAGGCTGAGCGGTTATGAAGTAATTTTACTTTCTAACCCAAAACTTGAGATAAAATATGCCTCTCCCACTTCTGGCCCAGCTCCAATCCTGAATGCCTTGCTAGGCTTGAAAGGTGAAGAAGATGAGGTAGTGCCTCAACATGAATGCATGGACCTCATCCACCAAGACACATCCCCGAGACCAGACATGTCTTCAACTGCTCTCCCTGGAGCACAGAATGTCTTTGTGGATGGGTCTTGTTCAAGACCAAATGATAACACATACTATGCAGGATATGCTGTTGTTCAGCTGCCTGATAAAATACTGGAAGCAAACCCTGTCCCATTCCAATCAGCACAAGCTGCAGAACTTATAGCCCTTACTCGAGCTTGTCAGCTTTTTGAAGGGCAGGATGTAAACATTTACACAGACTCCAAGTACGCGTACGGTGTTGCGCATGATTTTGGAGTCATATGGAAAAGGCGGGGCTATATAGCAGCAGACGGTAAATCCATCTCACATTCCACGCTTGTCACAAGTCTGTTAGAAGCTATACAATAGGGATGAGCTTCGAGTTCGAGTCGAACTCATGCTCGACTCGAACATTGGCTGTTCGCAAGTTCGCCGAACAGCGAACAATTTGGGGTGTTCGCGGCAAATTCGAATGCCGCGGAACACCCTTTAAAAGTCTATGGGAGAAATCAAAAGTGCTAATTTTAAAGGCTAATATGCAAGTTATTGTCATAAAAAGTGTTTGGGGACCTGGGTCCTGCCCCAGGGGACATGGATCAATGCAAAAAAAAGTTTTAAAAACGGCCGTTTTTTCAGGAGCAGTGATTTTAATAATGCTTAAAGTCAATCAATAAAAGTGTAATATCCCTTTAAATTTCGTACCTGGGGGGTGTCTATAGTATGCCTGTAAAGGGGCGCATGTTTCCTGTGTTTAGAATAGTCTGACAGCAAAATGACATTTTGAAGGAAAAAACTCATTTAAAACTACCCGCGGCTATTGCATTGCCGACAATACACATAGAAGTTCATTGATAAAAACGGCATGGGAATTCCCCAAAGGGGAACCCCGAACCAAAATTAAAAAAAAAAAATGACGTGGGAGTCCCCCTAAATTCCATACCAGGCCCTTCAGGTCTGATATGGATATTAAGGGGAACCCCGGCCAAAATTTTTTAAAAAAATGACGTGGGGTTCCCCCTAAATTCCATACCAGACCCTTCAGGTCTGGTATGGATTTTAAGGGGAACCCCGCGCCAAAAAAAAAAAAAAAAACGGCGTGGGGTCCCCCCAAAAATCCATACCAGACCCTTATCCGAGCACGCAACCTGGCAGGCCGCAGGAAAAGAGGGGGGGACGAGAGTGCGCCCCCCCCCTCCTGAACCGTACCAGGCCACATGCCCTCAACATTGGGAGGGTGCTTTGGGGTAGCCCCCCAAAACACCTTGTCCCCATGTTGATGAGGACAAGGGCCTCATCCCCACAACCCTGGCCGGTGGTTGTGGGGGTCTGCGGGCGGGGGGCTTATCGGAATCTGGAAGCCCCCTTTAACAAGGGGACCCCCAGATCCCGGCCCCCCCCCTGTGTGAAATGGTAAGGGGGTTCTTACCCCTACCATTTCACTAAAAAACTGTCAAAAATGTTAAAAATGACAAGAGACAGTTTTTGACAATTCCTTTATTTAAATGCTTCTTCTTTCTTCTATCTTCCTTCATCTTCTGGTTCTTCTGGTTCTTCTGGCTCTTCTGGTTCTTCCTCCGGCGTTCTCGTCCAGCATCTCCTCCGCGGCGTCTTCTATCTTCTTCTCCTCAGGCCGCTCCGCAACCATGGCATTGGGGGGAGGCTCCCGCTCTTCTCTTCTTCTTTTCTTCTTTTCTTCTCTTCTTCTCTTCTTCATTTTCTTCTCCGGGCCGCTCCGCAATCCATGCTGGCATGGAGGGAGGCTCCCGCTGTGTGACGGCGCTCCTCGTCTGACAGTTCTTAAATAACCTCTGACGCACGGTGACTTGACGGGACTTCCCTGTGACGTCACAGGGAATGCCACAGGGAAGTCCCGTCATGTCACGTGCGTCAGAGGGGGGCGGGGTCACCGGGTGGCTCCGCCCCCCGTTATTTAAGAACTGTCAGACGAGGAGCGCCGTCACACAGCGGGAGCCTCCCTCCATGCCAGCATGGATTGCGGAGCGGCCCGGAGAAGAAAGTGAAGAAGAGAAGAAGAGAAGAAAAGAAGAAGAGAAGAGCGGGAGCCTCCCCCCCATGCCATGGGTGCGGAGCGGCCCGAGGAGAAGAAGATAGAAGACGCCGCGGAGGAGATGCTGGATGAGAACACCGGAGGAAGAACCAGAAGAGCCAGAAGAACCAGAAGATGAAGGAAGATAGAAGAAAGAAGAAGCATTTAAATAAAGGAATTGTCAAAAACTGTCTCTTGTCATTTTTAACATTTTTGACACTTTTTTCGTGAAATGGTAGGGGTACTTATGTACCCCCTTACCATTTCACACAGGGGGGGGCCGGGATCTGGGGGTCACCTTGTTAAAGGGGGCTTCCAGATTCCGATAAGCCCCCCGCCCGCAGACCCCCACAACCACCGGCCAGGGTTGTGGGGATGAGGCCCTTGTCCTCATCAACATGGGGACAAGGTGTTTTGGGGGGCTACCCCAAAGCACCCTCCCAGTGTTGAGGGCATGTGGCCTGGTACGGTTCAGGAGGGAGGGGGGGCCGCACTCTCGTCCCCCCCTCTTTTCCTGCGGCCTGCCAGGTTGCGTGCTCGGATAAGGGTCTGGTATGGATTTTTGGGGGGACCCCACGCCGTTTTTTTTTTTTTTTTTGGCGCGGGGTTCCCCTTAAAATCCATACCAGACCTGAAGGGTCTGATATGGAATTTAGGGGGAACCCCACGTCATTTTTTTTTTTTAATTTTGGCCGGGGTTCCCCTTAATATCCATACCAGACCTGAAGGGCCTGGTATGGAATTTAGGGGGACTCCCACGTCATTTTTTTTTTAAATTTTGGTTCGGGGTTCCCCTTTGGGGAATTCCCATGCCGTTTTTATCAATGAACTTCTATGTGTATTGTCGGCAATGCAATAGCCGCGGGTAGTTTTAAATGAGTTTTTTCCTTCAAAATGTCATTTTGCTGTCAGACTGTTCTAAACACAGGAAACATGCGCCCCTTTACAGGCATACTATAGACACCCCCCAGGTACGAAATTTAAAGGGATATTACACTTTTATTGTTTGACTTTAAGCATTATTAAAATCACTGCTCCTGAAAAAACGGCCGTTTTTAAAACTTTTTTTTGCATTGATCCATGTCCCCTGGGGCAGGACCCGGATCCCCAAACACTTTTTATGACAATAACTTGCATATTAGCCTTTAAAATTAGCACTTTTGATTATTCATGTTCGTGTCCCATAGACTTTAACGGTGTTCGCGTGTTCGAACGAACTTTTTTCCTGTTCACATGTTTTGGTGCGAACCGAACAGGGGGGTGTTCGGCTCATCCCTACTATACAATTACCAAGGTCCATAGCTATACTACACTGTAGGGCACATACAGGGCAACAGGATGACATAGCCAAAGGCAACGCCTTAGCTGACAAAGCAGCAAGAGAAGCAGCATCCACACAGCCTGCAAACATACAAATGCCATTACTCTCACCAGAAATTCCTCTTTTGGATCAAACATTGCGTGACCTCCAAGCATATGCCACAGACCAAGACATCCAGCAATGGAACTCAATAGGTGTGCAGACAAACCCAGAAACTGACCTTGTCTGCCAAGAGGGGAGACCATGTATCCCTGTAGCCAGTGCACCCATTTTTATTTCACAATACCATGGGATAGGTCACAGAGGGTGGAAAGTCACATGTGAACTTTTGGATAAGGATTTTTACATTCCAGGTCTTCCCTCTCTCGTTAAGGCATATGTTTCCAGATGCATCACATGCATTCGGAATAACCCTAGCAACCCTCACAAAGCAAAACACGAACATCTGATATATCCATCTACACCATTCACTCATCTGCAGATAGATTTTACACACATGCCCAAACTAGGTAAAAGACAGGAATATTTGCTAATAATAGTGGACATGTTCTCAAGGTGGATAGAATTGTTTGTAACTACAAAGGAAGATGCACAAACAGTAGTGAGGATTCTGATACAAGAAATTATCCCAAGGTGGGGTTGCCCACTACAGATCAACTCTGACAATGGTCCTGCATTTGTGGCCAAAGTTTGTCAAGACCTGGTAAAAACACTGAAAATAGAATGGAAGTTTCATATTCCTTACCACCCCCAGAGTTCAGGTATAGTGGAAAGGATGAACAGAACCATTAAAGATAAGATCAGGAAGGCCACTGGAGGTACGTATGCAAATTGGAAGAAGGTCCTACCAGCTGTACTAGCCGAGGTAAGAATGACACCCTCTAAAAAGACAGGATACTCTCCTTTTGAAGTCTTAATGGGTAGGCCATTCCCCACCCCATGGGCCAGACAGCCACTTATGTTAGAAAGAGGGGACCTAGATCTTATTCAGGAAGAATATGTAAAAAAACTTATTGAAACTTTGGATAAAGCTGAAAGGAATGTTGCTCGCACCTCTCCTTCTTCTTCACAGGAACCTACACACCCTTTCCAGGTGGGTGACACCGTGGTGGTCCAGAGATTGAACCGCACCAAGAAACAGGAGTATCCCTTCGGACCCCCAACCACAGTGATCGCAGTCACCCGCACAGCTATTTTGGTAGAAGGACAACAGGCCTGAATTCATGCAAGTCGCGTAAAGAAGGTCAACCAGGACCCTAAGAAGCAAGGCAAAGATAAAGCACAGAGAGGTGAAGCAAATGATATAAATCCTCGAACACTGAGTGAAGCAGGTGGTCAAGACTCTGAACAAGATGACGTCGCTTATTTCACCACGGACTTCTGGGAAGGCCTTGTGCCTCCTATGCTGGGCTGCCCTGATTGTGTTCCTGCCAACTTGGCTGATAACTAACTGTATTTATCATTCTGAAGATAGGTAGAAGTCATTCCCCAGACTGGTGTTTTAGGTTGGGAAACTCCACAAACGGAGCTGAAGTTTGCCAACAAGCTAATATTAACTTTTCAATGACTTCAATTGAAAGCCCTTTCTTTCATACTTCAGAACCTGCCCTAAACACCACTCTAATAAACTTTCTTAACTCCAGTTCCACTTCCACAGTAGGACAATTATTGTCGAGTTTAACTTTTTCCAGTTTTTCTGACGAAATGATGACAATATTCAACAAACGATCCTTAGCTCTAGGAAACAGTATTTATATTTGTTGTGGAAAAATCTGTCACCCTTGGATCCCCACTGAACCCCAAGGATGGTGTTATCTTGCATCCCTAGTCCCCATCATGGGCGTAGTAGGAGATAGCAAGGGAAGACACCTCCTTGAAGCTAGCATGCATCCTAGGTACCCCCTCAAACACCGCAATAAAAGGGAGTTATATCTTACAAAAGATATGGCATGGGCTTGGTTCCCCTCATGGACTGGGTGGGGAATAGACTTAATGAAAAGGTTGAATAATTACACTGGAATCATTGATGAAATAATGGAAAAGAATTCTGATGATATTACTAAATTAAATATAGAAACTAGGGCAATTAGAAAACAATTAGAACTACACGAGTTAGCCATAGAAAGCATGAGTGCTGCTTTAACTGGGTTATGTGAAAACACAGAAGATTATGAGTGTTGTACCTGGTTTCATAACACAAGTATTGAGGTACCAGATTATTATGATATAATTGCACAACACCGGAAAGAAGTAAACAAATTACAAGATGAAGCTAGAAACATTGCTAAGACATGGGATCCTTTTGCAAACCTAAGTTCTGGGATAGGAATTTTGGCATGGATAAAAAGTGCTGCCATAACTATAATTATGATTATTCTTTTTGTTTTGTTCCTATATGCCTGTTATAAGCTTATAATGTGCATAATTGTTAAGGCATCCCGAACCCCTGATCCTGCTGCTGCGAATAGAATTTATCTGAGTATGTATTATGATAGAAGAAAAATTACATAACTGTGAAAGGTAGTGAGCCATATAATAATGTCTCAAAGAGGGGATTGTAAAGAACATAGCACATATCATGAGGGACTCCATTTTAATTCTAAGACACCATCTTATGTTTTACAGGAAAATTGAGAAAACTCAAATATGAGTTTCAACTGAAACCCACATCATCTTTAAGCTGTAATCTATAGAACATGTCTAACTCAGGGTTACATATAAATTTAAATATAGCTAGAATGTGGAGTTTGTCCTAGCTCATGTTTGTTCTTGATAAGATAAATGTTTCCCTCAACATCTGTTTAAGAATACATATATACTGTTATAGTGAAAATGATGCAAGATTTTGTCTTATAACACCAGCTAATAGGTAAATATTAACTGAACCTATTTTCATTTCAATGACATGTATAAGTTTAGTAAAACTCCTCCCATCCTCTCAAACGACATAAATACTGTACCATTGACCATTTCTAATTAGATGTCTTTAAGTGGCTAAGCAAACCTGTCTCCTGTGTCACTTTATTGATATCTCCAGGCCTGGGGGTCTACGGAGGTCTTCCTGCATTACCTGAACCTATCTGGGTGGTCTTAGAAGCAGAAATTTCCTTACACCCCGGACCAGAGGGTTTTTAACTAATGGCTGGCCATAGCCAGAAGAGTAGTGGAGAATGCTTTTGGGATATTGGCCAGCTGGTTCCGCCTATTCCTTACGCCAATCAACATGGCGGAATATAAACTTAACCATATAATTCTTGCATGCTGCATTCTCCACAACTTTTTAAGGAGAAATTTGATGAACTATGTGGCCTCAGCTGGGCCTAAGGCAGGATTTCAAGACCAAACCCTGACGGTGCTTGAACCTGGCTGTCCTGGCTTGCCCCCCCCAAGCACCCGTGAGGTCCATCAAAAATATATGGAGTACTTTGCGGGTAGGGGGGGCCATTGATATGCCATAAAATGTTTAAGAAACCTTTTTTAAATAAATTTGTATTTTAAAATGAAATAATATTCCCTTTGATTTACTGCTTGTGTTTCTTTTAGCTGTCTCCTAGGTTATCCAATTTTTTCTTTTGCCCATTTTCTTCAATAGTGTAAACGTAATTTCTTTGATACATGAGGTGACAATCTCTTCTTCAGCTAACTATTGTGTTGTGGGTCTGCTACACACACACCTTGTTTTTGTTGTTAATGTATGTAATGCTTTAATGCTTAAAATATTCATCATTTTCCGCACCATGAATTTATTTTTTGGAGTTTCGAAAATGGCCTGATTGATGCAAATTATCTTGCACTGTGGGTGTTATTTACTAAAGGAAAATCCAATTTGCACTACAAGTGCACTTGAAAGTGCACTGAAACTGCACCGAAAGTGCACTTGTAGTGCAAAGTGTATTTCCCTTTAGTAAATAACCCCCATTGTCACTGTAAACAACAACTTAATCAAAAAACTGCTATTAAGCATTGAAAGAAGAAACCACACATTGTCGAATTGAAACATTTTTATTCTGTGCACATTCACATGTGCGTTTAGAAAAGGGTTTTTGAACAAACCAACATACTTTTAAAATCCTTTTTTTTTTGGACAGTAGAAATATACTTTTTTTGTGGTAAACAGGCATATTTTTTAAACCATACAACAATACACAACTCAGGAACTTACAAAGTTCAACTTTGAGAAATTGAAGGCAATATCAGACATTAGTATGTCCAAACTGTGTTGAGCCTGCCTTTAGCAAAAGGGGTGATGTTACCTCTGTGAAAGCCAAATTTTGAAGATGCACACAAATTGGGAGTAGAAATGTGTATTTCACTCCTGATCCCATGCCTAAGGTCAACATGTGCTAGCTCCCATCATGGGGATGGATCAATGGACGTGTTTTGGGGGGGGGTACAACCTCTTCCTCTCACCTACTTGAGTTGCGAGGAATGGGTTGCACCCACAAAACACATACCTTGATATCCCGTGATGGCAGATAGCACATGTTGACACACTGTGTGCATCTTCAAAATTTGGCTTTCAACATTTTTTTTAGAAAAGTTATAATAAAAATAGGCAAAATTTTAGTGTGTTTTATATTCTGCCTAAAACATCAATCATGCTCTTCCTTTTTTTTTGAACATCATTGATGTTTTTCTTTATCTTTTCTAAATCACGATTGCACACCATGATCTCCCCGATGAGGACGTGTGCACTTGCACTGGTGAAATGAGTTTCTTCTTCCACATCACCTAAAATAAAAAAAAATAAAAAAAACACAATAAAAAAACACAATGTATTATAAATATGCAGGCATCCATCTATTACTTGAAGCTTTGTTCTCAGACACTCACCTGTTGTGGTCATTATTTCTCCCACTTCATAAACCTCTCCTTCCTCCACATGCTGAGGTTGTGGTGTGGTGACTTCCCCTTCCTTATGAGGTTGGGGGTCCCTGGTGTCCTCTGACGTACCAATTCTTTTCTCCCCTATGGGGATAAAACAAAGGTATACTTAGCACACAGATATTTGAGGCAAGAAATAGGAATATGAAACATTGCTTGGAAGTGTCGTACAATTGTCTGTTTTGACAGAGTTCCAAGCTGAAGAAATGATTTTTTTTTCCCTTTCTTCAAGCTGGAATACTTACCTTTTTGGGTAAAGTTTCAAACATGGAGACACCCCTAGTATCCACTGGAGCACCTGTGTGGGACACCCTAAAAAGTTTGTTCTGGTGTCCCACACTAGTGCTCCTACGTCCAGATGTGTAAACAGCTGCTGAGTGTCCTCTCCTTACACCGAATGAAGTTTGCATTTCATTCTACTTACAAACCCATCTAGACAACAATGTACTAAACTTCTTTTAACACAAATAGGCCTGAACAAATGTAGTTAACCTGCATTTGCCAAAAACATGGTATTAGTGGGCGAACGAACGATGATTACTATAAACGATTACTGTGCCCACGAACCTGAAAGCAGCCATTTTAAACTGTACAACAGTAAAGAAAAGCACATGGAGCAGCACGAACATAAGAACTGGAACACACGACAAAATACTTATTTTTGCAGCACTCTTGATTCTTCTGTACTGATCCTGTTCCCTCAATTTTAGGTCTGACTATCCTTTCCTCAGCTGGTCCTTGGAACGCCTTACCCCAAAATACTTTGGCAGACTTTTCACAAGTTTAATCATGATCTTGGCCTTTCTGACATTTGGGTTCGGGTAAGGTCCATACTTCCTGTCATAGTCGGCCCTCTTCAAGATGTCCACCATTAGGGATGGGCTGTCTGTTCGGGTCGAACATGAGTTCGACTGAAACATTGGCTGTTCACCGAATAGCAAACAATTTGGGGTGTTCGCGGCAAATTCAAAAGCCGCGGAACACCCTTAAAAGTTTATGGGAGAAACCAAAACTGCTAATTTTAAAGGTTAATATGCAAGCTATTGTCATAAAAAGTGTTTGGGGACCTGGGTCCTGCCCCAGGGAACATGTATCAATGCAAAAAAAAGTTTTAAAAACGTCTGTTTTTTCGGGAGCAGTGATTTTAATAATGCTTAAAGTGAAACAATAAAAGTTAAATATTCCTTTAAATTTCGTACCTGGGGGGTGTCTATAGTATGCCTGTAAAGTGGTGCATGTTTCCCATGTTTACAACAGTCCAAGAGCAAAATGACATTTCTAAAGGAAAAAAAAGTCATTTAAAAGTACTAGCGGTAGCGCCGGCTGCTATAATGCATTGTCGGGTCTCTGCAATACTCATAAAAGTCATTGAAAAAAATGGCCTGGGATTCCCCCACAGTGCATTACCAGGTCCTTTGGGTCTGGTATGAATATTAAGGGGAACCCCGAACCAAAATAAAAATAAAAAAAAATGCATGGGGGTCCCCCCAAATTCCATACCCGCCCTTCAGGTCTGGTATGGATATTAAGGGAAACCCCACATCAAATTTTTTTTTAAATGGCATGGGGGTCCCCCTCAAAATCCATACCAGACATTTCAGGTCTGGGGGACTTCACGGGGACTTCCCTATGGTTTTCCCCGTGGTGTCAGAGGGGGGCGCGGTCACCCGTTATGTAACCCGTTATGGGTCATATTTTGTTATGACCCATAATAAATGGCTATTTTTTTTCACAAATACTTGCTTATGTGTTTTACTTCAAAAAGGACAGTTTGTGAGTAGGCAGGTACATTTCAAAAATACAATGTCAAATTAACAAGGGACACCAACAACAAACAACCTCCTTGAGGTGAAAAAAAAAGTTAATAATGGTGTTGTGGTAACTTGACACACAAAATGACAAAAAATATTATGGAGATCAGTAGAAAATAAAATCTTAAAAAAAAAAAAAAAAAACAGGAGATCTTGATAAAAAAAATAAAGTAGATCACTAAAAAAAAAAATTTAAAAAAATATGGAGATCTTCATAAAAAAACGGAGTTACTTACCGGTAACATCCTTTTCCAGGAGTCTCAGGACAGCACCATAGAGAGACCTTGGCTCCTCCCATCTCAGGAAACACGGCCTTAAACTTCAGAATTTAAGCCCCACCGTCCCACCAGCCCCTCAGTTCTTCAAGAGTACCTCCGGCCAGCTGGGGAGACACAAGAACACGTCATAATAACTTTTATCTTACCTGACGTTCTCCTGCGATTAGTTCCTTAGAAACCAATAAACTCGGTGGGTATCCGTGCTGTCCTGAAAGACTCCTGGAAAAGGATGTTACCGGTAAGTAACTCAGTTTTTCCCCATTCTGTCTTTCAGGACAGCACCATAGAGAGAATAAGCGAGCACCTTACCTTAGGGTGGGACTACTGCCTGCAAAACTTTACGACCAAAGGCCTGGTCTTTTGCTGACAGAAGATCCAATCTGTAGTGCTTCCCTAACTACGTAAGCCTGAGTAATGGCTGACCTTAACCACCTGGCTATTGTACGCCTAGAGGCTTTGTAACCTTTCCTAGGCCCTGAAAACAATACAAAAAAGGAATCAGATTTCCTAAATGATTTTGTACTATCCAAGTACTGAAGGACGCACCTTCTAATGTCCAGTTTATGAAAAATATGTTCCTGTTCCCTCACAGGTTTCAAACAGAAGGTAGGCAAAATAATCTCTTGGCCTCTATGAAAGCTCGAGGTCACCTTTGGCAAGAAGGCCGGATCGGTTCTAAAAATCACACGGTCCGGAAACACCTGAAAAAAAAAAGGTGTCCTAATAGAGAGGGCTTCCAGTTCACTCACTCTCCTTGCCGTAGTAATCGCCACCAAAAACACAGTTTTGAAGGTGATCAAATTTAACGTACAGGCCTCTAACGGCTCAAAAGGTTCCACTGCAAGGGCCTGTAAAGCTAAAGAAAGATCCCATATCGGGAAAGGGGAGACTCTAACTGGCCTCCGCCTGCTTAAGGCTTTAAAAAAACCTGACTATCCACGGGTCCGTTGCTAGCTGTTTTTCCAGAAAAGCTCAAATCAGATACCTGTCCTTTCAAGGTGCCAAGGGCTAACCCTTTATCTGCCCCTGCTTGCAGAAATTCTAATACTGCTACGGAGCTGTGTACCTCAAAGGAACTTTCTGTGCACCAGCTACTGAAACGTTTCCACACCTTTTGGTAGATAACCTGCGTTTTTTTTTCTCTGCAACTTAGAAGGGTTTTCACTAACCAATCTGAGAACCCCTTGCCCCTCAGCAGTTCCTCCTCAGTAGCCAAGCTGCAAGGTTCCACCGCTCCACCTGAGGACAACAGATTGGCTCCTGAGAAAGAAGATTCTCCTGGACTGGCAGAATCCAGGGAGGTTCCACCGCTAGTCTCTTTAGGATGGAAAACCATGGCCTCCTGGGCCAATGAGGTGCAATCAGAATGAGTGTTGTACTCTCCAACTGGAACTTTCTCAGAACAGCTGGAATCAGTAAGGGAGGGGGGAAGGCATAACCCCTGGAGAAAGGCCAGCTGTGAGCCAGTGCGTCCACCCCCAGTGCCCCGTCCCATTTGTTCAGGGAGAAGAAAAGACGCGTCTTTCTGTTTTCTCTCGAAGCGAGGAGGTCCGCCGGTGGCATCCCCCCCCAGAGAGATTGCCTCGAATACCTCCTGGTTCAAAACCCAGTCGCCTTCTCTCAGCTTTTACCTGCTGAGGAAAACTGCTACCTGATTTAGTTCCCCCTTCAAGTGTACCGCCGAGAGGGACAGGATATTTACTTTGGCCCATTTTAGAATAGTCTGTCAGGACCCACAGGGATCTGCTTTTGGTACCCCCCTGCCTGTTTAAATAGGCTACTGCTGAGGAGTTGTCCGATCGAACTCGCACGTGCTGACCCTGGAGTTCCCTCTGAAAGGCTCTGAGTGCCAAGGCTATGGCTCTCAGTTCCCTCCAGTTCGAGGACCTCCTTGCATCCTTTCTCCGCCAGACACCCTGAACCATCTGGGAATCTAAATGTGCACCCCAGCCTATGCCGCTTGCATCGGTGGTGACATTCTTGGACACAGGTAGGACCCAATCCAGCCCTTGTGAAAGATTGGCCCCCTTTCTCCACCACCAGAGTGATCTCTTGATCTGACTCGGCACCTTTATCAGGGAGTCCAAAGACCCCTGGCAGTGGTCCCAGACCCTCAGAATGAACAGTTGCAAAGGACGAAAATGCAACCCTGCCCACTGAACTGCTGGAAGCGAGGTAGTCAGTAGGTCCAAAGCAGACATGGCTTTTCTTACAGAAACCTGATGACTGCCCTGGAGAAACAACATCGCCTTGTCTACCTTCTGGATCTTCTCTAAAGGCAGAAAAACCCTCTGCTTTGTTGAAGCCAAACTGTATCCCAGAAAGATTATCTTTTGTGATGGGACCAAGTTGGATTTCTCCAGGTTTAAAAGCCATCCTAGATTTTCCAGGATGTCTCTTGTTACCAGTAGGTCCTGCGACAAACGTTCCAGGGAAGAGGCAAACAGGAGCAGATCGTCTAGGTATGTGACTACTGAGATGCCTCTGAGACGCAGGAAAGCCAGGACTTCCACCATGACCTTGGTGAAAATACGGGGGGGAGGGGGAGGATAGTCTGAAAGGGAGAGCCCTGAACTGCAAGTGAAAAATCCCCTTTCCGGTATTTACCGCCAGCTTGAGGAACTTCTGGTATCCTTCCGCTTCGGGGATGTGCAGATAGGCATCCTTCAAGTTCACCGATGCCATGAAACAGTTCGGGGGAAGAAGAGCCCTCACCGAGTAAATTGAGTCCATTCGGAACCTCTTGTAGGTGACCGAGACATTCAGAGGCTTCAGGTTCAGGATGAGCCTGAACTTCCGATGGTTTGCGGACCACAAAGATGTGGGAGTAGAAGCCTCTGCCTGTCTCTGCCTCTGGGACTTGTACTACCACCTCCTGTTCCTCCAACTCCTGTAGAGAGGAAAGAAGAGCTGATGATCTTTCTGCACATTTTGGCAGCTCGGTGACAAGGAGTCTGAGGGGTGGAGGTTTTACAAACTCCAACCGGTAACCTCTTCTTATAATCCCCAATACGAACTGGTTGGAGGTGATCATTTCCCATTGTGGGAGGAAGCCCCCCAATCTTCCTCCCACTGTGGTTCTGTCACTTGGATTTCTTGGGCTGTTCAGGAGGGCGAAAAATAACCCCCCCCACGCCCTTTGCCCTTTTGTCCCCCAAACTTCTTCTGCTGTTCAGCTTTTGGAGGGTCAAACTTTTTCCAAGGGCAAGACTTGCCTTTAGTCTCCGCAAATTTCCTTTTAAAAGGAAAAGCCTTTCTTGTCGGCCTTCCGATCCAAGACGGCCTCCAAACCAGGTCCAAACAACAAGTCCCCTGTGAGAGGGATTCCACAAAGTTTAATCTTAGAAGCGTTATCTCCCTGCCACGTCTTAAGCCACAAAGCTCTCCTTGCTGAATTGGATAATGCTGCTGATCTGGCGGACATACGCACTGATTCTGCCGATGCGTCAGCCAGATAAGCCACCCCCTTAAGGAGCATAGGGAAAGATGACAGGATTGTTTCTTTAGATGGACGTTCCTGCTTCTATGTGCGCTTTAATTTGCGATACAGCACTGCATTGCTTTAACTGGCAATTGCGCGGTCATTCGGCTTTGTACCCAAACAAAATTTATGTCCTTTTTTTCCCCACAAAAAGAGCTTTCTTTTGGTGGTATTTGATCACCTCTGCGGTTATTTTTTGTGCTTTAAACAAAAAATGAGCAACAATTTTGAAAAAAAAAAACAATAGGTTTTACTTTTTGCTATAATAAATATCCAAAAAATATGTGCAAATGTTATAGCATCTACAAAATAGGGGAAAGGTTTATGGCATTTTTATTATTTTTTTTACTACTAATAGTGGTGATCAGCAATTTTTAGCAGGACTGTTACATTGCGCCAGACAGATCAGATAGTTTTGACACTTTTGGGACCAGTGACATTTATAGGGCAGTTAATGCTATAAAAATGCACAGATTACTGTATAAATGACACTGGCAGGGAAGGGGTAACACTAGGTCGTGATCAAGGTATTAAGTGTTCCCTAGGGAGGTGTTTCTAACTTTGGGGGAGTGGACTGACTGGGAGAAAAGAGAGATCGCTGTTCCTGATCACTAGGAACAGACAATCTCTTTCTACTCCCGACAGAATGGGGATCTGTTTGTTTACATTGACAGATCCACATTCTGCCTCTCTGTGGAGCGATCGCAGGTGGTCGGTGGACATCGCAGCCGCTGGCCACGAGCATCGGCTCTGGTGTATCTATTACACAAACCAATGTACCGGTACGGCGATTCGCGCAATAGAGCTGACCTGCCGCTGTATATCGTGGCGGCTGGTTGGCAGGTGGTTAAATATGTGGCATATTGTTTAAAAATAATCTGCTTTTAACCCCTTCCTGCCGACCGCACGCATATGTGCGTACTCGGCTTTCGGGGGTTATACTGGGATGATGCCCGCAGCTGCAGGCATCATCTTGGTACCGTTGTTTCGAGTGGGCGATCGGCTATCCGTATATAACAACTGATGCGGCTAAAAGCTGCTCGGCTGTTAAACCGGAGGAGCGGGAGGGGACGCCCCCCCCCCGCCGCTCTTACCGGGCGATCGGGAGGCCCGGTGTCCAATCGGCTGCCTCCGGCGGCTGTGGGCAGGCTGGAACGAAGCTGTGGGCGGCTTCGTTCCAGCCTTCTCAATGTAAACGTGGAAGCGACATCATGACGTCACTTCCCGTTTACTCGGCTGCCAATGGCGCCGAATTTAAAAAAAATACACAGTATACAGAATCGCCGTTTTCGGCGATCCGAATACTTTGAAGTGCAAAGGAGGGATCGGGGGTCTTTTAGACCCCCGATCCCTCCATAAAGAGTACCTTTCACCACCTATTACTGTCACAAGGGATGTTTACATCCCTTGTGACAGCAAGTAAAAAAAAAACAACTTTTTTTTTAAACACAATTTATAAGTATAATAATAAAAAAATAAAAAATAAAATGTTTAAAGCGCCCCCGTCCCCGCAAGCTCGTGCAGCAAAGAAAACGCATACAGAAGTCGCGCCCGCGACGGTGTTCAAATCACACATGTGAGGTATCGCCGCGATCGTCAGAGCGAGAGCAATAATTCTAGCCCTAGACCTCCTCTGTAACTCTAACCTGGTAACCGTAAAAAAAATTTAAAGCATCGCCTATGGAAATTCATAGCTACCATAGTTTGTCGCCATTCCACGAGTGCATGCAATTATAAAGCGTGACATGTTTGGTATCTATTTACTCGGCGTAACATCATCTTTCACATTATACAAAAAAAAATTGGGGTAACTTTACTGTTTGGATTTTTTTAAATTCATGGAAGTGTCCCTTTTCCAAAAATTTGCGTTTAAAACACCGCTGCACAAATACCGTGTGATATAAAATATTGCAACATTCTCCATTTTATTCTCTGCTAAAAATATATATATATATATATATATATATATATATATATATATATATATATATATAGTTTGGGGGCTTTAAGTAATTTTCTAGCAAAAAATATGGATTTTAACTTGTAAACACCAAATTTCAAAAATAGACTTAGTCATGAAAGGGTTAAACTGCTTAAAAAAATTATGTATAAATAGAAATATGAGTGAAAGTCTTAACACAAGTGCGCATGCTCAGAAATGCGAAATAGTCACAATTTAACTCCCATTCATTTTCCACCGAGCACTATAGTAAATTTGCAAATTTGCGAATGACAAACATGCGTTCGCGAACATGAAAATAAATAAAAGAAAGGTCTGGTGTCACCAGTAGCACACCTCCATCCCAAATAATACAATAGAAACATGGATGTCGCCCTTGGGACTTTGAATAAGGTGTGCACAACTGTCCGATAAAATTGACAAATGTAAATACAGTAAAATATTTATTGCAGAAATAGTCACACAAAAAAGTAACATACAAAAGGCAAAGCCGTTACAATATTGCACATAGTTAAAGATTGCATTTAAAGTACATGAGTATACATGACATCTATAACACCCCACACATTTCACGAGATATGGCTTGCTCTTCGGGGGTGGATGCATGTGGAATATATCTGGAAATGAATAATCAAAAAGTAATGTAGCACATGATGGATAAATGGTAAGAGTGGCATAAAAAAAAAAAAAGCCCCCATACTCACCAATCGGCAAGGCCTAGGTGTCTGTGGCTATGTTCACCGAGGATGGCAGCAATATATGCTTGGGAAAGGGAGCTGAGGAAGTGGTGCCAACCAAAAAACCCTGACCAAGGAACAATGGGAAGGTGGACATGGCATGGGTAGAAATGAGTGACCTTGGAGATCCTAAATAATCCGTCAGCTAAAATGTAATGTAATATGTATATAATCAAACATTGCTAAGTTAGCAAAATAGTAACAGAGTATATGATAGAATGCATGAATGCATGTATAAACCAACCTGTTGCGATGGTAAGACGGATAAGGTCAAGGAAATATGTGTGCAATACTGCAAATATGTGAAAAGGGATGTCAGTAAAGGCAATCCCTGAAAGGAAAAAGAGAAACGTGAAAAAATGTGAAACTTAAAATAAGAAACTTAGAAAACATGACCATGCATAGAGAAGTGCTCAGTGTGGAGGATAAAGATGTCTACCAATGGCTTGCAGCAGCAGAATGAGCTGTCCCATGTGAGGTGAAGAAGTGAAATGAAAAATCCCAGTCACATGTGGATGGAGGAGTGAGTTTGTGAGGAGCGAGCGTGTGTGCTCTCCTCTCCCCTCTCTATGGCTTCGTGTCCCCAGGAGTAGTTAACCTGCTGTTTGTATTCCCAGCGCCGAATACCTGCTGCTTGACCTGCTGTTTTATTGGACCTGTGCGCCCGTTTGCTCTAAGACCCCAGTTGAGTGGAGCTATCCCTTTCCAGAAGCCGTGACGGGACGCTGTCTCTCCCCCCCCCCCTTCGGTCATCTTCGGTCATCATCGGGAGCTGTCGGAAGCACTCGGATCGGAAGCGGCTCCCGGGATCCAAGCCGCGACCCGCTCTCGCGGGAACACGGGGGAAGACACTCTCAACCTCCAACAGGAGCTGACGTCAGGGTGTCAGCAGAAGAGGTCCGCTGAGAGCAGGCAGAGTGAACACCAAGCGTGGACACTGGAGCGGCTGGGGAATCCTAGACCCCCTGAACTTTTGAAGCGGTGCCCGTTTCCCTGGGTGGTGAGTTGCATGAGGGGGGAAATGAAATGAAAAATTAAACTGAGGTATAAGGCTGAAGGAAAGTACAACTACTTTTGACAAGATAGTACCCTCATACCCTCACCCTGGGAGGAAACCTAATAACTAATAGGACCTGTTGGAGATTTGAATACGGGACTTTAGCATAATATACCATATAATACCATACTGGGAAGTGTATATGAGTATGCCACTAGTTGACGGGATATATGGACACTTGAATCTCTAAAGCACCTCCCTCCTTACCTGATATCCCCTTATCTATTTTCTGGTCTACCCATACACTGTTATAACACGACAAATAATTTAAATAGCAGTGAGTAGAGGGTTAAAATGTCGGCAAGAAGGAAGGGAGATGAGCACACCAACACGGTTATTATGGGGACTCAATCTCTACGCTCAGCGAAAGAGAAGGAAAAAGACAAGGGAGTGTTGTCAACGGTGGCGGGGGCAACGGCAGCAGCGGTCGCAGCAACCGCAAAATTGGAGAGAATGGTTAATGCAACCGACCACACTCCAACGAAAGGGGGGCAGCAGGCACAAAGTAAGACAGCGACAGACAGGAAGAGCCAGGGACATCCGAATACATTTACAAGTGGCATTACAATAAAGAACCCCCCAATTAAAGGAGCAGGGGGGGAAAACAATAGAAACAGTTGGTACCCAGACTCACACAACAGAAGGAGAGCCATCCCTTAAAGAAATCCTTTCAGCAATTAATGCTTGTAAACAATCCCTGGGTGAAATGTCAGATCAAATGAAAGATATCAAGGAAGAATTATCCCGGGTATGCCATGATCTTAAGAAAATGGCAGAAAGAGTGACAGAAATGGAAGGGAGGATAAGTCTGATGGAGGATGACTTGAACCCAATGAAACAAGAAATGAAGGCACAGAAAGAACAGTTAAATAGACTCATGGAAAAATTTGAATAAATGGAAAACAGGCTTCGTAGGGACAACGTGAGGATAGTAAGGTTCCCTGAGAAGAGTGAGGGAGCAGATCCAATGGGATTCTTGGAAAAATGGTTGATCGAAACTTTTGGAAGAGAGACATTCTCACAGCAGTTCTCTATTGAAAGAGCGCATAGAGTTCCATTTAGACCCCCCCCTCAGGGAAGACCCCCAAGAGCTCTGTTATTGAAATTCCTAAACTACAAGGATAAGGTGACCCTTCTCCGAAGGGCCAGGGAGAGGGGGAACCTATCCTTTGAGGGTGCTAGGATATCAATGTATCCCGATTTTTCGCCCGAACTACAGAAGCGCAGAGCAGAATTCCTAGAAACTAAGCGTAGCCTTCAAATGTTTGATATTACATATGCTCTCCTCTATCCTGCTAGGCTCCGGGTAAATGCACTTGGTAGAAGTCAGATTTTTGAGTCCCCAGAGAGGGCGCGAGTATGTCTAGAGGAAAAGAAAGACCAGCTGTCGCCGAAATAAATAGGGGCTGAATTAGAGAGGATTTATATAGCTGGGGATTGAATGTAAAATAAAATTGATATATCTTGTATAGAGTGGGGGGGGGGATTCACATGGTTGGGTAGAATAAGGAATGAGTTTGTATTTGGGTGAAGGGAGGGGGGGATGGGCGGGGGGTGGGGAGAATAAGTTTGGTAATGGGGGAGGAGTATGAGACGGTCATTAAAAAAGCCTTCAAAGGGGACCTAGAATGGTGTGGAGGGGGGAGAGGGGGGGTGGGGGGGTGGAGAGAGGTGGGTAAAGGTTATAGAAGTAAAAAACACAGAAAAGGATATGGTTGAATCACAGGATCGTAAGGAGACGTGCTTGTATATTAAATAGTATATTCCCTTACAGGGTAACACATGGCGCACAAGTAAAATATAAAAATAGTTATAATAGTCACGTTAGGAGTGTGAAATATGAGTAAAATCCAAGGGTTTGAAGTTATTAAAGTAAAATACTTGAGTAAAGGGGAGAAACCCCTTTTATTAATAGAGATGAGCACTTTAGTAGTTCAGGAACACAAGGGGAATTGGCACTCGTTAGTAAAGGAGGGGGATTTCCTTTTTTTTTTTTTTCCTCTCTCCCGCCTATCATAGGGTTTGCTGACCATAAACAATAATACCATGGTTCTGAATATTGGGTCATGGAACGTCCAGGGGCTGGGTTACTCTGTAAAAAGAGCAGCAGTATTCGATGTTTTAGACACATTTAAAGTTGGAATAGCCTGTCTGCAAGAGACACACCTAATAAAATATACTAAAATTAATATAAGGAATAGAAGATATCAACACCAGTTTCACTCCGTGCATACTTCCTATTCAAGGGGAGTATCGATTTTAATTGGCAGTAGGGTAGCGTTCGCTTGCAGACAGTGCAAAGTAGATGAAGAAGGGCGGTATGTGTATCTGCACTGTATAATAGAGAACCTAGAATGTGTACTGGCTAATATATACATCCCCCCTCCTTTTAAACTAGACGTTATGCACAGCCTACTGGAATTTATAATAGACAAGCCTGAGTTACCCGTTATAGTGGTTGGGGACTTCAATGTAGTCTTGGACAGGAAAGTAGATAGACTCCCCCTGGGGAAACAAAGTCATGGAAAACAGGAATTCCGGATGAGACAATTTCTTCAAGAGGCAGGGCTGTCCGATATATGGAGAGCATGGAACCCGAGGGCTTCACAGTTCTCATGTTATTCGAGCTCCTGTGCTACATTATCGAGGATAGATCTGGTTTTAGGTAACGGGCTAGCATCACAAGTAATAAAAGAGGTAGTCTATCAACCTAGAGGAGTATCGGACCATTGCCTACTTACAATCTCGGTAAACCCGGGATATAAGAAAACATGTAGAACTTGGAAGATGAATCCTGACTGGCTGGAAGTAATAGAGGGTCAGGATGTGATAGTGGCTGAGTTGAAGGAATTCATAAGATTTAATGCAGGTACCACATCAAAGGGGGTGTTGTGGGATGCTCTGAAGGCATACTTGCGGGGTTCACTCATACAGAAGGTGTCAAAAATTAAAAAATCATCACGGGACTGGGAGGAGCGGTTTAGGACGGAACTAGTTGAAGCTGAAAGGGAGTATACCGAAGAACCTTCCCCTGAAAAACAGAGAGTGTGGGAGAACAAACAACAAAGGTATAAAGATATAATAATCAGGAAGGTATAAAATAAAAGGTTGTTTCAGAAACAAGTTATGTATGGGGAAGGGGAAAAAGTAGGAAAGATACTGGCTCATATTGTTAAGAACAGTTCCCCCCCATCCATGGTCCCAGCTATTAGGACTTCGGGAGGTGAGATTTCATCTCAGATAGAGGTAATTACTGAGACGTTTAAAGAATATTATATGGGATTATATAAAACCCGGGGGATCATGGGAGGGGAGGAAATGGATAATTTCTTTAATAATATCGACATCCCGACGTTGGAGGGGACAGATAGAGAGGAATTGGAGGGACCGATTACAAAAGAGGAAATTAAAATGGCGGCAACAGAAATGGTCAATCATATATCCCCTGGCCCCGATGGGCTCCCAGTCGAGATATATAAACAGTATGGGGAAGTATTACTTTAGGAACTTCTTAAGGTATTTAACTGGGCGAAGGAAAAAGGGAGACTACCCACATCAATGACCAAAGCCACAATTATTGTACTTCACAAAGAGGGGAAAGACCCCTTGGAACCTGGGTCTTACAGGCCCATATCGTTACTCTGTACAGACGTAAAGATCTTAGCAAAAGTCTTAGCTGCCAGAATAAAGAAAGTAATCCACAAAGTAGTTCATCCGGACCAGACGGGATTCATACCTCATAGAACAACTAGTATGAACATCAGGAGAGTCCTTCTGAATTTACAGATTCCCACAGAGAATATGGGTTCTAGGGCAGTTATGCTGTTGGATGTGGTAAAAGCTTTTGACAGCATAGAATGGGAATACATCTGGAGGGTATTAAAGGAGTTTGGCTTCGGACCTTCATTCATTAACTGGGTAAAAGTATTATATAATGAACCAAATGCGAAAGTAAGAATTAATAACGACTACTCGACTGGGTTTAAGCTGGAGAGAGGCTCAAGGCAGGGATGCCCTTTGTCTCCCATGATTTTTGCCTTGGCCATGGAGCCACTAGCCACAACAGTAAGACAAAATAGAATAATGGAAGGGTTCCGGAGGGAAGGTGGAGAGGAGCGGATCGCATTATATGCGGATGATGTCCTCATATTTTTGGGTGATATAGAGGGATCCCGGAGACAAGTGATGGACATCTTCTTGAGGTTTGAAAAAATCTCGGGATTGTCCATAAATTGGGAAAATCAGTGCTTTTACCATTGGATCCCGTTAGAGAGGGTGCCCCTTTAAATAGTGTCCAGATGTAAGTAGCAGAGACAACTAAATATTTGGGTATTAAAATAACGAAGGACCCAGAGAACTATTTAAATAACAACTTAGTCCCCTTGTTGATGAAATTTAAAAGCAAGATTGAAATATGGAAGGGTCTCCCATTATCAATAGCAGGGAGATGTAATCTGATCAAAATGCTGTGGCTCCCCCAATTACTGTATGTGATGCAAAACTCGCCAGTATGGATAAGTAGGAAATGATTTAATAAAATAGATACAATATTTGGAGACCTCATATGGAAAGGGGGACCCTCTAGAATAAGTTTACAAACCCTACAACTCCCCTCGCGGGAAGGGGGTTTGGCAGTACCTCACATGCGAAGTTATTTCTTAGCTGCTCAATTGCAACACCTGGGGAGAAGCTCGGTTCTTGGGGGATTTGATAGTGGGGGATTGGTGATCATGGGAGCCCCCCATAGGACGGTAATAGAGGTACTGGAGGCGGACTCTTTCATGCATAGAACCCCCACGGTTAAATTAATAATAAGAGTCTGGAGCTCTATTAAAGCCATGAAGGGAATGGGTGGTTTGACTAAGTGTACCCCCCTGTGGAACAATAAGAATTTACAAGAACTACAAGCAATTGAGAAAATAAAAGTGTGGGAAAAAAAGGAATAAATAAACTAGTCCAGTTATACAATCAGAATGTATTAAAATCATTCCTGTCACTGAAGGAGGAATTTGATATACCGGATTGGTCATTATATAACTATATACAAATCAAACATGCCCTAAATACACAGTTTGGGGGGCAGGGACCATCCTGGAATAACTCCCCTATACTTCAAAAACTGGGTAACCAGGGAGGCCATAGCGGAACTATAGCTGAAATCTACCCACATATATGTAAAAGTAGTATAGAGACCCCAGAAAAACTCAAAAGTAGAAGTAAATGGGAAAGGGACCTGGGAATATTTTCAGATGGACAGTGGAGGGAGATACTGGTGGGAGGACACCAGGTCTCGATCTCACCTGCCCAGAAGATCTCACATCTGATGTTACTTCACAGGGCATACTACACCCCTAAAAGGCTTTTTGAATTCGGACGCAGGATAGATGCTAAATGCCCCAGGTGCCAGGATGTGGGAGACTTGATGCATATGATGTGGAAATGTCCTAAACTATTCCGGTATTGGTCTGAGATATTAGAAACTCTAAATAAGGTCTTTTCCCTAAAACTTAAAATGGACCCGAAATTATGTATTCTGGGAGTGGGAGAGAGTATAGGTAAAGGGAAAACTAAAACTAAAATAGTTCAGAGATGCCTCTTCCAAGCAAGGAAGTTAATTGCACAGAGATGGCAGGCAAGAACCCCCCCTCTGAAGGATGAGTGGATTAAAACTGTAATCGAAACAATGTGGAAGGAAAAGGCAGTATACATAAAGAGAAGGAACCTGAAGGAATTTAAAAAACTTTGGAGACCCTGGTTGGTAGAAATGGGATACCCAATGTAAGGAAATATGGATGGCAGAGACCTTACGATCATAGAAGTTAACATAGGTAGAATGGTAGGGAGCTTGGGTAAAATAAGTGGGATAGGAAGGGGCGGGGGAGGGAGGAGCGGGGGTAAGGGAAAGGAAGAGAGAGGGGAGGGAGGGGAGGGGAAGAAAAAAAAAGAAAAAAGGAAGATAGATATTAGAGAGGGGTGGAATTGACTGTATTTTTCTTTTTGTTTGCATCTGTTCTCTGCTTTAAATTCCTCTCTATAGTTCATACTCCTGTTATGTATGATTTGTAAAAATAAGGTTTTTATCTTTTAAAAGATTTGTTATTTGATAAAGATGTGTACTATGATGAACCAAATAAAGATGATTGAATAAAAAAAAAAAAAAAAATCCCAGTCATGTGTGCTCTCCCATTTATAGCCCCACAAGGGCTTCAGTGGACTCCACCCCTAGATAATCCGTTCAGGTGTCAACTATAGTATAATAGGTGTATGAACAAACATTGCTAAATTAGCAAAATGATCATGGAATATATAATGGAATGTATGTATAAACCAACCTGTGGTGATGGCAAGGCAGATAATAAGGCCAGGGAAGAGTATTTACAAGACTGCAGATATGTGAAAAGGGATGTCAAAAAAGCAATCCCTGGAAGAAAAGTGAAAATGTGAAAAAGTGTGAATATTAGAAACATAGCCAGGCACATTAGAGTGCTTGGTGTGAAAGGTACCTGTGAAGGATCAATAGCTTGCAGCAGCAAAATGTACTGTCCCATGTGAAGTAAAACAGTGAAATAAAAAAATAAAACAAAAATAAAAATATGAATAATAAAAAATGCCAGCCATGTGTTCTTTCCCATTGATATCCCCGCAGGGTCTCCAGCCAGCTCCGCCCCCAATGCCATGTATGAGGTGGCAGGACATACTGGCGCTGGAACGCCAATTGCAAAATGGGGGATGCGCATGCGTGGGCTACCCCCAACCATCCTAGATGACAGACCAAGCCCATACACATTGACGCTGCTGACGCGAACGTCACGCAATAGGCGTGGAAACATGGTGTTGATGTTCTGTGGCCCCGCCCATCCCAAGGGGCAGGGGGGCGAGCAGGAGGTATGAATAACCTCCCTTGGTGCACATCGCAGCTCCCCACACAAACAGGCCACCGCCGCCAGCCGTGGGGAACAGAAAAAGGCCAAGGCATAAACCAGGAAGAAAGTGGCCTATGTGTATGAATATGCTGGACAAAAACATGTGGTATAAGATATATATCTATCTGACTGAGGATGGCAGCAGATCAGGTTTTAACCATTTTATAATTGTACAATTGTTACTTCCACAAAAACATACATTTTAATTTTGAGATGAACTGTATTTGTGGTCACCATTATTTTCCAGCACTGCCTTAACTCCCACAGGTGTCTTCACAAACCACAAACAATACCATTGCTGATTTTAAATGAGTCACAATTTTGTGTGTTGGTTAGTATTTCCAAATGATCATAATTTTACCCCAAAAAATGTAATATGTGTAACAACATCATAAATCAAAATGTCATTCTCAAAATTCCAAGGGTAACATCACTATTCTACACTAAAACACCAAGAACTACCAAATATCACAGAATAAATCAAGAAACATAATTCATATAGGTCATTCCACCACCATATAGGACCTATAGCTCATTCCACCACCTATAGAAATGCAGTATGAATCTGTATTTATGTGTAGGAGGGTTCCACCACCATTGAAAATTGTGCCATATGTTTTCCATGGGCAAGGACAATAATCAGCCTTAAGAATTCCCCTACCAGTACCAACTGTAGGCTCTCACCAAGCAAAAAGCCCCAAAATTAGAGATGGTTCTATAGCAGCATGCAGACAGTAATCAGCCATACTCAGCCTTCAAAACAGATGGCATGTCGCAGAAACAGATTGTTCAATGGCTCTCCAGCCTTCCAGAGTATCTACATTGATTAACTTATTCCACCCCTGGGAGTTAGGACTGTTTGACACCACAGAGATAGAGGCTCCATGCATGTCACACCACAGTGGCTAATGGGTTAGCACCCATGGCAACACTTAGCAGCACTGGGGTCATTGGCTCAAATCCCAAACATGCCACTTCCTGTAGAGAATTTGTCTGTTCTCCCTCTGTTGTTAAACATAATTCCTGATGGATGTCCTTCCACAAATTAGATATACAATATCTCACAACAGTGAGTACACCCCTCACATTTTAGTAAATATTTAATTATATCTCTTCCTGTAACAACACTGAAGAAATGACACTTTATTACAATGTAAAGTAGTGAGTGTACAGCTTGTATAACAGTGTAAATGTGTTGTCCCCTCAAAATAACTCAACACACAGCCATTAATGTTGAAACCGCTAGCAACAAAAGTGAGTACACCCCTAAGTGAAAATGTCCAAATTGGGCCCAATTAGCCATTTTCCCTCCCCAGTGTCATGTGACTCATTAGTGTTACAAGGTCTCAGGTATGAATGGTGAGCAGGTGTGTTAAATTTGGTCTTATCGGTCTCAATCTCTCATACTGTTTACTGGAAGTTCAACATGGCACCTCATGGTGAAGAACTCTCTGAGGATCTGAAAAAAAGAATTGTTGCTCTACATAAAGATGGCCTAGGCTATAAGAAGATTGCCAAGACCCCGAAACTGAGCTGCGGCACGGTGGCCAAGACCATACAGCAATTTAACAGGACAGGTTCCACTCAGAACAGGCCTCGCCATAGTTGACCAAAGGAGTTGAGTGCACATGCTCAGCGTCATATCCAGAGGTTGTCTTTGGAAAATAGACGTATAAGTGCTGCCAGCATCGCTGCAGAAGTTGAAGGGGTGGGGGGGGGTCAGCCTGTCAGTCCTCAGACCATACGTCGTACACTGCATCAAAATGGTCTGCATGGCTGTTGTCCCAGAAGTAAGCCTCTTCTAAAGATGATGCACAAGAAGCATGCAAACAGTTTGCTGAAGACAAGCAAACTAAGGACATGGATTACTGGAACCATGTCCTGTGGTCTGATGAGACCAAGATAAACTTATTTGGTTCAGATGGTGTCAAGCGTGTGTGGTGGCAACCAGTTGAGGAGTACAAAGACAAGTGTGTCTTGCCTACAGTCAAGCATGGTGGTGGGAGTGTCATGGTCTGGGGCTGCAAGAGTGCTGCCGGCACTGGGGAGCTACAGTTCATTGAGGGAACCATGAATGCCAACATGTACTGTGACATACTGAAGCAGAGCATGATCCCCTCCCTTCGGAGACTGGGCCGCAGGGCAGTATTCCAACATGATAACGACCCCAAACACACCTCCAAAATTACCACTAAAGAAGCTGAGGGTAAAGGTGATTGACTGGCCAAACATGTCTTGAGACCTAAACCCTATTGAGCATCTGTGGAGCATCCTCAAATGGAAGGTGGAGGAGCGCAAGGTCTCTAACATCCACCAGCTCCATGATGTTATCATGGAGGAGTGGAAGAGGACTCCAGTGGCAACCTGTGAAGCTCTGGTGAACTTCATGCCCAAGAGGGTTAGGGCAGTGCTGGAAATAATGGTGGCCACACAAAATATTGACACTTTGGCCCAGTTTGGACATTTTCACTTAGGGGTGTACTCACTTTTGTTGCCAGCGGTTTAGACATTAATGGCTGTGTTTTGAGTTATTTTGAGGGGACAGCAAATTTACACTGTTATACAAGCTGTACACTCACTACTTTACATTGTAGCAAAATGTCATTTTGTCAGTGTTGCCACATGAAAAGATATAATAAAATATTTACAAAAAATGTGAGGGGTGTACTCACTTTTGTGAGATACTGTACATGTAGCATTTATGTGTAGGAAGGTTCCACCACCATTGTAAATCTTGCTAAAAGTATTGGGATGCCTGCCTTTACACGCACATGAACTTTAACGGTATCCCAGTCTTATGCCCTGTACACACGGTCGGATTTTCCGACGGAAAATGTGTGATAGGACCTTGTTGTAGGAAAATCCGACCGTGTGTGGGCTCCATCACACATTTTCCATCGGAATTTCCGACACACAAAGTTTGAGAGCAGGCTATAAAATTTTCCGACAACAAAATCCGTTGTCGGAAATTCCGATCGTGTGTACACAAATCCGACACACAAAGTGCCAAGCATGCTCAGAATAAATTAAGAGACGAAAGCTATTGGCTACTGCCCCGTTTATAGTCCCGGCGTACGTGTTTTACATCACCACGTTCAGAACGATTGGATTTTCTGACAACTTCGTGTGACCGTGTGTATGCAAGACAAGTTTGAGACAACATCCGTCAGAAAAAATCCATGGATTTTGTTGTCGGAATGTCCGATCAATGTCCGACCGTGTGTACGGGGCATTAGTCTGTAGGGTTCAAATTTGATTTGACCCACCCTTTGCAACAAGAACAGCTTCAACTCCTCTGGGATGGCTGCCCACAAGGTTTAGGAGTGTGTCTATGGGAACGTTTGACCATTCTTCCAGAAGCGCATTTGTGAGGTCAGGCACAGATGTTGGATGAGAAGGCCTGTCTCGCAGTCTCCACTCTAATTCATCCCAAAGGTGTTCTATCAGGTTGAGGTCAGGACTCTATGCAGGCCAGTCAAGTTTCTCCCCCCCAAGCTCACTCATCCATGTTTTTATGGACCTTGCTTTGTGCACTGGTGCGCAACCATGTTAGAATAGAAAACGGCCATCCCCAAACTGCTTCCACAAAGTTGGCAGCATGAAACTGTGCAAAATGTCTTGGCATGCTGACGTCTTAAGAGTTACCTTCACTGGAATTAGGAGGCCAAGCCCAACCCCTGAAAGACAACCCCACACCATAATCCCACTCCACCAAATGATTTGGGCCAGTGCACAAAGCAAGGTCCATAAAGATATGGATGAGAGAGCTGTGGGTGGTAAGAGTAGTTGTACTATGCAATGTGCTGCCTGGTATTCATTGTGAAATTAAAGCTATATGCACTGTAAAGTTTAGAGCCATTTTGAATTGTAAACTCCTATGAGCAGGGCCCTTAAGCCTCGTACACACTATCAGATTTTGGGATGACCGAACGTCCGTTTTTTGTGGCATGCTAGTCTCATGTCGAAAGTGAAGAGGTTACTCACAATATGAAAATTTTTGTATGACAGAATACAACGTCAGAAGTAATGTAATGCGTTCAATAGTTTTGTATGTATTCTTTCGTTTCTGAGCATGCGTAGTCTTGCTCTTACAATTTTTTTTCGTATGAAAACTGTACTATGAAACTAAAATCAGACGTTGAGTTCACATCCGACAAAAATTTAAAAGTCTGTACATTCAGCTTTTGTCTGATGAAAAAGTGAAATTGGCTGTCGAAAGCACTATACTAACGATCCAAAATCGTCAGATAGCTTGTCGTACAAATTTTTCTATCCGATTTTCCTATCCTGTGTACGGACCTTTAGAACCCAATTGTAAAAGGTTTTGCAAAATGTAGCACCATATATACTGTTAAATATTTTAATGCCAGTAAATTAATGTACATAATTGTGTTGCTGCTGACAAAATAAATGTAAATTATTGAGCTATTTGTTATTTTTTATAATCCTATCTTTTGAATTTTGTGTTTGGGGAAGTGGAATAACTTACTAATACCCCTAGAAATGATGATACGATATAATCGTACCGAAAAAAAAACCCAACCTCTTCAGCACAACGGTGCCAAATAAAGTGCAAAAACAATCCAACCATCCCACTGGTCATATATACAAAATGCAAATGAGGATTTCTGCACTTAAATTTTATTCTGAGTCAAAAATAGACAAAGGTTACATGTTATGTTCCAAATAGCTAGCTTTCGGGCAAAGCACAGAATGCCCTAGAACATCATCTATTTGGAACATAACATGTAACCTTTGTCTATTTTTGACTCAGAATAAATTTGAAGTGCAGCAATCCTTGTTTGAATTGTATATATATATATATATATATATATATATATATATATATATATATATATATACACACACACACAGTATCTTACAAAAGTGAGTACACCCCACACATTTTTGTAAATATTTCATTATGTCTTTTCATGTGACAACACGGAAGAAATGACACTTTGCTACAATGTAAAGTAGTGAGTGTACAGCTTGTATAACAGTGTACATTTGCTTCCCCCTCTAAATAACACAACACATAACCATTAATGTCTAAATCGCTGGCAACAAAAGTGAGTACACCCCTAAGTAAAAATGTCCAAATTGGGCCCAATTAGCCATTTTCCCTCCCTGGTGTCATGTGACTCGTTAGTGTTACAAGGACTCAGGTGTGAATGGGGAGCAGGTGTGTTAAATTTGGTGTTATCCCTCTCACTCTCTCATACTGGTCAACGGAAGTTCAACATGGCACCTCATTGCAAAGAACTCTCTGGGAATCTGAAAAAAAGAATTATTGCTCTACATAAAGATGGCCTAGGCTATAAGAAGATTGCTAAGACCCTGAAACTGAGCTGCTGCACGGTGGACAAAACTATACAGCGGTTTAACCACTCAGAACAGGCCTCGCCATGGTTGACCAAAGAAGTTGAGTGCATGTGCTCAGCCTCATATCCAGAGGTTGTCTTTGGGAAATAGACATATGATTGCTGCCAGCATTGCTGCAGAAGTTGAAGGGGTGGGGGGTCAGCCTGTCAGTGCTCAGACCATACGCCACACACTGCATCATTTTGGTCTGCATGAATGTCATCCTAGAGCAGTGGTTCTCAACTCCAGTCCTCAGGACCCACCAACAGAACAGATTTTAAGTATTACCTTGGGGAGATGTAGACTAGAATACTGCAATCACTGAGCAGCAAATGATGTCACCTGTGATGTATTTCAGTTATCTTGCAAACCTGGCCTGTTGGTGGGCCCTGAGGACCGGAGTTGAGAACCACTGTCCTAGAGGGAAGCCTCTTCTAAAGATGATGCAAAAGAAAGCCCGCAAACAGTTTTCTGAAGACAAGCAGACTAAGGACATGGATTTCTGGAACCATGTTCTGTACTCTAAAGAGACCAAGATAAACCTATTTGGTTCAAATGGTGTCAAGCGTGTGTGGAGGCAACCAGGTAAGGAGTACAAAGACAAGTGTGTCTTGCCTACAGTCAAGCATGGTGCTGGGAGTGTCATGGTCTGGGGCTGCATGAGTGCTGCCGGCACTGGGGAGCTACAGTTCACTGAGGGAACCATGAATGCCAACATATACTGTGACATACTGAAGCAGAGCATGATCCCTCCCTTCAGAGACTGGGCCACAGGGCAGTATTCCAACATGATTACGACCCCAAACATACCTCCAAGATGACCACTGCCTTGCTAAAGAAGCTGAGGGTAAAGGTGATGGACTGGCCAAGCATGTCTCGAGACCTAAACCCTATTGAGCATCTGTGGGGCATCCTCAAAAGGAAGGTGGAGGAGCGCAAGGTCTCTACCATCCACCAGCTCCGTGATGTCGTCATGGAGAGGTGGAAGAGGACTCCAGTGGCAACCTGTGAAGCTCTGGTGAGCTCCATGCCCAAGAGTGATCAGGCAGTGCTGGAAAATAATGGTGGCCACACAAAATACTAACAGTTTGGGCCCCATTCGGACATTTTCACTTAGGGTGTACTCACTTTTGTTGCCAGCAGTTTAGACATTAATGGCTGTGTGTTGAGTTATTTTGAGGGGACAGCAAATTTACACTGTTATACAAGCTGTACACTCAATACTTTACACTGTAGCAGAGTGTAATTTCTTCAGTGTTGTCACATGAAAAGATATAATGAAATATTTACAAAAATGTAAGGGGTGTACTGTGCGTCTGTGTGTCTCTTCCTATGCTAATTGTATTCAAAGGGCAAACTGTAACTGTAACAAGAACAGTGTTAATTGTTTAAATTGGCAATTGCTTACTGTTGTGAGCAACACTATAGTGGCCTCTAAATGCTGGGAGCCGGAAGCGGGCATTCTGATCACGTGAGCTTTGTGATTTGCAGTCAAGAGCTTTCTGGTACCTGTTCATTACTGTTCTGGGAGTGTGCAGGGAGCATTCTCTCAGCACAGTAAAGTGCTTACCTAAAGCCCACCTGCTAAGAGGCCACATACTGTATATGCGCCAGGTCGGAAGGAAGTGGTGAAGCTCAAAAATGTTTGATCCTCTAATCAGTAGTGTTGGGTGAGCGTTTAGAGCTCAGCAAAAGTTTGGCCTGAACATTGCCTGTTCAACGAACATGCACTGCGTGCTTCATAGTGCATTCTAGGGCCCTAATTGGATGAAGCTTTGCACCTGACCGCTGGTCAGGTGCAAGGCTTTGACAATTAGGGCACAGAGCACTGTCAGAGCCCTGAATGGACAAAGTGATGATGACTTTCACCAAATCATGGCTCAGTGCTCATAGTCCCACCCCACACTATAAAAGGTTCCTTCCCAAAGGAAGCTTTTGCAGTTTTGGTGGAGTATAGATGGAAAGAGCAGGGCCCAGTTTGCTACTAGCGAGTCAGTGTGTTCACTTAGAGTGAGTGTAGAGTGTTAGTGTAGTGTTAATATAGTGTGACAGTAGAGTATACCTCCCAACTATCCCTGATTTCGAGGGACGTCAGTGTAGTGTGTTAGTGTTGTGCAGTGTTTAACACAGCATTACATAACATTTAGTGCTGTATACATTTCTGTATACCCTTTTTTTTTTTTGTCTTTTTTCTCCCCCCCGCCTGCCCCCTTTTTTCTAAATTGTCAGCTGCGGTTTTTCGGACTGTGATGCTGGTGTTCCTCCCTTTTTTTCTTAATAGTTTTTACATTTCTGTCAGCATCAGTTCTCAGTTTAAAGTGCACCAAACACCACTTTTCATTCCATAAAGTGCATTCAATCACACATTTCCCAGTTTCTATTACATTTGGGTAAAAAGCCCCCCCCCCATCATGTCTGGGAGGCCAACAAGGAGAGGCAGACATTCCCTTTTCACTATGAGGGGACCAGCACAGCAGCGTCTGTGTGCACAGGCTAAGATGGACGTGGTTCATCGTCAGGCAAGGTACATTTGTCTCTGTTTAGTGTTGTTGCCCATGCTATCCAGCTACAGCATGCAGAGGAGGTGGTGGACTGGCTTATTAAACCATCCTCATCCTCCTTATCCTCTATGACCAAAGCTGACACTAGTACACAGTCCACTGCAGCTGCCAGAGTGGCTTATTCTGCCTCCTTGTTCACAGCTACTCCTGCCATAGCCCCAGCATCATGCATTGAAGGGTCAGCTGAAGTATTTGAACACAGTGTCTGCCACTTGCTTCTTGAGGATGCACAGACATTACTTGATTCTGATGTTAGTTCTGAGGTGGAGAAAGAGATTGACATGAGCCTACAGAGAGGGGAGAAAACTGATAAATAACAAACTGGCAGTCATGTTCCCCCAGCTGCAGCGTATTGCCAAGTTGGCTCCAGTGATGATGAGCATAGAGGAGATGATGATGATGAATTCACTCACCCGACCTGGGTGTCAGATAAAGCAGAGGAGGAAAGTGAGCGGGAGAAACAACCACAATGGGTCAGGATTAGGGATGGGCAAACGGTTCGACCGTTTGTTCGGCCCCCCGAACCAATCACAATGCATTGTGGCGTTGAACAGTGCACTGCAAGTCCTAATTGGCTGAAGCAGTGAAAGCTTCAGCCAATCAGGGCACAGAGCACAGTCAGAATCATGATTGGACACTGTCATCATGACTTTATCCAATCATGGCTCATTCCCGCCCCACAGTATAAAAGTATTCTTTCAATGGCAGCCATTTTCAGTGTGATTTTGTTGTGGAGAGAGATAAAACAGGGCTCTGTTCAGTGCTATTAGTTAGTGTGCTATACTGTGCTATTTTTCTTCAATTGTTAGTGTAGAATATTAGTTTCGTGTCAGTCTAGGGATAGTGTGAGTGTAGTGAGGAGGACCATCATTCAGCTTTTCATAGTGTGCAGCTAGAGTAGGGACAGCTCAGATAGTTTCAGTGCAGTGTAGTGAGACCGTGTCAGTAATCTTGACATTAGTATATAGCTAGAGTAGGGACAGTTCAGATAGCTTCAGTGTAGTGACGGTTGAACACCATCTATTTGATTGTGATACTGCCAGTTTAACGCCATACAGTTTTGCATGTGTTACTGCCAGTTTAATGCCATATAGTTTTGCACGTTACTGCCAGTTTAACGCCATATAGTTTTGCATGCGTTACTGCCTGTTTAACGCCATATAGTTTTGCGTGCGTTACTGCAAGTTTAACGCCATATCGTTTTGTGTGTGTTACTGCCAGTTTAACGCCATATCGTTTTGCATGCATTACTGCCAGTTTAACGCCATATCATTTTGCGTGCATTACTGCCTGTTTAACGCCATATAGTTTTGCGTGCGTTACTGCCAGTTTAACGCCATATAGTTCTGTGTGCGTTACTACAAGTTTAACGCCATATAGTTTTGTGCGCTGCTGTCAGTTTAACGCCACATCGTTTTGTGTGCATTACTGCCTGTTTAATGCCATATAGTTGTGTGTGCGTTACTGCAAGTTTAACGCCATATAGTTTTGTGCATTACTGCCAGTTTAACGCCATTTACTTCTGTGTGCTTTACTGCCAGTTTAACATCATATAGTCCTGTGCATCACTGTACATTTGGCGCATTATATTGCAGTATATTATATTGTATCCGTGGAGTGTTTCTGTGTAGTGTGAGTATTCAAATTAAAGGGCACCAAACACCTCTTTACATTGATTAAAGTGCATCTACGTACAGATTTCAACTTCTCCTTTACATTTTCTTATACATTTTTACATTTTCTCTGGGAGAACAACAAGGAGAGGCAGACGTTCCCTTGGCACTGTAAGGGGGCCAGCAAGAAATGTGTCCACAGGCAAAGGTGGACGTGATGGTCGGTCCTCAGGCAGGACATCATTTCCTCTGTTTAGTGAGTTTGCCCGTGCTATCCAGCCACAGCATGCAGAGGAGGTGGTGGACTGGCTTACTAAACCTTCCTCATCCTCCTCATCCTCTGTCAGACAAGCAGAGACAAGTGTGCAGTCCCCTGCAGTTGCCAGAGTGGATAAACCTGCCTCCTTGTCCACATCTATTCCTGCCATAGCCCTAACATTAGCCATTGAGGAGTCAGCTGAATTATTTGACCACAGCGTCAGCCACTTGCTCCTTGATGATGCCCAGCCATTACTGGATTCAGATGCTGATTCTGAGGTTGAGGATGACAGGAACATGAGCCTAGAGAGAGGGAGGAACACTGGTAGACAAATTGGCATTCATGTTCCCCAAGCCGCAGCGTATTGCCAAGTTGTCTCCAGTGGTAATGTTGAAGATGGAGGAGATGGAGATGATGATGAGGTCACTGATGCAACTTGGGTGCCAGATAGAGCAGAGAAGGAAACTGAAGGTGAGGCGGCACAACCCCAAGGAGGTCTGCATCAAGAAAGAGTAGAGAGCAGCCACCCTATTCCATCACATTCTGCAGCTGTTATCTCCCGGCCCACTTCCCACAGCTCAGCTGTCTGGGCCTTTTTCAGCACATCTGCAGCAGATCACACTGTTGCTATCTGCAAACTGTGTCTCAGGCACATCAAACGTGGCAAAAACACCAACCATTTGGGTACCACATGCCTAACAAGGCATTTAACGTCCAACCAATCAGCCCGTTGGCAAGAGCAGCTAAAAGCTACACAAAAGGGGCACAAATCTGTCCCTCCTCCTCCTTAACCACTTCAGTCTGTCCCTGCGATACTGAGTCATTACCTTTCAGCAGCCTCCACTGACAGGGATGATGGTATAGCACAGGGTGTCCAAGGTCCTAGCAGCTCATCTACCAGAAGCACACCACCAGCTGTAGACTGTAGCTGGCAAATTTCTCTGCCCCATCTTCTGCAGCGGAAAAAAAAATACAGTCCCTGCCACCCACATGCCCAGTGCTTGAATGCAAGCTTGTCAAAGCTGTTGGCTCTCCAACTTCTGCCATTCAGCCTGGTGGATTCTGCCCCCTTCCGTGAATTGCTTTACCACAATGGCAGGTTCCCAGTCGATACTACTTTTCACGTAAGGCCGTTCCACCTCTCTACCATCACGTGGAAGAGAATGTTCTGGCATTGTTGGGCAAGGCAGTCAGCAGTAAAATCCACCTTACTGCTGACACGTGGTCCAGCAAGCATGGACAGGGACGATATATTTCGTTCACAGCACACTGGGTAACGCTGTTTGCAACTCGAAAGGATGCAGGACAGGGCTCAGTGCTGCAGCTTGTTGTGCCCCCATGTCTCCATACAGCTAGTGGTGATGATGCCAGACCTGTGAGCTCTACCCCCTCCTCCTCCTCCTCCCCTTCCTCCGCCACCTCCATGCCCTCCTCTGCAGAATTGTCCTATGAACATCAGGTACCCCCTAAGTGTTCAAAGGGCTTTTCTCAGAGTCAGGCTAAAAGGTGCCATGCAGTGCTTCAGCTGGTGTGTTTAGGGGACAGGAACCACACCGGAGCAGAGATTATTTCAGCTCTGCAAGGACAGGCCCAGAGGTGGTTCAAACCACTCCAGCTGGAACCAGGAATGGTGGTGTCCGATAATGGCTCAAATCTCCTTTCCGCCCTTAGACAGGGAAAGTTGACACATGTGCCATGCCTGACACATGTCCTCAATTTGGTGGTGCAGCATTTCCTAAGTACGTACCCAGGATTGCAAGATGTACTAAATCAGGCCAGAAGCATCTGTAGCCATTTCAGGTGGTCATACGCAGCCAGTGCTCGGTTGGCTGAAATTCAGCGGGAATTCCACCTGCCCGTAAATCGCCTGATTTGTGACATGCCCACCAGGTGGAACTCAACTTTGGGAATGCTGCAGCGGCTATACATGCAGCAGTGGGCCGTCAATGAGTACTTGTGTCAGTACGGCACAACGACAGGCTCAGGCCGCCTCTGCTTTTTTTCCCCACGCCAATGGCTGATCATTAAGGATACATTCACTGCATTGCCACCATTTGAGGAGGCCACAAGGATGGTGAGCAGTGACAGTGCATGCATCAGTGACACAATCCCTGTTGTGTTCCTGCTAGAGCAGACTCTGCGTGGCATGATGGACAGGGCACCGGAGGCAGATCAGCAGGAGGAAGAGGAGGACTTCCTTTCCTCTCAAGGCCCACTTTATGCAGACACCATCATTCCTATGTCACAGAACACACAGTAGGAGAGAGGGGAGGAGGATGAGGAGGAGGATTCTGGCACTTTCATAGGCTTTAAAGAAGAGGAAGACATGCTTCAATCTGTAAGCGATGGCTTTCCAACCCCAGGACCCTTGGGAGTAGTACGTGGCTGGGAGGAGAAAGTTATGCTGTCATTCTGAGTGACCCCGAGGAGTCTGCTTCTCAAGCCTCTGCAAATTTGAGGCGCAAGGGCAACCTCATGCTTCAAAGCCTGCAAAAGGACCCAAGAATACGTGGCATAAAGGAGAAGGATGATTACTGGTTGGGAACCCTCCTTAAACACCGTTATAAGGGGAAGGTCTCTGAACTCATCCCGTCCCCACAGAGAGTGCAGAGGATAAAATCTCTTGAGGAAACATTACAGAGGGTTTTATTGAACATTTTTCCTGACTCTAGTAGGTTACAGTGTGGTGGAAAACGTTGTTTTGAGTCTTCCATTGGTCATGAAAGGAGCGTTGGAGAAGGCATCTGCCTAAGTGAGGAATTTCAGAATTTTTTTAGTCCTCGCCGCCCAGGGCTGTCAGCTTCCACATCCCATTGGCAGCGTCTGCATCACATGGTGGACCATTACCTTGGGGCCAAAACAGAGATGGAGAGCTTTCCAGCTGACGATCCACTGGCTTACTGGGTCATGAGAATAGACCGCTGGCCAGAACTTGCCCAGTATGCTATTGAGTTGTTGGGCTGCCCTGCATCCAGTGTGCTTTTAGAACGGGCATTCGGTGCTGCAGGAGGTTTCGTTACTGATCATAGAATACATCTGTCCACAGACTCTGTGGACCGTTTGACTTTATAAAAAAATGAATCAGTCCTGGATTACCAGCTGTGAAGCCACTGATGCCGATGTCACTGATTAAGTCTTTTTGGGATGTGGAATCTCTGCAGGACTTCAAGGCTGCCTAGCTTTGAGGGTGTTCAATCATTTCATCTGGAAGAATGTTTTTGGTATAGGTTTCATGGGCGCAATTAACACCCAAATACCAAATTTTCTGCACCTGTCTGACAGGTGCATATCATTGCAATTTTTTACAGCAAGGCAAATTCTTGCTTTCATCAAGAGTACCTCTATAGGTTTACGGTGGGAAGGCACCACCGACACCCAAAGACCAATTTTTCTGCACCTGTTTGACAGGTGCATATCATTGCAGTTTTTTACAGCAAGGCAAATTCTTGCTTTCATCAAGAGTACTTCTATTGGGTTACGGTGGGAAGACACTACCGACACCCAAAAACCAATTTTTCTGCACCTGTTTGACAGGTGCATATCATTGCAATTTTTTACAGCAAGGCAAATTCTTGCTTACATCAAGAGTACCTCTATAGGGTTACAGTGGGAAGGCACCACCGACACTCAAAGACCAATTTTTCTGCACCTGTTTGACAGGTGCATATCATTGCAATTTTTTACAGCAAGGCAAATTCTTGCTTTCATCAAGAGTACCTCTATAGGGTTATGGTTGGAAGGCGGCACCGACACCCAAAGACCAATTTTTCTGCACCTGTTTGACAGGTGCATATCATTGCAATTTTTTACAGCAAGGCAAAGAGTACCTCTATAGGGTTACAGTGGGAAGGCACCACCGACACCCAAAGACCAATTTTTCTGCACCTGTTTGACAGGTGCATATCATTGCAATTTTTTACAGCAAGGCAAATTCTTGCTTTCATCAAGATTATCTCTATAGGGTTACGGTGGGAAAGCGCCACCGACACCCAAAGACCGATTTTAATGCACCCGTTTCTTCTATCCAAAGTCAAAGTGACACCAGAATGTATCCAAAAAATCTCTAATCTTGTTACCAGTGCACTACATTGTGGCCTCATCATACACACTCTCTCCCCAGCTGTTGCGGAGCAAAATAAAGGCAGCTTGCAGGAAAAATGTCATTTTTTTGGCTTTATAAATTCAATTATTGCTGCAGCAGATTCTAGACATGGTACAGATCTGCCACTTTACAGTTAGACTAAGGGGACCACCCTGGCACTATATAGGAAGACATTTTTCATTTTTAGGCTTTCACTTTAAAAATTAAAAAATCACTGCTCATTTAAAAATGACGTTTTTCACAAACTTTTTTTTTTTTTATTGATCCATGTCCCCCAGGGCAGGACCCAGACCCTTATAACCATTGTATGCCTAATTACTTGCATTTAAACCTTCAAAATGGGCACTTTTGATATTTGACGTTCGGGTCCCATTGACTTTAATGGGGTTCATTGTTCATGTCCAAACTTTCGCTGTGTTCAGAAGTTCTAGTTTGAACCAAACAGGGGTCCATTCGGCCCATCCCTAGTCAGGATGTCCTCCAGAGACAGCCATCATGGAAGAGCAGAGAGCAGCCACCCTATTCCATCAGATCAGCTGTTATCTCCCAACCACTTCCCACAGCTCAGCTGCATGGGCCTTTTTTAGCACATGTGAAGCCGATCACACTGTTGCAACTTGCAATCTCTGTCACAAGCAGATCAAGCGTTGCAAAAATACCAGCCATTTGGGTACCACATGCTTGACAAGGCTTTTAACCTCCCGCCCCTCAGCCCATTGGCAAGAGCACCTGAAAGCCGCACACAAGGGACACAATTCTTCTCCTCCTCGCTTCCCACCTTTCATGTCTACCCCCACTATATCTGATTACCTCTCAGCAGCCTCCACTGACAGGGATGATGGTATAGCAAAGGGTGTCACAGGTCCTTGTAACATATCTGCCAGAAGCACACCACCAGCTGTAGAGTATAGCAGGCAAATTTCTCTGCCCCAGCTGCTGTATCAAAAAGAAAATAATACAATCCCTGCCACCCACATGCTTAGCGTCTAAATTCCATCTTGTTCAAATACCTGGCTTTATAACTCCTACCTTTCTGTCTGGTGGATTCTGCCTCTTTCCGTGAATTTGCAGAATGTGCTGTCCCACAATGATAGGTTCCCAGTTGCTATTTCTTTGCACATAAGGCCATTCCAGCTCTGTACAATGACGTGGAAGGCAACATTACTGCTGACACGTGGTCCAGAAAGCATGGTCAGGGACAATATATATTGTTTATAGCACACTGGGTACATCTGCTTGCAACTAGGAATGATGCAGGACAGGGCTCAGTGCTGAGCTTGTTTTGCTGTCATGTCACCATACAGCTGATGGTGATGATGTGAGATCTGTCAGCTCCACCCCCTCCTACTCCATGCCCTACTCTGCTGAATTGTCCTATGAACCACCAGTACTCTCTAAGCAATCAAGGGGACTTTCAACAAGTCAGGATGAAAGATGCCATACAGTGCTTCTGCTGCGTTGTCTAGGGGACAGGAGCCACACCAGAGCAGAGATTCTTTCAACTCTGCAGGGGCAGGCCCAGAGGTGGTTAACACCATGGAAGCTTGAGCCAGAAATGGTGGTATGCGATAATGGCACTAACCTTCTGGCTGTCCTTCGTCAGGGGAGGTTGACACATGTACCATGCCTGGCACATGTCCTCAATTTTGTGTTGCAGTGTTTCTTAAACAGGTACCCAGGTTTACAAGATCTTCTAAGGCAGGCCAGAAGAGTCTGTAGCCATTTCAGGCGGTCATACACTGCCAGTGTTTGGTTGGCTGAAATTCAGTGGGAATTCCACCTGCCCGTAAACCGTCTGATTTGGGACATGCCCAACAGGTGGAACTCAACTTTGGCAATACTGCAGCAGCTCCACATGCAGCAGAGAGCTGTCAATGAGTATCTGTATGAGTATGGCACAAGGATAGACTCAGGGCAGCTCAGCTTTTTTTTTTCCCCACGCCAATGGCTGCTGATAAAGGATGCATGCACTCTACTGTCACCATTTGAGGAGGCAACAAAGATGGTGAGCCTTTGACAATTCATGCATCAGTGACACAATCCCTCTTGTGTTCCTGCTTGAGCATACTCTGTGTGCCATTATGGACTGGGCACTCGAAGCAGAACAGCGGGAGGAAGAGGACTTTCTTTCCTCTCAAGGCCTACTTTATGCAGACACCATTCTTACAACCCCACAGAACACACGAGGAGAGAAAGAAGGAGGATTCTGGCAGTTTTGGAGGCATAGAAGCAGAGGAAGACACACGCCAAACCTTAAGGGATGGTTTTCAGTCCCCAGAAACCTTTGGAGTAGTACATGGCTGGGAGGAGGTAGTTCCAGATACTCTAATCCTCAGTGACCCTGAGGACTCTGCTTCTCATGCCTCCGCAAACTTGTGGTGTATGGGCTCCCTTTTTCTTCAAAGCCTGCAAAAGGACCCAAGAATTTGTGGCATCAAGGAGAAAGATCATTATTGGTTGGCAACCCTTCTTGACCACTGTTACAATGGGAAAGTCTGGGAACTCATCCTGCCCTCACAGAGGGAGCACAGGATGAAATATCTTAGGAGATAAAGAGGAGTTCATGAACCACCTTTTCAGACTCTGGTAGGATACAGTCTCGTGGAAAAGCTAATTTTGAGGCTTCTGTTGGTCAAAGGAGGAGCAGTGGGAAGGGGGCTGCCTCAGTGATGCATTTCAACTTTTTTTAGTCCTTGATGTCCAGGGCTGTCGGCTTCAAGATCCCATCGACAGCGTCTGTATCATATGATGGAAGATTATCTAGGGGCGAAAACAGACATGGAGAGCTTTCCAGTAGGCGATCCACTGGGTTTCTGGGTCATTAGAATAGACCACTGGCCAGAACTTACCCAGTATACAATTAAGCTGCTGGGCTGCCTGCATTCAGTGGTCTTTCCGAATGGACATTCAGTGCTGCCGGAGGTTTTGTGACAGATAAAAGAGTGTGTCTGTCCACAGATTCTGTAGACCGACTGACATTTGTCAAAATAGTTAGTCCTGGATTAGCAGCAGCTATCAAGCCCCTGATGCTGATGTCGCTAATTAAGTGTTATTGGGATCTCAAATCTCTGCAAGACTGTCTATGCTGCCTAGCTTTGTGGGTGTTGATTTTATCTTGAAGTTAACTTTTGGTATATGTTTTATGGGCACATTTAACACCCAAGTACTAATTTTTGACAGGTGCATCAAACTTTTTACTTATTTTTTACAGCAAGGACAATTCTTGCTTTTATCAAGAGTTCCTCTAGAAGGTTATGAGGTGAAGGCACCACCAACACCCAAAGACCAATTTTTCCACAACTGTGTGACAGGGGCATCAAATTTAAATTTTTTACAGCAAGGTTAATTCTTGCTTTCATCAGTTGTACCTCTAGAAGTTTACGTGGTGAAGGCACCACCAACACCCAAAGACTAATTTTTCCACAACTGTGTGACAGGGGCATCAAATTTAATTTTTTTACAGCAAGGTCAATTCTTGCTTTAATCAAGAGTACCTCTATAGGGTTACAATGTGAAGGCACCACCAACACCCAAAGCCTAATTTTTTCACTTACCTGTTACTGTTATTTCCATCCAAAGTCTGCCAAAGAGATACCAGAATTTATCCAAGTGAATCTCTAATCTTGTTCTGAGTGCACTAAATTGTGGCCTCATCATACAGACTGGCCCCCCCAAGTCGTTGTTTACAAAATAAAGAAAGCTTGCAGGAAAATCAATTTAAATGTCATTTTTTCTTCTTTATAAGTGTCAGTTTTGCTGCAGCATGTTCTATACATGGTACAGATGCGCCACTTTAGCAGACTAAGGGCACCCCCCCAGGCACTATATTTAAAGGAATTTTTCATTTTTATTGTTTCACTTTAAGCTTTTTTCTTCCTCCAAACACAGTGAGTAGAGTTAATGGCAAAGAGCTAAATTTTGGTCTCATCTGACCTTAGCACTTTCTCCCAATCTTTCTCTGAATAATTTAGATGTTCATTGGCATGACTGTACATGTGCCTTCTTGAGGAGGGGGACTTGCCATGTTTGGAGGAAGAAAAATGCCAATTATGACCCTAAGAATACCATCCCTACAGTCAAGCACAGAGGTGGAAATATTATGCTTTGGGGCTGTTTTACTGCTAAAGGTACAGGCTGACTTTGCCTCATTGAGGGGCCAATGGATGAAGCCATGTATTGTAAAATCTTGGATGAGAACCTTCCTCCCTCAGCCAGAACACTGAATATGGGTCATGGATGGGTATTTCAGCATGACAATGACTCAAAACATACCAACATGGCAAGAAAGGAGTGGCTCAAGAAGAAGCACATGAAGGTCATGGAGTGGCCTAGCCAGTCTCCAGACCTTAATCCTATTGAAAATTTATGGAGTGAGCTGAAACTTTGAGTTGCCAAGCGACAGCCAAGAAACCTAAAGGATTTAGAGAAGATCTGAGAAAAAGAGTGGACCAAAATCCCTCCTGAGATGTGTGCAAACCTGGTCACTGTCGACAAGAAACATCTTACCTCAGTACTTGGTGGTTAAACCATTGTTGGCCAGCACAAAGTCATGTTTTGCTTGTCGATCAAATACTTATTTTACTCACTGAACTGCAACTCAATTTATAACATTTGCATCATGTGTTTTTTCTGTATTTTTGGTTGATATTCTGTCTCTATCATTTAAAATACACCTATGATTAACCACTTCAGCCCCGGAAGGATTTACCCCCTTCCTGACCAGAGCACTTTTTACAATTCGGCACTGCGTCGCTTTAACTGCTAATTGCGCGGTCATGCAATGCTGTACCCAAACGAAATTTGCGTCCTTTTCTTCCCACAAATAGAGCTTTCTTTTGATAGTATTTGATCACCTCTGCCGTTTTTATTTTTTGCGCTATACACGGAAAAAGACCGAAAATTTTGAAAAAAAATGATATTTTCTACTTTTTGTTCTAAAAAAAATCCAATAAACTCAATTTTAGTCATACATTTAGGCCAAAATGTATTCGGCCACATGTCTTTGGTAAAAAAAATGTCAATAAGTGTATATTTATTGGTTTGCGCAAAAGTTATAGCGTCTACAAACTAGGGTACATTTTCTGGAATTTACACAGCCTTTAATTTATGACTGCCTATGTCGTTTCTTGAGGTGCTAAAATGGCAGGGCAGTACAAAACCCCCACAAATGACCCCATTTTGGAAAGTAGACACCCCAAGGAATTTGCTGAGAGGCATGTTGAGCCCATTGAATATTCATTTTTTTTGTCCCAAGTGATTGAACAATGACAAAAAAAAAAAAAAAAAAAAAAAATTACAAAAAGTTGTCACTAAATGATATATTGCTCACACAGGCCATGGGCATATGTGGAATTGCACCCCAAAATACATTTAGCTGCTTCTCCTGAGTATGGGGATACCACATGTGTGGGACTTTTTGGGAGCCTAGCCGCGTACGGGGCCCCGAAAACCAATCACTGCCTTCAGGATTTCTAAGGGCGTACATTTTTGATTTTACTCCTCACTACCTATCACAGTTTTGAAGGCCATAAAATGCCCAGATGACATAAAACCCCCCCAAATGACCCCATTTTGGAAAGTAGACACCCCAAGCTATTTGCTTTGAGGCATGTTGAGTCCATGGAATATTTTATATTTTGACACAAGTTGCGGGAAAGTGACAAATTTTTTTTTTTTTTTTTGCACAAAGTTGTCACTAAATGATATATTGCTCACACAGGCCATGGGCATATGTGGAATTGCACCCCAAAATACATTTAGCTGCTTCTCCTGAGTACGGGGATACCACATGTGTGGGACTTTTTGGGAGCCTAGCCGCGTACGGGGCCCCGAAAACCAATCACTGCCTTCAGGATTTCTAAGGGCGTACATTTTTAATTTTACTCCTCACTGCCTATCACAGTTTCGGAGGCCATGGAATGCCCAGGTGGCACAAACCCCCCCCAAATGACCCCATTTTGGAAAGTAGACACCCCAAGCTATTTGCTGAGAGGCATGGTGAGTATTTTGCAGCTCTCATTTGTTTTTGAAAATAAAGAAAGACGAGAAAAAACATTTTTTTTTTTTCTTTTTTCAATTTTCAAAACTTTGTGACAAAAAGTGAGGTCTGCAAAATACTCACTATACCTCTCATCAAATAGCTTGGGGTGTCTACTTTCCAAAATGGGGTCATTTGGGGTTTTTTTTTGCCACCTGGGCATTCCATGGCCTCCGAAACTGTGATAGGCAGTGAAGAGTGAAATCAAAAATTTACGGCCTTAGAAAGCCTGAAGGCAGTGATTGGTTTTCGGGGTCCCGTACGCGGCTAGGCTCCCAAAAAGTCTCACACATGTGGTATCCCCGTACTCAGGAGAAGCAGCAGAATGTATTTTGGGGTGTAATTTCACATATTCCCATGGCATGTTTGAGCAATATATCATTTAGTGACAACTTTGCGCAAAAAAAAATTAAAAAAATAAAAAATTGTCTCTTTCCCGCAACTTGTGTCACAATATAAATTATTCCATGGACTCAACATGACTCTCAGCAAATAGCTTGGGGTGTCTACTTTCCAAAATGGGGTCATTTGGGGGGGTTTTGAACTGTCCTGGCATTTTATGCACAACATCTAGAAGCTTATGTCACACATCACCCACACTTCTAACCACTTGAAGACAAAGCCCTTTCTGACACTTATTGTTTACATAAAAAAATAATTTTTTTTTGCAAGAAAATTACTTTGAACCCCCAAACATTATATATTTTTTTTAAAGCAAATGCCCTACAGATTAAAATGGTGGGTGTTTCATTTTTTTTTTTCACACAGTATTTGCGCAGCGATTTTTCAAACGCATTTTTTGGGGAAAAAACACACTTTTTTACATTTTAATGCACTAAAACACACTATATTGCCCAAATGTTTGATGGAATAAAAAAGATGATCTTAGGCCGAGTACATGGATACCAAACATGACATGCTTTAAAATTGCGCACAAACGTGCAGTGGCGACAAACTAAATACATTTTTAAAAGCCTTTAAAAGCCTTTACAGGTTACCACTTTAGATTTACAGAGGAGGTCTACTGCTAAAAATACTGCCCTCGATCTGACCTTCGCGGCGATACCTCACATGCATGGTGCAATTGCTGTTTACATTTGACGCCAGACCGACGCTTGCGTTCGCCTTAGCGCGAGAGCAGGGGGGACAGGGGTGCTTTTTTTTTTTTTTTCCTTTATTATTATTATTTTTTTATCTTATTTTTAAACTGTTCCTTTCATTTTTTTTTTTTTAATCATTTTTATTGTTATCTCAGGGAATGTAAATATCCCCTATCATAGCAATAGGTAGTGACAGGTACTCTTTTTTGCAAAAATTGGGGTCTATTAGACCCTAGATTTCTCCTCTGCCCTCAAAGCATCTGACCACACCAAGATCGGTGTGATAAAATGCTTTCCCAATTTCCCAATGGCGCTGTTTACATCCGGCGAAATCTAAGTCATAAAATGCTCGTAGCTTCCGGTTTCTTAGGCCATAGAGATGTTTGGAGCCACTCTGGTCTCTGATCAGCTCTATGGTCAGCTGGCTGAATCACCGGCTGCATTTTCAGGTTCCCTGTTGAGACAGGAGAGCCAGAGAAAAACACGGAAGACGTTGGGGGGGGAGGGGCATTCCCTCCCACTGCTTGTAAAAGCAGTCTAGAGGCTAATTAGCCGCTAGGATTGCTTTTACATGAAAGCCGACCGCTGGCTGAAAAGAATGATACCAAGATGATACCTAAACCTGCAGGCATCATTCTGGTATAACCACTCAAAGTCGTGAATGGCGTACCTGAAGACAAAAAAATGGTTAACAATAAAGCACAGTAAACGGTAAGGTATAAAAAATTGCATACCTGAAAAGCAAACATGATAAAACATAACAACAATAAAACATTGCAGAATAGAATACAGTAAAAAAGAACAGAACAATAGAGAGAGAGAAAGAACAATAAAACGACAACTATTTTTTTTTTTATTTTATATTTTTGTATGTGTTTTTTTTTTTTTTTTTTTTTTACACTTTTTTTTGTAACTAACTTTTATAACTGTAACCGGTTCCAGGTTCGGGTCTCTCAAAATGCGATGGCATCTTGGGAGACCCTGTGAAAGTGTGCCTAGTCTGTGCAATGCTGTACCCTACGCTAATACTCAACTAGTGAATGGTAGTGTTCAAAACATTCACCAATGCAAAGACCAGGATTGTCAGGACAGGAGGGACAATAATAGCGGGTGTCACGCCTATATCTGCGCTTGCTGCAGACACGACATCTTTTTTGGGGGGGTTCGTTGGGTAGGGGTACTCGGGAGGACATAAAGAAAATGCCTCTCATGCAGCCGACTGCATTTGGTTGGGGATGTGAATGGGGGAAGTACGGGCGCTGCAGAAGTGGTGGGTTCCCAATTAGGATTGGCGAATGCAGCAGGAAGGGCACTATGGACACGACGGGCCTGTGTTTGTCTTCTTGGTGGCAGCGGGACACTACTTGTGCTTGTCACCTCACCAGCTTGAACTGCACTTATGGGACTCGCCACGTCACCAAGTGTTACTGCAGTGCTGGTTTGACTACAACCGGGGTGTACTAGGCCGCTGGGGCTTGCCAGTTCACCAAAACGCTACCAAAAAAACTGTTAGCGATCGCAAGGATCAGGCCTGACTCTGCGAACGCTGCAGTTATGCGTTTAGTGTTTTGTAAGTGTCAGTGATCGATCGATACTGCACTTGGGTGGGCTGGGCTGGGCCGGGCGGAGGGGCAAAACGCAGGTGCTAGCAGGTATCTGGGCTGATCCCGCTAACACTGCGTTTGTGGGAACCCTAAACTGCTGGGGACGCTAGTATAGATCTGATCAGATCAGATATTGATCCGATCAGATACTATACCACTAAGGGAGGCGTATGCTGCGTGCGTGGGTGTTAGCGGTACTGGCGCTAATCTGACGCTGCCTGGGGCTGGTGCTTGCCAGTTCACCAAAACGCTACCAAAAAAACTGTTAGCGATCGCAGGGATCAGGCCTGACTATGCGAACGCTGCAGTTATGCGTTTAGTGTTTTGTAAGTGACAGTGATCGATCGATACTGCACTTGGGTGGGCCGGGCAGAGGGGCAAAACGCAGGTGCTAGCGGGTATCTGGGCTGATCCCGCTAACACTGCGTTTTCGGGAACCCTAAACTGCTGGGGACGCTAGTATAGATCTGATTGGATCAGATATTGATCCGTACAGATACTATACCACTAAGGGAGGCGTATGCTGCGTGCGTGGGTGTTAGCGGTACTGGCGCTAATCTGACGCTGCCTGGGGCGACGCATATCACCGCCGGGCGACCGGGGGGCTAAACCTTTATTCGGTAATAAACGGCGGGTGCCCTGACACTATAAAAAATAAACAAACTAACCAGCGTCACCGTAACAGTTATACGGTGATCAGTGGTGAAAGGGTTAACTAGGGGGCAATCAAGGGGTTAAAACATTTATTAGGTAGTATATGGGGGTCCCTGTCGCTATAAAACGCTGACGGCGAACCTAAATATTTACGTTCCTAACTAGCGTCACCAGCGACACTAATACAGCGATCAGAAAAATGATCGCTTAGTGACACTGGTGACAGGGGGTGATCAAGGGGTTAAAACTTTATTAGGGGGGGTTAGGGGGGTATCCTAGACCTAAAGGGGGGTAATACTACCTGCCCTAACACTGTAACTGTCACAAACTGACACTATGCAGTAATCAGAAAAAAAAAAAAAAAAAAAAAAAAAAAATACTGCTAATGTCAGTTTGTGACGGGGGGGGGGGTGATTGGGGGGGGATCGGGGGGCGATCGGGGGGGGATCGGGGGTGTAAGGTATGCCTGGCATGTTCTACTGTGTGTGTGTGTGTGTTGTGTGCACTTACATGTCTTCTCTCCTCGGCGCTGGACGGAAACTGCCGAGCCGAGGAGAGATGACATCACATCCTCTGCCTGTGTGAAACTACACACAGGCAGGGGAGGATTCCTATTGGCTGGGAGCGATCGCGAGGGGGGGGCCACGATCGGATGGTCTCCCCCTCGCCTCCCGACGCTCCCAGTCAGATGCCGACCGCCGATGGCACCGGGGGGGGGTCCGATCGGACCCCCCGCCCGCGGGAGGCAGATCACGTATATATACGTGATTCTGCCTGCCCGTGCCATTCTGCCGACGTATATCTACGTTAGGCGGTCGGCAAGTGGTTAAAATGATAGACCATTCATTTCTTTGTAAGTGGGCAAACTTACAAAATCTGCAGGGGATCATATAATTATTTTCTCCACCGTAGTAGAAATAACCCCTCTTGATGTAGCGTATGTGTTTGAATGTTATCAGTGTATGGAGGAATGGTTAATTGTTTAATAGATACAGTTAATCAGCAGGAGGTACCTAACATTTTCCTGTGCTGGGGCTTTTTGTAAGTTTTGTATGGAGGGGAAATTGAGGACTACCATAAGGAAAGCTAGATTATAGATTCTATATATTGTTTTTAGAGACCCACTGTAGTGGGTTCGAAATCCCTTGTTTAAAAATAGGATTATGAATTAGGGCTGTGGGGAGGCACAGAAAAATATTTGTTTACCAGAATATTTCACATTGTCCCATGCCTGCAAATAGTAGTGGGTGATATGGTTAAGGATCCATCTTAGTTTTTCATGTGGAATTCTATATCCGGGAGTAGAAATGGTCGTGAGGGATGGACAGACCTCTATAACTTTTAGGTTATCTTACAATTTACACAGGGTCTATGTTTGTCCCAGATAAAGGAAAGTACATGATTTTGGACCACTTCCTGAGATGGTAGTTTAACTGGGAGAACTTGAAATGGGTAGTGCAGTTCAGGTACAAACAACATTTTGACCTCCACTATGCACCCCAACAAAGAAATCTGATATTTCCTCCATGATTCAAGAATAATGTGAAGTTATCACAGAGTAGGTTTGGGTAGTTAGCTGAGAATAATGTTTCATAGAAGGAGATAACATGAATCCCCAAGTATGATAACTGAGAGGGTCTTGGAGTTAAGAGAGGACCTTTTGGAGAATGCTATTATTGAAGTCTTTGCAGTTACTGTTACTGAAGTCGGGGTACATGAAATGTATACATTTACAAGGGGTAAAGTATAGTAACTAAGAATGGAGGAGAATAGAAAACATGTTAATAAATTTGTTTGGGCACCTAGTGTTTCGAGAGAGAGCTACTGGAGTGACAGTGGTTAGTATGATTGTAAATAATGAAAAACACAGGCACTTAATCCTACACTACATTGAAAACATTAAATTGAATAGTATAATAAGGTTGCTAGCTAGCAAAAAAAGTGATCTTACTGCACCCACAATAGAAACTAAATAACTTAGGCCAGTGAAGAGCAAACAAAAATCACTTATGGCAAAAACTTAATGATACAAATATAACAACTATTTATAGAATAGTTGTTCTTATTAGGACTTTTTACACATAAAGTGTAATGCCGCGTACACACGGTCGGAATTTCCGTCGGGAAATGTTCGATGTGAGCTTGTTGTTGGAAAGTCCGACCGTGTGTATTCTCCATCGGACATTTGCTGTCAGAATTTCCAACAACAAATGTTTGAGAGCAGGTTCTCAAATTTTCCAACAAAAAACTTTGTTGTCGGAAATTCCAAGCGTGTGTACACAAGTCCGAGGCACAAAATTCCACTCATGCTCAGAATCTAGTACGAGATGGAAGCGCTCGGTCTTGTAAAACTAGCGTTCGTAATGAAGATAGCACATTCGTCACGCTGCAAATTTTGAAATCTTCATTGCAGCGCATTCTCTTCTTTATAATGCTAGAATAATGAAGTTGCTTTGCTGCTGATATACACACACAGTTCTGACAAACTGATTTCTTATTATTTCTCGTGATCTCATGAATAATCTTATTTTTTGTAGTTTTTTTTTCTCAAGATCTCCAGAATAATCTTTATTTTTTTTATAGTGATCTCCATAATAATTTTTGTTATTTTGTGTGTCAAGTTACCACAACACCATTATTATCTTGTATTTTTTTACCTCAAATAGGTTGGTTGGTGTTGGTGTCCCTTGGTAATTTGACATTGTATTTTTGAAATGTACCTGCCTACTCACAAACAAACTGTCTTTTTTGAAGTAAAACACATAGCCAAGTATTTGTCAAAAACAAAATTATTAATTTAAAAGGGGTCATAACAAAATAAAGAGGACGGCAACTCTGGAGAAACAGTTGGAATTGTTGAAGCCTTTGTACCCCAGGGCAGACATCAATTATTTGACAAGCAAAATTGGTAGCCCGAGGAGTCCATTTATTAGGGAGCACAATACAGTCCAGGACTCCGAGAGATCAGGAGCAGCAGAAGATGACATATATGTCCCCAGGCTCTGGTCTTACCACAGCCTGCGTCTTTTGCCAGACCACACCAAACCCAGGCCATCACTCTCAAGACTTCCTTCCATGTGACTCGGTTGAATTGATGATAGGCAACTCCTATCCTCATATTGATTAGTGGTTCCAAATTAATAATAACTACTGCAGTAGGGAACAGACACAAAAGATACGCTCAGCATCTTTCCAAATTACTGTTCTGCTTTATTATGACGCAATTGAAGGTTTTTATGCACATGATTACGTAGGTATCACATTAATATTACAATTGTACATTTATGGTAACAAGGGGCGTTACATAGGCAGGCTTATTCTAATCAGAACTCGAAAGAATGTAAACATTTACTGAAAACATTATTAGAGCTGTTGCACAGTGAAGGCAATGTGCAATACATACAAAATACAATACAATTATATACAGAACTTACAAATTTCCATTACAGTCTCCCCTCTTTTGATCAATATTTTGATCACTAACCATACCTGCTATCACCTTTAACCTGGAATCTCCACATGCTTAGGTGGAGGTAGTCCTGGCCAAAGAGGCAAAAAAAAAAACTCCATTGTGGAGAAAATAATAGCTGAGCAACTTTTTCATTACCAAATGACTTTTCATTGTGAAAAACAAATGATTGATAAGACATATTTACAGAGTACTGGCTGTACACTCCTGTGGCCAGAATGGCCTTCTAGCTGAATTGTGGACATGCTGACTTATCAGCATATGTAAACACAGACAATTCTACATAAAATGGAAGACGTACAAAAGACAAATATGACTTCAACATGGCTGAATTACATTTCAAATATATATATATCCCTTACAATTAAAGTAATTTAATCAAAAAGTACCCTAGACTGTGATCACAAGAGGGAAACAAATCAAACACAGAGATTTCTTTAATTTAGTCATTTTTGCAGTGTCTGGTGTGGATCCAGGTGACTTTTCCTTCAAGTTTTGCAAAAACTGTACATGAAATAGATGCTGTATTGAGTCTCCAAACATTTCCTTATATATAAATGTCTCTTAACAATCCAAAAGTCACCTGGCTTTAGTTTTAGATTCTTCCAAACTTTTAGGATCTGGAATTAGGGAGAAAACACATAAATGAGTTTGTAAAAAACCTTAAAAGATCATCAGCATTCTCCGTGAGATCCGAATGGAGGACTTCAGCTGCTGAGACAAAATATAAGCAAGTGAGTAACACACTCCCAAACAAAATCCCATAGGGAGAGAGTCCAACATCCCCCTTAGGGGCTTCATAAAATATAAGAAAACATTCAGGCAAAAGTTTTCTAGTTTCTTACTCTACTTTGTCCACTACATTGTAGACAGTGGGGGGTGTAAAAATAAAACCTCAAAACTTCTAGTAAGGACTCTCCTATAAAAAAAATGATTTCCTCTGTTACTCTCTGTACTTTCTGGCACTCTGTACTTACAAACTACTTCTGATAACACTTTTTACTGTGGCCTTTGTAGTAGCATTTGCCACTGGACATCCAAAAAACATGTCCATACAGACAAAATGCATACTCGTAAGATCCTGACTTGGGCATCTGGATATATCTTTTTGTAATCTCTGGGAGGGATGTTCAGCTTTTGGTAACACCTTTGGTAACAGGTAAAACAAGAAGTGGTGTGTTATAAAAACAACTGTGGTGAACCCTGGCTCTATCCCATGCTCATTTACTAAGGCAGCCATAACTGCTTGTGACTGATGACACGGTCCATGTGTCAAGCTGAAGGGAAAAGAGTGGCTGGCAGACATAAATGATCACCTTTTCCAAAGTCCTGTTTCATAAGAAGTTGCCCCCTGTGCACCACTTGTTCTTCTCGTTCTGGGGTCCTTAAAGTTGAATTATTAATCCCAGCTATACTGGGCCAGAACTAGGGTGGAATCTGTGAGTTGCACAGACCCATCAAGTGTCCGGGGCTGTAAATGCAGCATCCTTAGTCACCTGGTCTGCTTCCATGTGTGAAAGTTAATATGGCTACCTCAGCAAGAACCTGGAAGGCTGAAAACAGCCGATCAAATTAACTTGGCATGCTTGGTTGGTTCACCTGCCGAAGTAAAAACAAACTTCTGGCCCTTTAAATGGAACCAAAAGCTCTCTATATCTCGACTATCTATATAAATATACACTCTTTTTATAGCTCACAGGCTTTACTAAAACATGGAGCTCTGCTTCTTGAGCTGGGGAAAAAGGATCCAATGACTTTGAATACAGAGTATCCTTCTGGGTGATAAACTGCATCCTCAAATCTACAAAAAATGTAATATCTGGGTCTTCAGGGAGTGTGTCCTGCACTGGGCTCACAGCAGCTGATTCCTATGTCATCAATTTAACACATGCGTCTTTTCCTTTCTTTTGAATAAATGTACGCATTTTTCATTGTTAGATTTGTACATAAACAAACTCATATTTTAAACCTTTCATTAGACAAACATTTAGTTAGCTGTAAATTTGCTGCACAGAATGTCGGACCATTGACCAAAACAATATCTAACTTTGTCTAATAGCACCTTTGCATAAAAGCTACAGCTCTGATATATCGGAGTGAACCCTTCATTACTGGGTCCAGCTTGCATAAATATATTACAATGGCTTGTTTTCTATCACACTATTTGTGTAAGAACTCCAGTTTCATGTTTCAAAAGACAACTTTTTCCTGGCAATATTATAATAAATGATAACAATACCCTGCGGTCATGCAGAGATGTCCATAAATCCAAAACTATTCTTCTGCTTATACCACTGTACTTACAAGAAAAAGGGGCACATCATTTCACAATCCACACATTCTGCTTTGGATTTCAAAAATAAAAATAAATAAAAACAAAAGGACCAATCTGTATGATGGACCAGAAAGCATCAAAAACTATAAAACAACTGGCTGCAGGTGGCATCTATCCTAACAGGGTATGTGGACTTGATGTGATGGGTCTGTTATATTTAAATTATATTTAATATTACTCTTACATCATGGACCGCACATCAAGTTTTCATCAAAAACCTTACAATATCATTTTTGTAGAAAAACTTCTTATGTATCCCATCCATCTTGGCTTTGTTAAATATTATGGCAGCTTTATTCAAAATAACAACCTCATCTTAATCTTTTTTTTCTCTCAATAAGGGCTTATTGTATAAATGTAAAATTACAAAATTGTTATCTTAATCTAAACTAATCCCATTTTTACAAATTTCCCCAATAACCTGGATTTCATTTCCAACCAAAGGTTGTCTAAACCAGTTTCAATATATCTATATAATTAATAAAATTGTTAAACTCATATTAGAAATGAATACTCATTATTACTTAATTTTACTTAATTTCCCTTTTTTAAATGCACTGTTTCCACTATCAAAGGATATTCAATTTGTGTAACACACGGTTAAATGTAACCTTCATTTTACCATGTTTGGAAAACAGATTCAAAATAATTGTGATCACATTGTTTACCATTAGATTCGTTAACCTGGCACATTTTGTTATAAATGTTTTGTCTAAAAAACTGGAATTGGCATTAAATCCTTCCAGCTTATCACTAACCTCTCATCCCAGCCACATTTCTTTCAGGAGAGCACAAAGGAGGGGGTCACATCTGCGTACATGACACACACAAGCAATAGAACTAAAGGTCCCAGCATTCGCACACACACCAATATCTCTCTAAAATCGCTTACATTTTTCCCATTTGTACACAACACATGCATATCATTCTCTCACTTTCTTTTAACTCTTTAATATTTCCCTGCCTAAATTCTGCTTTCCTTATTTTGTTTAAATAACTTTTATATCTAGCTTCTATGATTCTATGATCAGATGGGGAGCCACAGTGCTCATCCCATCTTCCCTCTCTGACAACATATAAAGTATTCTGTTTTACCTCTCATTTCTCTGTTTCTGACTTTTACTAGTTGTAGTGCCTGATCCCAAATTCATCCCACAACTTAACATGAAAATGTCCCTTTCTGTCTAGTTCTAATGTCACCCTTGATCCATCCTGCTCACATAGATAACTGTTTCTTTAGCTATTTACTCTGCACGATTCTTAGTCCCTGTGGACTTTGGTAACCCAGTTACCCATTGTGGATCCCTGTCCACTCTAACCATTAATCTAGGGGCTCAGTATAGGCGGAACCGCACCTTTGGTTCATATGTAGCGCTCCTCTTGCGCTGGGCATTTTTGAGGGTCTCTTACCCTTCATTCCCTTACTTAAATCAATGCCCATAATGACTGGCCAGTCTTCTCTCTTCTCTACTTGTGCCTATACCCTCTTGCCTCTAAACTACTTTATCTAGCAGATGTACTACATATACCTGTGAACAGTACTATTCTTCCCTTTCTTATTTATAACACTCCGATGGACAATAGACAGGGACAACATAACATATAACCATCAATCAATACAGTTCAATTAAGGGGAGTAAAATAGGTACCCTTTGTCCCGAAAATGCCTTACCGATCAAGGAAGTCTGATAACTCAAATGTAAGCAAAAGGCTTACCTCAGCCGGCTGATTATCAGAAATTCCCGGATCGTCTCAAGCTCCTCGTTTCGGATACTCAGGGTCACCTGGAATCCCCTCCTGAGGCAAAGCTCGCCATGCTGACTCGGTTGAATTGATGATAGGCAACTCCTATCCTCATATTGATTAGTGGTTCCAAATTAATAATAACTACTGCAGTAGGGAACAGACACAAAAGATACGCTCAGCATCTTTCCAAATTACTGTTCTGCTTTATTATGACGCAATTGAAGGTTTTTATGCACATGATTACGTAGGTATCACATTAATATTACAATTGTACATTTATGGTAACAAGGGGCGTTACATAGGCAGGCTTATTCTAATCAGAACTCGAAAGAATGTAAACATTTACTGAAAACATTATTAGAGCTGTTGCACAGTGAAGGCAATGTGCAATACATACAAAATACAATACAATTATATACAGAACTTACAAATTTCCATTACACATGCTTCCTTCCAGGCTGTGCAGGCTTGAATGGAGGAGAAGATTCGGATGCCGCACACCGGATGTAGTCAAAAAATTTTCACTTTATTGAAAAAATGGGATCATCAAAATAACAAGACTGTCATGCAGAAAGTACAGATAAGCTGACGCGTTTCGCACTCAGGACTGAGTGCTTACTCATAGCTATGAGTAAGCACTCAGTCCTGAGTGCGAAACGCATCAGCTTATCTGTACTTTCTGCATGACAGTCTTGTTATTTTGATGATCCCATTTTTTCAATAAAGTGAAAATTTTTTGACTACATCCGGTGTGCGGCATCCGAATCTTCTCCTCCATTCAAGCCTGCTTTGCCTAGCATTCAGCCAGCACCTGGAGCTCTTCTGCTCTGAAACTTCTACTTACACCTGGGTCAGTGTCAGCCTGAGCGGTGGAAATATTTTCCTTCCAGGCTGTGGCTGTGGTGTTGGAGGTGTTGCAAGAGGTGGAGGAGGAGTATGGTCCAACTCACATATATGACTTTTATTGGTGAGTTGGCCCCTCACTCCCTTATTTAGGGCCTGAAATATTGCCTCCTCACAGATGAGGTGCTAGTCTTCCTCCATTTCTTGCATTTTGCTGGCCGTCATACATCCAAAGGCCTCTTGGACACTAGGGGTATTTGCGAGGACCGCAGTAGCCTGCCAAATCAAATTAGTCACTGACTCCTCCAGGTTCTTCGCCTTCCTGGTCCTTTTTGTCTGAAGGCAGAGGGGAGGAACCTGGGATTCGGTCATGCTACTGGGCACGGCCACCTCCTGGCTGCCACTTTCCATGGCCACCTCCTGGCTGCCACTTTCCACATGGGACATAGTTTTATTTTTTTGGTCATCAATCACACACAATTTTTAGCTCATGACTGTTGCAAATTGAATTTTAACAAATAGAAAAGACTATCATTCTGACCCCAGCATTTTTCATTCTTGTCCCAATCATTTTTGGCTAATACTGTCTATTGATATGTAAACCACTTTGTTAAATCAGAAATTAGAGATCAATTCTAACATCTAGTTAACATCATTCAATTTTTGACAAGAAATATGTTGAACAATGCTGTACCTGGCTCAAGCTGGGCTCCTCCACATCTTCTTCCTGGGTGGAAGGCCCAGGTTGTAGGTCGGAAGCCTCATCTGAGGTGGAAGGAAGAGTGCAAGGAAGGGTTGAGAGTGATGGCCTGGGTTCACTCTGGTCTGACAAAAACTGCTGTCTGTCATAGTACCACAGCCTGGGTACATATACATCATCTGCTGCTACTCCTGATTTCATGGAATCCTGGATCTTTTTTGCGCTCCCTATTATATGTACTCCTCAGGCCACCAATTTTGGCCTTCAAATAGGTGATGTCTGCCGTGGGAATGACCAGCTTCACTAATTCCAGCAGTTGATCCAGCGCTGCCTTCCTCTTTAGTTTTTTGGTATAAAATTGGTGTTTCACTTGCCACAGACAGGGCAGCTCCCTGTACTTATCAATGAATCTCTTATCAATGAAGTTGGGGAGGAAGTCATGGTCATTAAATGTATCCATTTTCTCTGCAAGACACAACACAAGACAAACTCTAATGTCTGGCTAAACTCTACTAATCTTGTCCCAATATAGACCTCAATCTTTAAGCGGTATAGGCCACTAACCACTGATTCCCCAAGTTAAAATTGTACCTTAGTTTGAACGATCGGCGCTTACGCTACTCTGTCCTCTGCTCACAGATTGTACGTACAACGCACTCTTGTTATGCTTTATATACACTGCGCATGTGTGAAACTCCGCCCCTGACCTTCTTTCTAGTATATTCCCCGCCCCTTCTCTTTTGGGAGAGCACATGGCGGAGAGACAACAGGTGCATGCATGCAGTCAGACGAGCTGCTTGCCTCTTAAGGCCCGTAAACACGATCAGACTTTTTGACAACAAACATGCAAATTAGCTGTTTTGGAGCAACATCCGATGGTGTGTACGCTCCATCAGACAAACTTTTTCTGTTTCCATCGGACTTTTGTTGGCTGTGCGAACGCACAAACTTTCCGGCAACAAAAGTCCAATGGAGCAAAGTCCGATCGTGTGTACACAAGGGCATCAAACTTTTGTACAGACTACAGAGAATGTTTCCAGCGCAAACCCATCGCGCTGGTTCTCGGCGACAGGGTACTGTACATCTCGTGCTGGCTGCAATAGGAAAAACCCATTTTCCTATTGCGGCGAGCGCGAGAGGGAATTCCCCTCTGGGGGCATACCAGGCCCTTAGGTCTGGTATGGATTTTAAGGGGAACCCCCTACGCTGAAAAAACGGCATGGGGGTCCCCCCCAAATCCATACCAGACCCTTATTCGAGCACGGAGCACGGCCGGTCAGGAAAGGGGGTGAGGACGAGTGAGCGCCCCCCTCCTGAGCCGTACCAGGCCACATGCCCTCAACATTGGGGGTGGGTGCTTTGGGGGAGGGGGGCGCCCTGCGGGCCCCCCACCCCAAAGCACCTTGTCCCCACGTTGGTTTCGGGGTCTACAGGCGGGGGGCTTATCGGAATCCGGGAGCCCCCTTTAATAAGGGGGCCCCCAGATCCCGGCCCCCCACCGTATGTGGATGAGTATGGGGTACATCATACCCCTACCCATTCACCTAGGGAAAAAAGTGTCAATAAAAAAAAACACACTACACAGGCTTCAAAAGTAATTTATTAGGCAGCTCCGGGGGTCTTCTTCTGACTTCGGGGGTCTTCTTCTGACTTCGGGGGTCTTCTGCCAACTTTGGGGGTCTCTCAGGCCTCTTCTCCATCTCTCCGGTGTCGTCTCCGCGCTCTCTGGTTCTTCTCCGGTGCCTTCTTCCTTCTGCCGGGCTCCTCCACTATCTTCTGCTCTTTTGCCGCTCTTTTGCTAGCGGAGGAGCCCGGTCTTCAGAGATGTCTTCTCCCCTCTTCTCTTCCAGAGATGTTGACACGACGCTCTCTCCACCTGGAATGCTCTCTGAGCACTCCGCAATGGACTTATATAGGTGGTGACCCCGCCCCCTATGAGGTCATAGTCCCTGGGCATGCTGGGATTGTGCTTTCATAAGGGGGCGTGGTCATGTCACCAGATGACCATGCCCAGATTCCAATAAGCCCTCCACCCGCAGACCCCGACAACCAATGGCCAGGGTTGTCGGGAAGAGGCCCTTGTCCTGATCAACATGGGGACAAGGTGCTTTGGGGTGGGGGGGCTCTCGCTCATCCACACCCCCTTTCCTGACCGGCCGGGCTGCATGCTCGGATTAGGGTCTGGTATGGATTTGGGGGGCCCCACTCTGTTTTTTTGGCCTAGGATGTTCCCCTTACAATCCATACCAGATCTAAGGGCCTGGTATGCCCCTGGAGGGGAACCCATGCCAGTTTTTTATTTAAAATTTGGCGTGGAGTTCCCCCTCAAGATTCATACCAAACATGGTGCCTGGCATTGGCGGGGATCCAAGTTGGATCCCCGCGCCAGTGTGAACCAGGCTCGCAAGGTGTCAATCTCAGAGATAAAAGTGGCGAGATTGCCACAATATCAGACAACAATACAGAAGTTGACCAAAGGGTGGTGGTAAAGAGCTGAAAAACCACGTGATTTGGTGAAAGTTGGCTGGAAAAGTCCTGCCGTCTGTATGCAATACAAACTTTTGGCCAATGCCCTTTGTACAAAAATCCAAGGGAAAGTTTGTACAAAGTCCTATCGTGTGTATGGGGCTTTAATTAGACCTCCTATGAAAAGAGAAGTCGGTTGAGCTCAAATCCCTTTAAGGGAGAGATTAAAGTGATGCAGTCTTCTCCACTGCTCCACACAATCCTCCAACTCTCAGTAGTAAATATACTTTATGTGTAGTACATGCAAAATATAAAAAGCTGCCATGTTGTTTTTTTATTCAGGCTTAAAAGGGCTAAAAACACTTATGCCACGTACACACGATCGGACTTTCTGACAACAAAACCGTGGATTTTTGTTCAAAGGTTGTTGGCTCAAACTTGTCTTGAATACACACGGTCATACAAATGTTGGTCAATAATTCAGAACGTGAGAACGCGGTGACGTACAACACGTACGACGAGCATATAAAAAGGAAGTTCAATAGCCAGTGCGCCACCCTTTGAGCTCCTTCTGCTAATCTCATGTTTATCTCATGTTAGTAGAAGTTTGGGGAGAGACGATTCCTGCTTTTCAGCCTTGTGCTTTTCAGTTCGTTTCTGCTTTTCAGTTTGTGTTTGTGGGTTTGTATCTGTACTTCAGTGTGTGTTGTCAGTTCGTTCCTGTCTTTCAATGCATTCTATTTATAGTTCGCTTCTGTTTTTCAGTTCATTCTTGTCCGCTCGTTTATGATTTTCAGCTCGTTCTTCTCAGGTCCTTTCTGATTTTCAGTGCGTTGTATCAGTTCGTTCTGAGCAGCCGACCGTTTTCTAGCCATGTTGCGGTTACATTCTTGGCGGAGAGCTCGAGTTCCTGCTTTGACCCAAGTCCAGTCCATGAACAGGGTGAGGAGGAGTTCATGGACCAAGAATTGGTTACTTATTCATGACCAATTCTCTCATACGCCGTTGTTGCGGGAAATCCAGGATCTGGATCCTCAGGTTGTGTGCTGAGTTCCCCCTCTTTAGGAAGTGTGGGGTTCCTGGTGTCCTCAGATGTCCCGATTCTTTTCTCCCCTATGTGAATACAAAAAAGGTATACTTAGCAGACAGATATTTTAGGCTAGAAATAGTAATATGAAACATTGCTTGGAAGTGTCGTCAAATTGTCTGTTTTGGCAGAGTTCCAAGCTGAAGACATGCTTTTTTTCAATTTCAAAAGCTGGAATACTTACCTGTTTTGTGTAAGTTTCGCACACGGAGAGACCCCTAGTATCTACTGGAGCAGCTGCGTGGGAAACCATAAAAAGGTTGTTATAGTGTCCCACACTAGTGCTCCTGCCTCTAAATGTGTAAACAGATGCTGAGTGTCCTCTTCTTACACTGAATCAAGTTTGCATTTCATTATTGTTACAAACACATCTAGACAACAATGTAATAAACTTCTTTTAATACAAATAGGCATGAACAAATGTAATTAACCTGCATCTGCCAAAAATGTCGTATTAATGGTCGAACGAACGATGTTTACTACGAACGATTACTATGCCCACGAACCTCAAACTTGGCATTTTAAACTGTACAACAGTAAAGAAAAGCACATGGACCAGCACTAAAGTAATAATAATAATAGGAACACACGACAAATACTTACCTTTTAAAAGCACTTTCCTGATCCTTCTATACTGATCGTGCTCCCTCAATTTCAGGTCTGACCAGCATTTCCTCAATTGCTCCTTGGATTCCCGTACCCCAAAATTCCTGTGCAGACATCACACAACTTTAGTCATGATCTTGGCCTTTCTTACATTTGGGTTTGTGTCCGGTCCATACTTCCCATCATAGTCCGCCCTCTTCAAGGTGTCCACCATCTCCACCATCTCTACAAAGGACATATTTGAGCCTTATAGCTCATCCTGGATCTGGAACTGCCTTGCTCCGGGCTTTCCTCATCATTGCTGCTCTCTGAATGCACCTGCTGTATCTCCACCATGTGCTCTCCCACTGCCCCGAAAGAGAAGAGGTTGGGAATACACTAGAAAGAAGGACAGGGGCGGAGTTTCCAGCATGCGCAGTGTATATAAAGCATGACACGTGGGCGTCGTGTGTACGATCTGTGAGTGGAGGACGGAGGATCGTAAGCGCCGATCGTGCAAACAAAGGTACAATTTTAACTTGGGGGATCAGTGGTTAGTGGCCTATACTGCTTATAGATTGAGGCCTATATTGGGACAAGATTAGTAGAGTTTAGCCTGACATTAGGGTTTGTCTTGTGTTGTGTCTTGCAGATAAAATGGTGGATAAATTTACTGACCCAGACATCCTGTCAAAATTCCTGGACATACATACATACATACAGGGAGCTGCCATGTCTCTGGCAAGTGACATGCAGAGAATACTCCAACAAGCTAAAGAGGCAGCGCTGGAGAAACTGTTGGAATTGGTGAAACCAGTGACTCCCACGGCAGACATCAACTATTTGAAGGCCAAAATTGGTAGCCTGAGGAGCACATATTATAGGGAGCGCAAAAAGGTCCAGGATTCCATGAGATCAGGAGCAGCAGCAGATGTCATATAATCTCCCCAGGCTGTGGTACTATGACAGACTGCATTTTTTGTCAGACCAGAGTGAACCCAGGCCATCGCTATCAACACTTTCTTCCACACTTCCTCCAACATTAGATGAGGCTCCTGAAATCCAACCTGGGCCTTCCACCCAGGAAGATGTGGAGGAGCCCAGCTTGAGCAGGTATAGCATTGTTCAACATATTTCTTGTCAAAAATTGAATGATGTTAACTAGATGTTATTGATCACTAATTTCTGATTTAACAAGGTGGTTTACATATCAATAGACAATAGTAGCCAAAAATGTTTAGGACAAGAATGAAAAATGCTGGGGTCAGAATGATAGTCTTTTCTATTTGTTCACATTCAATTTGCAACAGTCATGAGCTCAAAATTGTGTGTGATTGATGACCAAAAAACTAAAACTATTTACCATTTTCATACACAGGAAAGTCTCAGCCAGGAGGAGGTTGTGGCAAGCAGCCTGGAGGAATCCCAGGTTCCTCCCCTCCGCCCTCCAACCCAAAGGACCAGGAAGGCGAGGAACTTGGAGGAGTCAGTTACTGCTTTAATTCGCCAGGCTACTGCGGTACTTACAACAACCCCTGGTGACCCCGAGTCGTTTGGCTGTGTGACAGCAAGTAAACTGGAATGCATGGAGGAGGGCCAACGCCTCATCTGTGAGGAAATCATTCTTCAGGCCCTAAACAAGGGGATGAGGGGGCAACTCACAAATAAAAGCCACCTGTGTGAGTTGGACCATACAACGCCTCCACCACCTTCAGCAACACCACCAACACCACAGCCACCCAACCCACCAGAGCATCATGGAAGGAAGTGTGGAAGGAAGTGTTGAGAGTGATAGCCTGGGTTTGGTGTGGTCTGGCAAAAGACGCAGGCTGTGGTAAGACCACAGCCTCGGGACATATATGTTATCTGCTGCTGCTCCCGACCTCTTGGAGTCCTGGGCCATATTGTGCTCCCTATTAAATGGACTCCTATTAAATAATTGATGTCTGCCCTGGGGTACAAAGGCTTCACCAATTCCAACTGTTTCTCCATCGTTGCCTTCCTCTTTATTTTGTTAGGACCTTGTGTACCCTATTAAATTATAAATTTTGGTTTTGACAAATACTTGGCTATGTCTTTTACTTCAAAAAGGGCAGTTTGTTTGTGAGTAGGCAGGCACATTTCAAAAATACAATGTCAAATTAACAAGGGACATCAACATAGCATCTATTTGAGGTTAAAAAATACAAGATAATAATGGTGTTGTGGTAACTTGACACACAAAACAACAAAAAATATTATAGAGATCACTAGAAAAAAAAAATATTCTGCAGATCACGAGAAAAAAACCCAACAAAAACAAAGATTATTCAGGAGATCACAAGAAATTATTAAAAATCAGTTTGTCAGAACTCTGTGTGAATATCAGCAGCAAAGCAACTTCATTATTTTAGCATTATAAAGAAGAAGAGAATGCGCTGCATTGAGAGATTTCAAAATTTGTTGTGTGATGAATGTGCTATCTCGATTACGAATGCTAGTTTTACAAGACTGAGCGCTTTAGTCTCGTACTTGATTCTGAGCATGAGTGAACTTTTGTGTGCAGAATTGTGTATACACGATAAGACTTTCCGACAACAAAGTTTTGTTGGTGGAAAATTTGAGAACCTGCTAGCAAACATTTGTTGGCGGAAAGTCCGAAAGCAAATGTTCAATGGAGCATACACGGTCGGACTTTCCGACAACAAGCTCACATCCAACATTTCCCTCGGAAAGTCCAACCGTGTGTATGCAGCATTACAGTTATAAGCTGAATACACCACAAAATAGAAGAAGCATAAACCGATCCTATTGACACTCAGGAATACAGTGCTGCTCACCACTGCTTTTTTGGATGTGATTAACCTGGTGAAGTAATCAGTAGGCTTTTCTCTTTTAATGCATATTATCCAATCCCAGCCTTTTTCATGGCACATATTCTATGAATAGTTGTTATATGTGTATCATTACATTTTTGTCATATATGATTTTTGGTGGAACTGCACTGCTCTGAGTTATAATAGTACAGCAATTTCATATAATCAGTAACAAGTTTAAGGATTCAGTGGTTGACTGTCTGAGAAAAAGGCCCTGTATCCAGTTTTTTGGTTAATGGCCAAGCTGAGTTTTCAGTTAAGGTAATATCATCAAGTCTTTGACAAATATCCAATATAAAACTAGAGGTGTAGGTCTTGATGGCAGGGTGCATTGTGAGCAATCTATAACGTTAATAAAATTTAACCTGGGGTAAACACATTCAATGTAATGTGGCTTGAAGCTAGGGGATCCATTTAATATTGAATGATATTATATAGTAAGAGAAAGAATGGGAAGCCCAATATGTCTTCTATGATCTTGGAAGGTCTGTCTCATTACTGCCAGGTTTGGGCAAACTGTAATGCACCACACTCCAGCAGTCACGGATCCCTGTCATGTCACTAGGCAGAACAGGGAAATGCCTTGCTTACATAGGCATTTCCCCGCTCTGCCTTTCCTAATCGCGATCGCGGGCCACTGGCGGACATCAGTTCACAGGACCCACGGACACACTCCCACTAGCCCGCAATTATGAAGGAACGTACGGGTACGCTCTTTTAGGCACCTGTGCCATTCTGCCAACGTACATTGATGTGCGGCGGTCAGGAAGCGGTTCACTTCTTTTTTCTACCTAACACTGGTCAAATCAGAAAAAAATAAATTTTTAAGTTTTTGACTTATTTTGTCTAAAGATTTCATTAAAAGTAAATTTCAAAAATATTGCCAAACGGGAGCCTAGTCCCCCTCCCCACAAGAAATGCATGTATTACTTTGATATTTTAAGTCATGACAAAATTATCATTAAATAAACAGGCCCATAGAAGACATGTAAAAACTGCCATGGTATGTAAGAAGTATGAAGGTAGAACAGCTGAAGTGGTTAAACTGCTGTTTTTGGATAAGTGGGAAGTGTTAGAACTTCTGTCAGGTTATTGTTTTCTGTGAAGGAAGGAAAGGAGGCGCCTACCCCTATTAACTTTAGCAAAATAAAAATAAAAAGTGAAAGTGTAACATGGTGTGGCTGCCTTTTATGTGTACAATCAATACTTATAAACTGTGAAAAAACGTGAAAGTAAGGCACTACACTCCACAATGTATAAAAAAGTAGCACAAATCCAAATGCATAAGAAACGTATCAATGTAGGTGTCTTAAGAAAATAAAAGACCATACAGTAGACTACAATATCCCAACGCCGTGTAAGAATAACGTGCTTGTGACTTTTCTTTATTATTCCTTTTCTGGTGCATACACCACCACATATGGTAAGAGTACAAACTCACAGCAAATAGATGACATTATCACAAGAGGTTACTTTTGTCTCATTCTGTTCATTCATCTGCAGATAAAAGGAATGAACTTCGATCTGCAGATGATGTCATTTAAAATGACTTGACAATTGAAAAAAGTTTTTTTTTTTTTTCAATAAAATCATCATCTTTTTTAACCCCTCATTAACTCTTAGTTTACTCTTACCTGCCCTAAATAACTCCTTAACTCCTTATTCTCCTTCTCTGTTGAACTATTATTTTCCTGATGATTTATTTTTGTTTGTTTCTATTTTATTAACCAGTGGTTGATGGCTGTCTGTAGTACAAAGTTTTTGAGTTCTGGTTCCAGGGCCCTCAACATGTCCCGTGTAAAGAGGCATTCCCAAAACATCATGGATGATATAAAAGGAACTGTAGCTGTATCTGAACAGGTTTCTATAGTGGCAGGTATGGGGAGTCTGACAAATTGATTGTTGAACTATTTTCATTATTTCTTTCAGCCTTTGGTAACTTGTTTACCAGCCTATGTTAAAAGTTCACTTCATATTATGAAAATTCTTGCAAGTTATACCTGGAACACTAATTATGTGTGATTGTTACTTACTGTAACTTCATTGCATACATCAATATCACATGAAATATTTTGTCAAGCAATACAATTTTTCTTCAAACTCCTAACTTAATGACAAACAAGCACAGTTTATTTAGGTAAAGTGTTAAATTTATCCTGGAACATAATTATGTATCATTTAAATATGTTTTATTTACAATCCAATGACACAGCCATTAGTGTGAATTTTGCACCAACTAAGGCCTATCTGGTGATGGGTTACTGAGAATCTTTTAAGACCTGGAGAAATAACCCACATGGAAAGTATGATACACTGTATTATGGAAGATATATTCATGGCAAAAGATTTTGTCTTAAACCCATTTTAAAGAAACTCTGGGCAATTCCTATTAATATACCGCTAGTTGCCATCTTCCTGGATAGAAAAGGAATATACCTTGAAGTCAGATTATCCAGAAACGATACAAAGGAAGATGAATACTTATTTTAGAAAGAAGTATTAAAGAAATGGTTTGTTAAAGAGGAATATGAATCTGCATACATCAAGCAATTATTACATTCCACATTTTTTCATGTTACAACCAAAAAACTTGTATGTGTTTTATTGAGATTTTATGTGATAGACCAACACAAAGCGGAACAAAATTGTGAAGTGGAAGGAAAATGATAAATGGTTTTCAATTTTTTTTACAAATAAATATGTGAAAAGTGTGGCGTGCATTTGTATTTAGCCCCCTTTGCTTTGATACCCCTAACTAAGATCTAGTGGAACCAATTGCCTTCAGAATCACCCAATTAGTAAATAGAGTCCACCTGTGTGTAATTTAATCTCAGTATAAATACAGCTGTTCTGTGAAGCCCTTAGAGGTTTGTTAGAGAACCTTAGTGAACAAACAGCATCATGAAGGCCAAGGAACACACCAGACAGGTCAGGGATAAACAGAGTATTGGTAACTGTAAGCGCAAACACACAAGTCCATATATAACAGGAGGTATAAAGGGCTGAGCAACTTAGTCCATAGGGGACAGGCTGGAAGGGTTAAGTGGTAACCGGTAATGTAGTGGTTAAAGTAGGCTGGTAGGCTAGGCGGCTGCTGTCCTCAGAGAGCTGGCTCTGTGATAGATGATAGAGGGGTAGAGAAGGAAGCGCCACCTGAGTGTAGTATTAACAAATGATGTTTAATGACACCAGGTAAAAACACACTTACAGGATAAAAACATATAAAAGGCTCATCTGTATAGGTGTCACAGGTCATCCGTCTGCTTCCGGGTTCGATATCCAGGGGAGGGATCGTCCAGGGAGGAGGGCTAGCAGAGAGGTTGAGAGAAGGCTACGCGCTCGGAGCCACTGCTCCTTCAATAGGTCTAAAAGGGAGGTGTCTACAATGTGCTTTTATATGGCAGTGCTGTGGGACAACAGGTCACAATGGGGGCAAAAAATGGAGGTAAGTATAAAAAAAAAAATATATATATATATATATATATATATATATATATATATATATATATATATATATATATGTATAAAAGCGAAACATAATAATGATGATACAAAAGAACCAGAAAATGCAACGGTAAAGATAAAAAAAAAAAAAAACAACAAATAAATAAATAAATAAAAATAAAAAATAATAAATAAATACATAAATAAAAAAAAAAAAAAAAAAAAAAATATATATATATATATATATATATATATATATATATATATATATATATATATATATATATATATATACATATATATATAAAATATATAAATATATATATAAAAAAATTATGGTATAAGAAGTGGACATGGACAAAGCATGCGTATTGGGAAAACACAAGGAACAGGGAAGCACGTATCTGTGCAGGGTTCTTAAAGATATATATATTGTAGCAAGGCTACATCTGTAGGGGTGGTCTCATGAGGAAACGGGGTGGCTTAAAGTAGTGTGTGCACCTCAATATCCTATATTGAGGCGTTTCCTCATGAGACCACCCCTACAGATGTAGCCTTGCTACAATAGATATATCTTTAAGAACCCTGCACAGATACGTGCTTCCCTGTTCCTTGTGTTTTCCCAATAAACATGCTTTATCCATGTCCACTTCTTATACCATTTTTTTGCCTTTCTCTACCTATTTATTTATTTGTTTTTTTTAATTTCTATATCTATTATTATTCTTATTTTTATTCTTAATTCTATTTTTTTTATTATTAATATTATTATTTTTATTATAATATTTTTATTTTTGTTCTCACTTTCATATTTATTTTTATTTTTATTTATTTATTTGTTTGTTGTTTTTTTTTTTAACCTTTACCGTTGAATTTTCTGGTTCTTTTGTATCATCACCATGGGAATTATTATTATGTTTCGCTTTTATACTTACATATATATATATATATATATATTTATATATATATATTTTCCTCATTCCTAAATATGTTTCCATGCCACTCACTATTATATAACCTCCTTTTTTTCTCTGTGTATATTATGTTACCTTGTAGTTCCCCTCCCACCCACAGTTGGCGCTGTGCTTTCTTTTGACAGACGCTGGGACCTGTTGTCCCACAGCACCTCCATATAAAAGCACATTGCAGACACTTCCCTATTAGGCCTATTGAAGGAGTACTGGCTCCGAGCGCATAGCCTTCTCTCAACCTCCCTGCTAGCCCTCCTCCCTGGATGATCCCTCCCCTGGATATCGAACCCGGAAGTGGACGGACGACCTGTGACATCATGCACGCTCCACGTGCGCTCCACGCCGGCCCCTAGTCTCTTCCTGATGGCCACAGAAGGAGCTCCTGGCTGGTAATCCACCTTCTTCAGCCCAGCATCCCTGCAGCGTCACCACCACAGGATCAGAGGGAACACCGAGGACCACATACCTATACAGATGAGCCTTTTATATGTTTTTATCCTGTAAGTGTGTTTTTACCTGGTGTCATTGAACATCATTTGTTAATACTACACTCAGGTGGCGCTTCCTTCTCTACCTAGGTCAGGGATAAAGTTGTGGAGAAGTTTAAAGCTGGGTTAGGTTATAAATATCCCAAGCTTTGAACATCTCACAAAACACTGTTCAATCCATGATCCAAAAATCAAAAGAGTATGACATAAATGCAAACCCACCAAGACATGGCCGTCCACCTGATTCCAATGTCTGCTAACCTTGTTCCTGACCCGGCTGCGTCTGACGCCTCTCTCCGTTCACCCCTGCCTGCTATATCTGCTTCTTGCTTATGTTCCCGACCCGGGCTTGAATTTATGACTATGTCTCTGCCTCCTGATTTGGTACCCCACTGCCAGCATGTTACCGACTTCTGCCTCTTCCCGACCTTGAAACTGAACCTGATTCTGCACCTGTCTGCCTGGCTGCCCCTGAACAAGGCTTGTGACCAGCCTCTACACCACCACTGGAAGGACTCCTGTGTCTCCAAGCGACAGCTCACTCCTACAGTTTCCAGGCACCTGCGCCTTTCCACTGCCCTAGCAGTCCCTGTCTCCACTACCAGGGGTGCAAGAGGCCACCCTCATCATTTCAGGCTACACAGTCAGGTATGTGATTGCAACATATTACTTATGCTTCCCCTTATATGGTATATGGGCTTAGCTGTCCTTGTGGTATATTATATGTGTGTAGAACAAAGAGACCTTTAAGATCCAGAATAGGTAAACACAGAAGGAATATTGAAAGGAAATGTGATCATAGCATTTTGATGCACTTTATACGTAGATGAAGGAAGTACCTCAGAGCTAAAGCTATTTGCCATTCAGGTGCTTCCCCAGGCTCTAAGTCAAAATGATAGATATTAAATAATGATGTTATCAGGAAAGTTTTTGGATTGTTCATTTAGGTACATTGTTGCCACATGGATTAAATAAAGAATACATCCCTAACAATGGTGCACATCACACATCTGATGATAATCCGGGGGGCTGAAGTAGATCATTCAGGGAAGAAGCTGGGATATAGAATAGTACTGTTTATTTTGAGTGCTTTGTCTAAACTTAAGGTCAGTCTCATTTGCATGCTGGTGGCCATGAAGAGCAGGACTCGTTTGATGCCAATAAACGTGTACTTTTGTGAGTGTGAAATCTTTGTTTTACACTTTTTTCTAATAAAGGAAGCTCTACACTATCCTGTTGTTTTTTCTTTTTTCTTTTTGTTTTCCACTAATTTAAGTGCTCTACTCTTCAAAACCAAAACTGCAAGGCTGAGACTATTTCCTACAATGGCAAGCTGAAATTCGTTTTTTTTTTATTTTTTTTTTTACATTTAGATCCTTGTGTCACATCCTAGTGTTAATCTAGTTTATGTTATTACTGATTTCCTGTTACACTGTCCCATTTCAATTGTTATTGTGTAGCATATTTAGCATAGATAAAATCATTTTTGCTACCAACATAGTGGCTTCATTAAAGCTAGCTGGTTACGTTTGTTTTCTTTTTCTAATTGTTTTTAAAGCTCACAGCTATAGCCTTTTGATCATGCGGCAAGGTTGATAGATTAGTAATAATGGAGTTATTGGTTCTTTCCTCTGAGCAGAACACACATAGGGAAATAATACTCACTGGTATTAATTAAGGAGTTATAGCAGCAACAAGAATAGTTAAAATTGATTCACATATTAAACCCTCTACTGAAGAGCAAAATGAGGTTTCGGTTAGAATTAGAGGATTCTATTAATAACACAAACGAGCACACATTGATAGGATATTTGTTTCCTTAATAAATATATTGATCTTAGGTATGTGCAGAACGAAAAAATGTGTCTTATTTCATTTCGATGCGTTACTTAGATACTGTAAATTAGTTTAGTTAAGTTAATTTAATCCATTTAATTCATTTTTGGAATTTGTTTTGTTTATTTGTATTCAAATCGATTCAAATTTTCTAATTCTAATTCAGATCGAGTTGAAAAGTTTTCAAATCAATTTCGAATAGTTTTTGAATTTGAATAGGTTTCACATTTCCAAAGAGAATAAAATAGAAAATAAAGGAATATAATAGAAAAAAATAGAATATAATAGAAACGAGTAAAACAGAAAATAAAAGAATAGGATATAATAGAGTAAAACAGTACAAAATAGGATATAAAATAAAAGAACAGAATAGAATGGAATATAATAGAATAGAAAGGAATAGAATAGAATAAAAGAAAATAATTAAATAGCTTATAACTATCTTCTGAAATTTGAGTAGAATAGAAAAGAATAGAATTAAAAAAAACAATATAATAGAATTGAATAGAAAAAATATAACAATTTTCCAAAACTCAAATAGAATCAATTCAAATTTGAATAGAATAGAAAATAATAGAGTAGAATAGAATAGAAAATAACACAATATAATAGAATGAATACAATCATCTTCCTATTCTAATCTATTCATTTCTATTCGGTTTAAATTTATTCTATTTGAATTTTGGGAAATGGTTATATTCTTTCTATTCTATTCTATTCTATTCTATTGTTTTTTTTTATTGTATTATTTTTCTATTTGTTTATTCTATTCTATTATTTTCTATTATATTCTATTCTTTTCTATTCAAATTAAAATTTATTCTATACAAAATTCAAATTTCGGAAGATGGTTATATTCTTTCTATTCTATTCTATTCTGTTGTTTTTTTCTATACTATTCTGTTATTTTCTATTCTATTCTAATGTATTATTTTCTATTCTATTCAAATTCGAATTAATTTTGTTTGAATTTTGGGAAATGGTTATATTCTTTCTATTCTATTCTATTGTTTTTTCATTCTATTTTTTTCTATTCTATTATAGTCTATTCTATTCTATTCTTTTCTAATCTATTCTTATGTGTTCAAATTCAAATTTATTCTATTTGAAAAACTTGAATTCTAGAAGATGGTTATATTCTTTCTATGTTATTCTATTCTATTTGTTTCTATTATATGCTAGTCTATTCTGTTCTTTTATTTTCAATTCTTTTTTGTTCTGTTTACTCTATTATATTATATTCTTTTATTTTCTGTTATACTCTTTTCTATTCTATTGTTTTTTTCTATTCTATTCCTTTATTTTCTATTCTACTTTATTCTCTTTGGAAATTGGAAAACTATTCGAATTCAAAAACTATTTGAATTTGAAAACTATTCAAATTTGGTACTATTGTAATTTGGAAATTCGGATACAACTTTAGTCAGAAAATGAAGTCCTGCTAGATCACTTCAGACTGACCCTTTTTGCAGGTATAGCTATGTAAAACATTAAAAATAAGTGCCTATACTGTTTAAAATCTAGTAATACACTCTGCCTCACCCTGTTCTGCACATGCTCAGTTGCTCTCCATTTTTAGGCATTGCCGAGTTTGTAGAGGCCAATCTGCTGACAGCCTTATAGCGGAATTATACCCTCCTATCCTTTACAGCCAAGGAAGCTGCTTCTGCAACTGCCATGGTCTTGCTTCTGTAATCAGTTATGACACCAGCCATTTGACAGTTTGATAGTTTGGTTGAGGAAACAAGCAAATGTGACAGTTAACAATCCCGGCATTCCAGTATTGTAACTGTTTTTTTTTTAAACTGTTAAATCGATGGGTTCAGTTCCGCTTTATGATTTACTGCTGTTCAGTGGCTCTGGGCTTCAACAAAATGGCAGCCTCCAGCAAGAAGAAACAGGAACAATGAGGCAATTTATAGCGCACAATAATTTTGGTAGCATAATTATTAATGTGGAATGTATATTCCTTGCTAAAGAACATTATTTTTATCAAGTTGTTATGGGTAAAGTTCTACTTTAGGATCTCGCTTACATAAAGGTGTGCCTATGGTTATTTCAGTTGTTACTATGTAATATATTCAGTATAGATTTAATCAGTACTATCAACATTGTACACTGATCAAAGCTAGTTGATTACTCTTGTTCTACTTACAGCAGAACGTAATAGTAGTGTTGTTTTAAAGTGATACTGTCGTCAATTTTTGAATCAAATTAATTCATGCCCCTGTAAAAAGAATGCAAAGACTTCTCTGCTGCTGCCCTAATCACCATACCTTTCTCTTATCAAGAGAAATATCTGGACAAAGTGTCTTCTGAAGCAGGACATAGTAGTAAGGCTTCATGAAGAATAATTGAGCATTAATTATCAATGCTGGGCTTGTCAGTTTCTTCAAAGACTTCAGCTGGTGACTCTCCTTGATCAGAGCAGTGTTTGGTGGTGCAGGTGGCAAGAGAAGTAAGAATTTAAATTATTTGTTTTATACTGAAATTGATTATTTGCATTTAAAAATGTATCAGTCTACTGGTTTAGGAGGCACACTAGACACATGGCTGTCCTTAGTGATCTACCATTAGCCCAAGGATGTCAGGTGTTGGTGGTAATATAAATTATGTATTTATTTATTATATTTGTGATACAGTTAGCTATGAAGTGTTCCTAAATCACAACTTTTGCATTGCAAATAAAGAACCAGAGGGCAGTTGCAAATAAACAAACTCTCTGGCTTACAACTGAAAGGGTGCATTTCTATGGCCCATCCTTAAAATGTTGCCCTGGGCCTACCATTATCAAAGAAGAACTGGTAGGAAAAAAATGCTAGGGGTAAAGTTTTTTTTTTTTTTTTTTTTTTTTTTGGTAGAAGAGCCTTTGTATACTTCTGCCCACATAACTGCTTCCACTTGTTAGTTACATCATTCCTGAAGAATGAAGAAAATAACAGCAGTCATGTTAAATGCAGTGAACACATGGAAACTCAAATGATTCATTCCACAACCATTTATTCATTCATATTCATAAGTCCTTCAGTTTATAGTCCATATAAAAAGGTTATAGCAATGTGAGGTTGTGTAACCATAAAATGTCCATCCACAAATGGAAGTCTCCACAAGGGGATTAGAAGCAAAATCCAGCAGGAGCTATAGAGTATAAAAGAGAAGAGAGACGCCTCTAAGTGTAGCAATATGGTTACATTTAATGAAGGTACAACATTTAGCAAGTCACATGGTTGATGATTAAAAGAGGCACATCTAAGTATGCAGGCATCTGGGGTAAAGCTGTCCACATAGACCATCCCCCGCACTGCCGGCTTTCACCAATGTCAACCTGTAATCGTGACCGGGAAGACTACCCTGCAGTAGAGCGATCTGAAAGCGAGGCTTGAACCACTCATGGAGTTTAGCATGGAAGGGATGACGTAGATGGCGGTGAGGAGGATGATCTATGTGGACAGCTTTACCCCAGATGCCTGCATACTTAGATGTGCCTCTTTTAATCATCAACCATGTGACTTGCTAAATGTTGTACCTTCATTAAATGTAACCATATTGCTACACTTAGAGGTGCCTCTCTTTTTTATACTCAGTTGTGACATGACACTACTTATATATCAAGACATCGCTTGTATATCAAGTCAAAACTTATTTTAAAATTTTGCTTGTCTTGCAAAACACTCTCAAACCAAGTTACTCTCAAACCAAGGTTTTACTGTATACCCATGGGAGTTCTCCATTTGTATTATAAAAAACGTAACATTCTGCATTCTGGAAAGCTTGTTATTCTGTAAATAAACATCTTGTTTGTGCTTGTTTGAGTGTTGGTGAATAACAAATATAAGGCTTTATCAACTATGTTTATAACATCTGCTGGTAAAAGTCTGCCGGCAGCATGTTCCATTAACTCATCCTTAGTTATTGTTATTAATATCAATGTCATATTAAAGTCAGTATGAGTGATTTCAATTAAAATGAGATTAACACAGGTCACTTTACAACAGGCTAAGCCCAAACTTGGCACTTGGCAAACTGCAAAAGGAAATAAATACATTTCCCCTTTTCTAAATGTAGAAAACAATGCTGATCTTCATTATTATATATGGTTCTGGAATCATTGGGGAGGGTGGTAAATTAAGGTGAGATATTAAATAGTGTAGGTGAAGAGAATTTGGCAGGCGGTGTTAATTATCAGGAGAGCCAATGTTAAGTGTGTACTGAGGGATTTATCAGCCAATATTTACATGCTGTAGTGTTTTATTTATAGGCTGTTACTTTCAGGATTAAATGAAGAGTACATGGATCTATTTACAGCAATGTGCTTATTGCGGGATGGTCTACTGGGATCTCTGCTGCATTGCATTCCTCTCCCTAAATGGATAAAAAGAAGGTTTCTCTCTCTGCCTAACTAGATTGCTGATTTGAAGGTGTGTGTGAATTACAAAAAAAAGTATTCTTTCATTGAAGGGTTCCTGGCCCCCAAAGCCATTTCTTAATCATTAATTTCTTTCCTGTATCAACAAATGTCAGGGATTGTTGGATGTGTTTAACAATTTCACACTAAAGCTTGATTTAGACATGCGGTTAAGGGATGTTTTTGCCACCTGCCAACCACCCCTCCTTAAGCTGAAATAGGCAGTGGAGGGGGCTGTTTACATGCACAGTTGCAATGGTTCGCTTTGTAACCACTGCAAAGTTTACCCAATATGTAGCAATCAGTGTGCAGCAAGCCCTCCAAAATGCTTAAAGGGTAACTCACTTTTGTGGGGAAAAAATAGCAAATAAAGAAAAAGTACCGTATTTATCGGCGTATAACACGCACTTTTTTCCCCTTAAAATCAGGGGAAAATCGTGGGTGCGATCCCCCCCCCGTGTTTGTGAGCGGAGCGAGCCGGCCGCCGATGTACATAGATAGCCAAGTGTACTCGGATAGGTTTGGCCAGCTCCACTCACAGTCACACCCAGTCCCGCCCTATGATGGACATAACACAGGGACTGGGCATGACTGTGAGCAGAGCTAGCCGAACCTAGCCGAGTACACACTTGGCTCCACTCACAGTCACACCCAGTCTGGATGGGACTACGAGAGGAGCCGAGAAGAGCCGGCTCTGTGTATCTCGGCACCGGCGCCATTTTCAAACTGCAGTGACACTGACAAGTCACTGCAGTTTAACTGCAGCCTGGGCAAGGCTGCAAATGTCACTGACAAGGCTGCAGATGGACACTGACAAGGCTGCAAGGCTGCAGGTGGACACTCATAAGGCTGCAAATGTCACTGACAAGGCTGCAGGTGGACACAGATAAGGCTGCAAATGACACTAGCAAGGCTGCAAATGACACTGACAAGGCTGCAAATGACACTGACAAGGCTGCAGATGGACACTGACAAGGCTGCAGATGGACACTGGCAAGGCTGCAAATGACACTGACAAGGCTGCAAATGACACTGGACAAGCATGCAAATGGACACTGACAAGGCTGCAGATGAACACTGATAAGGCTGCATTGATGAGCATTTAAATGTAAGTTTTTTTCCTTGAAAAGTTATTTTCCTTAAAATTCCCTCCTAAATTTGGGGTGCATGTTATACGCTGGCACGTGTTATACGCCGATAAATACGGTAATTTAACGTATACAAGTGCAACACAAGTCCTATTGTAATTGAATGTTATTAAAAATGACCTTTCCTTTTCAATCTGCAGCCACTGTAATTTTCTAAAAATGCAATTCAATATGGCCACATGGAGTTGTTCTGTACACAGAGTGTGTACTGACCACTCCCCAGAAACATCATTTCCTGCTTGTGTGATTGGCTCACCAATTTTCCCAGAAGTCTGCACTAAGATACAAGTCAGATTTCATGCATCCCTTGCAACAAAAATTAAATTTTTGAAATCACGTCTAAAGGGATGTAGGCCCAGCAGCTTTCCTTATTTAGTGTCCTGCAGCTGCACAGCTGACTGATAATTATGAAACCACTGCCATTAGACTCACTCAGCACAGGGGCACAGAGGAACAAACAGGGATTTCTTCAGAATAACAAAAGGTAGGAATCTGCAACAAAGGTTGTTATAATCCTTGCAATGTAGATAGATCACCCAGAGGGGAATGCTTTAAGCAAACAGGGAAGTGCCACAAACGCACCACAATTGTGTGCAATGCACGCAGTTGTGTTGTGTATGCTGGCAAAAATGAGGTTAAAACAGATGGTGAGGAGGCGTCACATCACTTTCTCATATCCTGTCAGTAGCCTTTGAAGCAAGATCAGGACACCAATCGGGCTTCAGAGGAAAGGGAGATTTAGACACACATTTAAATCTAGCCTAAGAAATTATAGATTTTTTCAATATGGTATTTCAAATTCTTTTTAGATATGCTTAAAAGTCAGAGCTGCATTTTATGAAAAAAAAGCAAAACATACAAATGGAATTAATTTAAGAGGGCTCTAGGATTTGTTATTCTGTTTATCCAGTCCTGTGTCTACATAGTTCTGCCACACAGCACGGTTTTGTTTGGAAAGGGATCTAATCTTTCTTCTTCAGTTTCACTTTCAATTATAGGCCTTCTCCTCACCCCCACCTTGTGACTGGACACTGAAAGAAGAAACAGAACAATTATGAGCTCTCTGTCACTCAGCTCTCTCCACTTATCAGCATGCTCCTTGCACTACAGTATACATGATAGGTTTCTTGTGCGGCTTCTCTCTACCCAGTCTGAGCTCCACCATACATTAGACTGCAAGAGGTTGAAACCAAGTCAAATTCAGGTACTTGGGGACATGTACCATGTTATAAATGTGGCCAATCACAGCTATCACAATAGGACACAATGGCACATGAATGAATGCCATTCATAAAAATTATTGCTTATACAGCTATCATATCATCACTGTAATGAGCAATCATAGTGGAAAAAAATCCTGATAAACTTCCCAGGGCAGTACAGTGTTAGTATGGTCATACTCCACTGCATTGGTCACAGTCATGGGCGTCCACATTGGGAGACAGGTCCCCCCTCCCTGGCAGCAGTGTGTTTGCACACACAACCCTCAAAATTTCCACTTGCCTGCTCAGATTTGGCAAGTGAAAATTAGCAGAGGGAGAGTGTGGAGCAGGGGTGGACTGGGCTGACAGTTTCCTGGCTAATCGCTTCTGGCAGAAGCGATGCGGCCATCAGAGCAGCACAGAGGGGGGGGCTCCCTGCCCCAGGCCACTATGATGTCCTGTACAATAGGCCACACTGCTTCTGCCAGAAGGATCGGGCAGCCAGATGAAACAGAGCGGCGATCTCCCAGTTAGATGCGGCTTATATATGAATAGCCAGCCACTGTCAAAAGTCCCACCTCCTGGGCCAGCATTGGACCAGTGTGCTGTCTATTAGAGTAGCCGGTCTAGGAGGCGGGAATTTGTTTGACAGAACTGGCTATTCATATACAAGCCACATCTCAGTGGGAGATCCCCGCTCTGTGTCATCCAGCCGGCAGATCTTCCTGATTCCTCACTGATGCATTGCTGGGCACTGATGAGGCTGCAGGTATGGGCAATGATTGGCTGCATTGATGGATAATAATATGCTGCATTTATGGATACTGATACGCTGCAATGATGGATATTAATGTACTGTACTGATGGCCAATGATCTGCTGCACTTAAGGGCAATGATATGATGCACTGATGGGTAATGATACACTGCACTGATGGACAATGATACGTTGCACTGATGGGCAATGATATGCTGCATTGATGGGCAATGATACGTGGCACTGATGGGCAATGATATGCTGCACTGATGGGCAATGATACACAGCACTGATGGGCAATAATACACTGGACTGATGGGCAATGATGTGCTGCACTGATGGGCAATGATACGCTGCACTGATGGGCACTGTTATGCTGCACTGATGGGCACTGTTATGCTGCACTGATGGGCACTGATGTGCTGCACTGATGGGCAATGGTAGGCTGCACTGATGGGCAATAATAGGCTGCACTGATAGACAATGATAGGCTGCACTGATGGCCACTGATATGCTGCGCTATTGGCTACTGATCAGACGGCACTGGTGGACACTGATTGGGCTGCACTGATGGGCAATGATACACAGCACTGACGGGCAATAATACACTGGACTGATGGGCAATGATATGCTTCACTGATGGGCAATGATGCGCTGCACTGATGGGCACTGTTATGCTGCACTGATGGGCACTGTTATGCTGCACTGATGGGCACTGATGTGCTGCACTGATGGGCAATGGTAGGCTGCACTGATGGGCAATAATAGGCTGCACTGATAGACAATGATAGGCTGCACTGATGGCCACTGATATGCTGCACTGATGGCCACTGATCAAGTGGCACTGGTGGCCACTGATTGGGCTGCACTGATAAGCTGTACTGATGGGCCTGCACTATGTTAATATTACTAAAGTTGTTGTTAATATTTATTTTTGGAACTTGATTCTGCATAAAACACTTAACAGTGTAATTTTTATGAGATAATTTATGAGGGTGTGTTAAGGGGTGGACTTGGGGGCATGGCAGGGTAGGGGTTAAACACAGATTAGAAATTGCTAATCAGACAATGGCAGCTTGATCTTTCTGTTAAGATTTTGCATCAGGTTTCTCAAACCTTTGCATGCCTGTTGTTTATATGATGACTAAGCCCCTCCCCTTCATGACATTGCCAAAAAGGGGCAGAGCATGGGTGACCTTAAAATGGTGCCCCCCCAAAAAAGGTTCTGCGGACACCCATGGTCACAGTATGTAAAAAAATGTGAAAAAGGGGGGCGTGTCCTAGCCACAGAGTGTAATGGCTGCTTGAACCAGCCTCTCTACACTACTGCGGGTAATAACAGTGGCTAGAAGCAACTGATACTCCCGAAAACACCTCCATCTAGGAGGGGAAGACAGCGTGCACCTCACAGGCTATGTCCCACAAGAAAAACCGGACATCAGCGCCGCCTCACACACTACTTTAGGATGCAGGCAGAGGAAGGAGAGAAAGATGGCGCCGAGGACAATGGCTGTTCTTTCTCCCCTCCACACACGTCAGCCCAACAAGTAGAGCAGGAGCTCCCAGACGCGATGGAGGAAACAACACAAGAAGAGCTACAATTTCTTCTGCTGGCAGAGGTAAGAGAATGGCTCTGTCACCAGTACACTCGCCCCATAAGCCTCCACAGACAAAGAAATATCACTGGGCAGCTTCCTCACAACCACAATCTGACACAGCAGCAGAACACACAACACCATAAGCTGCATTCCCTGCCTCTGATGCTCCAACCTCAGAAACCTCATTAAAAGCAATGCTACTAGCCTTGCAAATTGGATTGCAACAAGAGCTGCGTACTTCTATCTCTCACTTAACCAATCGCATTGACTCCATCGAGGATCGCACCTACATTTTAGAATCGCAGATAGAAGTAGTCATAACGCATGATGTCATGACATGTCCTGGTCAGAGTACACTTTTACCATATCAAAGAGCGTTTGCTGCGTGCAGCCAGGTCAAATTGTTCGCTACCTCCCCCCATGTCAACATTGCACTCTACCAGGATATTTCAGCAGTGACATCTCAAAGAAGAAAAGAATTTGCACCCATAACTGCAGTCTTAAAGGAGTGTGAAGTTAATTATCATTGGGGTTTTCCGACAACGCTTCTAATAACCTACCAATCTCAACATTTGGTCATTACCGCCCCCAAAGATTGCTACAAACAGCTGCAAAATTGGGGTATAATCAACCAAACCCCCCAGCTGGGGGCAGGAAACAACCATTCTCAAAGGTTAGGTTGTAACAAATAACTACTGCATGTTTATTTGCAGCAGGCTCTATAGATGCCTAAGCAAGTTGTTATATAGCACCCTCATGGTGTAGTTACTGTGTTGTACACAATTGTTCTTTTTCACACGTACCCCGATACGTTGTGTGCTAAGCACACCTCACTTTCTTTTATATATATTTTATTTTATTTCTCATCCCTTTATTTAGTTTGTTTAAAGCATATCTATACTGAAACTAATACTAAGGCTGTGAAATTGAATAGTTAGTTTACATCCAAATCCACTTGACCCTCACCTTCTGGCCCTCTGGGTCATACCTCTCTCTCTCTCCCACCTAATAAACACTGGGGGACTGGTATAACAATGACGCTTCGTATAAGCACCATCAATGCGAAGGGGTTTAATAGCCCGTTTAAGAGATCAAGCCTATGGAAAGAAGCCCTGTCCCTAAAAACAGATATTTTATGTGTGCAAGAGACACATTTTGCACAAAGAAAAGCCCCCTCTTGTAGCCATTGCATATTCCACCAACAATTCTTTGCTAATAATATTAAAAAAACGAGAGGGATTATGATTGCTGTGCGTGGATCTATATTTTTTCAGCTCCAACAAATAGAAAGTGACCCTATGGGCTGATATCTCATTCTATCTGCTCTTTTTCACAGTCTTCACTATGTGATAGTTAACTTATATGCTCCCAACACACATCAGAAACGGTTTTACTGTATGATCCACAAAAAGTTATTACACTACCCCAAGGATAGAGTAGTATTTTGTGGTGACTTCAACGATATAGAAGACCCTACCCTAGACTCCTCCTCTCCCCGCAGAAAGACTCCAACAGCTCTTCACTCTTTCATGCTCTTGGAAGATCTATACAATCCGTGGCAGTGCTTGCACGGCTCAGAAAGAGATTTTTTTTTTCTGCTGCCCAAGAGTCCTATTCTAGAATTGATTTGTTCCTGCTGCACAAATCTACTCTCCAGATAGTATCTCTAGCTAACATAGGACTAATCACCTGGTCAGACCACGCACCAGTAACCTTAACAATATCTATTAATCCAACATGTCCGAGATGTCTGAAGTGTGAACACCTCCATACTTTCTCACACGTTGTATCAGGAATGAATCAAGACAGAATTGGAATCTTTCTTTTGCCTAAATGATGCATTTGTAACCAGTGCTCCACTACTATGGAATGCCCATAAAGCGGTTGTTAGAGGGATCATTATAAACCTGGGTGCCCATGAGAAGAAAAAAAGAGCAGAGATGCTTAATTTCCTTACTGACCAAATACATAAAGCTGAACAGAGTAACAAAGCCCGCCCCAAAGCAACTGATTCAGCCCTCCTCTGAAATCTTAGAGAACATGTCCGTAACTAAATGCAATCATCTTTTGATTACCATATCAAGAAATTACTTCTAAACTGGTATGCAGATGGTAACAAACCTGGAACCCTATTGGCCAAACAGGTTAAAAAAAAGCAGCCCTTTCTAAAATCCCCTACATGCATACCCTACAAGGACAAAGAGTCAGTAATCCCAAAGATATTGCGGACTGCTTTAGCGACTTCTACTCAATTTGTGTACCTCTAATTCAGAGCCCACGCCAGAACCAGCCCAAATAGACCAATTTTTGAAATCTATACAACTCCCTGCTCTTACTCCAGACCAACTACAGACACTTAATGAACCAATCTCTGAAACTGAAATTTTAAAAGCCATCTGATGGGTTCTGCAGTGAATACTTTAAAACTTACTCTTCCATCCTGGCCCCATACTTGCATCAAACTTTTGATCATTTTATTGTGTCTGGAGAAATACCTGAAGAATCCCTAGAAGCGCTAATTGTTACTAACCCCAAATCAGACAAGTCATCAGATAGCATGGCAAATTACAGGCCTATTTCGTTATTAAACACAGATATCAAACTATATGCAAAAATCTTAGCCTCCCGCATATCTCCTTATATCCCCACACTAATTCACACAGATCAGGTTGGATTTGTCCCACGCAGACAAGCATCTAATGGAACCAGAAGGTTCATTGATCTTCTTCAATGGGCCGAGCCTCATCACCCACCTTCTCTGCTCCTCTCTTTGGATGCAGAGAAGGCATTTGATACAAAAAGTCCTACAAAACTTTGGTCTTACAGGACATATATCCACTGCTATTCTTGCCCTATACTCCTCACCGTCTTCTAGAGTCTTGACCTCTGGTATGGTCTCTAAGCCCTTTCATATTTCACACAGTACAGGGCAGGGCTGCCCTTTATTGCCCCTCATATTTGCTCTAATAATGGAACCATTGGCATAAGCAATTAGAATTAATCCACAGATTACTACAGGTAGGTGAAATGACCCACAAAATAGGGCTTTACGCAGATGACGTTATAGTCATCATGACTACTCCAGGAAAATCCCTCCCAATCCTTTATGACCTACTTCTACTGTTTGGACACATATCATTATATAAAATCAATTTTACCAAATCTACTATGATCCATGTATGTCTTAATAGTTCTCTAAAACAATCCCTATCATGCTCAATCCCCTTCCCATGGGCCCCAACTGTAATTAATTTATACTTAGGCATTAACTTAACAGTTCCATCCACAGGTATACTACGCCTTAACTTTGAATGTTTACTTAAGAAATTAAACAACATGTGCTCTGATCTATGAATAAACAAAGCAGTGCAGCGCTATACCCAAAGGTTCAGAAAAAAGTCCCTTTTTATAATTAAATCAAAAGTTGATAGAGAAAGGATCTCCTCTGTAGTGGTCTAAGTGCTCAAGACAGTCCATGCAGTGCTATACATCCGTGATTCCACCACGGGCTAGCCAAACTGCTCACCTCAGCATATGGACCCCTGAACTAACAGAGGGGTCAAAACAGCATTTACCACTCTCAGTGTATCAGGATGAAGACTTGCATAGGCAGGTGGTCCCACGATAATATAGATGGCACTCAATATTTGATGATCAATTCACATGCAATAAAAATTGAAAAAACATAGTGCACACTGTGTGGCTAAGATGATAACATTTATTAAAAAGTCAGGTACTCACATACACAGCACTAAACCCTAGTGCTGGGATAAAGATAAAATGGCATAAAAGGATAACGTCAGTAGGATGGTGGCTGCAGTGATGTCCAAAATCTCCGGCACGCGTATCGTCCACATCCGGACTTCGCCAGCGGTAATGGAGATAAAGACATCACATCTATATATAAAGCCCCAATAACTATTTCCTGTATGGTGGAAAAACCTCCCACGGGCACCGTCCAATCAGCTCCGGCTGCTGTAGAGTCAAAGGAATTGCTTCCTACCAAAGCTAATAGGTCACTATAGTAACCCAGACCTTTGCATCATGACGTCTGGTCATGTGACCACACAATCAGGAAACACAAAAAAAACTCCTATTGGCATGAAGCCTAGTTAGAAAAGTCGCCGTGACGTCACTGACGTCGGGACGGCCAGTCATGTGACCTTACACTCGTGTTACCAGCTGAAGCTGGAACACAAACAGAACTCCGCCCCTCATAGCTAAGCCTCCTCCCAGGCCGTTACTATGGTGATCAGCTGAACGTAGCCGCAGCCTTCACTCAGCTTACTAAGTGACATCTGAATATTACAATCAGATGTCGCCGTTCGTAAAGCCGCTGCCGGACCTCAGACTGGGAAGTAAATATCCCGATCGCCATACATACACTAAGCTGAAAAAGAAAAAGGGGATTTCAAAATAAAATAGTTATAATAAAAATTGTTACAATAAAATTTTTTTATAAAATGTAATGAAATAATCAGCACATGGAAGAAAAATAGAATTCCCCATATACTATATAAAAACAAACATCACTGCAGCCACCTGACAACCATACCATAAACATCTATTCGCAATCTTAATGTATAAAATGAACAAAATACAAATATATGTGTTGATATAGCAGAGAGAAAATATACCATGCACGTAATTAACCATCTAAGATGATACACCGTGCAAATAATTATCGGTCAGAGATGAAACAATTCAAGTCAAATTTGACATTGAGTCCCGTGGGTACCCCCACTTGGGTCTCGTAAACCCAAAACGACTCACAGCGACTCAATTGTCGAATAAAATTCCCCCCCTCCAGTGAGGGGTCACTTTCTCAACCCCCCAAAATTTTAATTTGGTGGGGATTCGAGCATAGAATAATCGAAAATGCTTGGAAACATTATAAGTAACTAAACCTTTTTTAATGTTATTCACATGTTCTCCAATTCTAATGTGCAGAGGTCTAGATGTTCTCCCTATATACTGGAGGCCACATTCGCACTCCATCATGTACACTACCCCTGTAGTGGAACATGTGATAAAGTCCTTTATTTTATAAACTTTCTTGGTTGCTGTGGCAACAAACTCCTTACGTTTTTTAATGTTACTTTTAGCCTGTTTGCAAGGTGGACACTGTCCACAGGCATAAAATCCTGTCAGTATATTAAAAATCCTATTTTCAAATGGGACTGGTGTATCAATAACCCCAGGGGCCAACTTATCTCTCAAGGACGGGGCCTTTTTGTAAACAAACTGAGGAAACTGAGGAAGAACTGGGCCAAGCACCCTATCCCGTTTGAGAAAAGGCCAATGTTTGTGAACAACTCTTTCAAATTGTTTATACTAAACATTGAAATCAAGGATCATTTTGATATTCCCTGGTGTGTCCTGTTGGACTTTAGGACAATTGGACACCAAGGTATTTCTAACGAGCGTCCGGACACTTTCAATATCTCTATCAATACTGATCCTGTCATACCCCTTTTGAATAAAGCGGGCCGACAGAACCTGTGATTGTAAGATGTAATCACTCCCCTGTGAACAGTTTCGCCTAATGCGCACAAATTGTCCCTTCGGAATATTGCACAACCACTGGGAGTGGTGGCAGCTTCCTAGGGGAATGAACGCATTGCGATCGGTCGGCTTAAAATGATTCATCAGCCTCAACCGATTCCCCTCCATAGAAATGTCTAAATCAAGAAAGACAATCCGTTCACTGCTAATGTTCCAAGAGAGAACTATGTTCCTGGTATTCCTATTCAATTTCTGCATAAATATATCAAGATCACCTATCACCCGTCCAAATCATAAAAATGTCATCAATATATCTCTGGTAGCAGACAAGTTCCGGGGGCGTATTTTTATAGACAGCGTCTTCCTCCCAATGTGCCATAAATAAATTGGCTACACTGGGAGCGAACCAGGCCCCCATAGCTACGCCTCTAGTTTGAAGGTAAAATTGTCTGTTGTACCAGAAATAATTTTTTGATAGACAAAAATTTAAACAATCAAGAATGAAGCTCTTATGTCTTCTCGTAAGATCGGATGTTCTGAAAGCCCACTGCACAGACTTCAAAGCGTCCTCATGACTAATAATTGTGTACAGTGAGCTGACATCCGCTGTTATTAAAAAACAGGACGGTAAATCTGGTAAGGCTTCTATAATCTGAATAATATGTTTAGTATCTTTCAAAAAGGATTGGGTTTTTGAAACCATGGGTTGGAGAAAAAAGTCAATGTATTGGCCCAGTCTCGACGAGACAGAGTCGATCCCATTGACTATTGGTCGGCCAGGTGGGTTGGTACTACTCTTGTGTATTTTTGGCAAAAAGTATATTATTGGAGTGCGGCATGCAGATGGATCTAAATATGATGCTTCTTTGGCATTCAGCACTCCAATATGCTTCCCTCTTTCTATCAGTGAGTGTAGTTCCTCCCTAAACTCGAACATGGGATCCTTCGTAAGCTTAACATATGTGTTGTAATCACTTAACAAATTCTCCATTTCATTATTATAATATACTTTACTGAGTACCACCAGACCCCCTCCTTTATCCGCCGGACGTAACACTAAATCCTTTCGTTCAATCAATGATTGAATACCCTTCTTAATATGAACTTGATAATTCACTTTCCGGATCTTAAGTGATTCAAGATCATTAGCAATCATGTTTTTAAAAACGTCAACATGCTTAGTGTCCAGATTGGGGGGATTAAAGACTGACTTGTTACGGAGGGTGGAATGTTTACCCAATGATTTCATAGTATTAGGATCAGTCCGAACAGTAGTACTAGAAAGATGGTATTTCTTTACATTTAAATTTCTGATGAATTTTTGCAGGCTAATATATGTCTGGAATTTATTTAAATTACGGGTAGGGGCATATTTGAGACCTCTGTCTAAAACCCTAATCTCGTCCTCATTCAGAGGCGAGCCACTAAGGTTATAGATTCCTGCTCCTAATGGGGTTTTACTCTTTTGAGTTCCCCTGCCTCCTCTCCTTCCTCTGTTATTTTTCTTTTTCTGTCGAGGGTGGCAAGGGGAGGCACCACATTCAACCCTCCTCCCGGATTGGGAGGGACTGAAGGAGCCCCCTTCCCTGTCCCCCTTGGGGTCCTGTAAAAATCCCCCCCTCCGAGGTCCAGGATTCTGAAGTGGGGCAAACCGATTTTGAATGGATATGGGATTCCCACCAGGGAGGGGAAACCTACCTCCATTGGGATATGGGTTGATGGATCTAGACGTGTTCAGATGATCATTCTGATACCGTCCAGATTTCATCCCCCCATTTTGGCCAGCACCATTAGAGTCTTCACCAGGGTAATGGCCACCGGAGTAGTAATTGGGACCTTTATGCGATTCATCATTAACATAAGGAGGATTCCATGGGTATTGTCTAGATGGTGAATCGTAAAAGATATCCTTAAAGCCCCGACCTTTTTTGTTTTTACCTCTCTTATTAGAAACAACCTTATATTGATTACTATCATGGGGTGTCCCCACATCACCATAATCTATACGCTCATATGGAAAACCCGGCTCCTCAATAGGAGTAGGTAGAGGTGTATTAGGGTACTCAGTAGCAAGGGGAACAGGATGTGGTGGGATATTACTCCCGTCCCCAGACTTAGTCTGCCATTTATACACATTCCCTCTCCCGAAATCCTCCAAATCTCTTATAAATTTTTTCTCCTTTTTATTTTGTGTTTCATAATCCCATTTCTGGAGCCTGTTCTTTAACTCCGCAGACAGTCTAAGGAATTCTTCTGATTCTTTGTGTGACTCCATAGAACTCTTAAGTTCCATAATCTGGGTTTCCAGCTGCGTCATTTTGCTTTGTTTACGTGACAGCAAAAATCCCACCAGTTCCAGTCCTTTGCTGGTGAAAAAATCCCCCCATTCCTTCAATGAATTATCATCCATAAGGCCATCATTGGGAGGAACTTCCCATCTGAGACGCCTGGGAATCAGTTTCTCAGCTAAATATTGTTCAAAAGAGACTATGTCCCACCATGTTTTAACTTTTTTCTCGAACAGGTGTCCGAGCTTCCTGAAACCCAGGGCTAACTCATTAGCCTCTTGAGTGTTCTGTTTTTTTAGAAAAGATCTCCCCTAGTTTGATCTCTCTTTTTTCTAAATACTGAAAAATGTCCATGATTAATGCTGCTAGACTGTGATATGTTTGTAAGAATCAATAGTAAATAAGAATATAGTCAGCGCAAAAAATCCAAAGTTATGAAATACAAGCAGCTGAACACTGAAGGTAAACATAAAAAACCTCAAGGAACATAGAATAAACAAAGCAGTGCAGCGCTATACCCAAAGGTTTAGAAAAAAGTCCCTTTTTATAATTAAATCAAACTTTGATAGAGAAAGGATCTCCTCTGTAGTGGTCTAAGTGCTCAAGACAGTCCATGCAGTGCTATACATCCGTGATTCTACCACCGGCTAGCCAAACAATGTAACAATTTTTATTATAACCATTTTATTTTGAAATCCCCTTTTTCTTTTTCAGCTTAGTGTATGTATGGCGATCGGGATATTTACTTCCCAGTCTGAGGTCCGGCAGCGGCTTTACGAACGGCGACATCTAGTTGTAATATTCAGATGTCACTAAGTAAGCTGAGTGAAGGCTGCGGTTACGTTCAGCTGATCGCCATAGTAACGGCCTGGGAGGAGGCTTAGCTATGAGGGGCGGAGTTCTGTTTGTGTTCCAGCTTCAGCTGGTAACACGAGTGTAAGGTCACATGACCGGCCGTCCCGACGCCAGTGACGTCACGGCGGCTTTTCTAACTAGGCTTCATGCCAATAGGAGTTTTTTTTGTGTTTCCTGATTGTGTGGTCACATGACCGGGCGTCATGATGCAAAGGCCTGGGTTACTATAGTGACCTATTAGCTTTGGTAGGAAGCAATTCCTTTGACCCTACAGCGGCTGGAGCTGATTGGACGGTGCCCGTGGGAGGTTTTTCCACCATACAGGAAATAGTTATTGGGGCTTTATATATATAGATGTGATGTCTTTAGCTCCATTACCGCTGATGAAGTCCGGATGTGGACGATACGCGTGCCGGAGATTTTGGACATCACTGCAGCCACCATCCTACTGACGTTATCCTTTTATGCCATTTTATCTTTATCCTAGCACTAGGGTTTAGTGCTGTGTATGTGAGTACCTGACTTTTTAATAAATGTTATCATCTTAGCCACACAGTGTGCACTATGTTTTTTCAATTTTTATTGCATGTGAATTGATCATCAAATATTGAGTGCCATCTATATTATCGTGGGGCCACCTGCATATGCAAGTCTTCATCCTGATTCACTGAGAGTGGTAAATGCTGTTTTGACCCGTCTGTTTAGGGGTCCATATGCTGAGGTGAGCAGTTTGGCTAGCCGGTGGTGGAATCACGGATGTATAGCACTGCATGGACTGTCTTGAGCACTTAGACCACTACAGAGGAGATCCTTTCTCTATCAACTTTTGATTTAATTATAAAAAGGGACTTTTTTCTGAACCTTTGGGTATAGCGCTGCACTGCTTTGTTCATTTTATGTTCCTTGAGGTTTTTTATGTTTACCTTCAGTGTTCAGCTGCTTGTATTTCATAACTTTGGATTTTTTGCGCTGATTATATTCTTATTTACTATGTGCTCTGATCTATGCAAGCTGAGAACAAACATCCTGGGCCGGTAAGATCACCCTTACCAAAAATGTTCCTGATGCCACACATATTATATCTTTTTCGAACTCTTTCAATCACCCTCCTCTCAACTTGCCTCAATACAACATATTCTCAACAACTTTATCTGGGACAATAAGCATCCAAAAGTGAGATTCTCCACCCTCTGCACACCTAAAACTAAGGCGGGACTCGGAGCACCAGATGTTCAAGCTTACTATAAAGCCATACTCTTCAACCAAGCCAAACAATGGTGGGCATCCATATCTACAACATCCTGGGTGCAAATTGAACACACAGCCCTTCATGCTAATAGCTCCCAACTTTTTGCTGCACTTCTACTACACCACCGACTGCAACGCTCTTTCCTCAACGCAGTCAATGCAACTATAAAGTATGGGAATCCACGCTCCAACAAAGCCTGTCAGCATCTCATCCTGGGAATGATGCTATAAGGGCTACTTCTGTGAAAATTTCTACTAAATATGGGGATAGAATATCTGAGAAACACCGATAATGTTCATTTGTGAGTCCGTCAGGGCCAGGTGACTTTCCTGTGGGTAAGAGTTTAATAGTATATTCGTATTTCAGTAACTGAGAAGGGGGCATTAAGCAATTCGATTTGCGATGGAGAAAGGGTTGGTAGATTAAGTTGAGCAAGGAATTCCCTAATAGAATCTGGGGTGGGTTGGGGGTAAAATCATCTTTGTTCAAGTTATATAAAGCCCCATAGTAATTAGAGAATGCGCCCGATATATCTTACAGATTGGTGAGCTTCTGCTTGGTGAATGGATGGAAGAGAACGGAAATTCTAGATTAGATTTTTACACTGGGGGAAGTTTTGAGTTTCAAGGTCATAAATGGATTTGCGGAGGTTATTTAATTCAGTAGAATATTGGCGTTTTGCTCTGGCACTGAGCTGTAAAATAAGCCCTCTGATAAATGCCTTGTGGTTATTTTTATAGAGTAAAAATGTGAGGGCCAGAAGTGGAATTTATACAAAAAAATCCCAGAGATGATGACACAGCTTTTCTAGATTTTCAGGGCGTTGAATTATTGAGTTGTTCTCCAGAACACATGCTCTAGGGCAGGCATCCTTCTCCTCAATAGTGAGCAAATTGGTGGCATGTTTAGACCAGGTTATATCCAATATTGAGGAGGAGGATGTTCGCTGCAATAGCCATTTATCAACAATAAAAAAGTCAATACGTGAGTATGAGGTGTGCCTGGAAGAGAAAAAAGGTAAAGTCCTTTTAGTTACCATGTTGGCATCTCCAGACATTGTAAAGTTCTGATTCATGCAGTAAAGAGCTCAGTTCTGGCCATGAGCCCTTGTTTGAAGGAGAAGTGTCTAAAGTGACATTGTTGACCATGTTGGAGTCACCTCCTATGATTAAGTTGCCTTGTCTTAGAGTTTGAATTTCATTGAGCAGTTTCTGGATACTGCATATTTGGTGTGGCATTGGGAACATATACATTCACTGGGGTATAAGGCTTGGGGTTGATGTGGCACAGCAGTATAATATACCGGCCATCTGGGTCCAGAATATTCATTTAATTTAAATGAGCATGAGTTCCAAATAGCTAGAAGGATTCCATGTGTTTTGCTGGAGGATGAAGCAAGAAACAGCAACAGTATCTTAAATCCCATGGGTGAAGATAGATTGGCCAGGTGGACAGGCACTGAAGCTTGAGGTTAGAAGTGGATATGATGGAGACAGCCATGTAGGGTGTGGATTTGTATAAGGCTGATAAGGGGTTGCCGGAGTATAGAAAGGAAAAGGTATTTTTTGTTGTCTCCTTTTGAAGACAGGTGAAAGTTGAGATATGGGTCTCATAGCAATAAAGCCAGGTTGTGATCTGAAAAACAAAAAGTTCCAACAGGGAACTTTAGTGGAAAAAAAGAAATCAACAATGAACATAAAGAACAGTAAAAAGAAACAGTCTCTCATAGCTAGAGAGGAAAAAGGCAGCATGTGCTGCAGCATATTACAGGGTCAGATTGCAATGGTATGCACTTATCTTGCTGCTGGGAGCTGGTGGGGTGTATTAGGAGAAGGTAGACCAGAGACCCACATTATAGAGTAACGGTATCAAGTATGGCCATTGCGATGGACCTGTTGCCAGTCCGGAGTTGCTTTGTGTGGGGATTGAGCCGGTGGTTGAGCAAGAGTCTGGACAGGAAAGATGTCCCATTTGTGCAACATGGATAGGCCTTCTTCCAGTAAGGATACATGGGAGGTAGAGCCATGATGAGTGCCCTCTACTTTTGCCAGATACTTTGACTTGTATTGAATGTTGTGGTTTTGGAGCGCTTTGGTTATTGTCAGTAAGTTCTTCCATAGTTGTAAGGTATATTGAGAGATGTCTGGTTAGAGGCAAAAGGGAATGCCTTTTTAGGCAGCTGCACAGGGTGTCTGAATGCTTCCAGTAGCTGCTCTTTAACTTGGAAAAAGTTGATTCGGAGGATCACATCGCTGGGAGATTTAGCTGGCAGGAATGATGGCTTGGGTTTGGGAGAACAGCAAGGAATAGGTCTGTTATGAAATGAGGTAACTAAGAGGGTTGGATTGACTCGGTTATCCTTCTGGTTTTTAAATTGTTCCTGCGGGACCTGACTTCTGGATCCGCAAGGTTTGCCTTGATCCAGGATATATCCTCAGCTTGCGCTGAGTGTGCATCTACTAGGGTGTTGTAGTTTTCAGCAAAGTCACTTATTGTGTTTTCTGTGTGGTTAACCCTCTCACCTAATTCTTGAATCTCTACTTTATGCTGTGTAATGCAGTTAATTAAATATACTTAAGTAAAAATAAGCTGCGCTGAATTAAATAAAGTTTCATAATGTGACATGTGAGCCATTAAAACATGCATATAAATCAAAAACAAAGCTGTAAATCCCCCTAAGTGTCCATGACACTATGACCAAGACACCCAAGAAGAAGTGAGAGGGTAAGATAGGAAAGGTCCTCCACCTTTAAAATCACTGCCGCTTACCAACTGCATAGATCTCTTGTTAAGGAGATCAAAAAACGCCTGTGGCTTGTTCCCCAGCCCCGGGTCTCTGTGCTTAGCAGTAGGGATGAGCCGAACACCCCCCTGTTCGGTTCGCACCAGAACATGCGAACAGGCAAAAAATTTGTTTGAACATGCGAACACCATTAAAGTCTATGGGACACGAACATGAATAATCAAAAGTGCTAATTTTAAAGGCTTATATGCAAGTTATTGTCATAAAAAGTGTTTGGGGACCTGGGTCCTGCCCCAGGGGTCATGGATCAATGCAACAAAAAGTTTTAAAAACGGCAGTTTTTTCGGGAGCAGTGATTTTAATAATGCTTAAAGTGAAACATTAAAAGCGTAATATCCCTTTAAATTTCGTACCTGGGGGGTGTCTATAGTATGCCTGTAAAGGGGAGCATGTTTCCTGTGTTTAGAACAGTCTGACAGCAAAATGACATTTCAAAGGAAAAAAAGTCATTTAACACTACTTGGGGCTATTAATACATTGCCGGTCCGACAATACACATAAAAGTTCATTGATAAAAACGGCATGGGAATTCCCCACAGGGGAACCCGAACCAAAATTTAAAGAAAAAATGACGTGGGGGGTCCCCCTAAATTCCATACCAGGCCCTTCAGGTCTGGTATGGATATTAAGGAGAACCCCGGCCAAAATTTAAAAAAACAAAAAGAGAGAGGAGCGCCACTAAGTAAAATCATTTATTCACAAATGTAAAATCAAAGTATCAACTTACAATTAGGAGCGGTATGTAGAGCAGACAGGTATAATCCCAGATGGAAGAGGGGAAAAGAAGCAATCAGTGATTCCCAGGGAATGTCTCCAAACACAACAGTCTGGCGGGGAAGCCAGGACGGTACAAAGCCTGTCTCTGCGGGAGGACGGAGCGGCAGCCCAGGAAGCAGCTGGCAGTGTTATCGATGGGGAGAAAAACACAACGCATCTCTGAGCATGCGCAGGGTCCATACGGCACATGCGCGCTCCTTTATCAAGTGTTGTATACCTGTCTGCTCTACATACCACTCCTAATTGTAAGTTGATACTTTGATTTTACATTTGTGAATAAATGATTTTACTTAGTGGCGCTCCTCTCTCTTTTTGTTTTTACCTGGATGGATCTGAGCTGACTTCTCTCTATAAGAAGAGCTGCCTTTTGTGAATCTGGCCACACAGTACCCCACAAGAAAAGAAAAGTTTTACATCCGGTGTTTTGTTTACCTATGACTTATCCTCCAGGGATCTTCTCCTGCATTATAGACTGTTTCCTGGCTCCTGTCCAAGACTTCCAACACCATCCTGATTACACTGTGATTGATCCAGCTTTAAGACTTTATAAATTTATTTATTCTTATAGTCATTTGCCTTACAGCCTCTGAGCGCCAGTTTTTAGTTTTAAAATTTTTAAAAAAATGACGTGGGGGGTCCCCCTAAATTCCATACCAGGCCCTTCAAGTCTGGTATGGATATTAAGGGGAACCCCACGCCAAAATTTAAAAAAAAATGGTGTGGGGTCCCCCAAAAATCCATACCAGACCCTTATCCGAGCACGCAACCTGGCAGGCCGCAGGAAAAGAGGGGGGACAAGAGAGCGCCCCCCCCCCGAACCGTACCAGGCCACATGCCCTCAACATTGGGAGGGTGCTTTGGGGTAGCCCCCCAAAACACCTTGTCCCCATGTTGATGAGGACAAGGTCCTCATCCCCACAACCCTGGCCGGTGGTTGTGGGGGTCTGTGGGCGGGGAGCTTATCGGAATCTGGAAGCCCCCTTTAACAAGGGGACCCCCAGATCCTGGCCCTCCCCCCTGTGTGAAATGGTAAGGGGGTACTTACCCCTACCATTTCACTAAAAAACTGTCAAAAATGTTAAAAATGACAAGAGACAGTTTTTGACAATTCCTTTATTTAAATGCTTCTTCTTTCTTCATATTCTGCATTCTGCATATAAGCCTTTAAAATTATCACTTTTGATTTCTCCCATAGACTTTTAAAGGGTGTTCCACGGCATTCGAATTTGCCGCGAACACCCCAAATTGTTCGCTGTTCGGCGAACTTGCGCACAGCCCATGTTTGAGTCGAACATGAGTTTGACTCGAACTCGAAGCTCATCCCTACTTAGCAGAAAGTATCCCAGATTCCTCCTCGCTGGATCTCCCCAGTGTATGCCAAGGGTCAGTTAGTCCCCATGTAAGGATAAAAATGCTTCCATAGTGTAAATCCTTAAAACGTTTATTAGATAAAAGACTAGATTGCACTTACAATTGCTGTAGATAAAAATAGTGTGTCAAAAGATAGTCGAGCTGGCCGGCTCTCGATAGCTGCCCAATTAATTAAATATGCTTGTAAGGAATCTTTAAGAGAGAGCAGCATGTCTTTTAGGACTGTCTCTGATACTGGCTGACCACATGTGGGGAATGTGGCTATGGGATCAGGTAAAGGTATAGGTGGTGGTGCTATGGTGCCTGCACCTACCTCTTCTTGCATGCCTTTTTCACATTGTGGTGAGGTGTCCCTGCAGGGTTTAGATTTAGCTGGGCTGGAAATATGTACACACCCCTGTTAAAATATCAGGTTTCTGTAATGTTTTCCACCTTTAATGTGACCTATAAACTGTACAACTCAATTGAAAAACAACTGAAATCTTTTAGGGGGGATAAAATGAAAAAACTAAAATAATCATCTAAAATAACATTATCTAGATATGTTGAAATATATACTTTGTGGGGAGTAAGAATGCCATCCATCAATCTTTTGTAAAAGGCTCAGGGTCCACTGTAAGCACAGAGTGGACTAAACTGTCTTTTTCTGCGCCTTGCCTATTGGTAAGATTGAAGGTGGTAATGTACCTTCTATGACCCAACTCTTCTATCATCTATCCGAGGCTTGGGATATGCATCAGGCTGCCATCTGATTTAGGGATAAGCAGTAGAGATGGGCCCGATGTTCGAGTCGAACGTAAGTTTGACTCGAACAACGGGTGTTCTTTTGTTCGTAGAACAAACAAACATATGGAGCGCTCGCAGGACGTTCACCCACCGCGTAGTGCCCCATAATTCACTGCGAGATCGCAGTGCATTGACGGCTGCTGATTGGCCAGAGCAAAGCATGCACCTGACCTGTATGCTTTGGTTAATCACAGTGCAATGACGTCAGAAGGGTTGGGGTCACCCAGTTACGTCATCAGGTGTCCCTGCCCTTGCCCATATAAGAGCTGTCAAAGCGAAGAGAGAACATTCTGTGGGAGGCCTCCTATGGAGGCGGAGCATTTTCATTTTTTGCTATTTTTCGGGTCCGCTGGGCGGCGTGTCTGACAGTGGATTTACATCACAGGACAAAAAAGGATTTGTCAAAAACTGTCTCTTGTGATTTTTACTTTTTGACACTTTTTTGGTAAATGGGTAGGGGTACGATGTACCCGATGCTCAGAGGGGAGAAAAAAAGGATACTCACAGAGTAGCCTGAAATCGGACTTTAAAGGCATGGAAACAATGGAGAAGTAGAAAAAATAAGTCATATTTATTGAAAAAAGAAATAACATAGTATCTACACAATATTCACAAGCATTAAAAATCATATAAGATGATACAGTTTGTACAATGAGCCCTTGTGCGTCTATGTGTTTTGCTGTGAGGCTTCTTCAGGACTCAATCAAGGTTCAAAAAGATGGCACAGAGAAAAAAAGAGAACAAATCTCACTATCTTCTTATCCAATTGAGCCTTATGTACAAATATCCGGAATGTTTTTGACACTATTCAATGTATGGACTATTCTCACAAGGTTGCGAAAAAATTACTGAAATGCCTAAATCTAGTAGTAGCCAGGAATAGAATACCATTCTAAAACTATTCAAACAGGGGCATAAGGCATCTTGCAAAGAAAGGGATCATATTCAAAGATCCAGGGTCCAGTAAAGGAAGATTGGACTGCAAAAATACTTGGGAGGTATCCCACGTCCCAACTGCACATCAAACCTGCAGAAGGGTAGTAGATGCATACACGTGATGAGAGACCCTGCGAGACAGCCTGGTGCTGTACACATAATAGTCCATACATTGAATAGTGTCGAAAACGTGTGCAGCAAAACTAAGACTCTGTTTCCCAAGTCCCACCTCTGTTTTGTAAAATTAACTCTATATCATTCACAACATAAAGGGTGTTTGGGCCTTTCCCGCATATGGTTTTAATTCTTGGCATCCCACTTCTCACAGTTAACCCAATTGAACATATACAGTGGATAAAAAATATCTACACAACCCTGTTAAAATATCAGGTTTCTGTAATGTAATAAGTGAGAAAAAGATAAATAATTTCAGAACCTTTTCCACCTTTAATGTGACCTATAAATTGTACAACTCAATTGAAAAACAACTGAAATCTTTTAGGGGGGGGTAAAAATAAAAAATTAAAATAATCTGGTTGCATAAGTATGCACACCCTCTTATAACTGGGGATGTAGCTGTGTTCAGAATTAAGCAATCACATTCAAATGCATGTTAATTAGGAGTCAGTACATACCTGCCACCATTTAAAGTGCCTCTGATAAACCCCAAATAAAGTTCAGCTGTTCTAGTAGGTCTTTTCTTAGTTGCATCCTACAACAAAAGCCATGGTCCACAGAGAGCTTCCAAAGCATCAGACGGATCGCATTGTTAAAAGGTATCAGTCAGGAGAAGGGTACAAAAGAATTTCCAAGGCATTAGACATACCATGGAAGACAGTGAAGACAGTCATCAACAAGTGGAGAAAATATGGCACAACAGTGACATTACCAAGAACTGGACGTCCCTTTAAAAAAAATTGATGACAGGGATCCTGTAAAGAGGCCTTCAGCAACATTAAAGAAGTTGCAGGAATATCTGGCAAGTACTTGCTGTGTGGTACGTGTGACAACAATCTCCCGTATTCTTCATATGTCTGGGCTATGGGGTAAAGTGGCAAGATGGAAGCCTTTTCTTACATAGAAAAACATCCAAGCCTGGCTACATTTTGCAAAAACACATCTGAAGTCTCCCAAAAGCATGTGGGAAAATGTGTTATGGTCTGAAGAAACCTAGGTTGAACCTTTTTGCCATAATTCCAAAAGATATGTTTGGCGCAAAAACAACACTGCACATCACCAAAAGAACACCATATCCACAGTGAAATATGTTGGTGGCAGCATCATGCTTTGGGGCTGTGTTTCTTCAGCTGGAACAGGGGCCATTATGGAGTCTTTTCTGAATGAAATGTCCAAATTATATGATGACCCTCTGTGTACTACAATGGCTGAGGCCAGAGCCTTCATGCCCTCCAGCAGGGTTGGAGGCCAGTGGAGGACTACGTAACAGACTTTAAGCGGTGGAGTTCCGATACACAATGGAATGATGCCGCTCTCCACTACCAGTTTCGCCTAGGACTTTCAGAAGCACTTAAAGATGAGCTGGCTTGAGTTGGGATTCCCAGCTCTTTGGAAAATCTTATCCAACTATCCATTCAGATCGACCGTTGTCTAAGGGAGCGAAGATCTGAGATAACAAGCCAGTTCCATCCCATGTGGATGTTGCCTAAACTATCTAGCAGCCCACCTATCCCTGCTCCTCCACTACCTTCTGCCATTACTGAGGTCTTGGAACCAATGCAGATAGGCCTGCTTCGCTCACCGTTGTCACCAGAGGAAAAGCAACGTCGCCAGAATAACCTCTGTCTGTACTGTGGAGGAGCCACCACTATGTTTGACTCTCCTCTTCATTGCTGTTCCTGTCTCACTACAGCTTCCAGAAGGGGAACTGCGGGTTCAGGCTATAATTGACTTTGGCACCTGTAGCTGCTTCATTGACCATGCATTCGCTCAGAAGCCAATTAACCAATTAAGCCAATTAACCTACCAGCATGTCTTTGGAGTGTGGGAGGAAACCGGAGTACCCAGAGGAAACCCATGCAGACACAGGGAGAACATGCAAACTCCAGGCAGGTAGTGTCGTGGTTGGGATTCTAACCAGCGACCCTTTTTACTGCTAGGCGAGAGTGCTACCCACCACACCACTGTGCTGCCCTACACCACTGTGCTGCCCGACATAAGGAATACGTCAACGAGAAATTCAGAAAGGGGTTCATTCGGCACTACTCTTCTCCAGCTGGTGCAGAAATATTTTTCGTTGAGAAAAAAGACCACTCCCTCTGCCCATGCGTGGATTACAGGGAATTGAATAGAATTACTGTCGAGAATCGCTATCCTCTCCCTCTGATTCCAGAGCTGTTCCAGAGACTCTGTTCTGCAAAAATATTTACAAAATTAGATCTACGAGGTGCCCCTGCCTACAACTTGATCAGAAGCCGTGAGGGGGATGAGTGGAAAACAACCTTCCAGACACGTTTTGGCCACTTTGAGTATCTCGTTATGCCATTTGGACTTTGCAACGCACCAGCTACTTTTCAACATTTCATTAATAACATTTTCAGAGACTTCCTAGACTTGTTCATATTGTCTACCTGGACGACATTCTGATATTCTCAGTTTCCCTGGAATTACATTGTGGCTATGTGAAGCAGGTTCTCCTCAGACTGAGACAGAACGGACTTTATGCAAAGGCTGAGAAATGTGAATTTGAACGTCAGACCATTCACTTTCTGGGCCTGGTAATATCGACTGGGGGCATGGCAATGGATCCTCAGAAGGTCTCAGCTATAATGTCTTGGCCACCCCCAACTGACAAGAAAGGGGTACAATGTTTTATCTGGCTTTACAATTTTTACAGAAAATGTATTAAAAATTTCTCATAACACCCATTAGACAACTCTCAAAGAAACAAAGCCATTTCCAATGGACTGAAGCAGCTCAAGTTGCATTTGACAAGCTAAAAGAATTATTTACCTCTGCTCCAGTACTGAAACATCCTGATCCTGCTCTGCCATATGTCCTAGAGATGGATGCATCAGAAAATGCTGTAGGGGCCATCCTGTCCCAGCACCAAGGACCTAAGTCTTTAATGCACCCCATGGCTTTCTTTTCAAAGAAACTAGGTCTATCAGAAAAAAATTACGATGTGGGGGACCGAGAACTTTTGGCGATAAAATCAGCTTTGGAAGAGTGGCATTACCTCTGGGAGGGAGCAGCACACCCAATATTGATCTTCACGGATCACAAGAATTTAGAATATTTTAGAACTGCTAAACGCTTCAGACCCAGACAAGCAAGATGGGCTCTTTTTTTTTCACGCTTTAATTTACATACCACTTACCGGCCAGGATCCAAGAATGTTAAACCCGATGCTTTATCTCGCATGTTCATGGAAACTGAAGTTTTATCCCAACCAGATACTATCCTGCAAGGACATTTTCTGTTAACCCAATCTGATTTAATATCACAGATCCGTCAGGCATCCCTGAGAGCTTCCCTGCCCCCAGGGCATGAACCTTCAAGAAAAAGATAGACTTTACTGGCAGGGAAATAAAATCTTTGTACCGCAGAACTTGCGCACTACCATCTTACAGGTCTACCATGACTAATCTTTGGCAGGTCATTTCGGGGGATACAAGACTATGGACTTAGTTCAGAGACATTTTTGGTGGCCCAACCTAGCAAGGGATTACAGGAAATATGTTAATTCCTGCTTAACCTGCCTCAAAAGCAAAACCAGCAAAAACAAGGCTTGGGGATTGTTAAGACCGCTGCCCAATCCTGAAAGACCATGGGATAGGATCGCAATGGACTTCCTTGTTGAGCTTCCTCCTTCTCAAGGATTTTCGTGTATCTTCGTAGTGGTTGATCACCTTTCCAAGGTGACACATTTTATCCCCATGAAGGGGACCCCATCGGCAACAGAAACTGCCAGGGTGTTCATTAAAGAAATTGTTAGGCTTCGCAGAATCCCCGTTGACATTGTTTCAGACCGTGGAGTACAGTTCACATCGAAATTCTGGAAAGCACTATGTGAAGCACTGGGTATCAAACTTAGTTTCTCCTCGGACTACCACTTTCAGACCAACGGGCAGACTGAACAAACTAACCAAACGGGTTCCGCTGTAAGGTACGTGACAGGCACAAAACCTTCAGGCTTCTGCTAGAAAGCTGAACATGAAGGGAAACTTCATATTTCAGCATGACAATGACCCAAAGCATACATCCAAATCACCAAAGGAATGGCTTCATCAGAAGAAGAATGTTTTGGAATGGCCCAGCCAGAGCCTAAGACCTGAATCAGATTGAAAATCTGTGGGGTGATCTGAAAAGGGCTGTGCACATGAGATGTCCTTACAATCTGACAGATTTGTATTGTTTTTGCAACGAAGAGTGGGCAAATATTGCCAAGTTAAGATGCACCATGCTGTTAGACTCATACCCAAAAAGACTGAGTGCTGTAATAAAATCAAAAGGTGCTTCAACAAAGTATTAGTCTAAGGATGTGCACACTTATGCAACCATATTATTATTTTTTTTTTATTTTTACTTCCCTCTACCTAAAAGATTTAAGTTTATTGTTCAACTGCTTTGTGCAGTTTATAGGTCACATTAAAGGTAGAAAAAGTTCTTACATGATTTATCTTTGTCTCATTTTTTTAAATCAGCCTGAAGCCTGACATTTTAACAGGGGTGTTAAGACTTTTTATACACACTTCTATAACTTCAACGTTCCCTAGGTTAGATTTGATGAGATATTTCCCTGCTTAACACTGTTGTTGCATAATCCCTTAAAATGTGGTCCTTATATATAAACAAGGTCTTTCCTACCCTACCCTCAGACCTCCTTTACTTCATGCTTCTCTAGGGATTCTGATTTTTCATGGTGGATTTCCCAGAAACTAATTTTTTGGTCCGACTTCAAAGATAAGTCATCATTCGTTACCTTTCCATCTTTTCAAATGCCTAGGCAAGCTCCCCAACTTGAGCATTTTCAATATCTACATATTTATCACTTGTTTTCCACTCACTACACTTTGACATTCAATTTTTTCTCAAATATCTATTAAAAGATTTGTCAGAGCACCCCCAAGGGGTAAGGGTCTCATATCAGATCTTTACAGCCTCAATGCCTATGCTGACCCCTAGGCGATTTTGTCTCATATGGATAAATGCGAGGCAGATTGTGGTTCTCAATTTATTACGAAAGACAGGGATGATTATCTGACCAACCTTTGCAAGTGTACTATATCCCTTACAAACCAAAGATAAACAGATATATTATTATACAAAGTGAAAACTTAAAAAAACACTGTTTAGTCCTGATTTATAGTGACAGTAATTATCTCATCAAGATTAAACAAGCAATTTGCATTAAAAAAAAAAAAAAAAAACATACTCTAGTCCATGCAAATATAATGCTCCAATATCAGTGCATAGGCAGCTTCAACGTGTTCATGAAAGAACAGTTTGTTTAAAATATGCTGTCTTCACTCCACAATGTAGTGAATCTCTTTATTAAAATCACCACATGATATATCCTCCACTGTATACACTAGCGGCTCACCTTCATGTATTGACCTATGTGTTAACCGCTTCAGCCCCGGAAGATTTTAGCCCCTTCCTGACCAGAGCGTTTTTTGCGATTCGGCACTGCTTCACTTTAACTGACAATTGCGCAGTCTTGTGACGTGTCTCCCAAACAAAATTGACGTCCTTTTTTCCCCACAAATAAAGCTTTCTTTTGGTGGTATTTGATCGCCTGTGCGATTTTTATTTTTTGCGCTATAAACAAAATAAGAGCGACACTTTTGAAAAAAACGCATTATTTTTTACATTTTGCTATAATAATTATCCCCCAAAAATATATAAAAAAAGTTTTTTTCCTCAGTTTAGGCCGATTGTATTCTTCTACATATTTTTGGTAAAAAAAAATCACAATAAGTGTTTATTGATTGGTTTGCGCAAAAGTTATAGCGTTTACAAAATAGGGGATAGTTTTATGGCATTTTTATCAATAATTTTTTTTTTTACTAGTAATGGCGGCGATCAGCGATTTTTATTGTGACTGCGACGTTATGGCGGACATGTCGGACATTTTTGACACATATTTGGGACCATTGTCATTTATACAGCGATCAGTGCGATTAAAAATGCACTGATTACTGTGTAAATGACACTGGCAGTGAAGGCGTTAACCACTAGGGGGCGGGGAGGGGTTAAGTATGTCCTAGGGGAGTGATTACTAACTGTAGGGGGATGGGCTAGCAGTGTCATTACTCTGATCACTGCTCCCGATGACAGGGAGCAGAGATCAGTGATACTTATCACTAGGAAGAACGGGGAGATGCTCTCCCCGTTCGTCCTCTCCGTGAGACGATCGCGGGTATCTCCGCCGTGATCGAGTCCACGGGACCCGCGACCCGACTCACGGAGCTCCCGGCCGGCGCGCACGCAATGGCACGGCGGGGAATTCAAATGGACGTACCTGTAAGTCCACTTGCCCAGCCGTGCCATTCTGCTGACGTACATCGGCGTGCACCGGTCGGGAAGAGGTTAAATACTGTAGGTCCAAAGCGCTTCTCCCCTTTAACCCCGTTCACGCCGACGTTACACAAATATGCGGCACCACTGCACAGAGCTTTTTGCCGTTGGGCCACATATTTGCCTACCTCCCTTTGTGCTGGGAGTGCGCCGTACTAACGATCGGGACTTGGAATTTACAATCGCTGTGATAGCCTCTGATTGGCTATCACAATCATCAGTCACTGTAAAGCTCGCCCCCTGTTTTCTTTTTTGTGAATAAAGGAGAGAGGTACATTGTATCACTCTCTGTCCTTGCACAGAAAAAAAAGTGTGTGTAGAAAAATAAATTAATTAAATAATAATAATTAAAAAAATAAAATAAAGATAAAATACCTAGACCAAAGTTTTCACGAAAGTGAAGTTATCCTTTAAACACTCAATGGCCAGACACTGCAGACATGGCCAGACACTGCAGACACTGCAGGGCCCTACATGGCCAAATCACCCCCTGACAGCCCCTGTCACCTGGGCTGTAAATGAGGCTGACTCCTCCCACAGGTGAAAGCTCAGAGCTTTCCCAGAGCATCCCAGAGCCTTAGCACAGTGAAAATGTAAACAAAGGCTGCCGATCAGTAGCCTTTGCTATTGTGCTTACCTGGTTCCTAACAGTCAGCAAGCTGCATGTGGCCCAAGAGCTGAATGTTGGGCACCAGGGTTATAGAGTATAAGCGCACAGTTTGTGTATTGTGCTTTAACATTTTTATATTATAGGTATTTTCAATTATAAGGTCCTGTAAAGGCATCCCGAGGTAGGTGCAGATGTAAATGGCTCTCTGTAAAGCACTGCTTAATCTATATACAAGAAATGACAAGTAAAGATATGCCTCTCCTGAAATTTGCCTAGTTTCATGTAAGCATACAGTATGCATGAAATTAAAACAGTGAGAAAAATTGAGTTGTGGAGTTGCCTGGGACCAGTTTTTGTCAGATGGTAATTACAACCTCCATTGCTAACTCTTGCCTTTAACATTATTAATGCACAGTTAGTTCATTAAGTATTCTTAAAGATTTCCCCACCAGGTATAGGCACTCTGTAACAGGACAGAGCAATTTGCATTGAATCTCCTGCCATGTTTTGTTAGCAAAGGAAACTAATAAATGTTATATTTTATATATAAGGAGATAATCTAATGACTTTGAGTTGAAATTAAAAATTACAGTAAGATCCTTTTAAAATATTGGTTATAATACTGCATTTTAGCTTCATTTATCTTTCAATATACTTTTGTTGCCATCACACATTAAAAAGTCTGTTCTATACTCTGACCTTTCACCACATGATAAATATATAAATTAAATATAATAATATACAGATTACCTAGGTAAATAAACCTTTGGAGCAATGTGTTTGCAGCATATTAGAGAGTGTGGTGGATATCCCAATTTTATTGCAACCTATTAATTATAGGTAATTAACATTATATGAATATCTTTCAAGAAGAGTAAACAACAAATGTGCAGATGTAGCATGGTGTTTTAGAATTCGTGACAGTACAGATTTTGGGCTATTTTATTTGGATTGTGGATTTTTTAAATTTTATAGGCCAACACCATTCACACACTTTTTAGAGACTTTGTTTTTAATATTGTGTGTTTGTTAATGGAGTATAATTTTTAGTACACTGTATTTTTCTGATTTGAAACAATGTCTTGTCTTTCAGGGATTCCAGTAAAAAAAACACATTTAAACATACCACTTTAAATTGCTATTATTAAAATATATGTTGGGCCCAGGGGTCTTGCTAGGTGGGAAAAAGACCAGGGGCTTCAGTCCAAAGGTAAATTTGATAACCCCTCCCACATTTGTAAGTAAGTCCAGCCCAATACCGGCATAATGAGGGGGGTTTAGGCTGGTTGCTGCCTGACCAGGCTGGGCTGGGCTGCGTCCTGTTCCAGTGCCGTCCTGTAGGCCACAGGGACAGCACATTGAGTCTGGGCTGAGGGCTCACTTGAGCTGGCTGATCAGTGCCCATCCATGCAGCGTCACCAGTGCCCATCTGTGCAGCCTGATCAGTGCCCATCAATGCAGCCTCACCAATGCCCAGCAATGCAGCCTCATCAGTGCCCATCAATGCAGCCTGATCAGTGCCCATCAGTGCAGCCTTACCTGTGCTTATCAATGCAGCCTGATCAGTGCCCCTCAGCTCAGCCTCACCAATGCCCATCAATGCAGCCTCACCAGTGCCCATCAATGCACCCTGATCGGTGCCCAGCTATCAGTGCAGCCTTATCAATGCAGCCTTATCAATGCCCATCAGTGCAGCATCATCAGTACCCATCAGCTCAGCCTCACCAGTGCCCATCAATGCAGCATCATCAGTGCCCATCGATGCAGCATCATTAGTGCCCATCAGCTCAGCCTCACCAATGCCCATCAATGCAGCCTTAGAACCAGTGCCCATTAATGCAGCCTCACCACCAATGTCCATTAATGCAGCCTCACTACCAATGCCCATCAATGCGACCTCACCACCAGTGCCCATTAATGCAGCTTCACCACCAATGTCCATTAATGCAGCCTCACCTCCAGTGCTCATGAATGCAGCCTCATCATCAGTGCCCATCAATGCAGCCTCACCACCAATGCCCATTATTGCAGCCTCACCACTAGTGCCCATTAATGCAGCCTCACCACCAATGCCCATCAATGCAGCCTCACCACCGGTGCCCATCAATGCAGCCTTAACATCAGTCCCCATCAATGCAGCCTGATCATTGCCCTTCAGTGCCCATCCCATCATCAGCTCATTCTTCCCTGGCTGTGCCCATCCCATCAATGCAGCATGATCACACTGACAGCAGTGCCCATCAGCAGAGAGCCGCCGCCCGCTGGGAAATCTCCATCTTCCACTTACCCAGCGTGGCCAAGTGACATACACAGTCCTGCCTCCTGATCCGGCTCAGCCCCTATGATGGACGTCACACATGTCCCGGCATTGGACCAGTTTGACATCCAGAGCTGGTCGAGGAGGCAGGACTTTTTATGTCACCCGGCCGTGCTGGGAGTCCTGCCAAGGAGACATTGTTAGGCTTCACTGATGGTCACTGATAGGCAGCATTGAGGAGCATTGAGCGGTGGCACTGATGGGCAATGGTAGGCGGCATTGATGAGCACTGATAGGTGGCACTAATAGGTAGCACTGATGTGCATTGATGAGCACTGATAGGCAACATTGATAGGCTGCACTGATGGGCACTGGTAGGCGGCATTGATGAGCACTGATAGGTGGAATTGATGGGCACTGATAGGCAGCACAGCTAGGCAGCACTGATGAGCACTGATAGGTGACACTGATAGGCAGCCCTGATAGGTGGTATTGATGGGCACTGATCGGAGGCACTGATAGGCTGCACTGATGGGCACTGATGGGGCTGCACTAATAATTAGGATACTGATGATCAGTGTTCTGATTATCAGTGTAAACAATGTACTGACAACTTGCCAGTTAACAGGTCTCCTTTCCTCACACAGACACAGTGGGAGGAAAGGACTGCCAATAACTGCAGTCACCGAGCACAGCAGTCACAGAGCATGCTGGATGTGCACCCCAGGGGCACGAGGGAGACAGGGTTCTGGAAGGATGTCCATGGACGCCCTCCCAAAAATGGAATGGGTTTGGATGGAAGGGGGGCCCTTCATGATTTCTTGCACTAAGGCCCTAAAGGTTCTAGTTATGCCTCTGATCTATCTATCTATCTATCTATCTATCTATCTATCTATCTATCTATCTATCTATCTATCTATCTATCTATCTATCTATCTATCTATCTATCTATCTATCTATCTATCTATCTATCTATCTATCTATCTATCTATCTATCATAGGTGTGTGCAGCCTATTGCATTAGATTGTGCACAACAAAGCTTAAATAAACATGCTTTTCTCTGCAACCTCAGCTGCCCTGGACAGTGAATGAACGGGATAGTGCTCTGTGCTGAGCAGCTTCCTGTTCATTCACAAACGGAAGCATAGTAAACACAGTTGTGAGTGCGTTCACTGTGTTAATTTAGTAAAGAAAGGGGCTGGTAAATTACATATCTACCAGCCCCTTCTCCCACTCCCCATTCTGAAACATCCCCCGCAGGAGTCGGGGAGAAAGGAGAGGAGAGAAGCCAGCAACCATCTATCTATGTGTCTATCTATCTATTAGCTTTTCTATAGTGCCTATGCCTTCTCAGTTTGAGTCTCAAGAAGTAAAATTTTAGAGCTTTTTTTTGCAGAATTTGATGATATCTTTAGCCAACTGCTTTAAAGTTAAAGAGTTTTTACTTCTACTTCTTTTTCTTATACTACTATTTCCTTTAGCCATCAACCTTTTTTGTGACTTGGTAGGAAATATCTTCTGGTTTTAAAAAGATATTTTTGTTTCTGTTTCCTATGTATCAACGTGAATAAAGGAACTATAATGTCTATAGTTTAAAGCATGACCCAGTGTTTCTTTAACAGTACATCACCCCTCACCACCACCATAGGAGATCTCGCAACACCTGCAGGCACAAGGAATCAGCATGTGGAGGAAGGTACTTAAAGAAACCTCCCCTACCACCACCTAAGTTGCAGCACAATGTGGCATTATATGACTGCAGAAGCCCAAAACCCAGTCAGACGGCCAGGCTAACAATGTAGAGCAGTCCCTGAAACATAGAAAAGTGACAGCAGAAAAAAGACCAAGTGCTCGATTAAATCTACTTTTTTTTTTTTTTAGAGTATCGATTTATGTATTTCCCAAGCAGAGAGATGGATAAGCACAGTATACAAACTGACAGGTTTCCCAGGGGATGATCTGGAAGCCCAGGGAGAGAAGATGACAGCCCACATTAGTCTATACCTTGTTCCTACTCTAAGAAAATAAGAAAAGGCGGGTAGGCCGGAACAGCCTTTCTTCTACTCATTCCCTATCTAACCTCTTTGAAGGACTCAATCAATGTCTTACAATGACAATAAAAACCGAGGTACCCTCATTAAGAAGTGATCTAAAACACTTAATATCTGGAGATGAAGATGCTGAAACCACCTATGCTTAGGCGATCCATCAGCCACAGCAAACATTTGACAAGTACAGTATCCTTGTCAGATTTCTCATGTTTAAAATGAAGAATCGGGAAAACAGGTATTGTTCTAACAACTTGCACATAAGGGGTGAGTCTGAAGCTATCAAAGATATGATATCTTGCTGACACTGTTTGAGGGATCTTAAATCCAACATCACTGTGTGTCAGCACAGCCTACCATTTAAAAAGCCACAAGATGTATTATGTTGTCTCAACTGCTATGAAGAAAGAGAACTGATTCTCCATAAGATCAAAGGCAAACCACACATTGTTTCCAATGGAGCTTCATTGACCTTCTATCCAAACGTGGCAAGATAAACCCCAGTCCACCAGAGGGCTTCAAATTGCTGCTAGACCTACTTTGCAATGAGGGAGTCACCTACTGCTAAGGATAGCCCTTCTCCCTCTTCAATCACAAAGGTAGCAGATCTGCCATACTGTGCTACCCTGAGAAGCTCAGGGATTTCTGTCTTGCACTAAATATTGACTGTAAGTCCCACCACTCCCTGGATAATCTGATCTTTTGGATAAGCTTCTCAGCACAACCGACGTGGCAGAAAGAGCTTTTCCAGACCTTAATCACCACAAATCACAATATCGAACCATATTTGGACTCTGCAACCAGCAATTGTGACTATAACCCTCTCCCCTAGCCTACCTTGTTTTTTCCCATTCCTCCCTCCCTCTTCTCCCCCTGCATTTCTTCCCTGTTCAAAGTTGCAATTAAGCTATGAAAACTTCTGTTCCTAAACTCTATAATGTTTAGTTTCTTTTTGGATCTCCAAATCTCTGTTATTTGGACTCAGTCACAGCAGACAACAACAATGGAACTTGTTCTCCTTGGTCCACTTTTATTGTACTACCAGTTTCTGGCATTCAAAAATATTGGACAAATATTAAATATCTTTAGGATACGGGGTTGGGTCTGGAGCCAGTTATAGTCTCTTGATTTTTTTACAGCCCTCCTTCTACACCTCCAAGAGGACTGTAGCCACCCACCGTAACCACAGAGAGGTACATGTGGCCCCCTTGCTGAGCCATTTTGTCTCATCTTTTCCTCCCCCATTTTTATGAAACTCTTTATTAGATAAAGCTATATTACTTCTCATTGTCTTTTACATACTGTTCAACTGTATCATTCTGCATCATTCCATTCAAAATCAAATATATCCTAACTAGTCTATTCCCCACAATGGTGTTGTATGATCAGAGATGGCTTCTTTTTAACTAGGGATGGGCGAATGGTTCAGCCCGAGCATAAGTTCGGGCTGAACTTTTGAGGTTTGGACATTTGGCGAAACATTTCTTGTTTCTTCTGTGTGCGTTACTGCCAGTTTAACGCCATATAGTTGTGTGTGTGCGTTACTACCAGTGTAACGCCATATAGCTTTGTGTGTTATTGCCAGTTTAATGCCATTTACTTCTGTGCGCATTACTGCCAGTTTAACGCCATATAGTTTTGTGTGCTTTACTGCCAGTTTAACGCCATAGTTTTGTGCAGTGTATTGGTCCAGCATTCTCAACCAGGCAGGTTGAGGGGCTCCAGGGTATTTGCTTGTTTGAGAGGAAACTGGCTTTTCAGGTTCCTCATTATTTGGTAAAGTCCACTTTAGGACCTGGAGCTCGGGGATTTCTTAGAGATCTGGGTGGGATGAAATCCCCAGTCCTGGGTCCGGGTTTTGAGACTCACCGGCACACTGATTATTCAGGTGTGTGTGGGCCTGATAGTAGAGTCAGGAGCATGGTTCTGGGCTCCACCATCCTGAGGAGTCCAGGCTTGCAAGGGAGAACCCATAGAGTGCAGGTGTGCACTGAAGTAGCCAGGGAGTGCAGGCTGCACAGTGAAAGCCAGAGACCTGAGTCTGAGGTCGCTGACAGTAGTCGGGAGAGCTCCGTGTGGGAGCCTGAGCAGTGGTACGTCTGCCGCTGAAGAGAGCCAGGTGGCTCTGTATTTTTGTTTGAAATGCTGCATGTGTAAGCCAGGAGGCTGAATATCCTTTTATTTAAAGCTGATGATGAAAACCCCCTGCGAGGGAAACCACTTTTGTTTTCATTTCTGGAACTTTGTTTGTTTTTCTTTAATAAAAGTGGGCCAAAAAGCCCTGAAAAGGAATCATCTGTGTGGACTGTTCTTGCTAGCAGGTGCTACACTTGAGCTAAACAACCCCCAAACTTTACAAGTGGTGGAGAATGCGGGCAGACCTAGAGATCCCTGGAAAAAAAGTAAGTTCATCTGTTTTATGAACTGTGTTTGTGTGCATGAGACAGCACAATCTGTGTGTGCAGGTGAGGAAAGCTTGCATGAAGAGAAAACCAACATGCTTTAAAGTGACAGTGCTCCATTTTGTTGCTGGACTGCACAAAAGTGTGGTGGAGTGACTGCGAAGATGAAGCAAGGGTTTGAGCCTCCCGGTGAGTATTGCAGACTGTTTTTTGCTTCACCAACTCCAGTTAAAGGGGAAGTGCATGCTGTTGCCCCTGGCAACACTGGTGCAAGCAGGCCAGCTATCAATGTGCAGAGGCCTAAGTTTGAAAGAGGATGCAATTGGGGAAGCCCTGTTAAGGCTCTGAAGCAAGAGCGCTGTTTGTGGTGCCGAGAGTGGGGTCACGTTGTCTCCAATTGCCCATTGTCCCAATCTCCAATACAAGGTGACATGGCCAGACAAAGTTTTGCAAAAATGTTTGGGAAGCCTGATGTGAGTGCCAGGAGTGATCAACAGGCTGACCAGAAGTTGAAGTATGTGGTTGCCCGTAGCGACAGTGGTAATGTCGAGGCTGCGAACCATGACGTGAGAAACATATTACCGTCAGAGGTTCGTGACAAGTTGAAAGCAACAATGCTTCAGGGAGCACAAAGTCGCTGTGTTAGGGAGAGTCAGCAAAGTACAGCTGGAAGAGTGCCATGTCCCTTAGCACTCCGGAAGGGGGAGCTACAGTGAAGATGTGGAGCAGCGTCCTACTAAAGATATGTGCAGAAATATACCATGCCTGGAATGTTGTCAACTGGGGCATGAAATCTTTTCTTGTCCCAGGTTGTGGAATACTACTGGTGATGGTGCTACTGGGCAAAAGTATTTTTCTGCAAGCCCAGGTTCCTGTATAAAAATGTTTGCAGTCACCCCTGGCAACAGTGAGGAAGTACCTGTTGTGCCTGCAGGGGGTGCTAAGGAGTCAGAAATGGCTGCTGCAATTTCATCCCGTGGCCACCAGGGAGAGTTGGCCAGTGAAAGTGCAACAAAGGATAGACCACGTACTCAAGTGAACATGGCAACCCCTGTTACAGTGATGGGTAAGACTGTTGCTGGTAAATGCATGAAGGAGACTGACTATGTGGCTGTGCACACTGGAGTGGAGGTGACCCCAAATGGGAGATCCACTGTCTGTGTAGAAAAGGACTTGCCTTGCTACAGAGGCCTGTCCAGTGGAGAGGCAAGTGGTAAACTTGAACGTGACAATGTGATGGGTAAAACTGCTAATATTGTGTTGGCTAAAGTGAATGGTCCAGTTGCTAATGGGCTAGTGCAGCTCACTAGAGATAAAAACATTGCTGTGAATGCGGTTAAAGATGTGCTATCTCCCCTAGCAACTGTGATGAAGGCCACAGAGGTGTCCCTAGAAACCCCAAGGGAGCTCTGCGTTTTGGAGCTGGAGGTTGCCTGGGACAGCTATGGTGCCGCTCTGAGGGATAAGAGGGTACCTGAACATGGTGATAACAGGATAGTAAATGTTAAAACTGAAATGTTTGAAAACACTCATGGTGGAAATGGGTTAATGCAATCTGGCAATGACAGGTATGAAAGCGTTCATGTGTTTAATGAAGCGCCACCAGAGCAGGGTGGTGAAAGTATGGTATTGCACCCTTCTCTGGTTAAAAATTGCCACAGTCTGGTTTGAACAAAAGTGACATGTGCAATGTGTCTGTTGCTGAACCACTCTGTCCCTCTGGGTCTCCTTATGCAGTAGGAGCGATACTGCATGGTATCTCTGGGAGCACAGAGATAACAGACTGGGACAGGTGGGCAAAAAGCCTATTGGCTTTGTTGGAAAAGGCCACTGTTGGTAAAAGTGGAACAGACATGATTTCTGCAGTGCCAGATGAAGGACCTGCAGAGTAACTTATATGCAACGGTGCACTTGCTACTGCAGATGATGTTGCTCATGAGATGGAAACGCCAAGTAAGGGCGAACGCACAAAAGAGGTCATGTCGGTGATCCACAAAGGGCCTAATGATGTGGCAATGGATGATGCCATGCCAAATGAGCTGGTGTTGGAGGAAGTGCCAGATGGCACAGCAATAAATGAAGTGATTGTAGTCACAGGTCCAAATGTTATTTTATGCGATAATGGTCAGGGGTCAGGACGGTTGCTGGCAGAGGATCTCATGCCAGTGGAGTTGGTGTATAGTGAAGCTGCCGTAGATAACCACTCCGCTGGGTGCAGTTCCTCTCCAGACACTGCCCTGTTGAACTTGGGTGAAATGAAATATGACAAATGCATTGATATTTCTGACCGTTATGGAAAATGCAGCGCATTGTCAGTTTTTGATGGTTTGGTTACCATGGGTGACAACAAAAATAATGGTAGACCTGATGGTCTTGGTCAAGTTGATCTGGTTGTAGCAAACCCTGAATATTGTAATGAGATAGGGAATGTTATGATTGACACAGAAGAGGTAAAAGGTACAGCAGAATTCAGCCCCCTACGGGTTCAGGAGGGTAGTTCTGGGGAAGATTTCCTGAGGTTTAAGAAATCTCTAAGGCCTGAGAAGGATCGTGGTAAACAATGGTCGGAGGGAAATGGCCCAAAGCTCAGCAAGATGTCACATGACTTTAAAACCTCAAAGTGGCAGGATGTCCTTCAGAGGGAGACTAGGGAGGCTGCAGTCATATGAGGATGTTAGTGATAAAACTGACAAAAGGAAGCATGCAGTGTACAGGAAAACAAGTGACGCTAAGTTTGGACAGTAAGAGGGTGCCCGTACATAGAGTGCAGAGAGGGACCAGTGTCACCCCAATAACAGAGCCCCCACTTATCACTAAACCAGTGTTTAAAAATGTGGTTCCTTCTAAATTAGGTAAAGAGAAAAAGGGTGGTCTAGTGGAAATTGAGGGAGCACTTTATAACTTTACAAAAAACTGTAAACAAATATCAGCGCTAACTGAGATAAATATAAATGTAATAAGCAGCCAGCATAGTTTGTTGATTCATCAAACACAAGTACAAAAGATCAAAAATGCAGCACTAAATAAATATGATAGTCCATAAAAGCCAATGAAGAGTAGAGATGAGATGAAACCTCCACCAAAACTTCCGTGTGCAAGGGAAAAGCACACCACACCCAAGTGCTGTCGATCTGCTTACCAGAAGGATATAAGAAACAAGCGATGTATTCATATAGTACAGAGGCTCAGAAAGTGAATCCAATTGGCACACTCCATCATAGACAGACAGATTAGGTTGTCACGTATCACCAGGAACTCAAGATTCACATGGGACAATGAGTGAATAATGCGATCAACAGCAGGGTAACCCAATAAAAAGAAAGTAACAATAGTGAAGCCTGTATGGGTAAAACACATGTTTTTATTGTAGCCTACTTACAGGAGTCAATAGAACATCATCACAAAATAGAAAAGGTAATCCGCGGCTCAAAAGTGTGCTTGCATCGGCTAGCCTGACATGTTTCATCCTATGTGGATATCATCAGAGGCGTGGCCAATGATGCAAGCACGCCCACATATATAGTAAATATCCTGTTTAAAATGACGAATCAAGCTCAGCATGCGCACTAGAGGCGCTCCGTCTATTAAGTAGGAAGTGAAAATTATCTTCGTTCGGCCGCACATGCGCAGCACAGCCTTGCATTCCACCGGGACAGGAAAATGAAACCAGCTCAGTGAACGGAATGACGTACATGACGCCATCATTCCTAAAGATGTAAACAGCACGGCCGTGCATGCACATCGTGGTCGCGCCACACAGAGGACATGTGGTAAATAATACATCCTGCAGCCGCACATGCGCAGCACAGCCAGACAAATGGAAGACAAAATTCTAGCTGTTCTCATTAAAAGTAAACAACAAAACGAAGGGGAAATCAACACCAGCAAAAAGTGATAATATCTCATCAAGAGGCTATCCATAAGCACTGGTATTCCACATTATTAGATAAATGTCTAAAAATACAACATAATAAATATGGATATAAAAATAGTTGAATACTTATTTTATTAAAAATAAGATAAAAATATATTTTTGAAGGACAATATTCCGCATTGAAGAGAGGAAAAAGGAGGCTCTCAAAACAATGCAGAAATCAGACAATATTAGTCCCCAAAAGCATAATAATGTATTCCTAAAAAACATATACATTAGAGGTGACTAAATAAAAAAATATAAAAAATATAAAAATCTTTAAATAAAGCAAATACCGCCCACAAGTAATAATACACATATGTACAATTTAGCTATTATTAATAAAACAATTTATATCCCAGTCAACATTATTTTGAACACAGTGGTCATGGTTATGACGACCGGTACATAGTTTAACACCCGTCCGTTTGTACCCCGGGTAACACTCATCCCGATTACAGACGATTGGAATGGGAGAGTCCTGGGTATTATTCTCCTAGAAGACCCCAACATCATAACCAAGGTCCCCCGTACCACTCTGGTCCATCCACTTCTGCTTCCTCTTTTTTTCCCAAGGCCCCACAGGGAAACAAGAGGGGGGAGAACCAAGAGAGGGACCAGAGGGGGGAGGAGGAACCAATTGAAAAAGGCGAAGGTTATAAGAGATGCTGGGATTTTTAACCTTAGCAAAAGTACTCATGGAGTGAGACATTCAGGTCTCTCTAATGCCTCTCTTTTCAACCCACTAGTTTTATGCCACCTTCTATATCTGTGTTTAAAGAACTAGTCCTAAAAGACAGAGACAAGCTGAAAATAAGGAAAAGTTATAAAAATGTGAGGTTTCATGAGGGATTAGAATCATTGAAACAGAGGAAAGATATTATTATTCGACCCGCTGATAAGGGGGGAGGGATAGTGGTGATGGACAAGAGTTCTTTGTTTTAGAAATGAATAGAATCCTGTCCGATACTGATACCTATATACCTCTGAGCCATGATCCCATTTTTAAATACAAAAAGGAATTTACTGTATTGGTTGATGCTGGTTTTCGTAATAAACTGCTTAACAAAAAAGAGAGGGACTTTTTAATCATGCTGGCACCCAGAAAGCCAATTCTTTATTTTTTACCAAAGGTACACAAGAGTCTAGTTAACCCTCCGGGGAGACCGATTGTTAGGGGGTTGGACTCTATTACCTCTAAAATCGGGAAATATATTGATGGTTTTTTACAACTTTTGGTCTCTGCCACCCCCTCCTATATCAAAGATTCTGCGCAAGTTATTCGCAGTTTTGAGAATTTGGAGTGGAAAGAGGGATACATTATGGCCACTGCGGACATGGCGTCCCTTTATACTATTATTTCCCACTCAGACGGTTTAGAAGCTGTGGATTTGTTTTTGAGGAGAGATGCTGAGTTGATTTCTGCTCAACGAGATTTCATTTTAGATCTTTTGAAGTATGCCATGACCCACAATTACTTCTGGTTTGGAGCTACTCACTACTTCCAAAACAGAGGGGTCTCCATGGGTGCGAAATTTGCACCCAGTATGGCCAATTTATTTATGGCCAAATGGTAGGAGGATGTCGTCTATTCCAGCAGACGATCGGAATTGATCTTCTGGGGTAGATATATAGACGACATCCTCCTCCTGTGGGATGGCGATATGTTATCACTTACTACCTTTATGCACCAACTCAACAATAATCCACTAGGGATTGTGTTACAGTTCGAGAGTAGTACCAGCAAAATACATTTTTTGGATCTAACCATACAGGTTAAAGATGGAGTATTTAATATGTCCAACTTCTTTAAGAGTACCGATAGGAATGGGTATATTGGACAGGGTAGCTGCCATCATCCCTCATGGCTTAAATCAGTACCCAGGAGCCAATTCCTCCGCTTGTGGCGGAATTGTACCCTTAAGGAAGATTTTTTCATACAGGCTGCCACTTTGAAAGAGAGATTCATTGAAAAAGGATATTCACCTAATGATTTGAATCTAGTGATTAACGAAGTGGGGAGTATGGATCGTACCTCCATCTTACAGATCAAGAAAAAACTTTTACCAAGTGAGATTGGATATAACTTCTCAATGATCACTACCAATTCCCAACAACATTCTGATATTAAAAACATTTTTACTAAGCATTGGGGAGTCCTTAAAAATTATAAACTTTTGGGTCCAGTGCTCCCAGATTGGCCACAGGTCATATTTAGAGGAGTTCCCCCTCTTAAACTCCAAGTTGCACCCAATATCTTGGATGCTCCGAATAGAGTGTCTTTTTTTCAAAAATCTAAAGGCTATCATCCCTGCCGGTGTTGTAATGTTTGCGCCATCAATACTGATAAGAGTAGGAAAATATGTCTCAATTTAAATCTCACGCTACGGGTAGAATTTTTGACATTAATACTTTTATCACTTGTACCTCACTAAACGTGGTATATTTATCAATTTGCCCCTGCGGCATGCAATATGTGGGCCATATCACACGGGCCATGCACGTTAGGGTAAATGAGCATATCACAAACAGTAAGAAGGGATTTCCGAAACACACTGTTTCCCGACATTATTTGGAGTGTCACGATCAGAACCCTAAGGGGACCACTTTTGTGGCCATTGATAGGTTTAATCTACATTGGCGTGATAGTTCATCCAAACAGGAAATCTCTAAACTCGAAACCCAGTGGATATACGATTTAAAATGTTATACCCCTTTCGGCATGAATGTCGACTGGGATATAAATTGTTTTATTAATAATAGCTAAATTTTACATATGTGTATTAATACTTGTGGGCGGTGTTTGCACATCTTTATTTAAAGATTTTTATATTTTTTATAATTTTTTATTTAGTCGCCTCTAATGTATATGTTTTTTAGGAATACATTATTATGCTTTTGGGGACTAATATTGTCTGATTGCTGCATTGTTTTGAGAGCCTCCTTTTTCCTCTCTTCAATGCGGAATATTGTCCTTCAAAAATACATTTTTATCTTATTTTTAATAAAATAAGTATTCAATTATTTTTATGTCCATATTTATTATGTTGTATTTTTAGACATTTATCTAATAATGTGGAATACCAGTGCTTAAGGATAGCCACTTGATGAGATGTTATCACTTTTTGTTGTTGTTGATTTCCCCTTTGTTTTGTTGTTAATTTCAATGAGAACAGCTAGAATTTTGTCTTCCATTTGTCCGGCCATGCTGGATGCCGCAGGATGTATTGTTTACCACATGTCCTCTGTGTAGCGTGACTGTGCTGTTTACATCTTTAGGAATGACGGCGTCATGTACGTCATTCCGTTCACTGAGCTGGTTTCATTTTCCTGTTCCGGTGGAACGCACGGCTGTGCTGCGCATGTGCGGCCAAACGAAGATAATTTTCACTTCCTACTTAATAGACGGAGTGCCTCTAGTGTGCATGCAGAGCTTGATTTGTCATTTTAAACAGCTGCTGCATGTGTCACGCTGTCCTATCAGTGGGAAGCGTGACTCAGGATGTTTACTATATATGTGGGCGTGCTTGCATCATTGGCCACGCCTCTGATGATATCCACATAGGATGAAACATGTCAGGCTGGCCGAATGCAAGCTCGCATTTGAGCCGCGGATTACCTTTTCTATTTTGTGATGATGTTCTATTGACTCCTGTAAGTAGACTACAATAAAAACGTGTGTTTTACCCATACGGGCTTCACTATTGTTACTTTCTTTTTATTGGGTTACCCTGCTGTTGATCGCATTATTCACTCATCGTCCCATGTGAATCTTGAGTTCTTGGTGATACGTGACAACTTAATCTGTCTGTCTATGATGGAGTGTGCCAATTGGATTCACTGATTGAGCCTCTGTACTATATGAATACATCACTTGTTTCTTATATCCTTCTGGTAAGCAGATCGACAGCACTTGGGTGTGGTGTGCTTTTCCCTTGCACACGGAAGTTTTGGTGGAGGTTTCATCTCATTTCTACTCTTCATTGGCTTTTATGGACTATCATATTTATTTAGCGCTGCATTTTTGATCTTTTGTACTTTATAACTTTAATAATATCCGACCCTTAAAGCTCAGATGTCTGACTCATGTTAAAAAAGGTACCAAGATTACTAAACTCCGTACTGGCAAGGTGGCTAGTGTAGGTCCAAGGGAAATAGAAAGACATCACTTTTGAAAGCACACTTGTAAAAAGGCATGGGAATGTCTTTGTAGAGCCCGAGTAGATGTAGCAGGGAGACATGGAGAAAGTCACCTGATGGGACCAGATTTGGCCCAGGTGGTTAGCAGTTTGCATTTCCATGCCAAAGTGAGGAGGTTGTACTGGTGTGTTCTGCCCCCTGGGTCGAAACAAGGGGGGGATATGTGGTAGTGTGGTACCCCACCAGTGTATTGGTCCAGCAGTCTCAACCAAGCAGGTTGAGGGACTTGTTTTAGAGGAAACTGGCTTTTCAGTTTCCTCATTATTTAGTAAAGTCCGCTTTGGGACCTGGAGCCCGGGGATTTCTTAGAGATCCGGGTGGGATAAAATCCCCAGTCCTGGGTCCGGGTTTTGAGACTCACCGGCACACTGATTGTTCAGGTGTGTGTGGGCCTGATAGTAGAGTCAGGACCATGGTTCTGGGCTCCACCCTCCTGAGAAGTCCAGGCTTGCAAGGGAGAACCCATAGAGTGCAGGTGTGCACTGAAGTAGCTAGGGAGTGCAGGCTGCACAGTGAAAGCCAAAGACCTGAGTCTGAGGTCGCTGACAGTAGTCAGGAGAGCTCCATGTGGGAGCCTGAGCAGTGGTGCATCTGCTGCTGAAGAGAGCCAGGTGGCTTGGTATTTTTGTTTGCAATGCTGCATGTGTAAGCCAGGAGGCTGAATATCCATTTATTTAAAGGTGATGGTGAAAACCCCCTGCAAGGGAAACCACTTTTGTTTTCATTTCTGGAACTTTGTTTTTATTTAATAAAAGTGGGCCAAAAAGCCCTGAAAAGGAATCATCTGTGAGGACTGTTCTACACAATAGCGGGTTTACACAGTTTAACGCCATATAGTTTTGTGTGTTACTGCCAGTTTAATGCCATTTATTTCTGTGTGTGTTACTGCCAGTTTAACGCCATATAGTTCTGTGTGCGTTACTGCCAGTTTAACGCCATATACAGTAGTTTTGTGCATTACTGACAGTTTAATGGCATTTACTTTTGTGTGCGTTACTGCCAGTTTTACGCCATATAGTTCTGTGTGCGTTACTGCCATTTTAATGCTATATAGTTCTGTGTGCGTTACTGCCAGTTTAATGCAATACAGTTCTGTGTGCATTACGGCCAGTTTAACGCCATATAGTTTTTTGTGTTACTGCCAGTTTAACACTATTTACTTCTGTGTGCATTACTGCCAGTTTAACACCATATAGTTTTGTGTGCTTTACTGCCAGTTTAAAGCCATTTAGTTTTGTGCGATACTGCCAGTTTAATGCCATTTACTTCTGTGTGCGTTACTACCAGTTTAACGCCATTTAGTTCTGTATGCATTACTACCAGTTTAACGCCATATAGTTTTGTGTGTTACTGCCAGTTTAATGCCATTTACTTCTGTGCGTGTTACTGCCAGTTTAACACCATATAGTTCTGTGTGCATTACTGCCAGTTTAACACCATAAAGCTTTGTGCGTTACTGCCAGTTTAACGCCATTTACTTCTGTGTGTGTTACTGCCAGTTTAATGCTATATAGTTCTGTGTGCGTACCTGCCAGTTTAACGCCATATAGTTTTGTGCGTTACTGCCAGTTTAATGCCATTTACTTCTGTGTGTGTTACTGCCAGTTTAATGCCATATAGTTCTGTGTCCGTTACTGCCAGTTTAACATCATATAGTTGTGTGCGTTACTGCCAGTTTAACGCCATTTACTTCTGTGTGTGTTACTGCCAGTTTAATGCCACATAGTTCTGTGTGCATTACTGCCAGTTTAACGCCATATAGTTTTGTGCGTTACTGCCAGTTTAAAGCCATTTAATTCTGTGTGCGTTACTGCCAGTTTTACGCCATATAGTTTTGTGCGTCACTGCCATTTTAACGCCATATAGTTCTGTGTGCGTTACTGCCAGTTTAACGCCATATAGTTGTGTGTGCGTTACTGCCAGTTTAACGCCATATAGTTATGTGTGCATTACTGCCAGTTTAACACCATATAGTTCTGTGTGCGTTACTACCAGTTTAATGCCATATAGTTCTGTGTGCATTACTGACAGTTTAACGCCATATAGTTCTGTGTGCATTACTGCCAGTTTAATGCCATATAGTTCTGTGTGCATTACTGCCAAGTTAATGCCATTTAATTCTGTGTGCATTACTGCCAGTTTAACATCATTTGCTTCTGTGTGCATTGCTGCCAGTTTAATGCCATATATTTCTCTGTGTGCATTACTGCCAGTTTAACACCATAAAGTTTTGTGTACTTTACTGCCAGTTTAACGCCATATAACTTTGTGTGTTACTGCCAGTTTAATGCCATTTACTTCTGTGTGCATTACTGCCAGTTTAACGCCATATAGTTCTGTGTCCGTTACCGCCAGTTTAACACCATATAATTTTGTGCGTCACTGCCAGTTTAACGCCATTTACTTCTGTGTGTGTTACTGCCAGTTTAACGCCATATAGTTCTGTTTGCATTACTGCCAGTTTAATACCATATAGTTTTGTGCGTTACTGCCAGTTTAAAGCCATTTAATTCTGTGTGCGTTACTGCCAGTTTAAAGCCATTTAATTCTGTGTGCGTTACTGCCAGTTTAACGCCATATAGTTCTGTGTGCGTTGCTGCCAGTTTAATGCCATATAGTTCTGTGTGCATTACTTCCAGTTTAACGCCATTTACTTCTGTGTGCATTACTGCCAGTTTTAACGCCATTTACTTCTGTGTGCATTACTGCCAGTTTAATGCCATATATTTCTCTATGTGCATTACTGCCAGTTTAACGCCATATCGTTTTGTGTACTTTACTGCCAGTTTAACGCCATATAGTTTTGTGTGTTACTGCCAGTTTAATGCCATTTACTTCTGTGTGCATTACTGCCAGTTTAACGCCATTTAGTTCTGTGTGTGTTACTGCCAGTTTAATGCCATTTACTTCTGTGTGTGTTACTGCCAGTTTAACGCCATATAGTTCTATGTGCGTTACTGCCAGTTTAATGCCATTTACTTCTGTGTGTGTTACTGCCAGTTTAACGCCATATAGTTCTGTGTGTGTTACTACCAGTTTAACGCTATATCGTTTTGTGCGTTACTGCAAGGTTAACGCCATTTATTTCTGTGTGCATTATTGCCAGTTTAACGCCATATCGTTTTGTGCTTTACTGCCAGTTTAACGCCATTTACTTCTATGTGTGTTACTGCCAGTTTAATGCCATATAGTTCTGTGTGAGTTACAGCCAGTTTAACGCCATATAGTTCTGTGTGCGTTACTGGCAGTTTAACGCCATATAATTTTTTGCGTTACTGCCAGTTTAATGCCATTTACTTCTGTGTGCATTACTGCCAGTTTAATGCCATATATTTCTCTATTTGCATTACTGCCAGTTTTGTGTGTTACTGCCAGTTTAATGCCATTTACTTCTGTGTGCGTTACTGCCAGCTTAACGCCATATAGTTCTGTGTCCATTACTGCCAGTTTAACACCATATAGTTTTGTGCGTTACTGCCAGTTTAATGCCATTTACTTCTCTGTTTGTTACTGCCAGTATAACACCATATAGTTCTGTGTGTGCTACTACCAGTTTAACGCCATATCGTTTTGTGCATTACTGCAAGTTTAACGCCATTTACTTCTGTGTCTGTGTTACTGCCAGTTTAACGCCATATAGTTCTGTGTGCGTTACTGCCAGTTTAACACCATATAGTTCTGTGTGCGTTACTGCCAGTTTAACACCATATAGTTCTGTGTGCGTTAATGCCAGTTTAACGTCATATAGTTCTGTGTGCATTACTGTCAGTTTAACGCCATACAGTTCTGTGTGCGTTACTGTCAGTTTAAAGCCATATAGTTCTGTGTGCGTTACTGCCAGTTTAATGCCATATAGTTCTGTGTGAGTTACTGCCGGTTTAACGCCATATCGTATTTTGCGTTACTGCCAGTTTAACGCCATTTTCTTCTGTGTGCGTTACTGCCAGTTTAACGCCATATAGTTTTGTGTGCTTTACTGCCAGTTTTCTCCATATAGTTTTATGTGTTACTGCCAGTTTAACGCCATTTACTTCTGTGTGCATTACTGCCAGTTTAACGCCATATAGTTCTGTGTGCGTTACTGCAAGTTTAACGCCATATAGTTCTGTGTGTCACTGTACGTTTGGCGCATTATATTGCAGTATATTATAGTGTATCTGTGGAGTGTGTCTGTGTAGTGTGAGTACTCAAATTAAAGTGCACCAAACACCTGTTTACATTGATTAAAGTGCATCTACGTACAGATTTCAACTTCTTCTTTACATTTGCTTATAAGCACCACCCATCCTTCCCAATAATGTCTGGGAGGACAACAAGGAGAGGCAGACGTTCCCTTAACACTGTAAGGGGGCCAGCGACAAATGTGTCCACAGGCAAAGGTAGACATGGTGGTCAGTCCTCAGGCAGGGCATCATTTCCTCTGAGTTTGCCCATGCCATCCAGCCACAGCATGCAGAGGAGGTGGTGGACTGGCTTATTAAACCTTCCTCATCCTCCTCATCCTCTGTCACGCAAGCAGAGACAAGTGTGCAGTCCCCTGCAGTTGCCAGAGTGGATAAACCTGCCTCATTGTCCACATCTATTCCTGCCATAGCACCAACATCAGCCATTTAGGAGTCAGCTGAGTTATTTGACCACAGCGTCAGCCATTACTAGATTCAGATGTTGGTTCTGAGGTTGAGAATGACAGGAACATTAGCCTAGAGAGAGGGAGGAACACTGGTAGATAAATTGGCATTCATGTTCCCCAAGCCGCAGCGTATTGCCAAGTTGTCTCCAGTGGTAATGATTAGGGATGAGCCGAACACCCCCCTGTTCGGTTCGCACCAGAACATGCGAACAGGAAAAAAGTTTGCTCGAACACGCGAACACTGTTAAAGTCTATGGGACACGAACATGAATAATCAAAAGTGCTAATTTTAAAGGCTTATATGCAAGTTATTGTCATAAAAAGTGTTTGGGGACCTGGGTCCTGCCCCAGGGGACATGGATCAATGCAAAAAAAAGTTTTAAAAACGGCCGTTTTTTCAGGAGCAGTGATTTTAATAATGCTTAAAGTCAAACAATAAAAGTGTAATATCCCTTTAAATTTCGTACCTGGGGGGTGTCTATAGTATGCCTGTAAAGGGGCACATGTTTCCCGTGTTTAGAACAGTCTGACAGCAAAATGACATTTGGAAGGAAAAAACACATTTAAAACTACCCGCGGCTATTGCATTGCCGACAATACACATAGAAGTTCATTGATAAAAACGGCATGGGAATTCCCCCCAGGGAAACCCCGAACCAAAATTAAAAAAAAAAAAAATGACGTGGGGGGGTCCCCCTAAATTCCATACCAGGCCCTTCAGGTCTGGTATGGATATTAAGGGGAACCCCGGCCAAAATTTAAAAAAAAAATGACGTGGGGTTCCCCCTAAATTCCATACCAGACCCTTCAGGTCTGGTATGGATTTTAAGGGGAACCCCGCGCCAAAAAAAAAAAAAAAAAACGGCGTGGGGTTCCCCCAAAAATCCATACCAGACCCTTATCCGAGCACGCAACCTGGCAGGCCGCAGGAAAAGAGGGGGGGACGAGAGTGCGCCCCCCCCTCCTGAACCGTACCAGGCCACATGCCCTCAACATTGGGAGGGTGCTTTGGGGTAGCCCCCCAAAACACCTTGTCCCCATGTTGATGAGGACAAGGGCCTCATCCCCACAACCGTGGCCGGTGGTTGTGGGGGTCTGCGGGCGGGGGGCTTATCGGAATCTGGAAGCCCCCTTTAACAAGGGGACCCCCAGATCCTGCCCCCCCCCCTGTGTGAAATGGTAAGGGGGTACTTACCCCTACCATTTCACTAAAAAACTGTCAAAATAGTTAAAAATGACAAGAGACAGTTTTTGACAATTCCTTTATTTAAATGCTTCTTCTATCTTCCTTCATCTTCTTCTTCTTCTGGTTCTTCTGACTCTTCTGGTTCTTCCTCCGGCGTTCTCGTCCAGCATCTTCTCCGCGGCGTCTTCTATCTTCTTCTCCTCGGGCCGCTCCGCACCCATGGCATGAGGGGAGGCTCCCGCTCTTCTCATCTTCTTCTTCATCCTCTTCTCTTCTTCATCTTCTTCATCTTCTTCATCTTCATCTTCTCTTCTTTTCTTCTCCGGGCCGCTCCGCATCCATGCATGGAGGGAGGCTCCCGCTGTGTGACGGCGTCTCCTCGTCTGACGGTTCTTAAATAACGGGGGGCGGGGCCACCCGGTGACCCCGCCCCCCTCTGACGCACGGTGACTTGACGGGACTTCCCTGTGACGTCACGGGGAATGCCACAGGGAAGTCCCGTCATGTCCCGTGCGTCAGAGGGGGGCGGGGTCACCGGGTGGCCCCGCCCCCCGTTATTTAAGAACCGTCAGACGAGGAGCGCCGTCACACAGCGGGAGCCTCCCTCCATGCATGGATGCGGAGCGGCCCGCAGAAGAAAAGAAGAGAAGATGAAGATGAAGAAGATGAAGAAGAGAAGAGGATGAAGAAGAAGATGAAGAGAAGAGCGGGAGCCTCCCCCCATGCCATGGGTGCGGAGCGGCCCGAGGAGAAGAAGATAGAAGACGCCGCAGAGAAGATGCTGGACGAGAACGCCGGAGGAAGAACCAGAAGAGCCAGAAGAACCAGAAGAAGAAGAAGATGAAGGAAGATAGAAGAAGCATTTAAATAAAGGAATTGTCAAAAACTGTCTCTTGTCATTTTTAACTATTTTGACAGTTTTTTAGTGAAATGGTAGGGGTAAGTACCCCCTTACCATTTCACACGGGGGGGGCCGGGATCTGGGGGTCCCCTTGTTAAAGGGGGCTTCCAGATTCCGATAAGCCCCCCGCCCGCAGACCCCCACAACCACCGGCCACGGTTGTGGGGATGAGGCCCTTGTCCTCATCAACATGGGGACAAGGTGTTTTGGGGGGCTACCCCAAAGCACCCTCCCAATGTTGAGGGCATGTGGCCTGGTACGGTTCAGGAGGGGGGGGGCCGCACTCTCGTCCCCCCCTCTTTTCCTGCGGCCTGCCAGGTTGCGTGCTCGGATAAGGGTCTGGTATGGATTTTTGGGGGAACCCCACGCCGTTTTTTTTTTTTTTTGGCGCGGGGTTCCCCTTAAAATCCATACCAGACCTGAAGGGTCTGGTATGGAATTTAGGGGGAACCCCACGTCATTTTTTTTTTTTAATTTTGGCCGGGGTTCCCCTTAATATCCATACCAGACCTGAAGGGCCTGGTATGGAATTTAGGGGGACCCCCCACGTCATTTTTTTTTTTTTTAATTTTGGTTCGGGGTTTCCCTGGGGGGAATTCCCATGCCGTTTTTATCAATGAACTTCTATGTGTATTGTCGGCAATGCAATAGCCGCGGGTAGTTTTAAATGTGTTTTTTCCTTCCAAATGTCATTTTGCTGTCAGACTGTTCTAAACACAGGAAACATGCGCCCCTTTACAGACACACTATAGACACCCCCCAGGTACGAAATTTAAAGGGATATTACACTTTTATTGATTGACTTTAAGCATTATTAAAATCACTGCTCCTGAAAAAACGGCCGTTTTTAAAACTTTTTTTTGCATTGATCCATGTCCCCTGGGGCAGGACCCAGGTCCCCAAACACTTTTTATGACAATAACTTGCATATAAGCCTTTAAAATTAGCACTTTTGATTTCTCCCATAGACTTTTAAAGGGTGTTCCGCGGCATTCGAATTTGCCGCGAACACCCCAAATTGTTCGGTGTTCGGCGAACTTGCGAACAGCTAATGTTCGAGTCGAACATGAGTTCGACTCGAACTCGAAGCTCATCCCTAGTAATGATGAAGATGGAGGAGATGGAGATGATGATGATGATGATGATGCTGATGAGGTCACTGATGCAACTTGGGTGCCATATAGAGCAGAGGAGGAAACTGAAGATGAGCCGGCACAAGCCCAAGGAGGCCGACATCAAGAAAGAGTAGAGAGCAGCCACCCTATTCCATCACATTCTGCAGCTGTTATCTCCTGGCCCACTCCCCAAAGCTCAGCTGTCTGGGCCTTTTTCAGCACATCTGCAGCAGATCGCACTGTTGCTATCTGCAATTTGTGTCTCAGGAACATCAAATGTGACAAAAACACCAACCATATGCATATCAATGCAATTTTTTTTGCCTTCATTAAGAGCACCTCTATAGGGTTATGATGGGAAGGCTCCCCTGACACCCAAAGAGTAATTTTTCTGCACCTGTTTGACAGGTGCATATATTGCAATTTTTTACAGCAAGGTCAATTCTTGCTTTCATCAAGAGTACCTCTATAGGGTTACGGAGGGAAGGCACCACCGACACACAAAGACCAATTTTTCTGCACCTGTTTAACCACTTCAATACAGGACACTTCCTACCCAGACCAATGTTCAGCTTTCAGTGCTCTCGCACTTTAAATGCCAATTGCTCTGTCATGCAACACTGTACCCAAACAAAATTTTTATCATTTTTTTCACATTTTTTTTACAGAAATAGAGCTTTCTTTTGGTGGTATTTAAACACCACTGTTTTTTTATTTTTTTGCGACATAAGTGAAAAAAGAGCGAAAATTTTGAAAAAAAAAATTTTCTTTTTGTTCATAAATTTGGTCCAAAATTTATACTGCTACAATATCTTAGGTAAAAATAACCCAAATAAGTGTATATTATTTGGTCTGTGTGAAAGTTATAGAGTCTACAAGCTATGGTGCAAATCATTGAAAATTGATCACACCTGATGCACTGACGGCCGATCTAATTTCTCGAGATCCTGAAATGTCAGGAAAGTACAAATACCCCCCAAATGACCCCTTTTTAAAAAGTAGACAGTCCAAGGTATTTAGTAAGAGGCATGGCAAGTTTTTTGAAGTTGTAATTTTTTCCCACAATTCTTGGGAAAATTAAGAATTTTTTTAATTTATTTTTTTACACAAAATTGTCATAATAACAAGTAATTTATTACACACAGCATATGCATACTTCCAATTACATCCCAAAATACATTCTGCTACTCCTCCCAAGTATGGCAATACCACATATGTGAGACTTTTTCACAGCCTGGCCATATAGAGAGGTCCAACATGCAGGGAGCACCATCAGGCGTTCTAGGAGCATATATTACACACCATATTACACACCATATATTACACACATATATAAACACTCCAAGGTATATTCTATGAGGCATAATGACTCTTTTGAATGGTTCATTTTTTTCCACAAGTCTTCAGAAAACGTGGAAAGAAAATGAAAACGTATTTTTTTTTACACAAAGTGTTCAATTTATAAGATATTCCTAACTCACAGCATATACATTGCAAAAATTACACTCCAAAATATATTCTTCTACTCATCCCGAGTATGGCTATACCACATGTGTGAGACTTTTACATAGTATGGCCACATATAGAGGCCCAACATGCAGGGAGCACCATCAGGCGTTCTAGGAGCATATATTACACATAAAATTTCCTAACAACCTATTACACTTTTAAAGGCCCTGGAGAACCAGGGCAGTAGAATTACCCACAAAATAACCCAATTTTGGAAAGCAAACACCCAAGGTATATTCTATGAGGCATAATGAGTCTTTTAAAACATGTCATTTTTTTCCAAAAGTTTTTTGGAAAATGTAGAAAGAAAATGAAAACTTTTTTTTTTTTTTACACAAAGTGGTCAATTTATTGGATTTTTCTAACACATAGCATGTGCATAGCAAAAATTACCCCCCAAAACACATTCTGCTACTCCTCCTGAGTATGGCAATACCACAAGTATGAGCCTTTTACACAGCCTGTCCACTTAGAGAGGTTCAACATGCAGGGAGCACTGTCAGGTGTTGTAGGAGCATAAATTACACATTCAGTTACAAACAACCTATCGCATTTTTGAAGGTCCTGGAGCACTAGGACAGTGGAATTACCCACAAAATGTCCTCATTTTGAAAAGAAAACACCCCAACTGGTGACAGGTACTCGGGTACTCTGATGAGCTGGTGACAGGTACTCGGGTACTCTCATGAGCTGGAGATAGCTACTCAGGTACTCTGATGGGCTGTAGATGGGTACTCAGGTACTCTGATGGGCTGGTGACAGGTATTCTGAGGAGCTGGAGATAGGTACTTGGGTACTCTGATGGGCTGGTGATAGGTACTCGGGTACTCTGGTGGGCTGGTGACAGGTACTTGACTACTGTGATGGGCTGGCGACAGGTCCTCAGGTACTCTGATGAGCTGGTGACAGGTACTCGGGTACTTGATGGGTTGGTGACAGGTACTTGGGTACTCTGATGGGCTAGTGATAGGTACTCGGGTATTCTAATGGGCTGGTGACAGGTACTTGGGTACTTTTATGGGCTGGTGACAAGTACTCGGGTACTCTGATGGGCTGGTGAAAGGTACTCTGGGGCTGGTGACAGGTACTCTGATGCTGGTGACAGGTACTCTGGGGCTGGTGACAGGTACTCTGATGCTGGTGACAGGTACTCAGATGGGCTGTGACAGATACTCAGATGGGCTGCACAGTACATTCTAGGGCCCTAATTGTATGAAGCCTTGCACCTGACCACAGGTCAGGTGCAAGGCTTTGCCAATTAGGGCACAGAACACTGTCAGAGCCCTGATTGGACAAAAAGATGATGACTTTGTCGAATCATGGCTCAGTGCTTATAATACCACACCACACTATAAAAGGTTCCTTCCTACAGGAAGCTTTTGCAGTGTGTTGTTGGGGTGGGGATAGATAGATAGAGTAGGGCTCAGTTTGCTACTAGCGAGTTAGTGTGTTCACTTATTGTGACTCTGAGTGTATAGTGTTAGTGCAGTGTGAGTATTGTGCAAGTGTAGTGTGTCAGTATAGTGTGAGTATAATGTGCCAGTATAGTGTGAGTATAGTGTGTCAGTAGAGTGAGTATAAGGTAGTGTGTTAGTGTAGTGCAGTGTCTACCACAGCATCGCATAACATTTAGTGCTGTATACAGTGCTGTAGACCCTTTTTTTCCTTTTGGTTGCTGCATTTTTTTTGTCTTTTTTTTGTCCCCTGCCTGCCCTTTTTTTTTTTTTTTTTTATTGTCAGATGCAGTTTTTCTGACTGCGACGCTGGTGTTACCCCTTTTTAGGTTTTTCATTTTTTTATAGGTTTTACATTTCTGTCAGCGTCAGTCCTAACTTTAAAGTGCACCAAACACCAGTTTTCATTAAATAAAGTGCATCCAATCACACATTTCCTAGTTTCTATTAAATTTGGATAATAAGCTTCCCCATCATGTCTGGGAGGCCTAGAAGGAGAGGCAGATGTTCCTATGCCACTATGAGGGGGTCAGCAGTGTCCACAGGCAAAGATGGACGTGGTCCATCCTCAGGCAGGGCACATTTGTCTCTGTTTAGTGATGTTGCCCATGCTATCCAGCCACAGCATGCAGAGGAGGTGGTGGACTGGCTTACTAAATCATCCTCATTCTCCTCATCCTCAATGACCCAAGCTGACACTAATGCGCAGTCCACTGCAGCTGCCAAAGCGGCTTATTCTGCCTCCTTGTTCACAGCTACTCCTGCCATAGCCCCAGCATCATGCATGGATGATGCATGTCAGCTGAATTATTTGAACACAGCATCAGACACTTGCTTCTTGAGGATGCACCAACATTACTTGATTCTGATGTTGGTTCAGAGGAAGGGAGTAACACAAGCCTACAGAGAGGGGAGAACAATGATAAACAATACATTGGCAGTCATGTTTGCCCAGCCGCAAGTTGGCTCCAGCGATGATGAGGATGGAGAGGATGATGATGATGAGGTCACTGACGTGACTTGGGTGCCGGATAAAGCAGAGGAGGAAAGTGAGCGGGAGACATAACCCCAAAGCATGGGTCCCCCGGGCAATAGGAGATCATGGGGCCCCCTGTGTCCCTGCCCACATTCAAGCCACACTCATGTCTCCCTTTCTAACTCCCTTTCTCATGAATGTAATGAGGAACCACCGTCCGTACCTCTCCAGACAGAGTAAGACAGTCTTACTCTGTCTGGAGAGGTACAGACGGTGGGTCCTCGTTACATTCATCAGCTCTGGCCTTAAAACTGTTGGAGCTACATTGGCCTCCTACACTTAAAGTGGACTTCACATAGGGATAGCCATATTGGGCTAATCCTTCTACATTTGTATGGTACTATTGCCTTGTTTAAAGTTCCCTAGTTTGGCTGTTGAGGATATGGTGATTACTCCCGTCCTACACAAGTTATAAGGATTTATTGAGCTTTATACTACTTAAGGCATGAGAAGCTGCTGATTGGTGGATGGTCCTGCCAGGTCTGCCTGCGTATATTGTTTCTCATATTACGCACCACTGTAAGCTCCTGAAGAAGCGCATAAGGGCACGTAATATGTAGAGTTTTCTACACTACGTCTCTACCACCAACCAGGTTCATTTGATTGATCTTTTTCACTGTGGGAACAGTTGGTTGTGTTAGGTGGTGCGAGTGCTGTTTAGACTAAACACCATGTTTTGTTTTTAACATGTAATGTCAACAATGGGAATTTTAAACATAGGTAAAAGTTTATTTTGTACTTCAATGCTATGGATGTGCCTTTAAAGCCAATCTCTCCTTCTGCTGAATACATTTTGCGAGATGTAGATAAAGTCGGCAGTGACAGTAGCAGAGTTGTAGTGGCAAGGGAGATATAGAAGTTAATATCTGATTCTGTTGGGTACTTACAATGGTGGGGAACTTACTGTAGTGTGCAGCGCCCAGTTGGTAGTTGTTGGTAGTGAGCAGTGCTGTGTGGCCTTAGGGGTTAGGCTGGGCCTTGGGGGTTGTCCCCCAGCACAGGCATTGCATAAAGTCCCAAGTCAGGCACATAAAGAAAAGGACAGGTGGGGGGTGCGGATCCCAGACTGGGCTAACAGTGTGTGATCAGATCCACCCCGGAGAAAAGAGACACGAGCAGAGCGGTCCACGGACACGGTGGAGGATAATGGGTGGGCTCCCTCATCATAACTAGACCCCTCATCTGTGGAGGAGCTGTGCACCCCGAGTGTGTACACAGCTCATCTCTGTATCCCCCATCTAGAGCTCACCATTGCACCTCCCATCCACAGCCCACCTCTGCGTCCCTGTCCACAGCCGACCTCTGTGTCCCTGTCCACAGCCCACCTCTGTGTCCCTGTCCACAGCTCATCTCTGCGTCCCTGACCACAGCTCTCACTTTTGCACCTAGCACTCCCTCTTCCTTCACAGCTATCACCTCTACACCCAGCCCCCACCCATCCATAGCTGTCACCTCTGCACCTAGAACCATCGATGATACACAGCTGTCGCTTTTGCACCCAGCCCCCGACCATCTACAGTTCTCACCTCTGAACTCACCAGCCCTCAACAGCTCTCTCTTTTGGTGCTGCATGCTGCAAAACTAATCTCCCTTCTAAAACTTATCATCCGTCCTCCTTACAGCAGCTAACACCACTCTATCAGGCAGCGACCAGCACAGGCAAAGCACACAGACTGATCTGTCTCTCTTAGACAGCAGCAATGTGCAAGGCAACATGACTGGGGGGCAGCATCGGCTCCCAGGGGTGTCATCAACATAGCCTGGGTGCCGGCACTTTCGGCTCCCCTGCGTCCAGGGCAGCCATCAGAAATTTTTGGACCCCTTACACAGCTTTAGGTCTGGGACCTCCTCCAGGCATGACCACCAAAAATTCACCAGGACCCACCAACTGGCCATCCCACCGAATCCTTCAGTACATCAACTTTTATTTTAACACTGTTACAATGTATTATATTAAAAAAAAAAGTGTATTCCAAGTCATCTGTGCTTTTAAGATTTAACAGTAGGGAATTATATTTTGGCCAAAAAATATAGAGCCTGCCACCACGACAAGGTAGACTGTTTTGAGCAGAACCCTACACTAACTGCACTTCCTTTTCAATGCCCGACACCTACCGACCTCTATATAAGACTCTTTGAGACACTGACCTCTATATAAGACCCTCTGATACACTGACCTCTTTATAAGACTCTCTGACACAATGACCTCTATATAAGACCCTCTGACACAATGACTTCTAAATAAGTCCCCCTGAAACCTACTGACCTTTATATGAGACACCTGGACACCTACCTACCTCTACATAAGACCCATGACACCTACCTACCTCTATAAAAAGACCCCTTGACACCTACCTACCTCTATATAGGACTCCAGACACCTACTACCACTATATAAGACCCACTGACCCCCCATCACTGAGGAGTGCAGGGAGGTAATTAGAGGGCCCACCTGTCACATCCAGAAATCCTCAACCCCTCAAGAGAAGACAACCCCTGAACAGGAGGAGTGCATGGGGGGAAATAAAAAAAATCCCCTCCCATCCATCCAGAATTACAGACAAATATAGGGAAACCCCATCCAGGAAAACAGGAACCCCATCCCCTGCACTCCCAGCTAAATGCACTGTGGGGGGACCAGAGCGGACCCCCACACATACCCCCACCACCCTTCTCTAGTAAAAGGAGACATCCAGCTAGGAGGACAGCAGGGGTGATCAGAGAGGAACCCCACACATACCCCCCAAAAAAGGAGACCCCCTAGCTTAGGAGGACCCCCCACAAACCGCTCTGCCCACCCCTAGCAGGAGAAGGAGACCCCCACCTAAGAGGACATCAGGGGTCATCAGAGGGGACCTCCACACAGACCCCCCATACCACTCACTCGTTTTCAGTAAAAGGAGACCCCCAGCTAGGACTGCAGAGGGCTGATCAGTGGGAACCACAACACACAGCCCCCCTCCCCCTCAATTAGACCCCCAGCTAGAAGGACTGCAGGCAGGTGATCAGACATGACCCCAACACAGCCTGCCCTGCTCACCACCCCTCCAGGATAAGGAGACCCCCAGTTGGTAGGACTGCATTGAGTGATTAGAGGGGTCCCCAACATAGATCCCTCCTGTCCATCCTTCTCCAGTAAAGGGAGAACCCCAGGTAGGAGGATCGCAGCCAGCTGCCTTCTCCTCCACCCCCAGAGAAGTAGCACAGATAGTGTGCTGTGACCCACAGACATATCGGGAGCTGTGCACTCACAGTTGCAATGCAGAGGGGAGAGAGGGAGACTTTCAATACCAGGAGCAGGAGGAAATCTCGGCCGCACTGTCCCGCTGCTCGCTTTGCTGCCCGCATCCACTCTCCTTCACTGTAAACAGGACGGCCATGCAGCATGCAGCATGCAGCCCTACATCCTACTTTCGCAGTACAGTCCGTGTTTATCTGGCGCTCCAGATGGAGTAATCCTTAGGGGTACAGTCTGTGGCTGTAATAGCTGGATGGTGATCGCTTCGCCCCAAGCTACGCAAATCTAACAATGGGTTATTGGGAACTCCACTACATCACACACAACAATCCCTTTGCTGCTAACCTCATTTTTTACAGGCGTTACATAGATGAGGTAATAATCATCTGGGATGGCACCATGGTGAACCTCACGCAGTTTGTTTTACCATTGTAATCACAACAACTTGGGACTCTCTTTCACCTTCGTAGCGGACCCTGACAAACTGGTCTTCTTGGATCTATAACTCTACCACAGTGGCACACAAATAGATGGCACCAACTACGTAAAACCCACTGCAGGAAACTCATACATACACTACCAGAGTTGCCACCACCCCAGATGGAAGCACAATATCCCCAAGAGCCAGTTCCACAGGATCGGACGCAATTGTACCAGAGATGAGGATTACCAGTCCCAAGGCCACCTCTTAACCCAAAAATTTCTGGACAAGGGATACCCACTAGCTCTCGTAGATGATGCTTTCCATCAGGCTAAACCGACACCTAAACCCAACACATCAGAAGGGCTCTAGCCAACAAGGTTTACCACCCAGATCCATGACCACTACAGACAAATGGCAAAAATCTTCATCAAGAACTGGCCCATCCCGCTGGAAGATCCTTTTCTGGGTTCCACCCTAACATCCAAACCCAAAGTTTCCTAACGCAAGGCCAAAAATATCAAGAGCCGAATTGCGCCAAGTAAGATCCGTAAACCCAAGACAGATCCCACCGCCTACACCCCCCCTGATCCCACTAGTGGGCATGTTTCAATACAAGAAAAAATTATGCATGATGTGTAAATTTGTCCAGCATGGACAAAAAAGCTTCTCTACAAAAAGAAAAACTTACCCTTTAAAGGAGTTTCTCAATTGCTCCAGTGATCATGTAGTATACTGTCTGACCTGTCCTTGTGGCCTCCTATATGCTGGCAGAACCATCCATCCCCTCCGCCAATGGTTTGGCAAGCACAGGCGGTTCATCGAACAGGGGTGTGATGAGCACAGTGTGTGCCAACTGAACATCAAAAGCCCACCGAAGGCCTGAAGGTGTAGGTCATAGAGGCCATCTCCGGAGGTTTGCCTGTTACAGAGCATTTCAAACTACTCTGCCAGCCGGAGACTTTCTGGATATATTCCCTCAATTCCCTCCCGCCAGGGGACTCAATGAGGAGTTAGACGCATACACCTTGTTATATCAGATCACACGCCCATTTCTGGTTTGTTTCTCTCCCTCCATCCTCCCTTCCCCTTACCCCTGCCCCCCCCCCCAACAGGCCAGAAAAATACAGAATTGTTTATATTTTTGCAGATATATTAAAAAAGAAAAACTGAAATATCACATGGTCCTACGTATTCAGACCTTTTGCTGTGACACTCATATATTTAACTCAGGTGCTGTCCATTTCTTCTGATCATCCTTGAGATGGTTCTACACCTTCATTTGAGTCCAGCTGTGTTTGATTATACTGATTGGACTTGATTAGGAAAGCCACACACCTATCTATATAAGACCTAACAGCTGGCAGTGTATGTCAGAGCAAAAGAGAATCATAGTTACATAGTTACATAGTTAGTCAGGTTGAAAAAAGACACAAGTCCATCCAGTTCAACCTTAAAACCAATAAATAAATAAAAAAAAAAATACTGTACAATCCAATGTAGCCAATTTGTATACCCTCAGTTGATCCAGAGGAAGGCAAAAAACCCCAGCAGAGCATGCTCCAATTTGCTGCAGCAGGGGGAAAAATTCCTTCCTGATCCCCCAAGAGGCAATCGGATTTTCCCTTGATCAACTTTACCTATAAATGTTAGTACCCAGTTATATTATGTACATTTAGGAAAGTATCCAGGTCTTTCTTAAAGCAATCTACTGAGCTGGCCAGAACCACCTCTGGCGGGAGTCTATTTCACATTTTCACAGCTCTTCCTGTGAAGAAACCTTTGCGTATTTGGAGATGAAATCTCTTTTCCTCTAGACGTAAAGAGTGCCCCCGTGTCCACTGGGTTGACCGTAAAGAGAATAACACCAACACCAACACTCAACACCAAGTTCACTATATGGACCCCTTATATATTTGAATATGTTGATCATATCCCCCCTTATTCTCCTCTTCTCAAGAGTGAATAAATTCAGTTCCTCTAATCTTTCCTCATAGCTGAGCTCCTCCATGCCTCTTATCAGTTTGGTTGCCCTTCTCTGCACTTTCTCCAGTTCCCCGATATCCTTTTTGAGAACTGGTGCTCAAATCTGAACTGCATATTCCAGATTAGGTCTTACTAATGATTTAAACAGGGGCAAAATTATATCTCTCTCTCTGGAGTCCATACCTCTCTTAATACAAGAAAGGACTTTGCTCGCTTTGGAAACCGCAGCTTGGCATTGCATACTATTATTGAGCTTATGATCTACCAAAACCCCCAGATCCTTATCCACCACAGATTCCCCCAGTTGTACCCCCCCCCCCCCCCCCCAGCATGTATGATGCATGTATGTTCTTAGCCCCCAAGTGCATAACTTTACATTTCTCAATATTAAACCTCATCTGCCACATAGTCGCCCAATTAGTGCATTGAGGTCGGCTTGTAAATTGGAGACATCCTGTAAGGACGTTATTCCACTGCATAGCTTGGTGTCATCTGCAAAGACAGAAATGTTACTTTCGATCCCAGACCCAATATCATTTATAAAGATATCAAAAAGTAAGAGTCCCAGCACTGAACCTTGGGGTACACCACTGATAACCTTAGACCATTCAGAGTAAGAATCATTAACCCCTACTCTCTGAATTCTGTCTTTTAGCCAGTTTTCTATCCATTTAGAAACTGATGTTTTCAAGCCTGTAGACTTTACCTTACACATGAGCCACGTGTGGGGAACTGTGTTGAAGATATTCATGAAGGGACCTTTGCGCTACTACACAATGGTGCATAAATTGCCGTGTGCTAAAAAATAGTAAGAGTGCTGCTGCAAAATCTAAAGTGTACACCTAACCACCATAAAGTAATCGTTAAATAAGTGATTTCGCGCAAACACATAAATGTAACAAACTCATACATATACGTGATAAGTGTTAAATAGAACTAATATCACCTATTGTAAATTAAATTAATGAATAAATAAAATCAACTGAAAAAATGTCCAACAGTGATATTGTGAATAATGAATAAAAATAAAAGAAAAATATCCACACAAGGTGATGTTGCTGATGGACACACCAAAGCTCAATGGCTTGGATAAATCTTCTATGACATCTGCAGTACTCATAATCTTGAAGGTTTTTTCATATATGAATAAAGGTGCTATCCAAACTCAATCCCCCAGCGTTCATGCTCTTATTGCCCTTACCTTAAGGGGCTTAAAAAAAAGCCCTGTAAACAGTGCCGACTGTTGGTGGAAATAGCTGCTCTCAAAGCTGTCAGATGGTGTGCGCTGGCTCCGAATGGATCTACGTCCGCGACCACTCACTGCCGGATGCGGCCCCGGATCCTGGACCTCAAGTCAAGGAGATAGGAGGGAACACAAGGGGGCTTCCAATGGTGTAGTATTAAAAAACGTTTTATTAATTAAAATAAAAAATACACTGTGCATACAGTGCATACAGTGCCACACAGTATGGCGGCGGACCGCTGTCACCAAGTGCGATACTTCCGGAGTACACTAACAACAACCGGGGTCAAAGAGTGTCGATTGCTGTGTGTGTCTGCTAGCAAGGCACAGATCTGGCCAAGGTTACAAAAAAATTTCTGCTGCACTTAAGGTTCCTAAGAGCACAGTGGCCTCCATAATCCTTACATGGAAGATGTTTGGGATGACCAGAACCCTTCCTAGAGCTGGCTGTCCAGCCAAAATGAGCTATCGGGGGAGAAGAGCCTTGGTGAGAGAGGTAAAGAAGAACCCAAAGATCACTGTGGCTGAGCTCCAGAGATGCAGTCGGGAAATGGGAGAAAGTTGTAGAAAGTCAACCATCACTGCAGCCCTCCACCAGTCAGGGCTTTATGGCAGAGTGGCCAGACGGAAGCCTCTCCTCAGTGCAAGACACATGAAAGCCCGCATGGAGTTTACTAAAAAACACCTGAAGGACTCCTGGGGAGAAAAAAGATTCTCTGGTCTGATGAAACCAAGATAGAACTTTTTGGCCTTAATTCTAAGCGGTATGTGTGGAGAAAACCAGGCACTGTTCATCACCTGTCCAATACAGTCCCAACAGTGAAGCATGGTGGTGGCAGCATCATGCTGTGGGGGTGTTTTTCATCTGCAGGGACAGGACAACTGGTTGCAATTGAGGGAAAGATGAATGCGGCCAAGTACAGGGATATCCTGGACGAAAAGCTTCTTCAGAGTGCTCAGGACCTCAGACTGGGCCGGAGGTTTACCTTCCAACAAGACAATGACCCTAAGCACACAGCTAAAATTACGAAGGAGTGGCTTCACAACAACCCTGTGACTGTTCTTGAATGGCTCAGCAAGAGCCCTGACTTAAACCCAATTGAGCATCTCTGGAGAGACCTAAAAATGGCTGTCCAACAACGTTTACCATCCAAACTGTCAGAACTGGAGAGGATCTGCAAGGAGGAATGGCAGAGGATCCCCAAATCCAGGTGTGAAAAACTTGTTGCATCTTTCCCAAAAAGACTCATGGTTGTATTAGATCAAAAGGGTGCTTCTACTAAATACTGAGCAAAGGGTCTGAATACTTAGGACCATGTGATTTTTTTTCAATGTTTTCTTCTTTAATAAATCTGCAAAAATGTCAACAATTCTGTGTTTTTCTGTCAATATGGGGTGCTGTGTGTACATTAATGAGGAAAAAAATGAACTTAAATGATTTTAGCAAATGGCTGCAATATAACAAAGGGGGTCTGAATACTTTCTGTCCCCACTGTATATGCATGTTGCATGATCCACCATTAGGTGCACCCCACTTGGTATCCACACCATGTGGGGACACACACACACACATATACATCCCTTGTATACCAATTAGGGGGCACACAGCACCAACTTTATCTTTACTGTTCATTATTATTATTATTAATTCTTTACACTACAGCCTCCATCACCTCTTCATGTTCGGGCCCTCGTGCAGTACCCTATCTGCCCGAATGGTCAGTCTGCCCCTGACTCAGCCCATTGGCCTGAAAGCCTGAAACCTAAAAGCCATTCACAAGGGTCACAATTATTTTCCTCCTCACTCCTCATCTTTCATGTCTACCCCTGCTATATCTTATGACCACTCAGCAACCTCAACTGACAGGAATGATGGTTTAGCAAAGGCTGTCGCAGGTCCTTGCAACATGTCTATCAGCAGCACACTACCAGCTGTAGAGTATAGCAGGCAAATTTCTCTGCCCCAGCTGCTGCATCAAAAAAATAGTGTCTAAATTCCAGCTTGCCCAAATAAAGGAAACTTGCAGGGAAAATCAATTTAAATGTCATTTTTTTTTTCTTTATAAATGTCAGTTTTGCTGCAGCAGGTTCTATACACGGTACCACTTAACAGGCAGACTAGGGGGACCCTCCTTGACACTATATTTAAAGAAGTTTTTCACTTATATTGCTTCACTTTAAGCATCAATAAAATTACTGCTCTTTTAAAAATCTTTTTTAAAAGCTTTTTTTACATTGGTATATATCTCCCAGGGCAGTACCTGGTCCCTCATATGGCCAATAACTTGCATGTAAGCCTTCAAAATGGGGACTTTAGATTTTTCAAGTTTGGGTCCTGTTAAGACTTTAATAGGGTTTGCGGTTCGGGTCCGAACTTTTGCTATGTTCGAGAGCTCTGGCGTGAACTGAACAGGGGGGGTGTTCGGCCAACCTCTATTACGGATGTGTGTGTGCCCTGTTAGAGGGGAACATAGCATTGACTTCTTACTGAAGAGCAGGAACACACATTGTAGAACTGCTGTGTTTTCCTGACAGGATGATGAAACTGAGCATTGTCAAGGGAGAACTATTAGATTGCCTAATTCTCCTTTCAGGAAAGATTATGTGAACAAACACCTTGACATTCAGGCAAGTGACTAGCTGTTTAAGGCCCCTTTCACACGTGTGGACCGTATATCCGTATTTCATCCATCCGTTATCGGATGAAATACGGACATACATGCATCCCTATGGGATAGCGAGTGTCAGCGGATGTACATCCGCTAACACCCGATATCATCCGGCCCCGCTATTGTCCAATTCTGCAGATGGAAGAAAATCCTATTTTTCTATCCGTCTGCAGAGCGGATTGGAGGAACACGGACAGACGGTCCGTGTTCCTCCGATCCCCCATAGGGGAGACGGAGATCTGACAGGGCGGTCCCTGCACAGTGTGCAGGTCCCGCCCTGTCATCCGCCGGCTCAGCTGGGGAAAACGGAGCGATCCCCACTGTGCAGCGGATGTTCACGGGTCGGATCAACAGGGATCCGTCCCGTGGGAAAGGGGCCTTAGAGCATGGCTTTCTATCGAAAAGTACCTTATGACTTTTTTTTACCTTTTAAGAGTCTAAGGAAGCAAAGTGGGCAGTGGGCAGTGTGGCAGGAAGGAGGATTTAAGTTCTTTTTTGACTAACTTTTTTGCTATAATATCCAATAAAATGAACAGGAAGTCCCTAATCAGTCTTGTTTCTATGAGTCAATGTAAAATCTGAAATCTTTCTGAGTTGATAGAAATGCTTGTACACACGCTTCATTCTAAAATAATTATGCCTGTGTTTATAAACTTATAAAAAATCATTGGTTTGCTGAACAATTAGAGGCCAAAATGTATTGTGATAGTGGGGAGGGGGGGGGGTTAGGGGGCTGTGCATCTGGACTGGTTTATTGCTTAAATACACTGCTCAAGAAAATTAAAGGAACCCCTTGAAAACACATCAGATGTCAATGGGGAAAAAGATCATGCTGGATATCTATACCGATTTTTGTCAATTCCTTTATTAAAAAAGGGAAACAAACGTAACCGAGTGACCCCGCCCCCTCTGATGTCACATGACGTCACATGGCATCATAAGGAGGCGGGGTCACTTGGTTACATGACCAGGTGGCCCCACCTTGCCTATATAACAGCTGTCACAGCCAAGAGTCAGCAGTCGCTGGGAGGTCTCCCTTTGAAGCGGAGCTTTTCTTTTTCCATATTTCGGGTCCGTCAGGTGGCATGATTGAAGATGGATGAACATTGCGGGATGTTTTTAATGTTTTTTTTGATGTTTTTAATAAAGGAATTGTCAAAAACTGTCTATTATGGTTTTTACTTTTTGACACTTTTTTTGGTGAATGGACAGGAGTACGATGTACCCAATACCCATTCACATGGGGGGGCTGGGATCTGGGGGCCTCTTTATTTAATGGGGGCTTCTAGATTCCGATAAGCCCCCTACCCATAGACCCTGACAACCAATGGCCAGGGTTGTCTGGAAGAGGTCCTTGTCCCCATCAACATTGGGACAAGGTGCTTTGGGGGGACCCCAAAGCAACCCCTCCATGTTGAGGGCAAGTGGCCTGGGTTGGTTCAGGAAGGGGGTGCTCGCTCGTCCCCCCCTTTCCTGGCCTGCCAGGCTGCTTGCTCGGCTAAGGATCTGGTATGGATTTTGGGGGAGACCCCACGCTGTTTTTTTAAAACATTTTGGCATGGAGTTCTCCTTAAAAATCGACACCAGACCCAAAGGGTTCTGGTATGGATTTTGGGGGGGACCCCATGCCATTTTTTTCCTAATTCTGTCATAGGTTTCCCCTTAACCACTTCAATGCACTTCAATGTCTTATATTCTCTGCACTGACCGCACTATATATATATATATATATATATATATATATATATATATATATATATATATATATATATATATATATATATATATACATATACAGTATATACATATACAGTATCTCACAAAAGTGAGTACACCCCTCACATTTTTGTAAATATTTTATTATATCTTTTCATGTGACAATACTGAAGAAATGACACTTTGCTACAATGTAAAGTAGTAATTATACAGCTTTTATAACAGTGTCAATTTGCTGTCCCCTCAAAATAACTCAACACACAGCCATTAATATCTAAGCCGCTGGCAACAAAAGTGAGTACCCCCCTAAGTGAAAAATGTCCAAATTGGGCCCAAAGTTTCAATATTTTGTGTGGCCACCATTATTTTCCAGCACTGCCTTAACCCTCTTGGGCATGGAGTTTACCAGAGCTTCACAGGTTGCCACTGGAGTCCTCTTCCACTCCTCCATGATGACATCACGGAACTGGTGGATGTTAGAGACTGCACTCCTCCACCTTCCGTTTAAGGATGCCCTATAGATGCTAAATAGGGTTTAGGTCTGGGGACATGCTTGGCCAGTCCATCACCTTTACCCTCAGTTTCTTTAGCAAGGCAGTGGTCGTCTTGGAGGTGTGTTTGGGGTCGTTGTCATGTTGGAATATTGGCCTGCGGCCCAGTCTCCGAAGGGAGGGGATCATGCTCTGCTTAAGTGCAGTATGTCACAGTACATGTTGGCATTCATGGTTCCCTCAATGAACTGTAGCTCCCCAGTGCCGTCAGCACTTATGCAGCCCCAGCCCATGACACTCCCAACACCATGCTTGACTGTAGGCAAGACACACTTATCTTTGTACTCCTCACCTGGTTGCCACCACACATGCTTGACACCATCTGAACAAAATAAGTTTACCTTGGTCTCATCAGACCACAGGACATGGTTCCAGTAATCCATGTCCTTAGTCTGCTTGTCTTCATGAGTGGCAGCACTCATACGTCTATTTCCCAAAGACAACCTCTGAATATGACGCTGAGCACAAGCACTCAACTTCTTTGGTCGACCATGGCAAGGCCTGTTCTGAGTGGAAGCTGTCCAGTTAAACTGTATGGTCTTGGCCATCGTTCTGCAGCTTGGTTTCAGGGACTTGGCAATCTTCTTATAGCCTAGGCCATCTTTATGTAGAGCAACAATTATTTTTTTCAGATCCTCAGAGAGTTCTTTGCCATGAGGTGCCATGTTGAACTTTCAGTAACCAGTATGAGAGCGATAATACCAGATTTAACACACCTGCTCCCCATTCACACCTGGGACCTTGTAACACTAAGGAGTCACATAACATCAGAGAGGGAAAATGGCTAATTGGGCCCAATTTGGACATTTTCACTTAGGGGTGTACTTGTTGGCAGCGGTTTAGACACTAATGGCTGTGTGTTGAGTTATTTTGAGGGGAAAGCAAATGTACTGTTATACAAGATGTACACTTACTACTTTACATTGTAGCAAAGTGTCATTTCTTCAGTGTTGTCACATGAAAAGATATAATAAAATATTTACAAAATTGTGAGGGGTGTGCTCACTTTTGGGAGATACTTTATGTATTAATACATTGCCTGCACTATATTTATATCTATATATATATATATATATATATATATATATACAGTATCTCACAAAAGTGAGTATACCCCTCACATTTTTGTAAATATTTTATTATATCTTTTCATGTGACAACACTGAAGAAATGATACTTTGCTACAATGTAAAGTAGTGAGTGTACAGCTTGTATAACAGTGTACATTTTCTGTCCCCTCAAAATAACTCAATACTCAGCCATTAATGTCTAAACAGCTGGCAACAAAAGTGAGTACACCCCTAAGTGAAAATGTCAAAATTGGGCCCAAAGTGTCAATATTTTGTGTGGCCACCATTATTTTTCACCACTGCCTTAACCCTCTTGGGCATGGAGTTCACCAGAGCTTCACAGGTTGCCACTGGAGACCTCTTCCACTCCTCCATGACGACATTATGAAGCTGGTGGATGTTAGAGACTTTGCAATCCTCCACCTTCTGTTTGAGGATGCCCCACAGATGCTCAATAGGGTTTAGGTCTGGAGACATGCTTGGCTAGTCCATCACCTTTACCCCCAGTTTCTTTAGCAAGGCAGTGGTCGTCTTGGAGGTGTGCTTGGGGTCGTTATCATGTTGGAATACTGCCCTGTGGCCCAGTCTCTGAAGGGTGGGGATCATGCTCTGCTTAAGTATGTCACAGTACATGTTGGCATTCATGGTTCTCTCAATGAACTGTAGCTCCCCAGTGCCGTCAGCACTTATGCAGCCCCAGTCTATGACACACCCAACACCATGCTTGACTGTAGGCAAAACACACTTGTCTTTGTACTCCTCACCTGGTTGCCACCACACACGCTTGACACCATGTGAACCAAATAAATTTATCTTGGTCTCATCAGACCACAGGACATGGTTCCCCCCAATTTGATGCAGTGTGCAGCGTATGGTTTGAGCACTGACAGGCTGACCCCCCACCCCTTCAACCTCTGCAGTAATGCTGGCAGCACTCATACGTCTATTTCCCAAAGACGACCTCTGGATATGATGCTGAGCATGTGCACTCAATTTCTTTAGTCGACCATGGCAAGGCCTGTTCTGAGTGGAAGCTGTCCAGTTAAACAGCTGTATGGTCTTGGCCATCGTGCTGAAGCTCAGTTTCAGGGATTTGGCAATCTTCTTCTAGCCTAGACCATTTTTATGTAGAGCAACAGTTCTTTTTTTCAGAACCTCAGAAAGTTCTTTTCCATGAAGTGCCATGTTGAACTTTTAGTGACCAGTAGGGTATACTCACTTTTTTTGCCAGCAGTTTAGACATTAATGACTGTGTGTTGAGTTATTTTGAGGGGACAGCAAATTTACACTGTTATACAAGCTGTACACTCACTACTTTACATTGTAGCAAAGTGTAATTTCTTCAATGTTGTCACATGAAAAGATATAATAAAATATTTACAAAAATGTGAGGGGTGTACTCACTGTGAGATACTGTATATATATATATATATATATATATATATATATATATATATACTAAACTGCCTGCACGCCACTAACTTAATCTTGCTCAAGTTCTCTCAATCTCTCCAAAAGCACCCTGCCTTTGGCCAATCATGGCTCTCCCAGCAGATCATGCTGTGATTGGCCAAAGCATACAGGTCAGGTGCATGCTTTGTCCAATCAGCAGCCTCCAATGCACTGCGATCTCGCAGTGCATTATGGGGCGCTCCATGGCACTCATTTGCCGCGAACACCCCATATGTTCGGTTCATTTGCGGACAAATGAACACCCCGATGTTCAAGTCGAACTTACCTTCGATTCGTGCATCGGGACCATCCCTAGTCAAGAGCAGAGGAAGTCAAAGGTGAAGTTAAGCCATGACAAAAAAAAAGTCCTATAGTCAAGGGTACAAATACACCAGAATACAGGTTAGAACTCTCAACACTGAGTGTTAGGAGAAACTATCACTTAAAGCCATATTGGCACATTTGGGTGTCCATAAACATTTGTGCAAATACACGTTTTCCAGTGCAGAGCTGGCAATGGAACTCCGGTCATGTGGAGCAAGACAATAGCATGCACGTCCACCTTCCAAATAAGGAAAAAACTTTGCTGGCTAAGGAAAATAACCAGATAGTGCTGAACATGGTTTTCAATTATCTGAATCTGGGAGCTTGGCTCTTTCAAGGATGCTATTGTGCCCTCCAAGAGACTGTAAATGCTTGTAAATGCCTTGGATATGTCTCTAATTTTATTATGTATGTACATATTCACCTGGAATGCTGCAAACTGTTCTATAAAGAATTTTTCTGATTAAAAAAAATAAATAACTGAATAGGTAACATGTAGGTCTAAAATCGCCTTTGTGACCATACCAATAGGCACAGGCACGGAGGTTTATTGTGCTCTTCTAGAAGCCCCCTGCCTTCCAGAATAAGATATTTTGAAAGGAATCTGTTCAACAAGGCCTTTGCCTCCTTGATTGCACACCATTGATGTTTCTTGACTGTTTTCTTATAATAACAGAACAGACACAATGATAAAAGAATTAAAGTGGGTGTAAATCCTCACATATAATTTGACCCATAGGATGTAAATAGTGCCATGACTAGGTCTGTGAGATTTGGGTTAGTATGATGGCGATGTGTTGAGGTTGGGTTACTTGATGTATCTTATGTTACATGATGATGTCAGGGTGGTTGGGGAGGCATTTCTCTGAAATGACACAGCTTTCTTACTGTCATTATGGTGTCAATTTACTAATAACAGTTGCGATTTATGGAGCTAAAATAAAATTTAAAAATTTTGAGCGTAAAGATATTTGCGTGCTTTAGCAGAAATTAAATCCTGAAAAAAAGGAAATTACATAGGTATACAAGGTAATAGTGCAACATCATAAGCCCTTTCCATTTATATAAAATAACAGTTTTGGGCAAACATCCACCTGGTAATAAGAAAATGCAATAATAGAAAACAATGTAAGAAAAGCATGAAATCACTTTATTTTTTATTGGCTGTGATTCCACTTTTTAAAAGAACATTTGAACTGAAATCATGCAATGAGCTATAGCAGGCAAATTACGAATGAAATTTACATTCACAAAGTCTCTACATCTGACTTCTTTTTTTTGTCATCACTAAGAAGACTGAAGCATGCATTTGATCCGGGTATATGAGCATTTAAATTACAAAATGATTTAGCTAATCACAAAATTATGGCTGAGCGGATTTATTTCTATGTGTGAAAACAGTTCCAAAAGACTGTTACCCAAAACATTGTACTGACACAGAGAGGAAACACATATTAATGTGGTGTACACAGAAGACATTACATTTAATTCACAACAGCAAGTCAGTAACATTACATGACAACAGCATATTAGTAAGCTTGTCAAAGGAGACATGTAGAGCAGCATTGATAGGTGTTACTCTGACACAGAAGGGAAAAACACTAAACTAACACGCAGTAAACATAGACGGAAATATTCAAGTGCAAATTAACACATGACCAATTCTCTTTTACACATAGTAGCATTCAAAATTAATATTGCAGTCTGTTTTTTTAAATATGGCTTTCTCTAAAGGTAGATGTAATTTATGCGTAAAAAAACCTAAAACGATGCCACATTGTTTCCACTTAGTCATTACACTCTGAAAAAAAATCAGAGAGTGATGATTCCCCTTTCCCTTAATGTGAAACAGAAGGAAATGCAAATCTAGCACTCAGTTGGCAGAACCTTAGGTCTTGTTTAATGCAATGCACCCCTTCCTGATTATAAGACAAAGAAAATTACAAAAGACTACCTCAATTACCTGAGATTAAACACATCTATGGACAGAAAGCAACGAAGGATGACAGAGATATTCAGCAAGAATTAAACAAATGAACCAGGCTTCTCTTTGGTCTTGTATTTAAGCCTCACATTCCATTTGCTAAATAGCTACATGAGATGCAAACTTCAAAATAGCGATGAATACAATAGTCAATGCAATTGTAGCTCATCAATCTATTTAAAAAGAAAAGTAATAATCATTTTATTTATATTGATTTAAAGAGCAAAATCTTTTAGTTTAACAAAATACATCTACTTACAGTATTTTACCTATCTACAGGATTTTATAGAAATCTGTCAAGATCTCAGCTGATGCTGCAAGCTGCCTTTGCTTAATCCCCTCAAAAGAACCTGTCACCACCTGCTACACTGACAAAAAACACAGACAGGAAATTTGTATTAGACCATAATACAGAAGGCCTGTCTGCTGTAATAATTTTATATACGTAAGAAAAGATAACAATGCTGCATTTCTGCTACAAAATCAACACTTATGGGAGTGTGGGATCCACTCCATCCCTTACATCATCATTGTGTTTCACCTGCAAGTACAAACATATCTCCTAAGATCTGCACTGAAAGCCACGGCATAGTAAGCCCATTGACCTTATTTACTATGTAGTGGCTTTCATTGTCGTGTAGTTCACGAAACTTCTTGATCTGACGCTCATGGAAGTATTGATTTTTTTTATCAGAATTGCAGTATTGATATTTTTCCTCAACATAGTCAAGTTGCCGCAGTAAGAGGGGGTTATGTAAGAAGACCTAATGCAGTTTGCCTGTCTGAGTTTAGTTCTCAGCATAATACATGATGACAGAGTTCCTTTAAACAATGACAGTCCCTGGGCAGGCATGTGACTGTGTACATGATGATGATGATGTGCTTAGGCCTGCAATTAGCATTGTTTCTTGGAATGAGGAAGTACAAGCAGCCTGCAGTACTGAATGGGAGCTTGACCTGTATCAGACAACAGCTGTCCTGAAAGTTCTTGTTTGTAGGTAGTGCCTTGACCACTGGAGTGAGTCTTCTGTTAATATATATGAGATTTCTGCAGGCTTCAATATTGCTGTAGCTTTTGTTGACGGCTCATTGAATTTTTTTATTTAGTGGGAGAAAATGCAAGTATGTTATATGCTTGTTCCCACAGCCCACCTATCAAATGTTAGGAAGGTTTCCACTTTCAGAAAAATGCAGAATAGAAACCCTCTGTCTGAGTGTTGGTCATCAGTGGAAGTCCCTTGCAGACACCACCACTTATACTCTGCTCTGTAGCAGGAGTAACACCAACATCAGTGCTGGCTGTCTTACGTCATTATTTTTACTGGTGTGTTGTTGGAACTCTACTTAGCTAAATAAAAATGACAAGCGCCAAACAATCAGGGCACTACAGGAGGGTCCAATTACTGCAGCAACAGAAGCCCTAAGGAGAAACCTCCACTGCTGTGCAATTCTTTCTATACTAAAAGTGGAAACAATTCTGGTTTACAGAGTACCAGCTAAACTGTTATTATATTGGCCATCTAAACATTTGTTTATTGTGAAAAAGTAACAGTATCTCTGTTCAGCAGGAGCTGTTTCCATTGATCGATAACAAAAGACCATTAGCCTGAAGAACTCTGCAGCTAAATCAGCACTTTGTCATAATTCCACTTTCTATTTCATTCTAAATACTCTACACAAAGAACACCTTCAAGTAAAAAGGCTTGATAATTATTACTCAATGTAACAAAAAAAAATAAATGTCATCCAGCAGCATAATATAAATCCATTGTGTGCCGCCTTCCAATTTTAGGAAGCTGGATTCTACTCCAACTCCTGTTTGCCAGTAAAGCACTTACAAGTGTGGTTTATGTATTAAGATGCAGTACATAGGCAAATCTGGAAAATACAGGATTAGTGACTATTGAAATGTTAATCACGGTACAAAATAATTTGGAGCTTTGTGCTATCTCAGTCAGCTCTAGTAATTATGAACTTAAAAGAAATAGTATTTAAAAGTAAATGAAGTTGCCAGGATTTTAATAGCAAATGTTCTAATCAAATAATCGCAATGGGAAATATTTCACAATAGGCCCTAAGTATGATTAAATAGAAACAGGGTACAACTTTTCATGTTTGTCAAAGGCTGTTACAATTTTTAGTCCTCCCAGGCATAGGAGCTTTACATGGTTCATTTTCTGAATTGTCTCTAACTGTTGGATGAACATGAAATGAAAAACACACATTTGATTACCTCCTAATGATAAGTTGCCTGCTTTGTTTTCACCTTTTTTTGCCAGAAGCAAACGTTGATACTGGCCTTTTCCAAAACTTGCTGGAAAACCATGTATCATGTTAACAGCAACCCACTGACTCTCAATGGATAGTAACATGAAAAGTATAAAGTGGATTGTGTATACAACCACTAAATTGAACACACAAATGTACTATGGCTTATAATAAAATTGCGTAGACTGCAGCTCATAACCTTGACATCCTTTGAGAGGTGTCTACTGTATGTAACTATGTACAAAAGGAAAGGAGAAAATAAAGTGGAGGGAATATTAGTGAGCAAAGGTTTATAGGGGGGGTAGCATGTGGCAATACTGAAATCTCCCACTAAACAAGGGAAATCCATTGCTTTTCTGTTTATGCATTAAACAGTCCCACAGTCTACTACGTTTTATTTCTTGAACATATCTTGAAGTGGACCTGGGAGGTATTTAATAACTGTGTCTAGAATACTTTCTTCCTCTTCATCCTCCTCATCCCCACAGCCAGCAGGGATGGCCTTTTTTGGACGTGTCAAGCTCCCTTCAGATTGAGCTTCCATAGCAGCTTGTGCCTCAGCTTCTTTCTCTTCTTTCTTCTTAATGCCATACTGTAAAATAAATAAACAATCAATAAATCAATTCCAGTAAAATAACACATAAAATCGGGCAATCTTGTTCAGTTCATAAGAGGCTTTAATTTCCTTCCAATGGAGCATTCCCAGTTGTACCCAGGACTGCTTTCAACTATTATGGGGCTAATATTCTACCACTAAGCCCCATGCCAAGTGGAAAATATTTTTTTACCATAAATATCCTGTATAATCCAATTATAATAACTACCAGTGAGCAGCTAGACTTGGAGTGGGGGATCATTTTTTTGTAGAAAGTACTGGCTTTGGCCCCTACTGTCCAAAGTTCATTTGTCCAAAATCAGGTGTTACACCTTGAGCCAGTTCTGAGGAATTTCCCCTCTACCTCAACTACTTCCTCCATGTCATGATCAACTCCCACTTACCCACAGTCAGTTCAATAGCCATATTATTGAGGGGATAGTAATACAGACTATTATACCATACACCACACAGATAGAAAAAAACATTCCACCTAATAAAGTCATTCATGAATAGGGCACACATTTGCTAGTTTTATGTTATGGTTGGAAAATATAAGTTAAAGTGTATCTGTGTGAGATGGAGATTACATTTTAACAAGCAGTAAAGACTTTGACCAACCCCTTACTGATCTTTGTAGCTGCAGACAAAAAAACATTAACTCCAAGGATCACATTAGAAGAACTGAAATCTTAGCTCCTCAACCCTCATTTTCTATCCCTGCAGTGGCTTGGAAGTATACCAGCCTTCAACTTTGAAAGTGTTGGAGGCTGCACTTAATGCTCTCTATAATTTAAGAGGGCCGCACAATAGCAAGTCATTTTCATACATTAAAGTGCATTGTGTGAAGTTAGGCAGCTCATGCCTTCAACACACCTCAATGCAGTCCTTCTGAATTTTTTGCAGCTTATACGCACTGAAGAAGCTGTAGTAAAATAACTCCAGCACTAGTGTCAGCACTGACTCAGCTCTACTGTGTGCATTGAGGACTTTTGTTCAATGACAAGGTGATCATTCTCTCTGGGGGAGACCACTTATTTTTGCTTTATATTGATCCAGCTGGAGCACATCCACATTGGCTCCCTGTCTTTCCCCCCGTTTTCTTCCTATATATTTTTTTTTTCGGGTTTGCATTATAAATAATGGTGCAGACTTAGGTATTGGATGTGCCTGTTGAGTGCTACACTCTTGGGCCCCTTAATGTGATGGAGGGCTTATGCTGTTGGTGGTGGAGTGTTTAGTTTGGAGTTGTTCTCTCCTCAGTCTTAGGATCAACATCTGAACATCAGAATATAAAGTTGCTATATGTCCCTGATGAAGAATTTTATGTACTTTTGAAACGCGTCGGAATTTGCAACTCTGTATCACCTAGAGCTATGTTATGTATCTCTTTGTTGAACTTAGCTGTTTTTGCTACTTTCTGATATCATCTTATGTCACTTTATGTATTTTTATGTATCAATTTAAATTAATTTGTTTGGATCCACATGATCTATGTTTTTAGATATTTTTGTATCAATAAAATATATATTTTTTTATAAAATTATCTGTTTACATTGCCCTTAAAATCCCTAAATTTTGAGGTATTATTTTGTTTAGTAAGTGTAATAGTAACCCCCAGAATTTGTATCAATGGATGCAGTCATAACCCCCAAAACTGCTGTCAGTGAGTACAAGCCTCAACATGCCAGTTTACTTGATTCCAGTGAACATAATAACAACCACTAACATTAGTGTCAGAGGCCGCAATAATAGACTCCAGCACTGATGTCATTACTATTAATATTTGTGCACCAGTAATAGTATTAATATTATTACTGACAGTGAAAGTTAACCTCCCCTCCACATAGGTGGTCATGACAATGAAAGTTAACTCCCATCTCCTTTTCCTGCATTGGTTGTCATGGTAGTGAAGTTAGCCCCCCATTGGTGATCACTTACCTGAGCATATTCCCTCAAGTCGCTGTCTCTCCCTGGGCCAAGACTTTACTTGTACTGTGGGCGGAGATGACTGCTCATAGTACAGGCTCTTTCTTTCAGTGCTGGATGCTGAAACACAGACAGCATTCCAGCACCTTTCACCCTGCTCCCACTCAGCCGATGCCACTCTAAATGGTCTAAGCACACAGAAGGCCAGTAAGCATAGAGTTGAGCACCAGGGCTGTAAGCAGTTAGATTCTGATTGAAATTTACTTCAGAGTATCTGTCGTGATCTTTGAGAATGAATATTGCACAGTATATGCAAGTGAAGTGGTCAGTAATGGCTTGTTTTAAAAACACTTTACTGCAGGTTAAGAATATGTAAACAATATCTCTCATTTTGAAAATACTAATATTATTATTATGTTATTATTATGTAAGGTACTTATATGGCGCCATCAATTTATGCATTGTACATTCACATCAGTCCCTACCCTCAAGGAGCTTACAATCTAAGGTCCCTAACTCACATTCATATACTAGTAATTCTTTGTTACTTACTTCTGACCCTTGCACTCTGTGTTACATACTAATGACAATGACCTCTGTTTTACTCCAGACCTCTACACTCTAAGTTACTTACGCCTGTCCTCTGCATTCTGCGTTACATACTACTGACCTTTGCATTACTAATTCTTGACCCCTGTACGCTGCATTACTTACTCCTGACCTCTGAGTTGCATTGCTCCTGACCCCTGCACTCTGCATTACATTTTACTGACCTCTGAGCTCTGTGTTACTTACTCCTGGCCCCTGCACTCTGCGTTTCTTACTACTGACCTCTGAACTTTGCGCTACTTACTATTAACCCTTAAAATCTTCAAGCCTTCCTTACATTTTGATGGGACCCTACAATGTCATTATGATAAAAACAATGCACTGTATTCTGATGATTTCTGATTTTTTTCTATGTTGTTCAGGTAGATCTCCACCTCTCCAATGTTGCCCATCCATGCTCTAAGGCAGTGGTGTCAAATTGGCGGCCCTCCTACTGTTGCAGAATGCCAAGTCCCATCATGCCTCTGCCTGTGGAAGTCATGCTTGTTACTATCAGCCTTGCAATGCCTCATGGGACTTGAAGGGCCACCAGTTTGACACCTCTAAGGCAGGGATCTCCAAATTACATTCCCCCAGCTGTTGTGGAACTACATGTTCCATGAGGCATTGTAAAACTCTGACATTCACAGACATGACTAGGCATGTTGGGAATTGTAGTTCTTGAACAACTGGAGGGCCATTGAAAACCCCTGCTCTAAGGAAATAGATCCCTAGGTATGAAAGGGGCATCTGACCTCCCCCATGCTGCTCAAGCCTAAGCCGCCAGTTGTCAGGGCCAAACGCTGTCATGTGGGAAGGGGCAGTGATATAATCCACCTGGTTAGGCTCCAACGCCATCCTTACTATGCCATACTCACCCATATTGGACTCCTGCAGAGGGTAGATTTGCCTAGCATGCCAATTCTCTGACTTTTTGAATCCCTGCAGGAAGTATGCATACCAGGAATGGAATTTGGACTTCACTTTAGGCGGGTTGAATGAAAAAAATTGTCTTGATTCCCCCATTCACACATTTGGTGTGGATAGGGGAATCCTCCCTGCTGAGCTATTGTATTCTGACAGCGGGGAGACTTCCCTGCCATCAGAATACACTGATCAGCAATTCAGAGTATACCTTACAGTGCTGTTATAGGATCAATTTCCTATAACATTTCATTTCTAATATGTTTGCTAACGACACAAAAATATGCGGGGCAATAACAGCACAGCAGGATATAGAAACTTTACAAGATGACCTGAATAAATTAATGGAGTGGGCTACTACATGACAAATGAAGTTTAATACTGGTAAATGTAATGTAATGCACTTGGGGGGGGGTAAAAATATAAACGCTAGTTACTCTTTAGGGGGAGAATCTCTAGTGGCTTCCAGGATGAAGAAGGATCTAGGCGTACTAGTAGAAGACACATTGAGCCATAGCATGCAATGTCAAGCTGCGGCTTCCAAAGCCAGCAGATTATTAGCATGCATTAAAAAGAGAATTTATTCCAGGGATAAAACGATTATTCTGCCACTTTATAAGACTCTGGTTCGGCCGCATCTGGAGTATTCTGTCCAGTTCTGGTCACCAATCCTCAGACGGGTTGTGCTGGAGCTGGTGAAAGTCCAGAGAAAGGCAACTAAATTAATATGAGGACTGGAGGACCTCACTTATGAGGCACAACTACAATCGCTAAATTTATTCTCCTGAGTGGATATGATTCCGTTGTACAAATATCTCAATGGTGATCCCAGCATAAGTATGAAACTTTTCAGCCTTAGGGAGTGTAAGCGGACATGCGGCCACACGATGAGCCTGGAAGAGAAGTGGTTTAACCTTAAGCTGTGTAGGGGGTTTTTGACTGTCAGGGTGGTAAGGATGTGAAACTCTCTTCCACAATCGGTGGTGACGGCAGGAAGTATGGATAGTTTTAAAAGACTCTTGGATGTACATCTTAATGTAAACAATTTAGGGGATATGGGAAATGATTTTTCTACACACACACACACACACACACACACACACACACACCTACACAGATTGAACTGGAAACTGGATGGACTGTCTTTATTCAACCTTACCAAATATGTTACAATATGGGGAAAGGGATCCTCTGCAATGGCCATTGCAGCTGGACTACAGAAACAGACTCCTTATTAAAGAATTCACTCAGACATACTGTATATGAAACGATTCTGGTGTTTTAAATCCCCAGCAACTACCAAATACTGAAGTATCAGTTTTTTTAGGGACTGATCCTTCTATATATTACTTATATTGTGAATATGTCAATAGCCATATTCTAGAGATATTACAAAATAACACAACAATCCTGTAGGAATACAGCAGAGTGTTAAATATATAGACATTATGGCACAATATGTAAGCCCCTCTCGAATAAATTATTAAAAATAGCTTCTAAGGATAAATTTGATGTAGCAATATTGCATTGTAATAATTCAAACGATTGATGCTTTAATAAGCTATGACATTCTGTCAAAATCATAGGCACAAAAAAATGTAGGTCTGTCCCTCAGGCCATTCTCATATTAATTATATTTAAGAATCACAAGAAAACGGAAAGAGTTTACATAAAATACAAGGCTTCAGTACATGAGTAAGATTACAGTATGTATTAATTAATTTATGCTCAAGAGAATCTTATACAGCAATAACAATTATGCTGATTCTACTCAAATGGGTAACTGATGTCAGTTTTTAAGCATGCGATTGTTTTTTAACTTTAAAAATGGACTCTGGGCATATTTAAATTATGGTTTATAATTTATATTACAGCATACTTGTCACAAATCCAACCTTCATTGTGACATAATACCATATACCACCAATAAAAAGTGTTCCTTTTGTCTGGCAAAGTTTTGATTTCCTGCTATAGAGACTGGTGGTCACTGCTGCCTGATATCTGTGAGCAGGGTAATAAGTCTCACCTGCTCCCCTCTGCAGTGCTAGCAAGGCAGAACTGACTTCTTTAGGCAGAGACCAGAAGTGGGAGCTGGTGCAGTGCATACGAGCTCCCCCTGCCCAGCAGCCCATTCCTCATAACTCTGCTCTAGATCCCACTCTTCTGTATATGTCCTTGCCGCTAGCACTTAGCAGGTTGAGAGGGAGATGTGGTAATTAGTTATTTCAGCTGGAGATGGGCTTTAAAGATGGTCTGTAGCCAACCCAATAAAGTTGTGCTTGCTGAAAAACAGTATACTTTTTCTTTTTATGTTGTACTTGTATTAGATTCTGTATGTTACAATAGCCTATTTTGCAAGTCAAGTTTGTGACTTGTTTCTAATTACTCTGTTCAGTGACTTCACAAACCTGAAAACGAAATGACTTAAATAATTAAACTTTCATGTAAACTTGCTTGCTTGGCCCCCCCGACACCTTTCCTCATCCCAGATGTATACTTACTGGCATCCCATGGCTTTGGCCTACTGCAATGATGACAGCCTGTTGTTGAAACCATCATTCCTCTGGTCAGTGCAGCCAGAGAAAAGAGGATTTTAGCAACAATCTGTCAACAGGCTGTAAAACACATTAAACTGCCAAAATAACTAATTGTCATTACAATTAAACCAATGTCCTTTAATGCTATTAAAAAGGGGTTTTGAGAGCTTCAGTCTAAGTCCATTAAAAATATATTCATTTTTGTGGAGACTTCATAAAAATGAGCAGCATAATTGTTACAAAAGTTACAAAACAAATAGATGCACAAGCAAAATGTGCCTTTCTCTATTCTAGCCGTATGTGTTAATGGTACACCAAGCCAGATGGACCAGAGCATCATCAGGCTACAGATTAAAACACACTAATCTTTGTTTATGACAACTGGGATGCAAATCAATGCCCTGTAACTAAGATTGGATAATTATAATATAACTCTAGCTGATACGTTAGCATATCCCCCATAGATATGGACTATACACATACACAATTTTTTAAGTTAATGTCTCAGTTTTTTATAATGCTAATAAAACACATATCCTACTTTTTTCAAAAGGAAATTGAAACAGTAAATAACTTAAATTGTAATCTAAACAGCATACATTACCGTTACTCTAAGCCAAATATATATCCCTGGCTATTTTAGAATTTTTTCCATAATAGTGGTGCACAGATGTGCGTGGGCGTTAGTCTTGTTGACTTTTAATAAGTTACTAATAGGAAAATCCCAGTGGCTGTGTGTGCCATGGAAGCACTCCCCAGGCTTACACTAGCAGCAGGAAGCATCATCCTTGTTATTACCACAGTACTGTGAGTTGTTTAAACTCATGAAGAAGAAATATGCATTAATTAACATGATTGCAGAACAAAGAACACTGCATTTTAAATAGCTGCATACATCAACATCAAGTGAAAAAGTAAAAAAGGACCACCCCAGGTTTATAACATATATTGTAATAATTTTGCCAAACTGAAGATCCCTTATTATATTCTGTTCTGGATGCATTACACACTTTTGCTTCCTATGAAATAACCATGTTAAAATGCTAGATGCCTGGCTTCTATGATGGCCCACTGGTTTCAATTCTTTCTAAATCTATAATCTGGAACAAGTTTGAGATCAACAAAGTCAGAAATCTTTCTGCATAATAGTTTTGGGTTAGAAGGAAGAAGGAGAATCAGGGGGGCATGGCTTAGTGGCTGATGTAGAAGGACGTGTGAGTCTTCAGCTCCGCCGGCCATCCGTGCATTAACCCTTCTCTTGCCGATTCTGGACAGCTGAACTGACCCATACCGCTCCACCAACACCCGGGAGACATCCGGATCCCTGCCGAATCCGCCATAGTGGCCGCGATTATGTCCAAAAGGAACAACGGCGGCAAGGGACAGGCAGATCCTCATGGCCAAGATGGTGCCGGCTCGCGCCAAGCGGCCAAGGAACAATATAAGGAGGCCGCACAAAAGCTCCTGTTTGGAAGCAGGTCATACAAAGATGCCTTAGCTGGGATGCCTATGGTGGGGGACACTTCTGGGGGCTCTCAAGGGGCAGATGATACAGTTCCCTTGGAGGATGTGTAAGGATTGTCCCCAGAATGGAACACAGTGAGTACCCCTAGAAACGGTATTGCTGGGCCTCAGATCAGCCCCCCTGGGGTAGTTGATGCAGAACCCATGCTCAGAGACATATTTACGGCTGTGACATCCTGTAATCAATCCATAACAGCCCTCTCTGATGAGATCAAGGGAGTGAGAGCTGAAATATATGTACGCCATGATATGCAGAAGCTTAGAGAGAGAACATCTGCACTGGAGGGCAGGCTGAGCACAGTGGAGGATGATATAGCACCCATGTGGAGGGACCTGAAATATAACTGTCACCTTACTGAACAACATGCAATGCAACTTGACGAAATGGAGAATCGCATGAGGCAAAATAATGTCCGTGCCCTGGGCATCCCGGAACGAGCCGAGGGTAAAAATTCAGTGGACTTTATAGAGCAATGACTTATTTCTACACTTGGTAGGGAGTCTTTTTCACCACTCTTTGCTGTTGAACGGGCCCACAGGGTGCCTACCCGCCCCTTACCATTGGGCAACCATCCCAGACCTTTCCTGTTCAAGCTACTTAATTATAAAGATAGAGATGCGATATTGTCCAAAGCCAGAGCTCTGTCAGGCAAAATGGAGATTGATAATTCCAGGGTTTCACTATTCCCTGACTTCTCTGCAGAACTACAAAAATGACTTGCAACATTTAATGACGTTAAAAGACGACTCTAAATGTGAAATATGGAATGGTGTACCCTGCTTCATGTAACTGCCCTTGGTGCGACCCACTTTTTTGATCGACCTACAGCGGCTTCACAATGGTTGGATCGTGAGGACAGGGCACTTAAAGATGCTAGACAGCAGCGTCCAGCTCAAAATTGAGGATCCATTGCTTCATGCAAGAAAGAGGTTTATCCTTACAAGTCCGGCGGAGAGAGGAGAACTTTGAGACCTTTGAATCACAGGTTGTTCCATGTTGCCTGCGAATGTGAAACCCCATCTACCAACCAGAAGTTACTTCTATGGGTATTCCCACTGCCTCCCCCCCGTAAAAGTTATCTGGGGACTGTTCCTACATCAGCCCAAGTGGTTGGGAGCCCGGTTGGCTCCACAATTGTCGATATTGTTGCTTTACGTTTTTTGGCTGTTATTTTTTCTTTTTTTCTTTTTCTCTTTTCTCCTCAGAATACTCTGGGACTATGATTGCTTGCCCGACCCTTCAGTTCTACATTATTGACGCCAGGTTTACTTTATATAATGCTTTAATGTCAAATGTTTCTCAAATGTAATACTTTTCCACACCGGGACCCAGTGTGGCAGTACTTCTACCACTAACACACACAAATGACTGCGACTATTAAGCTTTTGTCCTGGAATGTTAGGGGTCTCAGGGTCTCAGTAGTCCTGTGAAAAGATTGGCAGTCCTTAGACATCTTAAGTCTGTGGGGGTGGGTATTGTATGTTTACAGGAGACCCACTTTCCACCAGATGCTATTCCTAGCTTTGGTCCCCGACTGTACGGTACCCAATTTCATTCTACATACTCTGCCTATGCCAGGGGAGTGAGTGTTCTGATTCGTCGGGACACTCAGTTCCACTGCTCTCAGAAGATTATAGATCCGGGAGGGAGAGTTATCTTTTTGCTATGTACAATATCTCATTTGGTATGTATTATAGCTGGCATATATATACCACCCCCCTACTCAGCCGAGATCCTTAGACGCTTAGCTAAGTTTATGGCGCAATACCCAAATATACCTCTGGTGGCAGTGGGCAATTTCAATAATTATTTGAACCATAACTGGGACAAGCTGCCTGTACCCACCACCGTAACTGTCCGTAATAGGGGGATAACCCCCTTTGCTGGTTTACTGAAGGAGCTAGGTCTGACCGATGTGTGGCGCAGAAATCACGCTCAAACTAGGCAATACTTGTGCTGCTCTACAGCCCACGGGAGTTTATCTAGGATTGATCTAGGCCTGGGTAATGCTGCTTTACTTCCATTGGTTGTTAATTCTGGATAGGGGGACAGACACATATCGGATCATTCCTCCTTCTGGGTTGAGATTGCGTTACCTATTGACGCCAAGCCCAGGATTTGGAAACTCAATCCTTTCTGGCTATCACTATTCCCAACCCCTGATCTGATTAGGGAACACCTCAAATTCTTCTTGCAGGACAATCTAAACTCAGTCCAGTTAGGAGTGGTCTGGGAGTCCACAAAGGCGTTCTTACGAGGTCAATTTATAAGCACAATTAATGGAATAAAGACGAATACTAAGGCCTGGGAAATGGAGGTTTCTAGGGTGCTCAGGGAATCCAAAGATGCCTATATATTCAATCCCACTGAGGTTACAAAAAAAGCTTGCTTGGGGGCACAATCAATGTCCAGCCAGTTAGCACTACAACTAGCTGAAAACAAGAGATTTTTCTTACAACAGACCCACTTTGAAGAGGGGGAATCTACTGGGCACAGGTGGGCTCTTCTGGCGCAGGCGCAGGGATCCACCTCTCTGGTTTCAACCTTGTGTGATACACAGGGGGTTGTCCAAATGAGTAACTCTGCAATAATACAAGTCTTCCCATCATTATATGCTGACCTATGTACATCCAAGGTGCATCCCAGAGAAAGAGACCTAGTAGGTTTCCTAGAAGAGTGTGAGTTGCCTCGATTGTCAATCTCGGACGCGGCGTTACTAGATGCCCCAATAACGGAGGATGAATTGGCTTTAGCCTTGGAACAAACCCATAATAATAAGTCTCCAGGAGCTGACGGTCTTCCGTCTGAGGTATACAGGAGATATGCTGACACATTACTGCCCATGCTTTTGAAGGTCTATAACGATGCACTAGAGAAAGGCAGATTCCATGAATGAAGCGATCATAATAGTACTACTGAAACCTGGTAAGGAGGCTACATCTCCTGACTCTTATAGGCCTATCTCCTTACTCACAACCGATGTTCAGCTGTTAGCCAGGGTGTTAGCGACGAGATTGTCCCTAGTGATTGAAAAGTTGGTCCACAGAGACCAATCTGGATTCATACCCACCAGATCCACAGCCCAAAACATTAGACGCCTTTTTTTGAATATTCAAATCCCGGTTGAGAACCCCGGTAACCAGGCCATTTTTTCACTGGATGCAGCTAAGGCCTTCCACAGTGTCAAATGGCCTTACCTGTGGAAAGTTTTGCATCATATGGGCCTAGTTAACACATTTATTAGGTGGGTCAAATTGATATATGCTCAACCGTCATCCTGAATGAGGGTCAATGGGAAACTCTCAGAACCGTTTCCAGAGGCACTAGGCAGGGGTGTCTATTGTCACCCCTGCTATTCGCCCTAGCTCTGGAACCACTCGCGTCAAGACTATAAGGCAATAGCGAGATTAGAGGATTCCGGCGTGACACGGGGATAGACATGGTGTCATTATATGCTGATGATACCCTGCTGTATTTGGGTGATACACAGGGTTCTCTGGTTGCAGCTATGAATCTTATTAAAGTCTTTGGTGCATTGTCCGGCTTTTCTATAAATTGGAATAAGTCAGTACTAATGCCCCTAGACCCACTGACCATACCCTTACCTGACTGTGCATCAATGGTACAGATAGTATTTTCTTTTCGTTATTTGGGCGTGCAGGTGTCCCCGGATGTCTCTCAGCATATAACACTTAATCCTACCCCTCTACTCATTAAATTTAGAGAGAAATGCAATGCCTGGTGTAAATTGCCATTATCAGTAGTAGGGAGGGTGAACCCCATAAAAATGGTGTGGGCACCGCAACTCTTGTATATCTGCCATAATTCCCATAATATGGATCTCTCGGCGCTGGTTTGACAAGATAGACTCCCAGTTTAGGGAATTAATTTGGCATAAAAAAACAGCTAGAATTAGCCTGTCCACCCTACATTATAATAAGGAGGAGGGGGTGTTGGCGGTCCCGCATGCCAGGGCCTATTTCCTCGCCTCCCAGCTACAGCAACTGGGGGGCTGGGGATTGGTAGATACGTTAGATCCCATACGCAAACTTCTCTGCAATTCATCGGACGATGCTACCGCATTGTCCGCCTTGGAGGCAGGATATGCACATTTAGACAGGAGACTCCCATCCATAACTTTATTAAAAACGCTATGTTCATACATTAAACGGCTACTGGGTGTGAGAGGTTTCCTTACAATTACCCCAATCTGGAGAAACACAAATTATAGGGAGATATTTAAGCTCAGGGGATTTAGAATGTGGGAAGCAGCGGGGCTCCAATTCCTATCACAACTGTACAGTGGTCATGTTCTCAAGTCCTTTCTGGAAATCCAAGCAGAATTTGGCATCCCACGAACTAAATTCTTTAAATACCTACAACTGAGGCATGCACTACAAATGCAGTCCAGATTTGCACTACTCCAGCTGATTGATCATGCCATTGTACAGGGGATTCTAATGGATAATGAAAAAAAGGGTATGATTTCTAGAGGATATGGCATTATTCTTAATGCACTTCAGGATCTCACCAGTCTACCCTGTAAACGTAAATGGGAAGAGGATGTGGGACCATTGGATGGGGAGATGTGGAGTCTTTGCCTTGCCTCCGCTCCCACGGTTTCAGTATCGGTCTCGCAAAAACTATCAGACCTTTATCTGTTGCATAGGGCCTACAGAACGCCTGTCAAACTTCACAGTTGGGGACTTCGTGATACACCACTCTGTCCAAAGTGTATGAGGGACCACGGAGACCTTATGCATATGTTTTGGAAATGACCAAAACTTTTTCGGTATTGGACAGAGATTCTAGAAATAATTTCTCAGGTGTTTACCTTTATCGTTCCAAAAACTCCTACAGTGTGCCTGTTGTGTGCCCTGGATGAGAAGTCGTTGACTCCTTCTACTCACACGGCGATCATTCGGTTGCTCTATGTGGCGTGAAAACTGATAGCTCAGCTCTGGATTACTCCCAGGGTCCCCACCAGGCAACAATGGATTGACCAAGTGAACAAAATGCTAATACGAGCAAAACTGACATAACAACACAGAAATGCACCCCGTAAATTTTACACAATGTGGCAGAATTGGTTGGATGTTCCGAGTCTAGCACCCCATCAGCTGGTTAAATACAGACTGTTACAAGAATAGGCGTCAAATTAAAGTGAATAGGTCCGGGCTAATTGATAGTTACATGACTTCTGCATGGAGACTGCTGGAGTTGATGGGCTGGGCAGCCTAATTGGTTGAGATATGTTCCCAGGGATCAGGGAATAGATCCAACCTTATGTTGTACATCATGCGTTATGTTTTAGATGTTTCTGTGTTCTCTTCCTTTTTGTTTTCCTTTTTGCTCCGCACTGCCACTCAATATATGAGACAAATTATTTTTTTAGGTATAGCTGTCCTTTGACGGACTCAAAGAAAATCATATGCTGTATGTCAATTCTTATCGTTATTTCATTGCTTTGTATAACATGTATGTGGCTGTGTGGAAAACCAAATAAAACCTTTTCTGATTTAAAAAAAAAAAGAAGGAGAATCAGGCTGAAGCAGCTTTTACTCTGTTTTATACCTGGGGTGTGCCTTGGAGTGTGGCATTCCATTCTCCTTCTTCCTTTCATGTGTACACAGAGATTGGCTCTCCTAACGACCACCTATAACAAATGTGAGTCACCAGAGTATCACAGGACCACTGCTTGGAGCAGGGTCCAAAGTCTATATAGTTCTTGGTAACAGTTCTGGATTAGTGACTCAAAGTACTAAAAAACTAAATGTTTAGCCAGTTACACTTATATTGAAGCTTAGCCAGCTCCCAGCAAAACCTTCCCCTCAGTCTTACCCTCACCTGGCTATTTATTCAGCAAGATATTGCCAAGTGATCAAGTTATACAGCTGCATGTCAAAATCTTTAGAGCCAGACCTGCACAAGATTGGTATTTTTAAAATGAACATAGCTTAATTTTATTAATTCATTTGAATAAATATTAATTTTGCTACATGAACATCTCATCTTTGATATATCTCCACGGAAAGTGTTAAACCACATAACATATCATTTTGAGTTTTACTAAATAGTTCACTTAACAGAGTGCATATCTAAAGTGAATCCTGGTTCCTTTCTTGTTGATCTCAGTCTTGGTGTGCAGGCAAGCAAGCAGGTCTGCAGACAATTTTTACAAGTAATATTTAAAATAGTCTGGGTCAGTGGTAACAATTCTGAAAGCACTTATTAAATAAACAGTAGAATTCTAATAGTTTAGGATTGCAACATATAGTAACATATTTTATGGTAACAATTATCCTTTAAGAGACACTAAATTCGGGATGTTTTTCCCAAAAAATGGCAGGCTAAGGGCAAGGGGCTAGTTACCATTATTGCCTGTAGATAATATTTTCTCCAGTTCTGCTTTACCATTCCTTGTTCTGTACTGTGTCTCTGTATGGGGGCAGCCATCTTGGTACAGGCAGGACTTTGCTTCTTCATGCAAGAGCCTCCAGCAAGGAGAACAGTGAGCATTCCAAATCTCATGAGACTAGCAGTCTGAGGCAGAGACAGTCAAAGGCAGCATTTCCTTAGATTCACACTGCAGATATGGCTTAAGGACTAGGCACATTTACACAGTGCACTGCTATTTTTCAGGAATAATTCTAGACAAAAGGTGTACTGCTTAGACATAAATAGCATTTATAAATGTTAACAGCATATCAAATCTACACTTTTTTGAGTTCAGATTCATTTTAGGACACCATAGGGTCCTTGTCTTTAAATTCCTGAAATGCAACTACAGTCACTGTGTGCATAACACTGTGAAAATTCTCAGTCAGTGCATTTTCCTGTCTTTAACTACTAAGCCAATTGATATATTTGTAAAACAATCTGTGAATCACAAAGTCTCTCAACAAACATGTTTTCCAATTTTTTTATTGAAGACATTGTTTATGAAAATGCTAGTTGTCTGGCTATGACTACTTTCCAAGCCACTGATCCAAAGCAAGCAGGCACTCCAGGCTGTGGCCAGCCCCTCAATGTCATCATGTTTAATGCAGTGCTATTAAGTCTACAACTAATAAAAGTGTACCTCAAAGTTCCATGTCTTACCAATATCAATGCTATGCATAATTAAAGAGAAGGAACTGCCAGTATAACAATATGTACAATATGAAAATCAAATAATAAAAGCCTGGCTAGGGCTGACTACTTCTCTTCTATAATATCAAATAATGAATAACCGGGACTTCTAGCAAACAGCTCAGCACACACTCACCACATGTTAATAAATATCTATAACTTTTTATTATATAACCCATAAAAGAAAATAACATAAAGCAAAACACATATATAAATATGAAATATTATTGCCAATGATTACCAATTATTAAAAACAACAACAGCTGCAGCTGGCCCCCAGTGCTCCACCCTTAGATGTTAATAAAGTTGACTGATGTGGGACTAGACAACTTGTGTGATAGTATCCATCCCATATAAGAGTATGGATCAATGTCCAAAGGTATTCATTATTGCACATGAAGCAACTTCTTTCAATCAAAAACGTATATCATTAATGTAGTAAAAAGATAGAGTCTCATGTACTCCTTGTCATGAAAATATGATGGAAGATCAAAAGATCAAAACAGTCCCATCTGTTATATGATGAGAATTGTGTGTCAGAAATTAGGAAGGTAATAACAGACTTTTTATACGACCATATTAACGATTCCACATCTCTTCCGATTCAGTGGGAAACATTAAAATGCGTAATTCGTGGGTATCTTATAAAACATGGGGCCAGACTGAAAAAACTGAAAAGTAATAGGATGAACCAACTACTAAAAGAAATACCCAAAATAGAAACCCAACACAAACAAAACCCAACACGTGAAATATTAATGGAATTAACAGAAAAGAAAACGGAATTAAAAACTTTAATAAATGAGCAAACGTTACGTATAAGAGATAGTAACCGTTCCTTATATTATCAACTAGGTAATAAACCAGGTAAACTTCTTGCAAGAGCGTTGAGCCATAGGGGCAATATACCACCTATTGTTAAAATCAAGTCAGAAAAGGGAGACATGAAATATGAGCCAAATGAGATACTAAAGGAGTTTCAGACCTTCTACACGAAATTATATAACATACCTAAAGATGGCATAAAAAACGACACGGAGGGACTTCAACAAAATATTTATCAATATATAAGAGAAACTGCACTCCCTGTTCTAGCACCGACAGAAACTGTACAATTAGAGCAGGATTTCTCTGAGATCGAGATACAAGAGGTAATCGACGCATTGGTACCTGGGAAAAGCCCAGGCCCAGATGGCTTCACCCCAAGATTCTATAAAATATTTAAAGAAGAACTCACCCCCATTTTAAAACGGACCTTTAATGCTGTTTCTACATTAGAGCCTTTTGTCCCACAGAGCCTACAAGCGTATATTTCACTCATACCCAAACCAGAGAAGGACCATACCCTATGCGGAAACTATAGACCAATTTCCCTTACAAATATTGATCTTAGATTGTACTCTAAAATTATCGCTAATAGACTCGCCTCTATAATACCGGCACATATACACCTAGACCAGGTGGGTTTTATAAAAGGTAGAGAGGCTAGAGACAACACCTTAAAAACACTTACACTAGTAGAATATGCACAGAGAGGTTCCATCCCATCCTGTCTACTGACAATTGATGCGGAGAAAGCTTTCGACAGGGTGGGATGGAACTTCCTTAGAGAGACCTTGGTTCAGTGGGGGATGGGCCCTGTACTTATAGATAGAATAATGGCCCTATATCAGAATCCAACGGCCAGGATCTGGGCGAACGGAAATTTATCGGAGGTAGTACCTATAACAAACGGAACCCGACAAGGATGCCCGCTATCCCCATTGTTATATATATTAGTGATGGAGCACCTGTTAATAGCAGTTCGAGAAAATAAGGATATAAAGGGTATTAAGGTGGGAGGTATAGAATACAAGATGTCAGTATTTGCAGATGATATCTTGCTTTACATCACAAACCCCCTGATTTCAATACCAAACCTGATATCTGAATTTAAACGATTCGGCGCACTAAGTAATTTCAAGGTAAACTACAACAAATCTGAAGCCCTAAACGTTAATTTGCCAAGCGCTATGGTGGAACTCCTTAAAAAGGATTTCTCTTTTAAATGGCAGGCGAAGGCAATTAAATATTTAGGTATATACATCCCCACTGACCTCAATAAACTACAGGAGTATAACTATGCCCCGTTGGTACAGAAAACTATGAGATCGTTACAACAATATGAAAAAGGTATGTTTTCCTGGATGGGTAGAATAAATATTGTAAAGATGGATATACTACCTAAAATATTATATACCCTACAAGCAATACCCATTTTTCCCTTAACAAATACCCTGAAAAAACTGCATAAGTTAATAGGAAATTTCATCTGGGGAGGCAAGACCCCCAGAATCAATAGATCGGTCTTGAATAAAACTAAGAAAAACGGGGGCCTGGCCCTTCCAGATATAGATATGTACTTGAGAGCAATAATGACAACAAGAATAGTGGATTGGTTCCACAATAGAGATATCAAACAGTGGGTGAAGCTTGAAGAGAAGATCACAGCCTTAAAATTAAAATCACTACCCTGGATAAAAAGAGAGCAAAGACCGCCGGATAGTGAATTGCCCTCCTTAGTGGTATCAACATTAAAAGTATGGGATATTATGATTAAGAGAGGGATTGGATCTACTAATAGGGGACCTATGACTCCACTATTTAGTAATCCAGAATTTCCACTGGCACTGGAGTCTGAAACATTTCTTAAATGGAAGAGATGTGAAGACACAAGGTTGGTGGAAACGATGGAAGACAACAGGCTCCTCCCAATGGAAAGGTTGGGTGTAGAACATAAAATAAAATGGATGCAGTATGGGATGCTACAACGGTATATCACATCTCTAATAAAAGAATCGGTAATAGATAGGCCCTTGACAACTTTAGAAAAAATCTCTTTACAAGAACATAGACCCACCCACGTCCTCTCTAAAATCTATAAATACCTGAATTCTGAAAATAAAGGACAGGAGCTACCCTATATTAAGAAATGGGAATTAGAGATAGGAACTGAAATCCCCAGGGAATCATGGGAAAAGGCAATCATAGTAACCCATAAACTCTCGATATCGGCCAAACATCAGGAAAGAAATTATAAAATATTAGCCAGATGGTATAGGTGCCCTGTGGACTTACATAAAATGAACCCTGACAACGAGGATATCTGTTGGAGATGCCATAAAGCACAGGGCACAATGTCACATATCTGGTACTATTGCTCAGAAATCCAACCATTCTGGCAGAAAATATTTGAAATATATAGAGCCATGACCGAGACCGATATGTATCCAGAAATACAAGTAGCGGTACTATCTATGATCCCAGGATCGGTTAAGAAAATAAGAAAAGGAATATTGAAATATTTTTTTGACAGCAGCACGAACCATCATAGCAAGAAAATGGAAAAGCACATGTGTGCCTTCTGTAGTGGAATGGGAGTGTGAGATGGCGGACATGCGTGCCCTGGAAGAAAGAATGGTGATAGAGGAGGGGGTGAAGGTACAATTACTTAACACATGGGCTAAATGGGAAGAATTCAGAGTCTCTTCTGGGCTATTGAGGACTATTATATAGAATCTGGTAGAAAACTACAAGAGGGAAATTCCTTTTTTTGTTTTTTTTGATTATATTTTTTTTATTTTTTTTATTTTTTTTTTTTTTATTTATTTATTTATTTATTTATTTTTTTTTTATTTCTTTTGTTTTTGTCTGTTGTTGTTGTTGTTGTTTGGCAGTATGAATAGATGATTGAGTAGAAAGAGAGGGCATGGGGTGGAGGGGGGGGGCGGTTGGAATAGGGGTTACACATCCTTGCATCAATTAAGTAAATAACTAAAAGGTTAATGAAATTTGAACTATTGCTTTGATAAAGAAGTATAGAAGTATTGTATGTTTTGGATGTGTATAAGTTTCTTTTTTTTTTTTTAACTTGTGGTAAAAATGTTTTGATAAATAAAGATTGTAAAAAAAAAACAGTCCCATCATCAAGAGATACATTAATAGGAGACCTCACTTGAAATCACAGGGCTTTGTAGATGAATTGTCCACCACCACTTATATTAAGGCTAGAAAGAGTATCAGCTTAGGGTTCAAATTGACTCAAATTGAAAAAGAAGAAGCAGGGCACTCATTGTCCATGTGTTTATACAGTATGTTCTGAGTCTTTAGAACAGTATGAACACAGTATGGTGTATTTTCACTCAAACAGCGATATCACCTCACAAAACCTCTGCCTATATAGCCGCAACAGTCCATCCACAATTATTCAAATGTGGCACATGAAGTAATGCAATATTCCAACTTGACATATTGCACCATAAAAGGGGCAAAAATAAAATTATATAAAGATTACTGTATGGCAGGGTGGGGAAGAGGATAATAAGCTCAGTTTGAATTTGCAGTGGCAAAGAAAATATTTATGCATTATAATTATAGGGTGTTACTTTTAAGGTGAATTTTAGTAGTATCTGCTGCTGCAAAGTAAAATGAACAAAACTGCAATGCTGTTTTTGACCTTGTAGAATTATGCACCCTCAGAGTACTTTGAACTTTACCGCTGAAAGTACCTGTGTTTAGCAGTGAGCTTTGATTAGAAATTCTCCCATGGAGGTCTGGTTACAACAATGAAAGGAGGAAAATCCTTTAAGATGTTTGTAATTATAGGGGAAACACTTGCTTTGTGAATGAATTCGGAAATCAACACTTACATTGATTTCATTATTTTGTGCAGCTAACACAAGAAATATATGATGATTAAAATAGGATATATAATTATTTTCTTGAGATGTTTTTTTTTGTTTTAACAGTGGGATTTCTGAAAGCCCCTTGGTTTTTGATTTTGCTATTTTCAATGTTAGACAGACACATGCTTAGAAAAAAAACATTTTAAAAAACATTTTACAATAGACTATTAGGCCCCAATGCATAAAAACAGCTTTCTTGTGAATGCTCTTAACTTTTCCTTGGCATTTACCTTATTTGTACACATTTGAAACACATTTATTCAGAACCCTTTTCCCTACTTAGAAAGCATATTTACCAGTTATATTGACTTGCACAACCACCTTTTGAATAACAATGATGGGTCAAACTAGGGATGAGCCAGATGTTCGAGTCGAACGTAAGTTGAACAGCGAACAATATGTGGCGTTCATGGCAAATTTGAAAGCCGTGAAACGCCGTTAAAGCCTATGGGACAAAATCCATACCAGACCCTTATCCAAGCACGCAACTTGGCAGGCTACAAGAAAAGGAGGGGACGAGAGAGAGCACCCCCCTCCTGAACCGTACCAGGCCACGTGCCCCCAACATGGGGAGGATGCTTTGGTGTCCCCCCAAATCAACTTGTCCTCATGTTGATGGGGACAAGGGCCTTATCCCCACAACCCTTGCCCAAAGGTTGTGGGGGTCTGTGGGTGGGAGGCCTTATCGGAATCTGAAAGCCCGCTTTAACAAGGGGAGCCCCAGATCCCACCCCCCTATGTGAATGGGTATTAGGTACAATGTACCCCTACACATTCACCAAAAAAAGTGTCAATATGTTAAAAATGACAGTAGATAATTTGGGACAAGTCCTTTATTTTAAAAAAAATTAAAAAGAGTCCTGCGATGTCCATTCATCTTCGATCACAGCTTCCAAAGACCCGATAAAAAAAAACACGCAAAAAAACTCTGCCTCCATGGGAAGCTAACACTGACTGAAGCCTCTTCGCGATGACATCTGTTATATAGCTGAGGGAGGAGGCAGAGTTTTTTCTGTTTTTATCGGGTCACTGGACGCTGTGATCGAAGATAAATGGACATCGTGGGACAGTTTTTTTTTTTTTTTCTAATAAAGGACATGTCCCAAATTGTCTATTGTTATTTTTAACATTTTGCCACTTTTTTTGGTGAATGGGTAGGGGTACAATGTACCCGATACCCATTCACATAGGGGTGGACGGGATCTGGGGGTCCCCTTGTTAAAGGGGGCTTCCAGATTCCAATAAGCCCCCCGCCCACATACCCCCACAACCACCGGGAAAGGGTTGTGGGGATGAGGCCCTGTCCCCATCAACATGTGGACAGGGTGCTTTGGGGGCGACCCCAAAGCATCCTCCCCATGTTGCGGGCATGTGGCCTGGTACAGTTCAGGAGGGGGGGCGCTCTCTCATCCCCCCTTTTCCTGCGGCCTGCCAGGTTGCATGCTCGGATAAGGGTCTGGTATGGATTTTGGGGGACCTCTATGCCATTTTTTTCATTTTGGCTTGAGGTTCCCCATAAAATCCATACCAGACCTGAAGGGCCTGGTATGAATTTTGGGGGGACCCCAAGCCATTTTTTTTTTAATTTTGGCGCAGGGTTCCCCTTAATATCCATACCAGACCTGAAGGCCCTGGTATGGATTTTGAGGGGACCCCCAAGTAATTTTTTTTATTTGGGTTCCCCTTAATATACATACCAGACCCAAAGGGCCTGGTAATGGACTGGGGGGAACCCATGCCGTTTTTTTCAATGATTTTTATCTATATTGCCGGGACCCAACAATACATTATTGCCGCGAGTGGTTTTAAATTACTTTTTTTCCTTTAGAAATGTAATGGTGCTTTGGTACTGTTATAAACATGGGAAAAATGTGCTACTTTACAGGCATACTAAGGACATCCCCCAGGCACGATATTTAAAGGAATATTTAATAATTTAATTTAATTTAATTTAATTTAATTTTTTATTGTTTCATTTTAATCATTATTAAAATCACTGCTCCTGAAAAAAACGGACATTTTTAAAACTTTTTTTGCATTGATATATGTTCCCTGGGGCAGTACCCAGGCCCCCGAACACTTTTTTATGGCAATAACTTGAATATTAGCCTTTAAAATGAGCACTTTTGATTTTTCATATTCATGTCCCATAAACTTTAACAGTATTCAAGTGTTTGTACAAATTTTCTGCCTGTTTGCAAATTCTGGTGCGAACATAACTGGGGAGGGGGGTTCAGGTCATCCCTAGGGTCAAACCAACAAACATGTTCCCTGGGGCAGTACCCAGGCCCCCAAACACTTTTTTATGGTAATAACTTGCATATTAGCCTTTAAAATGAGCACTTTTGATTTTTCATGTTCATGTCCCATAGACTTTAACAGTATTCAAGTGTTCGTACAAATTTTCTGCCTGTTCGCAAGTTCTGGTGCAGACATAACCGGGGGGGGGGGGGGGGTTCGGGTCTTCCCTAGGGTCAAACCAACAAACATGTCATACTTACCTGCTCTGTGCAGTGGATTTGCACAGATCAGCCCAGCTTCTCCTCTTCTCAGGTCTCTCTTTGGTGCTCCTGGCCCCTCTTTCCTGTTGAGTGCTCCCACAGCAAGCAGCTTGCTATGGGGGCACCCGAGCCGAGCCGCAGCTCCCTGTGTCCATTCAGACACGGAGCCGCTGCCTGGCCCCACCCCCTTTCTTTTCTCACTGGCTAACTGACTTTGATTGACAGCAGTGGGAACCATTGAATAAAAATGCATTAAGATAAAAAAAACTTCTGACTTTACAATCACTTTAAGTCATATTAGCAAAATAAACAAAAAAAAAAAAATAATGTTTCACAGTCTGTTTCACAGACCCTCAAAGAGAGAAAGGGAGATGGAATGAAGGTCTGCCTTCTTTTGAAACATCAGTTTTTTTTTTTTGTTTTTTTTTTAGCTGATATGGAACTTCAGTAAATTGTCATTCTGGAACGTTGTTAAAGTGCTAGCTTTTCTCGATGTTTGGATTTGTGCTGCGTCAATGCTTAGACAAGCACCTACACCTTAAAAAAGGGTTACATGAGATCAGCCCGGTGTGGTTTGCTATATTGCGCATTCTCTAATACAAACATCATAGCCAATAAGAATGAGCTGAGCATACTTGGGTTCAGTTGACTGAACCATTTTCAAAGTTAAGAACAATGGATTATCAAACAAATGGAAAGGAGGGGGGAGGGGTCATTACCCTGGGGGACATGTACCAATGCAAAAAAATGTTTTTTTAAACACATATTTGTGGGGAGCAGGGATTTAATTAATGCTTAATTAATAATACCCACTTACTTTAAATAACATATTTGGAAAATACCATAAACCTGCCTTTGAAGTGGTGCACCTGCACAATGTATACAATGTACTAAAGAAAAAGTGACATTTACAATGAAAAAAATGCCATTTTAATGGCTGGTAAATTACATTTCCCTGTCAGCTTGATTTTCTGTGTAAAAAAATTCCAGGCCTGTTATAGCATGCAGCCTGGATGGGTAGGAAAGGGGACAGGGCAAGCATGCATCAGCCCCCCAATCCTGAACTATACCAAGCCACACGTCTCTAGCACAGAAGGGTATCTTGCCAGGAGCAACCCTGTCATGGTGGTTGTGGGAATCTGTAGACATGGGGCATTATCAAAATCTGGAATCCCCCTTTAAAAATAAATGGTCCCCATATACAGCTCCGCCACAGGGGTGAACATAGAACCTTTACTCGTTCACAAAAAATAAACAGTAAATAAGCACACCACACACTTTGACGAGCCCTTTTTTTAAGATAAAATGTACAGTAAAACCTTGGTTTTATGAGTAACTTGGTTTGAGAGCGTTTTGCAAGACAAGCAAAATGTTTAAATAAATTTTGACTTGATATACAAGCGATAACTTGATATACAAGTAGCGTCACATCACAACTGAGTATAAAAGAGAAGAGAGGCGCCTCTAAGAGTAGCAATATGGTTACATTTAATGAGGATACAACATTTATAAACTTACATGGTTGATGATTAGGAGAGGCACATCTATGTTTGCTGAAATCCAGGGTAAAGCTGTTCATATAGACCGTCCCCCACACTGCCATCGAAGTCATCCCTTCCACGCTGTGCCCCACGAGCGGTTCAAGCCACGCATTCAGATCGCGCTACTGCAGGGTAGTCTTCCCGGTCATGATTGCAGACTGACAGCGGTGAGAGCCGGCGGTGCGGGGGGATAGTCTATGTGGACAGCTTTACCCGGATGCCTGCATACTTAGATGTGTCTGTTTTAATCATCGACCATGTGAGTTGCTAAATGTTGTACCTTAATTAAATGTAACCATATTGCTACACTTAGAGGCACCTCTCTTCTTTTATACTCTATAGCTCCTGCTGGATTTTGCTTCTTGTGGAGGCTTCCATTTGTGGATGGACATTTTATGGTTACACAACCGATCACATTTCTATAATCTTTTTATATGGACTACAAACTGAAAGGCCCATGAATAAATGGTTTTGAAATAAATCATCTGAGTTTCCATGATTTTTTATGGGGAAATTTGATTTGATATACAAGTGCTTTGGATTACAAGCATGTTTCCGGAACGAATTATGCTTGCAATCCAAGGTTTTACTGTACCACGATGTTAATCTATCATCATTGATGTCGTCCAAGGATGCGGATTCTCATCAGTTACAGTAAATGATACCCGCAAACTCGTCAATTTGTCCGCCCTCATCACTTTTCCTCACCAAATGATAGATTCCTGTCTAACAGCTGGTTTGTACACAAAGGGGCAGCTTTTTTCATTGACCAAATATAACTATGGTCGTGATCCTCAACCAAATATATGGCTATGCCTGGGAATCCCTGGCTGACACCTAAATGCAGAAAGAGTGTAACACCACTCAGACTGAATACCTCGTGGGTGCTGGCCCCCGGCTCATCACCGTCAATAGTAATTGAAGAAAAAGGAAGATTGGTCGCATACCATGGAAGGAAGAACTTCTGTAGTATAGTTACTTTATTGTCAAAGTGCCAAGGAGCATAAACAGGACATTACAGGAACATTGGCGCATCCTTTGGCACTTTGACAATAAAGTAACTATACTACAGAAGTTCTTCCGTCCATGGTGTGCAACCAATCTTCCTTTTTCTTCAATGACACCTAAATGGACTGAGCAGGGTTGCATCACTGGTTGCTTCCACTGATTTCTAACAATGATTTTTAATTGGAAGCTATCACATTTTGCAGCACTAGTAATGCCACTGCTAAATATATTACTTCCACCTGCAGCTGGAGTTTCAGCTTGGTAGGCAGGAGAAAGCATAGAAGAACTCACAGAATGCAGAGGCCTAGTGCATTATCCTCAATACATGTTTAATTTAATAAAAATGGAGGTGAATATGCTCACAAACCAGTACTTGTGTTATAGCACTATCATAAAATCAACCTCTTAAATCCATATGCGAAAATCCACAACACTTGTAGTCACATCGGCTAAGGCAGTGCTTTCTCTGTTTAGTGCTGCTGTATATAGCTTCCTTGTTTAGTTGGTCTGTTTGCTGAAAGCCAAACAGGCAAAGTTTGGACCAAATTCTACTTCAGTACAAATCTGAAAGTCATCCCTAATAGCTGGATCTTGGCCATTATTTTTTCCACACTGGAAAAGCATCATAGCATGGTTAAGGTTGTAGTGTGATACTCAGCAACTCACTGTCAGGGCCATCTTTGTGCCGTCTTCTCCATTCTAAAACTTTAATTTGTTAGATTCACTGTACAATGCAGTTTAACCTAATTGACTTACAAAGCTGCCCCTCCTTCTCCAGCCTTCTAGTAGTAATGCTGATATAAAGAGTATTAGAGGCAACTTTTACTAAGAGGTACATTTAACATGTATGTTATAAATGCACATATTTTATTTTCTTCCATTTGGTCTGATAAATATACCACTGAAAGCATTTTGTTATATCTGTTAAAAAATACCTGATGATCATATCTTCCTGCATTATCTCAAAACATCTATTTAGCCCTCCTGAATCAGTCTTGGACTACTGAATGATTATCCATTTTGTTGTGGAGATGGGAGAGTTGGGAGATGGGAGATCTGGAAAAGTAAACTGGAGGGATGACGTCACTCAGTCCACAAAAATTCTATGGGGTTGATTTACTAAAACTGGGGCGTGCAAAATCTGGTGCAGCTCTGCATGGTAGCCAATCGGCTTCTAACTTCAGCTTGTTCAATTAAGCTTTGACAATAAATCCTTGAAGCTGATTGCTTTCAATCCAGAGCTGCACCAAATTTTGCACTCTCCAGTTTTAGTAAATCAGCCCCTACAGTATATGTTGTCAGTCCACAACAGGACCTAAATGATGAGAAATGATTTTTGCACCTATTGGGTATTTCACGGGAAACGGCATGGGGAAATGTGCATGTATTACAGAGATGTACTGCATATGTTTTTTTTTTGTTTTCTCTTTTGCCCTGACATATGTGAATATGAATATATAACTGGGTAACATAGGGTTCTTACACCTTCATACACTTACACTTTAGGGTCAATACTAGCATATCTTAGAAGAAGCATCTAAAACAATCACTGATATGATCATGTATATAGTGTTCCTGTAGATTTAATACTAATCATTTTGTTTTTTTAAACACATTGAAACCACAAGAAATACCGGTAATCTAAAAACACAAATATTTACATATTCTATATATCATTCTACTTAGCTATGAAAAACTATGATTTATAGGCTAACCGACTCAGTAGGAGTGCACTTATATTTTTTCTTCAAGTACACTACTACTAAAGTGAAGTAAGTGACCTGGGATTTCAACTGCCTTGGAGAATTCAGTCTAAGATTAGTTTGTTATTGCAGAACAGTATGGGAGAAAATTGACTGTGAACATCTAGAATGGAGAGCTCACTCGCATGTCTAAGTGAATTCCTATTTCTGCTGGCTTAATAAAAAAATGATGTGAGTGTACAGTGCTTATAATTTCTTCTTAAGGCAGCAAAATATCACTTGTAAGAGCCTTGTCTAATTTACCAGTTTAAAGGAGACCGGTATTGAGAGAATTATATGGGCTTCCATTGTCTCTATTTAATAATCTCTGAGTTACTTAGTATGTAGATCATTAGTTATGACTATGCTTGCCGTATGCCTGTTCCAGATCAATGGCCCAGAAAGTAATGAAAGACAGACAGGCATTTTCAGGTTGAGGTCAGCAATGGCAACATACATATTTCACTCATTATAGATCTCCTTTATTTTAAAGTAGAAGTATAAATATGCAGAAGAAGCTAAATATAAGTCTTGCAAGAGGACACCCACCCGTCCCGGTTTATGCATAGTTAACCTGAGCTCACTTATTGCTATGTTTCGATTTGTGAATTTTACTGTATGATTATTGTTCAAGCCTACTGTTTGCTATATTTTTCTCCAAATAAAAAATTATTAGGGAAAAAAAATATATAAGGCTTGTCCAAAATGTTGTCTACCCCCTCCTTCTACCTATGCTGCATTACCATCTATGAAAGACAACAGTGTAAATCCTTTTCCTTTAATCCACTTTGGTGTGGTCACATGTTTCAGAAGCAGGGCCCCCCTCCTCCTGCTTTCATTGCCCCTCTGTTGTCAGTGCTCCCAGAAGCTGTTTACTGACATACACGTTTTCTGGGGGAGCCCAGCAGCAATTAGAGCTGGAACTACATCTTGTCAGTGCCAATCAGGATCCAACACTAAGCCCAGAAACTGAAACAATCAGAGCTTTCGATTGTCTACTGACCAGATCTAGATCCCCTATATACATACAGTGCTGTGAAAAAGTATTTGCCCCCTTCCTGATTTTTAATTTTTTTGCATATTTCTCACACTTAAATGATTCACATCATTAAACAAATTTTAATATTACACAAAGATAACCTGTGTAAATCCAAGATGTGTTTTTTAAATTATTACTTTATTTATTAAGGGAAAAAGCTGTTCAAACCTGCCTGGCCCTATGTGAACTGAACTGATTAACCACAATTTTTTGGAAAGAGTTAAATTTCACTAGCCACACCCAGGCTTGATTACTGCCAGACCTGTTGAATAAGAACTCACATAAATAGAAGCTGTCTGACAAAGTGAAGCACGCTAACAGATCACAAACAAACACACATCATGCCACAATCTAAAAGAATTCAAGCACATATTAGAAACAAAGTAATGTACATGTACCGGTCTAAAAAGGATTTCAAACCCATTTCTATGGCTTTGGAACTCCAGTGAACCATGGGGAGAGTCATTATCCATAAATGGAGATAACTTGGAACAGTGGTGAACCTTCCCAGGAGTGGCTGACATACAAAAATTACTCCAAGAGCAAAACGACAACTCATCCAGGAGGTCACTAAAGAAACCAGAACAACATCTAAAGAACTGCAGGCCTCACTTGCCTCAGGTAAGATCAGTGTTCATGATTCAACATTAAGAAAGAGACCGGGCAAAAATGGCATCCATGGGAGAGTTCCAAGGCGAAAGCCACTGCTGACCAAAAAGAACACAAAGGCTCATCTCACATTTACCAATAAACATCTTGATTATCCCCAAGTCTTTTAGGCAAATATTCTGTGACTGATGAGACAAAAATGTAACTTTTTGGAAGGTGTACATCCCGTTAAAACTGGCATAAAATGAATACAGTATTTTATAACAAGAACATCATACCAACAGTCAGACGTGGTGGTAGCTTGATGGTCTGGGGCTGCTTTGCAGCTTCAGAACCTGGATGACTTACCATAGTTGATGGAACCATGAATTTTGAGCTGTACCAGAAAATCCTAAAGGAGAATGTCCGACCATCAGTTCGTGACCTCAAGCTTAAGTGCACTAAGGTTATGCAGAAGGACAATGATCCAAAAAAAACAACAGCAAGTCCACCTCCAAATGGTTCAAACAAAGCAAAATTTTGGTTTTTGGAGTGGCCTAGTCAAAGCCCGGACTTAAACCCAATTGAGATGCTGTATCATGACCTTACACAGGCCGTTCATGCTGGAAAACCCTCTAATGTGGCTGATTTTAAACAATTCTGCAAAGAAGAGTGGGCCAAAATTGCTCCACAGCAATGTGAAAGACTCATTGCCAGTTATCACAAACACTTAATTGCAGTTTTTATCGCCAAGGGTGGCACAACCAGTTATTAGGTTTAGGGGGCAATTCGTTTTTCACATAAAGCCAGACAGATTTGGACAGCCTTTTTGCCTTAATAAATGAAATCATCATTTAAAAACTGTATTTTGTATTTATTCAGGTTATCTTTGTGTAATAATAAAATTTAAGTGTGACAAATATGCAAAATAAAAAAAAATGAAAGGGGGCAAAAACTTTTTTACAGCATTGTATATAAACAGTGTGTATATATCCTAAAAGCAATTAAAAATATTCCTTCTCTAAATAAATCCCCAGGGTGCAGCACTGAAGTTGGGTGATCTGGATGATACTTGCATTTATTTGTTTTTTTGCAAGCAACAAATGCACATGTAATTGAATACAATATCATTCAAATTTTTAGTGATCACATACCTGTGAAAAAATGTGCCCTGTGCTAATTTTATGCCCTCATCAATCCAGCTTAAAAACATATACATACTAATTTTTCCCCTTGCATGTGTTGCAATGTAGTATTGAAAAGGGAATAAAGTTCTTTTTTGATTATATTTTGTGATAAATATATGGGGGCATACAAATTGTGTAAATGGACAATGGGAAAAATTACAGAAAAATACATTTTTGTCAATATTTTTTTTACTATTTGTTCCCTGTCTGTTCAAAAAAAAAAATTAATACATTATACTAAAAACGCTAAATGCTTTCATTTGTGTAATGTGTGGAGCCAATACTTTGCCAAAACAAACAAAAAAATTTGCTATGGGACAAAAAGATTAAAGTTGCCCATAGCTGGATTAAAATGTAGCCAGTTCAGCAGAGACCGGCTGAATTTTGATTAATCTATGGTCTTTCCAATGAACAGAAATAGATCAAATGATCAACGTCTATTATATAAGATTGTTGGAAAACTTTTCTTGGTCAGTCAGCTGCAGTCAATTGGCTGTCCTGCTGACAGTCCTAATGTCACAATAGAATGACACAGTGAGGAGGATTCCTCCATCCACCCCGCACATGTGAATGGGAAAATCCAGAGGAGGATTCCTCCATCCACCCCGCACATGTGAATGGGAAAATCCATTGTTTTTTTTTTTTTTGATCAGCCCTTTGGCTGATTGAAAAAAATGAGGCATCTAAGGCCAGCCTTAGGGAGAAAAAGAAACAGAGACTCAATGGGTTAATGTGTGCAACCATACTAGGAGTGTACTCTCTGCCTGGATTTGTGGATTTTTAAAAATTTCGCATGACTTTCAAGTTGTAAGGGATGACTGTTTTATCATTCATTTTAGGGTTCACAATCTGAACCTGAATTATGACTAACACCAATGTTGCTAATAGGCTTGTCATTTTCCAAGCTTTTGGTAATGGATCTTAAGCAAAACAAAATAAAATGATAAGTTCCCCTCTCTAAAATATATACCGACTTGATAAAACCCAGAAAGGTATTACTAAAAAAAAACCTGGACTGCATTATTCTACAAAAATGGACCTGCAAAATGCAGTCAAAAACTTTGTCTGCATCAAGGCATTATTTTTGCCTGATTCTGTAAAGAAAAAAAAAAAAAAAAAAACACCTATCAAATATCCATATTTATCCTAGCCAAACAAATCTTTTTTTTTGTGTTTTTGTTTTTGAATATAGTTGAAATGTATTCAGCCATAATTTTAACAAGTATTTTAAAATCATTGTTTAATAATTAAATTAATTGATAGAATCCCACAAATTCTGGGTCTTTCCCTGGTTTGAGTAGGAGGTTGACACATGCTTTATTAAACCTATTTGGTGTTATATAATGTATGAAGATGGTTAGTGATCATATCCTTCAAAAAAGTATTATATTTCCCTGAAAATATGTGAAGTTCTGGTGTTTTCTTTAGTATTAAACCAGAAATGGCTTGGAAGATTTCAGATGTTGAAACTCTGCTGTTTAATGTAACAAACTAGTAAATCTAGCCTGTAGAAAAAACCAAACCCTTATCTCTGGATATCATTTTCCCAGTCATGTAATATACAAAAAGAGTTACTTCTGCTCCATTTGTACATTTTACCTTTCAAAGAGCTACTCTAAGCATGCACTTCAAGATTTTTAATGTTTTATGTTTTCAAAAGCAGTTTGAAGATCTCAGATAATGTGCTTGCTTTACAGTTTTAAATGGGTTTTAAATACAACTTATATATAGGCTGTACGTAAGTCTGTAAATCCAGTTTAATCCAGTTAGGCAATCCTTAAAAATCTTTACATATCTATCTATCTATCTATCTATCTATCTATCTATCTATCTATCTATCTATCTATCTATCTATCTATCTATCTATCTATCTATCTATCTATCTATCTATCTATCTATCTATCTTTCCAGATTTGACATAGAAGTATCAGAAGTATGACTGAGCCCTAAAATCCTTGCCATTTTTTAAAGTTCAAATGGGAGGGAAAATTTTACAAATTTTCCATCCTATAAACACAAAAGGAGAATATTTTATCTAATTTTTTTTTTTACTAGAAACAACTGTACCTTTTCAAAGTTGCCCCCCCCCCCCCCGTTCCTGTTTTAAAGACAACTACACATTTTAGATTTTCCCTCTTCCAATCTCAGTAACAATGATCACTAGGTCAGTTTGAGAGAGTGAATCAATCCTGTGGGGACAAAGATGACAACAAAAGCCTGAAAGGGTTTTTATCTTTTACCATACACTATCCAAAACTAAAAAAAAAAAGTGTCTGCTTCAGATACATGCTCTTTTTTTTGCATTGTAGGGAATAGGGATATCATATCTGTTTAGCCTTAATTAAAACTTTAACTGTACTTCTGAATGGTCTATCTTTCTCAAAACACAGTTAAAGAAATTGTAAGCCTTCTTTTTTTGTTTAAACAATAATAAACAAGTCATACTTACCTGCTCTGTGCAACAGTTTTGAACAGAGCAGCCCTGATCCTCCTCTTCTGGGGACATCCGTCAGCACTCCAGGATCGAATTGTTCAGCAAGTGACCTCATAGGAAGCCACTTTCTATGAGGTCACTTGTGTGGGCTCGATCCCAAGCTGCGCTGCCTGCATCTATAGACACAGACACTGTGGCCTAGCCCTGCCCCCTGCTTCTTCATCACTGCATTTGACTGGCAGCAGCAAGAGCCAATGGCTCTCTCCACAGGAGAGAGAGAATGAAGAGAACCACTACTCTTGAGGCTGGACTGAGATCAGTCTCAGGTAAATATAAAGTCTCTGGGGGGGATACTGTCGTTCAGAAGGTTGTTTACCTTAATGGAGAGATTGCATTAAGGTAAAAAAAAAAACTTAAACGAGACGTTTTGATATTAACAAACATATATACTCACCTAGGTGGATGCAGCATCAGTCCAATGCTGCATCTGTTTCCCACCGCCTCTAAGACAGAGAACTGAGCAATCAAAGACCACTGATTGTTTGGTTCTCCGTCTGGGCTGTGGAGGGGGCGGGATCAGCTGGCAATGCACTGAGAGGCTGAGCCAGCTGCTAGTCCAGGCATCTGGATGCGTACTGACATTAAAGTCGGAATTTCTGCAGAGTCTGAATAGGCTGAGAGCTGAGCTAAAAGCTGTGACCCTACTTCTCCTTTAAAGTGGTTCTAAAGGCAGATTTGTTTTCCTTAATGCGTTCTATGCATTATGTTAAAAAACCTTGTGCATGCAGCCCAAGCCCCCCTCAATATTCAGCGATGTGCATGAGGGAAGAAGCTCTCTCTCCTCATTGGCTCAGACACAGCAGTGTGAGCCATTGGCTTTTGATGCTGGGAATCACAGCCAGTGTAGAGGGAGCAGGAGGCGGGTCTGAGCCACACTCTGTGTGTCCTATTGACACACAGAGCTGGCTCAGGAGTGAGCATGATTAAGTGTGGCTTGCTTTGGAGGCACTCAGCAAGGGGAAGAGGCCAGGAGGGCTGGTGGGGGCCTTAAGAAGAGGAGGATCAAGGCTTCTCTGTGCAAAACCTCCTTCACAGGAAGGGGAAATCTTCCTGGTGGGGGGCCACTAAAAAAAAAAAAAAGTTATCAGTCAAAAAAAAAGTCAAACATGAAAATGTGCTAAATAGCTATAGACTGCCTGCAGAATGATGCAAACTTTGAAATGTACTCTAGACACCAAAGCTGACATGCTCTGTACATCTGAATGCCTGGTGTCAATAAGTGAGTGTAAAATTACCAGTAATTGTGTCTGAGATTATGCAGGTTAGGAAACCAATAGTCTCACCTCTGCCTACTTCTGCCTACTAGAATTTTTAGGGCCAATTAAAATAATAATTTGCATGAGCCATTAACATGTTCCTGCCCTTACTATGCAATATCCTTATCTCACACACATACAAAAGCATTGGTAAGTATTAGCTGAAAACTAAGCAGCATACCAGTATGCTTGTGCATGAATTGAGAGGTGTTAGGATATGGTAATATGCTAAAACAGAATAATTAATTTTCTAAGGAAATCATTGCTATGAATTACTTTTGAATATCACTTTTAATTAAATTTTTTATCCTATGTAGCTTTCCTGTTTCAGGAGCTTACATGTGTCAGGAAAAAGAAAAAAATATATTTATTGCTAATATGTATTCTATAGACTATACAATATACAATAATAGTAGTAGTAATTACAGTACCAATAAAACAGCAGAAACAGCAGAAGTAGCAATTAGCAGTGCTATATTTTCTATAGCACCATAACATATGTTTATTTTTTAAACATTAACTTGGCAGCTAGGTTTTCATTTAAAAGTACAATGTAAGCCTCCCAACTTTTTTTTTGGTGTACAGAACACCCCTCCAGAAATGTAATGTCCTGCTTGCGTGATTGGTTCACTGATTTTCCCAGAAGTCTGCACTAACATACGAGTTTAGGAATCCTCTGCAGAAAGCATTTAATTTTCGGTGAGATACCTCCCAAGGTTAATCATGTCTAAAAGGATTCAGCCACTGTAGTTTTCCTCATTAGAACCAAGCAAGAGAATCAGCTGATTGATAATTAAAAAGTCTCTCCCATTCAGATTCACTGCGCACATTGACACAAACAGGTATTTCTTCCAAGCAAAATGTAGGAATCTGCAATGAAGTTTGTTAAAATCCCTGAAATGTGCATTGTGGAATGTGTTTTTAATCAACAAAAGGGGAGTTATTCTTTAATTATAGAGTGCAATGAATTAGAGGGCAGAGGAGCAGATGGAACAGCCTCTGTTAAGCATAGTACTAACACATTTTATAATATTATGATGGAGAGTAGGGGCGTTCCCCCATTTGCCAAATACCAAACATTATGGGGCGTTCGCGGCAAATTCGAGTACTGCAGAACACCCCATAATGCACAGTGAGATCATAGTGCATTGATATGCACGCTCTGCTATGAGAGCCATGATTGGCCAAAGGCAGGGTGCCTTTAGCCAATCATGGGTCAGGGGGTTAAGTCCACGCCCCACACTATATAAGGCTGCTTACACGGTGGCCATATATGGTGTTATGATTGAGGGAACGTTGGCTAGAGGCCGATTAGTCAGTGGCGTGCAGGCAGTTTAGTATTTAAATATATATACAGTGTAATCAGTGTAGAGTGTACACTATATATACAGTGCAGGCCGTGTATTAATATATATATATATATATATATATATATATATATATATATATATATATATACAGTGGGGACAGATACTATTCAGACCCCCTTAAATTTTTCACTCTTTGTTATATTGCAGCTAAAGTCATTTAAGTTAATTTTTTTCCTCATTTGTTGACATTTTTACAGATTTATTAAAAAAGAAAAACCTAAATATCACATGGTCCTAAGTATTCAGACCCTTTGCTCAGTGTTACGTAGAAGCACCCTTTTTATCTAATACAGCCATGAGTCTTTTTGGGAAAGATGCAACAAGTTTTTCACACCTGGATTTGGGGATCCTCTGCCATTCCTCCTTGCAGATCCTCTCCAGTTCTGTCAGGTTGGATGGTAAACGTTGGTAAACGTAGGTCTCTCTAGAGATGCTCAATTGGGTTTAAGTCAGGGCTCTGGTTGGGTCATTCAAGAACAATCACAGAGTTGTTGTGAAGCCACTCCTTCGTTATTTTAGCTGTGTGCTTAGGGTCATCGTCTTGTTGGAAGGTAAACCTTCGGCCCAGTCTGAGGTCCTGAGCACTCTGGAGAAGGTTTTCGTCCAGGATATCCCTTTACTTGGCCGCATTCATCTTTCTCTCGATTGCAACCAGTCATCCTGTCCCTGCAGCTGAAAAACACCCCCACAGCATGATGCTGCCACCACCATGCTTCACTGTTGGGACTGTATTGGACAGGTGATGAGCAGTGCCTGGTTTTCTCCACACATACCGCTTAGAATTAAGGCCAAAACGTTCTATCTTGGTCTCATCAGACCAAAGAATCTTATTTCTCACCATCTTGGAGTCCTTCAGGTGTTTTTTAGCAAACTCCATGCAGGCTTTCATGTGGCTTGCACTGAGGAGAGGCTTCTGTCGGCCACTCTGCCATAAAGCCCCAACTGGTGGAGGGCTGCAGTGATGGTTGACTTTCTACAACTTTCTACAACTTTCTGCAACTGCATCTCTGGAGCTCAGCCGCAGTGATCTTTGGGTTCTTATTTACCTCTCTCACGAAGGCTCTTCTCCCCCGATAGCTCAGTTTGGCCGGATGGCCAGCTCTAGGAAGGGTTCTGGTCATCTCAAACGTCTTCCATTTAAGGATTATGGAGGCCACTGTGCTCTTAGGAACCTTAAGTGCAGCAGAATTTTTTTGTAACCTTGGCCAGATCTGTGCCTTGCCACAATTGTCTCAGAGCTCTTCAGGCAGTTCCTTTGACCTCATGATTCTCATTTGCTCTGACATGCACTGTGAGCTGTAAGGTCTTATATAGACAAGTGTGTGGCTTTCCTAATCAAGTCCAATCAGTATAATCAAACACAGCTGGACTCAAATGAAGGTGTAGACCCATCTGAAGGATGATCAGAAGAAATGGACAGCACCTGAGTTTAATATATGAGTGTCAAAGCAAAGGGTCTGAATAATTAGGACCATGTGATATTTTTTAATAAATCTGCAAAAAATGTCAACAATTCTTTGTTTTTCTGTGGGGTGCTGTGTGTAGATTAATGAGGAAAAAAATTAAATTAAATGATTTTAGCAAATGGCTGCAATATAACAAAGAGTGAAAAATTTAAAGAGGTCTGAATACTTTCCGTCCCCATTTTATATATATATATCCACTTCCCGCACGGCCTATAGTGGATTGACGTCCAGGAAGTGGTTGCGTTATCCTGACTGGGCATCATATGACGTCGAGCAGGATAACATGCCGCTGCGCGTCCGCGGGGGTGCGCATCGCGGCGCATCGCGGCGACCGGCGGAGGCTCTTTACCATGTGATCAGCCATGTCCAATCACGGCTGATCAGGATGTTAATAGGAAGAGCCGTTGATCGGCTTTTCCTCACTCGCATCTGACAGACGCGAGTAGAGAAGAGCCGATCGGCAGCTCTCCTGACAGGGGGGTCTGTGCTGATTGTTTATCAGTGCAGCCCCCCTCAGATCACCACACTGGACCACCAGCGATCGCCACTAGGACCACCAGGGAAGGGGAAACATGTGGATGGCCAGGTATGTACCCCATGGCCATCCACATGTGCCCAATGTGCCCAATGTGCGCCAATCAGTGCCCACAAATGGGCACTGATTGGCATCATTATTTTTCAGTTATGCCCAGCAATGCCACCAATAAGTTTTATCAGTGCCACCAATCAGTGTCATCAGTGCCACCTGTCATTGCCCATCTGTGCCCATCGGTGCCACCTGTCAGTGCCCATCTGTGCCCATCAGTGCCCACCTATCAGTGCCCATCAGTGCCACCTATTAGTGTCACCCATAAGTACCCATCAGTGCCACCCATATGTACCAATCAATGCCACCTACGAGTGCCCATCAGTGCCTCCTATGAGTGCCCATCGGTGCCACCTATGAGTGCCCATCAGTGCCGCATACCAGTGCCACCTATCAGTGCCCATCAGTGCCACCTATCAGTGCCCATCAGTGCCGCCTATCAGTGCCCATCATCAGTGCCCATCAGTTCCATCTCATCAGTGCCACCTCATTGGTGCCACCTCATCAGTGACCATCAGTGCCGCCTTATCAGTGCCCGTCAGTGCAGCCATATCAGTGCCTGTCATTGAAGAAGAAAACGTAGTTATTTACAAAAATTTTTAACAGAAACAAAGAAAAACTTGCTTTTTTTCAAAATTTTCGGTCTTTTTTTATTTGTTGCGCAAAAAATAAAAACTGCGGAGGTGATCAAATACCACCAAAAGAAAGCTCTATTTGTGGGAACAAAATGATAAAAAATTTGTTTGGGTACAGTGTAGCATGACCGCGCAATTGTCATTCAAATCACGACAGCGCTGAAAGCTGAAAATTGGCCTGGGCGGGAAGGTGTCTAAGTGCCTGGTATTGAAGTGGATATATATATATATATATATATATATATATATATATATATATATATATATATATATATATATATATATATATATACCCTGCATTCAGTGTAGACTAGAAATACAATGCAGGCAGGTATATATACACACTTCAGTCAGTGTACAGTATATAATACAGTGTATTGAAGTGGTTAAGGGGAACTCTATGACAGAATTAAAAAAAAAAAAGGTGCGGGTCCCCCCCCCCAGTCTATACCAGGCTCTTCGGATCTGGTATGGATATTAAGGGGAACTCCACACCAAAATTAAAAAAAAAAACAGTTTGGGTTTCCCCAAAAATCCATACCAGGCCCTTTGGGTCTGGCATGGATTTTAAGAGGATCTCCATGCCAAAATGAAAAAAAAAATTGGCGTGGGGTCCCCCCCAAAATCCATACCAGACCCTTATCTGAGCATGCAGCCTGGAGGACAGGTTAGTGGGGGGACAAGCAAGCAACCCTCCTCCTGAACCATACCAAGCCACATGCCCTCAACATATGGAGGGTGCTTTGGAGTTCCCCCAAAGCAGCTTTCCCCATGTTGATAAGAACAAGGGCCTCATCCCCACAACCTTTGCCCGCTGGTTCTGGGGGTCTGTGGGTGGGGGGCTTATCAGAATCTAGAAGCCCCCTTTAACAAGGGGGCCCCCAGATCCCGCCCCCCATGCGAATTGGTATGGGGTACATTGTACCCTTACCTATTCACCAAAAAAAGTGTCAAAAAGTAAAAACCACAAAAGACAGTTTTTGACAATTCCTTTATTAAAAAAAAGATAAAACATTTCCTGTTCATCCATCTTCAATCACACCGCCAGATGGACCCAAAAAATAGAGAAAAAAACTAAAATACGCCGCCTGCATGGGAGGCGTCCTGCCGACTGCTGTCTTTTCGCTGTGACAGCTGCTATATAGGCAAGGGCAGGGCCACTCGGTGACGTAACCGAGTGACCCCATCCCTTCTGATGTCATGTGCCATTAGAGGGGGTAGGGTCATCCGGTTATGTCAGCGGGTGGCCCCGCTCTTGCCTATATAATAGCTGTCACAGTGAAAGACAGCAGTCGGCGAGACGCCTCCCATGGAGGCAGAGAATTTTTTTTCTATTTTACGGGTCCATTTGGCGGCATGATTGAAGATGGATGGACATCACAGGACACTTTTTTTGTTTCTTTTTTATTAAAGGAATTGTCAAAAACTGTCTTTTGTGGTTTTTACTTTTTAACACTTTTATTGGTGAATGAGTAGGGGTACAATGTATCCCATACACATTCACATGGGGGGGGCAGGATCTGGGGCCCCCTTGTTAAAGGGGGCTTCCAGATTCTGATAAGCCCCCGCCCGCAGACCCCTATAACCACTGGTCAAGGGTTGTGGGGACGAGGCCCTTGTCCCCATCGACATGGGGACAAGGTGCATTGAGGGGACCCCAAAGCACCCTCCCCATGTTGAGGGCATGTGGCCTGGTATAGTTCAGGATGGGAGGGGCGCTTGCTCATCCCACCCATCATGTCCAACAGGCTGCATGCTTGGATAGGGGTCTGGTATGGATTTTGGGGGGCACCCCATGCCAATACATTACAGCCAAGAGCAATTTAAATGACATTTTTTCCTTTAGAAATGTCATTTTGCTGCGGCACAGTAAAACACATCACACAGATGCGCCACTTTGCAGGCAGACTAAGGGGCCCCCCAGTCATGATATTTAAAGGAATATTTCATTTTTATTGTTTCACTTTAAGCATTATTACAATCACTTCTCCTGAAAAAACTGTTTTAAAAACTTTTTTTGGCATTTATACATGTCCCGTAGGGCAGTACCCGGGTCCCCATACACTTTTTATGGCAGTAACTTGCATAGAAGCCTTTAAAATGAGTACTTTCGATTTTTCATGTTCATGTCCCATAGACTTTAATAGGGTTTGCATGTTCTCACACATTTTTTGCTTGTTCGCATGTTCTGGCGCAAACCGAACCGGGGGGTGTTTGGCCCATCCCTAATGGAGAGCATCTTCTTTTTCTTTATTGGAAAGTCTAACTGTGGTGTCTATTGAACTAGACATTAATACTGAGACATCCTGCACAACTCCTATAACTGAAAATTGGAGATAAGACAGGAGGTTATTAGTACAATGACTCGTACGATAATCAGTTTGCATATGTATTTTCCTGACCATTTATTCCTTTTTTTACATTAGAGGAAAGTATAATCTGAGTGTCTTTTGTGTTAAGATTGTGTGTGTACCTAATCAATACCATTTTCATACACTAGTAACCACATAGTGTATGTAGTTTAAGTTCACACTTTAGGGCTATCTATATGAATGCACTTTTTTATGTCGTTACACACTCACACTTTTTGCTTTTAACACACATTAATATGCATTTTTATAATGCATTAATGCAGGAGTCTTTGTATGAAATATTACATCAAGTGAAGAAAAAAAACTTCTACCTAAAATTAAGTTGCAATAAACGTACATCATAACGCACAGTAACAGGTTACCATGCATTATCATGCACTACAATTTATTTATATGGGCCTACTTACAACCAAACTGAATTATCATGTTAAATCAGCTAACTACAATGTTCCAGTTCACAACTTGGTTTCCATAGAATATAGCTACAGCCTGAGTAAAAAAGCCTATCCTCTGCTAGCAGCAGCATTGTTTAGAACCATAGCTTTGCAATCAGCAACTCTTCTGCTCCCTGCTGACCAGAGAGCTCTATTTCTGACGCAGTTCATGTGTTGGACCTCAAAAGAGACACTGATGCTTCCATGCAGAGAACAAGGATCCTCCTCTGAAACATGCTGGCAGAGGACAGGCTTTTCTACTGAGGCTGTGGTTGTTTTTTAAGAAAACCAATTCTAAGACATTGAACCTTTTGGTTTGAAGCACCCGGAACCTATTTAGCTGATTTAAACCGAAAGTTCAATCCGGTTTTAGATTTTGACTTTCTTAGATTTATAAATCAAGTCCAATTGTCTGCACTTACTCATCATACTGCATATTTGCATGATATCTTCTACATATTTGCAACTGGAAAAACACTTTCAAGGATGAATTGACTATTCATTTAAAATTAACATAAAATATCTAGTCTTTAAGAGGCTCTTAAAGACTAGATATAGCACTACATCGCAATAGACATGAGACAGCAAAGGGACCACTTGGCATTCACTCCTGACATGATCTGAGGGCCACCTGGAAATTTGTGTTGGGATTCCTACTAAAGAAAACAGCTAAATACAGAATGGTTCTAGGCCAGCCTTTGCTTGTGCCACATCATATCAAAATTGTTGTGTTCTGTAATGTCAGTGCACATTGATGCTGCATCCCTCGCTCTTGTAATTAGCTTGGCTATGCAGGAATCTGGTCAGAAGAATTGTCAGCAAAATCTCATGTCTACATTTATTTTAGGAGCACCATCAACTTATTAACATATATGAGCACTGATTGCAATCCTTTTTGCAGGAACGTCATATTTATGAAATAAATATGTTAATGAAATTTCAAATATTTAGGCTAATGCAAAAAAAATCTATCCTATTAGCACAAACAGAGACAAGAGAGGATAAATACATATATACCTTAAATATACATCTTAAGATGATTTGTGCCTACTTGTACCAATGCATATGAATAAAGAATAGCTGACACTGCCTTAAAGCTTTAAGAACATTTTTCCATTTCAGACAATGGCCCTGTAAGCTTGATTACTTGCTGTCGCAAGGGAGATTTTCTTCCTCATACTTTAATACAGTATAAGGAAAAGCTTTGCTATAAAGCAAAAGTTAAGATAATTTGCTGTAGATGCCCTCTGGTATTCTTTATTTGTCTGACCTTGTATAACATCATTGGCTACAGCGTTCATGAAGGACACATCAAAGCTTAACTTTCAAATCTCAAAGGAAAGGCTAAGCTCAATAGTTTGTAATAGTTTTGACCTTCCAGGTCTTCACAAGAAAACAACCATAGTGCCCATAACACAACAAAGCCAAAACCTTTAAAACTTTACAGTAAATTTGCAGTCCACACTTTTAGACTCTGATGTGTTATTGAGTAATTTTTTTCTCCAGGGATGTCCGGTATTTAGCTTTTCTTCACAGTTTGTAAGACCGTATCATTGATTTTTAGTCAAAACTTTCAAGAGGAATGCTGTAACTCCATGGTCATGAGTTTAAAAAGTTTACTGCCATTTAAAGGCTTCTTTTATATTGGTACCTGGAGGATATTTGTTTTAACAGGCTAGGAGTTACACAAAAGCATGCAGAACATTTTCGTAAAGGTTTGTTATATGTAACAATAGATGTCCTTGGGAAAGGACATTTTATAATGTGTGTTGATGTTTTTATTTTCTTAGCTGTGGCATTTATTGCATTTGTGATTACATTAAGATTTAAAAATACCACTTTAAATTACTTTCATTTTCCTACTGTCTACAATAGTTAAAATCTAGTTTATAGTGGAACTAAACAGCACCTCTATGCAACAAGTTAAATCCCATACAAATTGCAATTTTGATACAATGTGCAAATTGCAACTGTAAAACAGTTGCTTCACTTAACTCTCCATCATTTCCCTGTAGGCAGAACCTTTCTTCTGTCCTGCAGGCTTTTCCCAGTGTTTCAAGGAGTTTCAAGAATTGGGGGGGGGGCTATCCCTGATTGATAAAGAAGGGTATTTGAATTTGAATGAAGCTAATAAGTGTGACAGGGCAGCAGGAAATGTCACAAAGAGGAAAGATTGGAGTGACTTCAGGGATCCACAAGGCTGTAAGTGCAAAATAAATGGGCTGGGTTGTAATTAGATTGTGCTGAGAAGTTTAGGCTGATTCACTAAATGAGTTGGGAATCTTCAATCAATACATTGTGTGAATATTTACTTAATTAATTTAAAAAAGCAAATTTCTCTTTACTATGAATACCCAATCATGTGCAGATGAAATAAGTAAACAGGAATTTATTGTATGAAGATTCACAACTTCTTTAATAAATCAGCACCTTTATGTCATCATTGTAATAACACTGTATATGGAAACTTTGAGGACACAGAAAACGATGTTGGTGGAATTGAAAATACCTAACCAAATTCTTAGTTGAATGCCTTACCAGCAGCAGGGAGTCTGCCTGGAAACATGGTGGCTTGATATACTACTCTAATACCTGCCCAAGAACCATGTAAAAAAGCATGCCTTGGCCAGAAAAAAAAATAATTATTTGCTCTGCTCACAGCTTAGTGTTGCATAATAACCTCCCACTGATGCTGCCAGAGGAGACAAAAGACCAGTGGCAGCCCAATTATTAGGGGCACACAGGCACCGCCCCCCCATCCATGTGTCCAGCCCCCTAATCTACATGCGCCGGACACATGGATTCCAATGTTTTTTTTTAAGCATGTGATTAGAGCCTGAGGCTCTAATAGGCTTCAAAAAAGGGGGGGCTCAGGGAGCAAGCCTTTGATCGCCCCTGGTGTTAACCCCTTCCCTGCCATTGTCATTAGTACAGTGACAGTACATATTTTTAGCACTGATCAATGTAATAATGTCACTGGTTCCCAAAAAAATTGTCAACGGCATCAGCTAGGTGTCCGATTTGTCCCCTGCAATGTCGCAGTCCTGCTAAAAATCGCTGATCACCACCATTACTATTTAAAAAAATTAATAAATAAAAATGCTATAAAAATATCACGTCTACAACTATGGGATAACTTTTTCGCAAGCCAATAAATAAAAGCTTATTGGGATTTTTTTTTTTACCAAAAACATGTAGCAGAATACATATTGGCCTAAATTGATTTTTTTTTTTACATTTTTTTTCTTGGGTATGTTTCATAGCAGAAAGTAAAAATTATTGTTTTTTTTTTTCAAATTGTCACTCTTTTTTGTTTATAGTGCAAAAAATAAAAACCGCAAAGGTGATCAAATACCACCAAAAGAAAGCTCTATTTGTGGGAAAAAAATCACATCAATTTTAGTTGGGTACAGCGCTGCAGGACCCCGCAATTGTCAGTTAAAATAACGCAGTGCCATATCGCAAAAAATGGCCTGGTCATGAAGGGCGTAAAACCTTCCGAGGCTGAAGTGTTTAAGCTTAAAAAATATTAAACACTTACTAAATGATACATATGCCCCTCACCCCTATATTGCAACCATTTCAGAACTTTGCTGGAGGCATGATTGAGAAAAAGGACACCAGCACATATATGGTGGAACACAAAGCGATAAAGAACACAAAGAGGCTGCATTACTCAAGGTTGTGAGAATGTTCACACAATTACATGTGTGAAGATTAACTTCATTGATCCACTTATGTGAAAAGAAAATACCTATTTACCTATTTCACGTGGACTGGATAACTGAAGCGTATATTAGCATAATTTATTGTGTGAACGTTTTGAAATTATTTAATAAGGGGGGCAGGAGGCAGAGCCTAGCGGAGCAGGCATGCATTGTTAGAGCTCCACACCGCTGAGGAGAGAAGAGAAGGACAAAGCGGAGCCTGCAGGCTCAAAAGGTATCCATTTGAACCTTTTTGCCCCAGGGAACAAACTGTGAAAGTTTGGGCAGGAAATATGGTACTGGGAGGAAACCATGGCAGAAATAAAAATCACCTCACAAAGAGCTCACAGGCACTCACTGCAGCTGAAGCAGCTCTAGTCACCTCACAAGATACAGCATCAGGGCGCTCTCACAGACAGAAAATGTCACAGCAAGACTCTCCATTTGAGTCAGATACAGAACAAATCCTCTCACAAACTTCTCCACAAGCCTCCTCAGTATCCCCAGTAATATTATTACAATTTGAAAAGATGCTTCATAAGGCTTTAAAACAAACCTCAGACCAAATAACAAAAAGCCTAACCAAAGAAATAAGAGAGCTGGGAAACCGCACCGCAGCCCTAGAAATAAAAATGGATGAAATTGAAATTACAACCCAAGTAAATATAACAGAATTGAAACAATTAAAAGAAGAGAATTTAATACTTCAAACTAAGCTCGAAGATTACGAAAATAGAGCCAGACGTTCAAACTTGCGCATAAGGGGAATACCTGAAACTGTGACAGACCTGCAATCTACTATTACTGCTCTATTACAAGAACTAAAGCCAGATATCCCTATTGAACGTTTACAACTGGACAGAGTACACAGAGCCCTCACAGCCAAAAAGAAAGATGGACCCCCACGTGATATAATCACAAAATTTCATTACTACAGAACGAAAGAACAAATACTAATTGCTGCAAGAGAAAAAAAGGAACTTAATTTTCAAGGACACAATTATCAAATTTTTGCTGACCTATCCCAACTTACTATTACTAAAAGACGATCCATGAAACCCCAACTAATGGAACTGCAACGCCATAACATTATGTATCAATGGGGCTTCCCCTTTTCAGTCAGATTTAACTACCAAGGTACAATTTACAGAAGCAGATCAGCAGATGAACTACAACAAACCCTTTTAAAATTAAATCTGACAGAACCCACAAGCAGCAACTCTCCCACACGCAGAAGAATGGCATCATCTTCACCTTCAGGCAGCACCCAGAAAATTTCAGAACAAAATGGGAATCATCATTCTCACAAAAGAGGCCGTTATGCCACATCATCCATGGACCAAGAAGATTCAATGGACTGACATCCTAATTCCTAATATCTCTTCATTTATTATACTAAGAGATGGTTCTCTATAAAAAAACCTATATTTATAACTGAATGTAACTGCATTCTGATAGTCACACACTGTGTGGGATCATGTTACATTCCAGTTATATTTCTTATTACTTCTGATTCATATAGCCTTAGAATATATAAGTGAAATAAGGAAATTCATGTTCAGATATATATTATCAGGTAATAACAATAGATTTATTACTTTTTAGGACAAATATGTTCAATAATCCAGAAGTAATGGAAGCTTTTTCTTTCTTTTCTTAAAACAAATATATTATTACCTAACTAGTTCCTAGAATTATGTTTTTGTTTATTCTAATCTGAAGCAATACAACCTCAATTTTATGAGTTAACATATCTAAACAGTTACATATGAATAAAATATGTAATTGTTTACTCTAAAAGGGTTAAAATCCCAAAATAATTCAAACTATCTTCATCAATACCAAAGTTATTAACAGTACCTTTCTAACTGAATTATTTAGCCTAGGGCAAGACTAACCATATACAACCACCCTGGAATAAATAATTTCAACAAAAACTATATTCTGCACTCCAATTAATGAAACATCATTTTGATGTCTTTTGACATAGCACTTCTCTCCTGTAAGCGGAAGATCCGTGTACCCCCATTAGCCCTCCTCATTCTCCCAACCATATTATGTGGGAGTGTGACGAAGGCACTTATTCCCCTGAGAGAGATATTTATTCTCTTTCACGGGTAAATTGTGATTACTTGAAAAAAAAAATTTATACAATGTATCATCTAATCTCATATGTTTTTTGTTTACTCTTTACTCCAGAATTCACTGGTTTCTTTTCTATCTATTCATCTCTTCAGTCCACACAGGTTGGTCTGCGCAGTCAGCTCTGCATAACAAAAAGTAAGTCAAAACTATTTGATCTATTGCCATGGCACCACTGAATATACTTTCCCTGAATGTTCAGGGAATAAATGTCCCTCAAAAAAGGACCAAAGCCTTCCGTACTTTCCATAACAAGAAGGCTCACATAGTATGCCTCCAAGAAACACACTTCACCCAAGATTCTACTCCAAAATATATTTCTCCTTTTTATCAACAAATTTACACGGCTTCTGCCTGTACCAAGCAAAGGGGAACTCTAATTGCATTTCACCGATCCACACCATTCACCTTATCATCAGAAATTAAAGACCCAGAAGGTAGATACCTGATACTCATGGGTTAAATAATGCATACAGCAATCACGGTGATTTCCTACTACGCTCCTAACAAACAACCTACACCATTCCTCTCACATATATTACAAGTGATTAATACACACAAAATAGGAACAGTGATAATGTGTGGGGATTCGAACCAGGTCCTCCTCCCATTTCTAGATAAATCACCTTTTACACCATCCAAAATAACCTCTAGATTACCTTTTTCTCAACTTCTTTCCAAATACAATCTGGTAGATTCATGGAGAGAAAGTAACCCAATGAAAAAGAAATTCACTTATTTCTCGCACCCTCATCAAACCTTCACCAGAATAGATCATATTTTTCTAACAATAGGAATGATACCAGAAATTATTGCATCAGATATAATTCCGATTCCGTGGTCTGACCATAATGCAGTATACACTACTATAGCCTCAGCCATACCAAAAGCGCATGACCCAACGTGGTACTTACCGGACATAATGCTCAAACACCCACTACATCAGATGGCCATTGAACAAGCTTTAAAGGAATACATATCAATTAATAATACAACAGACATCTCCCCAATAACACTGTGGGAAGCTCATAAGCCTGTCTTGCGTGGTACAATACAAAGACAAATGGCACTATTTAAACGGGAACGCAAAAATCTAGCAAAAAAACTAGAACTCAATTTTAATGCAGCCTACATATCATTTCAAGATAATCCATCTCAGAGTACAAAATCTCATCTGGAAAAATCTAGATTGGAATACCATCTATTTCTCACTGAGTCAGTTGATAAATCCCTCAAACGCTCCAAACACAATTTCTACATGAATACAAACAAACCAGGTACATATTTGGCTCGGGCATTAAATTCAACTAACAAATCTTTCAAACCAATACGTTTGAAATTATCAAAAAATGTTTACACTTGTAATCCAGTTAAAATAGTCCATAAATTTCACTCACATCTCGCAACTTTATACAAGACAAACAATGAATTTAATCCTACAGAAGCTGAATCCTTCTTCTCAAAAATAACCTTACCTGAGTTATCTCAGAATCAAAAAAGCAGTTTGGATGAGCCTATAACTATAGATGAAGTTGCTAACGCCATAAAAGACCTAAAACTTAACAAAAGACCAGGCCCAGACGGCTACTCGGCTTTATACTATAAAACATTCTCAGAAATACTCTCTCCCATTCTCACTGAAACTTTTAACAAACTTCTAGATGGACATTCTTTTCGGCAAGAAACACTAATGGCAATTGTTTGTATGATCCCAAAACCCCTTTCTGATGATACTTCCTGTGTGAATTATCGGCCTATCTCTCTGTTAAACCTTGATATTAAATTATTAGCAAAAATAATAGCAAAACGCCTCAATAGCATTATAGGAGAATTAATACATAGAGATCAAGTAGGCTTCATGCCAAATAGACAGGCAGGCGATAATATACGCAGGGCAGTGTTATTGGCACATATTGCTAAAAAACGGAAAATCCCTTTATGTTTTCTATCTCTCGATATTAAGAGGGCATTTGACACAGTATCCTGGCAATATATGCAATATTCATTACAAAAATGGGGTTTTGGACCCCACTTTTTAACATGGATCAAAGCATTATATAATAAACCCAAAGCCTCCTTTCTGCACCCTCGGGTGTATCACTTCCTGCCAGCGGCGTTCCGGATCACATCCGGATGCCGTGGCGTTGTGGGCACGCGATGCTGCGTGCGTGCGACATCGCGACATCGCGCTATTATGGCGGATGTGACGGCTGTGCCGGGATATTTATCTTCCTGAACGCCGGGGGAGCCACATGTGGAGGGTTAACCCCTGCTGGAGGAGGAGGGGTGGGGACAGCCTGCATGCACCTGCAGCCTAATTAGGCATCCAATCAGCGGCCAGCACTTTATTTATAATGACCAAGCAGATTGGGGGATCTGCTTTTAGTTCCTACTGTTTCATCAGACTGATCAACTGACTTATACTCTGGAGACAGGTAATCACCAGTATCTGAACACACTGATGAGTTGGACCTGACATACCCTGTATTGTGGGTCTCTGTCACGTCATTCCTTCCCACTGTGATTAGTTATACTATCTTGTACAATTTACATCCGATTCTACCCACCCTCATACATGTTCACCTTTATGGCACTTCAACTTGTGTGTTTCTTTGTCTCACCTTTGTCCCATTTTCTTCCCATCTTGACACCTCATGACCCCTTTTCCAGCACCCATGCATTTTTCAGTACACTATCACACACACCCATCTCTCACATATACACGGTTGAATATGTTTTTTGCATATGTTTTTGCTTTCACTGCTTTTTGATTGTTTTATTTGGCCCCTTGCACTGCACCTTCTTATTTCCCCACCCCCATGCTTCCCTTCCACTCACATGCATCACCCCACCTGCACTATCCTCACACTTCACCTATCTGTTCCCTTTTTTTCCCCTGGATCTTTTCCTCTTAAGCCTTTTTTCCTTCACTCCCTGATCTTTTTTTCCCATTCTCCCCTTAACCATCCCCCCCTCCTTCCCGTTTTTTCTTTCCCATCCCCTTCCTTTCCCCTGGTTTTTTTTTTTTTTTTTTTTTTTTTTTTTCTTTTCTTTTTTCCCTAATAGTCTGCCCGTCCCCTTCTTTCCTCACATGTTCTCCCCACACTCGCCTTTTTCTTTATATTCCTATATTTTCACCCTACCTCGTCACTTGTTTCACGGCCAACACATAGACACCACTATTTACCTATTACATTACATACTCTGATATACTGATATCTATATGCAGTCCTACTTACCCTTGTTAACCCCTTCCCCTCCCCCCCTTTTGTTACTATCATCACTATAGGAATATTCATACATCGCTGACCCCAAGTACAGACAACATCCAACAAATATTTAATTAAATAAATTACAGAGTTATCTCTTTTTTTCAAAAAATGACACATGATACATATATCTCTATCCGTGCTAAACCGAACGCACTGATGGTACAGTTGTCTGTTATTTGATGCTTTGGCTGCAGGTCTCGCTCGCTTGCCCCTATGCTCCTCCCCAGTTTTGGGAGATATCCACTTGGTGTGACTCCTTGTAAGACACGCATGGACGATTAACCCCCCCTTTTCCCCTGTTGACGTGGTGGACGGCCGGGGACTCCTGTCGGGACCCGGTGGGGGAGACGTCGGAGAACTACAAGCTCAGGAGAAATTGCTCAAACACAATGTGATTGGTAATTATACTGTTAAACATATATATATTATATTGTATTTTTATGGTCACATCCATGAACTCTAATACGCAAATTTTGTCACAGCGCCTCAATCCTCTGAAGATGACCCAACGGGGTCGAAACGCGTCAGGATTATCATCCTATTTTAGCGCTTGATCATTGTATAATACTTGTGCCAGCTTCATTTGTGTTATCTCCTGTAGCACAGCTCCTATTTTAACCATTATGGTTAAGTTCCATTAATAAAAAAACTCTTTCAAGTAACAACCTATTATTTTCATAATTTTTTGCTGCTTTAAAACCCCACGGGGGATACCTTCTTTTTCTTTTAAACCCAAAGCCTATATAAAATATGCTGGATACAAATCTGAAGCCTTTAATATCGAAAGAGGTACCCGACAGGGTTGCCCATTATCTCCCTTATTATTTGCCCTTATACTCGAACCCATGGCCCAATACATCAGAACAAACCAAACTATAACTGGCATTGAAGTAGGAGGTATTACACACAAATTATGTATATTTGCAGACGATATATTACTTTTTCTATCATCACCATCTGGTCCTAACTTAATACCAGCTTTTGATGGATTTGCAGCCCTATCCGGCCTTATGATTAATCCTAAGAAATGCCTAGTGCTTAATATTTCACTCACAAACATGGAATTGATCCCGGCTAGGGCTGCACTCCCATTCACATGGGCAGAAAAATCAATCCCATATCTTGGAATTCATTTAACAGCATCTCATTCTGACTTATTCTCAACCAATTATCCACCTGTATTAAGACAGATCACAAATCTAATAAAACAATGGTCGCAACTTCCTTTATCCTGGATAGGGAAGATTAATGCAATCAAAATGACTATTCTACCCAAATTGCTTTATCTATTCAGAGTCCTCCCTATTCCAATTCCTTCCTATTTTTTGAGAATAGTACAAAAAAGAGCAACTTCGTTTATATGGGGCTCTTCTAAACCACGTATACCTATACACACACTACATCTTCCCAAAAATAAAGGAGGCCTGGGATACCCTAATTTTACTAACTACTACAGAGCAGCACATTTGGCCAGTCTGTCCAAATACCATGCAAAACAGGAAATCCCATTATGGGTATTTATAGAGGCTTCAGAAAATGATCCTCTATTAATATCAAATTTATTATGGCTTGATCCTAAAGACCGCTTTAAAATTCATAATCCCATAACTAAACCTTTCTTATCTCTCTGGGATAAACTAAAAACCAAATATCAGTTACAATCTCCACACAATCCTCTCCTTTCTTTTATCAGAAATCCGGCCTTTTATCCGGCATGGATCTACCCAAATTCTTTTAAAGCTTGGACAACATCAGGCATTCAGACACTAAATGACTTCATAGCATCTAAATCATTCCTTTCATTCCCATCGCTTAGAGAAAAATATGATCTACCAAACTCTGAGATATTTAGATATCTCCAAATCAAAAATTTCTATACACCATTCCTAAAGGGGGATACACCATTATCCCAATTATCCATTTTTGAATCAATCTGTACAAAAGATCCATTTGCTAAAGGTACAATTTCATCACTTTATAATCAATTATATGGAGTAGCAAATCTTAATAGACCCTCTTACGTTCAGAGGTGGGAGGAGGACCTGGGACGAACTTTAGAAGACACGGACTGGTCTAACATATGGCTCACATCTAAGTCATCTTCACCCAACATCTTAGCACTGGAGACAAATTATAAAGTCCTAACTCGCTGGTACCTTGTACCCGCTAGAGTGGCAAAATATTCACCTAATACCTCAGCTCTTTGTTTTCGAGGATGCCCAGAAATAGGCACATATTTACACATATGGTGGACGTGCCCAGTAATCCAAACCTTCTGGAAGGAAGTCTTCGTGATTGCATCTAAAATATTAAAAAAAATAATACAACCAGATCCATATTTAACTTTACTTAATCTAAAACCGGAATGGTTAACACTCTCTCAATTCAAACTTATGATCCAACTAATAACGGCTGCAAAACAAACAGTGGCCAAGGCATGGAAATCTCCTACATTGGTACTAGCAGAAACAATTCACAGAATGAATAATACAATGTCCCATGCTAAGATGGTAGCCATCGATCAAAATCAAATTCCAAAATTTGAAAAACTTTGGCATCCTTGGATAAAACAACAGTTCCTGTCAAACTTCAATGACTCTGTCCTGTTGCCATGGTAACAGATTAAAGGACTTACAGAGACACCCATTCTTCAAAGAGAACTAAAAAGAATAATAAACTGACGAGCGGGACAACCTTGTGGACCATACCTCTACCTTTCAACCCTTTTTCTTCTTTCTCTTTCCTTTTCTCCACCTTACGATTAAAGCTCATTATCAGAATTTATTTGACCTATATACACTCTACTTGTAAACAATATGTATAGTAGGTATAAATCATTTAAATACCTACAAAAGTAACTAAGGAAATGATATATATCTTTAATTTAGGTTTACGTGAACCCAATGTTTAATATTTGAAATTTCATGATATTTACCTATATAAACCCTACTGTAAAACAATGAGCTTACTTTATAGATCCTTGTAAACTTACTTTATGTATCTTTATAACATTGTATACTCAATAAACTTCTTTTGACAAGGAAATTATTTAATAAATCAGCCTCAAAGTGTTGGACCTCCTTGGTTCTTGTTATAATGTTCCCCTCTCTAAATTCCCTTAATTACCGGTAATAATCTTCATTAAAAAGATCTGTCCAGTAAAAAGATCTGTTCAGTCGCTGCTTAGCTGCACCAAACAAAAAGTAGATAACAAAAACCATTGAAAAAAAATCATAGCCAAATGCTGGAGAATGCAATCAATATATTAGTGAATCACGCTGCACATGAAGGGAATAATTGCTTCACATGATGATCAATACAAACTTAAATGCAAACCTGGTGCTGCCAGGTAGATCTAAGAACTACCCCCCCCCCCCTTCTAACCCATTGGAATTATCAGTTTTCCATAGTATTTAATTAATGCTTAGCTTAGTTGTATTTCAGTCTTGTATTTTATTAAGGTCACCTTTCCACTCATACTTCCTTGTTATCCAGCTAATTAAACCATCTCCTTTTCTTTTCCATTTTTTCTATATTTAGGTATTTTCTGCAGAGTCTCCACCCACCTCTTTCCCTGCTTTCTGTCCTTTCTTTCTCCTTTCTGTTGTCACATTGTTTTAGTTCCTTAGATAATATGATTTACACTTTAACAAAGCCCTAATATAAGCTTTAACACGTTAAACGAATTTCACAAATAATTTTATTTTATTTTTTTAAAAATTGCAGCTTTTATGACAATAAGGCCTTAATAATGTTAAAATAGCGTTATAAAAATTACAGTAGCTTTGCAGTGAGTTTTTCAACGTTTTTGCAATAGCGTTTTTTAGCATTTATAAACTTTTTTTAGCGGTTTTTTTTTTTTGAAAATGTATTTTTTTTTTTTCAATGGATCAAATACGTCAAAAAATGCTGGTGAGACATGTTTTTGAGCATTTATTGGCGTTTATCTGCGTTTTTTGATGTTAGAGCATTTTTACAGCTGAAAAACTCCTCTCACAACCCGCCAAAAAACGTCCCAGCCAAAAACAGTTGATAACAGCCTATGTGTACATGGACACATAGGATGACATTTTGGGGAGTTTTTTGACTGTAGAAAAAAAATCTAAAGCCAAAAACAGCTGCTGTAAAAATGTCCAAAAACGTCCATTGTGCATGAGGCCTAATACCTGTTGCTTCTGCCATGAAGGTCTTTGTTCAGACATTTCATATTATGGGGTGCCAATGTGCTGTCTCCCAGTGGTGCTCATGCATTGTCGCCCTGCCACCCATTCTTTCAGGGACAACTACAAATGGCCATGCCAAGTCATATTACATAGGTACAATCCAATATTATCACTTTCTGAAAACATATCCTGCAAAATCCTTGTAATGCATGCATGTAGGCATGAAATGGTTGCCAAGGGACTGCAGGAGACATGTATCTTGTAATATGGCATGTATAAGAGGTGAAAACTGTTTTTTTAATGGTGATTGTTTATTGTACACAATGCTTTAACAAAGTACATTTTTAGTCAAAGCTGAACAACTAAATATACAAACGAAATGCATATAAAAGAGCTGCTTTACCTACCAAAAATGTGTATTTCCCAGCTCTAAGATCTACAAAGCTCTGCCACACAGCATAGTCCTGTCTGGCAGGACAGGAGACTCTGCTGCAGTTAAATAACACTTACAGGTCTTGCATGACTGGACAGTGAAAGAACAAGCAGCAGGCTCTCTGTCAAACTGCACTCTTTTCCTGTCAGCATATCTTTTATTAATACTTAAAGGGTAACTCCACTTTCAGGGGGGGAAAAAAATAGCAAATAAAGAAAAAATAATATAGCGTATACAATTGCTACACAAGTCATATTGTAATTCAATGTTATTAAAAATTACCTTTGCTTTTCAATCTGCAGCCACTGAAATTTTTTGAGAATGCATTGCAATATGGCTTCCTGCTTGTGTGTTTGGCTCACTGATTTTCCCAGAAGTCTGCCTAAGATATAAGTCAGATTTCAGGCACCCCCTGCAGCAAAAATTGTATTTTTGGTGAGACACTCCCAGTAGGAACACATCTAAAGGGATGCAGGCCCAGCAGCTTTCCTCATTAGTGCCCTGCAGGTGCACACCTGATAGATAATTATTAAATCACTCCCATTAGACCCACTCATCACTGGGGCTCAGAGGTACATACATGGATTACTTCAGAATAACAAAAGGTAGGAATCTGCAACAAAGGTTGTTGTAATCCTTGCAATGTACATAGATCACCCAGAGGGGAATGTTTTTTTCTCAACAAAAGTGGAGTTACTCTTTAAAGCGGAACTTTACCCATAACAATTTGATAAAAAATAATGTTCTTTAGCGAAGAACATACATTCCACAATAATAATTGTGGTACCAAAATTAGTGTGTGCAGTAAATTGCCTCCAGCATTGCTCCTGTTTCTTCTTGCTAGAGGCTGCCATTTTGCCGAAGCCCAGAGCCCCTGAGCAGCAGTAAATCATAAAGCAGAATTACATCCATCAATTTAACAGTTTCAAAAAACAGTTACATTCCTGGAGTGCTGGGATTGCTAACGGTCACTTTGCTTGTGTCCTCAACCAAACTGTCAAACCATCAAATGGCTGGTGTCATAACTGATCACATGTACAGCACATGTGCCGAACAACCAGATGCAGCTTCCTTGACGTAAGGAGGGTTTAACTCTGTTTTAAGGTTGTCAGCAGATTGGCCTCTACAAATTTGGCAGTGCCTAAGAATGCCTAAAAAATGGAGAGCAAGATTGCAAGAGACTCATATAATGTCAAATTCAGGTAAACATCACTACTTATATTTACAAATACATTTAATGATGTTTTAATGATTACAGAGCTGAAATAATTTGTGCCTATTTTATATGACAGTTAATCTTTAAGCTCAGTTCACAAATAAACAGGCCGCGGATCGCACAGGAACACTGTGCGTCCCTGTTCTTCATTTCAGGTATGAATCAGGACCGATCCTTTGCTGGAATTCAGTCCAAAGATGTGCGTGGAAACAGAGCCAAAGATGTGCGTTTCTGCGCAGTGCGCTCCACAGCGTCCCCGGAGATATGTGAACAGGCTCCATAGAGAGCTGGTCACATTCTCCTGCTATGCAAATTGGATGCGGAGAAACCCGCATCCAATTCACATAGGTGTGAACCCGGCCTTAAAGTGATTGTAAACCTTGTTTTGTTTTTTTAAATAACAAACATATCATACTTACGTCCACTGTGCAGTTCATTTTGCACAGTGTGGCCCTGATCATCATCTTCTGGGGTCCCCCGGCGGCGCTTGTGGCTTCTCCTTGCATCGCTCCTGAGTTCAGCATTTGGAACCGTAGACTCGGAATGCCGGACTTGGCCCCAGCCCCCGGCGCCCACATCATTGGATTTGATTGACAGCAGCGGGAGCCAATGGCTGCGCTGCTATCAATCTATCCGATCAAGATCTGAGAACCCCGGGCAGAGAGGAAGAGTGAACGAACAAGCTCAGGTGAGTAAAACGGGGGGGCTAGGGGGCCGGTCACTGTCAGAAGTTTTTTCACCCTAATGCATAGGATGCATTAAGGTGAAAAAACAAAAACACAAGTGTTTACAACCCCTTTAAGTTTGGCATGTATTTGTGCTAATCAGCTGCTTGTTTCCTTTAATGCATACTTTTATGATTGTTACCACCATAGTTTCTCATCTTCTTATATATTTCTCAATAAAATAGTTAGTAAAGTCTAAGATCTCTGATGCATAGGCTCCTTTGCTAAAATATAATGATGGGTCCTATGTCCTTGCAATCCCATGACAAATATCCCTTTTTATGCTTTACCAGCCATGTGTAGAAACAGTGGCAGAATATAGCATATGGCTAGCTATAATTTTCATGTCATGTCGTTTCATGTTAGGTAATCTCATTGACATTGTAGTCCTTTGGCTCTTTTTTATTTTAAAAAGGCATTAGTAAACCCATATGAGTACTGAACTTCAAGCAAGGTTATTCTTTGTTGAACAACAATAAATAGTCTTTTCGAGAAACTTAACATTTGGGGAGCCTAACTAGAGCGCTTATTATAAACCCCTTATCTATTTTACACTTTATGTATCATCCCTTTCATACAGACCTCCTTCTTAATAGTCAATGAATTTCTTTGAAAGCAGCACTCTCTAACTAAATATACATCAATTATATGTCTATTTGTTGAAAATAAAATGTAGCTCTATGTAATACTACACCAACTGTATACTTAAGAAATGTATTGGAGTCTTGTTAAACCATATTCTTGTTCTCCTTGCTATCCTTTGAACCACCATTATATGGCAAAATATAAGCTATACAATGATTTTTTTTTTTCTATAAAGGAATATTGTTAGTAAATAGCATTTGTTACTTTGTCAGTTACAGAAATCTTGTTAATAGAAAACTAATGACAGTTTGTGGCTTGGTGTTTATAATGCCGGTAATTCCCTGCGTTTCGATAGAGGGCATTCAGTTTCCTCTTCAGACAACGTTTTACAGAAGAATGGAAAGCAGTGGGACATTCAATTCTAAAAGCCATCGCTTCCATTCATATCCAACAATAGCAAATGTAGCTGTGGGAGATTTCTTACAAATGTGCTATAAAGTAATTGATCCATGGAATATAGTTGAGTTTGTTTCTTTTTTTTCAACATTCTGTAGCTCTCTGACTGAGAGGTCATATCATCAAGAAGGAGCTTACCAAATCTATGGACTGGACCATTTTTGAGAATCTTTGTGTAGAACAATCAACTACAAGCTAAGAATTTTTTCTTGTTAAAAATAAAGCATTTGCAGACAGATTTTGTCTGTTTTTCAAGCTGAACTACTGCATTGAGAGATACATTAGGAAGATGAAGGTGGAGAAAAAAAAAAACATAATTAGAGCTCCAAAGTCATTATTAGCATTCCAGTTTTAAAAGGGTTGTAAAGTCAAGTTTATTTTTTATCCTAATGCATTCTATGCATTAATATAAAAAGCCTTCTGTGTGCAGCAGCCCCCCCCCCCCCCAAATACTTACCTGAGGTCTCTCTCTGTCCAGCGATGTCCACAAATGTCTCAGCAATCCGACACTCTCCTTCCTGATTGACTGAGACACAGCAGCGGCGCCATTGGCTCCCGCTGCTGTAAATCAAAGTCAGCTAACCTATCAGGGGAGAGAGAGATGGATTACGCCTTAGGATTACGCCTTAGGGAATAAGAGTTGTCTGCCTAAAGAATGTGTTCATGTAAAGATAAGGACTAAGTAAACTGCTATTATTCTAGAGGGCTAGACCCTGTTTCCAGCCCCTCTAAGGGGAAAAATGACAAGCAAGTGAGGCAGTGTTAACTCTTTTCAGTAGTAACTATTTTGGCTGAAAGGAAGAAGACTGCTGTAGTTTTTTTCGTCCTTCTGAACATAGCCTCAATTTTTACAACTACAGGCAGTCCCCAAGTTACAAACATCTGGGTTGTGAATGACTCCTACTTATGAACAGAGACATCGTAACGTCACTGCCGGCCGCTTGCACTCCATGCTGGTCCTGGATACCGCTGAGCAGCCATCTTGCAGCGCTGGACACATCCCACACTGTAGTACTGCATATTCTGCATTGCCACAAGAGCCCCAAATAACATAACTTCATTCCCAGAAGCGTCTGAAACATCCCACATCACTGGAGTTACACTTAAAAATGTACTGTTTTGACTTACAAACAAATTTGACTAAAGAACAAACCTACAGTGCCTATCTTGTTCGGAACCCGGGGGGCGCTTATACAGTAAAACCTTGGCTTGCGAGTATAATTCGTTCCAGAAACGTGATTGTTATCCAAAGCTCTGGTAAGCGAATTTCCCCATAAGAAATAATGGAAACTCAGATGATTCGTTCCACAACCATTTATTCATAAGTCCTTCAGTCTATAGTCCATATAAAAAAACTATAGCAATATGACTTCAAGGCAACTTTGAGGCAACTTTAGGGAATGCCTGGGTAATCTTCCTGTAATGTTGGATCCAAATCCCATCAATTAAGATGGGGATCCGACTTAGGGCTCATGCACACTGCAGCTCAAAAAAAAGCTGCTTTTACAGGCATTTGGGCTTTTATTTCAGCTTAAAGAAGCTTAAGCTTTTTTGTGCTCTTGTGCATGTTTTTATTGAGGTTCTTTGTGCTCCTTATAGCTTTATTGAGCAAACGCGTTTTGTTTCACAAACCCTCCTTAAAGTCTGATACAAGTGACCTTGAAGTAGTACAGGAAACTTTTCTAAAGTCAGAGCGATTACAGTAGTGCTAATTAACCACTTACATACCAGGCACTTTCCCCCCTTCCTGCCCAGGACAATTTTTAGCTTTCAGCACTGTCGCACTTTGAATGACAATTGAGCGGTCATGCAACACTGTACCCAAACTAAATTTTTATCATTTTCTTCCCACAAATAGAGCTTTCTTTTTGTGGTATTTGATCACCTCTGCAGTTTTTAATTTTTGCGTTAAATGAAAAAAGGCCGTCAATTAAAAAAAAAAACTGATGGGCACTGATAGGCGGCACTGATGGGCGGCACTGACGGGCGGCACTGATGGGCATTGATAGGTGGCACTGGATAGGCAGAAATGATGAGGAGCTACTGACAGGCATTACTGAGTGGCACTGATTGGCACTTTGATGGGGCACTGACAGGCATTACTGATGGGGCACTGATTGGCACTTTTTTGGGCACTGATTGGCACTGTTGTGGGCACTGATCGGCACTGTTTTGGGTACTGACAGGCATTTATTATGGGGACAGGCTGGCAGATGTTGGGCAATGATAGGCACCTTTTGGTGGGGGCTGTGCTGAAAATCAAAGTGCTGATTATAAGCACAGACCCCACCTCTGACAGGGAGAGCCGCCGATCGGCTCTCCCTGTCAGCGCGAACCGAGGAATGCCGTTTACTGGCACTTCCTGGTTTTCGCGATGATCAGCTGTGATTGGTCACAGCTGATCACGTGGTAAGAAGCCTCTGTCAGAGGCTTCATACCACGATGGAAGTTGCGGTGTGTCAGATTGACACACAGCACCCCCGATTGCCGTGCTGCGTGCCTCCGTGGGTGCGGCCTGGCTGTGATATCCTGATCACGTCATTTGACGTCCAGTCAGGATATCACAACCACTTTGCCGCCATCATTCTGCTATATGGTGGGTGGCAAGTGGTTAAGACAGATGCCATTGTCTAACATGGGATTTCACATGTCACGTGACTTGGAGTCTCACAAATTGGATCCCAAGTTGCAGCAGTATGAACTTAAATGTTGTACCTTCATTAAATGTAACCATATTGCTACACTTAGAGGCTCCTCTCTTCTCTTTTATACTCAGTTGTGACGTGACGCTATTCGTATTGCAAGACCTTGCTTGTTTATCAAGTTAAAATGTATTAAAAAATTTTGCTTGTCTTGTAAAACACTCGCAGACCAATTTACTTGCAATCCAAGGTTTTACTGTATTTTTAAAAAGTGCAAATATTTAAGTCCTGCATAAAACAGGACTTTTGCTCTGTAATGGGCTGTTAGGATGGCTATACACTGAGTGAAATTCTCTTAATTGGTGGCCCTGTTGGCACGCTCCCATCTGACATCCTTAGATTGAAAAAATGTAAGAAGTGGCTGAACAGTGGCTGAATCCAGTTAGATGCAGCCGCTTTTCTGATACTCTGACAGCAGCGGCTGTCAGATTACAAATGCTGGGACTGCAGATTTGTCCTTCTGCACTGTACAGATATTTTCTTTCATTCATCCTGCAGGCTGTCAGTGTATGACCAGCCTTGGAAACCAATTGTAACCCAATGTTAGTGTCTTTCTTCTGATCTTTGAGAATAAATTACTTGGCCAGTATATGCAGTGAGAGATTTGAGTGAGGGCTTATTTTAACTGTTTGTTGGAAATGTGCAAATAATTTAAAGTCTATAGCCTGGGTACAGGTGCATTTTAAGACCTTCCCTGTGGCCTCCGTGGGGAGCTCTAAAGTTGTTATGTAGGTTTCTTATTCAAAGAATCACCAGGGGGCAAGTAGATGGCCACTCACTTGCAAAATCGAGACTAGTCCAAAGTTCAGTTTTGAGTATATTATAGATGATTTTCCTCCTTTCAAAATGATATGATTAACTTTCAGTAAAACAGTTTTTGCACTGGTGTGAAACACATTATGCAGTAACAATATTTTCCTGCACATGGAATATGTGACACAGTAAAGGCAGTTGCAAATTCTACTTACTTTTTTACATTTTTAACCTTAATAGAAGAGCATTTTTGTTCTCAGCAACACCACACAATGCTATTGTTATCAATTCTGATCTGTAAATTAGCATTGTCTGTTCTGACAATGAAAAGTAACAATAATGACAGTGAATGAGAGTTCACTAAGCATCTAACCTCTGCAGTGAGAATGGGAGGGAGCATAAAGCAGATTTGGTTGACATATGCAGCTACATACTGTACTCAAACTAAGTATTTCCCAGCTGGGAGTCTGTGCTATTACAGGCTTTATTGGAAAGAGAAAGAACAGCATCCTGACCTCAGCTGACTAACAGGATAAAAAAAAAAAAGAGAGAGAGAAAAAAATAACAGACCAGGTCAACAGCAGAGAGGGGGGAGTCATACGGACAGATTATTACAGAATTAGAGGCTTTAATATAAAGGTATTTATACACATTAGGATTGCTGGTGCTCAAGCCCAGGGGCTGAGGGCACTAAAGAACATTGATGAACAAATCTGCAGTGCTGGCTATCTGCACCCAAGGCTGTCAGAATGGCTGAACAGTGTCTGCATCTGATTTGCTGCAGGCACTGTTCAGCCGAGAATTTCCGCCCAGGTTTCTTTGACAAAAGTCAGTTTTAAAATCAACTTTTGTTAGGCTGGATGGTGCCAGCAGGGCCACCCATAGTACCGATTTCAGCAGATTCAGGAGGAATCACCTGCAAATCGATCTGTGTATGAGCAGCCTATGTAAATATTCACTTTTCTAAGTGAAAAGTTTATACTCAAATTTTTTGTTCATCTTAGTTATTTTGTACAGTGAAATTTTACTTTTTAAGGGGTCACCAGTTAGTAGCTAATCAACTAGTTATGGTCCAATTCAGAAAAGCAGAGTCCAAAGTACCTATCTTGCTTCTAATGTTCTGACGCCTGTAAGTTGGCACTAGCATCTTTATTCTGGCTTCTTATGGTTGTCGTTCTTAGGCCATCCTGATTGGCTAGTGCAGGATGACATAACCCCTGTGCATGCACAGGAGTTCAGTCATCTTGGACACAGGCACAGTGCCTGCAATGTATACTGAGCTGAGTATGTACAGCTCAGTGTACATTTTAAAGCTATGTACACATGATAGAATTTTCCGACAACAAAACCGTGGATTTTTTTCCGAAGGATGTTGGCTCAAACTTGTCTTGCATACACACGGTCACACAAATGTCAGAAATTCCGAATGTCAAGAACGTGATGACGTACAACAGGTACAACAAGCCGAGAAAAATTAAGTTCAATAGCCAGTGCGTCGGAATTGTGTACACATGCTCGGAATTTCCAACAACAATTCTTGTTGTCCGAAAATTTGACAACCTGCTCTCCAGCATTTGTTGGTGGAAATTCCGACAACAAATGCTCTATGAAGCATACACACGATCTTACTTTCCGACAACAAGCTCACATCCAGCATTTGTTGTCAGAAAATCCAATCGTGTGCGGCCTAAAAGAAAGACTGTGAGCAGGAAGGTAGGTTTAATTTTTAAAGCAAAAGAGATTTTGCATGCCTTTTCTGCAATAAACAGCCCGCCTGTTTGCAATTTTTTTAAAAAATGCTGCTAGATGTATACTGCAGAAAGTTATAAACTTTAACAAGGTGTCTGGCGGGGAGTAAGGGATAGGGACTGTTTGAGGGGTTATTAAAATATGCTGTTTAAATGGGTGATTTAACTTAAGGTGATTTCTAAAACAAATCTAGAAAAGGGATTTTTATCTCTTCTGCTAAAAAAAAAAAATCATTTTCCCTTCATGCAAGTTTTAAAAGAGTACACAATGTGGTGCAGTCAGGTATCAGAGACAATGTTACTCCTGTGTACATGCACAGGAGTTAAATCCAAAGCTGAGCTATGAGGGACAGCTTTGATCTGTCATCACTTAAGAAATGTGAGTACAGTTCTGCTTTAAAAAAAAAAATGATTCATGGATAAATAAAACTGAACATTTTCAAATTAATTTCACATGACAAAATGTAAATTCCAAGTCTAATAGATATGTTTGTAAATGGAAAAACAATGGGATAAAATGATGAACAGAGCTGAAACAAGTCATCCATTTAAGTGAATTTAACATAATGTAAATTACATGTCTCATACTAGACACACTATTAGAATTTCAGCATTAACTTTTTTAACTGTTCATTTTAATTGGAAATCTCTTCATAGAGGGGACTTAATGATTAGCCAGATTAATCTTTTTCCTTCTCAATGATATTATGCTGACCTTGAGAGCCACCCTGGGTATGTCTGCTTCAGTGCTCCCCTTTCCATTTTAAAGGAAAAGCATGTATGTGTGTCTAATGCATAGGTGCATGTTTATTCCATGATCTCTGGCTTCAACAATAATTCTGAAGCTGGATCTTGCATTGAAAATATACGATTGCATCATATGTCACAGTCATGTCATATGTTTAGAATTCTTTAACCCTTTAATTCTTTAAACAAATTATGTGTGCATTATCCTTACTCATAGAATTCTTATATTCAAAATGGTCAAATGCAACAATTACGAGGCTAAATTAGCTTTTCGGTTTAAAAACAAAACCATTGCACAGAGCAGGTAAGTATAACATGTGTGATATTTAAAAAAAAATGTTTGACTTTGCAAACACTTTACATTTTACAACTAGCAAATGGTAAGGTCTATTCAATTGCAGATTATCTGCAGATCTTCTGCTAAAAATAGGCCTGAATAACTCTGAAAAGGGATAAACCCCTTTCTCGTAAAAACAGACAGAACCATCTTACTTAAAGTTGTATTGAACCATGCAGTGTCCCCACTCACACTGCAACACTAAAACTTAATTTAAAGTGGTTGTAAAGGCAGAAGGTTTTTTTTATACCTTAATGCATTCTATGCATTAATAAAAAAAGACTTCTGTGTGCAGCAGCCCCCCTCAGCCCCCCTCACACTTGAGGTCCTTCTCTGTCCAGCGATGTCCACAAGTGTCTCGGCCATCCAAGATTCTCCCTCCTGATTGGTTGAGAGACAGCAGCAGCAACATTGGCTGTCGCTGCTGTCAATCAAAGTCGGCTAGCCAATCAGGGGAGAGGGAGGCCAGGGCCGGGTCAGGGCTCCGTGTCTGAATGGACACTGGGAGCTGTGACTCGACTTGGGTGCCCCGATAGCAAACTGCTTGCTGTGGGGGCACTGAACAGGAGGGAGGGGCCAGGATCACAGAAGAGAGACCCGAGAAGAAGTGGATCTGGGCTGCTCTGTGCAAATGCACTGCAACTGAGCAGATAAGTATAACATGTTTGTTATTTTTAGAGAAAAAAATAACGGGATTTTGCAATCACTTTCAGCACACAGGACATTTGTAGTATGCCTTGTCCTGTTGTGTGCCCCTCCCCCTGTACTTACTGACAATTCCTAGCAAAATAATAGCCAAAAGCTGCAATGTAAATAGAGTAGCTGTACAAGCTGCTGCTGTAAAAAAAAAATAGACCATCTGATACAGTGTTTATAAACACTGGTCAGACAGGAGATGTGTTACTTTTTTGTCTACTAAGTTGCACCCCTCAGGGATGAGCTTCAATCTGCTTTTTTTTTTTTTTAAATATACAGTAATTTGTTCCTCTTTAACCCCTCATTTTCCCTAGTCAACCCCCTTCTCCTCCTCCTCCTCTTAGCCATTATTTTCTTGCTGCATTTTTTTCTATTTTTTTAACCATTATTACTGTATATACTCAAGTATAAGCTGAGTTTTTCAGCACATGTTTTTGTGCTGAAAATGCCCCCCTCGGGTTATACTTGAGTCAAGCACTTTTCTGCAGCAGAGAATGACATTTTCCGAAGCAAATTTGGGGCCCCATATCTCGGGTCACCTTGGTGCTAGGAACCCCAAATTTGGTGTGCAAACCCAGTGGAACTAGTACTACAATATATCTAAAGTTGGGGTTCCTATCAATAAGTGGCCCCAAGATACGGGGCCCCAAATTTTGTTCAGAAAATGTTTATTCTCTGCTGCAGAAAAGTGCTTGACATTTTCCGAACCGACTTTGGGGCCCCGTATCTCGGGGCCACTTGGTGCTAGGAAACTCAGCTTGAATACCCCAAATTTTGGCTGCAGCTAGGGGGCATCTAGGAACCCTTAACTACAGAATTTGAAGTTCGGGGGACCTATGGCTGCAAATGGGCGCAGTGAGGCTGCAAATGGGCATTATTGACCCTCTTTTCCACTTACAATAGCTGCACATTTCTTACCCTAGGCTTATACTCGAGTCAATATGTTTTCCCAGTTTTTTGTGGTAAAATTAGGTGCCTCGGCTTATATTTGGGTCGGCTTATACTCGAGTATATAAACATTAAACTATTTTAATGTTTATTCACTTTGTGGGTTATTTTTTTTTCATTTGTAAATAACTTTGCAATGCTTAGTACCAGAATCACAAGTTTAATGTTATTTTAACCAGGATAAATTCATAATAAAATGTATACAATCGATATACAGTAATAATATATTGTTGCTAAACTAACAATTATTAAATTAGAAAAAATGTTTTAGTTTTTTTACATTTTTTGGCTATGGATGCATAAAAAAATTAAATCATTTTTGCCAGACAATATCACCAAATGAAGGTCTTGTTTGTCCTTAAATATTATTTATTAATAATATTAATTATTTATATTTATTAAAGGTACTACTAAATAAGCAAGATCATAGCAAAGATCGCTCTGGTGTATAGGGGGATGTACAGGTTTGGGAGCCAATGTGGTTAAAGCTGATCTCCACGTCATAGGTCAATATAAGAATGAAATCCGCATATGGTACCTGTTTTATATGTCAACAATTTATATTTTTGCCCATCCAGTCCTTAGATTTATAGAGTACAGGCAGCCTGGGCTCTGTCCGTTTTTCCCACCGCTTTTAAGTAACATAGCTAGGTTACCTTCCTTTTATACAAACATTATTGTACATACTGTACATAATTATATTCAGTAATTTGCACAGGTTGTCAATAGGCAAGCAGTACTGAGCATGCTTTGCAATATAATTGTCATGCACCCATTAATTAGGATTTATAAAAAAAAAGGATAATATACTGTATAAAAATATAGCATAATGCATACTATATATACTGTGTGTGTATATATATATATATATATATATATATATATATATATATATATATATACATATATATATATATATATATATATATATATATATATATATATATATATATATATATATACATATATATATATATATATATATATACAAATATATATATATAAATTTTATATATACTGTACATATTCATATACTGGTATGGTATGCAGATTTGTAACCAAATTAAATCTCTAGGTTTTTGACATGTGTATAAACATTAGTTGCAGCAGTTACATGTATAAGCCATTATTATTGTTTTGTTTAGTACCCAAAAGGACTGAAGATATACATCAGAGTGATGACACAAAATTGGCATGACACATTGGTGATATAAATACAGAATGCATTAAATAAGCTATCTCTTATGTATATACTGAGTGGTAAAAGTATCCAAATATTGTTACATACTGTATATAGCCATTTCAAGATAACACCTTGTCTATGAATAAACATGTTCAGAGAGTTATCACTGGTCATTATGCCAGAAGAAACATGGCGTCTTCGATAATATTTACCACAGTTACATATATCTGCAATAAATAACTGAGAGAAATAGAAGAAAAGAGAAAGAAGCATAAGGAAGACAACAATAAACATAATATTAGAAAAAGGAGAAAGAGAAAACACATGGAAGTAGTATCTGAGGTTGAGAAAAACCTAAAGAAGGGTAAACAGTAGAAAGGAGGACCACTGCCCCCTCTGGGCTCTCCTAGGACCCAGAAGAACCTTCCCAGAGCCAGTTGAAATTTTTAGCCAGGAAATTATAAATAGAAATAAAACTCTGCAGTGCATCGACAGTAGTCCCAGTGGAACCAGGCAGCTGGATATGGTTCAGATTCATTCTCTTTCTGAAAAATGTTTTCCATAGATGTAATCTCATTCATCTCACATACCCACTCTGCTATGGATGATGTGTTTGCGTTTCCCCAATGCTGTGCCATATTGGTGTGAGCTGCGGACAGCATATGATAGATTTAAATGATTCCAGAGATTTTCTCCCAGAAGGGAACTATTAAAAGACATGTGTCCCAAATGGGACATAATGCCAACACCAATTAAATACTGCCAACATCCATCAGAATTATTTGAATCAAAAACATATAGATCACTGGGGCATTTGTACCACCAGGATTTATTTGTATAGTTGTATTTCTGGTGCATATTGAGGGTTTATGTGCCAATACCAGGAATTTATTTCAATCTTAGACATCCCAAGTTCTCTCTCCCACTTTGTCAAAAGGTGTGGGGCATGAGGATAATGGTCGTGGAGAAAAAAACTAAATTGAAAATATATAGGTTGGCTTCTTCTCATGTAGAAGGCAACTCTAAAATCCAGTAAATGATCTCTGTATGAGAGAAATCAAATTGAGAGAATGAATATAACTAGAGAGTTAACATCTCCACAGCCAAATGGACCTGTGAAATACCAAAGCTGGGAACAAGGATAATGGAGGGGAAAGTTCCCTATTAAATAATAAGTGTTTTCCAATCTATCCAGTTCATGACCTCCCTATAACAGATTTACTGCTATTTCTGTATAAATCACATATATATATATATATATATATATATATATATATATATATATATATATATATATATATATATGTGAGTCTGCACTTATGCATAGGGGGCACGCCGCTTCTGTTGTGATTAGTCACAGCAGAAGCCGAGCAGCGGCTGCCGGCCAATGGATGTCCACCGGGACTCAGTGATCGGCGAGGAGAGACACACGACGGAGCTCTGCATAAACAATGCAGAGCTCCATCCTGTCAGCGGGGATGTGCTGGATTTTGTTTCCCTGCAAAGCAGGCACAAAATTAACCCCTTGCTCACCCTAGATGTTTAACTGCTTCCCAGCCAGGTTCATTAGTACAGTGACAGTGCATATTTTTATTACTGATCACTGCATTAGTGTCACTGGTTCCCACAAAGTGTCAAAAGTGTTAGTTAGTGTCAGATTGTCCACTGCAATATCGCAATCCCACTATAAGTCACTGATCCTGCCAATACTAGTTTAAAAAAAGAAAAATAAATTCCAGTATATATACCATAGTTTGTAAACACTATAACTTTTGTGCAAACCAATTAACATATGCTTATTGGGGTTTTTTTAACAAAAATATGCAACAGAATACATATTGGCCTAAATGTATGAAGAAATTAGATTTTTACAGTTTTTTATTGGATATGTTTTATAGCAGAAAGTAAAAAATATTGTTTTTTTGCAAAATTATCTGTCTTTTTTTTGTTTACAGCGCAAAAAAAAACTCAGTGGTGATCAAATACCACCAAAAGAAAGATCTTTTTGTGGGAAAAATTACATAAATTTCATTTGTGTACAGCATTACACAACCACGCAATTGTCAGTTAAAGTAACGCAGTGCCGTATAGCAAAAAATAGCCTGGTCATGAGGTGGGGGGGGGGGTAAATCTTCTGGAGGTCAAGAGGCTATACAATGCCAAAAACACAGGGGAATGCATAACAAGAGAGATTTCAGGATTTGAGAACAAGAGAGTCATCGGGCCTATTTGAGTATAGAAAATCCTCTTGTTATGTAGGTAGTCCCAGAACCTAATGGTAGAAGGCATATCATCAAATTTAGGGCAAAACTGGAGCCCCATCCATGGCAATGATGTCAGTTTCAAGGACAACATTTCTTCCTTCAGATTAATCCATTGGTTTTAATGCACATTGTGGAATCAATCTACTAATTTATTAAAAAAACTGTTGCAACAAGTTTAAATCCAGAAGTCTACACCACCAACCGGTTTAGGCCTAATAAGAATCTGTCTACCAATCCTGGATCTCTCATGCATCTATACAAAGTCCCTTATTGCTTTATATATAAGGACAAAGAAGCATAAAGGAGGCTGTAGTTGCAGCACTTTATATACATGTTATATGTCACATATACGCTACATTTATCCAAAGAAAACAAAATGTTTCCTAATGTTTTATGGCCTGATTTATGTTCACATTTTTAAAACTATGTTTATATCAATCATTGTTTTGTTCTCTGTACCATACAGATGCAATTGCTACACTCATTGCATACTATCCTATTCAGCTTCCAGTGGCTACATTACTTTCCAAGCACAGCTGCATGCCAAAAAGTGACAATAAAAATTGCACAGGTGTAGTGAGAGAAACAAAGTATATGGAATGTGGAAAGTAAAAAGCTTTTATCTACTTAAAGAATGATGTACTGCTTAAAACCTATACTGTTCTCCTTTTTGTTCTGCATAATTAAAAGTAAAAAAGCCTTGCAAAAAATACATTATGAAAACATTGCTGGAATACATTATGGAACATTACATTACTACTTAGCGTATTCTTTGATTACTGTAAAAATATACTATTTCTTAATAGGTCAGTTCACCTAATACTGATATTTCACAGTTGGTCATGGTTGGACAGACTTTAATAAGCTGAGCCAACTAAGTGCTTGAAATGTCATCTTCTTGAGACATGAGTAGTGGGAGGTCTTTGTTGGAGATTTCCTGATCATAGGGCCTCTTACCTCTTCCTACAGAAAAAGGATTCTCAATTCTCCTACTGCAATCACTGGGATGTTAAATTGATAAAAACACATACTGTATATATGGATATTGAGATCCCTCCTGATGGCTATATCAAGTTGGTATATCTGGGAAAACCATCTTATTGATATGCATGAGTGAAACATTGGCTCTTTAACTAGTTTAAGAGGTTTAGATTTATGCACAGTTCAGTAGTAGAGTTATACTACAAGTATGGATGAGTATGAAAATCCAGATCAACGTTTGTGATTTTGTAAAATTAATAGTGCACTACTGTTATAACTGCCACCATTGTGGAAGAAACAATAAAGCTAAAATATTGAAAAGTAAATGGGTTATGTATACTAGTATTAAAAAAGGAAGGTGATACAACAGCCATGGCTGAGTAGAAAAATAGCAACGCTTCCTCTGGAGCAAGTCAGTGTGGGCCCACAAATGCTGGGATAGCTAAATAGGGTGCAGCCAGATTTGAAAAATATGTGCAGATAATCTCAAAGGAGATGAATCACAGCAATGTATAGCTTGCATTAAGTACTACTGCTGTGACTGGTGATCGTCTGGAGATAGAGGGCCTGCAGGAGACTGACCTGCCATCCTTGTCATCGTTGTACACATAAGACAGAGGTTCTGCAACCACTGACATATTAATAAACACCCACACAAGCTGATAAAGACACTTTGTAATCCTTGACCAACAGCATACTCTGAAAGAGGTCCTGTCAGCTAATACATTTCAGTCGTCTGTTCATCAAGTTAAAGACCAAATAGAAGGTATAGTAGAAGCAGTCTTCCTGCATAGGCAGGGTTTTCAAAAGATCTTCTGCACTGGAGGGTAGAGTGAGCTATTGATATTGAGGACAAAATGGCACCCCTATTGATAGAATCATGTTTAGCTCTCATATGGCTAAAGCCAACATTATCAGAATTAAGGACTTAGAAAACAAATTGTAGCACAAAAACATGTGCATTGAGGTGTTGCTGAGTGAGTGGGAGCCTTAAAAACCTTCAGAAGGGATGTATTTACCCCATTCTTTACAGTTGAGAATGCCCATAGAAATACTATGCAGTCTTTACCCCTGGGTAGGGATGAGCTTCGTGTTCGAGTCGATCCCATGTTCGGTTTGAACATTGTCTGTTCGCCCGTTTGCCGAATTACGAATGATATGGGTCGTTCGCGCCAAATTCGTGCGGCGCATCACGGCCCATAATTCACTGCGGCATCGTAGTGCATTGCTGGCTGATAATTGGCCAAGCATGCACTATGACCCACATGCTTGGCCAATCACATTTCCGTCTGAACAGAGAGCCATAATTGGCCAAAGCCAAGGAGGCTTTGGCCAATTATGGCTCAGGGGATTTAGTACACGCCCCACATAAGGCCACCTGCACGGCAGCCCTATGTAGTGTGTGTTCTGGCCTTGAAAGAGATAGACAGAGAGACAGTGTCATTTGATTTAGGTTAGATAGATTAGGCAGGACAGTCAGTGAGTTAGCTGCACTTACAGTGTATTGTGTGTATATATATATATATATATATATATATATATATATATATATATATATATATGCATCCCAGGGGTTGTATATATATAATATATATATATATATATATATATATATATATATATATATATATATATATATATATACACTGTATTCAGTTTAGCTAGATCCGTTCCTGTTATCTTCCTACTAACAGGCAGGCTTGTCTTGTTACAGTATTTACAGCTACCTGAAGAAAATTGCTGGTGTTCTTTTGATCCTATTAGTACCACAGTCAGGCAGCTAGACTATTTACAGTTAGTGTAGTGCGTCCTCCTCACAGTGTTCAGTTAAAGCTACAAGTTAGTTTAGTGTGACCTCTGCACAGTGTTCATCTAAAACTACAAGTTAGGGTAGTGCGTCCTCCTCACAGTGTTCAGCTAAAGCTACAAGTTAGTGTAGCGCGTCCTCCTCACAGTGTTTCGCTAAAACTACAAGTTAGTGTAGTGTGACCTCTGCACAGTGTTCAGCTAAAGTTACAAGTTAGTGTAGTGCGTCCTCTGAACAGTGTTCAGCTAAAACTACAAGTTAGTGTAGTGTGACCTCTGCACAGTGTTCAGCTTAGCTTCAATTTAGTGTAGTGCGTACTCCTCACAGTGTTCAGCTAAAGCTACAAGTTAGTGTAGTGCGTCCTCCTCACAGTGTTCAGCTAAAACTACAAGTTAGTGTAGTGTGAGCTCTGCACAGTGTTCAGCTAAAGCTACCTGTAGAAGGTTGGTGGTGTTTTCCTGATCCTATCACTACCGCAGGCAGCTAAATAAGCTTCAAGTTATTTTTTTGCGAGCTCTGCACAGTGTTTACCTAAAGCTACCTGTAGAAGGTTGGCGGTGTTTTCCTGATCCTATCACTACCGCAGGCAGCTAAATAAGCTACAAGTTAGTGTAGTGCGTCCTCTTCACAGTGTTCAGCTAAAACTACAAGTTAGTGTAGTGCACAGTGTTCAGCTAAAGCTACAAGTTAGGGTAGTGTGTCCTCCTCACAGTGTTCAGCTAAAGCTACAAGTTAGTGTAGTGTATCCTCCTCATAGTGCTCAGCTAAAACTACAAGTTAGTGTAGTGCGACCTCTGCACAGTGTTCAGCCAAAGCTACAAGTTAGTGTAGTGTGTCCTCCTCACAGTGTTCAGCTAAAACTACAAGTTAGTGTAGTGCGACCTCTGCACAGTGTTCAGCCAAAGCTACAAGTTAGTGTAGGGCGTCCTCTGAACAGTGTTCAGCTAAAACTACAAGTTAGTGTAGTGCGACCTCTGCACACTGTTCAGCTAAAGCTACAAGTTAGTGTAGTGCGTCCTCTGAACAGTGTTCAGCTAAAACTACACGTTAGTGTAGTGCGACCTCTGCACAGTGTTCAGCTAAAGCTACAAGTTAGTGTAGTGTGTCCTCCTCACAGTGTTCAGCTAAAACTACAAGTTAATGTAGTGTGAGCTCTGCACAGTGTTCACCTAAAGCTACCTAAAGCTACCTAAAGCTACCTGTAGAAGGTTGGTGGTGTTTTCCTGATCCTATCACTACCGCAGGCAGCTAAATAAGCTACAAGTTAGTGTAGTGCGTCCTCCTCACAGTGTTCAGCTAAAACTACAAGTTAGTGTAGTGCACAGTGTTCAGCTAAAGCTACAAGTTATGGTAGTGCGTCCTCCTCACAGTGTTCAGCTAAATCTACAAGTTAGTGTAGTGCGTCCTCCTCACAGTGTTCAGCTAAAACTACAAGTTAGTGTAGTGCGACCTCTGCACAGTGTTCAGCCAAAGCTACAAGTTAGTGTAGTGCAACCTCTGCACAGTGCTCAGCTAAAGCTACGAGTTAGTATAGTGTGTCCTCTGAATAGCGTTCAGCTAAAACTACAAGTTAGTGTAGTGTGACCTCTGCACAGTGTTCAGACAAAGCTACAAGTTAGTGTAGTGCGTCTTCTGAACAGTGTTCAGCTAAAACTACAAGTTAGTGTAGTGTGACCTCTGCACACTGTTCAGCTAAAGCTACAAGTTAGTGTAGTGCGTCCTCTGAACAGTGTTCAGCTAAAACTACAAGTTACTGTAGTGCACAGTGTTCAGCTAAAGCTACAAGTTAGGGTAGTGCGTCCTCCTCACAGTGTTCAGCTAAAGCTACAAGTTAGTGTAGTGCATCCTCCTCACAGTGTTCAGCTAAAACTACAAGTTAGTGTAGTGTGACCTCTGCACAGTGTTCAGCCAAAGCTACAAGTTAGTGTATTGTGTCCTCTGAACAGTGTTCAGCTAAAACTACAAGTTAGTGTAGTGCGTCCTCTTCACAGTGTTCAGCTAAAACTACAAGTTAGTGTAGTGCACAGTATTCAGCTAAAGCTACAAGTTAGGGTAGTGTGTCCTCCTCACAGTGTTCAGCTAAAGCTACAAGTTAATGTAGTGCGTCCTCCTCACAGTGTTCAGCTAAAACTACAAGTTAGTGTAGTGCGACCTCTGCACAGTGTTCAGCTAAAGCTACAAGTTAGTGTAGTGTGTCCTCTGAACAGTGTTCAGCTAAAGCTACAAGTTAGTGTAGTGCGTCCTCCTCACAGTGTTCAGCTAAAACTACAAGTTAGTGTAGTGCGACCTCTGCACAGTGTTCAGCTAAAGCTACAAGTTAGTGTAGTGCGTCCTCTGAACAGTGTTCAGCTAAAAGTAAAAGTTAGTGTAAACGACCTCTGCACAGTGTTCAGCTAAAGCTACAAGTTAGTGTAGTGCGTCCTCCTCACAGTGTTCAGCTAAAACTACAAGTTAGTGTAGTGCAACCTCTGCACAGTGTTCAGCTAAAGCTACAAGTTAGTGTACTGTGTCCTCTGAACAGTGTTCAGCTAAAGCTACAAGTTAGTGTAGTGCGTCCTCTGAACAGTATTCAGATAAAAATACAAGTTAGTGTAGTGCGACCTCTGCACAGTGTTCAACCTAATCTACCTGTAGAAGGTTGGTGGTGTTTTCCTGATCCTATCACTACTGCAGGCAGCTAAATAAGCTACAAGTTAGTTTTTTGCGAGCTCTGCACAGTGTTCAGCTAAAGCTACCTGTAGAAGGTTGGTGGTGTTTTTTTGATCCTATCACTACCGCAGGCAGCTAAATAAGCTACAAGTTAGTTTTTTGTGAGCTCTGCACAGTGTTCACCTAAAGCTACCTGTAGAAGGTTGGTGGTGTTTTCTTGATCCTATCACTACCGCAGGCAGCTAAATAAGCTACAAGTTATTTTGTGTGAGCTCTGCACAGTGTTCACCTAAAGCTACCTGTATAAGGTTGGTGGTGTTTTCCTGATCCTATCACTACCGCAGGCAGCTAAATAAGCTACAAGTTAGTTTTTTGCGAGCTCTGCACAGTGTTTAGCTAAAACTACAGGTTAGTGTAGTGCGAGCTCTGCACAGTGTTTAGCTAAAGCTACCTGTAGAAGGTTGGTGGTGTTTTCCTGATCCTATCACTACCACAGGCAGCTAAATAAGCTTCAAGTTAGTTTTTTGCGAGCTCTGCACAGTGTTTACCTAAAGCTACAAGTTAATGTAGTGCGTCCTCCTCACAGTGTTCAGCTAAAACTACAAGTTAGTGTAGTGCGACCTCTGCACAGTGTTCAGCTAAAGCTACAAGTTAGTGTAGTGTGTCCTCTGAACAGTGTTCAGCTAAAGCTACAAGTTAGTGTAGTGCGTCCTCCTCACAGTGTTCAGCTAAAACTACAAGTTAGTGTAGTGCGACCTCTGCACAGTGTTCAGCTAAAGCTACAAGTTAGTGTAGTGCGACCTCTGCACAGTGTTCAGCCAAAGCTACAAGTTAGTGTAGTGCAACCTCTGCACAGTGCTCAGCTAAAGCTACGAGTTAGTATAGTGTGTCCTCTGAATAGCGTTCAGCTAAAACTACAAGTTAGTGTAGTGTGACCTCTGCACAGTGTTCAGACAAAGCTACAAGTTAGTGTAGTGCGTCTTCTGAACAGTGTTCAGCTAAAACTACAAGTTAGTGTAGTGTGACCTCTGCACACTGTTCAGCTAAAGCTACAAGTTAGTGTAGTGCGTCCTCTGAACAGTGTTCAGCTAAAACTACAAGTTACTGTAGTGCACAGTGTTCAGCTAAAGCTACAAGTTAGGGTAGTGCGTCCTCCTCACAGTGTTCAGCTAAAGCTACAAGTTAGTGTAGTGCATCCTCCTCACAGTGTTCAGCTAAAACTACAAGTTAGTGTAGTGTGACCTCTGCACAGTGTTCAGCCAAAGCTACAAGTTAGTGTATTGTGTCCTCTGAACAGTGTTCAGCTAAAACTACAAGTTAGTGTAGTGCGTCCTCTTCACAGTGTTCAGCTAAAACTACAAGTTAGTGTAGTGCACAGTATTCAGCTAAAGCTACAAGTTAGGGTAGTGTGTCCTCCTCACAGTGTTCAGCTAAAGCTACAAGTTAATGTAGTGCGTCCTCCTCACAGTGTTCAGCTAAAACTACAAGTTAGTGTAGTGCGACCTCTGCACAGTGTTCAGCTAAAGCTACAAGTTAGTGTAGTGTGTCCTCTGAACAGTGTTCAGCTAAAGCTACAAGTTAGTGTAGTGCGTCCTCCTCACAGTGTTCAGCTAAAACTACAAGTTAGTGTAGTGCGACCTCTGCACAGTGTTCAGCTAAAGCTACAAGTTAGTGTAGTGCGTCCTCTGAACAGTGTTCAGCTAAAAGTAAAAGTTAGTGTAAACGACCTCTGCACAGTGTTCAGCTAAAGCTACAAGTTAGTGTAGTGCGTCCTCCTCACAGTGTTCAGCTAAAACTACAAGTTAGTGTAGTGCAACCTCTGCACAGTGTTCAGCTAAAGCTACAAGTTAGTGTACTGTGTCCTCTGAACAGTGTTCAGCTAAAGCTACAAGTTAGTGTAGTGCGTCCTCTGAACAGTATTCAGATAAAAATACAAGTTAGTGTAGTGCGACCTCTGCACAGTGTTCAACCTAATCTACCTGTAGAAGGTTGGTGGTGTTTTCCTGATCCTATCACTACTGCAGGCAGCTAAATAAGCTACAAGTTAGTTTTTTGCGAGCTCTGCACAGTGTTCAGCTAAAGCTACCTGTAGAAGGTTGGTGGTGTTTTTTTGATCCTATCACTACCGCAGGCAGCTAAATAAGCTACAAGTTAGTTTTTTGTGAGCTCTGCACAGTGTTCACCTAAAGCTACCTGTAGAAGGTTGGTGGTGTTTTCTTGATCCTATCACTACCGCAGGCAGCTAAATAAGCTACAAGTTATTTTGTGTGAGCTCTGCACAGTGTTCACCTAAAGCTACCTGTATAAGGTTGGTGGTGTTTTCCTGATCCTATCACTACCGCAGGCAGCTAAATAAGCTACAAGTTAGTTTTTTGCGAGCTCTGCACAGTGTTTAGCTAAAACTACAGGTTAGTGTAGTGCGAGCTCTGCACAGTGTTTAGCTAAAGCTACCTGTAGAAGGTTGGTGGTGTTTTCCTGATCCTATCACTACCACAGGCAGCTAAATAAGCTTCAAGTTAGTTTTTTGCGAGCTCTGCACAGTGTTTACCTAAAGCTACAAGTTAATGTAGTGCGTCCTCCTCACAGTGTTCAGCTAAAACTACAAGTTAGTGTAGTGCGACCTCTGCACAGTGTTCAGCTAAAGCTACAAGTTAGTGTAGTGTGTCCTCTGAACAGTGTTCAGCTAAAGCTACAAGTTAGTGTAGTGCGTCCTCCTCACAGTGTTCAGCTAAAACTACAAGTTAGTGTAGTGCGACCTCTGCACAGTGTTCAGCTAAAGCTACAAGTTAGTGTAGTGCGTCCTCTGAACAGTGTTCAGCTAAAACTAAAAGTTAGTGTAAGCGACCTCTGCACAGTGTTCAGCTAAAGCTACAAGTTAGTGTAGTGCGTCCTCCTCACAGTGTTCAGCTAAAACTACAAGTTAGTGTAGTGCAACCTCTGCACAGTGTTCAGCTAAAGCTACAAGTTAGTGTACTGTGTCCTCTGAACAGTGTTCAGCTAAAGCTACAAGTTAGTGTAGTGCGTCCTCTGAACAGTATTCAGATAAAACTACAAGTTAGTGTAGTGCGACCTCTGCACAGTGTTCAGCCTAATCTACCTGTAGAAGGTTGGTGGTGTTTTCCTGATCCTATCACTACTGCAGGCAGCTAAATAAGCTACAAGTTAGTTTTTTGCGAGCTCTGCACAGTGTTCAGCTAAAGCTACCTGTAGAAGGTTGGTGGTGTTTTTTTGATCCTATCACTACCGCAGGCAGCTAAATAAGCTACAAGTTAGTTTTTTGCAAGCTGTGCACAGTGTTCAGCTAAAACTACAAGTCAGTGTAGTGCGAGCTCTGCACAGTGTTCAGCTAAAGCTACCTGTAGAAGGTTGGTGGTGTTTTTCTTATCCTATCACTACCGCAGGCAGCTAAATAAGCTACAAGTTAGTTTTTTGTGAGCTCTGCACAGTGTTCACCTAAAGCTACCTGTAGAAGGTTGGTGGTGTTTTCTTGATCCTATCACTACCGCAGGCAGCTAAATAAGCTACAAGTTATTTTGTGTGAGCTCTGCACAGTGTTCACCTAAAGCTACCTGTATAAGGTTGGTGGTGTTTTCCTGATCCTATCACTACCGCAGGCAGCTAAATAAGCTACAAGTTAGTTTTTTGCGAGCTCTGCACAGTGTTTAGCTAAAACTACAGGTTAGTGTAGTGCGAGCTCTGCACAGTGTTCAGCTAAAGCTACCTGTAGAAGGTTGGTGGTGTTTTCCTGATCCTATCACTACCACAGGCAGCTAAATAAGCTTCAAGTTAGTTTTTTGCGAGCTCTGCACAGTGTTTACCTAAAGCTACCTGTAGAAGGTTGGCGGTGTTTTCCTGATCCTATCACTACCACAGGCAGCTAAATAAGCTACAAGTTATTTTTTTGCTATATATATCCCAGCTTAGTGCAGCTACAGGCCATTAGTATGTCTGGAAGGCCAACAAGGAGAGACAGATAGTCACAAGCCAATAAAAGAGGGCAAGCAGGCTCTGTGTCTAGAGGCAACAGTGCTGGTCATGGAGACGGTGTATCCTCATCAGCACGTGGCCGTGGGACATGCTTGGCCTTTTTTTCGGCAGCTGGCCGTGTTGAGCCGCAACATGCGGAAGACTTGGTCGAGTGGATGACCAAGCCATCCTCATCCTCCTCATCCTCTCTCACCCATGCTCAGGGTACTTTGTCTGGCAAAGCAGCTGCCAACGCGGCCTCTTCCCTCGGCTCAATGGCATCAGTGACTCCTTCCCTAGTCCCACCATGTCCTCCTGAGGAGTCCCTGAAACTGTTTGACCACAGTGTTGGGTACATGCTCCAGGAGGATGCCCAGCGTTTAGAAGGCTCTGATGATGATACTGAGCTAGATGAAGGCAGTGACGTGAGCACGGACAGAGGGGGTGCCCAAGAAGGACAGCAATCTGGCAGTCATGTTCCCCCTGCTGCAGCATACTACCAGGTTTGCTCCAGTGATGAGGAGGGAGGGGATGATGAGGTCACTGATTCAACATGGTTGCCTGATAGGAGAGAGTAGGAGGAGGAGGCACATCACCAACGAGGCAGGATGCCCTCCAGGGGCCAGCCTAAGTGCAGCACACTGATTGCATCACACCCCAAAGCTCCGCATGTGCAGGGCGCTGCTGTCTCTGTGCATTATTCCAAAAGTTCTTTGTGTGGGCCGTTTTTGAGATGAATGCATCAGATCGCACCACTGCTATTTGCAACATATGTCTCAAGCGTATCTCGTGTGGCCAAAACATCTCCCGCTTGGGCACCACATGCTTGACCAGACATATGTTGACCTGCCATGCAGTTCGTTGGCAAGCGTATCTAAAAGACCCACACCAAAGAACAAAGAGGACCTCTCCTTGCTCCTCATCAGCTGAGATCTCCAACCCCACTATACCTTCAGTCCTCTCTGTGTCACAGCCAAGTACTTGTAGGAAATCTGCTTTCGGTATACCGACGTCAGATTGTACCAGGCAAATTTCCCTGCCCCAGCTGCTGCACCACCGAAAGAAGTTCGCTCCCAGCCATCCACATGCCCAGCGGTTGAATGCTAGCTTGGCAAAATTGCTAGCACTTCAACTGCTGCCTTTTCAGTTGGTAGACTCTGCCCCCTTCTGTGAGTTTGTGGAATGTGCGGTTCCTCAGTGGCAGGTACCCAAACACCACTTTTTCTCACGGAAGGCGATTCCAGCTCTCTACCGGGATGTGGAAGGCAATGTCCATGCCTTGCTGGACAGGGCGGTCAGTGGTAAGGTGCATATTACCGCTGACTCATGGTCCAGCAGGCATGGACAGGGACGTTACCTAAGTTTCACCGCGCATTGGGTGACTCTGCTGGCAGCTGGGAAGGATGCAGGACAAGGTGCAGTAGTGTTGGAGGTTGTTCTGCCACCACGCCTCCAAAATGCCACTACTAATGATTGTGACACACCTCTCTCCTCCACCCCCTCCTATTCTTCTTCCTCCATGGCCTCTTCCTGTGCTTTGTCCTCGGAACCAGCGATGCTCCGTAGCCATTCAAGGGGCTACGCAAGTATGGAGGCCAAAAGATGCCATGCGGTGCTTGAGCTGGTGTGCTTGGGGGACAGGAGCCACACTGGGGCAGAGGTTCTGTCAGCTCTGCAGGGGCAGGTTTAGAGGTAGTTGACGCCATGCCAACTTAAGGCAGGAATGGTGGTTTTGCGACAATGGCACCAACCTCCTCTCTGACCTCCGACAGGGACAAATGACCCATGTGCCCTGTTTGGCTCACGTCCTTAACTTGGTGGTGCAGCGGTTCTTGGGCAGGTACCCGGGCTTACAGGATGTCCTGAGGCAGGCCAGGAAAGTCTGTGTGCATTTCCTCCGGTCATATAATGCCAGTGCTCAGCTGGCAGACTTTCAAAAGGAGTTTAACCTGCCCAAGAACCGCCTAATCTGTGACATGCCCACCAGGTGGAACTCAACGTTGGCCATGCTGCAGCAGCTGCACACGCAGCAGAGGGCCATCCATGAGTACCTGTGCGACTATGGCACCAGGACAGGGTCAGGGGAGCTTGTTTTTTTTCCCCACGCCAGTGGGCCATGATCAGGGATGCATGCACTGTCCTGTCACCATTTGAGGAGGCCATGAGGAAGGTGAGCAGTGACAGTGCATGCATCAGTGACACTGTCCCCCTTGTCCACCTGTTGGAGCACACGCTGCGTGGAATAATGGACAGGGCACTTGAGGCAGAACAGAGGCAGGAAGAGGAGGACTTCCTTAGCTCTCAAGGCCCCCTTTATCCAGACAGTGTTCCTGCGTGCCCGCCGATCACACAGGAAGAGGACGAGGAGGAGGAGGATTGTGTCAGTATGGAGGTGGAGCCTGGCACTCAGCATCAGCAGCAGTGTTTAAGGGATCAGTCCCAAGAAACACATGGACTTGTACGTGGCTGGGAGGAGGTGGCTGCGGACCATGTCGTCCTTAGTGACCCAGAGGACTCTGGAACGAATGCCTCAGCAAACCTACGCTGCATGGCCTCCCTGATCCTGCAAAGCCTGCGTAAGGATCCTTGTATTCATGGTATCAAGGAGAAGGACCAATACTGGCTGGCAACCCTCCTTGATCCACGTTACAAGGGTAAGGTTGCAGACCTTATCTTGCCATCGCAGATAGAGCAGAGGATGAAACATCTTCGGGAGGCCTTGCAGAAAGGTCTGTGCAACGCGTTCCCAGAGACTGGGAGGTTACAAACTCCTGTTTCTGGACAACGTGTTGCTGAGGCTTCGGTCAGTCAAAGAAGGAGCGGTGGAGAAGGTGGCCATCTGACCGATGCGTTCAGACAATTTTTTAGTCCGCAGCCCCAAGGTATGATCGGTTCCAGCAACCATCGCCAGCGTCTGTTTTACATGGTGCAGGAACACCTAGGGGCAAGATCAGACTTGGACACCTTTCCCACCGAAAAGCTTCTGGGTTACTGGGTCTTAAGGATGGATCACTGTCCAGAGCTTGCACAGTATGCAATTGAGCTACTGGCCTGTCCTGCATCCAGCGTTCTTTCGGAACGCACATTCAGTGCTGCTGGAGGCTTTGTAACCGATCACAGGGTGCGTCTGTCCACCGACTCGGTCGATCGACTGACCTTCATAAAAATGAATCAGTCTTGGATCACCACCAGCTACCAAGCACCTGATGCTGATGTAACCGAATAATTTTTGTTAAAATCTCAGATCCCTTCAAAGACTGCCTATGCTGATGCTGAGTGACTATCCTGAGTAATTATCCTCTTCCTCCTCAATGATTGTAAGAACATTTTTGGTTCTGGGCGCCGCCACCAGTGCCTAAGGCCCAATTTTTCAGCCCCTGTTTAACAGGGGCGTGTAATTACAATTTTTGATGCAATACTTTGCAGCAGGGCTCGTTTCTGCTTTCCAACTAGAGTATCTGTGAGGGGTTGCAGTGTTGTGGCACCAGCACCAGTGCCTAAGGCCCAAATTTTCAGCCCCTGTTTAACAGGGGCGTGTAATTACAATTTTTGATGCAATACTTTGCAGCAGGGCTCGTTCCTGCATTCCAACTAGAGTATCTGTGAGGGGTTGCAGTGTTGTGGCACCAGCACCAGTGTCTAAGGCCCAATTTTTCTGCCCCTGTTCAACAGGGGCATGTAATTACAATTCTTGATCTAATATTTCACAGCAGGGCCCGTTTCTGCACCCACCAAGAGCGAGTGAGGACTTACAGAGTTGTGGCACCAGCAGCACCACCACCACCAAAGGCCCAATTTTTCTGCCCCTGTTCAACAGGGGCATGTAATTACAATTCTTGATCTAATATTTCACAGCAGGGCCCTGTGAGGGCTTACAGTGTTTTGCCCACAACAACACCTAAGGCCCAAATTTCTGCTGAGTATATAGGGCAGGCCCCTACTTTCAAACATCCAACTTACAAACGACTCCTACTTGCAAACGGAAGGAGACAACAGGAAGTGAGATGAAATCTACCCCTAGGAAGGGAAATTCTCTCCTGTAAGAGTTAATATGGGAAAAACATTTCTCCTTTCCACTGATACTTTATCATCAATCCTTGTTTCACAAAAAACCCCAAATTTTCAAAAAACATTTGTCATTGGGACAAAAAGTGAGGTGAAATCTTCTGAAGAGGAGCACAGACAGCAAAACAAGTTCAAAATTACAAACAGATTCTACTTACCAACAAACCTACAGTCCCTGTCTTTTTTGCACTGCCTGTATACTGCTGTTCAGAGTACAGAGCCTGTATACTGCTGTTTCCTTTTTTAATTTGGGTGCGGGGTTCCCCTTAATATCCATACAAGACCCAAAGGGCCTGGTAATGGACTGGGGGGTACCCATACTGTTTGTCTCACTGATTTTCATCCATATTGCCAGGACCCGACATTACATTAAAGCCGCAAGCAGTTTTAAATTACTTTTTTTCCTTTTAAAATGACATTTTGTGCAGGGACTGTTCTAAGCACGGGAAACACGTGCCACTTTACAGGCATACTATAGACACCGCCCAGATACGATATTTAAAGGAATAATTCACTTTTTTTTTACTTTAAGCATCATTAAAATCACTGCTCCCGAAAAAACTGACGTTTTTAAAAGTTTTTTTTGCATTGATACATGTCCCCTGGGGCAGGACCCGGGTCCCCAAACCCTTTTTAGGACAATACCATGCAAATTAGCCTTTAAAATGAGCACTTTTGATTTCGAACGTTCGAGTCCCATAGACGTCAATGGGGTTCTAACATTCGTGCAAATTTTCAGTCCGTTCGCAGGTTCTGGTGCGAACCGAACCGGGGGGTGTTCGGCTCATCCCTACCCCTGGGTAATCCCCACAATCTATGCTGACTAGACTCATAAATTATAAAGAAGATAGCATGGCTACTGTATTGAAGGGATTACACAGGCCCAGAAGCTAATGAACATTATGAAACCTTAGAAGTAAATTAGAATAAGAGGCCAATGTGTTCACTAAGGCATGTTGTGCTCTAGTGAAATATTAAAAAAGTTGTTTTTAACCGATTCCTGACCGCCTCACGCAGATATACTGTGGCAGAAGGGCACGTACAGGCAGATTAGCATACCTGTACGTTGCCCTTTAAGAGGTTCGTGCCGCCGTGAGCTCCGCGACCGAGATCGCGGGTCCCGCGGACCCGATGTCCGCGGTGATACCCGCGACCATCTCACGGTGAGGAAGAATGGGGAGTTGCTACTATAAGCAAGCATCTTCCCGTTCTGCCTAATGACACTGTAACTGATCTCTGCTCCCTGTGATCAGGAGCGGTGATCAGTGTAGTGTCACACACAGTCCCGCCCCCCACAACTAAAAACACTCGCTAGAACACACTTAACCCCTACAGTGCCACCTAGTGGTAAATCCCTTCACTGCCAGTGACATTTTTACAGTAATCAATGCAATTTTTTAGCATTGATCGCTGTACTAATGCCAATGGTCCTAGAAATGTGTCAAAATTGTCCGATGTGTCCGCCATAATGTCGCAGTCATGATAAAAATCGCTGATCGCCGCCATTACTAGTAAAAAAAAATTATCAATAAAAATGCCATAAAACTATCCCCTATTTTGTAGACGCTATAACTTTTGCGCAAACCAATCAACAAACGCTTATTGCGATTTTTTACCAAAAATATGTAGAAGAATATGTATCGCCCTAAACTGAAGAAAAAAATGTTTTTTAAAATATTTTTTGAGGAGATTTATTATAGCAAAAAGTAAAAAATAATGCATTTTTTTTCAAAATCGACGCTATATTTTTGTTTATAGCGCAAAAAATAAAAACCACAGAGGTGATCAAATACCACCAAAAGAAAGCTCTATTTGTGGGAAAAAAGTGGCTTAAAAAAGTTATTGTACTATAGAAGTAATTTTCAATATTTTTAAATCTGCAGCATTCATTTAATTTATACTTGGTGATCCTGCTTAAACTTTCATGTCATAAGGTCACAACTTTCCCAATTGTACTCCTGACTTTTAGATGGAGGCTAGGAATGACAGGCATGGTCCACTATTGTTACTAAGGAAATACACACTCTGAGAATGTCCTGCGACCATCACTGGAGTGCATAAAGGAAGGATATGACTGCAAAGAGGCTGTAGATCAGTAGCACTGAGATGCAGTGATGATTGAAAAAAGATGAAAATATATTTTTTTGTTATTTAAAAATTGAGATGTTTATTATACACAGTGCATAATGTAATTTCAGTTAGGGTTACTATCTACTTTAAAAATAAAACATTTTTTAGCTTTCGAATAAACCAAAAATTTGGATTCTTGTATATTTATGCTTTCACATTCCTATTTTGAACAAATACATCATTATATGTGCTATTTCTTTGTATTTTCTTTTTAATTTATTTTATTTATTTTCAATTTTGTTTTAGTTAGCCATAAAATTGTAATTTATTATTGGAACCTTCATAAACCAGCCTGACTTTGTTTCATTCCCACCAACTGCTATTTCTCTCTATCTTTATTGAGTTTAAATAAATCCCTTTAAATTAGCTTGGGTTGAACTATTAAAGGAAGATGGACAATGTTTATTACACAAAAGTTTACGAAATGGCTGATGGTGCACACAAATGATGTACTTTACTCTGGAACAAAAATAAATTAAAAGCAGCATGTAACCAGAGGAATGAAATATGTTTCAATTAACATAACAATCGTTCCAGCAAAATATCAATTTACATTTAGATAAGGTAATACATTGTTTATTTTTTGACACTCATTTTCTCTAGATGTAGAACTAATATGATTTAATGTATTTTCAGTCTTTTGTTAAAAAAAGAAACAAAAAAAAAGTATATACCTTAATGTGAACAAAGAAGAACACATTGTTAAAATGCTACAACTTAACATAATATAAAACCTAAATTTGATGATCACGGTACACTCATCAAGGTATACACATGGCAACTAAATATAAATACAGCAATCACTTCTTTAGTTCGAATTGATGTGGCTCTTAATGGTTCACAATAAAAATAAATGAAGGAGAAAATGTTTCAGGGAGATTTTGCAGTAAGTAGACACGTTTAACAAAAGAGTAAAAAGTGTAACAATGACTTGAAAGTAGCTGTGGCCCATAAATAAATAAAAATATATATATATATATCCGCTAACTGAACAGATTACTGTAAGTTAAAATTTGTTGCTCTACTTTATACTTCGCTGTTACATTTTACACTACTTTACTGAATAAACCTGATTATGTGGCTTCATGAAATATAAAAATATTATCATTTAGGCAGATATGCTACAAAAGTAAAGTACCCACAGCAAACAGACTTCAATTGTTACTTATTTTATTGGCTGCTATGGGTTACTGTACTTTGTACTTCAGCTTTGCTTTTAGCGCTGGCTTATTGAAGAAACCTAGTCTTTTTTTTTCTTTTGTCAGGGAAGTGATTATAATAGCAGATGAAAGCTAAGGTCTCAAACTCACTAAGATAGACAGAAGTTTTCCAGGAACAGATTCTGCTCAAGCTTAAAGAAAAATTATATATATATATATATATATATATATATATATATATATATATATATATATATATATATATATGAACACTGTGTTAGAAAATAATCCAAAATTAGACTAAATCGTCACACTAGACAGCGTTAATGTTGAGCAACTAAAACATGTGGCCAACAACACATGCAAAGGAAAATCCTATAACAGAAAGTCCCTTAGGAGAAAGTCCCTTATGAAGGGCAGTGTTGTAAAGTTCAGGGTGTAGTTCACAAATATTAATCAGGTGATCATGAAAACATTCCTCACCAAAATTGGGGAGTAATAAAGCATTCAGAATAAAAATCTTTGCCAGCAGCTATTCTGAATGCTTTATTACTCCCCAATTTTGGTGAGTTTAACCCCCTAGGGGGGGAGTGCTTGCACCGGGTGGATTTCCTAGTGATCGGTGGAAGGTGCATGCTGAGGAATGTTTTCATGATCACCTGATTAATATTTGTGAACTACACCCTGAACTTTACATCACTGCCCTTTATAAGGGACTTTCTCCTAAGGGACTTTCTGTTATAGGATTTTCCTTTGCATGTGTTGATGACCACATGTTTTAGTTGCTCAACATTAGCGCTGTCTAGTGTGACGATTTAGTCTAATTTTGGATTATTTTCTAACACAGTGTTCATATTTACGTATTTTGTTTGAGACAGCTGCTCTGCCTTATCCCTGGTTTTCTCTCTGCTTAACCGCAAAGTGGATTCTAACTTTATTTAAGAATGGCCTTGAATATTTATATTGCAAAATAATAGTATATATAAACAATCCAAGTAAACATACACTACAAACAGCGCTATTGTTGGGCAAAAAACATATATATAAATATCATGCGGCCAACTACGCACAAAAGTGATTAAACAGAGAGGTACAGAGTCTGTGAGGTGATCAGGGAAATGTCCATAAGTGATAATACAGCTGAATCGCAGTGTGCACCTTCCACCGGTCAGTAGGATTTCACCCTGTGTTAACACTCTCCCCCTAGGGGGTCAAACTCACCAAAACTGCAAGTTAAATAAGCCTCCAAGAGAAGAAGATCTCCTAATCACATCTCCCTCAGCACCACTCCAGGGGGTTCAGGGGGGGGGTCACAACTCCAAACAAATAGATGACTCCTCTCTGGTGCTGACCCCCACACCAGAGAGGAGTCATCTATTTGTTTGGAGTTGTGACCCCCCCCTGAACCCCCTGGAGTGGTGCTGAGGGAGATGTGATTAGGAGATCTTCTTCTCTTGGAGGCTTATTTAACTTGCAGTTTTGGTGAGTTTGACCCCCTAGGGGGAGAGTGTTAACACAGGGTGAAATCCTACTGACCGGTGGAAGGTGCACACTGCGATTCAGCTGTATTATCACGTATGGACATTTCCCTGATCACCTCACAGACTCTGTACCTCTCTGTTTAATCACTTTTGTGCGTAGTTGGCCGCATGATATTTATATATATGTTTTTTGCCCAACAATAGCGCTGTTTGTAGTGTATGTTTACTTGGATTGTTTATATATACTATTGTTTTGCAATTTTATGATTTTTTAAACGGCTGCTGCCTCTTAGATCACTTAGTGTAGAAACTGAGTGTTTTTACCTCCCCCATTCTCTAGTTCTGCTCTCTTAATTTTGGACATTGACTTATCCTTCTGGCGCTGAGTGGTGTGCTGCAGGCCCGAGCAAACCTCTTCTTTGAATATTTATATAGCTGCAAAGTAATGTTTATTCACATTTATGCACTTTTGAATGTTCATTAATATCTGTCTTTATTCATCTGTATTTTGGATCAGCATAGTGACCTGGCGCTGAGTAGTGTTTCTGCAGGCCTGGTGAAACACTTGTAGTTTTTATTTCTCTATATATCTATATATATCTATATATATATATAGATATATATATATATTTTTTTTTTTTTTTTTTTTTACATATACTGTATATGTAAATAGATGGAATTAATGTTAATAATCCTATTAATGCATTTGTGTTTTAAATGTTTCCGGCCTGTAGGCTGGGCTGTATAAACATAGCCTCTTGTGGAAATAGATTGGTTTCCTTTAAAAGTTATTTCAGTGGCTCTACAGTTGCCTGTAGTTTCCACCACCAGGCTCTCCCATTCCACCTAGGATCCCAAGATCTGGGTTGGAGGAAGTGTAAAAAAGAATTAAATAAAATATATACTGTAATATAATTTACACTAAAAAAATAAAGTTCCCCTGTTCCCCAGCACACATACAATTAAAGTGCCCCTGTTCCCCAGCACACATACAATTAAAGTGCCCCTGTTCCCCGAGCACACATATAATTAAAGTGCCCCTGTTCCCCAAGCACACATACAATTAAAGTGCCCCTGTTCCCCAACACACATGCAATTAAAGTGCCCCTGTTCCCCGAGCACACATATAATTAAAGTGCCCCTGTTCCCCAAGCACACATACAATTAAAGTGCCCCTGTTCCCCAAGCACACATACAATTAAAGTGCCCCTGTTCCCCAAGCACACATACAATTAAAGTGCCCTTGTTCCCCAAGCACACATACAATTAAAGTGCCCCTGTTCCCCAAGCACACATATAATTAAAGTGCCCCTGTCCCCCAAGCACACGTACAGTAGATCCCATGCACATATGTAAATGGTGATTGCACCATACATGTGAGGTATCGCTGCAAATGTCAGAGTGAGAGTAATACATCTTAGTGCCAGAGCTCATGTTTTACTCTAAACTGGCAACCTGAAAAGGCTTTTAAAATGTTACCTAATAACATTTTTAGGTCCTATTGTTTGTTGCCTTTTTAAAGGTATTCAAAATTTTAAATGGGGTATAGGTGTAGCACTATAGAAAGATCATATTCAAAAAGTCCATACGTTGAACCATAAAAAAATTTCCAGGTTTTAGGTAATCTGAATCAGTTCATAATAAATCTCTGTAGACGTAAAAGGAGAAAGAGCCCATCACCATCACCCAAACACACTGGCCCTTATCGTCAGCAAGTGGGTTAAACAGCATAGCATTATTAGATGGTGTCCACAAAGAAATGCCTCTCATTGCCCAGAGCTCCTCACTCCATTGATAAACCCAGAATTGTGGTAAATGCTGTTAGCCAGAATGGTTATGCCAAAAAGGTACACTCTGGAATTGCAGCAGGATATTTAAGTATACATCTGAATGAAAAAAGATGAATTCATTGCGCAAACATCGCAAATAGGAAAAAATTTATTCAGCACAAGTTCACAAATAAAAACTCACACATGAAAAGTAAGTTAAAAGCAGATAAGTACTAAGTACATTTCTAAGTACATTTCTAGCAAAAAAAGAAGCAGATTTTACCAGATATGTGAGAAATGTCAACATTTGCCTGGACAGCAAGTGCTTAATAACCTTGTTGCTCTTTATAATTTGTAAATATATATACACACAGGGGGAAGCCATATTTGCTTGTTACAGAGAAAGGCTTTCCTCTGCTTCCTGACTGTGGTTTGCTGATTCTCTTATGCCAATAGACTCCCTACAGGCTCAATGTCACCTTAACAAGGTCATGCTAAGTGAAAGTTCACTGAGCTTAGTAAATAAGATGACGCTGAGCTCACTTCAACCTACCAATCATGTGCTAGCAAAAATCCATTTTTTTTTGCTTAATTTTCCTTGCAAATGCTTGGGTACACAAGCCAAACATGCATTTACTATTATTCACGTTACAAAGTGAACAAACATTTTCCAAAGTGGGCATTCACTCTGCAAAGTAAAATCTCTACTCTTTTAGTAAATCAACCCAAAAGTGATCTTTGCCATGGCTCGGTTAGGGTACATGTACCCTTTTTTATGTAAAGCATGATGTACTGTAATAGTGGTCCTCTTTAATGTGGCTCTTCCTGTCAGGGGCTAAGTCTGCTGGCTCTTTGACTCTGGTCTCTCATGGACCAAAGCATCACTTATCTGTTTTGCCACTTCAGTCTTTTAACTATTGGAATTGTCACAGTTCTGCATAACTGTATTGCAGTTGCAGTGAGTCTTAGGGTGATTGGCCAGCTCTTCCTGTTTCCTTGCCAGGTTATTGTGCTCCATGCATAATCCTGCCTGCTATCCTCTGATACCTTTATTGCTACTTGTTACTGACCTTGGCTTGTGATCTCAAAGCTGATTCTCTGTTGCCTACACTGACCCCAGCTTATGACCTCAATGCTAATTCTCTGCTGCCTGATTTAGGACCCCGGAAGTGATCTGGACTACTTGATTTCTTCCTCACTAAGAGATGTTCCTAGCCTGAACTTTATGGCCACTGGTCTCCACTCTCTACAGGTACATTCCTAACGCTTCCCTTAGTGTTCTGTGTATTACAGAAAACAGAAATTAAATTGCAGTATCCATCATTGTGTCTTCTGCTGCCCATTCAATGTATGATCAGAGCAATCTAGGGATATACTTGGAACAGCAGGCATTCTCTTATGTAATGGAGAGGGATGATTGTAAAAAGAAAGAAATGTCACTGATCTTAGGCAATTTATATTAGTATAAGAAAGGTATACAGTAAAATACCAAGGAATCCACATGATATTCTTTAGTGCTTCTAAAAGGATTTAGGTGCTGTTAAAACAGGTAAAGTCCAAATGAACGATGCATACTAGCCCATTATGCTTTTACTTTGCAGGGGAAAAAAGAGGAAGTAAAACCCATCAGGGTTTACTTCCTCTATAAGACTTGCTGTACAGTGCCCTACTGCATTAAACCTGTGTTTGTTTGAAGCCTTGCTGAATAAACATTCAGGACAAGCCTGCTTTGACTGTTCCTAGGTGTCCCTGCCTGATAATAGGTTTTTTGCTCCCAACACCAAGTGAGTCTGTCCCCTTACAATAAATATATATGAAAGGGTAATTTAAAAAAAAAATTAACAGACAAATAAAGGTGCTTTCTTAGCGAGCCAACAGATTTACAATTTTCCAAATTTGTCATAAAAAATAAAAGATGCCATATTTTCTTATGCTCCAGTATTTATAAATGAGCCGCATAATCATTTAGCACTATAAGCAAAAAAACTATCATGAATAATAGCTCTCACTGTTCTATTAATCAATAATGCATCTGACATAGAGCCAAGACAGTATACTGCAGTTCCTGTAATTCCTATTAGTGAAATATCATGAATATATTTATAGCTGTATTATTATTTAAACACTTGACAATGCTATTCTTCACACAACATAGATGGAGCAATTGAAAGCTCTGTAATTGAAGCTGCATTCCAGCATCACACTTCCTTCGACAGGGATCTATGACTGTGATTTTCCTAGTAGTCCACCTACTTTGCATACACTACAAATTAAATTCTCAAAAACTAATCTTTTCTAGAGAGCAGCTTAGAGCAGGTATTAAAATGAAACTTTTGTTCTGTCTGACAAGGTGCTTAAATCATTGCTCTGTTGCTTAGTCACTCCTCTGTGTATTGGACAGAATAAGTGTTAATCAATCCCTTCGGGGAAGAGAAAAAGATAAACAAATAGGCAAAATCAATGTGTAAGCTCTCCATTTTGTTTCTTTGGAATAGGTTTCTTCCACTGAATTTTGCTGACTGATCATTAAATAATGGAAAAAAAATCCACCTTATATGTATGTCATTCATATGTTTTTTGAAAATAATAGGTCCTAAAATGTCTATAGTTGAAATGCTGAACATGTTTTTGTTTAATGCTAAGTATTGTTTGATTTTAAACAAGCATATTTGTGCCTTTGTTAATGAGGGCTTGTAAGCATATAAATGGAGAGATGTCACATCCACACTGCCTTTGTGCAGCCCCTAAATGCTATAAGTGCCAGTTACAGGAAAGTTGTTCTGTGGCCAATTGGCACAAAATTCAGAAAAGTGAAGAGTTTTCTTTATTTGAAAAATGCATCACTCTAAAATGAAAAATAAATAAATCTGGCAACCCTCAATTGTTTTCAATCCAAGTCTGCAGTGCACTTTACAAATATAATTTTCATTCCTACACTGTCTTTAACTTTATAGACAATAGCCAATGTCCATTGGTGCAAATTTAGCATTCAACCTTAAAACTGAACTTTAGGCAGATAAAAAAATTATGTAAATGCATCTCTACATTTATTATATCAATAAAGGTATTTTCCAAATACTAGCAGTGTAAGTACTTGAATTACCTTTGGCAGCAGACTGAATTTTACTTACAATCTCTTGTACAGCAGAGCTCAGTTTGAGGGAGGGAGAAGCAGCACAAAGAAAGACACAGATATTAACTTGTCAGTTTGCTGCTTCTCTTTACTGTCTAGTCAAGGGTTAGGGGTTGGGAGGTGCCATGTAAGAGAAAAATCAGGTTTTCTCTGCCACACAGGGCTTTGCTGTATGGCAATGCTGTGTAAACCTCAGGACTGACTGCACAGAAATAAAAATCCATTGGCAGATAAATCAGCTATGATATGTGTATTTCATCTGTGTATGCATTTGTTTGCCTTGAGTTCAGCTTTAAGTCACTAACCCAGAACAAGTATGTACCTGATGGACCTCAGTCTTGTTTCAACCTTACTTACAATGTAGCTATGAATGCTGCATTTTTGTCATTCTTTGATATCCTCAAGTTATATACTGTTATTATTTGTACTAAACACAGCACTATACTGTATTTATATAGTAAATGTGCAAATAAGAAGATGTACAATCTTAGTTATTTATGCATTTAACTGCATAATAATGTTTCTATAAGGCAGCATACTGTATATATGCTATAATTTCTTAGTTCACACAGTTAAAAGAAGTAAATGCTTCTCCAGCATAAAATGATTATTTGTGTGAAACTGGACCAAACTATTTGTAAACTGTTATATTTATGGAAATTTTTTCAATGTTAGGTTAAAAAAAAATTGCCCTTGTATTCTTTTGAAAAATATAAAACAGGTAAGCATGCAAAGTAAAGCAACCTGTACGCACCTTCTAATAGCTGCAAAATAAAATCTTAAAGATTGGGTATTTCTTCTAGTGATGAAGAGATGATAGAAGAGGTAGATAGAGATAAGAGACTAGCTGACACTCATTTCATAGGTAGATAAAACCTAAAGCTATCGCCAGACAATCTGCATAATGATCTAGTGTCATTCAAAGAAAATGATGTAAAGCAGTCAAATGGAGAAGAAAATTTAAAAGACCATCTGAGTGGAGTAGAAAATGAGTTACTGTTATAAAAGGGATAACCTAGAAAATAGGCTGCAGGATAATAACTTTTCAAAACTCAGACTAAGGAGACTCTGTGTACAATGGATATTATTAATTTTGGGATAATACAATAATGAGCCTATTAATTATGAGAAAGTAAGTTAGAAAGTGCAAAGTGGATTGAACTAAATTCAATACAGAAGGATAAGAAAAAGATAACTTTGTTAAGCATAAATGCTGACAATAAAGAGAATATTAGGGCTGGCTATACATTAATAAATTTTCTTTCCAACCACGGTGTGAACAAGTTGATGGGGAAATCCCTTCTGCTGTGCTATTGTATTCTAACAACGAGAGGTTTACCCACATTATTGATTAGTGCTGCTGGCTATCGCACAAAAAACCCAGACAGGCTGCCCATAGATGGATTGAAATTCTTCCAGGTACTGCTGAACCAGCTGAATTTTGAACAGTCTATGGCTGACTTTAGAAGTGATCCTAGTCTATTCGCCCAGTTGGTATCAAAATAAAAAATCTTTCATTTTGCCCAGTTAGATAACTTGGAGGTAAACCAGTTTGAATTTTGCTGGCTTATGAATGTCAATCTACCTGCTGTGACCTTTCTCTCCCACAGTTCATGAGGTGCAAAACATGCATTTCAGTTTACATTATTGATAAGTGTAAGGCCATGTTTTACACAGAATTATATATTGTGACAGTGCTAGTTCCTGCCACGGTGTGAGTTTAGGTAATGGATATAGGAATGACACAAAGTTTGCACTAAGGCAGGGTGCGAGGCTCTGGCGTGTTTATTGTGAGCGGAGAAAACTATGTGTTTATAGGTTCTGTACTCCCTGATTAAGGCCTGGAGCTTGAAGGCTTCAAAGAGATTTGGAAGGGACAGAAACTTCAATCCTGTGTCCAGGCCTTACCTAGAGACATGCAGACCATGTGCAGGAGGGATGTGTGTTCCTGCCATGAGACTGCACATTATGTAGGGTGGATTCCTTGCCCACAGGACTGGGAGAATTTGGACAGCTGCATGAATCTGTGGCAAACGAGAAAGCTGAAGTGGCTAGCGAGTCCAGGGGGTATGGAAGGAGTCCATAAATCTTTGAAAGAGAGAGAGAACCCAGGGTGTGAGGATAACTCTGTCTAGAGGCCAGGAGTTGGTCTATGTAGGGAGGTGCTGTAACAATAGCCTGAATGACTCAGGAGAGCAAGAGAGCTGGGTCTGAAGTAACAGTGCTGCTGAAGTATAGCCTGGTGGCTTAGCATTTTTTGTGGGCTGTTTTGCTAATACTGCTTATTGAACCCGAAGCCCCTGCATGGGAAAATACTGGCATGAGAAACGTTGTATTTCTTTTTTTGTTTGCTTTTCCTTCTAATATATATGGGTGGAAAGCACTTGAACTGCAGTTCAGACGCCTGCTTTTACACACACATGAACTTTAATGGCATCTCAAGCTTAGTTCGTTGGTTTCAATATTGAGTTGGCCCACCCTTTGCAGCTATAACAGCTTCAACTCTTCTGGGAAGGCTGTTCACAAGGTTTAGGAGTGTGTCTATGGGAATTTTTGACCATTCTTTCAGAAGCGCATTTGTGAGGTCATGCACTAATGTTGGACGAGAAGGCCTGGCTTGCAATCTCTGCTCTAATTAACCCTGAATGTGTTCTATTGGCTTCAGTTCATCTCAGTCTGATTAATATACCCTTCAGTAGTATTCCTGAAGGCATCTGCTAAATGATCACGCGCATTCATACATTTACCTAAAATTGAATTAAATCTGCATGAAAACCCTAGAGTATATTCAGACTGAGATAGTCATAGATCAAAAACAGGAAGAGAACAAATACAGCCCAGCGCTCAGGATGTGTTAAAAAACTAACTGCAACAGACATAAAAAATATATATTGATTTAATAAACAAATAAAAACGGTAGTTTGATAGTGGTAACTAATGAATGTTAGAACCACAATGTGTACAATATATGTAGAAAAGCTGTTGCAGAGAGCACCACAGTAAGACAGAATTAAAAAACAATAACCAAAAATTATTACACAGATAAAAGGTAATGCATTTACATAATAACATGTGAAAGGCACTCGCAATAGTGGACAGTCAGCTCTCTAATGACAGGAGACCAGCACAGGAGATTCGTCCAAAAAAAAAAAAAAAAAACCTCAACACAAGGCAATGGGTAGGATGACAAGAGTGAAGTATAGAACTTCGAGCAAGTGACAATGGGTAGAGTGATGGAAGCAGGAGGACGTGGAGAGAAGACACTAACAGCCTACCCGTGGTGAAGGGAGTCTAACCTCATGTGGGGGAGCTTGCCGGCTCCGGTGAACTGTCGGGTGGCTGTGGTGTTCGGGGAGATTAGAGGACTGTAGCCTCATGCAGGGGGGCTCGCCGGCTCCAGTAAGCTGTCGGGTGGCTGTGAAGTTAGACGAGCCGACGCTCTGTCATGCGGAGAACAGCCCGGCTGGAGTTCTGCGGCGACAGCTGATGACATCAGCACGGGGAGAGCCACTGGGATGTCAGCAGGTGAAACACTGAACCGCTGCGTCTCCAGATGGTGTCTCCACAGGGGTGAACGCTCCTCAGTAGGACCTGGTGTCACTACCCAACAGTCAACGCTGAACCTGAGGACTTGATGAGGGGAAAGTGGAAGAGCCGGCAGGCTGATGGAGCTCACATCAGCCTGGAGGGCCTCAGACTCCTCAAAGAAGCGCAGAGTCAGTAAAAGTAGAAAAGTGAAGCAAAATAAAAACTGGTCAAAAATCATCTGCCAAGGAAGGGATATGGAGGATGATGTTGCTGGGGTAACCACTGTTAGCTATTGTGAAAGCTATGCAGGGATGGTGTCACTTGCTCCAAGTTCTATACTTCACTCTTGTCATCCTACCCATTGCCTTGTGTTGAGGTTTTTGTTTTTTTGTTTTTTTTTGTTTTTTTTTTTGGACGAATCTCCTGTGCTGGTCTCCTGTCGTTAGAGAGCTAACTGTCCAGTATTGCAAGTGCCTTTCACATGTTATTATGTAAATGCATTACCTTTTATCTGTGTAATAATTTTTGGTTATTGTTTTTTAATTCTGTGTTACTGTGGTGCTCTCTGCAACAGCTTTTCTACATATATTGTACACATTGTGGTTCAATCATTCATTAGTTACCACTATCAAACTACCGTTTTTATTGGTTTATTAAATCATTATATATTTTTTATGTCTGTTGCAGTTAGTTTTTTAACACATCCTGAGCGCTGGGCTGTATTTGTTCTCTTCCTGTTATGATCTGTATCCACCAGCTAGGGTTGGTCCAGCTGCACGGGGTGTCCTTTTTCCTTTTTCTTTTTCTTTTTTTCTTCCCTCCATTTTTCTATATAGATTATGGTGTCTATTTACACAATGTCTGACACCTGGCTTGATAGTTATATATGAGTCAGGCATCACACGTCCTATATAGAGCACTCCAGGTAGCCCACCATTGGCGCTGGGTTTTTATTGTGTTTTTTTATAGATCAAAAACAATTTACATACACAAAATTTTTAATTGTAATATTCTAGTTATTAAACAAATCAAAATTTTCTCGGTGTAGTCTGTTCACTTCTAAAATAGTAAAATTTTCTGCTCACCTTATCGCGGATACCTTGCCTCATTACTTCTCTCTCAGCCTCCATCTTTGAATATTTTGCTTTCCTTTCCTCTTCTTGTTGGCGAAGAGCTTCCTGCTGCTCCTCCATTTTCTTTTGTGCATCTGGATCTTTCTCTTCATCCCCCCCAAGCATTTTTCCCATGTCTTTTGTAGCACCTATAAGATAAAGTGAGAATGCTTATGACCTGCTTAAATAGAAATAGGTATAACATACCGTACATGTGTACTACTATGCAACAATTTGTTTATGGCATATGTAAATAAAGAAATCAGAACATACAGTGCGGTAGCCAATTCAGAGGTATGCTGTGTGCACACAGGACACCACATGCTGAGAAAAAGAATAAAAAAAAATATACCTGTTTCAACTTACAAACAAATTCAACTTAAGAACAAACCTACAGACCCTATCTTGTTTGTAACCCGGGGACTGCCTGTAATTATTTTTCTTTATTGGCTCCCTGGCAAGTGTGCTGGAGAAATGTTTGTTATGTTGTATGCCTAGCCAGTTTTGGAGTGGCTGTCACTGACTGTAAATCAGATGCAGATCAAAATCCTCTCAACAGCGTATGTTGTGTCAAGTGAGGCATGTTATTGATTGGCACATTTACTGGAAGACTTTACAGCTTCCTGCATTTAGTATGATAAGGTACATTCTTAATGTTACCATGGTTCTATATTAGTTTTGGCACAAGTAAGACATCAGAAGTTGGGGAGGCCCTGGAGCAAGCAGTGTTCTGGTTAGGCAGGTGGCTACTGCACTTTATGATAAATCAGGTCTGAGTAAATATCTTGGCTAGTTTAGAACAGAAATACAGAGAGTTACAATAAAACAAGTAAAGGAAATAGATCAAAAGTCAATGGAAAAAACTCCTATCTCTACAATTATTATCCAAGGTGCATTTTATCATCTCCGAGACCTTTCTATATTCGCACAAGTCTAATCCCACAGTATTCTACAACAGGCATATGAAATGATAGCCTTCAGGATACCAATAATTTTTAATGTCTCTATGATTGCTTCAATTCACCTGACATCCATACAGGAGATGGAGAGAATTTGCTTGCAAACCCCAGGTCAAAAAGATCAATGCTGTTCAGTGTTGCAACCTTTACTTCTTGAAATCTATCCTTCAAAATGAGATATAGCAGGGAGGAAATAAATGTTTAAAGCCATTTGTGGGATGACCCCATTAAAATAAATTGCATTTTTGGTTGGAGATAACATATTTCACAGGGTTTGCACTCTCAGTGTTTCTTGACATGTATCATTCATAATGTCCGCATGAAAGATCAGAAACACTAGCGTTGTTACAATCATACACAGCCATGATATTTTTATTGCCCTGATATTTTTCAATAGATTGTATTTTATGTTCTGTTTTAAAAAGTTTTTAAATCAGTATTTATTAACGTGCCTTTTTTGTTTACTATTTACAAAGAAGCAATACATTTGAGAGGCCTCCATGCAGTACACAGTGGCCTTGACCAGGTTAGCATTAACCTTATGATTAACCCTTTTGCTGCCTGGCCTTGTGCTCCATTTTTACCCTCAGGTGGCCAGACCATTTTTGCAATTTTTCCTTTGCTTTTTTATTTTTCACTTATAGCTTTCAAAGTTTGTAAAAGACCCCCAAACCATATATTTTCTAAAAGCACATGACCGGTAGAATGAAAATAGGGTGCTACTGATTTCTAAGGTCCCATGATATTTGCGCAAATGTTTATCAAAACAATGTTTTTACTAAAAATCCACTAAAATCATGATTAGCAGATAAATAACTAGCAACTTTTACAAGATTCCTACAAAATATAAAAGCTTAACCTATATTGAGTTAATAAATAACAAATATTTGTAATTTTTACATTGTGCCTTTTTGCAAATTTGGTGAAATTCGAACGTACGCAAATATGTAAATATCCAAATTTCTCTAAAAATCTGAAGCTTTTCATTTTTCCCTTACAGCTTTCTGAATTTGTGAAAGACCCCCAAAACCATATATTTTTTGAAAGCATATGACCTCTAGAATAAAAAAGAAGGTGCTACTGATTTTTTAGACTATGCGGTATTTGCGCAAATGTTTATCAAACCAATATATTTGCAAAAAAATACACTAAAACCATTAGTAGCAGATAAAAACACAGCTAATTTTACAAAATTCCTACTAAATCCCTACTAAATATAAAATTTTAACCTGTAAGGATTTCAAAAAATAACAAATATTTGTAAATTTTAAATTGTGCCTTTTTGCAAAATGGTGAAAATCGAAACGTACCCAAAAATTTCCCCAAAGAATCTAGAGGTTTTCTTTTTTCACTTACAGCTTTCAGAACTTGTAAAAGACCCCCCCAAACCATACATTTTCTGAAAGCAAATGGCCAATAGGATAAAAAGAAGGTGCTACTGATTTTTAAGGCAGCGTGATATTTGCGCAAATATCTATTAAAACAATATTTTTGCTAAAAATACACTAAAATCATTGAGTGTACATAAACACAACATAACAAAATTCCTGCTAAATTGCTACTAAAGCATCGTTCACATGTGGCATACTAAAGTGTACGCCCATGGAGGTCCATGGGGGGTGATGTTTACCCACATAGGGGATGCACAGGTGTTCCATGCATCCCCATACATGACCCCGAACGCAGACAGTATGAGCTCAGGGACATGCACGTGGACCTACATGGATATAAAATTGGAAGCAATAGCTCTGTTCTTGCAGGTGCTACATCCCAAATTACATCAATGAGACTGTCTGCAGAGAGATTCACGGAACACCTGTGCATCCCTGTAAAGGTAAGCTGTGTATGCCCTGTGTGAACAAGGCCTTAGGCCCCTTTCACACAAGCAGACTAATCGGGTCTGCCTGTCCGTTTTTCAGGCAGGCCCAATCGGACCACCCATTGTTCTCTATGGAAGGCTGATGTAAATGGACATGTGTCCGTTTACACCCGCCTGCATCCAATCCATTCCAGTCCACTAAAAACAGCCATCCCCCACCCATCTAGCATATCGGATCAGATGGAAATGGACAGGCGGTCCGTTTCCATCCGACCACCCCATAGAGAATAGCGGGCTGTGTACGTGTCCGCTCTGCATCAGCAGAGTGGACCTGTCATCCGCCTGATGACAGATTCCACTCCATGTGAAAGGGGTCTTATCAGGAGCGGCTGGTCCATTAGAGGCGCAGGGGCGTTTGTATGATTTTTTTTTTCAAGCTGCATGATTAGAGCCTGAGGCTCTAATTGGCTTGAAAAAGGTTGGGCTCGGGGCGCAGAGCATTGCACCCCAAATCCACATACTTTTGACAATAACGAATTAATATTAGCTATTGTCTTCCGGCTTCTCTTTTTGGCCAATCAGGATGGAGCGGGTTGGCCGGGAGGAGAAGCTGAGGAAGCCGTGAAGGGGTGAGTGCAGGGGCTGTCACCATGGAGGGGTGAGTGTGCGGGGGGATCATCACCATGGAGGGGTAAGTGCGGGGGTGACCATCACCATGGAGGGGTGAGTGCGGGCGGACCTGGAGGGTCTTACTATGTTTTTGTTTTTTTTATTAATTATACTTTTTACATTTTTTTACAGTTATTGTTATTTTTTTTTTTTGGGGGGGTGTCTGGTGAGATATCACAGGTCTAAACAGACCCCCATATCTCTATTTGTGAGACAGAGAAAGGAACTGAAGATAGTCTCTTTCTCTGTAGCAGTTCACATGAACGAATGGAATCTTTATTGAGATTCCATTCATTCATAAAATGACAGTCTGATACATTGTAACACTTGCGGTTACAATGATCAGCTGTCAGTGCATATTGGAGTGATCGCTCCCTATATCCATTGTACTACCAGGGGGTGTTTGGTAAACACATGTATACCAAACCCCCCAAATCCCAACTTCACCCCCACCCACACCGCTCCCCCCTCCCCCGCCACGCTCTGCATCCTGACAGATCGCTGAGATCAATGCAGGGAGAAGCTGCAGGCGGCGGGAGGAAAGGAGGGATGCCGCTCAGAACGGTCATAGATCGGGGGTGCAGGGAATTTATGGGGGGGTGATCTGAGTGATGAGGGGACAAATCTGGATCCTCCAAGCCCCATGCAGCACCTGAAGCCTGCGGGAGCGGCAGAGGAGGGATGCCGGCTAATGATGGTGGCTGCGGGGGATCGGGATTGAGGGGGGGTCGGATGGGTGGAGGGGGGTAATCAGTGCTGAGGGGGAAGAAGGGGGGTGAAGGGGATAGTAAAGAAGAGTGGGGGGACAGTTTTAGAAGAATAGGATCTGTGGGAGGTGGAGTGGTTGTGGGCAGGGAAGCGGCGGCATGGGTGGGTGCGGTCATGTTAGGGGTTAATAACTGACCAGTGATATAATTGATAATTTGGGAGTACAGATGGCGCTGCCCTATCTTATAAATTAATCCATAATGGGTAAGAATGTCATAAGCTACAAGCTGTGTTCAATGAACTATACCATATAGGAGCTCCACCACTAAATGCCGTAATATGATCTAAACCAAAAAAATTACCATATATGTGAAAAAAAACAAAAATTAATAAATAAATACTACCTAATTCAAAATTAAACTTCTATCACCTCAGTGATAAAGGTGCCTCTCATGTTTAGAATTAAGTAAATAGTGTGAGATAAAATGATACTATGAAAAATTAATTAATTAAATTGAAATTAACTCCAATGTTCAAAAGTATTGTGACAGTATGGCGCCTGCTAGAGGGAAAAAAATTCTTATTAAGTAAAAAACATGTGTGAATTAAAGTGTCAGTGCAAAAGCTATTTTACCGCTCCCAGATTCTATACCAAATATTGAATTAAGTTAAAATTAACCCCAGGGTTCAAAAGTATTGTGACAGTATGGCGCCTACTAGAGGGGGACCTTCCTTTATAAGTGAAAAAACATATGTGAAATAAAGTGTCAGTGCAAATACTATATCGCTCCCAGAGATATTGATCAGTATATCAGTGGTAGGATCTCTAATGAGATTACAATAAATACAATAAATATTAAATCCCATACAAATCGTACATAGAAAATTGTTTACAATCTATTGCTTTTCTTAGCAAGTGATAATGGACTTTTTTAAAATATATTATCCATTTGAGACCAGAGAGTTATTATAGCCAGATGATGTAAAAAACAAAGTTCAATATATATGCTGTTTTTCAGCCTTAGGAACATAAACCAGTGACTTCTGTGTGTATTCCTCAAACGGTGACTTGAAGTGCTCGCCCCCCAGTGCTCCCCCACTCACCAGAAACAAACACCCCCACAGGGGTACCGAGCGACAGAGTGGGTGCCTTGGGATGGGTCTTATTCACTCCTGTCCTGCTGCCGTTCCTCTGTTCTGTGTGATCCCTTAAATGATTCCAGGATGAGCTGTGCGTTCCAAATAGACCAGGCTACTCCATCGTTTACCACCTTTATCTGTTAAACTCTCCAATATGCCCAGAGAAAAGAGAAACACGGGGGGCTTCCTTCGTGAAGTATGTCTAGTTTATTATTGCACATCAACAATCCAAAAGTCCATAGATAAAAGCTAAAGAGAAGATACTAGTATACACAGGCACCGCTGTATGCAAGGATGGGACCAGAAGTGAGATGTAAGCGTGCGTTCCACCTTGCGTTCCAGCCTGCACTTCCGGGTATGACGTGTGAGCGTGACTCCGTCTTACGTGTTTCGTCATAGGACGTTTTCAAAGACGTTCATAAAAAACATTAATAAAATTGCAATTCTGCATACAAGCATAAAAAAAAGAATGTGGAAGAGTGTGGAATCCACGGGCTTAGACTTGTGGTATCTCTTCTTTTTTTATGCTTGTATGCAGTGTTGTCATGTATAATCGCATTGTTTGCGGAATTGCAATTTTATTAATGTTTTTCCTATTAAAAGTGAATTTTTATATTTTATTTACTCTTTTGTCTGTCTCATATACAATATTGTATACCGACATTGAGTACCGGAATAGTCCCCTCTTTCCTCCTGGTGGGGGTTGAGACGCTGGCTGTCAGTAGCAGCAACTGCGGCCACCTCTCCACCCAGCTACATATATTGCTTCTTTGACTTTTGGCTAACATCAAGTGTTCAGTGTTGGGACCCCAAGGTTCAGTGTTGGGACCCTTGCTTTTTAATATATGTATAAATGATATAGGGTCTGAGATTAAAAGTGCCATTTCAGTTTTTGCAGATGACACCAAGCTATGCAGTGGAATAACATCCTTACAGGATGTCTCCAACTTACAAGTCAACCTCAATGTACTGTTTAATTGAGCAACTATGTGGCAAGTGAGGTTTAATGTTGATACATGTAAAGTTATGCACTTGGGGATAAGAATATGCATGCTTTATACATACTACAGCTGGGGGAATCAATGGTGAAGAAGGATCTGGGTGTTCTGGTAGATCATACACTTAATAATAGCATGCAATGCCAAGCTGCAGTTTTCCCCTACCAGGGATCATGCTTTGCTGGGTATTTTTTGCCTTCCTCTGGATCAACTGTAAGTATATGATTGTGTATATAGGATTGTAAATATATATTTTTTATTCTTTTTATTGGTTGTACTAAATTGACTTTTTTCAACCAGACTAACTATGTAACTATGTAAGTATGTAAGTGTAGTATCTTATCATATCAGTGCCCAGTAGGGGTGCGGTGTCTATATTCTGGCCTTTTGGCAAGAATGGCTGGCTGTATAGTGTCCCTGCTGGTATGATGGTGGCTCTGAAGGCTTGTACCGGTTGGAACAGAAACTGGGGCATCCATGGGATGTGGGGCATGGGAGTAATTCCCCTGAGAAGACTGGAGGGACCCAGTGCCTCCTGATGTGAATGGGGTTACCTGGTCTGGCCATGGGCTGTGAACGCAAAGAATCTGCAATATTATTGCCCCCTGAAAGTAGGTTGCCCCAGGGACGCTCTTAGTATCACTTAAGTGTGGGAACCCCACAGTGAGGATGAGCACATAACCATGGCACCAAAGCTTTTTCTGCACTGTGTCTCTTGGGCTAGGCCTTTTGGCTAAGTCTGGGGCAATTTTTGGTACCTTCACTTTTGTCACTGCTCTTTTGGCTGTGTTTCTTTTTCTCACTAGGATGGAGGGTGTTGGTTTTTGGGCCTACCCTGAAGTCTTGGGGGATGTATGCCCATCAGGTTTATTCATCCCTCTCTCTTTGGGAGGGCCCCTCACTTATTACTCGCTGGTTGGCTTTGGCTGACCATGAGGAGGGGGGTCCACCAGGCCTTTGGCTAAGTGGACCAAGTTGTCAGGAACCCTGTGCCCCAGGGGGTCAGGGTAAGGTCCTACTCCTTCATGGGTGGACAAGAGGCACACCCTTAAGTGCACATTTTTAAGTGTGTTTTTCACATGCACATTTTGTACACATAGGTGTCATAGGTTTGCACAACCCCATTCAAGCAGCAGGACATTTTTAACCCCTTCACAACCATGGTCAAAATGAACCTTAACACATAATCCCAATTTTGCAACTTTGACATGTGTTAGAATAACTGTACATATCTGTAGCAGGTGTCTCATTTCACCCGCGACCCTGCCAAGCTGGCCCTTGCGATGTACACAGGCTTTCCAGCCTGAAAAAGGGAGAGAGCTGCCTGTCATGTCTGCGGGGGATTTCTTCCCCCCTCCTTACCTTATCCCTGGGGCTATCCATTTCTGGGACACTATACAGACATCATTGTCCTCTCACCTTGCTGGGGAGGATCCTGCCTGTTTCACTTGATAAGCTGGGCCAGTTGTGTTGTTTGGGCCCCCTATACAGGAGTTTAAAGTACACCAACGAGAGTGAACAAGAAAAATAACTGCGCTTAACGTAAATAAGTGAATGCAAAAGAAATCAATAATGCATAGCAAAGTTCATAGGATGAGAGATCAAAACAATCCCCCATAAAGGTGAGACAAGTCCAAAGGCATAGTCCCTCTAGGTAAACAGAGAAGATGAGTGTGAAAACCTTGAAAAAAACACCACTCGTAGTGATCCGCCACCATATAAAATTCACGCTTACCAGAAAGCAAGCAAATAAGGCTTGTATATGGACCGAGGCCCAGAAGGCACAGCAGATGATACAGCTTCTCCGTGTCAGCGTAACTGGGGGAGTGTGAGGAATGATGGTACAAGGACTGATCCGGACTCAGGGTCATGAGAACAGAAAAGAAGTGGCCATAGTGTAAATCCGATATATGAAAATGTATTTATAAAAAGTAATGCACTTACAAACAGGAATGGTAAAAAGAGCGATTCGCTGGCTGGCATACCAAGCGTCCGTTCACATTAGAGTCGCGATGACGTTAGAGCGTCAACCTCTCGACGTACGTTCCGTCTATAACTGACGTTGTCTGGGGAACGGACGACGCTCTGACACATTGCAATAAATACACGTAAGTATGGTCATGCCCCGTTGTGACCTCTCAATGGCAGAAAGGAAACCGCCAATCTCCTTAATGGGTTGGAGTTTCAGAGGCGCTTAAAATCGAATAAAAATAGGCATCATGATCATAATAAAAGGACAAAAACAGGAAAGGTAATTTTAAAATTAGATATTTATTATATCCGAGAATTAGTGTAATCGTAAATAGGCCAATGGATCAAAACCATGAATTGGCAAAAATGGCTATGTGAACATAAGAAAAAAATAGGAAAATCACTGTGCCATCTTGTGGAAGGAAGGGAGACTACCACTGACTGAATGGCTGAATCTTATCTAGTGTAAAACAAAAAAGACTCAGAATGGGTGAAATGATCATAGGAGACCTAGGCAGTCCATACAAATGCACTCCATAAGGTGGAAAATACCCTCTGGTAAATGTAGAATTAGAAAAAATTATAAATATATATGGAAAAAATAGATGTTATTATAACCCTAAATATACCTAAAATTGAATGGGTGACTATGATTGAATGGCAAACAGTGACGAGAGTGGCTAGCTGAAGATACCAATTCGTAACTTTTCTTCAAAAGAACTGAAGCTACTAGTGCCATACGGATCCGCACACACATATTTAGGGCTCTGAATATGCATTGGGTGTGTGGGACAGTTCACCTAGAAAGTTAAGCCATTACTTGTTGACTTGAATAGGTGTTTAAAGTTGGGCCTGTGGTTTCAGGGGACAGAAGAGAGAGGCCTCACACAAAGGGAGTCATTCCTCTGCTCTCCTCCTGCCTGGACTCATAGAGCCAATCTGAGTAGAGGTAACCAATCTAAATTTGAAGTGTCATATTGTGCTTTATTTACCATTAAAGTGTGCCTCTGCTCTTGGGGACATTCTCAGGTTTGGAATCCCCTGAAAGCAGCTTGAATATATGATTGAGAGCTATATTGCTCTTAAATCTCAGTTATTGCTCTCTGATTACTTGAATATATATTGTTATTGTCTGTTATTCTTACACAGAATTATTGCAGTAAAGACAATGTCTGTGTTTTATTATAACGTGTGCGTTTCTCATTGGTCATTGTGCTTACACTATTGCCAGGTGTGCCAGAGGGGGCTGAGGTTATTAGGGTTGAGAGGCAGAGTAATGGACTGAACAAACAAAGCAGCTCCTACGGGGGGTATTGCTACATATCATTGCAACTACTTTGTGTATCCAGGTGGATTATACCTTGTTTTTTGGGGGACAGATTGGGCTTTCATTTGGGGGTTAATGGATATCTTCTGATTTTGTTTTAATATGAAAGGAAAACTGTTAAATTTGAAAAAAAGATTTGTTATTATTATTTTTGGCCAATGTTAAAAATGTTGTTGTATATTTTTATGCCATTATCATGCCCCACACCAAAAGACCTGCAAAATAAATTCTCCTACTCCTGATGATCCCACACATGACACCACATATGTGAGCATTATTTGTTCTTTGTACCTGTAAAAAGGGCCAAGTAAAAATAGTATGCATTTTGTTTTGTTTTTTGCCCTACCTAACCAGACTGACATTAACATTGCCACTAATTGCCACTAATACTGCCATCAACTGACACTAACAATGACACCAACTGACACTTACAATGACCCTAACACTGACAATTACACTGTCACTAACTGACACTGACAGAAATGCTCACTAAACTAGATCAAGCCCTGATCTAGGTAATCTTTATTATTTCGTTTTTTCAGCAGAACTTTCCTTTTGTACTAACTTCTTCTCTAACAAATAAGAAAAGATACATTGTTTTTTTTTCCTCCTCACTACAGGAAAATACTGTTGTTTCTCCTCTTCACAGAGGAGAAACAACACAGGGATGGCCTATAGAGTGAATGATCACTGTGACAGCTAATCACAGGCTATCACATCAGTCATGTGATCAAGAGTCAGTTATCCCAGTTCTTGATTGTTAGTACAAGACCTGGAGTTGTCACTGACAGCTTCATCTCAGTGCTGGGAGTGTGCGATCGAGCTTGCTTCCTGCATGAACACAGGAACACATATATGCAGTGCCCAGAAATAAAGCCCACTTCCTGGATGCTGCATATGTGTGTTACATGATCATTGAAGAGGTTAATTAAGGAAAATTGGATGAAATGTACCAAAAAGAAGGGTACAGGCAGGTATTTTACTACAAGAATTAGGAGACTGCTAATGAATGACACAGCATTTTAAAATTGGCCAGCATCAGGACAATATTAAATAGAAAAGATAGGCCCATATTAACTATGAAAATGTTAGTTACCTGGCTGTTATACTGACCCACTAACTTAAATACTTTTTGAGTCACTGACCTGGAACAATTGTACTAATCAAGATAGTCAGAGTCAATTTATAGGCCTTGGTCTAAATGCTGAAATCCAGGTAAACAGTGCTCCTCACCACCACCACCCTGTGTCTGTACAGTGAAAGGAGAAGTAGCACACATTGACATTATCTCTTTTACACTATGCTCTCCACTCTTCTCAGCATACTCCATGCACTGCAGCACACCTGATTGGCTCTCTGTGTTGCTTCTCCCTCTCCCTCACTGAGACCTGTTGGGCAGGGGAAAGTTTTAAAGTATCCAAGCCAAAGGGTCAGTGTGACAGCCAGCTGACTAGTATTTTAGCGCTAAGCATTGGTAATCTCATGGATTCTCTCATGATTCTCTTTAAACGTCTGTATAAATGTAACTACTTTGTGGGTATAACTTCTAAAAAAAATCTATTAGAAATAATAGAAGTTTATATTTTATAAACAGTGCATGGCTTTTCTAACATGTAAAAAGTAATGGCAAGAAGGCAATGGTATTGGTTTTCTGCACTGTGCCAGAAATCTGTAGGGACTCATTACATTTCCCTTTCCAACCATTAGACTACCAGGCACCTAACACTTCATCTAATTTGTCCCTTCTTTAACGATTTTCATCATTCTCAATTTGCATCACAACTGTTGGAGCGTTAAATGCACCTTGCCTAATGCCTTTCCCTTGTTTAGTAAAATAAAATTCTAGTGTCTAATCACAGCATTTATTGTTTTCTGAGAATACTCTATAGTCTTATATTTAACAATACATTATATTTAAATTGTGTTTCATGCCTTTTGTCTTTTCAAATGTCACCTGAAGTATACATATATATATGTTTTAAGAAGTTAAAAGTACCAATGTCATATGTAAACAAGCTATTTGCAATTGTATACATATTTAAGTACATATGTAAGTTTTTATTTTATAGTAAATTATCCTTTTAAAATTAATTTGATGGTAAAGGAGTCATGTATGGGAAACTGCTTGTGTTCAATGCAAAAATGTTATCACTTAGAAAAAGGAAGGAAGACTATATGGCAAGGAAACTGCACCATCTAGATTACATAGCCAACATGAAAAGTAATTCAAGAGGGTTGCTCTGAGAGTCCATGTATTAGGAAATCCTACAAGCTCCATTTGTGACTAATATTGTTGAGCATGTGTGAAGTTTGGGCAATACATTGGATAGGTTCACAGGGAGATCTCTGAGGCTTCCACTGAGGCAACAATGCAAGAGATGCAAAAGGGTCACCGCGTTGTTTTTTGGCAGCCATCTGGCCTTTTATGGCATATAATATTCCCAAATTATGAGAGTGGAAGTAGAGTTTTAATGAGTTTTTATTACCACTTATTCTTGTGCTATTTCTCTGGAAATTATTTTTAACACAATTTGCACATTTTATATACATGATATTCCATATTTTTAGTACTGCATTTCATGTAGATATTTTTCCTCTAGTGGCCTTTTATATACCAGGAAATGCACTTATAATAAATGCACTGATAATAAAAGCTCATTTAGCCCTAAAGAGGAACTTCAGTCTTGTCTGAAAAAATAAACGGCAGCAGCTACAAACATTGTAGCTGCTGACTTTTATGAACAGACACTTACCAGTCTAGGAGTCCAGGGCTGTCCTCATCTGGGCCAGTTCTTCATTGGTCTTTTGGGTCCTCGGTGCCACCATCTTGGATGTGGGAAGCCAGCTGTGAGTTCCTGATGTTTCACAGCTGGATTCTCACTGTGCATTCGTCGAGAGATGAACTGCGCCTGGAGAGTGGTCTCGCAGTCTCCTGGGACCTGTGGCATGTCCTAGGAGATTGCAGGCAGGGAGGGAGCTAAACTTCCACTCTGCTTGCCTAAGCGAGCAGAGATGAAGTGGGTGTGGGTACCTGTCATAAATAGGTACTAGCTCCCAGAAAAGAAAAACACTGTTCAATATAATGACAGAAGAGAGGGGAGGATAAGGGCAACTTCACACTTTATATCAAGTTCTATTTTTTTTATCCTGGGTAGTCCTACTAAATATTTATGAAAACTGAAGGTGAGCAACTTCCCCACAAAAGTGGAGACATTTTTCTAATCACAGCTATTGATAAGCCAAACTGCCTTTTGGTTTGGTTCGAGCAGGGCTTGGCAAACATCAAAGAAGTTGGAATGTCGAACCCAAATATTATTAAAATTATAGGGGTCCGCTGATTTTTTTTTGGTAGGTGCTGGCACCTTGTCCCGGACTGGGACAAAAAAAAGGCCCAGGCATTTAAGGCTGAGCAGCCAATTTTTTTATACAGATCAGGGAAGTATGACAGGTTTGTTTCCGGTCCCCCTCCTGTCACAGGGCGCTGACAATCGTAAGCAGCTGAGACATTTCATGGTCTGCAGCTGCACATATACAAAAGGAGTGTATATGTGCAGCTATCCTGGTTCGAAAGCTCAGGATTATTCAGACTAGGATCCAAACACACCTGAGCTCACCCCTGCCAATCAATGGGAATGCTGCAGCTGGCTTTAAGGCCTCAGCTCAGGATCACACTACTGCAGTGTGAGATACCACATGTAATTCACCCAGGAATAGCAGCACATTCCTGTGTGAATTACATGTGGTATCTCTGGGGTGTGATTTGAGCCATGGATTTGTATAGTTCAAATTATACTGCATTCACACCAAACTGGTGCAGGACCCTTTTTCCTTTTTTCTCTGCACCAGAATCAGATTGCATGGGTGTTCACACCCATGCGATCTGATTCTGCAAACTGCGCTGCGTTTTGCAAACCGATTGCGGGGTGTCGTTAACATACACTCTGCAATTGGTTCACATAGACGGGTTGCGATTTAGATGCAGTGCTGAAACCCGCAGCAAATTTGCTGTGAATTCGCACGACATCTAGTATGAACCCAGGCTAAGAGATAACAGTTCATTTTTAGACCACATTAAAAATATATTACCCAAAATTACATATAATATAATCCAAAAGGTGTCCTGCATTTAAAATGTATATATGATTTTTTTTTTAACACTGCACTGCACTTACCCAGCCAGCCAGGACACCTTTTGGGCCAAAAGAACTGTCCCTCTCTCACACACTGTCTGATTGATCATTGATGCCATCACTTTACCTTCCTTCTACCTTTGTTCAGCAACACTCTTCACTGTGTAAAAGAGACCACTGACCAGATCAAAGCATGCTCTCATCATGCTTTGTGTAAATGCAGGTGTAAAACATGATTTTGGGCAAACAGGTAGGCTGACATCACTTACTCTTTAAGCTGTCCTGTTCAGGCCCTGGATACTTATCCGACATCAGACAGAAGGTGACTTCTCCAGGCAGCTCCTCCCCCTTCATGATCACCTGACCCTTCATTTCCACCCCTCTGAGCTGAATAGTCGGCCGGAAGGCTGTGGTGAGGCCGGGTAAGCGGCACAGAGCAGCCCAGCTGCCTTGGGAGTGAGCGGTGGGGACTGGGGACCCGGCCAGAAGGACATGGATGCGGCCCTGTACGCGGAGTTGGCTGCAGACAGGCTGGCAGCGTGTGAGCGGGGCCGGCCCAAGCAGCTGCCCAGGAAGTCAGAGTCAGGCCTGAAATTAACATGCGGCCCGGCACCCCCGGCCCATTGGGCATATACCCGGTGTGCCCTATGGCCAGTTCGGTCCTGCTGGCAATGAATGTAATTTGCCTTCAATTTAAACTGTATCTTATTTTTCCTTTGTAAATGTCATTTTTGCTGTAGCACACCATACAGCAGTAATGAAAGCAAAATGCATAAAGGGGCATCATTTTAGGGTCACCCATGCACTGCCCCTTTTCGACAATGTCATTATCACATTATCATGGTCAGCAGGGCAGGACTTAGGGTGGTGGGGCCCCTGGGCTTGAGTCACTTTTGGGCCCTACCCTTCTATACATATGCACAGCTCTATAAAACAGAAATAGAAAAGGACAAGGTGCGCCAGACTCAGAGTGCAGTATTAAAGAACTTCTGTTTAATTGGACAAGACAAAATAGCCAAATGGCTACTCACAAAAGTAGATAATATATAAGCGTATAAGTGGGGGATACTGTACTGGTATTTGTCCTGGGTCCACGATTAATAAAAGCAATAAAAATGGATAAAATGGTAATTACCGTATTTATTGGGGTATAACACACACCTCAAGTTTAGGAGGGAATTTTAAGGAAAAAAACTTTTAGGAGGGAAGTTTAAGGAAAAAAACGTACATTTAAATGCCCATCGATGCAGCCTTATCAGTGTCTATCTGCAGCCTTGTCAGTGTCATTGCAGCCTTGCCAGTGTCAGTGTAGCCTTGTCAGTGTAGCCTTGCCCCAGTGTCATTTGCAGACTTGTCAGTGTAGCCTTGCTCCAGTGTCATTGCTGCCTTGTCATTGCAGCCTTTCAGTTTAAAAATGGCGCCGCCGAGATACAGAGACGGCTTTCGGCTGCTCTCGGCGGCTTTCGGCAGCTCTCGGTGGCTTTCGAAACGGGCGGGGCCCGTGGGGCTTTCTATTTGCCGGGGCCCATGGGCTTCAGCCCAGTCAAGCCCAATGGTAAGTCCGGCCCTGATGGTCAGAGACTGCAGATGTAGTACAGTCCCTAGGATAAGTAATGAATAATGGCCGATCCCTCCGGTTGGATGATCGCTCACTCTGGGTTCCCCAGGGGTGACTCTGGTCAGTAGTGTAGCATGTCTGTACCCTGGTATTGGCTCAGTCTTGCTCTCTCTGGTGGCGCTGGGCAGCGTGTCTCTCTCTCTGGCTTCCACCCAGAACACTACTCGTTCTTTGTCCTGTAGCACTCTCTCCCTCAGCTTTTTTCCAGGCTGCAGTCTGTCAATCTCTCTCTTGATCGAGCTGTAGCCTCCTCCGTGTGGAAAATGGGGCCGCCAATCTTTGGGACTACATTTCCAATGATGCTCTCCTCTCCTAGTCTCGTTTGATTGGCCCTCGGTTATTGGCCCTCGGCCCTCAGTTATGGCCAATAGGGAAGGAACGGAGCGGGCAGGAAGTTTGGCGGGGAACTGGTGAGAGCCGTTGTCTCATCTCCCTGACAGGAGAAAGGGGGGGTGAGTGGGGAAACCTCTGACAGCCCGCAGCTCACCTTTCTCCTGTCACAGCGCTGCTGAGTTCTCTGCTGGACTGAGCCGGGAAAAGAGCCGAAGTCACACTACACTGATGGGGGGCTTGACAGCACCTTGATGGTGTCACCCCACTGGCGGGTGGCACCTGGGTGCGGGCTGCCCATACCCCAATAGCGATGCAACTGTGCTGAATTTAAGATCTGATCCCTGATTTCAGGGGGGGCACTTGACGCCCATGGCCAGGCCCTTCAGTCTGAAAGGTTCAGTTAAAGATAACTCCATGCAAAAAATAGCATGCAGCATGCATCCCCCCCCTCTTGAACCATACCAGGCCACACTTGCCCTTAACATGGGGGTATGCCTTGCCGAGGAGGGGTCCTCCCATGGCAGAGCATCTTGTCTACATGTTGATGAGAACAAGGGCCTTATCCCCACAGCCCTTGCCTAGTGGTTGTGGGGGTCTGCGGGTGGGGTGCTTATCAGAATCTGGCAGCCTCCTTTAATAGGGGCCCCTAGATACTGCCCTCCTATGTGAATGCGTGTGGGGTACATAGTACACAGTGCCCCTACTCACAAAAAAAGTTGTAAGCTTGAAATGAAGACACCCAAACACGTGACAAGTCCTTTAAGAAAAAACTCCCCCAAAAATGCCTCTTGTAAATCTATCATCAATCATGATGCCCACCACCTGCTCACTCGCCATTAAAAAAAAAAATCTGGTGCACACAACCACCCTGAAGGTAGCCGAAACACAGCTTCTCGAACTGTCATCAGTTATATAAGGGAAAAAGCGGGGATATTGGTGAATTCACTGCCCAAATATGGCCATTGCCATATTGGGTCATTTTGCTTTTTCTATTCTATTTGGGCAGTAATGTCACTGCTATCCCCGCCCCTTCACTTAAAAGTAGCGGGTTTTCCCTGGGACATCAGCGGTTCCTAGGGATGACGCTGTTGCTTTCTTAGGAACCAGTGACAGCGGGAAGCAGTAGAAATACATAAAACACACTGATTAAAAATATTATTTACAAGCAGATATCATTATGGTGGAATGTAAAAATACTCCTATTTATGAAATATTTAAAGTGGATCTTCATCCTTTTTCTCAACTTTCCCCTTCATTACTACTTAACCCCTTGTGTTACAGAATCACATTTTTTTTGGCTGCTTTTTTTCAAACTATCTTTTTAATGATTTCCCTAAATCTTCTTCGGCAGCTATGATGTAGCGCTTGTAGTTTTGTGGGATACTCACTTCATGCAACCATGGGAATTTTGGGGCAATGTAGAGAATATGTGCATATGCTGTCTCTTGCATCTGGCCCCTTGATAACATGTTTGTCATCAAGGGGCCGGCTGCAAGAACTGAGAAGATAAAGCCGGCTCCTGCTGATGATAGAAAAGAATATGTCTGCATAGCAGTGCATTGCCCCAGAATGCCACTGGATTCTCTGGGTTTGTGAGCAAGTTGTATGTGGATGCCACAGCAAAAACATGTAAGGGAAAATAAAAAAAAAAATAAAGGGGGGGGTAGGGTTCCTCTTTAAATCTATCTCTGTAGTCTTTTCTTAAGTCCTATGATTAATTGCTTTTTCAAGCAGTATTACTAAGTGCTAGCTTTCAGTTATATATGAGTTACATGTGAGCACCTGTGGGTTTTATAAATGTCTAATTTCGTATATCTCTCTGAGACTGTAATGCAAGATCGCTGACAGTTTTTTAATCTCTAGCTTTCTTTGAAAGCACTTAATGGCATTCCGAATTTTCAATTTTAAGGAAGGAACTAACATTTGCTAGCTCTATATTCTGAAGAACCCACTGGGTGAGTGTGATCACACCACTTAGTTTTAAAAATAACTAGACAACTTATAAATTCTGGTAGGGATATTATAGGATACAAGATGCCAGGATATGTTGCCAAATTATAGTTGCCAGTAAAACAGTTCCGTGAAACAGAAAGTGAATACTTACCTCTCTTGCTGATTGTGCTGATAAATACTACTCTACTGACTAGAAATCCCTGGCTGAAGACTTTTCCCAAAAACTGCAGTGGCAGGAACACTGAGCACTGCAGAGGACCAGCAGATCAATAATCCTGGAATTTTCTACTTCTGGAGAAGACTTCAGACAGGGATTATTAGCCAGTGCAGCAGTGTTTCTTGTCATAGTCAGTAGGAAAGGTAAGTACTGTATTTATCGGCATATAACACGCACAGGCGTAAAACACGCACCCCAAGTTTAGGAGGGAATTTTAAGGAAAAAACTTTTAGGAGGGAAGTTTAAGGAAAAAAAACTTAAGTGCCCATCTATGCAGCCTTATCAGTGTCACTGCAGCCTTGTCATTGCAGCCTTGTCAGTGCAGCCTTGTCAGTGCAGCCTTGCCCCAGTGCAGCCTTGCCCCAGTGTCCAGTGCAGCCTTGCCCCCAGTGTCCAGTGCAGCCTTGCCCCCAGTGTCCAGTGCAGCCTTGCCCCCAGTGTCCAGTGCAGCCTTGGATGGATTTAAAATTGCCACCGAGATTGCAGGGACTGGGCGGAACGGAGCGAGCGCCGCCGAGATCACAGGGACTGGGCGGAGCTGAGATACACATAGCCAAGTGTACTCGGCTCTTCTCGGCTCCGCTCACAGTCACGCCCAGTCCCGCCCTATGATGGACATAACACGGTCCAATGGCGGGACTGGGCATGACTGTGAGCGGAGCCGAGAAGAGTCGAGTACACTTGGCTATGTGTATCGGAGGTGATCTCTCCGCTCACAATCAGCAGAGATTGGCGGGGATCGGTGTATAACACGCACCCACGATTTTCCCGATTTTAAGGGGAAAAAAGTGCGTATTATACACCGATAAATACAGTATTTACTTTCTATTTACAGAGAAACCATTTTAGCTTAGTGACAGAATTGCTTCAACTTGCCAGATACCGTTTAATGCAAAGTATAATTAAAGCTAAATTCTAATCTAAAAGCTAAATAGAGAAATGGAAAAACAAATAATGTATGCAAGCTTTTTTACTTGACAAAAGATTCATGTAAATCATTAACTTTTACCAGACAGGACAACAGCAATGCCCTGTACACATGGTCGGATTTTCCGACAGAAAATGTTCCATGGGAGCTTGTTGTCAGAAATTCCGTCCGTGTGTATGCTCCATTGGACATTTTCCATCGGACTTTCCGTCACACAAAATTTGAGATCTGGATCTCAAATTTTCCGACAACAAAATCCGGTGTCGTAAATTCCGATCGTGTGTACACAATTCCGACGCACAAAGTTCCTTGCATGCTCAGAATCAAGCAAAAGAGCCACACTGGCTATTGAACTTCATTTTTCTCCGCTCGTCGTACGTGTTGTATGTCACCGCGTTCTTTACGTTCGGAATTTCCGACAAGATTTGTGCGACCGTGTGTATGCAAGACAAGTTTGAGCCAACATCCGTCAGAAAAAATCCATGGATTTTGTTGTCGGAATGTCCGATCGTGTGCACGCGGCATTAGATCCACACTGCTTAGTCTGCTAGAACACATTTATGTTACCTCCCAATCAACAGTCTGTTGGTCGCAACAAAGAAGCACCTGGACTCATTCTGCTTAGCATGTTCCCTGTCTGCACATGTGCACTCAAAACTAAGTCCACTTTTGTTGAGAAAAAAAGCAATCCCTTTTGAGTGATCTATGTACATTGCAAGGATTTTATCAAACTTTGCGGCAGATTCTTATCTGTTTCTGCTCTAAAGAAATAGCCAATTTAATTTCACCATAAAATTTTGTACTCTATGCACAAAAATCTGTAACTACAAACAATAGCAGCACTTACAAATACCTCAATACCTTGGTATATTAGTCCATTAATAACAAATAATAATGAATTATAATGGCGCATATATTCATTCATGAATAATAAATCCAATGGTGCATAAAACTTCACATGCCTTCACTATCCAGTACCATAAATACCTCCACCATCACAATGCACTTACCCGAGCAACAGACTTCACATTACAGAGGCAAAATCCCACAAATCAATTAGATCCTCCAGGCTGGTGGCTCAAGAAACAGGTCCCTTTTCCAACAGAAAAGGGAATGATGTAAAAGGAAGCCATGGGAGTCAAGTGGCACATCACGTTGGAAGATCATTGTTTACAATGAGCTTTAGATGTTCAAAAATGCTCTAAATAATTCTGTAGTTAACCTCTACACTGCCCAAATAATGTCAAAGCCTGCCACATCTATGGGGTCAAGTACAGCCAGCACATACTGTGTGTATAGCTACTTAATTAAGATTACGTGCATTTCCCCATAACAGTGTAAAATGATAAAATTTATGATACTGATTTCCAGGACTAAGAATCTTTAAAGAAGTAAAGGCTAATTTTACTGCTATATATAAACAATCCTTACGTTAATAAAAGTCTACCTAACAGCCTTATTGGAATCACATCTCTCTACAGAAAAACTTGATTACTGCAGAGGGAAAGAACAGGCTTTAATGTAATGAGAAGTTAAAATATATATTTGTATTGGAGTCATTATTTAGCAGTAACACAGCCTCTTAATTAGAATTTGTATAGGAAAGAATACATATTAATCCCCACTGAAAAGTTTATTTTTCCAATACTGTCTGATTTCTTCTTATGAACTCTTCAAATGTTGAATTTCAATGGAAATTCACTAATGAGAACATAAAAAACACAGATGAAAGCTTCAAATTGCAGCTTTTAGCAGTAGAGACCATTTAGAAACATGGATTAAAAAAAATCACTTATCAGGGGATTCAAGCTGTTGTCTGTGAAAGAAAATGTAACCTTTGTTAGTTTTTCAGTTGCTATACTTCCAAATTATATATTTTAAATATAGATTTTCAGGTAATTTATATGAGAACATGATGTTTTTATTAACGCTGCATGGGTTCATAGTTCTGTGCAAAATAATGCCAAGACACATTTGAAGAAGAAAAGCTATTTTCAAGACTGTACGGTTGATATCTTCATGAGAGCCACAGTGGAAAATGAGAACAATCTTCCAGCTTAATAAAGCACTGGTAGATTAATGGATATATGCCAGCAACCCTTGGCTATCAAAAGGATCATACAATACAAGGACATCTGGAAGTCCATTCGTATACCTGGCTGTTAATGTAACAGATATTGTAGGGTAATATTTGAAAGCATGCTTTTAAAAATATCAGTTAGTTTTAAAAAGTTTTATTCAACCAAAATAAAATAACGAAACAATCCAATATACTTTATAACAAAATATATTTTTTTTCAGAACAACATCTATATAACATAACAGCTTGGCCTGATTATCGGCTGAGTGGCAATCTTTGCATCCCTTTGCTGTTAGCAGTTCTTGGAACAGAGCTTTAGGTGCCAAAAACAAGTTGAATCAGTTTCCATAAGTGTTACAAACTTATTCCTAACTGTTAAATATACCCTAACTCCTAATAATACTTGTTCTAAAGAAATCGCTATATGCCTTATCATGTCTTCCCTCAAATGGAAGGATTGTTGGAATTCCATATAATCAATCACCTGAGTGATTTGTTTTGCAATAACAAAAGCTGCAGTGTCTTACCCAAAAAAACAAAAACAAAATCCTATTGTGGGGATGAAAGAGGTTGTAATTTGACTGCAGTAAACACTACAGGAAATAAGATTTTTTTGGATTGCTTTGTATACAGTGTAATGAACACCAACAGGTTGCCATAATGCTATGAAATGCGCTTTCACCTATTTGGACAGTTTTGGAAAATTACAACATATTAAAGTGATAAGGTAATTTATAATAACATTAATTTATTACATAGATTATGTAGCAATTATATGCATTATGAAATTATTTTAGTAAAAATTAAGGTTTCTTCTCATTCTGCTATAGCCTAGCCCTGTGAAATAAAAATAGTAAGATTCAGTGCTGTTGTGTTAAAAAAAAGGCTGCCATGATTTGTCTCCAATACCTTTGGCAATATTTCAGGAGTAAAATGAAGTATAGGTTGATGAGGTCAAGTGTCCTGTTAAGATGTAGGGCTAAGAATAATTGGTGTTCATTTTTAATGTTAGGTTAATGATTTTAAAGGCACTGGTAAGGTTGATAGGTGTTAAAGTCAGGTTACTTGTTTAAGGGATTGCTTTTTTTCTCAAGTTTAGTTTTAAAAGTTAAAGTGGTTCTATGCATTAAGATAAAAAAGCCTTCTGTGTGAAGTGGCCCCCCTCAGCCCCTTTAACATTTACTTGAGCCCCCTCTCTGTCCAGTGATGTCCATGAGTGTCTCAGCCATCCGAGATTCTCTTTCCTGACTGGCTGAGACATAGCAGCAGCGCCATTGGCTGCTACTGCTGTCAATCAAAGTCAGCTAGCCAATCAGGGGAGAGAGGGGACAGGCCAGATTGGGGCTCCGTGTCTGAATGGACACAGGAGCTGTGACTCGGCTCGGGTGCCATAGCAAGCTGCTTGCTGTGGGGGCACTGAACAGGAGGGAGGGGCTAGGATCACAAAAGAGGGACCCGAGAAGAGGAGGATCCGGGCTGCTCTGTGCAAATCCACTCCAACAGAGCAGGTAAGTATAACATGTTTGTTATTTTTACAGGAAAAAAAACAAGACTTTACAATCACTTTACGTTCCTTGGGGTAGGTTAAGGGTTTTATGGTTGAGGACAGTGGGAGAAGGTTAAATGCTAAGGAATGAAAAAAAAAAGAATGAAACGCTTGTGTTCTGCTGGCAGGGATCCTTCCTCACTGGCAAAATACAGTGTTCAGTGTTGCCAGTGTTCTGTCAAAATAGCAAATTTATCGAAATCTCCAATCACGTCACTTCGAGTTACTCTACATCATCAATAATTGGAGATTTTGACGAGCTGTTGTTCTGACACAACACCTACAAGCATATACACTCCACTACATGAAGAGTTTGCTGTTTTAACAGAACAGCGGCTGAGGAGGAAAAAGTTGTCGCTGCCTTGAAGGCGGCCATGTTGTTGGTTAGTATAGTGTGGACTTACAATATCGGCTCATAATATTGTGTGCCGGAATGTATATGGTTGCCAGTGTTGTGTCCAAACAGCAACTCGTCGAAATCTTCAATTACTGATGCTGTAGAGTAACCCGAAGTGACATGATTGGAGATTTCGACGAGTTGGCTATTTTGACAGAACATGGGCATTAGTTGGTGGCACTGATCATTCAGGAAAAAATGAGAGGAAATTAGGTTAAGAGTTAGATCAATAACTTGGCTTGTATACAACCAGCTAGCCCATACATGGATCGAAATTCAATGGATTTCTGCTGAACCAGCCAAATTTCCATCCATGTACAGTATAGCCATGTTAAATTTAGCAGTGGTGATGTTGTACTATAGCTTAACATGAACCTTTAACTTTAGATGTTAAGTGCACATTAACTAGTTCTGTTTATAGCATACCCTCTCTGCTACTCTTATCTTTACCATGCTACCCACCACCATTTTTTTTTTTTTTTGCAGGACCTCAAGTAGAAATCACTATTTTAAGCTTCATATTATCTGTTAAATATACAATTGAAAGCATTTTGTGATATCTATTCCAGGCAAAAGATACTTGTTAATCTTATCAGAAATCAAATGAACTTGCAAGTTTCTATGCACTCTGTAGTATTATCTCAAGTCTTATCAGCACTGCCTAGTTAAGCTTTGTGAAGTACAGAAAACTTTGTCCCTTTGTAATGGAGATGAGGAGAGGCAAAGGTGTTCTTGTTAGAAATTCTGTATATAGCACTACAGAACAAACAGTGTACAGTTCACATGGGCTTTGCTTCTTAACTGCAGATGGGAAACAGGAAACCTTTATTCAGGGAAAAGACATAGAGCATACCATAGAAGCAACTACAAACTTATAAACACTGCCATCTACTGGTTGAAGACTATATCTTTACTAAATACTGATGTACAGTAGTCGTTGCACAAAATACAATTCTGTATTCCAACAGTTCTGAACATCTTGTTCTAAGGTGATTTGCACCTCTCTATATATATTTTTTTCTTCCAGGGTTTACACTAATACTAGTACTTACTAATACTTACCTGAGCCCATCTTTATCCAACGATGTTGTAGGATTGTCTCGGGACTCCCCTCCTCATTGGCTAAGACAGCGGCGTGGCACCATTGGCTCCCGCTGCTGTCAATCAAACTCACTCAGCCAATGAGTAGAGATAGAGGCGGGGCCAGGCCGGGCCACAGCCCTGTGTCTGAATGGACACACAGAGCTGCATCTCGGCACGGGTGCCCCCATAGCAAGCTGCTTGCTGTGGGGGCACTCAACAGGAGGGAGGGGCCAGGAGAGCTGAAGAGGGACCCGAGAAGAGGAGGATCTGGGCTGCCCTGTGCAAAACCACTGCACAGAGCAGGTAAGTATAACATGTTTTTTTTTTTTTAAACAAGACTTTACAATCACTTTAAGATTTGATGAACCTGGCTGATACATATTATAAAAAAGTGACAGATCCTCTTAAACCGTCTTCATTAAGGTTGGTTAAGTATGAGCATAAACTTCACTATATCAGGCAAAAGTACAATGATATGTTCATTCTTATAACTGAATGATGAAATAACATTTTTCCTGAATTGCTTTAGAGTCCTAGGAGCCTGAGGCTCAATGTTCCTCTGTGTGGGCATGCACTGAAAAGTTCATGTCACAGCAGAAAAAAGTATCAAAATGCAGAAGTGCCCAAAATCAAGGGTGTAAAAGGACAGTAGCCAAGGGCTAAACATTCCCCAAAGGCTTGGGTACACTAACATGTTCTTCTGTATATGCAATAGCAGTTCTGTCACTTAATATGTAAAAGGTGAGAAATTGCTGTAAAAACCCATCTGGACCAAAGACACATATATATCTATATATATATATAATATATATATATATTTATATATATAATTTTTATTTAACCTGGCTCTTCTGTTATACCAGTAGAGTAAAACAAAATGTGATACATCTCTCTTCTGAGTCTTTGCCCCTGGCTGAGGTGTAATGTTTAAATATCACACTGTGACATCTAGTTCAATGGCCTATAGGTGACAAAAAAAAGAAAGCATTTCTCAATTCATCAATATAAGCAACCTTTCATGATAATATATACAGCAGAAAGGTCACCTTCACTAGGGATATAACATACTGATCTGTAAATGTTAGAATAAAGCTAATTTATACTACTATAAATATAAACATATGCTACTATACTACTCATGTTGACCCATTTCTACATGTTTTTGTCATGGACATGTTATGCTTATGTCATGGACTTACCCCCTGGCTTCTAAGTCTCAAAAGCAATGCTGAAACATCATGACTATTAGCTAAAGTAAAAATGCATAAACATAAAGAAAAAAGGAAACATTTATCTAAAACCATTAGAGTTTTCCTTAAAAAAAAAGTTCATATTATGCCAACGAAACGCTTATTCAGTTACTGATCTCAAGAAAAATTAGAGGTTATTGTGTAGATGTCAGTGTTGCCTCTGCTATTGAAATTACCAACTAACTAGTAACCCAGAAGCTGCAAAGAACATTTTTTCTAGCACTACAAGATAAAATGGGCTCATGTGTTTTATAAGGAATGCATGTATATGTAATTTTCCCCATTTGCTGTTCAAAATGTAATTTAATCGAAATATTTATAAAAATGAATGTGTTGTTGACAAAAAAGAAAACTTATCCCCCTGTGAATATTTGAAGCTTGCCCTTGTACATCCTCTCTATAATTTAATATAACACAGTAATAGTGTAATAGCATTTACCGACTCTTCATAGGCAACAGAGGGAGTAAACAATTTTGTTGCCAGCTATTACATCATGCCACCTGGTGCCATAGCAATGTATCGTCATGTTATGTTTCTTATCTTGGAACGCTTTGAGATACAGTTTGTCCTTCAAAATGACATATTGAGTTTTCATCCAAAATGATGCTAATTTAGACTTTCATAACAATCACAAAGTACAAAACAAGAAAATATATAGACCCGCAGAAGAAAAAAAAAACAGCTATTATATTAGTTTAATTTTGTTATACATCTGTTCTGTCGTTTTCTCATGTTCTTCATGTCCCCTTGTGATTTGTCGCCAGTCAACTTTCAAAATGAACAGTTTGGAGAAGGTGTTGTTAAAAAAAAAGCTTCAATCCCCACATGACAGTCATTTTACCTCCAGGCAAGTTTTTTAAAGATCACATCCCACTAGGGACTAGTTGTCAGCACAGGGATAGGAAGACTGTTTAGACACTACAGTATCACTTGAAAAAATCTGCTCCATCAGGTTGGTTCAGATAAGAAGTGGAATGTTGACGTTAGGCACTGAATAATTCTGTATATGTGTCATTCTATGTTTCTGCTGTGTCGTGATATCTTTTTATTCTAACTTTAAAGTCTATAAATGGAATGCACAGGGAAATAAAATTACACTATATATGACATACAATACATTACTCTGTATTCATAAGAATTTGAAGGAAAATGTGATTGTTTTAAAATGTCAGTTGTTCCATATATCATTTTGCTGTATACAAATGCAGTCATTTATGACATATATACAGTTTGAAAACCATCTTTTGGTAGTAAAAAATAGCAAGGTGTACTTCTTCTGTATGTGTATACATATTGTGTTAATTTTTTATTTACTCACTGTAGGTACCATCTTTAAAAGCCTTGGCATACATCTTAATAACTCGGCAACTACTTGGATTGCTTACTAGGGCTAGATGAAGCCAAGAACCCATCTGGTTTTGCAGGCTTAGAAACAGTTGTCCCCACTCTATCCCCCAGACCTGTCCAATTTCCTCTAATATTTAATAGGTTTTCCCATTTTAGCTAGAAAGTAGAAAACCACTACATTTGTAGCCATCTCTGTCATTGGGCCTATCAGAATTTATCCACATGTGCCTGTCAGCTGTATTCAGACTTTTTGGTAATATACAGCTTTAGCTCAGAATATCAATGGGATTTTAAATGGGTTTCCAATCTAAAGCTTTACTGTAATGAAAAAGGTTGAATAACCTTGAAAACTAATAGCCTTGGATCTTCATCTGAGTGGTAGAATTTCCGAAGGAAGAGATCTCTGACAGTCCAATCTACATCAGGGGCAAGGGAAATTACACTTTGCAAGGGAATTTTCCCCAGACCTTAGTGAATGCGGTGAAGCTCTGCTGACTTCTATTATCCAGAAATGCTTATATCATCCAAAAATGCTGTTTTTTTATCCTCCTTGCACATGATTGGGTATTCTTTGCAAAGTGAAACTTCACTACATTCACTTAGGCTTAATGTACACTGGATATTTTGAAACCTCTCCTGAATAATTTAACTTGACAGGTAGTAACCGTTTAAAAATGTCAGTTTTTTCCCCTTTTTCATGCCGCGTTTGCGTTTAGGAGCTTTTTTTTTTTCAAACAGTCAAAAATGTATATCCATTAAAAATGCCTGTAAACGAAAAGCGGCTAAAGGCAAGTTACAGCGTTTACTCACGTTTACAAGCTGTTACAGGCATTTGCCGTTTGAAATGCCTCTGAACATCTGTCCTGAACGCTTTTTTTTGCTTTCCAAAAAATCCTTTCTAAACTCAACTGCCTAGAAACGACTATAAAAGGCCCTGTGTACATGTACTGATAAGATAACATAGAGGAGAGTTCAGGGGCAGCTGAAAAAAATGCCCAACTGCTCCTAAACATCTGTTTATCAGCTGCAGTGTACATGAAGCCTAAGCCTGGGGGAAAATATCCTTGCAAAATGTAACTTTTGTTGCAAAGTGTCAGTCTATTTGTCTTTAATAAATTAACCCCAGTGATTTTCAGTTCTTTTTTTTTTAAAGTGGAAAACCTCTTAAACTGTATTTCCATAACAATTTCACAATGATTTCCTTTTTCCTTATTAGCAACTAATGATAAATTCAGTCCACTTTAGCACACACAATAAAACGTAATCAAAAATCATATTGATTCAGCAACTGGACTACGTTCATTTGATTGGTTTAAGTGGGATTTTTATTTTAAGAGCAACTGCATTGAAGGGAAAATCTAAACAAAATGATTACTGTATTGCTCCCCAAATTTTAATTGTGAACATGTTGCAAAGGAGACAAATAAAAGAGGCAGGCAATTATCTTTGTTCCTATTGTAATGTAATGAAGATTGGAGTTTATTTTGTGTCATTTTTTAAACTGAACTCTGAGTGGATATATGTAAAAAAGTTAAATTAATATAGCTCTGTATCCATGAATAAATCATTAATAAATAATAATGAATAAATCATAATCATAATAAATCATTAATTGCATTTTTAATGCAGTATCCAGTATCCCCATTTTGCATAAAATCAGATGTTTGCAATCCCCTGTACAGCAGACCTCAGACTTTATTGCCGTGTACACACGACCGGACTTTTCGACCGAACTGGTCCGATGGAATGAATCCATCAGACAATTCGATCGTGTGTGGGCTTCATTTGACCTTTTCTGTAGAAAAATCTTTCGGACTTTAGAAATAGAACATGTTTCAAATCTTTCCGACGGACTCGAGTCTGATCTAAAAATCCTTTTGTCTGTATGCTAGTCCGACGGACAAAAAAAAGGACGCAAGGGCAGCTATTGGCTACTGGCTATGAACTTCCTTATTCTAGTCTGGTCGTACGTCATCATGTTCGAAACAATCTGACTCTGGTGTGATCGTGTGTAGGCAAGTTTCATTGGAATGCGGTCAAAGAGTCCTTCAGAGTTAAGTCCGACGAAAAGTCCGGTCGTGTGTACACGGCATGAGAGGAAGGGAACATATTAGGTATGCTGCATGCTAATTTTAATTACCAATGATCAAAATATATCAATGCTCTATCCTCAGTTGCTGCATGTAAATGTTTTCGAGGAATGTGCTGACAGGAGTAAGGCTGGCCAAACACTTTTTTTGAATCTCGGCCAGTTCAGCAGGAACTGGCTGAGATTAGTATTGTTAATGGGCAGGCTGAATGTACCAAGTTGATTGATCATTTAACTTGGGTACAACCAGCCTGCCAGATTCTCTGGTGATTATTGCTAGCAGCTGGAGCAGACAATGGCCTGGCAGGAGAGATTCCTGCATCAACACTGTGTTGATGGGGGAATCATGCAAATTTTGTTCTTGCAACCTGCCACTGCAGCAAAGAAATTTGCATTGTGTATTAGACATGTGCATTCGTTTTCGTCCGAATGCATTTTCATCCGAATTTCAGGTATTTTCGTTATCGTTTTAACAAATGATAACGAAAGTGCAGAATCCGAAAAACGAAAGATCCGACATAAACAAATGCTTTATTTTCATTTTCGTTGCTACAACAGTTTGATATAGATAGGAGATTTGACATAATGCTGACAATAACAATCTGTGTCCATCAAACCTGTGGTCGAATGTGCCTAACCTTAACTCTATTAGTCCAAGATTATTCTACATAGAGAGAAAATATTCGTCATAGAGAGAAAAGATTTGACGTAGAGAGAAAAGATTCAACATAGAGAGAAAAGATTTGACGTAGGGGAGAAAAGATCACTGCTTGAATTGGGAGGGGGAAGTAAAATAAAAATAATGATGATGATGAATGTTATTGGCTGATTGTAACCAAAGAGGAGGAGCAGTAAAATGGCTAGAACTAAGTACACACCTACTTTGGCTTATGGTGTCTGTTGAAAGTTCTAAGAAGATTCGACGGGGCAGGTAAACTATACGGCGTTGTACAGTTTAGCTGCTTCATCGAATCTTCTTTGAACATTCGACTGACACCATAAGGCTTCAATGACAGATTCGACCTTAATTAATTTGGATTTTCGGATTAATGCAATTTTTAACGAAAAACGAAATGAATAAAAATGAATTTCGGGAGTAACTAAATAAATGTATTTTTCGGACGAAAACGAAATTCCGAAACGAAATATTTCAGTGTGCACATGTCTGTTGTGTATGGCCTGCCTAAAAAACAAAGTGAGCAAAGAAATGGTCAGTCTGCTGCTGCTCTTTTACTGTCTACAAAAAGTTGGCAGTACTAAGAGGATTAGATGTGCCACCTGGCAGAGCTATGTAAATCTCAGGATCAACCGGGGCCTGTTACTATAACAGCACTTAAGCTCCTGAACACAGGCCAACTGGACTTTGTGCACATTTTGATAACCTGTGGAAATCTGTTTCCAGTGCCCCTCTACCACTACCTCTTGGATTTCACAGGCAGGGTCAGGGTATACCCCAGGCATGTGTTTTAAAGGAATTTTACATTTTTATTCTTTCTATTTTTTTTTTTTGCTTTAATACATGTTCTCTAGAACAGTGCCCAGCCCCCTACTCCATTTGATTAACAACCCATTGCCTATTAGCCTAGGAAATGTTCATAACTGTTTTTACCATTTGGTTTACATTGAATTCAGTGGGGTTCAGATTTGGCACCCAAATTTTAATAACGTTCATTGAATCTGCCTCAGACTGAAGTTGACCATTGTAAGCTCCCCCGTCATTGTTAAATGGTTTGTCCCATCCCTCTACCTGCCACTTTTGCTGAACAGATTGGTTTGTTAAAGGAAGTTGAAGAAATGCAGACAAAACTGCCCCTAAATGAGTACATTTTTTGAACAAAAGTTTGTACAAATATTTATACAAAAAGTTTCAGGTCTTTCAATGACTTGACAAATATTGTTCCAAAGTACTTCAAAATTCCATTTTGTTTTAAGGTTTGATTGTAGAATGAATAGACTTTCCCAAACAAAAAACACATTTACTGTTGAATTGTTTTTATCTGAGAAAAAAAATTCATCCTGTTCCTTCAAATTTTCGTGCCACTGATGTTTAAAAAAAGAAACATACAAAAACAAATAAAAACAATTGAACAAAAAAATTATTTTCTAAAAAAGGAAATTGAATAAATATTATTTAAACATGCAATACTATTGCAACATTTGAATCTACAGTTCTAAATAAATCTACGGCTTAAAAGAAATGATTTAAAATATTTTATGAAAAAATCCAAACTGTGTAATGAAAGACTGAAGCAACAGAAAAGCAATAAACACATCATAGCAATAAAAAGGGAAATTTTAAATACAACACAATTCCCTGAATTACAATGCATTTAGAAAGTGGTGACCTTGCATAGCCATTTCAGACAACTCATCTCATTCAAAAACCTCAGCAGTTTTATGTACCAGTTTGTAAATTCAGATGAACACACAGCTGTGCTTGCATGTAATTGCTGACTTTGTTTCTTATCTACATCCGAGGCAGTTGTAAAATATGACTTTTTTTTTTTTTCAGTAGAACTCATCAAGGCATTTATTAACTTGCTGAATTTATTCCTGCATATTTAATTTATTTGCAGTGCATTGAAGCATATTTAATACTTCAAGCCTATTTAAAAATAAAAGGTGATCTACAGATAGGAACTGTAATTCTAGGCTATAAAAGAAAACATATGCTTAAAATCAATGCCTAAGAATTAAGTGTACGGGTATGTGCATTACAATTTTTCCCTTATAAAAATAAATTGTGAAAGTGCTAGCTTGCTAGTCAGTATCCAAATTCAATGCAGCCTAGTGGGTGGGATCATTGCAGAGGCTATAATCACATGACACAGGGTGCAGATTTTCTATGCATCTAAATTTGATGTGTGAGCAGCAATCTATACAGCTATAGACCAGTATAAAAAAATAGGTGCTTGAAATTACTATAACAAATGGTGTTGTGGTATATCCGCTGTTGTATATTCAAGTAGAAATTACCCGCTTGCCGACCGGCTCACGCCGATATACATCGGCAGAAGAGCAAATACAGGCATATTAACGTACTTTAAGATGCAGCTTGTGGGCGCGCGCCTGCCGCGAGCTCCGTGAGAGGGATCACGGGTCTCGCGGACTTGATGTCCGTGGGGATGCCCGCGATCGTCTCAAGGAGAGCAAGAACAGGAAATGCTGAAGTACACAAGCATTTCCCCATTCTGCCTAGTGACAGGACACTGATCCCAGCTCCTTGTAATCGGGAGCGGTGATCAGTGTTGTGTCACCCATAGCCCACCCCCCCACAGTTAGAACACATCCCTAGGACACACTTAATCCCTACAGCGCCTCCTCCTGGTTAAATCCTTCACTGCCAGTCACATTTACGTAGTAATCAATGCATTTTTAATCGCACTGATCGCTATATAAATATGAATGGTCCCAAAATAACGCCAAAAGTGTACGATCTGTCCATCATAATGTCGCAGTCACGATAAAAATCGTTGATCGCCACCATTGCTAGAAAAAAAATATTAATAAAAATGCCATAAAACTATCCCCTATTTTGTAGACGCTTTTGCGCAAACCAACCAATAAGCGCTTATTGCGATTTTTTTACCAAAAATATGTAGAAGAATACATATCGGCCTAAACTGAGGAAAAAAATGTTTTTATATATATTTTTTGGGGATATTTATTATAGCAAAAAGTAAAAAATAATGCGTGTTTTTCAAAATTATCGCTCTTTTTTTGTTTATAGCGCAAAAAATAAAAACCGCAGAGGTGATCAAATACCACCAAAAGAAAGCTCTATTTGTGGGGAAAAAAGGACATCAATTTTGTTTGGAAGCCATGTCGCACAACAGCGCAATTGTCAGTTAAAGTGACACAGTGCCGAATCACAAAAAGTGCTCTGGTCTTTTGCCAGCCAAAATGGTCGGGGGCTGAAGTGGTTAAGAAAATCACTAGCACTCCAGTGATGTTCTTTTAACCTTTTTATTGTGAACAAGTTTCAAGGCCTTTGAAGAGTTCCTTCATTTTCTTTTAAAAATGTATTTAACCCCCAAATATGAACTTCACTTATTTGGTCCCTTTTGGTCTGCAACATACACAATTGAAAGTGTTCCTTCTAGAAGTCTAGTCAGCTGATAACTTCCTGGGCTTCCAACCTGTGCTGCATTTTTATTATTATTACCATGTTCTGTGGACATGAAGACCCCACCTATTTTAAAGTGTTACTAAACCTACATTTTTTTTTTACCTTAATGCATTGTTTCACATACACCCAGTGAAGTGAACAGCCTCAGATAATACACAGGGATGAAACAAATCCTCCTACATAAGTTTTACATGTATATCTGCTGTCTTCAGCTTTATATACTGTTTAGAAAGTGCTCATCATGTAAGAATTTTCACTTTGTCATTCAGCAGTAGCAGTGTAGTGTTGAATTACACTGGGAGATAGCTGATTGGAAAGGCACACACCCACCTCCGCATAGGCAGAGACTTTCAAAGCTGTCCTGTGAGTAGAGCAGCTTTCTGCTAACCTATTTATGGCACTCACACTAACACAAATTTCAGCCTGGTTTTATCACGTGTCAGAGAACTAGTCAGAAGTCATCATGCTGATAACAGAAGAACGGAGCAGGAGAAAGCCACGGGACTTAATGCCTTGAAGAGAGATAAGAAAGCACTGCAGATATATATGCCCAGCTCAAATTTCATGAATCGGGTTTACATCCACTTTAAGGTAAAAAACGTTTTCAGTCTCCCTGTGCCCCCCTTCCCCTGTGTGAAGAGGAAGAGAGGGGAGAAGAGATCAGTGCTGTGCACGGTTGCATCTTTTCCCCCCTCTTTTCCTTTTTACACAGCATTCGTGCAGCAGCAGGAGCCATTGGCTTTTGCTGCTGTCAATCAAATGCAGTGAGGTGGAAGTGGGGGATGGGCCTAAGTCCCACTGTGTAAGTCTAGGGAGCGCGGGGACTAGCAGCTAGCTATGGTGGTCCCAAGAAGAAGAGGAGGAGCCGAGATCGCCGCCGGGGACCCAAGAAGAGGAGGATCGGGGCTGCTCTGAGCAATACCACTGCACGGAGAAGGTAAGTATAACATGTTTGTTATTTTAATTAAAAAAAAATGTCCTTTAGTAACACTTTAAGGACAAAAGGATAAGGAGAGTTTCCAGCAGTCCTATCCTCTTTATGTTGTTCTGGAATAGTAGGTGAGTAAGCATTGTCATACTAGGACAAGAGGTGTGTTACTGAAAGAATCACTAGTTGAAAATAGAACAAAAAAGCCTGAAAAATGAGTGCAGCCAAGCTTGTACCTATGGACAGGTAACGTCTTGTTTCAGGTCACACAATGTCCAATTAATGCCTTTGCCCTTTCTTTTGTGTCACATCACAAATCGGGGAGTGCTAATGTGATGGAATACATCTTTCCCAGCATAGTGAGTTCTCTATTGATCGCTCTATCTGTTTGTGTCTGTTTCAGATTTAATTACTATTTAGCGTTTACCTGCAAAGCACTAGACTTTGAGACTTAGGGGTTGTGGGAAACATAGTCTCTTTAAAAAAGTGTCAGTTATCACACTACAGACAGAAGTCATGCATTAACTTGTGCAGTGCTACGATGCATGCCTCATGTTTGAACACAAAGAGGAATTTTTAACATCGGAATGTGAAGACTTATTTTTCTATAGGCTATTTGTACAGGGCAACAAAAGACACCACAAAACAACGTGATTAATGGACATCTTATGCAGCTAAAAATACACAATGTGCAGTTCGGAAGGTTTTCAATGCCTTTAGAGCAACATAGTAAACATGAAACAGTAAAGCTGGGTAAACACAGGCCGAAAATCGTCTGAAAATGGTCAGTTCAGCAGGAACAGGATGACTTTCGGCCCGTGTGTACAGATACTCAACTGACAGAAGCTGGTCTCATGACCAGCTTCTTCTTTTTTCGAATGGGTATACTGGAAAACCAGCATCTGTTCACTGTGTTCTGGCCAGGGGACGGTCCCCTTGTCAGAACACCACAGCATATTAGGGAGATCACCGCACTAACATCGGATGTGTTGGTACAGCAATATGTAATTTTTTTTTCATTAAGCCCGCTGCTATAAGGTATTATGCTGTCAATCAGTCTCTATAGATGAAGGAAGAGGTGGAAGGAAGCTAATATCACTGTGTCCCAACTCCAGAGCACTCTTTGAGCCATGGTGGCATTAGAAGTGCTAGAATTGCTATATTTTATTCTGGTGTCAATAGCACATTTTATAAGAAAAGCACATTGATAAGAAGACTTGATACAGATTCTAAAATGAAAACCTTTAAATTTGCTTGTACATTCTCTTTAATCACAAACTGGTAAAATATTTGCAATATTTTAGTCATCTTTAAGTGAGTTCATAAAACTTTATGTTTAAAAATGAACTGCAAATGCTGTATGCAAATCACAACAAACAGATTACAGAATACAGTCTCACTAATTGGCTTATGAGCTACAATGGGCACTTAGCTGCCTCTGATTCAGCTTGCAAAACTGAAGAAGCTGCTAAATGTGTGAACACCTGCTACATTATACATTGCTTGCACAGCATGACAGCAGAGTTTGCCTTGTTTATAAAAAAATCAATAAAATCAATAAAAGTAGAACTCTGTATATATATATATATATATATATATATATATATATTTTTTTTTTTTTGGACAAAGCATGGTAGGGTTAAATCCATCGTCAGGTTTTTATTGATGGTACTCAGAAATTGTCTAAAATGTGTCATAGAACACTGAACCTTGAGAAATTGTCCACTCCTGGCCTTAAGAGAGACTATACTCTCCCATAAGGCCAGGACTATACTATACTAGTTATGATTTCCACAGACAGGCATTAGAGGGAGCATGGCTATGTAACCTGTGCCTCCAGCTGACAACTTTAAAGTACGTTCAAGTTAATATTAAAACAATTTACTGTTTGAAAATTCTCAGATCCCTTAGTAAATTATTCTCATTGCGTATATGGTATATACAAAGATCTACAGCAAGATTTTAAAACTACAAGTCTTAAAGGGAGACATGTCGCTCCACTTGTAGCTCCACACTACCTGTTATAGGATGACAGTGTTCTCGCCCTGTTGTGTTCCTGCATTGTCACTCTGTCTAATGCCTCGTACACACGGTCGGATTTTCCAACGGAAAATGTGTGATAGGACCTTGTTGTCGGAAATTCCGACCGTGTGTAGGCTCCATCACACATTTTCCATCAGATTTTCCGACACACAAAGTTTGAGAGCAGGATATAAAATTTTCCGACAACAAAATCCGTTGTCGGAAATTCCGATCGTGTGTACACAAATCCGACGGACAAAGAGCCACGCATGCTCAGAATAAATAAAGAGATGAAAGCTATTGGCCACTGCCCCGTTTATAGTCCCGACGTACGTCTTTTACGTCACCACGTTTAGAACGATCGGATTTTCCAACAACTTTGTGTGACCGTGTGTATGCAAGACAAGTTTGAGCCAACATCCGTCGGAAAAAATCCTAGGATTTTGTTGTCGGAATGTCCGAACAAAGTCCGACCGTGTGTACGGGGCATAACACTTGCTCAATGGAGACTAATGAAGTGAATCAGCCTCATGCATTCAATTTATTCTACATGTCAGGGGGTAAGGACACAAAGATTAAAGGAATAACATGGCATACAAATCACTAGACACCAGGTGCAAACATGAGCAAATAACACTACATGCCATAGAAAATATGAGCATAAACACTTCTGGACACAATGCAAAATAAGGCATACCACCTGCCCCACCCTATTAGATTGTAAGCTCTTCTGAGCAGGGCCCTCTTAATCCTTTTGTATTTTATTGTATTATAACTGTATTGTCTCCCTTTTATATTGTAAAACACTGTGTAAACTGTTGGCGCTATATAAATCCTGTATAATAATAATAATAATAATACACATCTTGTACACTGTAGAAAAAAAGCATAGGAAGCACTAGATGCCCGAGAGCATGCTCCATGCCAGTTTCATGTCAATGAGGCATACACCATTGCTGTATTTTAGTATTAGCACCTGCACGACAGAAGAAAATACCAGCCCACCTATTCTCTATATTTGTGTTATGCTGGTGTAAATTGTATTTTATTTTATAGTAATGTACATTTTACTGTTGGTGTCAAGCTGTTTTTATGGTCAAAGAGCTGTATATAGTGGCTGTTGAATTTTAAATGTAGTATTGATTTTTGCCAAACCATCTCTCTTCCATACCATATTGATTTATATGGCATATTATGCAAGGTATACAAAGTACATTAGGAACAATTCACTAACCTGCATGAGTCGTTTTAACTGTGTTTACTATTTTATCTTATAATTTGTCTCCATACAATAATATTGCATTACAATTTTTTTCATGTAATATGTTTACCCACTGTAAACCTATAATTTTATGAATAATTCTTTTTTATTTTCGCCTCAAATGGCTCCCTTTTCTGCTCTCCCCAACAAATATTTCAAAGAATTTTACAAGTAACACCAGTGAGAGACTGGTAATTGTAATACGAACGAAAGTATGTGCATTAATTGTAACACATTGACCTTTTCATGCAAAATACTGCAAACTTTGATAAAATGAAGCGTCCTTTTTTTACTACTGCAGTGGAGTCAGGCTACAAAATTATCAATAGATGTGGGTATCATTTTTATGTTTTAATGAACTAGTGTTTTTCAACTAGGATTAAACTGTTCTGTGCTGACAGTATGTTAGGGACCTAGAACTCTGCACAGCACACTGACCTGGGTCTTCAGAAGCTTGATATACCTTCAGTACAGTGGTCCAATCAACAGTGTTCATGCTCCCTGAGCAGCACCGTTGATTGAGAGCGTGAGCACCGTTGATTGAAGCACTTTGCTGGGAGGTGAAGTTTGCTACCGGAGACCCGGACCACTGCGCTCTGTGATATTCTACAGGGTGCTGCCAGCACAGGGCACTTAAACCCCAGCAGCAGCACACTAGTTTATTAAAAGTATAAAAAGGCAGCCACATCTTTTCTATTTAGTACAGGCATATACAAAATGTGGTTATGTACAGGTTATACTTTTTTTTGCAATGCACCTATTATTTGCTTTCTTACAGTCTTGACATTTTAAGGTAATTTAGCAGCTGTACTAGATGCATTTAAAGCAGAACTTCTGAGAAATTAACAAGATAAAAATAAATAGCTTAATAAAAGATAAACAACAAAAACAGCTATTGGTGCAATGCTTTTTTGAGGTCAGCATCATTCAATCCACTTCTTTTGAGCCCAGGTCATCCTGAACCTGCCTCAGTCTCTCACTGGACAGTAAAAGGACAAGTAGTACAGTAATGGGTTGATGTCTCTGTCACTTTGCTTTCTCTTCCTATCAGCATGCTTCTTGTCCACACCATAAATATCCTTGTACTCCTTGTACTGCTTCCTCCTCCCAGCCTCCAGCTCTTCTTTACAGGATTGTAAGAGGCTGATACCAGGTCAGATTCAAGTGCGTACACTGCTTGTATTTTAAAAACACATTTAATAATGCATTCATGATTACAGAACTGCATTCATTTGTGTCTATTATATCTGCTTAAAGTTCAGAGACGAAGTGGCCCTGTGGCTATGTTACAAACATTTCAAATTGAGGCACCCTAAAAAAGAAAACAGTGCACACTTACCTTCACGGCAGGTGAGATGTTAAATATTCACTCTTGAAGAGCTTCGGACATTGCTAATCTCTGTGTTGGATAACATGTCCTCTGCCAAGCGCTGTGGTTCCTTCCAAAGACTGACAGGGTCCCCTTAAATATCATCTAAATTATTTTGAATATGTACACTTCACAGACTGTTCTCTTAACCAGTAGCTACACATATTTGTGTTGCCTGGTAAAAAATAATCTTAATGATCAAGTAATTTATCCTTCTGTTTCCTTCTTATTTTTTTTCTACACTTCCATTTTTTCTGCATATTTGCATAGTTCTCGGAGTGTTCACCCCTTCTATCACTCAGGTTCTCAGTTGTAAGATATCTCCATCAAAATTCATAGCTTTTTGAAACTGCCAGTCCTATGACAAGCAAAATGATGGTCTCCCAAGTCACTAAAATAATCTTTAGAACAAACACATAACTGAGGAGGGAATATCTGAAAGACTAGTACCTTCATTATAACCTTGCAGGAGTGGTAGAGACCAAAAAACTTCAAGAAAACACTGCCACTGGTGTACCCAAGACATATTAGAAACAAGCAAGCGATCCCACATAATGCAATTTCCACTCACTTTGAACCACTTCAACTCTCATATCCTACGAACCAAAGCAATTTTCACTATGGGTCTCTTTATTCAGCGATAACTTTGCCATTACTTAAGATAACAAAATATAAAGTAATACATTTTTTTTCTGGGGAATGGGGCAAACTAGGCTCTCTTTTGAAAATATTGTTGTAAAAAATTATTTTATTTTCTACGTAACAGTTTTGGCTATTTTGACAAGTGTTAGTTTTTGGGGGTTCATTTACACATGCACACAGCGCAGTGGCATGCATTTTGCCCTGGATTGCCACTTCATCGCTAAGGCAACAATTGCTGCTGTGCAGAAACATGAATGAAGTGTCACTTTGTGACACTTCCAGTAAAGTTAAAAGAAAACGTAAACATTCCTGTGTGCTGACACAAGCATCACATTGCAACCTCACTGCACCTGAAATGACAGCCACCTGCTAAAACTGAGCTTTTTTCGGGATGTGGCACTGCTAGAAAGAGCCATTAAAGAAAGAAGTTTTACTGCAAATAAATAGTATACATTTTACTTTATAATTTGTCCCATTTAAATGACTCTACATTTATGTTTCTGGTACAAAGATTGTCAAAGTTATTTGCAAATGAATAAAGAGGCTTTTTTGAGTTTTGCACTTTTTTATGCAGTATAGAAAAAATAACAAACAAGACACATAAAAAAAAAGAAAAAAAAAAAAAGATTTAATTACTCATAGTAATACATAGACAAACCCGGTTGTCATTTTGTCAGTCAGTAGCTGCGACATATAAAGTGGAGGAGGAGATATGTCCTACTAATTTGTTTCTCTTATGTTTAAGGTCCTATAATGCCCAAACAATGCTTTACAAAACATATGCAACTATTCTCCTATCCTTTATATGAGCCCATTACATCTTCTACAGAATCTAATTAACCCACCAGTAACTTTTGAGTTGAAACCAACCTGAAAATCCCTTTAAAGTCCTTTATTATGGTTTTGATACTTGACTCCAATATCAAAGCATCCAGGTGCTTTGATGTTCTTCAAAGCAGCTGGATGTGTATACTCTTGGATTAAATGATAAATAGGTTTAAAGTGTATCTAGATCTAAAAACAAAACTATAATAATGCAGATTACCAGTTTTTAAATGTAGTGGAATCAGTAGTTCCTTTTTTTCAGGATAAAAACATTTTTAGCAAGGACAGAAAATACCTCTTGATCTTGCCAAAAATATAGTGTCCTTGTTTCTTCAAGTGAGCTGAAAATACAGCATAAATACTGTTATCTTTTTTTGTAAACTACTAGTCCCATCAATCTATCATACAATAGAGATCAACAAAGGCAGGCATAATAGGAGACAGCCTAAGATTTTTATGCACCAATATTCTTGCTTTACTGGAAAAGAAGCAACATGATAAAGTCCAGAGCAGGCATATATAATTATATTATCCTACCATTAACAGTCACGCCCCTACAGCAAGCTGATATACTTTAACTCCTATGCAACAAGTAATAAGCAAAAACAAAACATACTATCTTGATGTGTGATCTGTGAACTTACAGAATGGGCTTTTTTTTTAGAAATCGCTGTGCCTTATATTAGGCATATATAATTATATTATTCCACCATTAACAATCACGCCCCTACAGCAAGCTGATATACTTTAACTCCTATGCAACAAGTAATAAGCAAAAACAAAACATACTATCTTCATGTGTGATCTGTGAACTTACAGAATGGGCTTTTTTTTAGAAATCGTTGTGCCTTATATTAGGAGGTACAGTAGATACAAATATACAGAAAGTCTTATAGTGACCCTCTGATTATGTGCTGAACAGTAAACAAAGCCCAGCATGTTATTGAAGATAATGCATACATACCTTTCCTGTGATGTGTCTTAAAACGCTGTCATGCTACAGATTTTTGACTGCTGCAGATATGAAACAATGTAGGGTGTATCGAACACCTGCCCTCTAACTTCACATTGTAGTTATTCCTGCCTGTGTCCTTTAGTGATATAGGAGCCAGCTGAATTCCATATGTAAATTTCAGATACCTGTGGTGACCAGAGATCTACAACTCGGTGCAATTTTAAGACATACTGTAGGTCTCTGGAAAGTAAAGTATGCCTTATCTTGTTTTACAGGCTGGGCTTAGTTTACTATGTGGTACAGGGTCACCGGTTTACTGTTTGTCTGCTTATATTATGTATGTATTATGAAAGTACAGCAATATTAATGGTAAGCATTATTATCCAACTTTTCTTTTTCTTTGTGAATCTAAAAATTCTATCCTTAGTGTTAATTTTAAGACTGATTATAAACTGACCAGGGGCGGGCAGTCAGGGAAGAATAAATATAAAAATGAATATAAAAAAAATGATCGCACTTCAAAGGTCGTAGCTCAGCGACCTGGGGTCATAGAGACCCCAAATTTGGGGCTCCTGCGACCTATGGTTCTGGAGATATGGGGCTCCTTGTGTCCATAGTGTACATATTACACTATGGGAGGCCTGTTTTCTTTTATTTCTTTTAATGGCGAATATTGAAAGCCCATAACGGAACCACAAGATCCTGAGGCTAACCAAGCTGTCAGCAGGGAGAAGGTTTATTCAGCAGATCGCGAACCACGTCCATAACCATCCACACGGACATTGATTGGAAACACGGACGATATACAGGCGATCCCATCTCAGGATACCGATCTAAGGCTAATGCCACATACACACGATCAGAATTCTCATCGGAAAAAAATATGATGGGTTTTCCGACGGAATTCCGCTCAAGCTTGACTTGCATACACACGGTCACACAAAAGTTCGCTGAACTTCCGACCATCAAGAACGCGGTGACGTACAACACTATGACGAGCCGAAAAAATGAAGTTCAATGTTTCCGAGCATGCGTAGGAATTTTGAATGTCGGAATTGCTACAGACGATCGCATTTTCGGATAGGAACTTTTTCCGACCGAAAAATTAAGAACATGCTCTCAATCTTTTGCTGGCTGGAATTCGGCCAGCAAAAGTCCGATGGAGCATACACAGAGTCGTATTTTCCCACGAAAAGCTCTCATTGGTCTTTTGTTGGCCGAATTTCCGATCGTGTGTGTGCGGCATTATTGTTCTCCATCTGGAGGTGAGAGCTCTGGGAGCATTACGTGACTATCTAGTCACGAAGATTAACATCAATTTCACAACATAACTGTCTGTTTAGAAGATTCACCAGGATTATGGACATTCATGATTATTGTCACTAATTTATCACTTTGATTTGGACTTTTTTTGATGTATACACACTCATTTTGGATTTCAATTACTGTGTTTACCTTTTTACCAATGATTTGGATTATTTCACCTCAATATTAATGTTTTTAGAAGTCTGCGCAGATCACTTTTATTATCATTTACCCTTTTTTGTGTTTAAGTGTACACTTTAGATCTTGCAGCGATTTAGCTGACTTCACATTAGTTTATATCATATATTCACTTAATTAGTAGCGTGAAGGACCTCACTTTAAATTTCCTATAATTACATATATTGTTATAATAAAAATACATAGCAAAGCAGCCAGCACAAGTTTTTACTTGCATAATCTGAGAGATCAGCGATTCAGAACATCTTTGTTTGATATTCACTTCCTGTACATAAAAATTAGAGGCTGCATCACACTACAGGTTGGCTAAATACATTCAGTGACCACTCATGATCCATCTAGACTCCTCTACAAATCTACCATTAATCTGTTTGGAGAAAATTGTGCCAGGGGAAGAAGCCCAGGTGGGCTGTGAGTGCCCCAATGATAAATAAACGTATACAGTGGTATTAAAGTGTGGCATTCCTTTTTGTTTTTGTAGTTGAGTGAGCTGGCATGAACGTGTTGAGTTTACAGGTATCTACAGTTGATGTTAAAGTAGTAGGGACTGAGTACAGCAAACCATTATTGTTGTTTTTATATGGAATGATCCTTCATTTCTAGCTGTAGGATACCCCGTCAAAATGTAATAGCTGCAACCAATCACTAGGCTCAGGCATTGCGACATAGAGTGGGTGTACCCATGACCATTAAAAGTCTCTATTTCATAGACATTTTGGAGCATACGGGGCTATCAAATTATGCACTTAAAGCTAAGCTTTGACTGACTCCTTTGCCAATATTTTGTAACCTAATAGCAACAACCTTTGTCATTGCTACTGATTTGCTGTAAGCTATTAATTGCTTATTGATCATAGTAACTGATGACTCCAAGAAAAAATAAATCATTACATCTGTTAAAAACAAGCCTCTTTATTTTTAAAAGAAAGTAGATTCAGCTATTTTAATCAGATAGTAGCATATCTATTAATTGTTGCACTCAATTTTGGTTAAAAATCATCAGTTTTAATGGAGCCAGCCTAAGATGTTTATGCACCAATATTCTTGCTTTACTGGAACAGAAGCAACATGATAAAGTCCAGAGCAGGCATATATAATTATATTATCCCACCATTAACAATCACGCCCCTACAGCAAGCTAATATACTTTAACTCCTATGCAACAAGTAATAAGCAAAAACAAAACATGCTATCTTGATGTGTGATCTGTGAACTTACAGAATGGGCTTTTTTTTTTTTAGAAATCACTGTGCCTTATATTAGGAGGTAAATACAAATAATACAGTAAGTCTTATGCCCCGTACACACGGTTGGACATTGATCGGACATTCCGACAACAAAATCCTAGGATTTTTTCCGACGGATGTTGGCTCAAACCTGTCTTGCATACACACGGTCACACAAAGTTGTCGGAAAATCCGATCATTCTGAATGCGGTGACGTATAACACGTACGTCGGGACTAAAAACGGGGCAGTAGCCAATAGCTTTCATCTCTTTATTTATTCTGAGCATGCGTGGCACTTTGTGCGTCGGATTTGTGTACACACGATCGGAATTTCCGACAACGGATTTTGTTGTCGGAAAATTTTATAGCCTGCTCTCAAACTTTGTGTGTCGGAAAATCCGATGGAAAATGTGTGATGGAGCCCAAACACGGTCGGAATTTCCAACAACAAGATCCTATCACACATTTTCCGTCAGAAAATCCGACCACGTGTACAGGGCATTATAGTGACCCTCTGATTATGTGCTGCACAGTAAACTAAGCCGAGCATGTTAATGAAGATAATGCATACATACCTTTTCTGTGACATGTCTTAAAACTCTGTCGTGCTGCAGATATTTGACTGCTGCAGGTATGAAACAGAGAGCGGGTTTTCGATACACCCTAAATTAACTTCACACTGTGGTTATTCCTGCCTGTGTCCTTTAGTGATGTGAGAACCAGCTGAATACTACATGTACATTTCAGATACCTGTGGTGACCAGAGATCTACAACTTGGTGCAATTTTAAGACATACTGTAGGTCTCTGGAAAGTAAAGTATACCTTATCTTGTTTTACAGGCTGGGCTGAGTTTACTATGCGGTACAGGGTCACCGGTTTAATGTTTGTCTGCTTATATTATGTTTGTATTATGAAAGTACAGAAATTTTAATGGTAAGCATTAATATACAACTTCTCTTTTTCTCTGTGAATCTAAAAATTCTATGCTTAGTGTTAATTTTAAGACTGGTTATAAACTGAGCAGGGGCATGCAGTCAGGGGAGGCAGATGAGGCAGAGCCTGCCATGAATATAAAAAAAAAATGATCGAGCTCCGAAGGTCGTAGCTCGGCGACCTGGGGTCATAGAGACCCCAAATCTGGGGCTCCTACGACCTATGGTTCCAGAGATACAGGGCTCCTTGCGCAGCCTGTCAGAAGCTACATACAGAGTAGCCACATTAAATACAAGCTGGCACACTCTGTTTGCAGCAGACTGAAAGGTTGAGCCAGAGGTGGCTCTAGGCTTTGTGAGGCCTTAGGCAAAACTTACACATAAGGCCCCACTCACCCCCATAATGGGAAAAAAATTCAAGCAATAAAAATGACTGCAGAAAGATGTATGGATCTAGCACACAATTCATCAGCACCACTTCCAGGGCACCCTTCTCACCCATCAGACATATGCAGCCAATAAAACATCTAGGACCCAGCAAAGTGGCAACCCACCCCTCTAAGAATTTCCCATGCCATGGGAGGAAGGAGAGTGGGGGTATCCCAGGACAGTGCAGAGAAAGAGAGGAGAGAGGGGGACAGAGAGGGGGAAGAAAGAGAGAGGGGGGAGAAAGAGAGAGGGGGGAAAGAGAGAGGGGTGAGAGGGGAGGGGGAGAGGGGGGGAGAGTGGGAGAGAGAGTAGAGAGAGACAGAGAGAGGGAGGGAGCGAGAGGGGGAGAGAGAGAGAAAGAGAGGAGGGAGAGAGAGGGGGGAGACAGGGGAAAAGGAGATAGAGAGAGAGGGGGAGAGGGGGAGGGGGGAGAGAGGGGTAAGAGAGAGAGGGAGAGGGGGAGCGAGAGGTAGAGGGGGGAGCGAGTGGGAGGGAGAGGGGAGGGGGAGGGAAAGGAGAAAAAAGGGGAGAAAGAGAGGAGGGAAGAGAGAGAGAGGGGGAGAGAGGGGGAGAGAGGGGGAGAGAGGGAGAGAGCGAGGGAGGGAGAGAGCGAGGGAGGGAGAGAGGGAGGGAAAAAGGGAGGACAGGAAAGGGAGGAGAGGAGAGGGAGGGAGCGTTGGAGAGAGGAATGTGGTGAGAAAAAAAGGGATGGTAAGAGAGAGAGAGGGAGAGAGACTGGGGGTGACACAGAGGAGGGAGGTGAGAAAGAGAAGAGGGTGAGGGAGAGAGAGAAGGGTTGTGGGAGAGAGGGGTGATGAGAGAGAGAAAAAGACTAGGGGTGAGAGAAAGAAGGGTGACATAAAGAGGGAAGGGGGAGACAGAGAGAGAAAGACATTAAAGAACACCAGGGGGAGGAACACTGATGATCATCCAATATAGGTTTAGGTATAGCCAAAGCTAAATTACAGGCCTATGAATTGCCCGGAAAGACAGGGGGAGAGAGAGAGAGAGAGTGGGGGAGGTGGAGAGAGGAAGGGGGAGAGAGAGGGGTGAGAGGGAGGAGTGGGAGAGAGAGATAGGCAGAGGTGAGAAAGAGGGGGTGAGGGTAAGGGGGTAAGAGAGATCATTAGCCCTGTCCCTGTCTGCAGCCCCTCCTGTGCCCCATGTCCGAATCTGTGAGAGCACTAGGAGAGTGGATGGCCCTAGGCAGGAGCAGGAGAGCAATGGGGGGGCAAAGAGCAGGGAGGAGCTGGAGAGCACTGGGGGGGAACTGGGCAGGAGCAGGAGAGCACTGGGGGGAGGGGCAAAAAGCAGGGAGGAGCTGGAGAGCACTGGGGGTGGGGGCAGGGAGTGGGGGGGCAAAAAGCAGGGAGGAGCTGGAGAGCACTGGTGGTGGGAGCAGAGAGCACTTGGGGAAAAGATCAGGAAGGAGCTTGAGAGCACTGGGGGAGTGGAGAGCACTGGGTAGGAGCAGGAGAGCACTGGGGGGCAAAGGGCAGGGAGGAGCTGGAGAGCACTGGGGCTGGGGGCAGAGAGCAGGGGGGGGGGGCAAAGAGCAGGGAGGAGCTGGAGAGCACTGGGGAGTGGGGCAGAGAGCACTGGGGGAGTTGGGGGCAGAGAGCACTGTGGAAGGTGGAGAACACAGGAGGGGTGGGGGCTGAAGAGCGCTAGGGGGAGCTCGAGAGGAGGGGAGTCAGAAAGAATGGGAGTAGAGAGTAAGGGGTGCTGGAGGGCAGGGGGTTTGAGTGTACTGGAGGGGAGGAAGGGAGCACAAGGAGGGGCCGGAGAGCAGGGGGCAGAGCCAGGGAGCACAAGGAGGAGCCGGAGAGCACAGGGGCGCAGAATAAGTTAGAAGGAGCGGTGGGCAGTTACATATAGAGGAATTGATTTTTCCATATTCCTCCTGGAGCCGCTGAATGCTCACTGCCCCTCCTTTCCCTCCTGCAGACATTCAGCAGCTGCAGGAGGAATATGGAAAGATCACTTCCTCTATATGCAGTCTCCCCACCTCTCCTCCCATCCAGGCAAACAGGGAGGCTGCATGGCCAGGCACTCACGTTCTCGCTGGTCGGTCAGGTGGCATCAGGAGATTGGAGGTGGAGCTCCATCCTCTTCAGTCACGGGGCAGCTCAGCTGGAGGCAGGTGCGGAGAGGCTGGGTGAGCGGCGCAGGCTAAAGGAGCAGCCCAGCTGCGGGTCCCACATGGACATGCCGCCTGCATGCACGCCTTGTAGATATGGCACCTTGAGCTGGGTGCTGTCATCTGGCCGCTGCTGCCACCTAGTGGCTTCTACTGTCCTGCTCCCCGCACCTGCTACCACCAGACCAGGATGCTCCATGATGAGGCCACTATTCCTTGGGCTGCGGGCAATACTCGATTTGTCAGTCAGCTCCTGGGCCACAGAATCCCAGTGGGGATAGGCAGAGCTGACAGCATCGACATCAGTGGTTGAGAACAGGCAAATTAGGCAGCCGTGAGGCCCCTGTGAGTGGGAGGCCTTAGGGCCACTGTCTAATTAGAGAGCCTCCTCTAGGTTGAGCTCGTAGTGCCTCTCCTCGCTTCTTGCCAGAGGCACTGAGCTCAATGGACAGCTTGGAGTCTTGGACCAATGGTAAAGTACCATTGGCCCAAGCTGTCCAATAAAAATGCTGCAGTGGAGGCAAGCCTCTCACTGCGGTGTTATAGAATGGGGCATGTGTCTGAAAGACACATGCTCCCTTCCAGCCCAGCCCTCTTAAAGAGGAACTGCAGTCTGCTCACATAATTTGTAATAAAAACATATTTGCCATTCTGAAGCTTCCCTCCAACCACTTTGCATATTATTTTATATATACTGTGATTCTGTACTTGCCAAATATGCTGCAGAAATCTTCCTCCACTGAATCTGGCTGCATCCATTTTAACTGTGGGCAGCTGAAGCTGCTGCCTGCTCACTTCCTGGATTTACACAGATAGACAGAGGCACACCTCCAGCCCTGCAGCTCTCATTGGCCCTCTTATGACTTATCCCTTTCTGGCAAATTCTCATGAGAGTGAGAGAGAGCGAGCTGTGCATGATATAATAAGCCTAGGAAGGGGCCGTATAAGGTATTTACTGGCAGAAAAAAAATGTTTTACTAACCAAAGTTAAAACAACAAGGGCAGAACATTTAATAGATGGAAAGATGATAAAATGACTGAAGTTCTGCTTTAGCTACAAGGAAAAAACATGGGTTTATGGGTATAAGATTTACCCACAATCCCATGTTTTTCTCACACAGCTAAGAGGCAGAATGGGAATCTGCTGCTGTTGTTGAAAAGGTACTGTTTTAATCAAGCTAAATCATATTTAGCATAATAGCATTAGCATTATAACATAATAATTTATCTATTTACTGTGAAATTACTGGTTGGAAGTTATAACTTCAAACTTCAGTAGTTTGTCCGTTAAGCCACCTGCTTGAGTACAGTTTTTGAAAATATAGTAAATTACCTTAAAAATAATATATAATAATTATTTTGTATATTACTTATGGTAATTCCACCCAGGCCAATTCTGACATTTCTCTCCCACATGTAAAAATCATAATTTTTTAGCAGACAGTATATATATATTTTAGCAGACACCCTAGAGAATAAAATGGTGGTCATTGTAACTTTTTATGTCACACGGTATTTGTGCAGCAATTTTTCAAACACGTTTGAATAAAAAAAAAAAACACTAAAGTTAGCCCAATTTTTGTTGTATAATGTGAAAGATGATATTATGCTGAGTAAATAGATACCTAATATGTCACTCTTTAAAATTGCGCACACTTGTGGACTGGCGCCAAACTTCAGTACCTAAAAATCTCCAAAGGGGACGCTGTAAAAATGTTAACAGGTTACATGTTTTGAGTTACAGAGGAGGTCTAGTGCTAGAATTATTGCTCTCACTCTAACGATGGTGGCGTATGTAATCTGTGTGTATCTGGCTCTGATACTAGCCAGTGCCTCACCAGCCACTGACCTCACCGCACGTCCCTGGGACTGAGTGAACTAGAAACCACTCAGTTTAAGTGTATCTTATAGGTAGGATGACAGGGATATGCATACAAATGTAAACAGAAGAGCTCATGCAAAGTCACTTATTATTAAAGGCATGTTTTACCCAAAAGTTTTTTGTTGAACCATGAACAAGGACAACAACATATAGACTGTATTGTTAATGTGACTGTTTCCTTTGTCCAGGCAGGTCCGAAGTGCCAAAGTGTATGTAAACCCTAACAAATAACTTTGACTATACCACTGAAATCCATTTGTTGTACCTGTCTTCTTAAAAAACCCATTGGTCATGTTGTTGATCATGCCAGCTGTCCTGTTTACACTTACTGTGTTATCGCAAGGAATCTATGTTGTAGAGATGAGCAGAGTGGGAGGGTTTGATAGTTTAGCAAAAGAAACTGGGCAGAGCTTACATCACTCAGTCAGAAAAAATGTTCCTCAGCCCACAGAAATGCACTTATCTCACAATAGGACGTATGAGTTGCGTTAAGAGTGCATTTCTGGTAGATGAATAGGTCATTTCTGTAATTGTGGCATTCTTTACAGCTATAAAATATGAGGGAAATATGCATGTTTTGCAGATATGTACTATGTATTTTTCTGGTCCTGACATGCACCTTAACCCTCATCCAGCTATATTTCCTAATTTTTCCTTCATTTCCCCATTCAGCCATGGCAAGCAAATTTAACTACCTGGCAATTTGAGCTATGAGTATGTGGCTTATTCCTATTTTTTCATGTGATAGGGCTAGTGTCTCAAGATTGACCTAGAAGTAACAAATGACTTTGCAGAAGGAGTGCAAAGCCCCCAAGTAAGCTCTGACAACATAAAGCTGTTTATGCTGTTTTTTTTTTTTAATCAAATAAGGTGCAATTTGGACAGGAAGATGTAAAGGGTACCGTATTTATCGGCGTATAACATGCACAGGCGTATAACACGCACATTCATTTTTAAGAGGGGAATTTCAGGAACAAAACTTAAATTTTAAATAAGGAACTTTAAAGCAGAATAAGGGTCAGTGCCCATCTGCAGCCTCACCATTGCCATCAATGCAGCCTGATCAATGCCCATCTGCAGCCTCACAAGTGCCATCAATGCAGCCTCATCAGTCCACATCAATGCAGCCTCACCATTGCCATCAATGCAGCAGCCTCACCATTGCCATCAATACAGCTGCCTCCCCATTGCCATCAATGCAGCAGCCTCAACATTGCCATCAGTTCAGTTTGATCAATGCCCATCTGCAGCCTAAAAGGGACAAGCGCCGACAGATTACATACAGTGAGAATCTCCTATGATAGACAGAACAGTGGTCCAACGGCGGCCCAGGAGACGGGACTTCCTATTACAGAGGCCGCCAAGTAAACAGGAGATTCGCACTGTATGTAATCTGATAATCTGACGGTGTTCGTCCTGCCCCCTCTCCCTGTCCCCTCCGAGGCACATGAAATTGAAGTATAGGCGTATAACATGCACACGTTATTTGCACCCGATTTTCAGGGTGAAAAAGTGAGTGTTATGTGCCAATAAATACAGTATATAGATTTACTGCCAAATTGATTTATTTATTTGCCCCTGTACAGACTGCAGTTTTGTCATGAAACATATAAAGCATGCTAAAAAAACAAGGCATATGAAGGTTTAAACTTAAGATAGTACAAGATAGGACTGAAAGCTCCTGCCAAAGACACCTGATGAAGGGAACTGAGTTATGCTTGAAACGTGTTGTTATCTCAGTTTTTCATGATCAGAATACATGTGGTCAGGACTCTTTTCCAGACCTGTGGCCTTGCTGGCCATAAATGTCATCCTGGCAAAGTACCATTGCAGAGTTGGATCTCACGTACCTATGCTGTTGGACAAATTAAGGACTCTTATTTTGTGGAGTACTATTGCAGGCACTTTCCACTTGTCATATGGCACAGTAGTGGCATACTGGAAAATGTATATTTGCTTCACATTACAATGGCTTTTCAAATACGGCTGTTTGCTATAATCTGTTTGGATATTCTGTATGTCCGGACAAGATACAGTTTTTTATGGCAAATATCAAATACTTTTTTTATTAGAAAAGGAGAAACATTTTTTTTAACAAATGTTAATGTTAATGTAAAAATGTATGAAATGCATGAAAACAAAACTATCCAATATTGGGTCAACAATTACATGGAAATAGCTCTTTGGCAAGTCTCCTCCTCTGATGTGTGTACCCTTCCTAGTACCCACAAATCAATGCCCTGTATATTGCGTATTGTGTACTTGCTTGTATTTATCAAATAATGGATGTTTCTTTTATCATTCAAGATGCTATCAATGTGTTCCCTCATGTGTATTTTATCACTTTTTATTTTATTGTTTTCTCTCACATTATATAGGATTTTCAGATACCACTATGTGCTGTGTTTCAGTCAGATACTTTGTATCCCCCAACGGGATACAGTTTATCCCTGCATTTTTGTTATTTTGTGTTCTATATGCAAATTATTTAAGTTGAACCCACTGTTTCCTCAAATGTATCATTTTTCTTTATGTGTTACTATATTAGTATTTTACATATGCCAGTGCAGAATTCTCACTTATACTGTGTATTTCTACTGAATGTGATATTAAAGTGGAAGCAAACTGCTAACACAAAAGTAACATTTCAGGCCCCCTGGAGCTGGTAAACAGCATATTAGCACATTTTGGCATACCTGCCTTGCCAGCAATCTACCTCCAGCGCTGCAATGTAAGTGCTCCCCTTTAACAGAGCTTCCATCTTCATCTTCATACCTGTGTCAAGACTGTACTCTGTGCTGTGCATGCATTACTCAGTACACACAAAGTCAGAGTCTCTTCTGTCATAAAACCCCTACCTGTCAACAGTTTAAGTAAGAGTAAGTATGTGGCTTACTCCTATTTTTTCATGTGATAGGGCTAGTGTCTCAAGATTGGCCTAGAAGTAACAAATTACTTTGCAGAAGGTGTCCAAAGCCCCCATGTAAGCTCTGACAAGTCAGTTTGGAGCCTACTGTACACAGGGCTTAGTTTTTCTAGTCCCCTGAATTAAGGTGTAGGAGCAAGGAAAAGTGTATATGATGCTGAAAGGGTGGGAAGTTAAGCGACTCTGATTACTTGTCCTGCATGGGCAAAGGCAAGGGTCATTTTAATGAAATTCAGAGAGGATACTTTCCCAGGAAACATGCACCTTATGCATGCTGCAAGAGGCCCAATGCCTGCAATAGCACAGTCATATGTAATATGGTTCAGAAAAGTCAATGTCAGAGATTGCTATTACCATCCAGAGAGCAAGGCATCATTTACCAGCCTGGCATGTGAAATGGCATCACCTAGTTGTCATTTTTAAAATGCCCAGAATAGAACCCAAAAAAATCACATTTGTGTGCATTGACAGTTTTCTGCTGTTTTGGATGTGTGCACATGCTTTAAGAGTCAAATGCAGAGTGGCTTTGGTGGTTTCGTATATTTTATTAATTTGTTTTCATTTAAAAAGATCAGCCTTCACATACATTTAGTGTAAGTATTACCAATTTTATCTGTAGAAGTGCTAAAATCAGAATGTTCATTCAAGAAGATGTATTTAAGCTCGCCTGTAATCCACTGCACCTAGCATTGACATAGCTTACTAAAGGGATTGGGTAACTTTATGTTAAAACTCATTTATCTTTTACCAGTTCCATTCAAAGTTCAAAGGCACGTCTGGATCATTTTGTAGCCAGGAATAGTCTTAGTACTAGTCTTAGTACTAGTGTAAAGTGCAATCTTTAAATCAGGCTTTCAGTACATGAGAGTCTGCAAGGGACCTGCAGTGGGTGTGCTTGTGGATTGGGTACATCCACATAGGCACCCAATCACCCAATACCAACAAAACAAACTAGGGTGGATTAGTGAAGCATGCCTGGATGAAAAATGTAAAGAGGAAGTTCAGTTAAAGAAAAATTATATATATATATATATATATATATATACACATACAGACACTTACCAAACCAGAGATACAGTTCTGTCTTCACCTGGGCTGGTACTTTGCCAGTCTCTGGGTCCACACGCTGCCATCTTGACTGTGGGAAGCTGTCTGTGAATTTCTGATACTTCACAGCTGGCTTCCCATTGTAAATGTGTGAGAAGCACTGCACCTTCTGAGCAGTCTCATGGTTTCCTGGGACAGGTGACGTGTCCCAGGAGGTTATGTGCTTGGGGGAGACGCCAGCTTCTGCTCCACCTGCCTAGGCAAGCAGAGTGGAAGTGGAAGTTGTCAGAAATAGGCACCCACTCATTTCTAATATTCATTAGCTGCTAAACCATCACTTAAAGCAGGCTTTTATGCTGTAACTCAAATCATAATCCAATGACTTCCAAACTTTACTGTTTGTATTTTTTTCTCTAGTCCAGCAATGTTAGGCCCTGATGAAAGGGGCCCTTTGGAACCACTGAAATGTGTCAGTCTTTTAATGCATACTGTATATCTGCACCTGAATATTTTGGCACTCTCCTCTTTACAAAACTAAGTATTTTTTTAATAATTGCTTATTGTGCTGTTTTTTGTAATGAAACAAGCATAGTATATGTGTGTTATATAAAGGTGTGATAATATAAATGTTGTTGATGTTACAGTGCTTTACATAGATTAAAAATATAAGAAGAGTGTATAAAAGTCAGCCAGCTACTTCACTGTTGAGGGACAATAGTTTGCCAAACGGTAGAGCTAATCTATGTTTGTGGGAACTCTGCACTTGATTATGTAAAATGGCGATCACAGGTCAATTAGTTTCAGTATAAATCACACAAATAGGAAACATAAAGGGAATACAAAGACACTGGATTTCAAAAGAGCCAACTTCCCTAAACTACAAACCTTGCTAAAAGACATAAATTGGGATAAAATATTAGGAACAAAGAATACGGAGGAGAGATGGGTTTGCTTTAAGAGCATATTACATAAGGGCATTAGCCATATCCCATTGGGTAATAAATTTAAAAGAGCGAACAAAAGTCCTGGATGGCTTAACTCCCATGTAAAAATGCATATAAAAGCAAAGGAGAAGGCCTTCAAAAAATACAAGGTCGAGGGATCATCATCAGCATTCAGACTTTATAAAGAATGCAACAAGAAATGTAAGTGTGCAATTAGGACAGCTAAGATAGAACATGAAAGACACATAGCGGAGGAGAGCAAAAAAAATCCCAAGAAATTCTTTAAGTATGTAAACAGTAAAAAAGGGAGGACAGACCATATTGGCCCCATAAAGAATGAGGAAGGACATCTGGTTACAAAGGATGGGGAGATGGCAAAGGTATTGAATTTATTCTTCTCCTCAGTCTTCACGAGTGAATCGGTGGGCTTCAGTAACCAAAACTGCAGTGTTTATCCTCATGACAAAACACAGAAAGCAACCCCATGGTTAACAGAGGACAGAATTAAAATTAGACTTGAGAAACTTAACATTAATAAATCACCGGGACCAGATGGCTTGCATCCGAGGGTACTTAGGGAACTCAGTCAAGTGATTGCCAGACCGTTGTTCCTAATTTTTACAGGTAGTCTACTGACTGGAATGGTACCAGCTGATTGGAGAAAAGCCAATGTAGCACCAATATTTAAAAAGGGCCCAAAATACATCCCTGGGAATTACAGACCAGTTAGCCTAACATCAATAGTATGTAAACTCTTGGAGGGGATGATAAGGGACTATACACAAGATTTTAGTAATAAGAACGGTATCATTAGCAGTAATCAGCATGGATTCATGAAGAATCGTTTTTGCCAAACCAATCTATTAACCTTCTATGAGGAGGTGAGTTGCCATCTACATAAAGGAAGGCCCATAGACGTGGTGTATCTGGATTTTGCAAACGCATTTGACACAGTTCCCCATAAACGTTTACTGTACAAAATAAGGTCCGTTGGCATGGACCATAGGGTGAGTACATGGATTGAAAACTGGCTACAAGGGCGAGTTCAGAGGGTGGTGATAAATGGGGAGTACTCAGAATGGTCAGGGGTGGGCAGTGGGGTTCCCCAGGGTTCTGTGCTGGGACCAATCCTATTTAATTTGTTCATAAACGATCTGGAGGATGGGATAAACAGTTCAGTCTCTGTATTTGCAGATGATACTAAGCTAAGCAGGGCAATAACTTCTCCGCAGGATGTGGAAACCTTGTAAAAAGACCTGAACAAATTAATGGGGTGGGCAACTACATGGCAAATGAGGTTCAATGTAGAAAAATGTAAAATAATGCATTTGGGTGGCAAAAATATGAATGCAATCTATACACTGGGGGAGAACCTCTGGGGGAATCTAGGATGGAAAAGGACCTGGGGGTCCTAGTAGGTGATAGGCTCAGCAATGGCATGCAATGCCAAGCTGCAGCTAACAAAGCAAACAGAATATTGGCATTCATTAAAAGGGGGATCAACTCCAGAGATAAAACGATAATTCTCCCACTCTACAGGGCTCTGGTCCGGCCGCACCTGGAGTATGCTGTCCAGTTCTGGGCACCAGTCCTCAGGAAGGATGTACTGGAAATGGAGCAAGTACAAAGAAGGGCAACAAAGCTAATAAAGGGTCTGGAGGATATTAGTTATGAGGAAAGGTTGCGAGCACTAAACTTATTCTCTCTGGAGAAGAGACGCTTGAGAGGGGATATGATTTCAATTTACAAATACCGTACTGGTGACTCCACAATAGGGATAAAACTTTTTCACAGAAGAGAGTTTAACAAGACTCGTGGCCACTCATTAAAATTAGAAGAAAAGAGGTTTAACCTTAAACTACGTAGAGGGTTCTTTACTGTAAGAGCGGCAAGGATATGGAATTCCCTTCCACAGGCGGTGGTCTCAGCGGGGAGCATTGATAGCTTCAAGAAACTATTAGATAAGCACCTGAATGACCGCAACATACAGGGATATATAATGTAATACTGACACTAAATCACACACATAGGTTGGACTTGATGGACTTGTGTCTTTTTTCAACCTCACCTACTATGTAACTATGTAACTATGTGATATAGCAATAAAATAACAAATAAAGCAGAATGATGTGAAACAGTGGGGTTGATTTACTAAAACTGGAGAGTGCAAAATCTGGTGCAGCTGTGCATGGTAGCCAATCAGCTTCTAACAGTTTGTTCAACTAAGCTTTGACAAAAAAAAATGGAATCTGATTTGTTTTTATGCAGAGCTGCACCAGATTTTGCACTCTCCTGTTTTAGTAAATCAGCCACAATGTGCCCAAATTAGAGAACTTCCTTTTGAACAGAAAATAACAAAAATGCAGAGAAAAATGTATCCCATCAGGGCATACAAAGTATCAGATCAAAACACAGCAAACAGTGGTATCTGAAAAGCTGTTATAATGTGAGAGAAAACAATAAATGAAAAGTGATAAAGTGCACATGAGGGAACACATTGATAGCATCTTGAAAGGCAAAAGAAACATCTATTATTTGATCATTACAAGCAAGTACACAACAGCAATATACAGGGCGCTGGTTTGCGGACACTAGGAAAGGTACAAAAAGATATCAGAGGAAGGGACTTTGTTAAATAGATACCTATATTGGAGACATGGCGGATCTTCATTAAGAACATTTTAAAAAATAAGGGAGCTGAATTCAGAGACTATTACTTAATTACTTATTACTTGACCCAGTATTACATATTCTTGTTTTCATACATTTTTGAACATTTTTAACATTTGCTACTCCTTTTTTGACATTTGCACCTATAATAGCGTGTTCTTATAAATAAGCAATTATTTTACTTTCTGACCTTTGCATTTAATATAATTTGTTGTTTACAAATAAACAGATGTTTGTGTCCATTTTTGTATTTATTTTATAAACCAAATAAAATTTCTTATTTATTGTTTTTTTTTTTTTTTTATATATACAGTATATATATATACTTCTTACCAACATTTAATAAAGCTGTTTATGCTGGGTTTTTTTTTAATCAATTAAGGTACAGTTTGGACAGAAAGATGTAAAGGGCAAATAGATTTACTGCCAAGGGTATTTATTTATTTGCCCTGTACAGACTGCAGTTTTGTCATGAAACATATAAAGCATGCTAAAAAACAAGGCATATGAAGGTTTAAACTTAAGATAGTACAAGACAGGACCTAAAGCTCCTGCCAAAGAAACCTGATGAAGGGAACTGAGTTATGCTTGAAACGTGTTGTTATCTCAGTTTTTCATGATCAGAATACATGTGGTCAGGACTCTTTTTCAGACCTGTGGCCTTGCTGGCCATAAATGTCATCCTGGCAAAGTACCATTGCAGAGTTGGATCTGACGTACCTATGCTGTTGGACAAATTAAGGACTCTTACTTTGTGGAGTACTATTGTAGGCACTTTCCACTTGTCACGTGCCACACTAGTGGCATACTGGAAAATGTATTTTTGCTTCCCATTACAATGGCTTTTCAAATACGGCTGTTTGCTATAATCTGTTTGGATATTCTGTATGTTCGGACAACATACAGTTTTTCATGGCAAATGTCAAATACTTTTTTTTATTAAAAAAGGAGAAACATTTTTTTAATAAATGTTAATGTAAAAATGTATGAAATGCATGAAAACAAAACTATCTAATATTGGGTCAACAATTACATGGAAATAGCTCTTTGGCAAGTCTCCTCCTCTGATGTGTGTACCCTTCCTAGTACCCACAAATCAATGCCCTGTATATTGCTGTTGTGTACTTGCTTGTATTTATCAAATAATGGATGTTTCTTTTACCTTTCAAGATGCTATAAATGTGTTCCCTCATGTGTATTTTATCACTTTTTTTTTATTGTTTTTTCTCACATTATATAGGATTTTCAGATACCACTATGTGCTGTGTTTCAGTCAGATACTTTGTATCCCCCAACGGGATACAGTTTATACCTGCATTTTTGTTATTTTGTGTTCTATATGCAAATTGTTTAAGTTGAACCCACTGTTTCCTCAAATGTATCATTTTTCTTTATGTGTTACTATATTACTATATTAGTATTTTACATATGCCAGTGCAGAATTCTCACTTATACTGTGTATTTCTACTGAATGTGATATTAAAGTGGAAGCAAACTGCTAACACGAAAGTAAAATTTCAGGCCCACTGGAGCTGTTGAACAGCATATTAGCACATTTTGGCATACCTGTCTTGCCAGCAATCTACCTCCAGCGCTGCAATGTGAGTGCTCCCCTTTGACAGAGCTTCCATCTTCATCTTCATACCTGTGTCAAGACTGTACTCTGTGCTGTGCATGCATTACTCAGTACACACAAAGTCAGAGTCTCTTCTGTCATAAAACCCCTACCTGTCAACAGTTTAAGTAAGAGTAAGTATGTGGCTTACTCCTATTTTTTCATGTGATAGGGCTAGTGTCTCAAGATTGGCCTAGAAGTAACAAATTACTTTGCAGAAGGTGTCCAAAGCCCCCATGTAAGCTCTGACAAGTCAGTTTGGAGCCTACTGTACACAGGGCTTAGTTTTTCTGGTCCCCTGAATTAAGGTGTAGGAGCAAGGAAAAGTGTATATGATGCTGAAAGGGTGGGAAGTTAAGCGACTCTGATTACTTGTCCTGCATGGGCAAAGGCAAGGGTCATTTTAATGAAATTCAGAGAGGATACTTTCCCAGGAAACATGCACCTTATGCATGCTGCAAGAGGCCCAATGCCTGCAATAGCACAGTCATATGTAATATGGTTCAGAAAAGTCAATGTCAGAGATTGCTATTACCATCCAGAGAGCAAGGCATCATTTACCAGCCTGGCATGTGAAATGGCATCACCTAGTTGTCATTTTTGCTGTGCTGTGCATGCATTACTCAGTATACACAAAGTCAGAGTCTCTTCTGTCATAAAACCCCTACCTGTCAACAGTTTAAAAAAAAAATGACTTCTGCTTTAACCACTTACAGACCGGAAGGATAAACCCACTTCCTGACCAGGCCATTTTTTGCGATACGGCACTGTGTCGCTTTACCTGCCAATTGCGCGGTCATGTGACGCTGTACACAAACATACCTTATGTCCTTTTTTCCCACAAATAGAACTTTCTTTTGGTGGTATTTGATCACCTCTGCGGTTTTTATTTTTTGGGCTATAAACAAAAAAAGACCAACAATTTTGAAAACAAAAACAATATTTTTTTACTTTTTGCTATAATAAATATCCCCAAAAAATAAAATAGTTTAGGCCAATATGTATTCTTCCACATATTTTGGTAAAAAAATCGCAATAAGCACATATTGATTGGTTTGCGCAAAAGTTATAGCGTCTACAAAATAGGGGATAGATTTATGGTATTTTTATTATTATTATTTTTTCTAGTAATGGCGGTGAGCTACGATTTTTAGAGGTACTGCAACATTGCGGCGGACAGATCAGACACTTTTGACAGTTTTTAGGGACCACTGACATTTATACAGTGATCAGAGCTCAAAATAGCCACTGATTAATGTATACACGTCACTGGCAGGGAAGAGATTAACACTAGGGGGCAATCAGGGGGTTAAGTGTTTCCTAGGGAGGTGTTTCTAACTGTGGGGGCAGTGTACTGACTGGAGGGGGAGAGAGATCCCTGTTCCTGATCACTAGGAACAGCAGATCTCTCGCCACTCCCCTGTCAGAACGTGGATCTGCTCCGATGTTGCGCCCCCTATAGCTTCTAAAGCAGCTGACGTACAATGAAGGCAAGTCGCGCAGCTGGGCCAACCTGCCGCAGTACAACTGTGGTGGCTGGTCGGCAAGTAGTTAAGGGAATGCCTTATTTAACTGCCTCCCATATGGTCCATGTAGATAAATAGCTTGGGGGAGCAGTGCTGATGTGAATGGATGTACCCATGCATCCTCCACATCAGAGGCTCATGTGCAGCTCCTAGAGAGAGATCCAGAAAGTACAGTGATCGCTGTGTCCCTCAGTCACAGCAGATCACCTGACCGGGTACAGGACTAATAAAAGTGGTTCTGTACCATGTAATTACTGTGACCAATCATATTGATCACAGATGTAAACAAAGACTGTGCAGTCTTTGAGCTGTTCCTCCTCACAGTGATAGGCGGTGATCAGAAACAATATCTGGCTACACTGACATACATGGGTTGATTTAGTAAAACTCGAGAGTGCAAAAACTGGTTCAGCTCTGCATAGAAACCAATCAGCGTCCAGGTTTTTTTGTCAAAGCTTAATTGAACAAGCTATAGATAGAAGATGATTGGCTACCATGCACAGCTGCAGCAGATTTTGCAATCTCAAGTTTTAGCAAATCAATCCCACAGTGTCACCAGAGCAGCCAGTCATTGTACATAATCATTGTCACAGCAGTACTATTTCCCTAAACCAGGGATCTGCAATTAGCGGACCTCCAGCTGTTGCAAAACTACAAGTTCCATCATGCCTCTGGGTGTCATGCTTGTGGCTGTCAAAGTCTTGCTTTGCCTCATAGGACTTGTAGTTCTGCAACAGCTGGAGGTCCACTAATTGCCTATCCCTACCCTAAACCATTGCACCCATTCACAGTGTCCTCAATCACTACCACAGCAGTCCCAGTGCCACCATAAGTTCACACGTGCAGTGTTCTCTAAAGAGTGAGCAGTGTTCAGATAGCTCATTAGAGAGCATTTGACAGGTGATGTGAAGGTGATGTATTGCCTCCTCACCATCTGCTTTAACCTCTTGGACCCTGCACAAGTACCCCCATTGACTTGAATAGGACCCGATTGGCGGGTACCATACCTGCTGAAATTGACAGGGGTATAATTCCTGTAACAGCTTAAAAGCATCACAGCCGCAGAGTGTGTACCCCCCCCCTAAAAGGGGGAGTGCTTGGAGGGCAGAAAATTCACGGCTCAGCTGCAAGTTTTTACCACCCTCAGCTTCACATGAATGAATGAATGAATGAGCCCTAATCGTGCAGCCAGTCACAGTATCCATAAATGTTATTGGTAGTTCCCACTCTTCAGATTAATGGTATTCCTTACAAAATTTTTCACCCAGAAGATTGTTCTCACTGTTTCCGCAAATTTTGGTGGACGAAAAGGTGATGGACAATGAAATCTGATGATTAAATTAGGATTGGACTTTATTTAATGACTGTTGCTACCAGTATGTCACTTCATTTTGAACATTGCATATGTTAACAGTTATTGTTTTGTAATTCACAGTGTTTCATAAATATAATTTTTTGATGTAAAGAGGTGGTGAGTGCTGCATATAATTTTTGGAATTTTGATTTTGAAGAAAGATTATTTATTTGCAAACTTTTATAACTGAAACCAAGAACAACTTTTTTTTTTCAAAGGTTTTGAGAACATTTTTTCCTTTATATAGTGAAAAGTAAAGAACACAGTGGTGATTAAATAACACCAACAGAAAGCTCTATCTGTCTCAAAAATTATATACAATTCAATTTGGCATAGCGTTGCATGACAGAGTAATTGTTATACAAAGTGTGACAGTGCAGGACACTGAAAAATGGCCTGGACTGGAAGGGGGTGAAACAGTCTAGGCTGAAGTGTTTAATCTGCTCCGGTGCTATCACGCAATCTCCAGTCACACCCCAGTGTCAGAGAATGGAAGCAGCAGTGGTTAGGGGAGCACAGATGCTGAAAGGGCAATGGGAGGGGATAGGTGATATCACAGCCCCAGGAACTCAGAGCCATCATTGAAAGCTCCTTGGCATATGGGAGCCGCTGCATCTTAATCATGCGACTGCACCATAGTGGATTAAAGAAAATGTATTTCCAGAGATCCCATTTAGACATGTGCGCCGTCAATAAATTTGTTTCATTCCGTTCCATATTAGAATTAATTTTGTATTTCGTAATTCGTGTCCGAAATTTCGTTCGAAATATGAATTTTCGTTAGGTTAGTTAACTTTTCGTAACAATTACGAATGTTCGTTAAGATGAATTTATCATTATGAGGGGTTTCCACCATCCCTGTGCTGTGCTGACTTCCTGGGTTTTTAACTTTTAGGTTCGTTAACTTTTCATAACAATTACGAATATTCGTTAGGAATTTGGATCTGAGATTCGTAAACGAAATTTTGTATTTCGGACCAAATTCAGAAGCATAGCAATTCGTATTTCGGATCCTCCCGAATGTATGAATTTACGGAAATTCGGACGAATTTTCGATTCGTACGGAACTAATCGCACATGTCTAATCCCTTTTACAAAGACTATACAGCATAGGTATGGGTATTCTGCCATAGAGAACAGGAGGCCCCAAAAATGTACTAAATCAGCCTTTTAGAAAACATTTGCCTATACAATTGAATGCTCCAATATTTGCTTTTCAACAGAGTTTTGGAATCTGTCTGAAAGAAGTTTTATTCATTGTACAATTTTTATTCTAATAAGATTATCTATTTTTGTGGTAAGTAAAGTGTATTTTTATTTGAATGCCCTACAGCATTATAATGCATACAGTGAATTGCTGTGAATCTTCCATTCTGACCATACTGTGCCTTTAAAAGCTTTCTGCTAATTTCACAAGAATGGTCATAGGAGGAGCAGGTCAGATGTTGGCATTTGCTGCCTCTAGTTATTGAAACAGAATGTTGTGGTTGCTAAGTGCTTGTGTCAGTTTGACTGCCTGCAGCATCAGATGGCCAGCATCAGAAATGCGGCTTGGTCAATTTTTTTTTTCCTTTTACTTATTATTAGATCACTCTTGCTAGATACAGCTAATAACACACAAAATATTTTACAAGACTCTTCCTCTTTGATCCATATTTTCACTGCCTTTGCTGCGCTACACTGATATCCTGTTATGCAGAATTTAATAACTGTGGACGATTTACAGACAAGGTTCCGAACAAGTAAATGTAACTGTGCATTGAAAATCTATTTTGATAGTCTGCATATGAAGTGATTGAAGGAATAAGATTAAAACAGTCAGGGTTCACATGCTCAATTACAATTCATGCTGAAACTATTTAAAAATTATTTCAATAAGGATGAACCAAAGCACAAATATTAGAACAATAGACACCTTGCAAATGCTGGAGCTTTAATATAACAATGTTTTAATTATGTTATATTATTCATTATTGCTTCTCCATTAGGAACAGAAAGACTATGTAACAAGTGGTTACATTCATTTGCTAATTCCCTCTAGCATTCCCAAGAATTGTTATATTGTATCCCATGTTACCAAGGCGTATGTATTACCTAAGCTACTGCCCATAATAAAACAACATTCATTTAGCAGACAATGTAGTCTAATTACATTTGTTTTTACCCAGTCCGTACAGAACAAATGTATATGCAGATTCACTGGGTAAGTGATTATTCATTTTTTTTCTTTATAAACAGACCCTATAATGTTTTTTTATAGCTTCTATTTATTATGCTTGAGATTAGGAAATACAGTACTTTTTTTTTTTTTTCATTTTTTGTCCAGTAAACGAAGAAATGCTGTACATAACTATTTAATGTTCATGTATACAGCATATGGGTAGATATATAAACAAGGTTACTTTTCTCCTGTGTACCTGTTTCTTCTTAGCTGCTTTGCTAAAAAGAGCCTCATTTACACACTTCAATTGTGTCATGTCGCCAACTTCTAGCTGTAACTGGGAAATAATCATATACAATAAATCTTCTATATATTTATATTTATTTATATATATATATATATATATATATATATATATATATATATATGTAATGTAACTGTAATGTCTGCCTCTATTTTGTTAAGCTCTGTGCAAACTGATGGCGCTATATAAAACCTGTACAATAATAATAATAATAATAATATAAGGGGGGCGTGGCCTGGCACAGCATGGAGTAGGACGCTTGTCTTGAGAGCTCCGTCCATTACTCCTGAATCCTATCCATCCTGGACTCTCCGTGCTACTGAGCTGGCTGGCTCACATCCCTGAGGCTCTGGCAACACCCTGGGCTCCTTCCCGTACTGATTGGACACATGGCGGCCCGAACGGAGTGGCGATCTCCCGCACGGTGGCTGAATTTAAGCAAGACTGCGGCTACTCCTGGAGGCCGCGGCCATCTTGGTCCTCCGATCCTCTGCCCTGCAGTGAGATTCCTGCCAAATAAAGGTACCTAATTACGGGACAATCCTTCCGGGGAGAGGGACAACCTATACACAGCTCATTTAGCCAGTGGAAACCCTGAGAAAACCGTCGATTTCACCCGGTCCGGATTGCGGCCTAGGCCTATATGTGGTGCACGGCGGCCATCTTGGCACACCTGTCTCTCCTCCCTGAGTACTGTGAATAAGCTATAGCCCTGGTGTCTCCCTCCTAACAGCCCCCACTGCGATCCCCTGTACCCTCAGAGACACAACCCCAGATTGCCATCAGCTAAAGAGGTGGGGAGGAATTGCACGCACCTGCTTTATAAAACAACATCTATCCCTAAACTCTGAGGGCTGCAGGGCCTGGGACAGCACTAGTCTTTAACTAACCAGCAAGTCAGGTTGTTACACTAAGTTTGGAGGTTCTCTGGGTCCCACCTGGGACCGTCGCAAAATGTCACCAACTGAGGCACAAAAGGCAGCGGCAGCAAAACTAGATCAGTACCGCCGAACAGAAAAAGAAGACATGGAGGAGGAGGGAATAACTGAGAAAGCTGGAGCGGGAGAACGAACTGCGGGTGATACTGACAAACTCCTTGAAGCAATCACCTTCTGCAGAACCTCTCTCACAGCGCAAATTGAGGAGGTCAAGATGGATATTTCCCTTATCAGACAGGACTTTCAAAAGCTCAGGGAAAGAGTGAAAGAAACTGAGACCAGGCTGGGCGAGGTGGAGGATGCTATTCCACCCTTACAAACATCCTCAGACCGCGTGCAAAGGCAAATACAGCAACTCCTTTTAAAGCAAGATGATATGGAGAATAGGCTGAGAAGATGCAATATACGCCTGGTAGGCCTGCCGGAGGAGTCTGAGGGTAGGGACACTTCCACTTTTTTGGAACAACTACTGATCAATACTTATGGAAGAGAAGTTTTTTCCCCCATGTTTGCGGTAGAGCGGGCACATCGCATGCCAGCAAGACCCCCTCCACAAGGAGCTCCTCCCCGCACGTTCATAGCTAAACTCCTTAACTATAAGGATCGGGACACTGCTTTGAGAATGGCAAGGGAGAAGGGCAATATCCCAGTTGGGAATGTAAAGGTGGCCATCTTCCCAGACTTCTCGGCAGAGGTACAGTGCCGTCATCAAAGCTTTACAGAGGCTAAACGTAAGCTCAGTAATTTGCAATACAAGTACTCAATGCTTTTCCCAGCCCGTCTTAGGGTGGAGCATGAAGGGCGTGCGGTTTTCTTCGAGGACCCAGAGGAGTCGATCGCTTGGTTGGAACGACGAGTTAACCCCCAACAAGCTGATTGATTAAGTCCCATTGATAACGTGCCTGAGAGCAGGAAATGTCTCCAGCCAGTACAAGTTCAAAGCACAAATCCTGATTACTTACAGCACAAGAGTCAAATTACCCTCCGGGGCTCCGGAGTGAGAAAAGTCCTACAGCCAAAATGCATCGTGCAGCGAGACTTTACCCCACACAGTTCTGGGAAGCAGCACCATGTACATTGGAACTTTATCCGGAACTTAATAGTTGCAGCTAAATGGAAACGAGAAGATCAAGAGACCGTACTGCATGCTTTACAAGCGATATGGTTGATATTTTTTTTTTATTGTATTTAGTGTCCGGAGACTGAACCAATTGTTCTACATTCCACAGCTCGCAAAAAAGTTAGACTGTTTCCCAGATAACAACCAGTTCAGGGATTATGCCTGCACAAGTTTGGGTCAGTGTAGGGCAGGGAGAGGGGAGGGGGTTCAAATGTTTTTGGTTCGGTTATATTTGAATGTGCATACTTATAATAGAAAACAGGTAACGTTATATGTGCCAGATCTAAGGGAAAGTATATATGTGCCTTATCACAGGTATTTGAGTCAGTTATCTCTGCAAGTTAAGATTCTGTATACCTTAAACAGAAAGAGCAAATTGTTTTATATAAATGCGATATTAATGGTTAAAAAGCTTGGCCTATGGCAACTTTGAAATTTCTAACATGGAATGTGAGGGGCCTGCGTGAGAAATTTAAGCGCGCAGCAGTCTTCACATTCCTGAAGAAGCAACATGCTGATATAATAGCACTAGTGGAAACACATATTGAGGGAAGTGTTCAGATGGCGCTCCGCAGGCCATGGGTTGGTTGGGCCTACCACTCTACCCACACATCACACTCTAGGGGAGTTTCTGTATTAATAGCTAAATCAGTACATTTTGAATTATGCGAACTAACTACCGTCCGGAACGGCCGTTATGTATTTATTCATGCCAAAGTATATGGAGAGCCCTTACTTATAATGGCTTTTTATATACCACCTCCATTTAATGTATTCGTGGTCAAGGAAGGTATATCCTATATGACCCATCATCCAAATGTAGCAGCGGTCTGGCTAGGGGATTTTAATGTTACTTTGAACCCGGCTCTAGACAGGCTACAGTTGACATCAACGGCTCCCAGTGCTCCCACCGAAACTAAATTCTCTAAGCTTATCTCCACCTTCCATCTGATAGACACATGGAGACATAAATTCCCACTGGTTAAGTCATATTCACGCTTCTCGTCATCTCGGGGCTCTATGTCCCGCATAGATTTTTTACTTATCTCCCGTAGATTGACCCCAAGATTATCGAAGGTAATGTTTTGCCCTAGAGTACTGTCAGATCATAGTCCTTATTGGATTACATTAAGTATTGCAGTGGCAAAACCACCACGAGCATGGCATCTGAATCCATTCTGGCTATCTCTTCTACCAGAAGACGACGAGCTCATAGACAAATGGAAATTGTACTTTGTCGAAAATGATGAGTCAGCAACACCACCCGCAGTCTGGGACTCTTTTAAGCTATTTGCTAGGCATACTTTGATAACGGCGATTAATAAAATTAAGATGGACTCTTCTAGTGCCCTCGGTAAGGCGCTGGAGGACTTGTCCTCTGCAGAAAGAGAGTACGCCAACACCCCGACATCAGTAACTGTAAACTGTAGACCAACTTAAATTACAGACTAGAGTGGTTAATCAGCTACAGTACCAGAAAGCCAAACAAAAAATGTTTTTTTCTAAGCAGAAAATGTTTGAACATGGGGAAAAGGCAGGCAAGTTACTTGCATACCTGGTCCACAGTGAGGATAGACCCCCAGTGGTTATCACACTTCATGGCCCTGGAGGACAAAAAGTCACAGACCCACCTGCAGTAACCTCGATGTTTAGGGACTTCTTCGCAGACTTATACACAACGACAGCCCCCACTGAGACTCATCACATGTCTCTTTTTCTTGAAAAGGTGTCCTTCCCACAGCTAACAGAAGAATAAGTAGAACTATTGGAAGCACCACTTACTCTAGACGAAATATCAACTGCCATGGCTAGCTCCGCTAGGTCCAAATCCCCTGGTTCAGATGGACTTCCAATAGAGTTCTATTCCCAATTCAGCGAAATACTAACCCCTAAACTATTAAAATTGTATAATTATATATTTGAAACCGGGACTTTACCTCCATCTATGACAGAGGCTACAATAGTCCTCATCCCTAAACCCGGTAAGGATCTGGGGTTTCCAGAATCTTATCGGCCGATATCACTACTACAGGTTGATATCAAAATACTCGCCAAAATTCTATCGATTAGACTCAATCAGGTATTATTAACATTAATACATGCAGACCAAGCTGGTTTCATGCCTGGACGCAACACCTCGTTTAACCTGAGGAAACTATACATTAACCTGCAAGCTGCACACGAGGAAGTTGGTACACGGGTTGTTGTGACCTTAGACACAGCGAAAGCCTTCGACTCGGTAGAGTGAAGGTATCTCTGGAGATGCTTGGAGGGCTATGGATTTGGCCCAAAATTTACTAAATGGGTCCAACTTCTATACCAGGCACCCAGGGCCAGGGTGGTGGCTAATGGATGGTCGTCTCAGTTATTCGACCTCAGTAGAGGCACGAGATAGGGTTGCCCCCTATCCCCACTACTATATGCCCTGGTGGCAGAACCACTGGCAATATCCATCCGAGCAAACCCAGAGATCAGGGGACTTAAAATGGGCTCTATGATTGAAAAAATTAGCATGTACGCAGGTGACACGCTATTGTACCTGGCAGACTCGGGCCCATCATTGCGCAATGCACTCCACACGATAGAACAATTTGGAATATTTTCAGGTCTAAAAATTAATTGGGACAAATCCCAAATTCTGCCAATTGATAGTTTCCCACCCCCAGAATCCCAAACCAGGCTCCCACTTCAGAGAGTAGATGTCATTAAATACTTGGGGATTTATATAACCAGAGCCCCTGCAGACTATATATCTCTGAATATAACTCCTCTCATTTCCCTAGTTAAAAATAAAATATGAGTCTGGTCCAAATTACCATTAAGAGTCTGGGGACGTATAAATTTAATCAAAATGATTCTACTACCCAAAATACTCTATGTTTTATGGCACACCCCTGTCTATTTACCCTTAAAACATTTTAAATCTCTAGAGTCCCTCTTAAAGACATTCGTATGGGGTAATAATAGGCATAAATTGGCATGGCAAGCCCTCAAAAATCCGACTGATCTAGGAGGCACTGCTCTACCTGATTTTAACCTATACTACATTGCAGCACAGCTATCACAGCTTTTTCACTTAGACAAAACCGACAGTGAGAGATTTCTTACGCTCATATGTCCTAAATGGGCGCAATACACCAAAGACCCGATATATGCAATAGCGGCAGACATGGGAGGGATGGAACTAGGAGACAGTAGACACACCATACTATACCACTACAGGAAAATATGGAATTTAGCAGCCTCTAGACTTGACATCTCACAGTTTAACGACTATACGCCGTTATGGCATAACAAAAATCTTCAGGAGTTTAATAAAATACAGGACACATCTATATGGTCCACACAGGGAATATTTTACCTGCATCATATATTAAAAGATGGACATCTTAAAACCTTCGACTTACTTAAAGAAGAATTTACAATTCAGGACCAGATGTTCTATAGATTCTTACAAATCCGTCACGCGACACAATCACAATTCCCTGAATCCTGCCCTAGTCCTGCTCCCAATGTACTCATCGCCATAATTAAGAGCACAGATTCTCAAAAATTGATCTCGGCATTCTACAACTTGCTATTAACCCCTGTAGCTGCTAAAATAGCATATGGCCTTAAACCAAGATGGGAAAGGGAGGTGGGACCGGTGGAAGATGAGGAATGAGGGGAAGCATTGGAGGCCTGTAAAACTGTATCCCCTAAACTGTCAGATCGTTTGACACAACTCTATATTCTCCATAGGGCATACCTCACACCCCTCAGAGTGGCAAGATACAAGCGAACACAAACCACCACATGTCAGATGTGTGGGAGAGAGACAGGTACCTTTTTCCATCTTATATGGGCATGCCCTAAAATAAAAGGCTTCTGGGAACAAATTGTGGCATTTCTACACGATACAATGGGTTCACCTCTAGCCCTAGACCCCAAACAGTGCCTCTGGGGTATAGTTCCAGACACAACCGATAAATACACTAAAACCTTTTTGCATGAAACACTTTTTGCAGCAAGAAAGGTTATAGCCAAAAAGTGGATGAGACAAGAGACCCCCAAAATAGTGGAATGGAAGGTGGAGATAAATAATACATTACCATACAAGAAATGTATATATATTTATAGAGGTTGCCCAGCAAAGTACAACAAGATTTGGGATAGATGGCTTCAGGAATCTTCTACCTGTGTCTAATGTAATCGTATGACCGTAAAGTGATAAATAGGTATAAGTATGGATGGACAGTATTAACAATCAAATATGTACACCTTGAATGTCAAGATACGCCAGAAATGTTTGAATTTAATGTTATACATTTTTAGTTCAACGATAATAATTGTAATGCTGTTATAGTGTCAACATGACAACGTAACCCTTTATTTTTTTTTCTTTTTGTATGCACCAAATATTCAATAAAACTTTGTTTGATAAAAAAAAAAAAATAATAATATAAAATATATATTTTTAGATTACTTAGATTAGTTTAGCGGTTTTTTTTTTCAGACATTTGGCATTAGACATTTTTAGTTCCATAAGATCATTAAATGTAAACCGCAACATTATTTTTCCTTCCATCTGCTCTTTGACTGGAATACATGACGCCCTACTGTTTATTTTATAGTCTTAGCATCACGTGCTTTTTGCTCAGGAAAAAAAATGATTTTGGAATTTTGTCTCATGGTTTTAAATAATTTTATACTGCTGGGAAGCGGAGGTGGGGGCAAGTCTTGCATATTTCAACTATTAGGGAATAAATATGTTTCCATTTACATAAGGAAACATATAATCTGAGTACATGTGTGGGGTACAGTATATGAGTAGTACTGTTTACAAGTATTGTGTTCAAAATATTCTTCGCAGACTATATTATGAACAATATTATGAACAAATATTCAAATATTTTAAATATTTAAGCCCTCGCTGCAGACAATTCAAAGATGCATTTTACAGCTGCTAGCTACCTGTGTAAGCAAGGTATGCACTAGAAAATCCCCAGCTGAAACAAAACACTTTATGTACAATTGAACATTTGCCTGCATACGATGACGTCGTCTGGGGCAAACGTGCATCGGGAGGAGCTGACGTGCTGACGTCCCGTGTGTTCCGTCTGTAGGACGGGTGTTCGCCGTAGCTGGCCGGCTCATACGATTTATGCCTTTTGTCTTCAGTTTTAATGTAAGTGCGTTTCCTATTTTTTTAATAAACTACCTATATCAGGATTACGCTATGTTGTCACTTCTTTCCTTTTGGGGAACCCCTGTATGATAAACGTGTTCCGGTGCTTTGGAGGTGCGCATGGAGGTTTTTTGCAACAGCTGACTCTTACAGATGGTGTAGCGGACTGGCGCCATCCAGGCATCCGCATTGGTTAAAGGCCCTGACCGGGTTAAGGTTACAGGCTTGTCTAGCTTGCCTTGTGGTAAGCACATTATTTTACTGGTGATAACACAGTGGTGCGGTGGAGGAATAAATTAGCCATCTACCTTAACGTTAAGAAGAATCTATTGTACACCTTTGGACTTTTATTTCTCTTATTCTTTGATGGACTTTTTTTTTTTTTTTTTTCTGCTCATTTACTCAGCTGTTTATTTACATTTAATTTCACGTGAATGGGTGTATGAATCAGTTTATTATTATCATTTATTATTAATAGTCATGTCACATTTAATATCGATATTCATTTATTAATATTGTTTTAGTTTTTTGAGCGCTGTTATATATTATCTTCCGTTTTGAACTAGTGTGTATCTCACTTATAACAGCAGCCTTCCTTTTAGGTGTTTGAAATTAACTCTTGCTTGGTGTTTTAGCTAAAATTGCTTTGGCCATCTTGGTACAGCGCGGTAATTTTCTACTTCTTTCTTTATGTACCTTGCTTTGTGCATTGGTCCAAGTCATTTGGTGGAGGGGGGATTATGGTGTGGGCTTGTTTTTCAGCGGTTGAGCTTGGCCCCTTAGTTCCAGTTTAGGGAACTCTTAAGGCGCCAGCATACCAAGACATTTTGGACAATTTCATGCTCCCAACTTTGTGGGAACAGTTTGGGGTGGTCCCTTCCTGTTCCAACATGACTGTGTACTAGAGCATAAAGCAAGGTCCATAAAGACATGGATGAGAGAGTTTGGGGTGGAGGAACTTAACTGACCTGCACAGAGTCCTGACCTCAACCTGATAGAACACCTTTGGGATGAATTAGAGCGGAGACAGCGAGCCAGGCCTTCTCGTGCAACATCAGTGCCTGACCTCACAAATGCACTTCTGGAAGAATAGTCAAACATTCCCATGGACACACTCCTAAACCTTGTGGACAGCCTTCCCAGAAGAGTTGAAGCTGTTATAGCTGTAAAGAGTGGGCCCACTCAATATTAAACCCTATGGACCAGGACTTGGATGCCATTAAAGTTCATGTGTGTGTAAAGGCAGGTGTTCCAATACTTTTGGAAATATAGTATTTATAGGAATGAAAATTAGTTTAAGCCATGGCTTTGAGTTTACTAGATTTTGAAAAAAAAATAATTTGTTGTTTTTGTTGGATTCTCCCCTTTTTTTAAGTCCATTTATCAGTGGCTTCACATTTTTTATTTTTAGTCTATATACTTTTGAGTCACCAGGGACTCCGGAGTATTCAATAAATTAAAAAAGGGGGTTTGTAGGCCCCACTGGGTAATATTGATTGTGTGATGTAGGTGGCCATTATACAGGAACTTGAAGAAAATCCAATTGCCATATAAGTCTATTAAAGTAACAAAATAAGATATTTTTTCATCTCACCAGAGAGTTCCATGTTCCACTTCACCAGAGTACTATTAAATAGTGTTATTTAGGCCACCAAAACAAAAATGTTTTCATATATCTCTGTTTATATTACTTTAATCAATACTCTTTGCAGTGGCACATAAGTAGTGCAGACAGGTGTTTTACAGGGATGAATTATGGATCAGGATTTGAAAAAATAGAGCATGCTCTATTTTTCAGCACAATTTCTTTACCACTTGTTTGCCAGCTTGTAATATCCTATTTATTACCAAGCATTTTTTCAGTTTTCTGTGTTGTGATAATTTGACTGAAATGCACTCATTCCTGCAACACTTTACCCGAATCCATTCATTCACACCATTTCTGATACAGATACATCTTTGGAGGTATTTAATAGCCAGTGAGCTTTTTTTCTGCTATAGATAAATATGTTGTTTTCTCTTACTTTCTGTTATAAAACATAGCAAATAAAAATGCCAGGAGCAGGGGTGGGAAAAAGACCAGGGGCTTCAGCCCGAAGGTAAATTTAATAACCCCTCCCACATTTTAAAGTATGTCCAGCCCAAGCTCCACCCAATGCCCCCCTCACCCCTGCCCAATGCCAATGCATATATGAATCAATGGCATTGGAAAGGTATTGATAGAATTGGCAATTTGTTATCTGTATACCATAAAAGCTAAAAAGATTCCAGGCGGCAGGGCCATTGGCCGCAGAATATTATTATAGGGTTTATGCGCCGGCAGTTGTACCTACGGTGCTTGCTCTAAACTACATGAAACATCCAATGGGCATTTAGAGAGGAATTAATAGGGTCCCACCATGCTTGCTTACTCTTTGACTCATGCTCTAGCTTCTCTGCTCTGCAAATACAGCCTAAATTCACTATTTATCATCTAAAAATTATTAAAAATAAATGCCAAGAGCAGGAGCAATCCCCCAGCTCAGCCTCACCCATGTGCCCATTCAGCCAGTGCCAGGATAGGAGAGCTGCCCGCCAGTTTACACAGAGCAAGAGCGGGGATCTCTCACTCACAGCCGCAGTGTCACTCCCACCTCCTGCACCTGGCTCCTATGATGGACGTCATACGTTCCGGCATTGGACCAGTGTGACGTCCATCATAGGAGCCGGGTCCAGGAGACAGGGCTTTGAATTGTCACTCGGCCGCGCCAGGTAAACTGGGGATTGATCCCCGCTCTCTTTGTAAACCCTCAGAGCTAATAATTGTCATTATGAATGCTGAAAACCGGGGATTTTTGGGAGCCCACTCTGGGCTATAGCCCCAGTCAGCCCCCCTCCACTGGCCAAGAGGTATGAAAACCTCCCAAATGACCCCTTTTTGGAAAGTAGACAGCCCAAGGTGATCTCTTTTTTTGCTACAAATGTTTGCAAATGAAGAAACATGCTGGCACTCAGAAGGTTAAAACATGGAGCTTGGGAATGTTGCACTAGATACATTATTGAACAGGAAGGTGGAGGTGAATGGGTTAATATAAAAGTCACACACACAGTGGCAGGACAGAGATGATGTGGTTAATGTGCAGATGTGCAGAATAAGGGAAGTCAAGGGTTAATGTGCAGCTCACATACATATACAGCATTTAGATCAAGTGTATAGTAGGGGAGGAATAGTGAAAGGGTTAAAAAAACAATACCAATCACATCTACAGGTGCTGGTCCATTCATTCTTTTCCCATTTACAAATTACTACAATATCTGCCTTTCCCCTGTTGTAAGAGGAAGAGGAGGGATTAACCATGTAAACAATAGCTTAGGATCACTGTAATCACAAATACCGAGCCCCTTAAGTCAACTTGGTACACTCATACCTCCCAACAGTCCCTGATTGGGTGGGACTTTCCGGCATTTACACCTTTATCCGGCTATCCCGCTGTGCAGGGGCTTTGTCCCGCATAATTATGTTGATTAATATCAAATAGGACCTCAGGCTCAATAGGACTTGTAGCAGTGTACAAATACAGCACAGCCAGGGGATTTGTGAGTAAGCTGGTTGAATGTGCACTGTGCAGTCACCATGAGAGACTGCACAAGTCAGATCCAAGCTGTGATGTGGGGAATGGGCGGGACTTCTACCCATACCAGACCCCTTTGTCAAGCAACCAGTGCAGTGCATAGGGAAAGAGGCATTCGTACATTGCTGGCCAGGGAAAAGATGCCAAGGCAGGGTTTTTTTTTCCAGCCTTCTGCAGTAGAAGAAAGTAGAGCAGCTCTCCTACAACAGCCAATAGCCTCCCTGCTCTGCACCACGATCCTTATCTACTATCTATCGGGGAGTTTAGGAGCTGAAAAGGAGTGTGCACTGAAAAGGAAGCTGTGACAGAGCCAGTTACAGAAAAGTTATTTTACAAAGGTAATCATGTGGAGGATGGTGGAGCTTTGGGGATGGGAAGATGAGGGCAGAGGAGAGGTTTGTGTGTGTTGCAGGGGTTGTAGCAGCCACGAAGAGGTGCAGTATTGAGATGTAGATGTCTAAATTAACTCTGTATCTAGTGCTCTCTTGAACCCTGTACATAACTCACTCCAGAACCCACCTTCATGTACATAACGCACTCCAGAACCTTGAGCATAGCGCATTCCTGAACCCTGTACTCTGTACATAATGGACTCCTAAATACTTCTACACTTTGTGTAATGCACACTTCCATAGTTTACATACCTTATGATAAACCCAATGCTGGCTATCTGTGTTTTTCTATGCAATGCAGGCAGACCATGGCTGGTGGGTGGGATCAGCAGGGTGCTTTACATAGCTTTCTGAAAACATCACAGCACCCCGCTTCAGTAATTCCCATAGGAGCCCTCAGCCCTGATGCAAGTTGTGGGCTGGCTCTTGGAAGGAGTTATGCAAATATCAAAATGCTTTAATGTGTGGATGGTAATTCTGGATGATTGATTATAACTATTATAAATAATCATAATTATTTCCTAAAAAACATTACTTCAGTGTACCCTAAGCAATGACCAGATCTGATGTTGAGGAGTTTATTTACAAAAGCTAGAGAGGGCAAAATTAGTCACAATTCTGCAGAGAACCCAATCAGCTTCTAAGCTCAGCTTGTTTAATTAAGCTTTGGCAATAAAACCTGGAAGCTGATTAGTTTCTCTGCAGAATTGTGATTACTTTTGCCCTCTTTAGGTTTAGTAATGAAACCCCTAGATTGAAAGTACAGTAATTCAGTGAATGAAATGGGCAGCCCAAGAACAGTCAGGCTGGTTGGGCTAGAAGATGCAGGACATTTTCCAGCTAGGAATGGAGGTATCTGATGTGCACAAGCTTTCAATTTAGACTGCGACTCTGTGTGAAGCTCACAGTGTGCATTAAAATCATAATAAGCAGTTTCAGCCAAGAGAGACGCCTGCACAACTATTCAAAACAGAATGTATGGCTGGAGTTCAGCTATAACATAATATGCATGACTCAGAATCAGCTCTGATCCTCCTGTGGGTTAACAGCAAAGTATGTTGTAAAGATAAGTAAGTGTCACAGATGCCTGTTACCACCAGTGGGGCCTTGATACAGATTGAGCAGAAGAATGTTTCTTTCTGATGAGCTTACATCCCCAAACCCCACATGTTCCAGTGCCATATTCCTACCAGCAGTGACTTTTGTTTCCAAGTAGATATCAGTGACAAATAAAACTAGAAGATATTTTATTATATTGATTATAAAGTGGCAGCAATGTATAGGGGCTTACATTTTAAAGTAGTAGCTTCAGCTTCAAATTGTGCCATTTCAAGCATCCAATCAAGGTAAGTACAGACTATTGTAATAAAATGCTTCATTAGTTAATTAATTAATTAATCTCCATAATCTATGAGAAAGTGACTTGTCAGCAATGACCAGTAACATTAAAGTAATTTATTAGTATTGTTTAGCACACAAGCACACAAAGTTGTGCTCAATAAAGCAATATCAATTTGTTAGGCCAAACTCCATTTCAAGATATACCATAAATCTCAGCTGCGTGCTGCTTTTACTTGCTGAATCATCATTGCTTAGGTGCTACCATCAGAAGACACTTCATTAATAATCAACCTTGTGAGTATATGATATTTCCCAAAACTGGAAAAGCAAACCTGTCCTAGATAGAAGTAAAGCCCTTTGTTCTAAAATGTAAAGTCACATGAACAGTGATGATAATAGAGGACAGAGATGGCAGCACATCCCTTTAAAGCAAACCTCCTGGCAGATATGCAAACAAGCACCAATTAATATGTTTATGTATTCATTAAACATGATTAATGTATTTTTAAATACAACTTGTAAAAGTGGGTGAATTTATCAGACTCCTGTGATTTCATGTACAGCATTACTCAAATGTTAACAGAGAAAGGCAGCCTCTAGTAGGCGATTAGGCTCTACTGCATATACATATGTTGACAAAAAGTTGAATGGGATGATACAGGCTTCAAAGGGTTAAAAGATTTAAAGGGACAAGTGTTCTGGTTAAAAAAAAAGCAGGCTCCATTTTAATCAGCACATTGAGCCCTCGTGATTGGGGTGCTACGAAACCCCCCAAATGGATTGTTGTAGAATTTGGAACTTTTATGATGAAATAGTACACTTTTTTTTTTTTACACAACTATCAGTGTGTGCTGCTTTTCTCCTACACCGGTTGGATTTTTTTCTGAAGTTGACTCTTAAAGTATATGTCACTCTAAATATTTATTTTTTTTGCATGTGTGTTCACATATGTGTATATTATAAATCATAGGGATTGATTTACTAAAACATGAGAGTGCAAAATCTGGTGCAGTTTTGTACAGAAACCAATCAGCTTCCAGGTTTTTTTGTCAAAGCTTTACTATGCAAGCTGAACTTTGAAGCTGATTGGCTACCATGCACAGCTGCACCAGATTTTGCACTCTCCAACTTTAGTAAATCCCCCCCATAGTCTCTAGTATATTTTCATGTACTTCTTTTACCTGAAGTACCTACTTGATCCTGCCAGTCATCTTTCTTCTTTGTTCTAAAATGACGACACAAAGCAAAGAAGCTGATCTGTACTTGCATGGTCAGTTTTTATAATTTGGCCATTTAGAGGTACAGGACACTGTGCAGTGGGTAGTTTGTTCGGCCACCACATTGCTGTCCAATCATAGCTTGCCTCTGCCACACACACCCTTCAAAACACAGCCTGACTCTTGAACACACCCCCTGGTCAAGCACAGCCTGCATCTTGCCTCAGGATGAACAGGTTATGGAATACAGACGCATGGGGGTTGATTTACTAAAACTGGAGAGTGCTATGTCTGGTGTAGCTCTGCATAGAAACCAATCAGCTTCCAAGTTTTTTTTGTCAAAGCGTTATTGAACAAGCCAATCGGCTTCTAACTTCAGCTTGTTCAGTTATGCTTTGACAGAATAACCTGGAAGCTGATTGGTTTCTATGCAGAGCTGCACCAGATTTTTCACTCTTCAATTTTAGTAAGTTAACCTCTAGGTATGTCTGCACAGTGTCCTGTAACCCTGTCCCCCACTATCGGGAAGAAGAGATCTATATTCACATGACAGAATTTTTTAACCTTGTAAGAAAGGTAAAAAAGATCATTTCGGAAACTAAGCAAAAACAGGTATGGTGCTTGCATAGTTAAAACAAGAATGTGTCTATATCATTTTATGTTCACAACTATTTCCATAACCTTCTATGTAGCTGCCTAACCAGAACATTTCACTCCATGTCATTGACCATACTTTGCCCTGCAAGATTATATTATTTTCAGATCCACTACTCTAACCTACACCGTCCATACTTGGAAAGCAGACCCTGTGGTAGAAGGTCCTGTTCAGCCACAATTATTTGATTAATTAAACAGAAAAATGTCTCAATACTCTTTTAGGTCATTGGGAAGACATCACTTTACCATAAGTCTACTGGGCACAGAAAAAATACATGTACAGTATATGGACTGCTATACTTCCACCAATTAGGACATACATACAGTAGAAAATGAAGGACACCATGAGTATAGTTATATAGAAGCAGCTTGGGAATATGCAATGCACATTTTTCATTGAATTTCCAAGCACATGTTAACATGGTGTATTGCAGCCCCTACATATACCATTGTGCTAAGATGGTGGCTAGACTGGCCTATTAGTTGGATCAGTGTTTCTCAACCTTTTTTCAGTCAAGGAACCCCTTTAAATTATGGAAAATCTCAAGGCACCCTTTAAAACTATGGACAGGCCCCCTATTCAAAAATGTAAAAAGCTATTCTAAAAATTTTACATAATGAACATCCACACAAAAACATTAGAGGTGATTTATTCTTCCAAATCAAATACACTTTTTACACTGGTACTGACTAGTATTCCAGCGTTTTTCCTCTTTCTCAGTTTTTCTCCATCACTCAGCTAATGTAACCCCAGAGCTGACAGAGAGGGGCAGGGGAGAATCAAACAAGGATGCTGTATAGATGACTGGCATCTTTCTTATCAACTGATGATGTTATTGGTTGTTAGGATGCTAGTGGCTAGAAGGTCATAATGGTGCACAATGAAAAACTGTGGTTTTGTGTAAATAAAAGGCAGGCTTCATCTACCTGCTGGCTTGTATATGATTTTAGACACCCCTGGAGAAACCATAAGACACCCTGATTGAAAGAGGCTGGGTTAGATAATCAGCACCCAAAATGCATAGATTAAAGTGATAATAAAGGTAAATAAATATATATATATATATATATATATATATATATATATATTTTTAAATAACAAGCTTTTCTTACCTGCTCTATGCAGTGGTTTTGCACAGAGTACCCCCGATCCTCCTCTTCTCAGGTTCTCCGCCGATGCTCCTGGCCCCTCCATCCTGCTGAGTGCCCCCATTGCAAGCAGCTTGCTTTGGGTGCACACTTTGTGTTTTGTTGCTTTGACATTTCTTATGTTCTAATTTAGGCATAATTACAAGTGGGTGGGGGTCAATTACCAGGGAAAATCAAGTTTTAAAGACACATTCATATCACATTTATTGGGCTGCGTTGCTCAATGCAGGCTCAATGCAATGGCAAACATTCATTCATTGTACACAGATACGCTGCTTAGTTATGCATTTGGTGAAAATAGAAAATTCTGCATTTTAAAGCAGGGCAATGTGATACAATTCACTAGAGCACGTCACAACATGCCTCAGCTTGTATTAATGAAAACAAAATAACTGTGAACTCAAGTGCATTTAACACATGCAAAATGCAATACACATGATGTGATTTTAGCCAAAGGGGACAGGTTCTGCTAAAGGTGAAGACTGTGATTTATGTGGACCAAAAGTATAAAATGTCAAAGTACCATGGAGAATGCAACATAAACACCAAATTATTTTTTCTATCTAGTTGACTCACAGCCATGAAAAAAAAATAAAGATAAAAGTATACAATGGTTCTAATCAACCCCTCTAAAACAAAACCCACCATGTCATGTGTGGGACCCTGCTATACCATATACGATATAAATGTAAAAAAGATCCTCATATAACAATAAAGAAGAACCTTTGATCTCAACAGGACCAAAATTTACTGTAAACATATATAGGAATGAAAAGTTGTTAACCAAAAAGATGATTGATGAGTGATATAAGACCTATCATCTTTTATGATTGATCACTATCAGTGATCCATGGTACGCTTTTATTTATGGTATGCTTTGGACCTGTTGAGATCAAACTTTCTTCTTTATTGTTAAATGAGAATCTTTTTTTACATTTATATTGTATATGGTATAGCAGGGTCCCACACATGGCATGATGGGTTTTGTTTTAGAGGGGTTAATTAGTACCATGGTATGCTTTTATCTTTATTTGTGTTATTTGTGTGTTGAGTTAACTAGATAGAGAAAAATAATTTGGTCTTTATGTTGCATTCTCCATGGTACATAAATCACAGTCTTCCCTTTTAGCAGAACCTGTCCCCTTTGGCTGGAATCTCATCATCACTATTGCATTTAGCATGTGTTAAATGTACTTGAGTTGACAGTTATTTTGTGCATGTAATAAAGAGGTTTTTTGACTTTATAGCTTTGATGCAACTAGATTTTGACTCTTTTTTTTTTTGGAATTATTACTCATGCTTCAAATTATGAAACTTTCAGATAAAACAAGTCCTGAGCAATCCAGATAAACAATCTAATTTTTTTACATTTAAACTAGTAAAACCAATACATGATCAACACTGTCTCATCCATACTACTGTGCAAAGCAGAAAACTACATTAAAATATGGTGATCGTAAATTATGGGTTTTGCCAATAGAAAACAAACTGTCCCTGTTATTTGTATTTGGTCCAGGTGATATAGTTGTTACTGAAGAGGTGTTCAATTCCCTGAAGTGGTCTTCTGATCAAGAGTATCTCAGGAATACATTAGTCAATCTTCCATTACATTGCCACAGCCAGATCAATAGCAACTACCGTTGGTTGAATGCATTGAACAAATTGGAAAGATGCACAACATAAACAATTCCATGGCTACCGTGGCCTTCCTTCTAGAGAGGGTAACATTAATTTCGTATATTATTGACTATATGGTTAAACTAAAAGCAATTATTTCTCTTTATGTCAAAGCATAGTTATTTCATGTAGAATAGTGCATTTTTTCCAGTTACTGCTTTTGTTATATATTTCCTTATCACAGTAAAGAATAATCATGATGGACCTAGGAAGCACTTTGCTCTTTGCAAACTTTTGCAATATTTTTAATTGGACATTTACTTTGAAAATTATCTTTGCTTTGAGTCTACAGGCATTCACGATTTCCTACACAATTATGTGCAGAATTTGTACAAAGAATATTTTTGTACATACAGTAACTGTGTTCAGAAGTCTGTTCAGAAGTTGAGGTTGCTTCAGTAAGACTTTAATCTCTAGTGACAATCCCATTGTTTTACTAGTAATCTGCTCAGAACCTGACATAAAAACTCAAGCATTCCATGCTCTGTTTATAGGTTAAGGGTGGTAAGACTTTTGTCTCTGGTAATAATCTTGCCACACAAGCGGTAATAGGGATGTAATTTTTTTCTTATAGCACCGGGACTCCATTATACTATTATTTTAATAAAACATAATGCTAGAATGTGTTATTGGAGGAATAATACTAACTGCTTTACATTCACTGCTGTTTATTTTAATTGTACAGAACAATACACTGGAGTAAGGTGAGATAATTCCATGTTTCGTGAACTACAGTTAGTCTTCATTATTCTTTGTATACCTCCCGCATTAGTTCATTTGTTTCATTTAGCCACAAATGTGTGGCCAAAATAGGGAAATAAGAACGAAAGTAATAGTTTGCTCCCTATGAAGCTTGGAGCTGCCACCCTAAGCCTGCTGCCCTATGCACTGGCCCACAGCTGCCATTAGTGTAGTTACAGTCCTGCACAACATTCCATGCAACAGATTTTGTCTTTAAGGCTCTATTGAAAAAAAAAAAAAAAAAAAAAACTTCCATAAAAGTGAGAGTAGTTTGCCTGTTAATGATGCATATTTCTAAAATAAAAAAAAAAAAAAAAAACATTATTGTCAGTGGTTTTCATTATATACCCAACAGTATCATTAAACATAATTGTTAAAAAACAGATGAATTACCATAAAGTATGCTTCGTATAGAAGCTAACTTCTTTCCTAAGCGAAACCATCTGCTCAACTAAAGAAAAAATAAATTAAAAAAAAAATAATAAGGTAATGATATGCATCTATAATGATCTGTAGCCAGGCAGGTGGCATAGGCTCTTACTGGGGAGTAGATCCAGAACAGGTTCATTATTGATTATCAATTCAAGCAAAAGCACAGTAAAAAATATCCTTTAAATGTACACTTTAGCAATTGTGCTTAGAATGTGTCTTTTTGACAACACGCAAACTAAAGTCTAGCGGGCAGGAAGGTTCTTTATTGCAGAAGAAGAAACATGTAATGTCTTTTCTGCAGTAAAATAAACTTACTTGTCTGTTCACAGTCTTCTGTAGGATGTACACTGAGCTGTGTCACTGAATCCCCTCCACTGATGAATGCAGTGACACTTGACTTACAGAAAGTGCTGAAATGTTTTTGATCTGCTTTGACATGTTGTCCTTAACTATACTGTGTGAAAGACAAAATGGTAACTCCCAATATTAGGGGCTTAACTATATCATGGAGGACAAGCTGGGGCAGATTGCTCATTGATTTTACCTCAGCAATATGATTATAAGCTAAACAGTTTAGATTTGGCAGTGGTTTTTGTACACATTAGCCAAAGAAAGGGACGCTTTAAAGATAAATTATAAGCAATTGGCTAAATATATACTTTGTATGCATAAATGCGATCTGTCTCACCTTCCAATACATTCACTGATTATGTTCAGCTACTTTGTGATTAAAAGTTGGTGACCTTACTTTTCTCTACTGCAGTTAAGCAATGAATCCTGGTTATCTGCCCGCACCCAACCTGCTGATTGCACAATGGCTGCTCCCTACTCCAGTAAAGATGCGCGGGAAGCAAAAGTGATATCACTGTGCAATACAGTAACGCTTGTTTGGTGCTGGTCTCTCCTCTCCTAATTTAAGGTTATTGTAAACGATCACCATGTAAAACAGCCTATTTAGTTTAAAATAAAAATGAAAGGCATAACATTTTTGTATAGATATAAAAAAATTATAAATACCCCCCCCCCCCCTTTTTTATAAGTGATCACATTCCCTCTGTCCTCAGCTGCCTAAGAGCTGGGGGGAGGAAAAGCAGCTGTAGACCGAGCTTCCCAGTTAATGGCTGTGCAGCAGGGGTGTGTCAGGACAAGTCTGATCATTGGAGGAGAGTACACCAAGTTCCCAACATAGCTAGAGAATTGACCACAGTGTGCTCTCCTGCTTAGTGTGATCAGTTTTAATAGGAAAGCAAGGGGACTAGCAGGAACACCAGGGATTTCACATAAAAGAAGCAATACAAAGAGAGCAGGATACTTTCTCATACAAGTACATGGTACAGCAGGAACATATCAGGAAGTGTTGGGGTAACAAAGGCTTTGGCTGGCCATAGATAATTCAAATCTTGGCTGAGATTTGAACCATTAACGGGCAGAATGTACTAATTGATTGCCACTGGCGATAATCACTGTCTTCCCCGGGAGAAGACAATTGCTCGACAGGAGGGATTTCCTTGTCAATATTGTCTGTGTTGATAGGGGAATTGTGCGAATTCCTTTCCTGCAACCCATGGTTGCAGGAAAGAAATGTGCACCGTGCATAGTCTGCTTTATTTAAAGACAGATACTAATTGCATGCATAACATATTTAATGCTTTTTAAATGAACACCCAACTGGATTTATATTTCATCAATGCTTTGAGTGCAGCTTTAACAATAACAATACAGGTGCATCTCACAAAATTTGAATATCATCAAAAAGTTCAATTATTTCAGTAATTCAATTCAAAAAGTGAAACACATATATTTTATATAGATGGGGTACACACAGAGTGATATATTTCAAGCATTTGCAGGCATACCCTACTTTTAAGTACACAATGGGGTTTATTTACTAAAGCTGGAAAGTGCAAAATCAGGCTCAAAAAACCAAACGATGGGACCAATGTCACTGGTGAGGTATGACACTGCTCAGTGTCTCCTAGTCACCAGCTGGGATTCTCTGTACCCCCCCCCCCCCCACCCAGGGATGTCTACTTACCCAACTTCCATGACAACTGGGGAAAAGACACACACCTCCGGGAGGTCACCTTCTACCAACACTGACAGAGAAACCTTCAGAAATTGCTGAAACAAATCCCTTAACACCTCTTCAGGTGGCCCCTGAAGGGCTGCAGGCTCCAGGTTTTGTGTCACATGGCTTTGCCCTCCCAGATCTAAGTTGCCCCCCCAAAGCCCTCTGACCACCCCCTCCACCCTGCAAGCTATGCCCGGCTGCTGAGATCCTTTCCCATTACAGCACTCTATACTGTTCCTCCTCTGCAGGGCTGAAATCATATTCCTTTACAACACTGCCAGTTAGGCATGATCTGCACAGGGTGTATCTGCCTCCTGCAACTACACTGCTGTTCCGACCAGAGAATTTCTCAGGTTAGAAGGGCAACATAAAAGACAGATATACCCTGTGAAGACTGACATACTGTGTGTAAAGGAATGTGATTTCAGCCCTGTGTAGTGTGTGTGTGTGTGTGGGGGGGGCTGTATACAGTGCTGGGATGGGAAAAGAGCTCTGCCATGTGACCTGCCAGGGGTCCCTGTCCTACTATTCTCCAGTGGTGATCCCTGTCCTCTGATGTAAAGAGGAGCACTGGGAACTCAAAACTCTTAAGCCACTTTGAGTATCTTGGCATGCAGAGGATGTATCTGCATGAACATTGGAAGTAGTGGGGGGGGCCCAGGTCAACTTTTGCATCGGGGCCCATAAGCTTCAAGCTACGCCTCTGGTCCCATCCAACCCCCCACTCACTACAGTGCAGCAGAGGAAGCATTGTCAGCTTACCATATGAATTTAAGAACATAGTGGATTCCTGGCAGGATCAGTAGGTATTTTGTTTAGTCTCCATATCAGCACTGGATCTCTACACAGGATTCATACCACACCCCTTCTTTCCTGTGCTCTCCTGTGATGGAAACCGTTAACCCCTTCTTCACCACAAATTGTAGTGCATTATATCACTATCACAGTGTTGCTATACTGCATATTTTACGTGTAATATATGCATCTTACTGTGGATTTCTATTATATAGGGTGTGTATGGTGATGAGAATAATTGTTAGATTATTGGACTAGACAACTGAGGGATTGTATGGTTTGAGATCTGAAAATATTAACCCTTGAAGTTTCACTGAGGAAAAGAGAGAGCACTGATTGCAGTGATATTGAAAAATTTGGCAATTTACCTTATGACTTTAGATGAAAAGACACTGGACAGCTTCTTCCTATGTGGGTAACTTGGGCTAACGGTATGAATTTTAAGTCTTTAGGATTGACTTTTTATTTCAGTCACCACTAGGTCACATTCCCAACAGTTTTTAAAGGCTATACAGCCTGCTAGGTTTAGGCTCCATTTATTTTGCTGATGATACATTGCTATGGGGAATCTACAATAGATTATCTTTAAATGAAACTTCTAGCGTTTCCTCTTTCCATTATATCAGTGGTTCTCAACCTCAGTCCTCAAGTATCCCCAACGGGCCATGTTTTGGGAACTTCCCTTAGATAAAATAGCTCTTATCAATACCATGTCATTGATATTGATTTATATCAGCTGTGCAAAGTAAGGAAAACATGGCCCATGGGGGTACTTGAGGACTGATGTTGAGAACCACTGCATTATATCACCTATGGAAAGTCTACCCAGAACCAATGTCACAGTTTTCTGTGGACCCTTGAATGTATTAGGCACCTTCAAGTTTAGTGGGTTAATAAGACCCTACAGCTGGATTCTCTATTTATTACAAATGAGAATTGTACCACTCTGACTACCATCCCTGATACATGGTATATACTATTATTCAGTTTGTATATCAGGTATTAAAACCCAAACGAATAGGAAAAAAAATGGCAATAGAATGTCTCTGCTGCCATATGTTATTCACGCAAAATAATTAAACATCTGCCACATTACAAAATACAAATATTTATATACTGCATTTCCAACATTAGCAAAGACTTTCACACAAATGCTTTCTACTGTACCTTTTGCAATATCAATTTTGTACAACATTTTTGTTACAGTGCTAAATGTTCCAGCACAAGGCTTTTTCAAATATTGCTAGATCTCCATGTTTCTGGCAATGGCTCTGAGTCTCCCAGACAATAATTAAAATGTAGAAATGTGTGACAGCAGTTACCTTAGCACTTGGCATATTTCAAGGTCTTGATTGTACTATGCATGCTGAAATATACTACACAAGTCACAACAGTTTAAAAAAAAAACATGTATGCTAAATGCTAAATTGTTCCACAGAGACTGCTTTAACACTATGATCACATATTTTTTTTTGGCGCGCATATCATGTTAGTCAGTGCAGCTAGTTTTAGGAAGCATAATAATTTGAAGGAGTAGAAAGACAGTAAACAATAATGTAAGAAAATAATTCAATCACATAAGCCTTTTTATATTTTTTTTTCCCTAACTAAATATATTTAAAGGATTAGTTCAGCTTTCATAACATGTTACGTGCTACACCCATATTCAGGGTCTGACAGCTAGCAGGGATCTCAACCCCCCCCCCAGCTGTCACAATTTAAAAAAATGGTGGCCAAGCGGGGTTCCGCCTGGCCGCATCACTCATTCACTCATTCACAGCTGTCCTTTGAGGCAGTTGGCTTGTAGTTTTCAATGAACTACCACGGTGCTCTACAGAGCTGTGGTAGTTCATTTAGTTCATTCTCTATTCTCTCTTCCTGTCAGATTGTATTTGCTTACCCGTATGGGATCTGTACAGGATGTACGGGCACATAGATACACTATATATATTATGGTATTTTAGAATTGATAAACCGCCCTTCAAATCAAACCAAAACACCTCCACCGCGCTCCCTATCCTCTACAAATAAAAGTGAATATAGTGTGAATATAATAAACCATGTGGTGAATAATCTCTCCACAACCAGTGCAAAGCAGCCCCTTTAAATTTATGATATATATATACTAAATATTTGATCAAAGATGCCTGTAACTATCACAATCCTCCCACAGGCATCCAGGAAAAAATAAGAGGCGCTTTAGAAAAGTGTCCAAGTGCCTTTAACACAATGATGGTGTGACCCTCTACATGTGTCCTATACACTAACACAATATAAGATCTAGCTCTAAACAGATCTATAAACTAAAAATAATAATATGTGTACCTATACCAACCATATAGGTGTTCAAGTGTCCTTAGCACAGTGATGGTGTGACCCTCTTAATGTGTATTTCAACACTCACACACAGTGTACTATTGCCAGACACTTATATAACTATACATCTCCAGTGATAAATATGTGGAGTCACTATATGTACAAAAATATACTAAAGTGTACTACATAACAAATCTTCAAAATAAATCAGTCCAAAGATTGACGTGACATCGCACGTGATAAAAAAAGTGTCCAAAACAGGTGACAGTAACTCTTGGTAAAGACAAAGGTGATGCTGTGTCTCTTCCACCTCTCCCCTCGTGAGCAGTGATTCCACTCCCTCAAGAATTGCACTCACCGACTTATTTTGCCAGCACTTTCATGCAAGGCAATAATAGCTTATTTACCACACACCAGGGTAATAGGATCAATCGTTGTTCCACAGCAAATGTATTAAATGAGGTCCACATGAAAAAAATAATAAGTGCTCCAATAGTGTAAACCAGTAACACCCATTTATTAAAACACTGCAATCTTCTAACAATCCACTCACATTTAAAACGATAAAATTCAACCAGAGTAAAGTGCAGATCACATCAGGCTTAATCCAGTGAAACCAAACATAATAAACGGTCACGGCGGACCCGAGGTGTGTTGGTGCCAAACTCTCAATCTCACCCCTCCCTTGGTTGTCCTCCGTTCCTCCGTGTAAACAATGCTCCTCTCCTACAGTGTGGCTAACAGCGCTATGCGTCACGTCTCACAGCCACGCCCCCGACATGTTTCGTCATAGGTTGACTTCCTCATGGGATAGCTATGGTGAGTGCAATTCTTGAGGGAGTGGAATCACTGCTCACGAGGGGAGAGGTGGAAGAGACACAGCATCACCTTTGTCTTTACCAAGAGTTACTGTCACCTGTTTTGGACACTTTTTTTATCACGTGCGATGTCACGTCAATCTTTGGGCTGATTTATTTTGAAGATTTGTTATGTAGTACACTTTAGTATATTTTTGTACATATAGTGACTCCACATATTTATCACTGGAGATGTATAGTTATATAAGTGTCTGGCAATAGTACACTGTGTGTGAGTGTTGAAATACACATTAAGAGGGTCACACCATCACTGTGCTAAAGACACCTGAACACCTATATGGTTGGTATAGGTACACATATTATTATTTTTAGTTTATAGATCTGTTTAGCGCTAGATCTTATATTGTGTTAGTGTATAGGACACATGTAGAGGGTCACACCATCATTGTGTTAAAGGCACTTGGACACTTTTCTAAAGCGCCTCTTATTTTTTCCTGGATGCCTGTGGGAGGATTGTGATAGTTACAGGCATCTTTGATCAAACACATAGATACACTGGCAGATCTTCTGGAGACCTGCATGGCATCAGTGATTGCTGGTGCAATGCTTTATAGGCTCAAAAAAATGTAACAAATAAATGCACATTTTTTACCTAAAAAAAAAATGTGCATTTATATTTTTTTCTAAAAAGTGAACGTATCTTTTAAAGTAGAGTAAAACCCAGATATGGTAAAATTATCAGTACATGGTATCATAGCAATCTTCAGCTGTTAGTATTTTTGATTGCTAACAAAATAAAAAAAATATGTATGTGTTTCCACTTTTTTTATTACTAACAAAAACAACACAAATTAGACAGTACACATTCAACAAAAAATATAAGGGCTGGCAAAGTGCCTATCATGATTTGTAATCGAAAATAATAGAAGCCAGCACTTTCAGCAATAACGCGGTAAGGCACTGCAATGTTTTAATTTTCCCATAATCCTTTGCAACCTCTGATCAAGACTGCTGATTCTTGAAAGTTGTTATGTGCTATGCAACCTCCCTTTCCTTTGAAGACTTCACTGGTATAAATAACTTATCTGTGAGAGTTTAGGGCACTTTCGCACTGCCAGCACCCGGGCGTTGGCAGTAAAGCGCCGCTATTTTTAGCGACACTTTACCGTCGTTTTTGCAGCACTTTTCGGCCGCTAGCGGGGGTAACGCTTTTAACCCCCATTAGCTGCCGAAAAAGGCTTAAGACTACCAGCAAAATGCCGCTGCATTGATTTCAATGGGCAGGGGCACTTTAGGAGGGGTGTATTCACCCCTCCTACAGCGCTGCAAAGAAGCTGCTTGCAGGACTTTTTGTGACGCCCTGCCAGCGCAACTCCCCAGTGTGAAAGCACTCATGCTTTTACACTGGGTTTGCAGCTGAGACTTTTTTCAGGCACTTTACAGGCGATATTTTTAGCGCTAAAGCACCTGAAAAATGCCTCCAGTGTGAAAGGGGTCTAAAATGGACAATATCTGGCTCATTTTTCCAACAAGATGTGTTACCAGCGCAAAACTAGGTTTTAATAACCCATCAATCTAGTTTGCTGCAATCATGTGGGTCCACCCAAGAAATAGTGGAATGCAAATATAGTAAAAAGTGGATTGCGCTAACTTTTGTGTATAATAACCACCACAATTGTGCAAAATAAAAAATATTTCTATATTGATCCTATGATGAAGTGTTTTTCTCTGCCATCTATACTGGTATGTTGGTATTTTTCTCTTTATTTAATTAATTCATTTATTTATTTATTTTTTTTTAATTTTTTTTTTTGCCTTTATATCAAAAAACTTATCTTTATATTATTTCTGATAAAAATGTATCTAGGTAAAATATCTTATAGTGTTACCAACCACTGTGTAAAGTGCTAGTGCTAACAAAATATATAGGTATATATATAAGTGAGAAATAAACTGAAAACTAAAATCATACAATGTGCCAATATTACTGTCTCCTCACAGCAGTGTGTGTTCCAAGCCTCACACCTGTATGATCGGACGCAGTAGGAAAGTCCCCAGCAGCCTCTACGCGTTTCACAATAGGGTTTGTGTCATCAGGAGGCTGTGAGGAGACACTAGGACAGATTCAGACTCCGCTCTCCACATACACTGCTGTATTAGCTTGGTGCCGGCTGAGGGGCACCAAAACATGTGAGTTTGACTATGTTTTTTTTTCATTTTTTTAATAAATGAGAGTTACATACTACACCATGATGGCTATCCACATGTTTTTGTGAGTACTATATAGAGCAAGAGACACTATTGTACTGCTTGAACAGGCTGCGATTGGACTCATCATAAACGGTGTGGTTATCCTAAATGAACCAAAGGTGCATATTTTTACCGTATCTGGTGAGTGGCCATTGCAACAGGTGGTGGTGAAATCACAATAAGTGGTGAATTTGGAGCACTTTATATTGAAGAAAAATGTTATTACTGCACAGGAGTGATCACTCACTGAGGACATCTAGTGTACTGTGGTGCACATGTTGGGGACATTTTTCAAAAAATGTTCTGCAAATTTTCTTGCACTGTGCAGCACATATATACATTGATATGGGAATTCTATGAAGTAATATTGGCACATTGTATGATTTTAGTTTTCAGTTTATTTCTCACTTATATATACCTATATATTTTGTTAGCACTAGCACTTTACACAGTGGTTGGTAACACTATAAGATATTTTACCTAGATACATTTTGATCAGAAATAATATATGGGAAAGATAAGTTTTTTGATATAAAGGCAAAAAAATAAAAAATAAATAAATAAATAAATTAAATAAAGAGAAAAATATCAACATACCAATATAGATGGCAGAGAAAAACACTTCATCATAGGATCAATATAGAAATATTTTTTATTTTGCACAATTGTGGTGGTTATTATACACAAAAGTTAGCGCAATCCACTTTTTACAATATCTGGCTCTGAGGTACAGAGTGTCAGGTGCCCAGATTACCGCCAGTGTCAAATTCTTGTTCTGCCGATATGCTCTGAGCTACTTCCTGCTGACCCCCTGTAACTGCTGAACACAGTAAAGAACCACTAGGCCCAACAGGGGACCACAAAATTGACATGGAGAAAAGTTTTAACTATCTTCATCACATGGGACACTTTTTTTACATTTTCATATTAGTACATAGTTGCTTTAAAGTGGAAATATGCAGATAGGCTGTGTCCCTTGTGTTTAGTTATTTTTTTTTATATTTTTTGTGATGTGTTTTTAAAATAGAGAATAGAGATTCATGTTTGTTTTACATAGTAAAACACTATTGCATAGGAAAATGAACAGTGCTGATAAACTAAAATACCCATTAATTATTTTTAAAATAAAACTTGGCAGGACTTATGCCCTGTACACACGGTCGGATTTTCCGATGGAAAATGTGTGATAGGACCTTGTTGTCGGAAATTCCGACCGTGTGTAGGCTCCATCACACATTTTCCATCGGATTTTCTGACACACAAAGTTTGAGAGCAGGCTATAAAATTTTCCGACAACAAAATCCGTTGTCGGAAATTCCGATTGTGTGTACACAAAGTGTACACAAATCCGATGGACAAAGTGCCACGCATGCTCAGAATAAATAAAGAGATGAAAACTATTGGCTACTGCCCCGTTTATAGTCCCGACGTACGTGTTTTACATCACCGTGTTCAGAACGATCGGATTTTCCGACAACTTTGTGTGACTGTGTGTATGCAAGACAAGTTTGAGCCAACATCTGTCGGAAAAAATCCTAGGATTTTGTTGTCGGAATGTCTGATCAATGTCCGACCGTGTGTACGTACATAACCAGATCCTGATTGACAAGTATCAGATTTTGGGAATTGGCAGTAACCATACACCCTGCAGCATATTCTCATCAGACTGTAGTGCAAGCAAACACAGCCTACATGAGAGTGCAACTCTATCATAGGAAGCTGCCCTAGATGGACTTCACTAGCAGGAATTTGTGGGATTTGTGGGACTAAAAGAAAACTGTAACAGCAAGGGCTCTTATAATAAAGTGCTTTAGCTATTTTTTTTTTTTTTAATGGGAGGCCATATTTCTATTAGTCCCAATTTAATGTGCTTTCATTGACCTGATAATTTTACAAGCACTGCTTTTTAATGCATTGTTTACTTTACATGTAAGAATCAAGCTTGGTAGTAAGTTAGTTTTAGATTTATGGTTAGGCAGGTTTGTAAATTTTTTATATAAAAGTATTCAAATTGTACAGTAAAAAGTACAGGTACTCCTCACTTAATGACCAGGTTCCGTTCCAAGGGGCATGTCATTAAACTAATTAGTTGTTAAACGAGGAGCCACAAGTAATCAATATTTTAAGCATTCTCAGCTACTGTGCTGTACTGTATTGTGAAAAAAAGCTCAATAACCTTGTTTTATTGTCGTAAGTACAGAACACAAAAGAAAACTCTGTACTGTACAATACAATGATGCATAGCGCGACGTTCGGGTGGGGAGAGCTGTTTGTAAGTCCGAGTGGTCGTTAAACAGGTAAGTCGTTAAACTAGGATTATCTGTAATCCCATTTTGACCCTGATATCCTTGAGTAGGCTATGGGGTTTATTTACTAAAGCTATAGAGGGAAAAAATAGTCCCAATTCTGCAGAGAAACCAATCAGCTTCCAGGTGTTGTTGCTAAAGCTTAATTAAACAATCTGAGGTTAGAAGCTGATTGGTTTCTCTGCAGAATTGTGACAGATTTTGCCACCTCTAGCTTTAGTAAATAAATCTTATATGTGGCAAAAGGAGTCAACTATGTTTGAAATGCCAGTGCAATAGTTACTTCATTGTTGTACTTAGTGTATGTGCTAGAGGAGAATTTCGTGATACCTGTAATTCCCCCAACCTAAAGATCCTGTATATGATCGCAACATTCTGACAAGATTTTGTTGTTACCTTTATGTTTAGAAAATGTAGAGATTACAATCATTTAATAATCACATATTCAGGCACTGTAATTAAGAGCTGCAGAGCTCCAGACAATCTCATGGATTAATCACTAAGAGATCTACTCAACTCTTGAGTGGCAGCGATCATCTCCTAGCTGTCATGATCACTGCAAATCCATATTTGATGCCGTTCAGAACAAATGTTAGCTGACAAAAGCACTGAATACTTAACCAAACCTATGTGGTCTTTCACAGGTTTCCATTAGATAGCCAGATGGTGTTATTTAATTGCTATACCAAAGCATATGATACAATTATTTCTTGGGTCATTGAGGCATATTCAAGTCCACTGACAATTTGCAGAAACTGCTTAGAAGTATCTAGGTATTTTAATCTGTTAAAGGCAAATACAATTTCAGTCTTACCTTTGGATCTTTACAGCTGAATGTTTTTTCCATCCATCCCCCCATTCATTTATCTATCCATCCAAGCTACACAGATAAATCTATCTCACTTTCCATCTATCCATCTAAATGTACCCAAAGGTTTCTATTGATTAAGCAAAGATGAATTGGAGCTGTCATTTTTTTTCTCCAAGAGGTAGTATCCAGGAGTTGATGTACAATATCTTGATGATATAGGCAGATTGTTTGCTGAGGTGAAAATAATCCCTCATTAGTTTTGTATAAATTTCGATGTGAATCATTTTCCTCTTATGACACAAGCTTAGGGGACATACTATTTAGGGTGAACTGGTCCTGTCTTAATTATAAATATAATTCATTCTAATGAGACTTTGATTATATTCATTTGATGGGGAGAATAGTTCCCATTAAGGAGAAGCATTTAAGAATGGACATTTGTTGACCTGAAACTCCATTCATGCGGAATTATTATAATATTGCAGCCTTACATCTCAGGGATTGGTGTGTGTAGTGTTATCTGTCAGATTGTAAACCACTGGGGTTGAGGGACAGGGGGCTCTTTCCTATTCAGAGCTGATAATGTATCTAATTGCTGAATGAGTGTAAGGATGTCAGTAAAGGAAACCTTTACTTTTCTTTCATGTTAGACAGCACCTATTTTTTGTGTATCTGTTATTAGCACTAAGCTACGAAACGCATTGGGAAGTTTTTAAGCCTGACAACTCTGCTCAAGCAGAGAGAGAATAAAAGTAAATAACAAACATCATATAATCCCTAAAAAACAGGGTTGCACTATTATAACAATTAAAAAGTGGACATTGAGAATATTGCAAATGGCCATTGCTGATATTTGCTTTTCTTTCAGCCAGCATAAAATATAGCTACTGCAATTTTCACTTAAGAGAACTCTAAAACATAAACTGAGTTTACAGGCTCACAACTGGATGTTCAAAGAATCAACAATGGGCTACAATACTGTGGTCACTGTGTTTTAGTTAGCTTAGAGAAACTGCTTTGAAAATTCCAACATCAACCAACTTAACAGAGACAGATGCTAACCAGATGCATCTGTGGTCCCCAAGAGCCACAACATTTGTGACCTGATTTATTCTCCCTACCTTACTATTATAGACTCATGGTCACACTTGAACAAAATGTTTGATTTAGTCTTTTAAAATACATTTAGGAATTTCCACATTATTTTTTTACTTGATGCTAAAGTAATACTGTCACAGGCATCAATAAAATAACTTTAATGCCCCGTACACACGGTTAGACATTGATCGGACATTCCGACAACAAAATCCTAGGATTTTTTCCGACGGATGTTGGCTCAAACTTGTCTTGCATACACACGGTCACACAAAGTTGTCTGAAAATCCGATCATTCTGAAAGCGGTGATGTAAAACACGTATGTCGGGACTCTAAACGGGGCAGTAGCCAATAGCTTTCATCTCTTTATTTATTCTGAGCATGCGTGGCACTTTGTGTGTCGCATTTGTGTACACACGATCGGAAATTCCGACAACGGATTTTGTCGTCGGAAAATTTTATAGCAAGCTCTCAAACTTTGTGTGTCGGAAAATCCGATGGAATATGTGTGATGGAGCCTACACACAGTCGGAATTTCCGACAACAAGGTCCTATCACACATTTTCCGTCGGAAAATCTGACCGTGTGTACGGGGCATAAGAGTATAAAGGGGCTAGAACTCTGTTTTTTTTTTTTAATGCAGATGTTATATCTGTTGATAACATTACTTCCATAACTGTATATCTTAAAAAAAGCTTTTGACTGGAATTTCTTTTAAAATCATATACATTTGTGGAACAGCGATTGCCACTGGTACTTAGCATTAGGACTTTGGATTCAAATGTTGCCAGGTACACAATGGGGTTGATTTACTAAAGACTCATATGTTCGTTTTGCATCCGATTGAGTATTCTTTGCAAAATGAATTTTCATCATATTTGCTGAGCTTGATAAAATTGTCCTTGTAAAGTGAACAGAGTATTTGTCTTTAGTAAATCAATCCCTATCTGCATGAAGGTGATGGAGTAGTTTGCTAAAGTTAAAGTTAAATGAAGTCAGTTTATTTAGATTGATTGATGCATGTGTCAAACATTCAAACATGTGCAGTGAAATTAAAAATATAAACTCCTTTCCTTTTGCCCTGTTTATCAACCATGCAATATACCTTTAAATTGTTGCAATATTACGACTATTGACAAAGAGAAAATAAAGATAAAATAAGCACTTGCTGAGTCTTGAAATGCGTTTTATTGGTAACTTCCTTAGCAGTATATTTTTGTCACATTACTGACTTAGATCTCATTGTTATCTATTAGGGATGGGCACGATGTTCGAGTCAAACGTAAGTTCGTCTCAAGCATCAGCTGTTAGTTTGTTCGTGGAACAAATGAAAATATGGGATGCTCGCAGCAAGTTCGCCCGCCGAGGAGCGCCTCATATTGCACTGCGAGATCGCAGTGCATTGACGGCTGGCTGCTGATTAGCCAAAGCATGCACCTGACCTGCATGCTTTGGGCAATCACAGCAGGATTTGCTGCGAGGGCCATGATTGGCCAAAGGCAGGGTACCTTTGGCCAATAATGGCTCAGGGGCTAAGTCCATGCCCCACACTATATAAGGCTGCTGCTTACACGGCGGCCGTATATAGTGAATGAATAGAAATTAGGCAGGTAGTTAGTGTAAAGTGCAGTCGGAGTAGTATATATAATACAGTTCATAGTATATAGCGCAGTCAGTGTAGTATATATAATACAGTTCAGAGTATATAGTGCAGTCAGTGTAGTATATATAATACAGTTCAGAGTATATAGTGCAGTCAGTGTAGTATATATAATACAGTTCAGAGTATACAGTGCAGTCCCTGTAGTATATATAATATAGTTCAGAGTATATAGTGCAGTCTGTTTAGCATATATAATACAGTGGAAAGTATATAGTGAAGTCAGTGTAGTATATATATAATACAGTGGAGAGTATATAGTACAGTCTGTGTAGTATATATAATACAGTTCAGAGTATATAGTGCAGTCTGTGTAGTATATATATATAATACAGTGCAGGGTATATAGTGCAGTGCAGAGTATATAATACAGTGTATTGAAGTGGTTAAGGGGAAACCTATGACAGAATTAAGAAAAAAAACAGCGTGGGGTCCCCCCAAAATCCATACCAGGCCCTTTGGGTCTAGCATATATTTTAAGGGTAAACATGCCAAACTTTAAAAAAAAATTGCAGTGGGGTCTCCCCCAAAATCCATACCAGGCCCTTTGGGTCTAGCATAGATTTTAAGGGTAAACATGCCAAACTTAAAAAAAAAATTGCAGTGGGGTCTCCCCCAAAATCCATACCAGACCCTTATCCGGGCATGCAGCCTGGCCTGGATGAGCGAGCGCCCCCCCCTCCTGAACCATACCAGGCCACTTGCCCTCAACATGGGGAGGGTACTTTGGGGTGTCACCAAAGCACCTGGTTTTATGGCAATAACTTGCATAAATGCCTTTAAAATTAGCACTTTTGATTTTTCATGTTCATGTCCCATAGACTTTAATAGGGTTTGCATGTTCGCTAGAACTTTTTGCCTGTTCAAGGCATTCTAGTGCAAACTGAATCGGGGGGGTTGAGCCATCCCTATTATCTATACCCATTAAATGGAGTTATTCAATCACTTCATGTTGTATTACAGTACAATTTGGCGTTTATTGTATTGAGATATTTTTTACCCGGCAGGTTATAGAGGAGCCCATTGTGGGATGTCGGCTGGAAGGTCTGATGAGAGCTGAGTGGGGGATGAGCGCACATCTGCTGTACAGAGGATACTCCGAATAGAGAGTCTGGGGACATCTAGCCATTCAAGTTCAAAGACCCAGGGCTGGGGATAAGAGCCACAGGCACTCACGATCTCCTTGAACAAGAGATCTAACAAGCTGGTAAGCGGCAGTAATATTACAGGTGGAGGAACTTTCCTGTCCCACTCTATCACATTTTTTTTGGTGTTGTGGTCGCATGTCACTACTTTTTAGAGGGCTGAAATATCACCACTTGGAAGATCACTGTGAACTGTACATTCAGTGGGGCTTTTATCTAACAGCCCATCGGAGTGGACTTAACCTTCTTTGAGAATTTTTTTTAAATTTAGTTTGTTTTTTTATTTTTTATTTAATCATTTTCTGCACATTTCACTTGTGATTGCATTTAAATATCTATGTAGTAGTGTGATATATGAAGTCTTCATATCTCCATTCGTTTAGATGAACACTTTTCAAGTCACATTTTTTGATCACCAAAATTATACAGCGCAGCTTTTTTTCTTATGTTATATTTAGTGTGTGTGTCTCACATTATAGTTGCGGCTTGTTTTCATTATATATGATTTATTTGGATAGCGCAGTAAAATTACCTTTTTCCAGTTTATTGTACCGCATTGTGGGAAGTTACTGATTTGAAACCTCATAAAAAATATGAACTCCTCTGGCACAATATTAGATCCTGGAGGCAAATGTCACTTCACCTAGCTTTTGTTGTTATTTTTAAAAAGGTGTCTTTTTCTGCCAGGAAGCCTAACATATTCTGCATACTTTTACTTTTTAGATTTTACATGTGAAAGACAGCCTTGTCGCAAACAGCCTTGAGATTGCTATGTGTGTTGCAGGTCTTTTCTGCCATGTTGGCATCATGTATGCTCCTGTACTGGAGGTGGTATTAAGCAGAAATATCGTTAGTTCAGGCATACTCTGGCTGATACCACATGTCTGAGTATTCGGCTATGATGTTGACACACACATTTATATTAAACATCACTCCTGAGAAGCAGCAAATAAGTATTAAATTATACAGTGAGGAAGAGAGTTGGGTGCCTGTCTGCAGATGGGATTTAAAGCCCCACCCTGCATCTAAAAGTATATATTGGCCTGTCTATCAACAAACACCAATATTAGATTACAGTAGATCAGAAAGAATTATAATATCTGCAGTCCAAACTATTACAGTAAACTATTTTATTGTGCAAAGCAATATTTACAACTAAATGAATATATTATGAGTTTGTCCAAATTAATGCTATGTTTTCACGTTTTCATGTTGCCTTTAACAAAAAAATATATAGTTAAATGCAGCTCGGGCCCCAATAGTACACTCTTTTGATTACAAGATATCCTTAGTTTTCAGGACTGAATGGTGCCATGGGTGTCAAGGTTCCACCCACTCAGTCAACTTAGTGCCCTGCACTTACTGTATAATGATGCAGAAAGTGATGCTGATGTCATTACATTAGCGGCACCTCTGCATCACTATAGATTACCTACTGCCTGATGAAGGCCAAACACGAAAAGGAGCATGTGGCATCATGTGAACAGCCTAAGGACTTTGGAAAAAAAGTATGTTTTTTTTTATATAGAGGCAGAACAGGGATCTGCCATTGTAAACAAGGTGGATCCCCGTTCAGACAGGGGACATGTCAGAGATATGCTGTTCCCAGTTATCAGGAACAGCTATCTCTGTCATGTCCTAGGCAGCCCACCCCTCCTACAGTTAGAACACATTGAGGAAACACATTTAACCCCTTGATCGCCCCTAGTGTTAACCCCTTTCCTGCCAGTGTCATTTATACATTAATCACTGCATTTTTATAGCACTGATTAATGTAACAATGTCATTGGTCCCCAAAAAGTGTCATTTGGGGTCAGATTTGTCCGCCACAATGTTGCAGTCCCACTAAAAATCGCAGATTGCTGCCATTACCAGTAAAAACAATAAAAGTCCCTACATCTATCCCATAGTTTGTAGACGGGATAACTTCTGCGCAAACCAATTAATAGATGCCTATTTTGTTTTACCAAAAATATGTAGAAGAATACATATTTGCCTAAACTGATGAATACATTTGTTTTTTTTGGAATAAGTGAAAGAAAGGGGTAAATGGCGCTACCTGTATCCTGAAGAATGACCTGTCAGGTTTATTTTATGGCATGTGAAAAGAATTAAAGTGTACCCCAGTGTCACTACCTATATCTATCAGATTTGGTAGTTATATAACATAAGGAAAAAAATATCGCAATGATCAGTGACACTTCACAAGTAAAATTAAAAAATAATAAACAAATGAAAATACTAAGTGTGTCCTCATATATACAAAAAATTATCAAAACTGAATTAAGAGGCCACCAAGTATATATCCAGTGACTGTAATATTCAGACACCACTATTAACTGACAACTATACAGTGCTCCAAGATAAATGTGAAAATCCAATGTAAAACCAGACTATATATATGTGTGTATTCAAAAAATAAAAAGTCCAAAAATCAAAAAAACAAAAAGCAAAAAAGCAAAAAAAACAAAAAAACAAAATCACACCAGTTGCACCAAAGATCAAGTCGCATCAGTTGCAGAAACACACCAGTTCAAACAAAGGGCCAGAAGTGCGGCCTTCCCACAATGTGTATGATTATTCGTGCTTAAACAGGTTTTAGCAGATATTAGCAGGTGACTTTAGTGTTCATATGTCTTGACAGGTGACTTTCGTGCTTCCCCTCTTGGGTCCCCACTCACCAGCTCCTGGAACCCCCACAGGGGTAATGCGGATATAGAGCCACACTTCAGGGCAGTATTCCCAGGTCCCAGCAGCGGCAGTCACTCAGATATCCTTTGGATTTCAAGGTACAGCCGGTATGTGTAGTATAATACCTCATAAAAGGAAGAGATTGGCTCCCATAGCGTAGTATCCAAATGAGTTCATTTATTAAATATATTAAAAGACACTCAAAAAATTTAAATTAAACAAATAAAACCTAAAATCCGTACAGCGCAAGGTGATTACACGGAAACAGCTTGTTTCAGTTTAGCATAGGTAGACAGAGCTGTGAGTTCACGGCGTGCGTTCCAGCCACTAGCTCTGATACCCAGAAGTGACGTAGTAAGCGTAGCAATGCCGTACGCGGTTCGTCATAGACGTCCTCAGCAGCGGTGCCATCTTGCTACACCCTATGCTTTTTATGGGAGAGCAGTCGTGTGAGTTCCACCCCCTCCCCCTAGATGCTATCCAATCATATAGAAGGGACCGGAGTGTTCCCACGTAGAAAGAATAGTAATGTAAACAGTGGCGTCTCCAGCTTTCAAATTTAGGGGGGGCACATGGGGGGACAGGGACAAAAGTAGGGGGGCAACTATAAAATGCATATATATATATATATATATATATATATATATATATATATATATATATATATATCCTGGGGCCCTTTACTACGACCCCACAACAGGCCCTTTCACATGTTCTGCAGTGAGCTCCCTTCCTACTGTATTGGGGTCCCCCAGGGTGGCAGAAAACAAGAGATATATGTCACCAGCATATGAAGAAAATATAAGGATCCAAAGCAGTGGGAGAACTATCAGGGTTGCAAAGGTTGTCTTGCTTCCGGGCCCTGGTGTTCTGCCACTGTGGGGTTCCCCAGCCTCCTCTTGCTGTCCTGCCCCTGCTATTGACAGCTCTGGTCTGGCATCTCTTGGAATTTACAGGCTGGTCCTCCTGTCCTAAGGATGGGAGAAATCAGTCTGTTTTTTCAGTAACTGAGAGTCCTGGTGGAGTCCTTCCTGCAACTCGCTCTTCTCCCTGCCAATGAGGATGCAGGTGAAGGAGCAGATCAGGCGGCCGTGGTTGTGTGAACGCTCGCATTATGCAGTGTCAGTGAGCAGGGGAGGGGGGAGGAATCACCCGCAGGAGCTGACTGGGGACTCTCTCCCTCTTAGACATTGATTTTTTGTAAAAAAAAAAAAAAAATTTTTTTTTTTGGGGGGGCACATGGTGGGGCACAGCATAATGTTGGGGGGGGGGTCAGGGCCCCCTCTGGCCCCCCCCCCTAGGGTCGCCATTGAATGTAAACCAGGCAATCTCCCCAAATTTTATTTAAAAAGGGGATAGCGTACTTATATTGCACAGACCCCCACTCTCCCATACTGTAAAAGCATATATAAAAATACAGCAACACTTTACATAAAAGGAAAGCGATCCACATAATGAAAACTGCCCCATACACAGCACCTAAAACTCCCCCTGTCTGCAATTAGTGGGAGTGCGGGTGTCAGACCAGAGGCAAATCCAGATATTACCTGGTAAAACTCAAAGAAGCACAAAACAAATGCTGGTAAAAGAGCAAAAAAAACAGAAAAGATAGTGGAAAATAAAGGAAGGACGAGAGACACCCTCTCTCCTCTAAAGAAGGGGAAAAAAGGGGGAAGGGGGGTCACTGCTGAGCCAAAAGCAATAACTTGTATAAACAATATATTAAACATCACAAAGCAATGTATGTAAGGTGAGCCCGCCAGATCGGATCCGCCCCACACACATTGACGCAAATTAAATTCCATACCTTGGTTAATAAAAATAATAATAATAATGCCGTGGTAAGATGAGAGGAATTTTGTTTTTTTATATTTTTTTTGGATATGTATAATAGCAGAAAGTAAAAAAAATAGTTTTTTTTTAAAAATTGTTACTCTTTTTTTGTTTATAGCGCAAAAATAAAAAAACGCAGAGGTGATCAAATAACACCAAAAGAAAGCTCTATTTGTGGGGAAAAAAGGACATCAATTTTGTTTAGGTACAGCGTTGTATGACTGCGCAATTGTCAATGAAAGTGACACAGTGTTGTATAGCAAAAAATGGCCTGGTCATTAACCAATTAAGCCCCGGACCATTTGGCTGGCCAAAGACCAGAGCACTTTTTGCGATTCGGCACTGCATCGCTTTAACTGACAATTGCATGGTCGTGCGACATGGCTCCCAAACAAAATTGATGTCCTTTTTTTCCCCCCACAAATAGAGCATTCTTATAGTGGTATTTGATCACCTCTGCGTTTTTTATTTTTTGCGCTATAAAGAAAAAAAGAGCGACAATTTTGAAAAAAAAACAAAATTTTTTACTTTTTGCTATAATAAATATCCCCCAAAAATATATAAAAAAAAACATTTTTTTTCCTCAGTTTAGGCCAATATGTATTCTTCTACATATTTTTGGTAAAAAAAATCGCAATAAGCGTTTACTGATTGGTTTGCGCAAAAGATATAGCGTCTAGAAAACAGGGGATAGATTTATGGTATTTTTATTAATATTTTTTTTTTTTTACTAGTAATGGCGGCGATCATCGATTTTTATCATGACTGCGACATTATGGTGGACACATCGGACACTTTTGGTGCTATTTTGGGACCATTCACATTTATACAACGATCAGTGCGATTAAAAATGATTACTGTGTAAATGTCACATGGAAATGGCAGTGAAGGGGTTAACCAGGAGGGGGCGCTGCAGGGGTTAAGTGTGTCCTAGGGATGTGTTCTAACTGTGGGGGGGTGGGCTATGTGTGACATAACAGCGATCACCGCTCCCGATTACAGGGAGCTGTGATCAGTGTCCTGTCACTAGGAAGAATGGGGAAATGCTTGTTTACATTAGCAATCCCCCATTCTTCCTCTCCGTGAGACGATCGCGAGTATCCCCGCGGACATCGAGTTCCCGGGACTTGCGATCAGACTCACGGAGTTCGTGGCAGGGTGGCGCGCGTGTCCCGCCGCCAGCGTGCACGCAACCACATGACGGCAAATTTAAAGGGACGTACCTGTACGCCCATTTGCCAGTCCATGCCATTCTGCTGACGTAAATATACATGCGGCAGTCGGCAAGTGGTTAAGAGGGCAAATCCTTTTGGGGCTGAAGTGGATGACATATCCTTTTTATCAATTATATGAATGTCATTAGCTACAACATAATTTATGAGAAAAAAAATAAAGAATAAATACATAAGGTCAACAAGTGTTTACCCAAATGGCCTCTACTGTAGTTTCTGTCAAATACAGTTTAAGCATGTAAAATATTGCAAATGTTTTTGTCAAGCAGACCTCCTAGCCTCTCTACCTACCTACCTACATATGACAGACCAAGAGGTTTCATGATTTTGCACTGTCTATCTAGCTACCTATCTACCTATCTATACAATATATTGTCACAGATCAGCTACGGAGCTGATCTGTGTCTCACCTTTACTGCTGTAGGCCGACTGGTACCTGTTGTTCCACTAGCTTGTGTTCAGCTCTGCTACACTCTGCAGCTATGGGTGTCGCCGGTCTTACCTGTTGTTTAATATATGATTCCTTATTGCTACTTCCTGTCCAGCCCCTCGTGTGCTTCTCTATTTAAATCCCTCACAGACCAGTTCTGGTTGCTTGAGCAACATTTGTTTCTGAGCTCCCTTCGTGTAACTTGCCTTAACCTGACCTCTCGTTAACTGATCTCTTGTGTACCGATTTGGTTTGTTCTGATTACGTTGTCTGCAGCCCGCCCTGACCTTGGCTTGCTATTCGGCTCTCCTTTGCTTCATCCATCCATGCTTGTCTGACAGTGTCTTCTAGTACTTCCCTAACGAGCGGGGTGAACCCGGGGATCATGACCTGGGGTCAGCACACAGCTAAGCTTAAACCCTGAGGGGGTCCCTGGCAGAATACCAGCTGGCCCTCAGCCTCTATGCCCTGGGGGATCCCGTGCCACCTGCTCGTCTGTGGGCTCACTGTAAGTAGTACCGTGACATATATTGTCATAAACCTTGCTTTATGCACTGGTTGGAACAGGAAGAGGCCATCCACAAACTGTTCCCACATAGTTGGGAGCATGAAATTGTCCAAAATGTCTTGGTATGCTGACGCCTTAAGAGTTTTCTTCACTGGAACTAAGAAGAGGCCAAGCCCAACCCCTGAAAATCAACCCCACACCATAATCCCCCCTCCACCAAATGATTTGGACCAGTGCAGCAAGGACTATAAAGACATGGATGAGCGAGTTTGAGGTGGAGGAACTTGACTGGCCTGCACAGTCCTGACCTCAACCCAATAGAACACCTTTGGGATCAGTTAGAGCGAAGACTGTGCAGCCAGGCCTTCTCGGCCAACATCAATGCCTGACCTCACAAATGCACTTCTGGAAGAATGCTAAAACATTCCCATAGACACACTCCTAAACCTCCCAAATCTAACCACTTTCAAGTACTAGTGGAGTGGGTGGATGTGTGGGTAGATGACACAGCAGCAGTAATGGGTGGGTGCGTGTGTGTATGTCCCAAGCTCCACTGGACCTTATTGGTGCTTTAAAGATTGCAAAGCTGAGTGATTTAGCTCCCTTTGTGCTCTGTAATATATTAAGCCGCATAATCTTTGATTATGATTATTGATTGAAAAAGTGCAACTGAAGCCAGCTCATGCTAATGATTAGGCCTGTGTCAGTATTGGATAAATCTTCACTGCAGGAAAGCCCTGTCTTCTTCTGTGTCTGAGCTTCCAATGTACATTGGAAAAGCTTTGGGCTGAGCTTCTGTGAAAAAGGTTCCTGACAAGGACCCACCCCTCCTCCTCCCTTGATTCATTGATTGTTGTCACGGACTGTAACATGATCTCTGAATGGTGGAGAGTTTGATGAGTCATGGGATTCTCTCCCTGATTTGCAGATCATGATATAGGCAGTGAAAGCAATGAAAGAATGTTTCTAAATAGACCCTTGTTGGTATCTTTTTTCACAACAGCTCAGCTTGGATCCTGAAGCTATTAACTCACATGCACATGGAAAGTTCAGCCACAGGAAATGCAGGGGCAGCCCTGCATTGAAAAGCTCTACATGAGCCAGCTGTCTGCACAATGGGAGATATCCTGCATAACAGAGAAAGGATGTCACTAAAACACAAAACAAAACAAAACCTTCAGCTTTACAGCACAAGGTCAAGGGAAGATTTTTTTTTTTAAGCAAGCAAATCACACTAGCTCCCCTTGTGTCACCTTGGGAGGGTGCTATAAGACGGTTTCTAAAAAAAAGCGGGGACCCTCCCAAATCATGGATACTGATGGGTACCAGACTCCTCCTTTCTGAATGAACTATTAGCATTGCATCCATAGTTTGCTCAGGCCTTATATGCACTAAAGAGTAGTAGACATTTCTGCAACAAAATGAAATATGTAATACTTTTATGAAATGGTATAGGTTTTTTATCACCTAAAATAAGCAGAAAATAACTTACACAAGCCCATGTTAAAGGGTATATGCATTTTCACAGTTAATTATCAAATTATGAATAATTTACATATTCATGGCGGGCATAGTTTTAGCACCCTACAAAGCAATACAGCACTGTTTTAATTAATATGTCAGTAACTGCATCTTTTTTTTTTTTTTTTTTTTTTTTTTTTTTTATACAGTACATGAAAATAATTAGTGAACAAATGTATAAGGTGCTATGTGCTCCACCAAATAGATTCGTCATACCTCAAGCCAGAGGTTCTACAGTGTTTCTGGAATATCTGAGTATTCCCACAAACAGTACTACATTGCAGCAAAGATTAACTTTAAATTGGCCCTCGCATGCTCGTGTCTCAGATCAAGTTCACAAACACCTCTTAGGACCCAAAAAATATATTAAAAATAAAATTAAAATAAAATTAAAATAAAAATTAATACAATTTAAAAAAAAAATCTAAATTATTATGAACAATTATGAATTGTCGATAAAAGCATTAAAATCAGTGTCGATATTCAACCCATAGAGTGCGTAAGTCCTTAATCTATGGATCCAGGCCATCTCTAATCTAGATATTTCTCTCACCAAAGAACTCCCTCTCCAGTGGGGACTAAACTTGTCTATACCCAAAAATATTGTGTTGGAGGGGTCCTTACCATGTACTTGTAAATATTGCTTTGATACAGAGTGGTTCTTAAATCCACTCTTAATATTAGTGATATGTTCATTGAGGCGGACCTGAAGAGGCCGTTTGGTCCTGCCCACATATTGCAGGCCGCAAGGGCACTGCAACATGTATACTACCCCTTCTGTAGTACAACTGATAAAAGGTTTTATCGTGTACGATTTTTGAGTGCTGGTAGAGGAAAAAGTGATGGTCCGTCTATGGAGACAGGCACTATGTGCGCAGACCCTACATCGTCTGCATTGATAAAATCCTTTTAAATGATTGAAGAAACTGGGTTTTGAAGTCGGTGGATTTAAAATATGAGGGGCCAACCGATTACGTAGCGATGGTACACCCCTAAAAATAACTTGAGGCTTCTCTGGCAACACCTTATTCAATATCAAATCGCTACGTGCAACATGCCAATGTTTATATATAAGGTTCTTAATGGTGTTATGCAAAGAATATGTAGTTAGAAAAGGGACACCAGAGGAAAAATCATCATTAGTGCAAGGTGCCTTATCTACCAGCAAGTCTTCTCTATTTACTCCTTTGACCATGTCAAGGGTCATCCCCAGGAATTCTTTAGAATACCCCTTCTCCAGAAATCTATCTGTGAGAACGTTCGACTGCTCTATAAAGTGGGTCTGACTGGAACAGTTCCTCTTAAGACGGAGATACTGACTTTTTGGAACTGATTCCAGCCAAGGACGATGATGGCAACTGTCCACAGGTAGAAATGAATTCCTGTCAGTTTCCTTAAAAAAGGTTGATGTGACGATGTTATCCCCATTAATGGAAACGTTTAAATCAAGAAAATTTATACTAGTTTGACTCATCTCATAATTTAAACTAATGCCTCTCTGATTGACATTAAGAAAGGAAAAAAATTCTTGTAGGGCCACCTGTTCACCGTCCCATAGGAGGAGGATGTCATCTATGTACCTCGACCACAGAATAATTTGAGGCACCTCACGAGCATAGATGACATCCTCCTCCCATTTACCCATAAAAAGGTTCACCAGGCTAGGGGCGTATTTAGCCCCCATAGCAACCCCCGTAATCTGCCTATAAAAATTGTTATCGAACCAAAAATAGTTGTGGGAAGAGGCGTATTCCAATAATTCCATTATGAACTCCACCTGACTTGCTGAAAGGCCAGAATCTCTATCGAGAAAATGTTTAACCGCCCCCAAACCCAACAAATGAGGAATTATGGTATATAAGGATGTCATGTCAGCGGTGACCAACCACATCCCAGCCCTAACCTCAACATCAGAAAGTAACCGAATGACATGTCTGGAGTCTTTAATGTATGAAGGTAACCTATGTACAAGAGGCTGCAAATAAAAGTCTATGTATCTGCCCACCCGGGATGTAAGTGAATCTATGCCACTCACAATTGGACGTCCCAGGGGGCAGATTAAGCTCCTATGAATTTTCGGTAAATAATAGATAGTGGGTGTACGTGCAGCTCTGGGAACCAGATATAAACTTTCTTTTTTATTTAGGATGCCTAAACGACACCCCTTATTCACAATATTCTGCAACTCTTTAGCATATTTGATTTTAGGATCAGAGGGGAGCATTGTATAGGTATTATGGTCATTCAGGATTCTATACATCTCGGTCATGTAGTCTTGTCGATCCAGAACAACAATCCCTCCCCCCTTATCTGCAGGTCTTATGACCAAATCCTTATTTTTACAGAGGGAATCGAGGCCCTCCTGTATTGAGTTTGGCCCTCTTGACTTCTAAGAAATCTAAATCTTTCAGTAGAATATCTCTGAAAACTTTAAGTTCAGGTGCTAGTGTACCAGGGGGGTTAAATAATGAGGCGTTGGAGAGCCCTGAGTGAACAATTCCCGTCTCCAACCTCATATTATCTTTAATAGGGTTATTAACCATATACCGTTTTATATTTAATTTCCTGACAAATTTATGAATATCCATATAAGTATGAAATTTGTCAAGCCTAGTGGGCGGAACAAATTTAAGACCTTTGTCAAGGATGGCCCTCTCAGGATCAGCTAGCGTTTTAGAGCTAAGGTTGAAAATCCCCTTCCCTGTTACTTTTTGGATCTTTTTAGCTGCTCGTACCCGCCTCCCCCCTCTGACTCCTCTCCTCTTTCCCCTTGCCTTTTGATACCTTGGTTGGTTTTGTGAAAACCCCAACTGGTCTGATCTAAGGGGGCCAATGTTCCATTAGGGGGCACTGGTCCATTGGGGGTCTTGAATGAAGGCGTGGGGATAATTCTCCCACCGGAGTGATAGGTTTGAGAAAAATTCTGAGGGAAGCTACCATCTGGTCCATCCCTATCGGTGAGTGGGAAGAAACTATTTGATGTTGGGATATTACTTTCCCATTCTGGTTCAAAACCTAAATGGCCGAAACTCGGTGATTGATGTCCTGACTATCTATTATATCCAGCTTTCCAGGTTTCTGGGTAGACAGTATTATGACCCCCACCTCGCTGGCTATAATGGGGCCCTCCACCCCTACCTCTAGACGGAGGTGCCCTATTAGGTGGAAAACCTTGTTGATAAAATCTAGGATCATAATTAGGGGGCTGTGGGGGTCTAGGTGGACCACTTGGTCTTATCTGTCCACGGGAGGAGGAACCTCCCCTGGTGCTCCCATTACCCCTATATGGTGAGTGGTAGGGATAATTATTCCCTCCTGCTCTTTGGGGTTTGGCTTGGGGAGCGATAGTTGGCACACCCTGTGGGCCTGCGCCCAAATCCTGGGACTGTATCGCAACTGAAGTGTCCATCTCGCTATTATGTTCGGCTATCTCCTCAAGAAGTTTTTTCTGCCAATCAAAAAACACATTACCATGATAATCCGATAAATCCCTGATATATTTCTTTTTTTTCTTAATCCTTTGGTCCTTATCCTCCTTTTCAAGGATTTTTTGAAGACCTTGGGATTTATCCTTATATTCTTCACTGTCTTTATTGGGATGGAGCTTGTCTCTAATGTTCTTAATCTCATCATCTAATTTAGCTAGTTTGATGGTTTTCCTTTCAACCAAAAATTTCTAAAAGGAGACACCTGCCTGATTGAAAATATTTATACCATTCCTCCAATTCTGTTTCGCCTCTTTGGGGGGCCACATCCCACCTAAGGGACCATTGAATGCTTGATATAAGTTTCTAAATAGGCAATGTCCCATTTAGTATGAATTTCTGAAACCATAAGGTTTTTGAGCCTCATAAAAATCCCTCCTAGATCACTCTCATCCTCCCTATAAGCCTCAAAAATCCCTTCGACATTGACCACCTTATTAGCACGGAACTCAAAAATGTCCATAATTAATAATGAAAACAACTCAAAAATAACGCATAAAAAAGTTTTATAATAAAATATAACTATATAATCCTAAATATCCCCAGAATGTACTTAAACATATAAATGGTTGTATAATGAAGTGCGACCAAATATACCCAATATGTCAGCAGCAGTAGAAATCATAAACAGTATATAGGTAGGAATACCGTGCTAACAGAAATGTAGCAATAAGCGGCAGCATACAGTGCGATCACACCAATGTTCAAAAATCTTGTAAAAAAGCTGCGCTAAAATTTAAATTAAAGTCCATACAAATAACATCAAAGGAAAAAATGAGTCCTTCAAGAGCATAAACACCACCACCGTGCACCTATAGACAATAGTGCTAATCCACCGTAGTAGTTGATTCAGCTTACCAAATAGCAAGCATAAAAGGGCATGTGGCTATAGCCCAGCCAAGGCCTTTTAGCTTGCTGCCGCTCCAGGTGTTCAAATGGCGGGGGGTAAATCTCCAAGCTCACTCACGGTGTCCACATATCCACATGTTGCAATGGAAACCAAGATAGCTCAGAGGAAAGAAAGACTTGCCATAGTGTGATATCCTCCAAATATTTATTGTAAAACATGTAAACACTTACATTAAAATTAGCAGAGTTGCGCATACGAAAGCCGGCCGGCATACAAAACAAAACGGAGCCCGTTCTCTCACTCCGAAAGCGTTTTATCACATGTATCAAGTATATATAATCTACTTTTTAACAATAGATTTACTTGCAAAGCATATGACCAAGATATGAATAAAGTTTAGGAATACAGTAAGCAAAAGTTATATGATCAAGTTGAAAATACGTTTTCGTAGATCGTAAGTAAACGTTCACCAAGTTGTTTTCTGCCTTTACACAGAAAAGTCAAATCTTGATTGTTATGCAGGAAATCCTCTAATTTATCAAAACTCTGTAACCAGGGTATATAGTCTGCTGAAAAGATGCTTAAAAACTGGTCCACCTACAAAAGCACAACTCAGCGCCCAGGATAATTGCACTTTTGGTCTCTACGTAATAAGGTCACACACGAAATACAACACTATTTGTAAAATCGCACTCTAAATGCAGCCACTAGAAAAATATGCAATATACAAAAAGAAACAATATTAAAAACACTCAAAATTGTGGAGTCCTTTGTAATATTATAGCAGCGCTCTTTGCCAGATTAACTTAAATGACAAGCTTCCATATACAGATCTGCCGGAAGTGACGTGTGCGCTCCATGGGCAGAGTATCCAGGAAGTAGAACGCTGATGTACACAGTTGTGTCTTTCCTTTCATTACCGGGTGAATACATTTGCACTTAGCACTTTATCAATGCTCCAAAGAGCGCTGCTACAATATTACAAAGGACTCCACGATTTTGAGTGTTTTTAATATTGTTTTTTTGTATAGGGTATATAGTCTACAAACAAAATGGATCAACCCTCTTTTGTCAACATCACTTCTCCCAATGGCCCATTATTATATTTAAAGGCCAACTGCATTTTCAGTTTAAACTAGTTAAATTTATTCCAAGGGCATAAAAAGTTGTTAAAATTTAATCAGTTTAGCAATTATTCAGGCATGCTGTAGGGAAAGATCCTTGCTTTCTGTGTGAAAAATCCTTGCTTTCTCCTTGCAGAAGTCTGACATGCCCCCTACTGAGCCAGAGGTAGATCATCCAATCAACATGGAACATGAGCTTTGCTGATGGCAGAGCTAAAGCTTTGATTTAGTAGGGGGTATATGGGACCTCTGCAGATAGACCACCACTTCCACACAGAGAGCGAAGTTTTCCTCTACAGCATATTGATAGAGGACAGGTATTTCTACCTAGGCTGTTTTAAACTTTGAATATTTTTGTTTTGATGCACCTGCAATTTACCTAGTTGATGTAAACTGAAAGCTCAAATGATCTTAAACTCACATGTGCACAAAAAACATCTAGCCCCAGGTAATCAAGGTAGAACACTGAATCTACAGCATAGTATAAGGTACCAGAAACTGCATATTAAACTGCATGCTACTGCTTTAAATTAGATGTATACCTTAAATTGCAGTAGGATATCAAGTGTGACATATCTGCAAAGTTACATTTATAACAAAACTATGAATTGGTTCTCCTTGAAGTTTCATTAAAGTGGTTCTAAAGGCTGACGTTTAAAAAACCTTCAGTATGTAGCTCCCCCTGTAGTCCCCCCAATACTTATCCAAGCCTGATTGCAATCCAGCGATGTGTACAAGAGCAGCTGCTTTCCTAGGTCTCTGCCTCCTCATTGGCTGAGAGACAGCAGTGGGAGCAATTGGCTCTTGCTGCTGTCAATCACAGCCAGTAAGGAGGGAGCAGGGCTCAAGAATAAGCACACATAAGCGACCCCATCGTAAGTGGCTTGCTATGAGGGCACTCAGAGAAGAGGAAGAGCCAGGAGTGCCGATGAGAGACCAGAGAAGAGGAGGATTGAGGCTGTTCTTTGCACAGAGCAGGCAAGTATAACATGTTTGTTATATTTTTGTTAATTAATTAATAAATTGACCATTAATATCACTGTAAGAGTTATAAAAATTCTGGTAGGAATTTCAATTGATCAATAGCAAAAAATAAATATTTATATTACACTTGTCCACTTATGAAGTAGATGTAAGTTATTCAGTAGAGATAGACCGAACACCCCCCCATTCGGTTTTCAGCAGAACTCCCGAACAGGGGAAAAATTCTAACCCGAACAGCGAACCCCATTGAAGTCTATAGAGGCCAAAACAAAAAAGTGCCTTTTTTGAAAGCTTATATGCAAGTAATTGCCCATAAAAGGGGTATGGGAGTCAGGGTACTGCTCTGGGGGACATGTATCAATGCAAACATTTTTTCAAAAACTTTTTTTTTCAGGAGCAGGGATTTTAATGATGCTTAAAATGCAACAATAAAAATGAAACATTCCTTTAAATATATTCACTGGGGGGTCCCCCTAGTCTGCCTGTAAAGTGGCACATGTGTAGCATATATAGAACATGCTACAGCATGTTTTTAAAATGTCTTTTAAAATACATTTTAAATAAGTCAGTTAATTTGACGGCACCAGGCTATTGAAAAAAAAAAGGAAAAAAAAAAGGAAAAAATGGCGTAGGGTCGCCCCCCCCCCCCCCGTCCATACCATACCAGGCCCTTTGGGTCTGGTATAGATTTTAAGGGGAACCCAATGCAAAAATGTAAAAAAAAACGTTGTGGGGTCCCCTCCAAATTACATACCAGATCCTTATTCCAGCAAGCAGCCCGGCAAGTCACGAAAGGGAAGGGGGCGTTCCCCTCCTGAAGAGCGAGCACTCCCCCCATGAACCATACCAGGCCACACGCCCTCAACATGGGGGGGTGAGTGCTTTGGGGCAGGGGGGCCAGTGGTTGTGGGGGTCTGCGGGCAGGGGGCTTATTGGTAATCAGGAAGCCCCTTTGAACTTGGTGGCACCGCCCCTTCTGACAACACTAACCCATCATGCACCGGTCTGTGACGTCAGAAGTGGGCAATGCCATCAGGTGATGTAGCCAGGTGGCCCCACCCCTTACCTATATAAGGACTGTCAAATGGCGGAGCTTGCAGTAAGCAGCCAGCTGTCATGTCGGCGTGAGCGTTTTTTATTTATTTATTTTTTAGCTGCAGTGGGCAGCATGATTGATGATGGATTTACATCGGGGGACGCAGTTTTTTTATTTTTTAAGGAATTGTCAAAAACTGTGTGGTGTGTTTTTACTACTTTTTGACACTTTTTTGGTGAATGGGTAGGTGTACTATGTACTCGATACTCATTCACATGATGGGGGCCAGGATCTGGGGGCCCCCTTGTTTTTTTTTACCATCAATTTTTTTTTCTCAGCTGTTGCGGGGCAGTCCATTGACTGCTGGTGACTCATCGGTTGTTAAGGATTTGGCGGACGGCTTCCCAGCCCTACTCCTTAACAACCAGCTTATACTGCGTCCTGATTAGGCAAAGCTTTGCCCAATCAGGACACAAAATGCACTGTGCCCAACTCTATTATTCAGATTCTTCAATTTTCTAAAAGACTTTGGTAACTGTTTCCAGATAAGCTGTTATGTACAGACCACCAATCAAAAAAACAATATACATTTTCACAAAGTTGCAAATAAAATTAACACTTTTTTGTAAAAGGTGTAAACATATCTGGCAAACTAAAACAAAACCTTTTGCAATGCATTAGCAAAACTGTAGTCTAAAATTACTAAATTTATATATATACCACAACAGTGATGATTTTTTAAACATTATTACACTATAGGTGCTAATTGTAAAGAACATGTGCAATGTCTTTAGTTATTCTGCTCTGAACTAATGAATACACATGTCAAATACATGGTACTGTATATATATTTTTTTAGGTAAATATGAAATGTGGAAAGTTAGTACTGGGCTTTCACTTCAGAAAGCACAGAATGCTCTGCAAAATCAGTAAGTGCGGGTTAACACTATAGGAGAGAACTGCATTTTTATAGAGAAGAAAAGCACATCTCTCCACAAGGGCAAACAGAAAACAATGGTTTTCGTTGTGGCCCACTTGTACTTCCACACTGCGGGGCATGATGGTGCAAAAAAAAAAGCAGGCATGTTGCATTTTTCTGTACTGACCCACAGCTATCCATGTGTATCTGCATTTCTATGCATAGCAGCTGAGCTAACAAGCATAGAAATGAATTGAATGTCACTCCTTGACATTCTAGAAAAAAAGCAATGTACTGTGATCACTACCCACAGAGAAAAATGAAACGTGGCTATGAAAATATTTTTTTCTATTTATGTTTTATAGGTTTTTTTTTCTTTTTAAGTCAGTTTTATTTTGACCAGAAGGTGGAGCTTTGAGCTCTTTTTCATGTGTTTTAAAAAAAGAGTATGGTTTACACAACACAATAGCTCAAGCTGCAGTAAAAACAAAACAACCGCCCTCCTCACTGCCCTCAGCCCCAATCCTGCCTTCCCCTTTTGGGGGTTTCAAAAAAGATAACTATTACTGTACTGTGTCTTTAAATAACCTATAGTACTCTGGTAATATTTTTCTTTGCACTCAGTAAATTAACATGTAGTGATCTGTATTGCAAATTAATGCAAACATTGTCCTCTTTTCTCCATCCTACCAACTGCATGACAGAGAACAGAGGGCAATGGAATGAGCAACTAAAAAAGTAAGCGTTTATTTACAAAATGCTGCACTGCATGTTAAAGGGGTTGTAAAGGTTTGTGTTTTTTCACCTTGATGCATCCTATGCATTAAGGTGAAAAAAGCCAGGGGAACACAGAAGCCAGGTGACCCGCTGGTGGACCCCAGAAGAGCAAGTTTGGGGCCACTCTGTGCAAAACGAGCTGCACAGTGGAGGTAAGTATGACATGTTTGTTATGTAAAAAAAAAAAAATACCCTTACAATCACTTTAATGTATTGAGGTACTAAAATATAGGAAGCAAAATGCAATAAAGGTGAACTAACCCTTTCATGTTTATTTGTAAAACATTGCACGTATAGTATAAAACAGATATAAAATATTACCCAAGCTATTATAGCTTCCCACCCTTGTACAATTACACTTGCAAGGGATGAGAAGGAAGGTTAATTTGCACCTTGTGTTAAAAGTGGAACATTAACCATACCACTAAGTCTGTGAATCCAATCTGGGTATCTAGTTGACAATATCTGTCTCTTAGCAAATGTGGGATCTGCATCTGATATGCTTGCCAATGGAAGTACTTTAACTGCTGTCACTGACATTTTTTTGTAGATTGAGGTGATAGTGCAATGTTGTTTCTCATTGCCACTTTCACCTGACACTTCTTTCTAGACAATCATGACAGAAAAGGCAGTATTAATGTATACAGTTTATTTTGCCTCATTTTATTTTACTCAGATTGTTTGTGGGAGATTGATAGAGACACTAAAGCTCAAGGCTCTGTAATGAAAACTTTTTTTTTTTTTTGAAAGCCAAAATAAATATATGCAAAATAAACTGGTATACTTTTGTACAAAAATATCTGCTAAAAAAACTTGTTTTTTGGAGGCCAACAACAACAATACAACTGATAGGACTGATTAGGTTGGAATTACTAAAGGCAAACAGGCTATTTACTTTGCAAATTAAGTTGCACTTTGAAAGGAATTATTTCCATAGCTTAGTTTCACTTTGCAAATAATAACCAATCAAGTGCAAAGAAAATTTAAAAAAATAACATTTTTGCTTGTATTTGATTTGATGATGGAAGTCAGAAGAATTTCCCCTGCTAAGATCTGGAGAAAGTTCCCTTGCAAAGTGAACTGTCTATTTGCCTTTAGGAAATCAACCCTTTTGTGTTTAAATATAAACTCAGTGACTACACATTCAGGCCAATCTATTCATTTTTGGAAAAAAAGGCCAAATAAGGAATTATGTGGCTGCAACCCATTACAAAAAGCGTACTGACATGGTCAAAAGGTTCAGTTGTGCAACAAAACATTAAAATATGTAGGATAAGTGGCTTTGTTGAAAGATCGACGGTGCTAGCTAGGCACACTAAGGTTTAAAGGGAATTCGCCTTTGGTGAAAGGAGAAGAGGGAAGCATGGCTTAATACTAATAGGAAGTGCTCAGGTATGAGTCTTTCAGCAGTAGTACATGTCAGGACATCTCTGATCTCACAAAGAAATAATTCTACGTACTACCAATTATAATGAGTGGGACATAGCTAGCCTTTGCTGTGCATGACCTTTGCAGATCTTCTTTTAACATTTGACGAAAGTTCATTTGACATATGCAGCCGGCACACATACTATTTGCTTTCAACTCGAGGATCAGACATGGATTCACTGGAGTTGATTTACTAAAAGCAAATAGGCTATTCACGTTGATGAGGAGCTTGAAATTTGGAAGGAATCTTTCCTAGAACTTAGTGTGTGAGGTGAAGCTGTGCTGACTTCCATCGTGCAATCATGTGCAAGCAAATTTCCTTACACATTGCACTTTATCCAATAAGCTCTGAGAAAAATGTCCTTGCAAAGTGAAAATTCCCTTGCAAAGTGAACATTCTATTTGCCTTTAGTAAATCAACCCTACTGATTTATAACCTTTATTATCATGTTTTTTTTCCTTTTCTGTCCTTCCTCAAAAAATGACTACTGCCACTGAAATAGAAAATAATTATTATTAATTTTCATTGTTTTGTTGTATGGTGGAGGGTATATGGCTTATGTAAAATGGATCCCTCCAGTAGCGTGCTGTAACCACTGCCAAGGCTTTCATCTTCTTCCAGTCTTCCTTCTGGGTTCACAGGCTTTGGACGGTTTGATCGCTTTGGTCGGCTGAATGGTCAGTTGAATGGCAGAGCCAGGGTGACGTCACTCTTATGCATGCGCATGGAAGTAACAGTCGCAGTGCAGCACTCTGAATTGTGGGCACACTGAATGTGCTGTCCATCCAGAGTCCAGTGTGCATGTGTCGCTGATGTCACCAGTTGCAGAAATAGTCAATATCTCTTAAATGGTGCAGGTTTAGGTGATATTCATTGTACCTACAGGTAAGCTTTAATATAAGTGACTAAGCAGAGTTTACTGCCACTTTATTGTCCTGTGAACATATTTTCTAATGAAAATTGTGTATTTGCACATAAAGTAAGTATTCATTTATGATTTTCAGAGTCATTACTGAATATCAGTGCTACAAACATTTCAGTTTGTTGTTTTTATTTATTCCTTCTGCATATCTATAGTGTTACCTTTAAACCTTAGTAGCAATTCATCAGCAGTTCATCAGCCATTTCTTATTACAGGCAGTAATCTATAAAAGGTACTTCCTTATTCTGCATACACTAGATGTTGATACATTGTAGTATGTGTTTTGGTTGTTAAGGTACCCATATAACTAAAGGTATGACTTTTTTTTTCTAGTTTTGGATAGAGTGGAGAAGGATTTGAACACCCATCAGGTTTTTTTGCTGTCTGTGCCCCTGTTAGAGAAATTCATTTTCTCTTTTTGTCCTGTCTACCTTTATCACGGAGAGTGAAAGTGAAAGAAAATCCATGATTTTGGGTTGTCTTCAAAACAGGAAGAGAGGGGAAATATTCTAATGGGGACACATGCTCCGGTGCCCCTGGTGACAACAAGCAACTTCCTTACTTTGGAGGGATTTCCTTTCAGTTCCTGTTTTGGCAATGGAACAGGAAGTGAAGGTAAATCTTCCCAATGGGACACAGATGGAAAACAAAAGTCTGACAGGGTTTCTAACCCTTACTTTTCCAAAATGAAAAAAAGTTTGCCTTTAGTTCTACTTTATTGCATTGTGTACAATGGGAATATCATCAAACTTTTGTAGTGATATTAGGTCAAAGACAAGATCCAATATTGATGGAAAGAAAGCCATGCTAAAATGTGTAAAGTGACATAAAACCTATGGCTGGAGTGTACAATTAATACTGCACTAATAGGAGAAAAACTCTTCCTAGAAAGGTGAGAAGCCCTCTGATCTTCAAATGAAGCAAAACTGCTTAGATTCACTAGATGCCATCAATGTTCCTACTGATAAATCCTTATTTTTTTAGCATGTTTGATTAATAGTTTCAGAACTCAGTTAATGTCTCAAATGCACTAGACAACCGACCTCCAATTCCAACCCATAGCATGCATTAAAACATGAACTCTAACAATATGCAAAACCTGACTACAATTTCTTCATTCTCTTCTATATTCTCTCCCCGGCAAGTCATAAGACACTGCAATCAGTGTGCCCTTAATACACATATCGTTAGGATTATCTGCCAAATATGCTAGAATATATTACTGTAAAACCCATATATGACCACCTTTTCCTGCTTTTCGTCACAACTGCTACTCAATCTCAGACCTACAGTATATTCCTTGCAACTGTGCTATTCACCCAAATGTCTAGTCTGCACTTTTTTTGGATCTTCATAAAAAATAGTGATAATGTTAACTTACAAAGCTTTATACATGGTTTGTCTGCTTTATTAATGAGGCTGTATAAATGACAAGTATTAATATAAATCATAAGGAATTGTGTGCCTGCAATTTATTCTCTAGTTTTATAAATGAAATGCAAACAGAGAGATGGCTTGGAAATATAGTTTTCTATACCTGACTCAATGCATAATGAAGTCTTACTCCATTACTCTTGGATCATCGATATCCTTAAGTAGCAGCTCTAGGCAATAAAAAGGGAAACCTTATCTGAAGCAGTTCTCATGGCCACTGCTTTCTAGGGCTAGGTCTCATTTGTGCAATTTAAAGGTTATTCAAACTATGCTTTGCCATGACTACATGCATTTACAGACATCAGTTTCCAACTCATTTTGCAAAGTATTATATTGCTGATGGAAAATACAGAGTTCTGAGGAATAAGATGTGTTATTATATTAAATGCAGGACAACCTGCCATCTGCCTGAAGCTTTGCCACTCTAGGCTATTTGGTCTTTACACAAAGCTGGGCCTGCTGCCTACCTAGAAAATATGTTGTTTTTCTGTTCAGTCTGTCCTTCATACTATCAGTGTCCTCCATGCAATATGGCTCTTTGGTCTGCAGAGTATGACACTGTTTTTATGTATCTGGATATAATACTTTATGTGTCACTAGCCAGATTCTCAATATTTTTTTGATTTTGCCTGCCTTCACACCTTCTTATAACCTGTAATGCCTAAAACACAAGGCAGCATAGCTAAATGTCTGCCCTTGTCTATTCAATTATTATGCAGACTTCAGCCAAAAGATTCTTGATACATGACCAACATCTGTCTGCATACACACCTGAATACTACCAGCAATACCCTTGACATGGGAATGTATACCTAACATGAGCAATGTGTGCCTTGTGTGCTTAAACTGATATTTATTTATAAATGTACTTGAATGTGTTTATCTCTGGTAAAATCCTTTCTTACCCTTTATCCAAATTGACCTAAAATAGGCATCCACTCTAAACTGTCTGTTTGTAACATTAAGAGAGTAGAGATAGTTAGGACATCTGCAAGTTTTCATTGCTATCTGTGTCCCCACTGGGGCGATTTCTTGTCACTTCTTACTTTACCTCACCAGTCACCAGGACAGAAAGTGACAACTCCCCAACATTGACACAAATGGTAATGGAAATTTGACAGAGCTAAGAATTTTTTTTTTATTGCTGTCAATGATCCCATTAGGAAAATTTTCTTCACTTTCTGTCTCTCCCAGATGGGTAATAACTGAAATAGTGGCTAACCATTCTCACACTATCCAAAAAGGAAACAAATCATTTTAGTTGAAGTTCCCCTCTATTGCTAGCCCACCAGCTGGCATTAAATATGGCCTTTTGCCATATATGGTCTTTGCATGGGCTGAATGAGCACCCATACTCTTCAGCAGTGTGGACAAATGGGACTGTGTTTGGAACTGACCTGTTCTGATAATAGAACCAACAGGACTCCTTACCACAAATCATGAGGTGCTTAGCTAACAAGCAGACAAGCTCTCAATTTCATGTTGAAACACTCCAATTTTGGGAGGGGGGGATTAAAGCATGGACACATGCATGAAGTACATAAAAAGAGTACATGTATATTTAATAGTGTCTAGGTTTGCCGTTTCATTTGTGAAAAACAAAAAAGAAAAGATAACCCTGGTGAGAAGTGTGCATGGCTTTTATATTGTACAGTCTACTGCCTAGCCCAGCAACCACTGAGGGCTGCACTGGGTGCTGCAGAACTACCAACCATCCATTACATCCCACCTCACCATGTACAGTACACACATGCTGCTTTTATACAATTCCACACCACACTGATTATGGATAGTTTGTGATAGTTTGTGACTGACTGAGGCCACAATGGCATAGTGAGTGGATGGGTGCCAAGTGGTGTGATCAAGCTGCCAACAGCAAAAAATAGAGGTCAATTGGGCTGTCAAAACCATGAAATCATTACAAAAAAGTTCATCTACAGGAAATCAGGCAGATTGCTGCAGCTTTTTCAAATTAGTAAGTGGCACGAATAACCAAGATTGTCCAGTTAAAAATGAGATAGTTGCGAACCTTGTCACACACAAAGTTCAGTGTAAACGTTCAAAACTGTTTTATTCACATACAGACTGTATGAAGTTCATTCAAGTTTGCCTATTTGTCTTGAGTGGTGTAAAATTACTTTAATTTATTTTTTTGCTATTGGCCTTTGTTCCCTGAAACATTTGGCAAAATGACTATAAATTATAATCTTGCAAGACTTGAATATAACAGAGGGTTTTTCAATCTGTAAAGTTACCAAACAGATCGAAATTATTAGGTAATGGAAAGTTATATATTCATAAGTTAAAATGTGTCATTGAACTACAGAGGGCCTTTAAATAAACTTGGTGAGAAAAAGATAAATCAGCCCAGTGAAAGGCTGTAAAGCATGCTTAAGGTCATTGGAGCTCCTGACGGATAAAAAGCTGTAATAAAACATTTGCATGCTAAGTGAGGGCAGACATTTTACAAAGATGCAATAACACCTCATTTTTAATAGGCTTTGCTAATAAGATTTCACTGGTTCAGTATAGGGAAGATATATTTTAGATTCACTGTTGCCATTTAGATGCTATACTCAGCATTGATCACCTCAACAAATTTATTTTACCTTTATTTTAAATTAAGAACAATGGAGCATGGAAGATGTGCAATCGATAATTAAGATACATGCTTACATAAGCCTTATAAAAAAACTAGCTGTATAATGTGAAATAATCAAATATGTATTTGATTATATTGCTAACATCAATGATTTCATATAAAATAGGGGGACTTTACATCATACTTAAAGCTTAAAATGACACTAAACAATATCCTTATTTCCCAAAAAATAACCCATACAGTAGGCCTTGCTCATATGAGCATACAACAGCATATATTTGTGCAAGGGCTGTGTTTACCCACACAGGGACTCACAGGTGTTCCATGCATCCCTCTATAGGCAGTCCCATTTACTGTATGTAAATTGAGATGCAATGGTTGCATGGACATAGCCGCTGCTACCAATTTGACACACACTGTCTGCATGCATGGTCGTGCACCCGCACAGCTGTCAATTTGGGAGCTGCTGCGTACAAACTGAAATGAACGGGACTGCCTGCATGGGAATGCACAGAACACCTTTTACTCCTCATGCAGGCAAACACGACCTTTGCATGGGCATAGGCTGTAGCTGATAAGGGAGGAGCAATGATAATTTTGAATAAGTAACAATATCGGTCTGAAGCTATACTGCAGCAAAGTAATTTTTCTACTTATCGCCCCCTTTCTAACAATCCTATTTCTGAATTTAAGGTGGCATTATTGGCCCTTTTGTATAGAGGTAAAGCCTTAGGGGTTGAAACTCCTAAGACTGCAGATTATCTTTCTGTAGAAAGTCTATTAATGCTTATTTTCTATCATCTACCCAAAAACTGCAAGTCGGGCAGCCCAGTCCAGGGTCATCCGATTTTGCATCTCCAGCCTTTGGTACTATGCTAAGTAAGTTAAATCAAAGTTAACAGCATGGTTCTGTCCCAAATCCAATTTCCGAACTGGACTTTGAGCTACAATATGCATGGGCTACTTTGGATGTTTGAATTCTTTACTCGTTGATCCCCCACAGCACTGGAATTCAGGCCATCAAGTACCATCTGTCAAAGTATAGTTCATACTCTCAAGATTTGCAGGAGTTCATACTTTTATCAGTTGAATTTCTGCTTACTCATAATTATTTTTATTTGATGGTCAATTTTATATACAGTGCTGTGAGGCCTCGATGAGGGATAGACTCTTGCACTCTATTGCCCTCTATGGCGAATCTGAATATGGGTTGGTCGTAGTGGTTACATTTCTCTTACCAACCCTTTTGCGCCACATATACATTGGCATGATTGCTATATTAATGATGTCCTGATGGTGTGGGATAGTGGCTTTGGTGTGTTTGATAATTTTTAAGTTACATTAACAATAATAATTATAACTTACATTTTACCAGCCAATGTCATATCATGAGGGGGGTGTCCTCCTGCACTTATTACAAGACCTGTTCTGGTAATGCTACCCTGTATGCCACCAGCTGTCATCCGTTCCACACCATCAGGGCCATTCCGGTGGATAAGCTTATCCGAGCCTATAGGAATTGCTTGCAGTACACAGTTTTCTTTGAAGAATATTCTAATATTAGTTCTCGTTTAGCACAGCATGGTTATACAGCTTAGAATATACTGCATGGAATGAAAATAGCAAGTGAGGAAATTTTAAATGATCTTTTGATGAAAGATAGGGAGGAAAGTCTGTTAATTTGCCGATTACATTTGTAACCACTTACTCTAAAGAATATCATCATATTGTAAATATTATTAAGAAAAATATTCCAGCATTATGCTCTGATAAATAATTGCTTACAGTGCCAGTCCTCGGGCTCCCACCTTGGGCACATTCATCTCCCCCAGCCTCTTTACTTCCTTTGAAAAAATTCCTAGCACTTGGATGTCACACCCTGGTTCTTATCCCTGCAGTCTAAACACTTGCAGACATTGTAATCTTATTATGCGGGCCAAGACTTTTGATTCTCAGGTTACGGGAGAACAGTTTATTTGTCTATTTTATTGTGTGTAACAGATGCCATTTACAGTATGTGGGCTGTACTATCCATTCCCTGAGAACCAGGATAGGTGAGTACTTTTGCAACTTCAAGAATGGTAATGCCAAGTTCATATCAAATGTCTCCTGACATTTGAATGGCATGGAGGTGATGGAGAATGTGTGGCTTCCTGGATGTAGGGGTTAGATCACCACAGGAAATTATTGAAAAGGGAGGCTTAGTGGGTTTTCAGATTGCAGACCAGAGTTCCACAGGGGTTAAACCTCAGGTGCGACCTGCATCTGCAACTGCGTTAGCCTCCCTTCTCCCTCTTTGGTGCTTTTGTTTTCGCTTTTTCCCCCTCCTTGGCATTGTGCATTTGATCAAATCATTGGCCTTTGGTTTGTCTTATCTATCTATCTATCTATCTATCTATCTATCTATCTATCTATCTATCTATCTATCTATCTATCATTTTTAACCTTATTTGTTTTTCATTAGTTCTCTTTGTTGTGAGTTGTTTTATTTTGATCTAAAGATATGTCTATTGTAATGAATTATATGCTATTATAATTAGTACGAGTGATTTCTGGTGGATGGTGCTAGGTGTACTAAGGGTTACCTTGTTAGCCTGTCAGCTGTGCACCACCTCCCAAATCTGAGTGGTAATTATTTATTTGAGCTGTTTCCTTTGTATTTTATGTTATGTTCCTTTGTATCTTTGTTCAGCTCAGGAGGGCTGAAATGCGTATTCTTCCACTGATTTATGGATTGAAATAAAGAAAACTTTTTTTATAATTGATATACCTTGCTGCCAAATAGTTTTTTGAAGAGTGTGGTTGGGGTTGAGGCTGTGGTCTGGCACAGGTATTGTCTATACACGAGACTATAGACTGACAGGGTAATAGCACCACACTGTTTTGTATATTACTTTTATTGTATGCTGTAGGACGCCAGTGTGAATACACATCCTCTACTTAATGACCCTGACATCTATTTATTGTGAATTAATTTCCTACTGTGTTTTTCTGCCTAATTGCAACATCCTCCATGAGCTCCTCCTTTTCCCTCTCACTTCTATTTGGAACAAGCAGTGCACGTTAGTTGCAGTTATGTTTACTGCTTTATGCACACTACAAATCATATAGTTCATAGTCCCTCCTGGGAGTGAGCGAGAGAGGGTTGCTACAATCCTACATGCAGTGGAACCAGGAAGAACAAATGTAGCCACCCTCTAACAGAAAGTCAGATCACAGCACTGAAGAAAGGGGAATTTAAATATTTGGAGGAGGCTGACAACAATAGAAGGTACTTTTTAAAATTAAGAATACATAGTGGATTTTTTTTCACTTTCCATCGGTTACATCAGGATTTTCACAGGGTCCTGATAATTCCAGCAGAGGCATAGTGATGTGGTTACTAGGGGTGGGTCCTGCAGCTCTGATCATCGGCCTTCACTCCCAAAAAGATGCCACAGAGGGTAACATGACAGAGAATTCATTAAAAATTATCTTTAGGTTAAGGGTGAATGGGTTGGAGAAGGGAGGGTGGGGGACATGGGTGAACTTCCCATTGCCCAGAGATAAGTTTTAAAACATCCCAAAACCATTATTCCCCTCAGCTTGATCCGGTATTGCAACTGAAATCATAATGATAATAATTACTCATCGGTTCATATGAATACTCTTCATATTGATATGAATTAACACAATGCATCTATTAAATTTGGCATGTAAATAAGGTATCTATCTAGTCATTAATTATATTAAAGATCTGACTGGTAATAGTTTACATACTCAAAGACATATAAAAGAAAACCCACTAGCAGATTTAGATTATGTATAGTGCTAACTAGATATCTACAAAATCACATAGATTTTAAAAACCAGGCAGCCAAGCCATAAATTCCTTTGAAGAATGTGGCATGTTCTGATGAAAGCATAGCACTAGTTGTGTGACAAACTGATACTTCCCTGTAATTTTTTTCCCCAAACAGCTAGAAGTCTTTTCAGTATTAGTGTTCTTACATCTTGGCCTTTTGGGGAAAAAAAGTAGTCTGCACCAGTATTTGCACAGCAAGTACTTTACTGAATATATTGTAATATGCAGAATATGCACGCTGAGATCTCCTGGGGTTCTGTAGTTCCAATTAGTATGACCTTCTATTTATTTATCAGTTCATTTATCAGTTCATCTCTCTTTTACTAAAACACAGATGTTACATTGTGGTACATCTATAAGGTTGCTGCACTGCTTCAAAATGTTTTAACTCTACAAAACAAGCCATTCTATTACTTAGGCAGCCAGTAGGTTGAACTAAAAAACTGACCCGATTCCCCCATTAACACACACATGCAATGTGGATGGAGGAGTCACTCCTGCTGAGGCACCTTATTCTGATGGTAGAGAGACCTCCCATTCATCAGAATATACTGATTAACACTGCCAGCTGTAGCTGGTGGTGCTGTTTGAACGGCATTTATCTGACAGGCTGGTTGTGCAGAAGCCGATCCGATCAGTAAATCAGCTTTACAACCACTGTCCCTATATATGGATCAAAATGAAAGAATGACATGAGGGTGAGAGTAAAGCCGGCCATACATGGATTGAAATTTGGCCAGTTCAGCAGGGACTGACTGAATGTTGATTAATGTATAGCTAACTGTACTCTCTCTCTCTCTTTTTATTATTTTCTAATTACCCCTTTACCATCACTTTCACCCACTTGCTAAACCCTGATATTCATATTTACCCCCAGCCTTCTTTTCTTCCCCTTTTTTCCCTTTTTGTTGATATCTTCTTTGAAATGATTACTGCTTTTGGTAAATTTGTGATATCTTGGCAAAAGGCATATAAGTGTAAAAAAAAATCATTGGTAGTGCTTTGAGCAAAGACAAAAAAAAGTTTACCCCCTCATTTTTAATAAAGATACTATTTATTCTTCCTTTAAACATTTAAACCACATCTAAAGTCAAAACTTTTTTTTAGTTTTCGATGAAGTGGTGAGTGATTAGAACTACTGTCAGGTTTGAACTGCTGTCTGTGTCCTTGTTTAGGAGATTGACTCTCTCTATCCAGTGGCGGTGCATCCATTAAGGGTGCATGGGCGCCTCTCTCTCCAGCCACCCCCTCTATGTAAAATGCATGAATCTATCGATGGCCGCTGTAGCCACCCCCTATTCGGGCATCCGGCCCCTTTTTGGACGCCGGACACCAGAATTACAGCGACGGGGTGTTTTTTTTAAGCAACAGATTAGAGCCAAAGTGCTCTAATAGGCTTCAAAAAAGGTGAACTGCAAGCGCAGAGGATTGCGCTCGCAGTCCACCCAGGACTTGTTAGCAAAGCAAATGAATATTTGTTTTTCTAACACTGAACCGCCTCTCCACCAATCAGGAGGCGCAGATCTAATACCGGTCACCTGATTGGCTGAAGGCAGAGGTGATCCCATTGGCTGCCTAGCAGAACAAGAAGAAGAGACGCAGGGGGGACACAGGAGCCGTCACCTGACCCACGCTACCCGCCCCACAGCTCGCCACCGATACCCACTGCCTGACCCGCCACCACGATGGTAATAAGTGCCGACAGCAGACAGCAGGAGGGTGGGCGGGGCACAGTGGCTGCATATTATGGGCAGAGAGGCTGCATATGATAGGCACAGTTGGCTGCATTTGCTGGGCACAGAGGCTGCATATGATGGGCACAGTTGGCTGCATATGATGGGCACAGTTGGCTTCATTTGCCAGGCACAGAGGCTGCATATGATGGCCACAGTGGGCTGGCTGCATATGATGGGCACAGTGGCTGCATATGATGGGCACAGTTGGCTACATTTGCTGGGCACAGTTGGCTGTATATGATGGGCACAGTGGCTGCATATTATGATGGGCATATTTGGCTGATTATGATGGGCAGAGTGGCTGCATATGATGGGTACGGTTGGCTGCATATGATGGGCAGAGTGGCTACATATGATGGGCACAGTTGACTGTAGTGCTATGTCGTAAATAGATGCTTTCTGTTGTGTTTGTAACTAGATTCACAATGTTTCTTTTTTTATCTACTATATACTATAAACAAATAGACAACCCTTTATTTCTCCGCTTCTTATTCTCCTGACAAAGAGTATAGTATTTTATTAGTGTATTTTCACATTAAGAAGCAAGAAATGCATTCTGACAACAACAGCTAACACTAGTGATAGTCATTTTCTTCCATGAATCAATGTATAACAAAGGGGGAAACAATACAGAGGTTTTCCTAACACAACTATGAGTTAAATTACTTAAGCTTGAGAGTTTCAAACAAAGTCCCTTCACTTTTAACTAACGTGGAGCACTTATTAGCAAAGGAGGTTTATCTTGTTACCTCAGGGATGCTGGTTTCACAGCACCCAAAACCTTACTCAGCACCAGGACTAAAGAAAAATATAGTGCATTACTCTGTATGTTAGGCCACAGATACCCCAAGCATGTGTACATATCAAAAATATAGTGTGTACTGCAAAGAGAGACTCTCCTCACTCCCATATATGTCACACAGACTGCCCACAAATGGCTGCCGCCCCTCCCTTATATAGTCTTGCTTTAGAAAATGGCCCCTGCCCACATCCAATATAGGGGTTTATTCCACCCAAGAAAAGAGAAATCAATGACTAAAACAAATCAATAAATTCCTATCAGCTGCTACACTAAATACTTATATCATTATTCCCCTTTGCATGTTCAGATGGATAACTTTCCCCTAAAGTGGTTCTAAAGGTGTAAGTGTTTTATCCTAATGCATTATATGCAATAAGATAAAAAAACAGCCTCCTTATACTTACTTGAACCCCATCTCGATCCAGCGATATGCATGAGAGTCTCTCTCTCCATATTGGTTCTCACAGCACAGCACTGGCTCCTGCTACTGTCAATCACAGCCAGTGACCCTATGAGGAGAGATTGGTGGGTGGAGCAGATCTGCACTCTGTGTGTGAATGTCCATTCACAGGAGCATGGCTGGGGAGCGAGCATGCTTGAGTGCCCCCATAACAAGAGGCTTGCTATTGGGGGCACTCAGAAGGGGGTAGGAGCCAGGACCGCCGGACCAAAAAGAAAAGGATTGGGGCTGCTCTGTGCAAAACCATTTCACAGAGCAGGTAACTATAACATGCTGGTTTTTTTTGTTTTTTTTTTTATACACAACCTGTAGAATCACTTTAAGATGATCATTTCAAAACAATTATCTATTAAAGATAATTCTGACAGAAGAAACCTTGAGATACTTTCCTAATAGTTTAGAACATTTTGTTATATACAGTATCTCACAAAAGTGAGTACACCCCTCACATTTTTAAAAATATTTTATAATATCTTTTTCATGTGACAACACTGAAGAAAATACACTTGCTACAATGTAAAGTAGTTATGCCCTGTACACACGGTCGGATTTTCTGATGGAAAATGTGTGATAGGACCTTGTTGTCAGAAATTCCGACCGTGTGTGGGCTCCATCACACATTTTCGATCGGAATTTCCGACACACAGTTTGAGAGCTTGCTATAAAATTTTCCGACAGCAAAATCCGCTGTCGGAAATTCCGATCGTGTGTACACAAATCCGATATACAAATTGCCACGCATTCTCAGAATAGATTATAGTCCCGATGTACGTGTTTTACGTCACCACGTTCAGAAAGATCAGATTTTCCGACAACTTTGTGTGACCGTGTGTATGCAAGACAAGTTTGAGCCAACATCCGTCGGAAAAAATCCATGGATTTTGTTGTCGGAATGTCCGATCAATGTCCGATCGTGTGTACGGGGCATAAGTGTACAGCTTGTATAACAGTGTAAATTTGCTGTCCCCTCAAAATAACTCAGCACACAGCCATTAATGTCTAAACCGCTGGCAACAAAAGTGAGTACACCCCTAAGTGAAAATGTTCAAATTGGGCCCAATTAGCCATTTTCCCTCCCTGATGTCTTGTGACTCGTTAGTGTTACAAGGTCTGAGGAGTGACTGGGGAGCAGGTGTGTTAAATATGGTGTTATTGATCTCACTCTCTCATATTGGTCACTGGAAGTTCAACATGGCACCTCATGGCAAAAAACTCTCTGAGGATCTGAAAAAAAAGAATTGTTGCTCTACATAAAGATGGCGTAGGCTATAAGAAGATTGCCAAGACCCTGTAGCAAGGTGGCCAAGACCATACAGCGGTTTAACAGGACAGGTTTCACTCAGAACCAAAGAAGTTCAGTGCACGTGCTTAGCATCATAGAGATTGTCTTTGGTAAATAGGCATATGAGTGCTACCAGCATTGCTGCAGAGGTTGAAGGGGTGGGAGGTCAGCCTGTCAGTGCTCAGACCATATGCCGCACACTGCATCAAATTGGTTTGCATGTCTGTCATCCCAAAAGGAAGCCTCTTCTAAAGATGATGCACAAGAAAGCCTGCAAACTGTTTTCTGAAAACAAGCAGACTAAGGACACTGATTACTGGAACCATGTCCTGTGGTCTGATGAGACCAAGATAATCGTATTTGGTTCAGATGGTGTCAAACGTGTGTGGTGGCAACCAGGTGAGAAGTACAAAGACAAGGGTATCTTGCCTACAGTTAAGCATGGGAATGTCATGGTCTGGGGCTGCATGAGTGCTGTCAGCACTGGGGAGCTACGGTTCATTGAGGGAACCATGAATGCCATCATGTACTGTGACATACTGAAGCAGAGCATGATCCCCTCCCTTCGGAGACTGGGCCGCAGGGCAGTATTCCAACATTATGACGACCCCAAACACACCTACAAGACGACCACTGCCTTATTAAAGAAGCTGAGGGTAAAGGTGATGGACTGGCCAAACATGTCTCCAGACCTAAACCCTATTGAGCCTCTGTGGGGCATCCTCAAATGGAAGGCGGAGGAGCGCAAGGTCTCTAATGTCCACCAGCTCTGTGAGGTCATCATGGAGGAGTGGAAGAGGACTCCAGTGGCAACCTGTGAAGCTCTGGTGAACTCCATGCCCAAGATGGTTAAGACAGTGCTGGAAAGTAATAGTGGCCACACAAAATATTGACACTTTGAGCCCAATTTGGACATTTTCACTTAAGGGTGTACACACTTTTGTTGCCATCGGTTTAGACATTAATGGCTGTGTGTTGAGTTATTTTGAGGGGGCAGACAATTTACACTGTTATACAAGCTGTACAGTCACTACTTTACATTGTAGCAAAGTGTCATTTCTTCAGTGTTGTTACATGAAAAGATACAATAAAATATTTACAAAAATGTGAGGGGTATACTCACTTTTCTGAGATACTGTATCTCTGTTTTTCTCGCTCTTGTGTGTATTTTTGTGTTTATGTGTGTGTGTGTCTATATTGCAAGCTTGCCAATTAAAAAAAATAAGAATTTTACGTTACTTGCGATGTGAGCTCACCAATGCAAATGCAATCTAATTTCATCAATCTTCTGCTTGTGGCTATTTATCTAGATTCCAACCAAACCCATTACTACCAACAATTTATTTCTTTCTGTCCAATATCATTTCCATGGTACATAATCAAATCTGCTAGATACTAAATTCTAGGCACAAAGATATACCTGAAGGCTCTATGTGCAATAAGAAGCCTACTTCCCTCTCATATTAAAGCCCTGCATTCTACATGAACAAGAATGATCTGCAGTAAACTTCCTTTGTTAAGAGAGACAATTGCAATTCAGACAAAATGTTCCCGTTCTTATTTTTTTTTCAAAGTGTTCTCAGTCCTAATGTGAACATTAAAAAGAAATGTCCTTAAGGCCACTACATCTCATACATTTCCCTTCAGATATTTAATAAACTGTTATTCTTCAAAGTACTCTTTTTGATGGTTAAACGCCCATCAGTGAATCATGCTGAGCAGAGAAAGTGACTGGTGTAATTGACGAGATGCAAATTACAGTATATGACTTGTAATTACAATTTCTCCTATTCTATTCTATAACACTTTGAAAGATTCAGTTCCATGACATCAGTTTAATCAGCATAAAAGACTAGTAGATAGAGCTGGACAGTCATTGTCAAAGGAATTCCCCAGAGTTCACTCCTGGACAACCTCCTTAGTAATTTGGTTATAAATGACCTTCAAGTAAGTTTTGTACATGGTCTTTTATGATGCTGCACAATTAATGTGATGTTAAATTAATAAATCTACTTCTGAATGTGTTCTTGCAGCAGATGGATTGAAACAAAATGGAAGATGACAGAAGTTCAATGTAGGGGCATATCTGTAATAATGATAGTGATAGTGATTCCACTTAATGTCAGACAACCTGTTCGTTAGGCATGAGCTCGATGTTCGGGTCGAACATAAGTTTGACTCGAACATCAGGTGTTCGCTGTTTACAAAACAGCGAACATTATGGGGCGTTCGCAGGAAATTTGAGTGCCGCGGAACGCCCTATAATGCACTGTGAGATTGCAGTGCATTGCTGTATGATGATTGGCCAAAGCATGCACCTGACCTGCATGCTTTGGCCAATCACAACGCGATCTGCTATAACTGGCCAAACGGTGCCTTTGGCCAATCATGGCTCAGGGGGACTAAGTCCACGCCCCACACTATATAGGGCTGCTTACAAGGCAGCCATGTGTAGTGTTGTTGGCGTGGACAGAGAGATAGCTTGAGTTAGATTAAGCAGGCAGGTTATACAGTTAGTGGCAGTGTATTTCATATATATATATATATATATATATATATATATATATATATATATATATATATATATATATACAGTCAGTCTAATATATATATATATATATATATATATATATATATATATATATATATATATATATATATATATATACTCTGCATTTAGCATAGACTATATATTCAGTTTTTACTCGATATTCAGTCAGTGCAGGCAGTGTATTAATATATATATATATATATCTAGATATATATATATATAGATATATATATATATATCTAGATATATATATATATCTATATATATATATCTATATATATATATATATATATATAGATAGATATATATAGATATATATCTATCTATATATATATATATATATGCTCTGCATCCAGTGTAGCCTATATCTACAGTGCATTCGGTGGTGTACTGTTTCTAATACACTTCAGGTGGTGTATTAATATATAGGAGATTATAGTTTAGAAATAGTATACCACCAAATGCACTGTAGATATAGGCTACACTGGATGCAGAGTATATACATATATAGGAGACTGTATATGTGTATATACTCTACATCCAATGTAGCCTATATCTACAGTGCATTTGGTGTGTTTCTAATACAATTCAGGCGGTGTACACAGTATCTAATACAGTGTGTACAGTTTCTACTACACTTCTGGTGGTGTACACAGTATACAATACAGTGCAGCCATAGTACAGTTTCTAATACAGTGCAGGCGGTGTACACAGTATCTCATACAGTGTGTACAGTTTCTACTACACTTCTGGTGGTGTACACATTATACAGTATCTAATACAGTATGTACAGTTTCTAATACACTTCAGGTGTACACAGTATCTAATACAGTGTGTACAGTTTCTAATACACTTCAGGCGGTGTACACAGTATCTAATACAGTGTGTACGGTTTCTACTACACTTCTGGTAGTGTACACAGTACACAATACAGTGCAGCCGTAGTACAGTTTCTAATATAGTGCAGGTGGTGTACACAGTATCTAATACAGTGTGTACAGTTTCTACTACACTTCTGGTGGTGTACACAGTATACAATAGAGTGCAGCCATTGTACAGTTTCTAATACAGTGCAGGTGGTGTACACAGTATCTAATACAGTGTGTACAGTTTCTAATACACTTCAGGTGGTGTACACAGTATCTAATACAGTGTAGTGTGGTGTTGCAAAACAAAAAATACATCAAGTCCAGAAGGCCACCAAGGAGAGGCAGACGCTCTCAGGCCACTAGAAGAGGGCAAGCAGCCTCTGTGTCTACAGTCAACATTGGTGGTCATGGACATGGTGCATCCTCTGCAGGTGGCCGTACGGCACACTTGTCCTTTTTTCTGCTGCTGGTCGTGTTATTGAGCCACAACATGCAGAAGAGTTGGTGGAGTGGATAACAAAGCCGTCCTCATCCTCCTCCTTCTCTGTCACCCAGACTCAGAGTAGTTTGCCTTCTAACACAGCTGCCACTGGCTCTTTGTCCATAATCACTCCTTCCGTAGCCCCACCATCATGCATTGAGAGTCCCCAGAATTATTCAACCACAGTGTCTGGTACATGCTGCTGGAGGATGTGCAGCAATTTGAAGCCTCCGATGTTGGTTCCCAGGTTAAGGAAGGGAGTAACGTGAGCCTAGAGAGAGGGGGTGCCACAGAAGGACAAGAAACTGGCAGTCATGTTCCCCCAGCTGCAGCATACTGCCAAGTTTGCTCCAGTGATGAGGAGGGAGGGGATGATGAGGTCATTGACTGTACTTGGGTGTCTGAGAGAAGAGAGGAGGAAGAGGAGGCACAATTCCAATGAGGCAGGGTGTCCTCTAGGGGACAGCTTAAGGGCAGCTACCCTATTGCATCACACCAAAGAGCTCCGCAGGTGCAGGGCACTGCTGATTCCCCGCTGACTTCTAAAAGTTCCTTGGTGTGGGCCTTTTTTGACACATGTGCAGCAGATCGTACAGTTCATGGTCATCTTTAATATTGATTGGACCCTGGGCAAACATTTTCTTGGGGCCCCCCCAGGCAGTTTTGCTCTCCACCTGCTCTGAGACATACAATAAATAGCAGCTAGACTCAAAATCTGTTTACTGAATCAGATCAGACAGCGATTGTGATTGGTTGCCAGAGGTTGTAGTGTATCATTACCGCTCACTGACTGGTTGCTAGAGGTTACAGCAAACATTCCGGCTCACTGATTAGTTGCTAGTGGTTACAGCACATCATTTCTGCTTGTTGATTGGTTTCTAGAAATTACTGTACCTCAATACTGCTCACTGATTGGTTACTGCACATCATTACTGCTTACTGATTGGTTGCTAGAGGTTATAGCACATCATCTCCTCACTGCCTGCACACCATGGATTGGAACTTGCTCACCTGTGCACCCCAAACTGTAATTCCTTCTCTGCCTACCTCTGCACACCCCACACTACCCTCCCCCCCACTAAATTGCTTACCTTTGCAGAACAGGCTGATGGTAGGCATAGCCTCCTTGACGGTATTCCCGAGTGTGGCTCTGGGTTAAATTTCAGCCCCATCAGCGGTTACCCCGAGCCACACTCGGTATTACATTGCAGGATCCTGGTGCGGTGTTACTTACCTTGTCCCCAGGATCCTGCGATGTCCCCCCGCTGTGTCTGTGGGCTGTGTCCTCCCCTGAAGCCTCGTTGTGCCAGGCTCCAGTCCCTACAAGCGTCGCAACGCACGGGGGCGGAGCCTGGCGGCAAATTTTAAAAAAGTAAAAATCATAACACATACAGTACTGTAATCTTACAGATTACAGTACTGTATGAAACTATTTCACATCCCTTTTGTCCCCAGTGCTTTGTCCAATGCCCTGCATGCAGTTCTATATTATATATACTGTTTTTTCTGCCCAGAAACTGGAGATTGTCCATAGCAACCAGAAAGTGTCCCTTTACGTCAAAAGTGGCTTTAGACCAGCTAGAAAACAGCGATAGTAAATTAGAACACTTGCAGAATTGAGCGATAGTGAATCGTAGGGAAATTTATTTTATTATTATATTATTTTTTTTTTAAATTATTTATATTTATTTATTATATTATAATGTATGTTTTTGTGTTTCAAACTTCATCATACCTGGGATATCTACTAGACTCTTGGTGGACAGATTTAGGTGTGTTATTGTTAAGAATTACAGGCCTACAATATAAAACGCCAAATTTCCATGCAAAATAATTTTACCGCTTTCAGCACCTAAAATCCGAAATAATCATACCGCCAGGGAGGTTAATGACCACAGTTGTAAGCAGGACTTTCAAGCATGCCCTTTATCTCCCCAGTGGGTAGCATTCAGTATAGGTGATGGTGGATATGACCTCAGGAGGGCATGATATACATATGAATATCACCTTTGTTTACATAGAATGCTGCTGGTCCACCACTATTTACATATGAATGCTGCTGCTATTTACATATCAATGCCGGTATTTACCTGTAAACACAGGGTCTGCAGGTGAGTCATCTGTACACAACAATAGGGCAGAGCTAGGCAGCATTAGTAACAGAACTTCACACTGAGATATTAGGACACAGCATGAGACTAAAACCTCAAGGGACAAGGGAATTTAAACTGGGATAGTTGGCAAGTATGAGGCAGCTGTTTTTGGACCCCACAACAATGACAGGGCCCAGGGCAGCTGCCCCTTTTGCCCTGCCTTAAAGACGGCCCTGGCACCATTGCTCTTTGCAACCTATGTCTGATGCGGATCAAGCAGGGCCAGAACAGCAGCCGCTTGGGCACCACATGCTTGACCAGACATATGATGACCTGCATGCAGTCCGTTGGCAACAGCACTTGAAAAACCCACATCAAAGAAAAAGGTGGACTTCTTGCTCCTCATCTGGGATCTCCAACCCTACTATACCTCCAGTCCTCTCAAAAACCTGCACGGAGAGGAATGAAGGTATAGCAATAGGTGTCAAAAGTACTTGCAGCGAATCTGCTAGCAGTACACCACCAATTGATTTTAGCAGGCAAATTCCCCTACCCTAGTTGCTGAACCATAAAAAGAAATTCCGTCCCAGCCATCCACATGCTCAGCATCTAAATGCTAGCTTGGCCAAATTGCTAGCACTGCAACTGCTGCCTTTTTAGCTGGTAGACTCTGCCCCCTTTCGTGAATTTTTGGAATGCGCTGTACCTCAGTGGTAGGTTCCAAAACGCCATTTTTTTTTCATGAAAGGCCAATTCCGGCTCTCTACCGGCATGTGGAAGGCAATGTTTTGGCCTAGTTGGAAAGGGCAGTCAGCAGTAAGGTTCATATTACCTCTGCCTCGTGGTCAGGCAGGCATGAGCAGGGACATTACCTTTCCTTCACAGCGCACTGGGTAACTCTGCTGGCAGCTGGGAAGGATGCAGGACAGGGTTCAGTGTTGTTGGAGCTTGTTCCGCCACCACGCCTCCAAAATGCTAGTGGTGATTCTGCCACAGCTCTCTCCTCCACCCCGTCCTCTTCTTCTTCCTCTTCTGCATATTTGTCCTCTGAACCAGCAGTGCTCCGTAAGCATTCAAGGGACTACACAAGCAGTCAGGCTAAAAGATGCCATGGGGTGCTTGAGTTGGTCTGCCTAGGGGACAGGAGCCACACTAGGGCAGAGATTCTGTCAGCTCTGCAGGGGCAGGCTCAGAGGTGGTTGACACAACGCCAGCTTCAGCCAGGAATGGTTGTATGCGACAATGGCACCAACCTTCTCTCCGCCCTCCGACAGGGACACTTGACCCATGTTCCATGTTTGGTACACGTCCTGAATCTGGTGATGCAGCAGTTCTTGAGCAGGTACCCAGGCTTACAAGATCTCCTGAGGCAGGTCAGAAGTCTGTGGTCATTTCTGCCTGTATGTATGACCATGTAATGCCAGTGTTCGGCTGGCTGACATTCAAACGGAATGCAACCTGCCCACCATCCGCCTCATTTGTTACATGCCCACCAGGTGGAACTTAATGTTGGCAATGCTGCAGGGGCTGCACACACAGCAGAGGGTCATCAATGAGTACCTGTGCGAGTATAGCACCAGGACAGGGTCAGGGAAGCTTGGCTTCTTTTCGCCACGGATGCATGCACTGTCCTGTCACCATTTGAGGAGGTCACCAGGATGGTGAGCAGTGACAATGCATGCATCAGTGACACTGTCCCTCTAGTCTTCCTGATGGAGCACACGCTTTGTGGAAATATGGACAGGGCACTTGAGGCAGAACAGCGGAAGGAAGAGGAGGACTTCCTTTCCTCTCAAGGCCCCCTTTATCCAGATAGCATTCCTGCGGACCCGCCAAACACACAGGAAGAAAAGGAGAAGGAGGAGGATTGTGTCAGCATGGATTTAGAGGATAGCACTCAACAGCAGTCTTCAAGGGATGGTTTTCAGTCCCCAGAAACCCAAGGAATTGTAAGTGGCTGGGAGGAGGTAGTTACAGATCATGTGATCCTTAGTAACCCAGAGGACTCAGAATCGAATGCCTCTGCAAACTTACGCTGCATGGCCTCCCTGATTCTGCAAAGCCTGTGAAAGGACCCTAGGATTCGTGGTATCAAGGAAAGGGATCATTACTGGCTGGCAACCCTTCTTGATTCACGTTACAAGGGTAAAGTTGCAGACCTCATCCTGCCTTTGCAGAGGGAGCAGAGGATGAAACATCTTCAGGAGACCTTGTGTAACGCATTTCTAGACCCTGGGAGGTTACCAATTCCTGGTGCTGGACAACGTGTTGCTGAGGCTTAGTTCAGTTAGAGGAAGAACAGTGGAGATGCCGGCTTACCGATGCCTTTAAACAATTTTTCAGTCCTCAGTGCCAAGGTCTGATCGGTTCAAGCAACCATCGCCAGGGTCTGCATTATATGGTGCAGGGGCAAGAGCAGACTTGGAGACCTTTCCAACAGAGCATCCACTGGGTTACTGGGTCTTAGTTACATAGCAGGTGAGGTTGAAAAAAGACACAAGTCCATCAAGTCCAACCTATGTGTGTGATTATATGTCAGTATTACATTGTATATCCCTGTACGTTGTGGTCCTTCAGGTGCTTATCTAATAGTTTTTTTAAACTATCGATGCTCCCCGCTGATATCACCGCCTGTGGAAGGGAATTCCACATCCTTGCCGCTCTTATGCCCTGTACAAATGATCGGACATTGATCGGACATTCCGACAATAAAATCCATGGATTTTTTCTGACGGATGTTGGCTCAAACTTGTTTTGCATACACACGGTCGCACTAAGTTGTCGGAAAATCCGATCATTCTGAACGTGGTGACGTAAAACACGTATGTTGGGACTATAAACGGGGAAGTAACCAATAGCTTTCATCTCTTAATTTATTCTGAGTATGCGTAGCACTTGGTGCGTCGGAATTGTCCACACACGGTCGGAATTTACGCCAATTGTCAATTGTAGTGCATGGGCTACCCTATCCTGTTTAAATATCAGGCCTAACAGAAAAATACTGGGCTTTATTTATAACTAAAGGCTGTGATATCAATGTTAAAACTATTTTTGTTAGATTACGGAGGTTTATATATTTTTCTTTCATTGATAAGTGGTATTGCGTTGTATTAGTGGAGTGGTCATAGATGGAAAAGGACTTTTCCTTTTGACTAATAAACTTGAACAACAGTTTGGAGAATCCACCTCAAAATATTAGTGCTGTAAGCTGAACCCCCTCCCTAAACCTCTCAGGAATAAAAGCACAAAATCTAATTTCCAGCTGTAACATTTAAATACACTCTTATGCCCTGTACACGTAGTCGGATATTGATCGGACATTCCGACAACAAAATCCATGGATTTTTTCCAACGGATGTAGGCTCAAACTTGTCTTGCATACATACAGTCACACAAAGTTGTCGGAAAATCCGATTGTTCTGAACGTGGTGACATAAAACATGTATGTTGGGACTATAAACAGGGCAGTAGCCAATAGCTTTCGTCTTTCAATTTATTCTGAGCATGCGTAGCACTTGGTGCGTCGGAATTGTCCACACACGGTCGGAATTTACGCAAACGGATTTTGTTGTCAGAAAATTTTATAGCCTGCTCTCAAACTTTGTGTGTCGAAAATTCCGGTGGAAAAAGTCCGATGGAGCCCACACATGGTCGCAATTTCCGACAACAAGCTCTGATCGCACATACTCCGTCGGAAAGTCTGACCGTGTGTACAGGGCATTACAGTAGAGAACCCTCTACGTAGTTTAAGGTTAAACCTCTTTTCTTCTAATTTTAATGAGTGGCCACCTGTCTTGTTAAACTCCCTTCCACAAAAAAGTTTTATCCTTATTGTGGGGTCACTAGTACGGTATTTGTAAATTGAAATCATATCCCCTCTCAAGCAAGAATAAGTTCAGTGCTCAGAACCTTTCCTCACAACTAATATCCTCCAGGGGCATAACTGTGAGGGCTTACAGTGTTCTGGTGCCACCAAAACGAAAGGCCCAATTTTTATGCCCCTGTTTAACAGGGGCATAAAAGTACTATTGTTTAAATAAAAGTTAAGCAGGCCTGTTCCTGAGCCCAACAAGAGTAACTGTGAGGGCTTACAGTGTTCTGGTGCCATCAAAACCAAAGGCCCAAATTTTCTGCCCCTTCTTAACAGGGCCATGTAATTACAATTTTATAATATAATATTTCACAGCAGGGCCCATTCCTGCCCCCAGCAAGAGTAACTGTGAGGGGTTGCAGTGTTCTGGTACCACCAACACCTAAGGCCCAGTTTTTCAGCAGAGTATATAGGGCAGGCCGTATAGTATATATACTGCTGTTCAGAGTATAGAGTGCCTGGGGGCCTGGGGGATCCCCACGCCATTTTTTTTTACATTTTCGTGCGGAGTTACCTGAAGACCTGAAGGGCATGGTATGGATTTTGGGGGGACATCCACACCATTTTTTTTGGTATTTTTATCTACAGTATATTGCCGGGATCCAACAATACGTTACAGCTGCAAACAGTTTTAAATTACATTTTTTCCTTTAGAAATTTAATTTTGCTGTGGTACTGTTATAAACATGGGAAAGATGTGCTACTTTACAGGCATACTAAGGACACCCCCAGGCATAATATATAAAGGAATATTTAATTTTTATTGTTTCACTTTAAGCATTATTAAAATCACAGCTCCCGAAAAAAAGGCAGTTTTTAAAACTTTTTTTTGCATTGATTCATGTCCCCTGGGACAGGACCCGGGTCCCCAAACACTTTTTATGGCAATCAATTGCATATAAGCCTTTAAAATAAGCACTTTTGATTTTTCATGTCCCATAGACTTTAACGGTGTTTGCGTGTTCGCACACATTTTTTGCCTGTTCACATGTTCTGCTGCGAACCGAACCGGGGGGTGTTCGGCTAATTCCTACTGTTCATTCTACAAAAACAGCTCAAAAAAAGCCTCCAATGGTTTCTTAGTATTTTTCTCACACAAAGAAAAATTATGTTCATTGATTGTCACAGCTGAAAACTCAACAGCTGCGTCCTTAGACATTGCTAAAATAAATTGTCCAAGAAGAAATAATTAGCATAAACTAATACTTCTTGTCTTGAGAGAGGCCAATTGCTTGTAATTAGTAAGAAAAATTGTTTTGCAAATAATATAACTTTCTCTGTACAAATGGATTTAGCCACTTTAGCTAGGATTTTGAGAGTTCTGTTAGCATTAGCCTGCATCATATACTTCTAGCATAAACTGTCTACCATCACACCTTTATTCTGTAAGCTGCACTAAACCAATGGTAGTTTGAATCTGACTAGTCACAAAGAAGCTAATTGCCTAACTATACAATAAGTAGAGACATGGGTGGTCTGAAGGAGGTGCAGGCCCAAGACAGGGTTAGGTAAAATTTGGAATGGACTAAGTGTATGTCAAGCCACTATGTTTTGTTTTTAGTTTTGGACAGTGGTATGGGTTTAGAATAAATGGCTGTCAGCTTTAAATGCTGTCTGTGTTCCCTTGTTTTGGCGACCACTCTCACCATCACCATCACCATTAATGAAATGAGGGAATATCCAAAATTTTGAGGTTGAGAATAAATGACTGTCCATTTTAAATGCTGTCTGTGTTCCCTCTGGGGTGATTCACTCTCTCTTTCTCTACTGGTTTGTGACCACTTTCACCATCACCATTACTGAAACTATGGTAATATCCAACATTTTGAAGTGTCATAACAGATATAGAGTATACATCTTTAAAATACAACATTTGTTCAGGTCTTCTCTGACTTCCCCTTGTGTCTATAGAACAGAAAGTTAAAGGAAATCACTTAAAAAGGGCACAGATGACAAATAATTAAATAAATAAATAATAAAACAAATAAATACACAAAAATAAAAAATAAAAACTGAGGTTTTAACCATTCCTTAAATATTTAACATTTGGCTGTAATTATACTTTAGGGTTATGATTTATTTCCTATACATGAAAAAACTGACAATGGTTATTACAGAACGATAACACGATTTTTATAAATGTTTATAAATTTAGTCACATGGAACTAACAGAGCTCCTTATCTTACCTAATAACTTTCCAAATTCAGTGAGACTGAGAATGTGGAGGACCAAGAAGCAGAGCATGGGGAGTCGGTGATGGCATTGTGCAGAGCATATGCACCAAAATGGAAGCAATGGATCTGCAGACAAATGTAGAGCTAACAAGGTGCTTTGATAGAGATAGGGTATAAAATGGAATAATAATATAGTCCTTTAATAAAAAAAAACATCTTTAAAAACAAGCTAGAACATCACTTTAAAAACAGTTTTGGTAGTAACTAATCTGCTGGTGAGTCTCCACTTAAATGAGTAAAAAAGTGCTAATGGGCAGATATGTTAAGGGCATTAAAGAATGCAAGGGCTGTCAAGGTTGGGATGCTGTGAAGTATTAAAAGCACAGAGATAGGGGAGTTGCAGAAGTACAGAGATAGGGGAGTTGTAGAACTGTCAGTTAGGAAGAGCTCAGATTGGTTTGTGAACAAAGACATAGAGAAAATGTCTACTTAAATCTACTACTAGTCTACTTAAATATGAAATGATAGAGAGGAGGGAAAAAAAAAATAGGCAGTGAGCTTCGCTAATGTCGATTGTGCTTACCAGGGGCTTACCAGGGGAAGGAGGTCGAATATGACCTTGCCGCTGGAGGGTGCTGGACTATAGCAAAGGTATTGAATGTAAAAAAAAGTGGAACGGTGGGTGGAGGATTGAAGGAGGGCTGTTAAGGAGGTTGAATATGGAGCTAGTGAATCAGCAATGCATAATTCAGCATTGCTGTTATCACTGGAGCTGATCAACATCGATGGCTATGTAAGAAAATGGTGTGGAATGGTGGCTGGAAGAATCAGGAAAGTGGCAGGGTATATTACAGGTCATGGAGGGTGAAAGCTGAAATGACAAGTAAGAGGTCAGGAGGAGTAACAATGGATGTACAAGACAAAATTGTGATGGCGATGCAAACTGCAAATTGGAAGAAAGGTAACTGCAGGGCCAGATATTAAAAGAGCTTGGTTCTGGTAATCACAATAATAAACTAGACGATCCATCGAAAAAGCCAGAAAGTTTTCAGGTATGCCCATTATACATATAACCATAGTGAACTGTGAGACTGAGAAGGTATCAGAGGCTAAATAGAGCTTAAGGTTGATCTCACTGGTCATTGGAGAGAACTCACCATCAAAAGGATCACTGCTTTGCATGTGATACTGACTCACTGGAGGTGGCTTTGGTATAATTGCCAGATCTCTACCTGCTAAAGAGACAGTTATTTTCTGTACTTTTCAAAAGTGAAAACATTTTTGGTCTACTTCTGCCTGTTTTAGAAAACCTTGACTCTTTAATATGTCTGGAAACATTTTCTCAATTGAATGATCTGAAGCAGATCTATCACAGAAAACACTAGTTCCTTGCTCCATTGATGATCAGTGAGTTTCCTCTCTGTCCAAAGAACAAAAAAACACTACATTTGTATAAAAGGCTGTGGCAAACATTTAAAATATATATATATTTTTGTGCTTTTGGACTTCTGTTCACAGAAATATAGAATAACTAGTATAGAAAATGTATCTATGTAAAAACAAAAAGCTTTATGTGAAACTGAATTGTATTGGTCCAAACAGTTCTACAGTGACTCAGGAAATAAAAAGGGAAGAATTTTATTTTCCAGTATTATACCAGGAGGTTCAGTTAACAATATCCCCCACGTTAATTCAAACTCTATTTTCTGGTGCATTATGTTGTGTTTTTCTTGTGCATGTGTTTCTCGTTATTTCTTCTGTTTTGTTCTGTCCCAACCTATTCCTTGGTTTGTGTCAGTACTTCCCCCCCCCCCCAAAAAAAAAAACTCTTTTCTTGACTTAACATTAACTTTACTTATCCTATTATTAACAACACACTTGTCCTGTTTTTCTCAAAGTACCACACTAACCGTCACTGCATCTGAAGCCACTGAAACACAACTTAATGCATCCTTTAGTTCAGGAACACGTTAACTCTGTGACTGGCAACAGTCAAACCTTGAATGAAGTCTGACGAACATGTCTTATATAAGACCCTGTTCACACTTTAGCAATTTGTCATGCATTTCCAGAAGAGCGGCAATGCCTCAAAAAGAGACTTTTATTATATTCTATGGGGCCCATTTACATCTGAGGGACATGCTGTCACTTATCATGCCAAAAGAAGAACTATACCTTCTTTGGGGCAGGATTGTGCATTTTGGCTCCATAAACTTTAATGGGAACATCTAAAAATGTTTTACTCATTTAAGTAGACACTCTCCAGCAGATTAGTTACTACCAAAACTGTTTTTAAAGTGGTATTCCAGCTTACACCTAACTAGCCTTAAAACTGTCCCCCTTCCTAACCCCTAAGCTAACTAACCCATGTAAGAAAGATTTATACAGTATACTTACCTATTTTCAGGCTGCTTCCGTCTGGTCACATGTTCTCCCTATGTCAACCAGCATGGCTGTGTCAACGGGAGTACCAACAAGTTATTTGTGCTTATCAAATAAAAAAAGCATTGCATGCTTTTTTTTCTGAGATCTCATGCCTGACCACCAGTCGCCTCCTCCTTCTAGTAACCTCCCCACTTCTAGTATTGCTATTTAAGCAAAAACCCTTAAACCTTAAAAAAAAAAAATCTTCAAGGATACCTGAAGTAGCCAACACTCATGTGTGAACCTAGCATAATGCACTGCGCCAGTTTCCCATGACAACGTATGACCATTAAAGGGAGCCTGGACTGAGACATTCAGTCATAATATTGGTGTACCAATTCTTTCTGCAATGCGATGCAAAAAAGACACATTGCTAATAAAGAACCCTCATCCCTAGTGAGAAAATCACTTTCAAGTAGACCAACCCTTTAAAAATATGTGAGTATGCTTATATCTCAGTAGACATTCTTCTTAGAATACAGACATGTTAATTAGTATGTTAGCAACTTAGTATGTTGGCAATGAAAACAGACACTCAGCTAACTAAAAATAGTTTTAGTACATGCTGTTTATTTAATTCATGTATTCTAAGAATGCTTCTCCAAATTACAGAGAGCCCTTTTTATGGAGAAGACTAATAACTGATAAATTGTTTCCTTCTCCAAGAATCAAAACAAGAAATGTATTCCCTGATAGGAACCAATAACCTTCACTCAGGTTTGGGAAAATTTAAATCCATAGTCATGAGTACTGTAGCTGATGACTTTTAGGAAGCACATAGTTATCAGTCCACACAGTGCAGCACTGTCTTTCACACAACAAATTCTTTCCAGGGCTTCCGATCTTTGGGGCTGCCATCTTGGTTTCAGGAATATGCTGTTACTTCCTGGTGGCTCACAGCTGGCAACCCCTACTAGGCAATGAATATGGAAGTGCAAGCGAGTACCACTAAAAAAAGGAATCGCTAAAAAATAAATAAGTAAATAAAACCTGACATTTCTTAATAGACTGGGGTGGGGAGGATAAGGAGGTTTCTTTTTTAGGGGTGAAGATCCTCTTTAACTTCTGGCACGCCTAGAGTCCTAATATTTAATTTGAAAATAAGCTCAAGATTTGATCATTATAGAAAAGTGCCATGTTTTCTTCAGCATCTTGATGGACTAATGATTAAAAGGAAACATAAAAGATTGTACTGAATGGCAATAAAGACATCAGGCTCTTAATCTTATTTTCAGATAAAAACCTTCATATATATATTGAGGAGGTTTTACAATTCAATTTAGCTAATCCACATCAAGCCTCAAAGCGTGCCACTTGGATTTTTTTTTTATCTGGTCTATTATTCACCAGTGGTAAGGGTGCCAGTACATAAAGGAAAATAAACGAATGTCACTTTGTGACACATTCACTGTTCATAGGGATTTCTTTCAAATCAATCATAATACAAAAGCTTTCTGCTGCTCAGTAAATAACTGCCATGAAAGAAATTATATTTGAAAAAAGGATAAAAACTCTATTATGTTAAATACACGACAATATCTTACACTTCTTTTAGATTGTGAGTAACAGACTAGATGCTCTGTAAAGAATTTTCTGGTCACTGTCCAAGAAACAAGCCTGTAATGTAGAATACATGGCACGGCAATAGTTTAACACTAACACTAGCTGTTTACAGCACAACTTAGTTGTATTCTAATGCCCCGTACACACAGTCGGATTTTCCTATGGAAAATGTCCGATCGGAGCGTGTTGTCGGAAATTCCGACCGTGTGTGGGCTCCATTGGACATTTTCCATCGGATTTTCCGACACACAAAGTTGGAGAGCAGGAGATAAAATTTTCCGACAACATCCGTTGTCGGAAATTCCGATCGTGTGTACACAAATCCGACAGACAAAGTGCCACGCATGCTCAGAATAAATAAAGAGATGAAAGCTATTGGCCACTGCCCCGTTTATAGTCCCGACGTATGTGTTTTACGTCACCGCGTTTAGAACGATCGGATTTTCCGACAACTATGTGTGACCGTGTGTATGCAAGACAAGTTTGAGCCAACATCCGTCGGAAAAAATTCCTAGGATTTTGTTGTCGGAATGTCCGAACAAAGTCCGACTGTGTGTACGCCCTATAAGGAAAGAAATAAAGCATACACAAAAAAGCAAAATAACATTTACATAAAGCCATTCCTAATAATACACGCAAGATGTGGAGTACCCACAATGTCCTCTATGCTTTTAGAATATCAAAAATGCTGAAAAAAAGCTTCTGTTCTAGTAAATCATTATACCATTTTTAAGCAGCAGTGACCTCATGACTTTGCTGTACATGTCATGTCTTTTGGGGGGGATAATAACGGGGTATACCAACACATCCTAAACAATACTACATATGCTTATTTCCAAATAAACCCAGAAAACTTAAGGAGAAGAGGACTTTAGAGGCGGATGATCTCTCAAAGAAACACTAAGAATGACATATTAAAATCAGACAGCTATATTTGATAAGCACCTAAAAATGTATTAGGGGTATGTGGATCCTTTGATTAAAACAATAACAGATAGCATAGTGGCTCTAGATTGATCATTGCATATAATCCCCAAAATAAGCAGGAATACATATATTATAAATGCCAACACATTAAAAATATATAACACTATCTCAATTCTACAATTCTACAATCACAGAGGGATACACTCACAATAGACCGCTTACTTTGAAAAACAACCCCTAAAAGCTATCATCATTATAGGGTCACGCTGTCTCAGAAGGTTCCAGGTCCTGTGGGACTAGGCTGTACAATAATTGCCCAAGGCTAAGGGTCCACAATTAAAGGAACTTCTGATTTCCCCATTAACATCTGTCATCACAACATGAATCCCTTTGTAACGCAGTTCAAGGGGGCCTTTGTTCCCCTGAGGAAGCCCCTTGTGGGTGAAACACATTAGGATTTGCTCTGCATATTTTCCATTGATCCATACCAACACTTCACTGGGCTAAGATAGTATATTTGGTAACAGTATTTGCAAGTATTTGGATTTATAATATACAGTATGTATTCCTACATGTTTTGGGGATTATGTTTATTCATAAGTTTAAATCCACCATGCTATCTGTTATTATTTTAATCAAGGGATCTACATACCCCTAGTACATTTTAATGTGCTTATCATATAAAGCTGTTTGATTTTAACATGTCCATGTAAGTGTTTCTTTGAGAGGCCATCTACCTCTAAAGTAATGTTCTCCTTGAGTTTTCCAGGTTTATTTGGAAATAAACATCTGTGCTGTACATTATGAATGTGCTGACTTGTGCAAACAAAAGTGCTGTGAATGGGACGCCACAGGCTGTTAGCAGAAAACTACAGGTTGGGCGGAAACATAGGACCAGTCACCCTGAGCAAACTGAGAGAGCAGTAGTGACCTGTCTTTTTAGAGGAAATACATGCAGTGCAGGTGTTGCCTCATGCTAGATTATTGCACAAATGTGAAAGAACATATGCAAAAAAAAAAAAAAACAACAAGAACACAAAAAACATCCTTTTTTGTATTTAGACAATATTTGTTTAGTCCATATTTCTTATATTTTATTAGCATTATTGTTATTTTGTTACGATTACATTAAGCTCTTTTATGACAATGGTTTATAAATTAACTTTTATTTATTATTTCAGGTACTTATATAGCGCCGTCAATTTACGCAGCGCTTTACATATACATTGTACATTCACATCAGTCCCTTCCCTCAAGGAGCTTACAATCTAAGGTCCCTAACTCACATTCATACATACTAGGGACAATTTAGACAGGATCCAATTAACCTACCAGCATGTCTTTGGAGTGTGGGAGGAAACCCACGCAGGCACAGGGAGAACATGCAAACTCCAAGCAGGTAGTGTCGTGGTTGGGATGCGAACCAGCGACCCTTCTTACTGCTAGGTGAGAGTGCTACCACTACACCACTGTGCCACCCATTGAAATATTTGCTAAGCAATCTGTATTTTTTCTTTATAAAAACCCTTAACTCTAAGGCCTCATGCACACTGGACTTTAAAATAATGTTATAAAAATGGCAGTAGTTTTGCAGTGAGTTTTTCAACTTCTTTCAACTTTTTCAATGTTTTTGCAATAGCGTTTTTTAGAGTTTTTTAGCGTTTTTAGAATTTTTATGTTTTAGCGTTTTTTAGCGTTTTTTTTTTTAAGAAAAAAAATGTATTATTTTTTTTCAATGGATCAAAAAACGTAAAAAAAATTCTGGTGGGCGACGTTTTAGAGCGTTTATCGACGTTTAACAGCGTTTATCAGCATTAGAGCATTTTTACGGCTGAAAAACGACTCTCAGAACCCACTAGTTTTGGGGTTTTTTTACTGCTCAAAAACGCCACTGCCCAAAACTGCTGATAACAGCCTATGTGTGCATAGACACATAGGATAACATGATGGAGAAGTTAATGACTGTAGAAAAAAACATCTACAGCCAAAAACAGCTGCTATAAAAATGTCAAAAAATGTCCAGTGTGCATGAGGCCTAGCACTTAATTGATTAACATTTTTATTAAAACATCCTTATCTCAGTGAAAGTGCATATGCATTCGTACTGTACTACAAGGGGGGGCTAAAAATTAAGGTTATTAGTCTATTTCCTGTGCTGGACAAATACTTATCATTGACTTTAAAAGGGAAATACTCCATTTGGCCAGTGAATGACACTAAGTATCATAGTCTTCCCCTCTGATACTTAGCCATCTAGTGGCCAAATGAAGTATTTTCCTTTTTTAAATCAATGAAAAACATTCATCCAGGACAGAAAATAGCCTGATAATATTTATTTTTTGATTTGTTCACATAAAACGAATGCACGTGCACTTTCACTGTGAAATTGCTATGTGAATTATTTTTTTTTTAATTACACCACTTAAATTTCATGGAACAACAGCACTAGCTCTTTAAATTAATCCTTATTTGATATGTTGAAAACTTAAAATAACTATTTGAAAGTGTTTTCTCCTGGGTGGCACAGTGGTGTAGTGGGTAGCACTCCTGCCTAGCAGTGAAAAGGGTTGCTGGTTCAAATCCCAACCACCTAGAGTTTGCATGTTCTCCCTGTGCCTGCGTGCATTTCCTCTGGGTACTCTGGTTTCCTCCCACACGCCAAAGACATGCTGGTAGGTTAATTGGCTTCTGTCTAAATTGGCCCTAGTATATGAAGGTGACTTAGATTGTAAGCACCTTAAGGGTAGGGACCGATGTGAATGTACAATGTATATGTAAAGTGCTAAGTAAAATTGATGGTGCTATAAAAGTACCTTAAATAATAATAATCCCATCACCCATGCTGCCAATGTTCATGATCTTCAAAAGCTTACAGAGATCTAAGGTGAATCAATACAAATATCTAGCTAACCTGCTCTACACAATTTTTCCAAATGTTATTAATTTAATGAAAAATGTTCTTCAAATGTATAGACATATTTATGTGTCAGTTTTGCCTATGCTAGTAAAAGTAAAACAACACCACTAACAACATCTGAATCCATATGTAAACATATATATTTAAATAATGTGCTAAATGTAGGGACTGGCACTCTGTCTAAATATAATGGGGTTTAGAAGTGGTTTTAAATGTATTTGTTTTCATTTGTGCAGAGCTAAGCAATAGCAATTCATCCATAACAGCAGTCAGACTATGCCACAAGCTGACTGCAAAGCAGCCTTGTGTCAGCATTCACACTGAGCTATTTATCACATAAACTCCTGTAAAATATACACGTTGTTTCTAGTTATTTTTGATACTATATTGTTTGTTAACAGAGCGATCTGATGTATCACCCTGTAATAACATGTAAATGCCATCTGTTTTAATGGGGTATAGTGTCTATTGCAGTATTCTAATGTTTTAAGTCGCCATTGTACACTTGCATTTACAATGGCCAACAACCCTAAAACCAGCTGCATGTGAATTGGAATACATGACTCTATATGCATGTAAATGCTGGAGCCCAATGCACCAGGGCTAAATACTCAATGTGCATGGGGCCTAAAGAGTAAGTTGCAATTCAACCCTTTGGACCCTAATGCCGCGTACATATGATCGGACTTTCTGGTATTCTTTCCGACGGACTTTGTCCGCCAGGTGCGCCGGACTTTAAAACGGACGGACTTGCCCACACACGACCGGACTTTCCAGCGGGCTAAATCCGCCCATCTTTCCGACGGACTTTCACCAGAGTTACAGCGGACTTTCAGAATGAACGGACTTGCCCACACATGGACAAGTCCGTTCATTTTGAACGTGACTCAGGTACGACGGGACTAGAAAAGTAAGCCAATCTTGCTGCTTTTATCGGCGAGATTGACACCTTGCGAGCCCCGTCGCGGGGCATACCAGGCCCTTAGGTCTGGTAAGGGTTATAAAGGGACCCCCTACACCGAAAAAGCGGCGTGGGGTCCTCCCTAAAATCCATACCAGACCCATATCCGAGCACGCAGCTCGGACAGTCAGGAAAGGGGGTGGGGACGAGCGAGCGCCCCCCCCCTCCTGAACCGTACCAGGCCGCATGCCCTCAACATGGGGGGGTGCTTTGGGGGAGGGGGGCCCTGCGGGGTCCCCCACCCCAAAGCACCTTGTCCCCATGTTGATGAAGACAAGGGCCTCTTCCCGACAAGCCTGGCCATTGGTTGTCGGGGTCTGCGGGCGGGGGGCTTATCAGAATCCGGGAGCCCTCTATAATAAGAGGGCCCCCAGATCCCGGCCCCCCACCCTATGTGAATGAGTATGGGGTACATGGTACCCCTACCCATTCACCTAGGGAAAAAGCGTCAATAATAAAACACACTACACAAGTTTTCAAAATCATTTATTAAACAGCTCGGGGGGGTCTTCCTCCAGCTTCGGGGGTCTTCTTCCAGCTTCGGGGGTCTTTTTCCGGCTTCGGGGGTCTTCTTCCGGCTTCGGGGTCCCTCCGGTTCCTCTTCTACCGGCGTCCGGTTGGTTCTTCTCCGCTCCCTCCGGCCTCTTCTCCCAGTGTGCCAGTTCTTCGGCCGGCTCTTCGGTTCTTCGGCTGGGTGATGTTGACCACGCCCCCTAAAACGTCACAGTCCCAGCATGCCCAGGGACTGTGACATCATAAGGGGCAGGGTCTCCGCCTATATAAGTCACAACGGAGCGCTCAGAGAGCAGTCCAGCCGGAGAGAGCGTCGTGTCAACATCTGGAGAAAAGAAGAGGGAAGAAGACAAGAAGCCCAGAAACCCAGAAGTCCGGACCTCCGCTGGCAAAAGAGCGGCCTGAAGACAGTGGAGGAGCTGGCCAAAGAACTGGAACACCGGGAGAAGAGGAACTGGAGGGACCCCTGAAGCCGAAAGAAGACCCCCGAAGCCGGAAGAAGACCCCCGAAGCTGGAAGAAGACCCCGAAGCCAGAGGAAGACACCCCCAGAGCTGTTTAATAAATTATTTTGAAAACTTGTGTAGTGTGTTTTATTATTGACGCTTTTTCCCTAGGTGAATGGGTAGGGGTACCATGTACCCCATACTCATTCACATAGGGTGGGGGGCCGGGATCTGGGGGTCCTCTTATTATAGGGGGCTCCTAGATTCCGATAAGCCCCCCGCCCGCAGACCCCGACAACCAACGGCCAGGGTTGTCGGGAAGAGGCCCTTGTCCTCATCAACATGGGGACAAGGTGCTTTGGGGGAGGGGGGGCCCCGCAGGGCCCCCCTCCCCCAAAGCACCCCCCCATGTTGAGGGCATGTGGCCTGGTACGGTTCAGGAGGGGGGGGGGGGCGCTCGCTCATCCCCACCCCCTTTCCTGACCGGCCGGGCTGCGTGCTCGGATCGGGGTCTGGTATGGATTTTAGGGGGGAACCCCACGCCGTTTTTTCTGCGTAGGGGGTTCCCTTTATAACCCATACCAGACTTAAAGACCTGGTATGCCCCGCGCTCGCCGCAATAGGAAAATTTGTTTTTCCTATTGCAGATAGCGGGAAATGCAATACCCTGCCCTTGCGTCGTATCTGGTCCGTTGGACCAGCATACAGCCGAGCGGGCTTTCCGTCGGACCAGCACACAGACGAGCAGACTTTCCGCCAGAAACTGAGTCCGACGGAAAGATTTAAACCATGTTTCAAATCTATGTCCGGCGGGCTTTTGGGAAAAAGTCCGCCGGAAAAGTCCGCTGGAGCCTACACACGGTCGGATGGTCCGGCGGACCAAGTATGCTCATGTGTACGTGGCATTAGAGTTACAGCTGGCAGAAGAAATCATACTTCTAATGCATATACACTGTCTGGCCCATCCAGTGTCAGACAGGACAGTCTTTAAGATGTAGGTGCCTACCCTTGACCATCGATTAGCATAACTGCTTGTAGCAGCACCTGGTGCACACTTGAGGTTAAGTGTCTGTACAGGACACTACAAAGTAATATGGAACTGTGCTTTTTAAAGTAAAACTATAGGTAAAACTTTTTTTCTTCATTTTGGATAGAGTAAGGGATGGTTATAAACCCTGTCATATTGTTTTTTGCTATCCGTGTCCCTTTGGGGAGACTTACCTTTATTTACTGTCCCATAGTCAAAACAGGAAATAAAAGGAAATTCCTGCAAATTAGCCAAAACAGGAAGCACAGTACAAGGAAGTCCCTGCAAATTAACGGAATTCCTTGGGGCCATCAGGTCACAAGAACTGGTGCCCCCATTGAAGATTTCCCCCTCTATTACTTTTCTAAGGAAAACCCATAATTTTGGATTTTCTTTTACTTTTATGTTTAATAATAATAGTAAACAGGACAAATAGAGAGTAATGGGGACACAGTAATATCCATAATGGGGACACAGACAGCAATCAAATTCTAATAGATGTTCTAATCCATCTCCACTGTTCTAATTCAAAAGAAAAGTCTTCCTTTAGTTATGCTTTAACTTCTTGGCAGGTCAGACAGTGTGAGTGTATCAAATGTATGTAAATGTATGTAAATGTTTTAATGATGGGTGATGGAGTGTGAGTGAGAAAGACATTCATGACTAAATTATACTTTGTTGGTGCATCTTGCATCATACCAGTTGTAAAAATTAAACCTTAGATGTTTAAGCCACTCATATATCTAATAAATGCAGCATTAAATCACCAAAACAAAGCTTTTCTTCAAACAGGACTAAAAATGATGTCTTCTAGCAAGAGACATGGTTATTTATCACTATGATCTTCAGCTATAACATCTGTTTCATACTAGGGTAATTTATCTATATGTTAACAATAGGAATTGATAACAGTACTGTATATGAAAATATGGTTACAGCTTGTGCTATTATTACTACAATTTTTTACTTATGCCAAAAAAATATTTAGCCACAATTTATACAAAAAAGTGCCATATGTTGATATTAGTCACTACCCAATGAAACCCAAAGTCAAATGTTCTTACTGCGGTCATATACCATAAACACCCAGGCATGGCCTATAGTGAATGCCAGTTAGGCAGGACCCAATTCATCTACCAGGATTTATTTGGATGAAAAGTGACACACATGGAGAAAGCCCATGCAAACACTCCAGACAGATACAACCTTTAAATACAGTAACACTAACTCTAACCCTATTTTACAAATGTAGTCAGGGTTTATATGATTGCACCTTGGCCAACCCCTACACCCTATTAGCTAAAAAGGCTGCTCATCATATTTAGTGACATGTAATAAAAAACACAGAGAATGTAGAAAGAATACTGATATGTCATGAAGAGTGTGATTTAGCCCATCAGCACGCAACATAACATTTAATCATTTTGGATAGAATGTCCCTTTCAGGGTCCTGTGGCTTAACATATTTATATGACGTATTTGTATGTGTTCATCCTGAACCTCCTTTCTTTCCAGAATATCTAATCAGAGTTATGGTGAATCGTGGCAGAAACCAGAAACAAAACCTGCCTCTGGCTGATTGCATGGTTACTACAATTAGCTATCTGTCTCTACTTTTTCTAAAGTCCAAATCCTTTATATCTTTAGAGTTTTTTCAAAGACAGTACTTAGAACATGCATGAGTAAAGCTTAATATACAGGCATAGTTCTTGCCTGGCACTCATAACACCCTGCCTCTCTGTTTTGACGGAAACAAAATATGCATGACCATTTACATTTGTAATTATCACAACTAAAATATCCCTTGCTTATCAGCCCTAACTATTACCTTGTTTCATGCCACCAGTTAAATGCCTTTATCATTTGCTAATGTTTGATAGTTTGCTCTGCTAGCCCATTATATGTGGCAGTTGCATAGTCCATGCTATAGTAGAGGCAACTATGGTCAATCATGGTCAACACTAAAATACTGTATCCTGCAATAGTATAATGGTTTGTTTTAAGGAGAAGAATAAAGGAAGATGCTATCTGTGGGACAGATGTGAACTGTGATCTGGTTTGTTGAAGAGGCCATAGAGAACTCTAGAAGAAACTGTCTATATGGAACTACTGAGGACTACCCATGAAGTTACTCATAAAGAGCCAAAGCTACCACTGAAAAAGTGAAAGTTGTCCACGAAGAAGCTCATTTAAACCAGTTATTGACACCACACACTGGAATCAGAGGATGTATGAAGTTTTTCATTATTTTTACATTAGGTCCTTAAAGCCCTTGTGTTTCGTAGCTTTCTGTTTTGAAAATGAAGTTTCCTTTATCTTTTGACTTTGTGATAAACTGTTGCATAAACTATACCAAAAAGAAATGCCACTGCCATTTACTGAGCTGAGTGACAGTTTTTACAGCAGGATTAAACTTTTTTTTGAATGGACCAAGGTGACATTAAGAATAAAGTGCTGATGGTTGTAGTTTTTATGCATTGAAAGACTTTGTCATCTGACAGGTCACATTATTCACTGTAAGAGTTGTTCCTAAGGTGACCGTGCCATGTACATGTCACTGGGGTAATGTTTAAGTTTATAATATTTGAGAAAATGTGAAAAAGCACTGTTTTTTAAATAATTTGAGGGTCTGATCTATACATGGATTTTTTTCACATGTCAGACTCTTTAATCAATTAACATCTCCTAGGTCAGGATTGATTTTCTTTATTTATTCAGCTATTTAAACATAATATAGATGATTAAGTACAACGGGAGCTGAAGTAGTTTGGGGTTCCTTAGGTCTTTCCTCTTTCACAAATGCTGGGCCTGAATTAGAGCAGCAGTAAAGAATGTATGTGCATTTTGACTTTCAGGCTGCCGTGGCAAATTATATTTTTGGCTAGTAACAGTGATGCTGGTACATGCAAAAAACCCAAACAAATACAAAAAAAAATAAAGCAAACCTGTCTCCCGGTCAAGAAAAGGCTGTGGAATGTGGGAACCTATATCTGAGAAACTATTTACCCAAGCAGATATCCATGCAGTAACCTAGACTGGAAAACTATTTCTCTATTAAAGCAATTTTACCATAAAGTTTAAAATAGACATTCTTTTAAAAAAAGAAAACTCCAAGCAAATGTAAACTTACTTTTAGTGAAGTTGTCCTTTAAAGGTCTCTCCTCCCTTTTTAGTGTAACCTACATGCTGATTACTTATCTCCAGTCTATCACCAGAGAGCTGTACTGTGTGGCCCTGTCTAGAAACTATAGCATGATTTAAAGGGGAGGGGTTTTATCTTCTGTATAGACAACAAAAACTTGACATAAGTTTTAACCATTCCATTCCATGTAAAACAAGGAACAAGTTCCACTTTTAAGATCTATCATTTTGTAAGTACTTTCAGATCAAGGATATCACTGTGCCTAGGTTCAGAAGTATGTGCTGGGAAAATGTTATCAGTTTGTTTAATGCATGAGCAGGCATTTTCTCAGCATGATCTTGCTCGGTGATCACTTTAACTCTAAAATTTTTACTTTGCTGCAATTCACAAGGAGAGAGGCAGCATGGTCAGATATAAAAACAATGTAGAAAAGCTACTGTATAGGCAGCAGGGTTTTCATGAATTGACCATCTAAGGAAAGAATTTTAGTCTAGGAAGTACAGCAGAGATGGTGCTAGGGTTCTTGAAAGAAAATCTGAAAAGGGCCTTGTCTGGGTGAGTACTGTAATCTGTATTATAGGTTATAAGTACTAATAAGCGTTACACATATAGATTACTTAGCCTGTGTGCATGAAATTACAAAATATATATGACTCTAGCCCGGGACAACTTTATTACCTTGGTCAGTGTTATTGTCATTATTTCTTTTTTAATGTAATTGTTCATACTTCAATAGAATTTAGTGTCAGAGAAATTGTTATCTATATTAATAATGAGAAAAGTATTTTTTTCTATTACAGCTTTCAGTTATTTTAATTAATGACTTTTTGAGTGAGCCTTATTTCTCATGGAAATAGTGAAGTGAAGCTTCAGTATGTTTGCCAAATACTAAGACTAATGTTTCCTTCAGATTAAAATTGTAAGTCAACAGTTCAAAGTATTACAATAATATCGCTGTCTTCTTGAAATATTGCTTTTAAACAGTTTTTAGAGATTTAACACCATGCATAATGAGACAAAGCCGTATCATAAATGTAAAAATCACAGCTTATAAGTCATATTGAGAAACATATGTTTCACAGTAATTATGGCTATGTTCGTGATCTTATTTTTTTAAAATTTAGCATGACTACACTATGTTACCTCCTAAAGCTTTATGCAAATCAGAATGCTTTATATGCATTCCTACAATGTGTTCCTAACTTCTCCCTTGATATTGCTAGCACTTCTCATTATGGGATATCCCAGATAGCAAGGATAACTTGCCACAATTTGTGGCAGTGTTGAATTGTAAGTCTTGTTAACTTGCTGCACATTTTCATTGGCAAGTTGTACACTTGCAGAGCACTTGAAGCACACATTCTAGTTGACACTTTTCCAATTTGTAGCAATTTTGCGTGGAAAGTCTCTAGCAAGAGCAAAGTTGCAGTGGTGAGTCTAGAGCAAGAGCTCTGCAAGTCTACAGCATGAAAATTCAGCCACAGTGATCCCTGTTGTGGGATGAGTATTGCACAACATAACTGAACCAGAACTTGCAGCAGACTTGCAGAATGTTTGCAAAGAAAGTTGATCTGGAGTCATGCAATGTGGACTTGCAGTTGTGCAACAAACTTGTGAAGCCTGGCAAGTCTGACAATAGCCTAGCAAGTCATCTTCAAATTTGCAGCACAATTGCTATCTGTGATGGATGCCATCATTGTGCCACTATTATTCCTTCTGATACAGTCCTTGCTCATTTCCTTGTCAAAAGAAGTTTATTGAGTATACAATGTTATAAAGATACATAAAGTAAGTTTACAAGGATCTATAAAGTAAGCTCATTGTTTTACAGTAGGGTTTATATAGGTAAATATCATGAAATTTCAAATATTAAACATTGGGTTCACGTAAACCTAAATTAAAGATATATATCATTTCCTTAGTTACTTTTGTAGGTATTTAAATGATTTATACCTACTATACATATTGTTTACAAGTAGAGTGTATATAGGTCAAATAAATTCTGATAATGAGCTTTAATCGTAAGGTGGAGAAAAGGAAAGAGAAAGAAGAAAAAGGGTTGAAAGGTAGAGGTATGGTCCACAAGGTTGTCCCGCTCGTCAGTTTATTATTCTTTTTAGTTCTCTTTGAAGCCTTAGAATGGGTGTCTCTGTAAGTCATTTAATCTGTTACCATGGCAACAGGACAGAGTCATTGAAGTTTGACAGGAACTGTTGTTTTATCCAAGGATGCCAAAGTTTTTCAAATTTTGGAATTTGATTTTGATCGATGGCTACCATCTTAGCATGGGACATTGTATTATTCATTCTGTGAATTGTTTCTGCTAGTACCAATGTAGGAGATTTCCATGCCTTGGCCACTGTTTGTTTTGCAGCCGTTATTAGTTGGATCATAAGTTTGAATTGAGAGAGTGTTAACCATTCCGGTTTTAGATTAAGTAAAGTTAAATATGGATCTGGTTGTATTATTTTTTTAAATATTTTAGATGCAATCACAAAGACTTCCTTCCAGAAGGTTTGGATTACTGGGCACGTCCACCATATGTGTAAATATGTGCCTATTTCTGGGCATCCTCGAAAACAAAGAGCTGAGGTATTAGGTGAATATTTTGCCACTCTAGCGGGTACAAGGTACCAGCGAGTTAGGACTTTATAATTTGTCTCCAGTGCTAAGATGTTGGGTGAAGATGACTTAGATGTGAGCCATATGTTAGACCAGTCCGTGTCTTCTAAAGTTCGTCCCAGGTCCTCCTCCCACCTCTGAACGTAAGAGGGTCTATTAAGATTTGCTACTCCATATAATTGATTATAAAGTGATGAAATTGTACCTTTAGCAAATGGATCTTTTGTACAGATTGATTCAAAAATGGATAATTGGGATAATGGTGTATCCCCCTTTAGGAATGGTGTATAGAAATTTTTGATTTGGAGATAGCTAAATATCTCAGAGTTTGGTAGATCATATTTTTCTCTAAGCGATGGGAATGAAAGGAATGATTTAGATGCTATGAAGTCATTTAGTGTCTGAATACCTGATGTTGTCCAAGCTTTAAAAGAATTTGGGTAGATCCATGCCGGATAAAAGGCCGGATTTCTGATAAAAGAAAGGAGAGGATTGTGTGGAGATTGTAACTGATATTTGGTTTTTAGTTTATCCCAGAGAGATAAGAAGTGTTTAGTTATGGGATTATGAATTTTAAAGCGGTCTTTAGGATCAAGCCATAATAAATTTGATATTAATAGAGGGTCATTTTCTGAAGCCTCTATAAATACCCATAATGGGATTTCCTGTTTTGCATGGTATTTGGACAGACTGGCCAAATGTGCTGCTCTGTAGTAGTTGGTAAAATTAGGGTATCCCAGGCCTCCTTTATTTTTGGGAAGATGTAGTGTGTGTATAGGTATACGTGGTTTAGAAGAGCCCCATATAAACGAAGTTGCTCTTTTTTGTACTATTCTCAAAAAATAGGAAGGAATTGGAATAGGGAGGACTCTGAATAGATAAAGCAATTTGGGTAGAATAGTCATTTTGATTGCATTAATCTTCCCTATCCAGGATAAAGGAAGTTGCGACCATTGTTTTATTAGATTTGTGATCTGTCTTAATACAGGAGGATAATTGGTTGAGAATAAGTCAGAATGAGATGCTGTTAAATAAATTCCAAGATATGGGATTGATTTTTCTGCCCATGTGAATGGGAGTGCAGCCCTAGCCGGGATCAATTCCATGTTTGTGAGTGAAATATTAAGCACTAGGCATTTCTTAGGATTAATCATAAGGCCGGATAGGGCTGCAAATCCATCAAGAGCTGGTATTAAGTTAGGACCAGAGACCTGTGGTGATGATAGAAAAAGTAATATATCGTCTGCAAATATACATAATTTGTGTGTAATACCTCCTACTTCAATGCCAGTTATAGTTTGGTTTGTTCTGATGTATTGGGCCATGGGTTCGAGTATAAGGACAAATAATAAGGGAGATAATGGGCAACCCTGTCGGGTACCTCTTTCCATATTAAAGGCTTCAGATTTGTATCCAGCATATTTTATATAGGCTTTGGGTTTATTATATAATGCTTTGATCCATGTTAAAAAGTGGGGTCCAAAACCCCATTTTTGTAATGAATATTGCATATATTGCCAGGATACTGTGTCAAATGCCTTCTTAATATCGAGAGATAGAAAACATAAAGGGATTTTCCGTTTTTTAGCAATATGTGCCAATAACACTGCCCTGCGTATATTATCGCCTGCCTGTCTATTTGGCATGAAGCCTACTTGATCTCTATGTATTAATTCTCCTATAATGCTATTGAGGCGTTTTGCTATTATTTTTGCTAATAATTTAATATCGAGGTTTAACAGAGAGATAGGCCGATAATTCACACAGGAAGTATCATCAGAAAGAGGTTTTGGGATCATACAAACAATTGCCATTAGTGTTTCTTGCCGAAAAGAATGTCCATCTAGAAGTTTGTTAAAAGTTTCAGTGAGAATGGGAGAGAGTATTTCTGAGAATGTTTTATAGTATAAAGCCGAGTAGCCGTCTGGGCCTGGTCTTTTGTTAAGTTTTAGGTCTTTTATGGCGTTTGCAACTTCATCTATAGTTATAGGCTCATCCAAACTGCTTTTTTGATTCTGAGATAACTCAGGTAAGGTTATTTTTGAGAAGAAGGATTCAGCTTCTGTAGGATTAAATTCATTGTTTGTCTTGTATAAAGTTGCGAGATGTGAGTGAAATTTATGGACTATTTTAACTGGATTACAAGTGTAAACATTTTTTGATAATTTCAAACGTATTGGTTTGAAAGATTTGTTAGTTGAATTTAATGCCCGAGCCAAATATGTACCTGGTTTGTTTGTATTCATGTAGAAATTGTGTTTGGAGCGTTTGAGGGATTTATCAACTGACTCAGTGAGAAATAGATCGTATTCCAGTCTAGATTTTTCCAGATGAGATTTTGTACTCTGAGATGGATTATCTTGAAATGATATGTAGGCTGCATTAAAATTGAGTTCTAGTTTTTTTGCTAGATTTTTGCGTTCCCGTTTAAATAGTGCCATTTGTCTTTGTATTGTACCACGCAAGACAGGCTTATGAGCTTCCCACAGTGTTATTGGGGAGATGTCTGTTGTATTATTAATTGATATGTATTCCTTTAAAGCTTGTTCAATGGCCATCTGATGTAGTGGGTGTTTGAGCATTATGTCCGGTAAGTACCACGTTGGGTCATGCGCTTTTGGTATGGCTGAGGCTATAGTAGTGTATACTGCATTATGGTCAGACCACGGAATCGGAATTATATCTGATGCAATAATTTCTGGTATCATTCCTATTGTTAGAAAAATATGATCTATTCTGGTGAAGGTTTGATGAGGGTGCGAGAAATAAGTGAATTTCTTTTTCATTGGGTTACTTTCTCTCCATGAATCTACCAGATTGTATTTGGAAAGAAGTTGAGAAAAAGGTAATCTAGAGGTTATTTTGGATGGTGTAAAAGGTGATTTATCTAGAAATGGGAGGAGGACCTGGTTCGAATCCCCACACATTATCACTGTTCCTATTTTGTGTGTATTAATCACTTGTAATATATGAGAGAGGAATGGTGTAGGTTGTTTGTTAGGAGCGTAGTAGGAAATCACCGTGATTGCTGTATCCATTATATAACCCATGAGTATCAGGTATCTACCTTCTGGGTCTTTAATTTCTGATAATAAGGTGAATGGTGTGGATCGGTGAAATGCAATTAGAGTTCCCCTTTGCTTGGTACAGGTAGAAGCCGTGTAAATTTGTTGATAAAAAGGAGAAATATATTTTGGAGTAGAATCTTTGGTGAAGTGTGTTTCTTGGAGGCATACTATGTGAGCCTTCTTGTTATGGAAAGTACGGAAGGCTTTGGTCCTTTTTTGAGGGACATTTATTCCCTGAACATTCAGGGAAAGTATATTCAGTGGTGCCATGGCAATAGATCAAATAGTTTTGACTTACTTTTTGTTATGCAGAGCTGACTGCGCAGATCAACCTGTGTGGACTGAAGAGATGAATAGATAGAAAAGAAACCAGTGAATTCTGGAGTAAAGAGTAAACAAAAAACATATGAGATTAGATGATACATTGTATAAATTATTTTTTGCAAGTAATCACAATTTACCCGTGAAAGAGAATAAATATCTCTCTCAGGGGAATAAGTGCCTTCGTCACACTCCCACATAATATGGTTGGGAGAATGAGGAGGGCTAATGGGGGTACACGGATCTTCCGCTTACAGGAGAGAAATGCTATGTCAAAAGACATCAAAATGATGTTTCATTAATTGGAGTGCAGAATATAGTTTTTGTTGAAATTATTTATTCCAGGGTGGTTGTATATGGTTAGTCTTGCCCTAGGCTAAATAATTCAGTTAGAAAGGTACTGTTAATAACTTTGGTATTGATGAAGATAGTTTGAATTATTTTGGGATTTTAACCCTTTTAGAGTAAACAATTACATATTTTATTCATATGCAACTGTTTAGATATGTTAACTCATAAAATTGAGGTTGTATTGCTTCAGATTAGAATAAACAAAAACATAATTCTAGGAACTAGTTAGGTAATAATATATTTGTTTTAAGAAAAGAAAGAAAAAGCTTCCATTACTTCTGGATTATTGAACATATTTGTCCTAAAAAGTAATAAATCTATTGTTATTACCTGATAATATATAACTGAACAATAATTTCCTTATTTCACTTATATATTCTAAGGCTATATGAATCAGAAGTAATAAGAAATATAACTGGAATGTAACATGATCCCACACAGTGTGTGACTATCAGAATGCAGTTACATTCAGTTATAAATATAGGTTTTTTATAGAGAACCATCTCTTAGTATAATAAATGAAGAGATATCAGGAATTAGGATGTCAGTCCATTGAATCTTCTTGGTCCATGGATGATGTGGCATAACGGCCTCTTTTGTGAGAATGATGATTCCCATTTTGTTCTGAAATTTTCTGGGTGCTGCCTGAAGGTGAAGATGACGCCATTCTTCTGAGTGTGGGAGTGTTGCTGCTTGTGGGTTCTGTCAGATTTAATTTTAAAAGGGTTTGTTGTAGTTCATCTGCTGATCTGCTTCTGTAAATTGTACCTTGGTAGTTAAATCTGACTGAAAAGGGGAAGCCCCATTGATACATAATGTTGTGGCGTTGCAGTTCCATTAGTTGGGGTTTCATGGATCGTCTTTTAGTAATAGTAAGTTGGGATAGGTCAGCAAAAATGTGATAATTGTGTCCTTGAAAATTAAGTTCCTTTTTTTCTCTTGCAGCAATTAGTATTTGTTCTTTCGTTCTGTAATAATGAAATTTTGTGATTATATCACGTGGGGGTCCATCTTTCTTTTTGGCTGTGAGGGCTCTGTGTACTCTGTCCAGTTCTAAACATTCAATAGGGATATCTGGCTTTAGTTCTTGTAATAGAGCAGTAATAGTAGATTGCAGGTCTGTCACAGTTTCAGGTATTCCCCTTATGCGCAAGTTTGAACGTCTGGCTCTATTTTCGTAATCTTCGAGCTTAGTTTGAAGTATTAAATTCTCTTTTTTTAATTGTTCCAATTCTGTTATATTTTCTTGGGTTGTAATTTCAATTTCATCCATTTTTATTTCTAAGGCTGCGGTGCGGTTTCCCAGCTCTCTTATTTCTTTGGTTAGGCTTTTTGTTATTTGGTCTGGGGTTTGTTTTAAAGCCTTATGAAGCATCTTTTCAAATTGTAATAATATTACTGGGGATACTGAGGAGGCTTGTGGAGAAGTTTGTGAGAGGATTTGTTCTGTATCTGACTCAAATGGAGAGTCTTGCTATGACATTTTCTGTCTGTGAGAGCGCCCTGATGCTGTATCTTGTGAGGTGACTGGAGCTGCTTCAGCTGCAGTGAGTGCCTGTGAGCTCTTTGTGAGGTGATTTTTATTTCTGCCACGGTTTCCTCCCAGTACCATATTTCCTGCCCAAACTTTCACAGTTTGTTCCCTGGGGCAAAAAGGTTCAAATCTATACCTTATGAGCCTGCAGGCTCCGCTTTGTCCTTCTCTTTTCTCCTCAGCGGTGTGGAGCTCTAACAATGCATGTCTGCTCTGCTAGGCTCCGCCTCCTGCCCCCCGTCCTTGCTCATTTCAATATCTGCTTTTGTTTCACCCTCTCTGAAAGTAAAAAAGGGTAATTCCTGACAGAATTCATATTATATAGTTTTAGATGGGGCCTGGTGGGCTAAAGCAGCCACTGATTCCTTATATATTGTGGATACTCCAACACTGAGATCTCACTTACAGAATTCCTGACTTTATTCTTGTCCATCTATGAGTATGTGTTCCACCAAGCCCTGCTGTATTGTCAATAATATAAAATTATGAAAAAACCTCACAAGGTGAGTGAAAACCTCAAACATTGTTTTAATAAGAAAGCCATTATAGATTATACTTATAAACATATGAAATATATTAAAATGGCTCATCAAGCTACTCATCTGTGGTTCCAGAAACAGTAAACTCCAGAAAACAGAGAGCCACACAAAATTATTTCAAATGTTACCACTTTATATTAAGCAAAATTGATCTTTTGCATCGATCTTTGGTTTTGGAACTGTCATATATCTGAACTAACCTACAATATCATACAGTATAAGTTACAACTTACAAGAAATGCCAATGTCCCCTGTCAAGCAATGCATTACGTACTGTAAAGCATCAATTAATTTAAAGTACTGTATATTCAGATCCAAGAACAAAAATTAAATATCTTACAGCTTACCAGTCGTTAGCAGCTTACTAGTCATTAGAGTAAACGTTTTTAGCAAATACAGAAAAGCCTGTTGATCCTGCCAGAAATTGTATCTTTCTTGGGAAAACTAAGGTCCAGCCTGGGTGGCAATCACAGCTCCCCTCACAGACACAGTAGAGGAGTGAGCATAGCCACCCAGGAACAGGAAGAGCGTTACTGGCAGGACTACCAGGTGAAAATGAAAGGAAAACATGCTAAAAATGCAGGCAAACTATCGGAGGGCTTGTAAGCTGCAATATATACATTTTTTCTGTTTGGGTTTAGCCAAGTATATTGTAGAAACCATACCCCCTTCCTGTCCAGGGCAACCTTTCTCATCCCTGGGCTCATCTGCATTTCCTGGGAGCCCAGGACTACAAGTAAACACAACAGGATGGTGAGTGGGCAGAGACAGAGGAACAGATGTTCTTCCATCTCTCCATTAAAATATGAACCCAGAAGTGGTCAGCTATGAGCACTTATGGGTTCAGAGCTGTCAGTTCTACAGAGTCTTTCAAAAAAACATATGTTTAGCGTTTTCTTATTAAAAATTTGCATTTATTATGTGTGTTAAAAAAAAAAAAGGACCTGACAGTGAAACAGTTAAAGCTGAACTGCCATACAAAATAAAAATTGACCCGTGCAGTTGAACGTCCAGCACTGTCAGGGTTAAATTCTCCTTTTAGTCTATGGGAACAGAAATCTCAATCTTTATCCTATTCATCGCTGCTGCAGGCTTTCCCTCAGCTAAATGAACAGTCCCCCGGACTAGTCCCATCGGTCAGGAGCACACCAATGTCATCACGTACATTGCAAGGCCAGCATTCCTGCATTGTATGTCAGCACACCAAGGGTCTGCCCACATACCAGGAGCATCCGAGAGATGAGAATAGATCTGACTGTCAGGGGATTGAGAGAAAGGTAAATATAATAGCTTTGTCTGTTTATTTAACCTTCGCAGTACGTGGGGAGCCCAAATGCAAGGGTCAGTTGTTATTTAACCTGGCATTTAGCTTTAAGTTACATAGAAAATATAGGACCTCTTAGCTACTAGTGGTATACTTAGTATATACTGCATACTTGAAGCAAAGAATGCACTCATCCCAACATGCTAGTATCAGGGTTTACCCTGTTTCCCCAAAAATAAGACCTAGCGTGATTGTCAGTGATGGCTGCAATATAAGCCATACCCCCCAAATAAGCCCTACCCTGTTTCCCCGAAAATAAGCCCTACCCTGAAAATAAGACCTACAAGGACTTTAACTAGGGCTTATTTGGGGGGTAGGGCTTATATTGCAGCCATCACCAACAATCACGCTAGGTCTTATTTTCGGGGAAACAGGGTACCTGCTGGTGGCACTGTGGCTCTCAGACCTATAGGTTGTAGATCCAGTGTCCACCAGCAGGTGTCTGTCAGCAGCCAGCAGTTCCTAGCAATTAGTCATCACCAGATGCTGACTGCTGGGAGCATATTTAGTCCCTCCTCTGCTACTCCATCTTGCCTTGGTGTTCTACCCATGTGCCTCTGACCTGCGAACTGTGTACCTGTACTCTGCTCCTGATCATGCTCCTGATGCTCTGCCTGCCTGCTAATTTCTGTTAAAGTGTACCCTCTCCCTGTCCTGTAACATAATAAAAATGCTTCACTGTGTATACGCAAAATACAACATTTATATAATATACCTTGTAGAAAATATTACACAAATACAAATGAGTCTCTGCTGCTTTTGCATTGTGGCAAGAAAAAAGTCAGAGCTTACCAAATGGAACAGAAGTGAACAAGGCATTATGTTTGAGTTAAGTCTAATTGCCTACATGCTTTATTGATTTATAGGATGGCTATTATTTAGATGGATAAGAAAATCATTGAAATATTATTGTTTATTTTTCTTTCATTGCTTGCATTTTTAATATGTAAATTGAGAAATTGTAACTTTACATGAGGGACCAAAAACCATTTCCTAGAATTTATCTCACTACCAAAAAATAAAGTATTATCAATATTTTTCTGCTGTAAAATAGATTACATTTGTAAGCTTTCCAACACAGTTCCTTTGGATTGAGTTATAATCAAAGTTCATTCTATACGGCTTAATGATAAAAACCAACAACTTGGTCATAGGCATTCCCTGGTCTTGGTATCAAGTATTATGATAAGATCCATTTACCTCGATGAACATTTTTTTTCAGGATAAATCTCTTTAGTTCTGTATAAGGCTCCATTGACACGTGTGTTCTGGGAACGCATGAAAAATGTGAGTTGCATTTGCAGGTGCCATTTATTGTTAATGGCACCTCAAATGAAGCTAGGAAACACATGTTTTGTTGAGTGGCAAAAAGCACATAAACGCGACAAAACATGTGAAGCTCACCTCCCGAAAAGTCGTAGGAGCTTCTTTTGGCATGTTTGTTGCTCATAACGCAGTCAATTGTAGTGCATGGGCTACCCTATCCTGTTTAAATATCAGGCCTAACAGAAAAATACTGGGCTTTATTTATAACTAAAGGCTGTGATATCAATGTTAAAACTATTTTTGTTAGATTACGGAGGTTTATATATTTTTCTTTCATTGATAAATGGTATTGCGTTGTATTAGTGGAGTGGTCATAGATGGAAAAGGACTTTTCCTTTTGACTAATAAACTTGAACAACAGTTTGGAGAATCCACCTTAAAATATTAGTGCTGTAAGCTGAACCCCCTCCCTAAACCTCTCAGGAATACAAGCACAAAATCTAATTTCCAGCTGTAACATTTAAATACACTCTTATGCCCTGTACACGTAGTCGGACATTGATCGGACATTACGACAACAAAATCCATGGATTTTTTCCAACGGATGTTGGCTCAAACTTGTCTTGCATACACACAGTCACACAAAGTTGTCGGAAAATCTGATCGTTCTGAACGCGGTGACGTAAAACACGTACGTCGGGACTATAAACGGGGCAGTAGCCAATAGCTTACATCTCTTAATTTATTCTGAGCATGCGTGGCACTTTGTGCGTCGGATTTGTGTACACACAATCGGAATTTCTGACAACGGATTTTGTTGTCGGAAAATTTTTTAGCAAGCTCTTAAACTTTGTGTGTCGGAAATTCCGATGCAAAATGTGTGATGGAGCCCACACACGGTCGGAATTTCCGACAACAAGGTCCTATCACACATTTTCCGTTGGAAAATCCGACCGTGTGTACAGGGCATAAGAGCCAAACCACATTCAAATAGTGTAGTGCAATCTCCTTTGGATGTTTAAGAGCTAGGCACAAAAAGGGAAAACAATGTCTTCATTCAAATGAAATGCCAAGATGACCTTGGGTAAAAAGAAGGGCCTTGGGTATAACTACAAACTTTTACCTGTGAAGTACAAAAAAGAGTCCTTACAGGATAAGGCAGCCAAATCAGAAACCCTACTACAAAGAAATTACCACTAGAAAGACTACCTTGTGAAAATGGGAAGACATAGAGATATCTATGATTAGTTCAAAGGTAGGTTTGTGGAGGTTTGACAAGACCACATTTAGATCCCATACTTACAATGGTGATCTAATAGGAAGAGCAATGTGAATGACTTCTTTAACAAAAATCGAGGCCTCTAAAAGAGTATGGCCAAGGCTGGTTGAAGAAAACAACCTCTGTAAAGACACTGATATTAATGTTAAAACAATCTTTTTCAGAATATCAAGATTTCTTTAATACTCTTTCATTGACAAATGGCATGGTGTTGTATTGATAGTCATGCCATTTTCAATGTGTTAAAAAAAAACATAATTTGGTATGACTGAATTATTGATGTACTATTGACTGATACATACTACAAACAAAGTGAATATATTTTTCCTTTGAATATCATTAATGAGCGAGTCAATGCCAAGTCTTACCATATGATAACTGATCAGAAACTATAATTAATTGACCCTAATTGCTATGTTTTGTGCTTTATATACAAGAGAGAATAATCATGTTCTACGAAGTAGAAGATAATTAACCATGGCTAATGACTTATCCCAAGCGAATAGTAATGACATTGGCTAAAGTCAAATGTTAACTACATGAACGCACACCAATAAAAAAGCAATGTGTCTCCCCCAATTGACCTGGTCAACAATTAGTGCTTGCCATATAGATACTGACAGCAGATCTGAGCATTCACATTTCACTGCACACTGTCTTTGGGACAAAAATTAAACAGGTTAATATGTGGTAGAGTTGCAATCATTTTGAGATACTAAAAATTGTGTATAACTGCATGAAAAATGTTGCAATATTACCCCATACACCAGAAGACTGCTTAAAGAATATCTATTGGAAACCTAGGTAATGCAAACAGCATTTTATTAGATAATGGGATGATACATATTTATGAACTATGAGTTATAATGCCACTAGACACGTGGACACTAGGCAAAAAAAAGGGTCAGCCCTCAGGGGGCTATAAGAAAGAGCTCTGTACACATCGCTCCAAAGCAGCCTGCTAGATCCCTTGGCGGCACATCCAAGGAATAAAGTCAACCTCTTTATTGAATATCCATTCAAGATGAAGCATGACAAACACAAGGTCCACAAATGCTCAGTAGACGCATTTACTGAGCACCTTTGGACCTTGGGTTTGTCATGCTTCTTATTTTAATGGATATTCAATAAAGAGTAATTTTATTCACTGGATGTGCCTCCACCTCAGGGGCTATAACCTTCTCTAGTACACTGTTTAGTTGCAGTAAGCAGAAAAACACAATAATTGTATTTTCCAACAGGGGAACCCTGTTGCTCAATGGACTCCAAATAATGGATTTTCAAGTAAGTACAAAACTCTAATTTCTTTGTTGTCTATTAAGGGATACAGCATTTCTTATTCATAATTTATTGGATGTCTCCAAGCAGCTCAGAAGCATGGCACAACAACAGGCCAAAACACAACTCAAGAGCAGCAGCAGAAAGTGCAACACTAAGGGGTTGACTTACTAAGACTGGAGAGTGCAAAATATGTGTTTTACCGTCCCCTGAAACCGTAAATGTAAACAAGCCTTTGCTGTCCTGGGCCCCTATAAGGGTGCTTTCACACTGATGCACTGCAGTTTACCCACACCGTGGGTGCAACGCAGTGCAACTGTGGCTCTCCTTTGGGTTAGCTGCGCTTTGCCATAGGCCTCTGTTATATCTTGAGAGTGTGGTGCACTTTCTAAAAGCGCCACAAAACTCTTGCATTAAGGAGTTTTGGTGCACTTTTAAAAAGCGCACCAAACCCACAGGATATAATAGAAATCTATGCCTTAGTGCATCTAACCCACAGGAAAGCTGCAGGTGGACTGTGCTGCACCACACAGATCAGTGTGAAAGCAGCCTAAAACTTGTTAACACTTTTATGGATGCTAATTTGCCCACTGCAAAAGCACAATGCATGTGTTCTCTTCCAGATTCTGCTGGCATCGCTCTCTATTTCCAGGCTGCTAGAAAGGTCCCAGGCAAAGTGCACTTGGTATCACTCCACCTGAGACAGGAGCTACAGAAGAAGCATCAGCTTCCTTTGTGGCATGCAGCTCCTGCTCCCTTCGTGGCTGCCTGCTTCCTCCCATGCTGGTGCTGGCTCAATGCACTCTGGGTTTGTGAGTCAGTAAGCCCAGCTCATGATCAATGGGTTGCTGACCCCAGGCATGCTCTTCCTTGGTTTGAGGTCATTGGCCACATCAGAGGGTTCTATGGTCCCTAGCCACTTACCAACCGGCCCATAGCCGAATGACGGCTGCAGGGCGGTTGGATAACTCTGGGTGGACGTACTATGACGTCCTCCCAGAATTCCCCTCTTGCGCACCCCTGGGGCGCGCACCCGAACATATCCGTGACCGCCGGGTCCAGGGGACCCGGCGCATCACGGATCCCGGTAAATGGCCGCTGAACGCGGCCGTTTACCATGTGATCGAGCCGTCAAATGACGGCAGGATCACATGTAAACAGACCGGCGTCATCTGATGACGCCGGTTCCTCTCCTCCCCTCCTGTGTACCGATCGGTACACTGTGAGCGGGGAGGGGACGGATGGATGTCTGCAGCGCTGTGGGCTGTATGTGTAGTGCCCACAGCGCTGCACAGAGACATCCAGCCATCCATCCATCCATGCTCAGCCATCCCTCACTACTGCAATGCTGTGCAATACTCTGCATTACCCCCACAATACTCTGCAATACCCCCGCAATACCCCCACAATACTCTGCAATACCCCCACAATACTCTGCAATACTCTGCAATACCCCCACAATACTCTGCAATACTCTGCAATGCCCCCACAATACACTGCAATGCTGTGCAATACTCTGCAATGCCCCCACAATACTCTGCAATGCTGTGCAATACTCTGCAATGCCCCCACAATACTCTGCAATGCTGTGCAATACTCTGCAATGCCCCCACAATACTCTGCAATGCCCCCACAATACTCTGCAATGCTGTGCAATACTCTGCAATGCTGTGCAATACTCTGCAATGCCCCCACAATGCTCTTCAATGCCCCCGCCATACTCTGCAATGCCCCCCGCCATACTCTGCCATGCCCCCGCCATACTCCGCCATACTCCGCCATACCCCGCCATACTCCGCCATACCCCGCCATACTCCGCCATACTCCGCCATTTTCCGCCATACCCCGCCATACCCCGCCATACTCCGCCATAGTCCGCCATACCCCGCCATACCCCGCCATACTCCGCCATACCCCGCCATACTCCGCAATACCCTGCCATACCCCGCCATACTCCACCATACCCTGTCATACTCCGCAATACCCTGCCATACCCCGCCATACTCCGCAATACCCCGCCATACTCCGCAATACCCCGCCATACCCTGCCATGCTGAGCCATGCTCAGCTGTACTCGCCCTCTGTATGTGGCCAGGCTGTGGAAGTCTCACACATGTGGTATCACCGTACTCAGGAGGAGTAGGAGAATCTATTTTGGGGTGTCATTTTTGGTATGTACATGTTATGTGGTAGAAATATTGTATAAATGGACAACTTTGTGTTAAAAAAAAAAAAAAAAGCGTTTTAACCACTTCCCGCCCGCCGGCCGTCATACAACGTCCTTGACTTTGTGCGGAGATATCTGAATGATGGTTGCAGCTACAGGCATCATTCAGATATCAGCTTTTTCAGCCGGCGATTCCCTACACCATGAGAACAATCATAGCAGCTGTTCCACTGCTTGATCGTTCTTACGGGAGGCGAGAGGGGACGTCCCCCCTTCCCGCCGCCTTGCGGTGCTTCTACCGACTCACCGCTACGATCGAAGCCAGGATCTTTTTTTTTTTTTTTTTTTTAATTTCAGGCTTCCCAGCCTAGAGGTGAGATGTGGGGTCTTATTGACCCCATATATCACTGTAAAGAGGACCTGTCATGCCATATTCCTATTACAAGGATGTTTATATTCCTTGTAATAGAAATAAAAGTGGTCAAAAATTTTTTTTTTTTGGAAAAAAGCATCAAACTAAAATAAATAAAGTAAAATGAACAATAAAAAAAAAAAAAAAATTTTAAAGTGCCCCTGTCCCTGTGTGCTCGCATGCAGAAGCGAACGCATATGTAAGTCCCTCCCACATATGAAAACGGTGTTCAAACCACACATGTGAGGTATCGCTGCGATCGGTAGAGCGAGAGCAATAATTTTGGCCCTAGACCTCCTCTGTAACTCAAAACATGTAACCAGTAAAAAATTTTAAAGCGTCGCCTATGGGGATTTTTGAGTAGCAAAGTTTGGCGCCATTCCACAAGCGCGTGCAATTTTGAAGGGTGACATGTTGGGTATCTATTTACTCGGCGTAACTTCATCTTTCACATTATGCAAAAACATTGGGCTAACTTTATTATTTTGGTTTTTGTAAAGCACAAAACAGTTTTTTTTCCAAAAAAAACGCGTTAAAAAAATTGCTGCGCAAATACTGTGCGAGATAAAAAGTTGCAACGACCGCCATTGTATTCTCTAGGGTCTTTGCTAAAAAAACATATATAATGTTTTGGGGTTCTAAATAATTTTCTAGCTAATAAATGATGATTTTTACATGTAGGAGAGAAATGTCAGAATTGGCCTGGGTGCTCCAGAACGCCTGAAGGTGCTCCCCTGCATGTTGGGCCTCTGTATGTGGCCACGCTGTGTAAAAGTCTCACACATGTGGTATCACCGTACTCGGGAGTAATAGCAGAATGTGTTTTGGGGTGTAATTTGTGGTATGCATATGCGGTCTGTGAGAAATACCCTGCTAATATGACAATTTTGTGGAAAAAAAAAAAAGTAAAAAAAAACCTTGATTTTGCAAAGAATTGTGGGAAAAAATGACAACTTCAAAAAACTCACCATGCATCTTTCTAAATACCTTGGAATGTCTTCTTTCCAAAAAGGGGTCATTTGGGGGGTATTTGTACTTTTCTGGCATGTTAGGGTCTCAAGAAATTGGATAGGCCGTCAGTAATTCAGGTGTGATCAATTTTCAGATATTCGCACCATAGCTTTTGGACTCTATAACTTTCAAAAAGACCAAATAATATCCACCGATTTGGGTTATTTTTACCAAAGATATGTAGCGGTATAAATTTTGGCCAAAATATATGAAGAAAAATTACTAATTTGCAAAATATTATAACAGAAATGAAGAAAAATGTATTTTTTTACAGATTTTTCGGTCTTTTTTCTTTTACGGCGCAAAAAATAAAGAAACCAGCAGTGATTAAATACCACCAAAAGAAAGCTCTATTTGTGTGAAAAAAAGGACAAAAATTTCATAAAGATACAGTGTTGCATGACTGAGTAATTGTCATTCAAAATGTGAGAGCACCAAAAGCTGAAAATTGGTCAGGTTAGGAAGGGGGTTTAAGTGCCCAGTTGTCAAGTGGCTAGAGTTGAGCACCCCTGCTCTAGGGTCTGGTCTTTTTTTCATGCCTGGTGTCTAAACTCCTGTATGTGACAGTATAACCCCATGGGGCTTATTTACTAAAGGCAAATCCACTTTGCACTACAAGTGCAAAGTGCACTTGAAATTGCACTGAAAGTGCACTTGGAAGTGCAGTCGCTGTAGATCCAAGGGGGACATGCAAGGGAAATAAAAAACAGCATTTTAGCTTGCACATGATTGGATAATAAAATCAACAGAGCTTCCCCTCATTTCAGATCTACCCCTCAGATTTACAGCGACTGCACTTCCAAGTGCACTTTCAGTGCAATTTCAAGTGCACTTTGCACTTGTAGTTTGCACTTGTAGTGCAAAGTGGATTTGCCTTTCGTAAATAACCCCCCCCATGGTTTTTGAATATGAAATGTTGTGCCCCTCAATATAAAGAAATATATCAAGATAAAGAAAAAAATATGGATATGCAGGTGTTCTCTTCATTGAAAGTTGCTTGACAAAATTATCAATATATGCAAAGGAATAGGAAGCTGTATTTATTTGCAATTTTTGCTTTTTTTTCTAAAAAAACTGAGCTTGGTCCTGTCACCTCCCCACCACCTAAGCCTCCTTATTGATCAAGATTAGTGTTGGGCGAATGGTTCGGCTCATTTGATGAACACCCAAATTGTGGGGGTGCTCGACTGTTTGTTCGGCCCACTGAATGCCCCACAATGCACTGTGCTCTGCAAAGTGCATTGGAAGCCCTGAATGGCTGAAGCGATGAAGGATATGCCCAATCAGGGTACAGAACACGGTCAGAGCCATGATTTGAGAAATTATTGATGACTGTGCCCAAGCATGGCTCATTGCTCACAGACCCACCCCCCTCTATAAAAGAATCCTTCCCAGAGCAGCCATTTGCAATGTAATATTGGAGTGGAGATAGACAGAGCAGGGCTCTGTTCATTGCTACTAGCAAGTTGTGTGCTATAGTGTGCTATTGTGATTCCATTGTAAATGCTGAGTGTAAGTGTAGTGTGAATTTAGTGGTAGTGCAGCGTGAGTTAGGGGCGACTATTCATTTTTAGTGTCAGTTTAGTGTTTCAGGGCAGGTTTACTGCAGTATATTGAGGCGTTAGTGCATGTTTACTGCATTATATTGACATGTGTTAGTGCATGTTTACTGCAGTATATTGAACTGCATTATTGCACATTTACTGCAATACACTGGCGTGCGTTAGTGCATGTTTACTGCAGTATATTGACATGCATCCATGCATGTTTACTGCAGTATATTGACGTGTGTTAGTGCAGGTTTACTGCACTATACTGACGTGAGTTGGTGCAGGTTTACTGCAGTATATTGAACTGCGTTAGTGCACGCTTACTGCATTATATTGAACTTAGTGCACGTTTACTGCGGTATGTTGAACTGCGTTAGTGCATGTTTACTGCAATATATTGAGGTACGTTAGTGCACATTTACTGCAGTATATTAAGGTGCATTAGTGCACGTTTTACTGAAGTATATTGAACTGCGTTAGTGCACATTTACTGCAGAATATTGACACATGTTCTGAGTGTTTACTGCAGTATATTGAACTGCGTTGGTGCATGTTTACTGCAGAATTTTGACAAGCGTTTGTGCATGTTTACTGCAGTATATTGACATGTGTTAGTGTACATTTGCTGCAGTATATTGACTTGTGTTACTGCACGTTTATTGCAGTATATTGAACTGCGTTAGTGCACATTTACTGCAGTATATTGATGTGCGCTAGCGCAACTTTACTGCAGTGCATTGACGTGCATTAGTGCACCCCTACTGCAGTATATTGACGTGTGTTAGTGCACATTTAATGCAGTATACTGAACTGCGTTAGTGCATGTTTACTGCAGTATATTAAGGTGCATTAGTGCACGTTTACTGCAGTATAAAGAGGTGTGTTAGTGCACGTTTACTGCAGTATATTGAATTGCCTTAGTGCATTTTTACTGCAATATATTGAAGTGCGTCAGTGTAGTTTTACTGCAGTATATTCAAGTGTATCGGTGGAGTATGTTTGTGTAGTGAGTACTCAAGTTAAAGTGCACCAAACACCACTTTCCATTGATAAAAGTGCATCCAAGTACACATTTCCCTTCCCTATTACATTTTGATAATAAGCCCCTCATTATGTCTGGGAGGCCAACAAGGAGAGGCAGAAACTCCCATGACACTGTGAGGGGGCCAGCAGCATCTGTGTCCACAAGCACCATTTCCTCTGTTTAGTGATGTTGCCCATGCAACCCAGCCACAACATGCAGAGGATTTGGTGGACTGGCTTACTAAACCATCATCATCCTCCTCCTCCTCCTCTGTCACCTAAGCAGAGACTAGTGTGCAGTCCACCGCAGCTGCCAGAGCGGCTTATTTTGCCTCCTTGTCCATAGCTACTACTGCCATAGCTCCAGCATCATGCATGGAGGAGTCAGCTGAGTTATTTGAACACAGCATCAGCCACTTCCACCTTGATGATGCACAGGCATTACTTGATTCATCAACAGTACCTCCACATGGTTACGGTGTGAAGGCACCACCAACACCCAAAGCCCAACTTTTCTGCATCTGTTACTTCTATCCAAAGTCTGTGAAAATCTCTAATCTTGTTTCGAGTGAACTAAATTGTTTCCTCAATATACAGACTGGCTCCCCAAGCCGTAATTTTATTGGCTTTATAAATGTCATTTTTGCTGCAGCAGGTTCTATACATGGTACAGATGCGCCACTTTACAGGCAGACCCCCGAATCACTATATTTAAAGGAATTTTTCATTTTTATTATCTCACTTTAAGGAAAAGTAAATCACTGCTCATTTAAAAATTATGTTTTTTACAAACTTTTCTTCATTGATACGTGTCCCCCACGGCAGTACCCAGGACCCCCATACCCTTTGTATGCCCAATATATTGCATCTAAGTCCTCAAAATGGGAACTTTTGATTTTTCCAGTTTGGGTCCGATAGACTTCAATGGAGTTCATTATTCTGCTCCAAATGTTTACAATGTTCGAGAGTTCTAGTGCAAACCGAACAGGGGGTCTTTCAGCCCATCTCTAATCAAGATACTGCCATACGCTGCTATGTAGTACATTCCCAAAGAAGGTTCAGGTGTGGTTTCTTGTGTCTTGTAGTTCTGCGTTAATGTTTAATGGACTGCCCTAATATAGAACACATTAACATGCATGCATTAATACACCGTGCAGGTATGATGCCAGAAGTGCTCATCGAAAGTTAAAAGGCTAACTCCACCTTTTGCCCCATGTTACACCCATATTTAGGGTGTAAAATGGGACCCCCACCCCCAAACTGCCCCATGACAGCATGTGGAGGTTCGTTTTCCTTGAAGCAGCTATCACTTTTGAAATTGGCATGGCTGGTGAATTATGAATGAGCCAATTGTCCCGCAGCAAATAATGGAGTATTTAGGCATAATTTTTGATACAGTGAGTGAGAATGTTTTTCTGCCTCAGTGGTAGGTCATACAGGTAATATCCTGTGCCAGAAAGGTAATCAAATCCCCTTCTTTGTGGAAGATTGCATGGTTCTACTAGGCATGATGACGGCTGCAATTCCAGTGGTTCCATGTGCCCAGGGGCATATGAGACATCTTCAGAATTGTTTTCTTCTAAAGTAGGATTGGGCATCTCTACATCAGAAAATCCTCATATGCCATTTTCTTTGCCAAGATTTGAGTTGGTGGACATCGTTAGACAAATTATCTCGGGAGGTGCCCCTTAACCATGGAGATTGGATCATCATTACTTCAGATGTCAGTCTCCAGGGTTGGGGGGAGAATTGCCTGGGGGAACCACATTCAAGAGCAGTGGCACACTCTGCTCCAACCTCAGTCCAGCATTCTGGAGCTTAGGGCAGCGTTGGAAGCATTAAAGGCTTTTTCCAAGCTCTTGAATGGGTTCTGTGTCAAGTTTCCCATGGACCACAAACAGCAATAGCCTATATAGCCAATTAGGGTTGCATGAAGAGTCTTCTCCTTTTGAGGATAGCAGCAGGAATTTTTCAATAGGCAGTGAAACATCTCCAGGCCTTGACAGCAAATACCCTGGTAAATAGGCTGAGCCGAGGGTTAACAGATCAGAACAAGTGGTCTTTGAATCACAAGCACCTTCGACTAACATTCAAGAAGTAGGGTATTCCAGAGATAGACTTGATGGCGACTCCCGAGAATGGCCATCTTCCTCAATTCTGTTTCTAGTACCTCAATCATCAAGCGATTGACCAGAATGCTTTCTTAATCTGCTGAAAGTTCAGGCTAGCATATGTGTATCCACCAATGGCACTAATTTTGAAGACTCTATTGAAGATCGGCAGGGAATCTGAGAAAGCGATCTTTTGTTCTCAGTGATAGACAGTGATATGGGGTTGATTTACTAAAGGCTAATATACTGTGCACTTTACAAAGTAATTCTGCAACTGAGCAAATTTCAGTGTTTTTGACTTGATTATATTATTGAATAATTTTTATTAGTATTATATTATTATTTGTTATAATTATTTATAGTTATTAAATTATATTATAATTTATGATTTTGTGTTTCAAAATTTATCATACCCGGCTGTCTACTAGACTCTTGTTTGGACAGATTTAAGTGTGTTATTCCTAAGATTTACAGGCCTACAATATAAAACGCCAAATTTCCATGCAAAACATTGTACCGCTTTGAGCATCAAAAATCTGAAATAATCATACCGCCAGGGAGGTTAAAGCCCAACTCAAGCCTCACAATTTTTTTTCATACACCTGTGCCCCATATGTTATATGTTGGTATTTTTGCTTAGAAAGGTGAACTCCAGGCAGATATAAAATGTGTAAATTGTTAATTTAGCTTTGTAATCATTAATACAATATTACTTTTTCTTTTACCCTGTTCAGTCATGTATTTAGCTGTTTGCCGGGAGTTCAGCTTTAAAATACTTTTTTCTCAGTGAAACAAATGCTGCTTCCTGTTCTGGTTGTGCTGTATGTTGGCATAGTAATAGTATCAGGTGCACCCCTAGTGCAAGTATTTTCACCTGGGCATGCAATGCAGAGAAGGGAAGAGGATGGTCGGAAACTGGTCTCTCTGAATTACTTTCATAGGCATTTTTCTTGTGCCTATTAGCCTGCAGGCTCTGCACCAATGCTTTATTATAATAATGGTGGTATGACTATGAAAATGAAAGTTGTAAATACTAATTTCTATCTGACTACATATCTATTTCTGTGACTTCAGTTTAGCTATAGGTTATAATTATATAGCCCAATAATAGTATAGATTATAAAGTTTTTTTAAGCAAAATTAGGGTTTACTTTTAAGCAGTCACAAACACATATTTCACCTCTTACCTAAAACAAAAAGCAGGTGAGTTGTTTCATTTGATGTATATTTAAGGCTATTTTAAAAAAAGTTAGTATAAATAATAAAAACTAATTAAATATTTATGAGCAAGGAAACATTCTTTAAATATGATTCTAAAATCTCTTTCAGCAAGAATGAAATTACTTACACTGCTATAATCCACAAAGGATGATTTATTAATGATATTGAAATCAACTGCTTTTAAGTATATCTAATTATAACTAAAAGCCATCGGGTAAGTTGAGTTATTGTAATATTGAACAGTATATGCTAAATAATGTATAGATACCATATGTAATATGTATATGCATGTTAATCCCATTATTTGCCACTAATCAAATATTACTTGTTCGGAATAGACTTTCTAATTGTGCAGCAACAAATCAGATTTGGGTTTAGTGGAGTGAGATCAATGAAACGTGCATTGCTGGTTTGACTTAACTGTAAGCGGAACTTTATCGCAAAAAAAAAAAAAAAAAAAAATTCTAGGAGATGAAAGTATGCTGCAGTTGCCACAAAGCTCTAACTTATTCCCGACATCTGTAAAGTGCCCAGAATGAAGCTGGCTGCCAAGACAATGCAACTCTTGTCTTCATGCGAAAGAAAGAGTTACATCATAAGTGGCAGCCCAATGGTTGAATAAGAAAGACCCTGGACCAAGAACAAGCACTAAGGAAATTACAGTGGAGGTGATGAAGTGGTGACAGCAAGCATGGACCTGCCAGCACTAGAGGAATACAGGGTAGTAGATGACTGTGCTATAATGTGCAGGTATGCTGTATGTACTTGCACATTAAGGTAAGAGCCCACCCAACCAAGCTGGTGGTTTTGATGTAATGATTGAATGAATATGTATCACAGAGAGAAATCATACATGTAAATAGACGTGTTTTATATGTTTGGCACATAGTGTGGGATTGGTAGGTCAAGCATGTGTTTACCATAGTGGGGCCAGGGCGTAAAGAAGCTGGGTAAGAGCAGTAGCACAAAGATGAATTAATAAATGTGACAAATTCATTGTTTTTATGCTTCTTTCATTTGGCTACTTAAGAGCAGTTGTGGCTTAACATGTAAATCAGGCCTGTCACTGCAGTGACCGGTACTCTTTACTGAGACATTTGGGGTCTATTAGACCACAGATCTCTCCTCTGTCCTTAAAAGCATCTGATCAAACTGAGATCAATTTGATCAGATGCTTTCACAGGCCAATAAGGGCCTGTTTACATGGTTTTATAACCACTTAAACCAGAGGACGTACGGGTACATCCTTTTGGGCAAAGTGGTTAGTAAATGTGGTGAAGCGCTGCAAATTTCCACCATGCAATCATGTGCAAACATAAATGCTGTTTTTATTTATTTTCCTTGAATGTTATTGGATATTCCATACAAATTGAATTTTCATCACATTCATTAAGCTGGGAGAAAAATCCCTTTTAAAGTGAAAATTTTCCTTGCAAAGTAAGCAGCCAATTTGACCTTAGTGAATCAACCCCAAGACGTCTTTTCTTTCTCTTGTCTGTTGAACTGTATAGGTAAAGCAGCTCTATAGTCTAAACTTTTTTAATGCTTAAATTTTAATTTATTAATGCTTTCCCAGTGTTACGGTAAAAAATGTTTTGCTACCTTTTTTTTAACTCCCCCACCCCTAAACACTTACACGTCTCCTCTGATTAATTCACAACTTTCCCTGGTTTCTTCTTCGATTTATGCTCTTACAGGAAACTCAGGCATCAGCTGCTGGCAGCCAAATCCTGTGAGGAGAGAGCAGGGGGCATGGCTGAGCCCTGCTGTGTGTGTCTGTGGATGCACACAGCCCAGCTCAGGAGTGTGCACACATGGGTGCCCCTATAGGAAATAAGTGTGGACAGTGCCATTGGGAGACCGTTAATGAAGACGTAAAGGGAAATCCTTGCACAGAGCAGTTAAGCATAAACCTCTTTTTTATTTTTATTTTTAAAAAATGTAAGCTTTAGTATCACTTTAAACCTATTGATTTACCTGTTTCTAAAAGCAGTTACATTCAAGGCATGCTTTGAATGATAACTGTTACAGTTACTAGTGTGTTTTGTAACCTCTAAACCAAACTGTCAGCCATCAAATGACTGGTGTCATAACTGATAAATCTGCAGCACCCTGACAAGTGTTGATCATTCAGAGGCAGCTTCCTTGGCTGTAATGGATAGGAGGGTTTAGTTCTGCTTTAGAAAATTAAATATGTATATACTGTAAATTAGACAGCATGGTAACGCCAATTTTAGCCAATTCCAGCAGTAACTTTTACTAAAATAATCACAAGTACTTGTACAAGTACAAATAGGAACTTGTAAAAAAAGGCATCCTCATTCATAAGACGTCTAAGTACAGCTTTGAATTGAGCTGTTGAGAAGTAGATGCATACTGATTTATTTGACATTCCATAAGACCATATATCATATCTTCTTTTTTAACCTTTCTCTAATGTGAGTATAGCTTGTACCTTTGTTATCTACCACTTGTGAAAATAACTGATGTCAATGTTCACAGTAACTCAGCTTTCAATCGTGATATTGTCCTGTATTAGCCAGTAAATTCATAATCAGTTATTAGTATCAGTGGCATGTGCTTAGCATTAACACAAGATTAGTGCATTGGATTAAACCTTCAATCTAAATGTACTTAATAGCCTGTCAAATGACATGACATAATACAACGGCTTCAGCCGAATCTTCCTATTACTGTAATATGATGTAATGCATTAAATTTGTTTAAGATGCATTATACAAGTTCTTTCCACCTCTGCCATATCAAGTAGGCATCACTACCCTGTGTCTCTACATTAAAGCAATCCTTTATAAAATAGGTTAATGGGCACCGTTGGGGCAACCTGATATGTTTCATTTGTGACTCTCTTTGCAATACAGTGCCAGGCTTCCTCTGAAAAACTGGGTTAGCAGATTCAAAATGCCCAGTGGTGCTTGTTAGCACTAAATGATGTAGTGAAATATGGCTCTACACAGTGAATTGTTAATTTTTCTTTCAGGAAATGTAATTGATGTTAAACACATCAAAAAATAAATAACAAAAAAGATCCAAAATCTCATAATAAGCCTTCATGTATGTATCATGCAAAACGTCAGCATAGACAGACAAGCCTGAGCTTGTATGTTGTATATGACAGAAAAGCATCTGTTTAGCTTCATGTTTTTTTCAAGGCCTGATAGGTCCCCAGTGGAGTGCAGTTTTATAATTCCATTGAGAAGTGACCTGCGCTTCAAAAGCTTTTTCATTCACAGCTGTGCCCTCAGGAAGCATCCATCAAGTGAGAAGCATTACTCTAGTATTGTATGAGCTTGACATGCTGGTCATAATATAAGGAAAATACAATTAAATGACCATGGGCTCTAAAGCAGAAAAAAATGACTTTATATTATTAAACATTAATAAATATGTATGTAAATGTATCCATGTTATTCACAAAGGGAATGGATATTTAGTGCAGCCTGCTGTTCTATGAAATTGTCATTACAAGGCTTTAGTAATACTCCCTATCAGTCCATCTTCAGTTGTAGGAATAGATTTTATAGCCTGTGTATATTTCCAATAAACATAAAAAGAGAAATTAAACATGGTTGTTAGAGGTCGACTGATATGGGTTTTTCTCTGGCCGATGCCGATATTTAGAAATCGCGGAGGCCGATGGCCGATATGTGATGCCTATTTTTTTGGGCCGATATATTAGGCCGATTTTTTTTTTCCCTTCATCTCATAAAATCTAACAGTTATGCCGCGTACACACGGTCGGACTTTTCGTCTACAAAAGTCCAACGGACGCCGACGGACTAAAGCTGGCTGGTAATCCGTTCGTGTGTGGGCTTCTCCGGACTTTCAGCAGACTTTTTCAGCCTCAAATCCGACGGACTTTAGATTTGAAACATGCTTCAAATCTTTACGTCGTAACTACGAAGGACCCGAAATCCGCTCGTCTGTGTGCTAGTCCGACGGACAAAAACCCATGCTAGGGCAGCTATTGGCTACTGGCTATGAACTTCCTTATTTTAGTCCGGTGTACGTCATCACGTACGAATCCATCGGACTTTTGTGTGGTCGTGTGTAGGCAAGTCCGTTCGTTAGAAAGTCTGCTGCAAGTCCGCTGAAAGTCCACCGGAAGTCTGTCGGACAGGCTGTCGGACTTTTGTAGACGAAAAGTCCGACCGTGTGTACGCGGCATTAGACCCCTTTCACACTGGGGCGTTTAAGTGCCTGTAAAACGGCTCCCCTGCAGTCTCAGTGTGAAAGCCCGAGTGCTTTCACACTGAGGCGATGCGCTGGCAGGATGTTAAAAAAAAGTCCTGCAAGCAGCATCTTTGGAGCGGTGTATACTGCTCCTCCACCACTCCTGCCCATTGAAATGAATGCGCACTGCTGCCGAAGCGCCTGCAAAGCGTTTCAGCAGCGGCGCTTCAGGGGCGCATTTAACCCCTTCCTCGGCTGCTAGCTGGGTTATAAGCGCCCTGCTAGCAGCCGAATAGCGCCGCTAAAATGACGATAAAGCGCTGCTAAAACTAGCAGCGTTTTACCGTCAATGCATGCCTGCTCCAGTGTGGAAGCAACCTTAAGTGATACAGAAAATTTTTTACATTTAAACATTAAACAAAACAAACCTCCAATCAGTTCACTTGTATGTAGAATTTAGATAAAAAAAAAATAAAAAAAAACTATATCTTAAATATTAAATACACAAAAACAGGTAATCAAAACTTTTGGATAAAAAAAAAAGGGCTAACTTTACTGCTTAGTTTTTTTTTAAATTTATAAGTGTATTTTTTCAAAAAATATTGCGTTTGAAAGACCGCTGCGCAAATACCGCGTGACATAAAATATTGCAACAACCACTATTTTATTCCCTAGGGTCTCTGCTAAAAAATACATATATAATGTTTGGGGGTTCTAAGTGATTTTCTAGCAGAAAATACAGGATTTTTACTTGTAAGCAACAAGTGTCAGAAAAGATTTAGTCTTTAAATGGTTAAACTGAGAACTTCTGAGCTCAGTTCATTCATAAGTGTAAACATTGTATCCTTCAGGTTCTTTTTATCAGATTTGGCAGGCTGCCCAGAGGAGGAGAAAAGTCTCTTCACAGAAGTTTTCAGGCAACTTGTATTGACTTCTATTACAGAAGTCATTTGCAAGTCCGCTGATATCGGCCTTTTTTATCAGCACAGTCGGCCGATGCCGATTAAGTAAAAAACACCAAATATCGGCAGATATATCGGCCGGCCGATATATTGGTCGACCTCTAATGGTTGTTTCATAAGTAGCTGAATTCAGAAAAGCTACTTTAAACATAACATCTTTTTAAAATTACCCTTTAAGTATTCTTGACAAAGGCCTTTGACTCAGTCAAATGGTTGTACTGTATATGGTAGTAGTGCTGGCCAAATTCGGATTTGTGGACTCTTTTTTTAGCTGGGTGAAACGGTTGTATCTCAAATCCATGGCCCATCTTTGTATCAGCAATTTTGTATCTGATCCATCTGCTACCTTTGGAGATACGAGACAAGGATGCCCTTTATTACTACTTTTAATTGCTCTGGCAAAAGAACCACTGGTGGAACTTATAAGATCAGATATTGTAAATGGTATCACTTTACACTGACAATATGCTAATTTACCCATCAGATTTCCAAAACTCCCTGACAAACTGCTGCAACTGATAAGCAACTTTGGAATGTTCTTTTTATTCCAGGTAAACCGTGATAAATCTATAATTTTCATACTAGATCAGAATTTAGTCCATCATATACCTAACTCCTGTCCTTTAAAAATAGTATACAAATTTCGATATTTAGGTGTAATTATACAGAGACCCCCTACAAAAATATATACTGAATAATCTTAATCCACTGATATTTAGCCAGTATTTTAGTATTTGATACAAGCCAAAAGCAAATCTGCAATTGGAAGAAGGTTTAGCCCTCCCAAATCAAGTATACTTATGTGGTTTCTGAAATTGCCCACTATAACTGGTGTTCTTTTCTGCAAAATGAATAATGCTGCAACACTGGTTTAAGCCGCCATTCTTACCTCATTTGCGACTTTATGTCACTACGTACATAGAAAACTGCTTGTGCAGGTAGCCATGCAGGTTCACTGTATGGTACTGCATGTTATCTGCTTAGCCAATAAGCTAATCAATGGGGGGTGAAACCTCCCCCTCCTCACCAAATACTCCCCTACGGTGTAGTCCTCAATTCATGGAGTTCTTCAAATATTGTGAAGGCACCTATTGGGCTAGATATAGAGTAAAATCCTTATAATAACTATTTGAATATGGAGTTTTTAAAATAATTGAAAAGTTTCAGACTGAATTTGGTTTACCAAACACTGCCTTCTTTCATAATTTGCAAATTAGAGTGACTATATTTCCCTCTATATAAGAGCAATAGCTCCCTCAACCAGGACATCAAAACATGATTTCTACATATTACTCTTCACTTATAGATTCTAAAACAAAATGTCTTACTTCGACTTAAAATCTCTGGCACACTGATCTGGCAAACCTCCAGGAGGATTATAGACCTACACATTACTTCAGCTATTTCTTCCATGAAACAATTAATTTAATTGAAATACTTATATCAGGTTTATTAATAAGGTCTTTTGAGCTGACGTAACAGGGTTCACTTCCACCTTATTGGATCTACTTAATGTAGATTACACAGAGCAGGTAAGTATAACATGTTTGTTATTTTAGTTTAAAAGAAAAAAAAAGGTTTAATGTCACTTTAACTACTGAACACAACTCTCACCTTTCATTCTTAGCTCCTGTACTCTGTAAAAACAGAAAATCAAAAACTTTTTTCATGTTTGTAAAAGTATTACTAAGCCCTGAGAAAATATAAGTGAAACACTCCTATGGCCGCATCCGTATAAGGGATTGTTGGAGAGAAAATTGGGCATGTAAATAGCCCAAGGTCGGACTTTAGAGGCACAATGGACAGTAATGAGTATAAAAAAGTATATTTGATTTATAACAATACATGCTACAGAAAAGCAAAAAAACATAAAGAATTAAAAGCATATGATACACAATACATGGCAAGGATGAACATGCATGGTATACATAGTAGTGAGCCCCTGTGCCTCTAAAGTTCCACCTTGGGCTATTTACATGCCCAATTTTTTCTCTATTACTAAGCCTTATTGTGTGACAATGAACTTTGTTCTGTAATAACCTCTTCCTTCATCACGTGGGGACTCATTACTAACTTTACAGGTATTTGAGGGAGTATGTTGGTTACTAATCTACAAGGGTATAGTAACACTTTCTCAGAGATCCAGATCAGAATCCTATATCTTAGTAACTTGATTAGCATAGGGTTACAGGGTTTAAGTTGGTCATACACTCTTAGATTTTCATTTGTTTAGCCTGCAAGCTGAATTAAAAAAAAAAATATTCCTCCATATAGACTATACAGTGCAGATTGAAAATTTCCTCTTGTATTCTGACGACTGTCAGGATACACAAACAGAGGCTGCATCTGATACGATGCAGTCACTTGTTGGTAGGTTTCCTACAGTATATTAGTTAGGTAGTGGTTGGCCCAGGCTGGGGTAGGAGTTAATGTTGTACATTGCTGTTTTTGAGCTTACCCAGCCTACCCGCCCTGTGATATATATAAGGAGGGAAGACCAGGTTCTGGAGCTTTGGCCTGCTCAGGAGAGAATGCTGTGACTACTGCAGAGAAGGATTGCTGCACCTTGCAGTCCATCAGAGGCACCAGGAGCCTGGAGATCTACCAGTTCCTGGAGAACACCTATCATGAACTACTACCTTGTTGAGGTATTCCTGGGCAGCCCAGTAGCGATAGTTAGGGGATACTCTATTGCATTTGTTCACATTGGACTGAATTGCCAAAGCGTTTAAGTAAAAGTTGCATCAACTGTCCCATGCCTGGCATGCAGTTATTTAAAGGGGTGCATGATAGTTCCTGGCGTATCTAAGAACATGGGTCAGTAAAGCACAGATGGGGTATAAAGCAAAGCCGCTACTACTACTCATCAAGGTTTCCTGGGCAAGAGTAAGAGGAGGAATGTAATTGCTACCGGTAACCTAGAATCAGTGCAAAATACTTGCAGCTGGTCATAGGCGTGGTGCCCGGTGTGGGTAATGGGTCCTTGGGTGGCAAGGGGATTAGTTATCTGGCTCCCTCCCCAGCGTTCAGTTTCCCAAAGCAACTGGGACCAAACCCATGTTATGGAGACCTATAGCCCGGTCGCATGGTATAGGAGTGAAGGAGTTAACAAGTGCATGCTTGAGGTCCACGCTCGGTGTACAGAGGGACCCCATTATGTCAATAGGCATTGGGTGGCAGAGGCGCGCCGGACTGATGGAGAGGGCACAGCTTAGTACTTTAGTGTCCCTCCTGGATGCAACATGCATTGGGCGACGGTGTGTGGTGAAACGGGACAGCACTTTTCAGAGGAACTCTGTACTTTCATTACTGCACACAGTGTGGAAGCTCATCTCTAAGTCGGGGAACTGCCTGAATATTTGATTCTCACATGACCACAGCCCCCCGCCAAGCAGGCAAAGGATACACCCATGTGCAGGTCTAGTGGCCCAAACCACATGCTGTTTGGTTGAGAATGTATTTTCTTTTTTTACTCCTTTTTTACACAGTGTATGGCCAACTTTGCATATCCCTGCTGTATTGCAAAAAATAGGCAATGGTTATTTTAACTTCACTTCATGCCAACTTTTTTGGTGTTTATTCAATTCCATTTTACAGTTAAACAATACAGGAAGGTACTGAATGCTGCCTGCAAATACCTTTATCTTCCAGTGCTTCAACCAGCCAGGTGACAGAAAATTTGTCAGCGGTTCTAAGCCTATGCCTATGCAACAGTTTTGGCTAGAGATATGTTTTATTTAGATATTAGCAGATCACGGTCTAGAAGGTGGATAGATTAGCTACCGAAGTTATTATGCCTAACTGGTTTACAAATGTTAATATGACATAACAGCCATGCAGAGAATTGTTTGTAATAATGTGTCAGCTGACTCATAGGCTTGTATTGTGCGAAGGATGAGTAAAGCTCAACCCTTGTGTAACACTGCAAAGCAGAAAGCTGAGGCTGCATATGTAGTGAAGAAATACGGCTGCCCCATTGTATGTACATATGTATTTACAAACTGTAGATAAAAAACATTTTTTAAATATTAAAATAAATAGATATGAGGAAAAGTTACAACTATATATTGTCTTTTTAACGTTTTACATTTGTTATTCAAGCATTGCTGTCTTTGTTCAAGATAACATTTATTTGATAAAATGGTAATGTGGAAGCACTAATTATGTTCTTTTGTCTCTCCATAAGTTGTAAGTTGAATTAATTGCCAATAATACACATAGAGGTATGAATCACATTCTTACCCATAAGCAAATAATTTTGCAATTACTTAGTGCAAATTACTTGCCCGCGTTCATATACAGTATTCCCAAGTGTCTTGTATACATCAGATTTGCAATTTTCAGTATGCGTTATTACAGTGCTCCACATTCATCATAATTATGATGTGCTACTCTAAAAATGTAGTTTACCTATTATAAAAAATGTACAATCTACTCTATAAATATAAAAAAGAGTATTTAACAATATGGGACTTATGGTTTCTTTGAAATTTACAATTGGTGTTTATTAACCTGTCTTGGTTTTACTAAAAGTTGAACTAACAGCAAACAGGACAGGACAATGAAAGTAAAAGTAACACACTGATTCTCTCCCCCCTCTCTCACACTCTACTCTTTAATCCTTTCAGCCTGACTGGCTCCGTGCACTGCTTCTCATTCCACCTCTTGGATCTCTGCTGTACAGACAATACACTGCATAAGGCTGACACTATTTCAACTTCAGATCTACTGCTTGAATTTAAAAAAAAATGTAATAATGTAGTAATGATTATAGAGCTGCATTAATTTGTATCTTTAACCTCTTCTGGATTGCCCCATGCAGATATGCTGAGGCAGGGCGGCCCTCACGCGCCTGTAAGTTATCTTGTGCACTGGGTCTGGGGAGCTCGGGCGTGCCGCCGGCGACCTGCTTCCGCTGTGATTGGACACAGCAGGAGCCAATCAGCAGGTCAGGCTGACCTGATGTTCGCCAGCACCCCGTGGTTATTCTCAGGAGAGGCAGAACTGCGGTCTGTCTATGTAAACATCGTAGACCACCGTTCCGTGTGAGGGGAAGATGGATCACTTGTGTTTCTGCTAAGCAGGAACACGGATCTCTGTCTTCCCTCAGTTTAAACACCCCCCCCCCAGTTGGTAAGTACTCCGTAGGAGCATATTTAACCCTTTGATCACCCCTGATGTTAAGCCTTTCCCTGCCAGTGTTATTAGTACAGTGACAGTGCTTTTTTTTTTTTTTTAGCACTGATCACTGGTCCCCAAAAAAGTGTCAGTTAGTTGTCCGATTTGTCCACCGCAATATCGCAGTCCCACTAAAAATCACCGATCACCGCTATTACTAGCAAAAAAAAAATTCCATAAATATATCCCATAGTTTGTAGACGCTATAACTTTTGCGCAAATCAATCAATATACGCTTTTTGGGATTTTTTTTTTGTAGCGGAATACATATTGGCCTAAATTGATGAATAAATTAGATTTTTAAAATTTTTTTACTGGGTTTGTTTTATACCAGAAAGTAAGAAATATTGTTCTTTTTTTCAAAATTGTCGGTCTTTTTTTGTTTATAGTAAAAAAAATAAAAAACGCAGAGGTGATCAAATACCACCAAAAGAAAGCTCTATTTGTGGGGAAAAAGAACATCAATTTTATTTGAGTACAGTGTTGCACGACCGTGCAATTGTCAGTAAAGGTAACCCAGTGCCATATTGCAAAAAATGGCCTGGTCATGAAGGGGCTAAACCTTCCGGGGCTGAAGTGGTTAACCTCTGCCTAGAGTGCAACTTTAATTTACATGTGGGGTTTTTGACTAACATCATTTTGAATTTCATAGGGGTTTATCAGACGCTAAAATGCAGTTTAACCCCTTGCCACCGGGAGGTGGGATTTATGATCATGTGATCACCATGATTGAATGTCACGGCGGTCACATGATCGGAAAGCTCCTGATCGCAAGCAGTGATCAGGAGCTTTTCCGTTAGCCCCCAGGACCTGTGTCAGGAGCATGCAGGGCACGTACTCTCTGCACAGCTGTTTTTGCAATATTGCAAAAAAAAATGCGGCCACTAGGTGCCAAGGTCCACCCCTCGAGAGATTGCATATTTGGTGCTTCCGTGCCAAGAGGTTAAAGTTTAACTACAGGCATGATCTTCCACTGTAAAGCAGGCTTTAAAAGGGATTCAGCCTCTCACATGGAAAAGAGGCAGATGAATGACAAGATGTCTCCAGACCAATCGCAGAACAGATTGTATTCTAGGGGAATAATTTAAGGAGACCATTTGTGAATGGTCAAGGAGAAAGGAAGGGGAGGGCAAGCAGCACAGTTTTAGCTGCTACTATTAACCCTTTTGTAGCATTGGAAGTTCTCAGCTGTGGGAGGTCGCTGGTATAACCAAGATCTGATTATTACAGCAACCAGAAGCCAGAAGAATATAAAATACACATTATTAGAGGTATATTTTTACACATTTGCTGTATACCCCCAAAAACCCAAAAACTAAACTTCAGTTTCAAGGCCTCATGCAAATGGGCATATTACAATATGCCCATTTGCACTTCACTTTTCTGCCAGGAGCTGGTAGAAAAATCCAGCATAACAAATGCTCTATCTGGTGCATATTTACATGTGTTTATGCGCATATGTAAGCGTAAGACGTATGTGCGTAATTTAATTCTATTAGCTAGAACATTCATTTGCTTCAGCCATTAGGCTAAAATGATGTGCATATGGATGCGTTTATGTGCGTACAGTATATGTGTGTTTAGCTGCGAATATGCATAAATTACGCCAGTGCACTTCAATCTAAATTTTCTAGTGCTTTCCTCTCAGAGTAAGAAACAGACATTGTTAATGTAAATTGCCATGTTAAATGTCTTAGGAAAATGTAATTTACCTATTTTTTTTAATGGAAAATATAGCTGGGAAGCTGGATTTTCCCTGCACCCTGCTAGACTACTGGAGGAGGGGGGGGGGAACTAAGCAACGCATTTAAATAATTTCCTTTAGCTACTGAAGATGGAGTAATGACCTGTCAATCTAAAGGGCTGTGCTTCAGCCATTAGGCTAAAATGATGTGCATATGGATGCGTTTATGCGCGTACAGTATATGTGTGTTTAGCTGCGAATGTGCATAAATTACGCCAATGCACTTCTCTCTGAACATAGGTTTGGAGCACTTCTTTTTATAATCACGGCTCTAAAATACAAATATAAATGGCACAATGTGCATGGACTCATTGGCTAATACTGAGCTGTGTATAGAGGCATTAAAAAGTGGCTTTTTTTCCTGCCAGTGTGCATGTAGCCTAAGGATAGCCAGAGTAAGAAACAGACATTGTTAATGTAAATTGCCATGTTAAATGTCTTAGGAAAATGTAATTTACCTATTTTTTTTAATGGAAAATATAGCTGGGAAGCTGGATTTTCCCTGCACCCTGCTAGACTACTGGAGGAGGGGGGGTGGGGGGGGGGGGGACTAAGCAACGCATTTAAATCATTTCCTTTAGCTACTGAAGATGGAGTAATGACCTGTCAATCTAAAGGGCTGTGGGAAGAGCTGGGCATGGCTATTTGCTGATAGGGTAAGCCACAGTGCCAACATCTAAGCAGCTACATCATCAGCAAGGATGACAACGCTACAGTGATTAAACTGCATAAGAAAGTGCCTATCCAATGGTTCTACTTGCTAATGACAAAATGTCCCAAGGGGTGCCTAAAAAACAGAGACATTCAGGTTATAGGAGGTTAAGTATGAGGGGCTTGCTTTGTGTAGGAATACATAGGAAATTTGGAACACTTTGTTGAGGTTTGCAGTTTTTACTTTTTACCATTGCTAAGTGCCTCTTGCCAAGAACTACCAAGCTGAAATCATTATATGCGTCATATAAGATGATTGCTGAAACCTGCATCTGCCTTGCTAGCAATTAGGCAGCTTCGTATTTTCTTGGCCAAAATTATTTTCATTTCTGCTGATTTAGCGAAGACAAATTGAGACCATGAGATGCTTATGATCACTACTGAATTGTGGATGTAGATGTTAAATTAAAAGAAGCTACAGTAATTTGAGGGTCTAATCTACTTTCCTCCAGAAATGGGAAAGGGATTTACAGACTACTTTCATGAACAAACAGAAAGACAGGATGTTACAGTATTTTTTTGCTCATTATGCTACTATCTGTTGTAGCAAATATTAAGAGATTACCCACAAAATTATGACCTGGTGGTGCAGGACGCCACAGGAAAGCGACAAATGTTGGTGCTGCAATGCCCACATCGGAACATTTTTTCATATTTTGGGGTGTCTTCCTTAGTTCATTTGTTTTGGCATTAGGTCACGTACATCATCACACAGCTTACTGGTAAATTGTTCTTTGAAAACTCTGTAGCGATTCTCCTCAACCTGACACCTTTGTTCAGCAAAAGAAGCAAGGAATCTCCTTTAAATCACTATATGCGCTAAGAAGCGTATCCTAGTAATTGAAAACAAACTTTTGCAAGAGTGAATGACATCAGGAACATAGTAAACCCCATTTTTGCTCTCCGTGATAACACAGAGGGACATGGTTTTTCTGAGAACAGTTCCAACACTCCACAGAATATTTACAGGACTTACATTCCATATTGTATATATGATAGTGGTGAAGGGTACACTTTTCACCGCCTTCCCTCCTCTCCTTCCCTCCGCCTTCTGGTATTATAAGGGTTGCCCCACCTTTCTTATCTTACCGCCTTCCCTCCTCTCCTTCCCTCTGTCTTCTGGTATTATAAGGGTTGCCTTTCTTATCTCTCAAAACCTTCCTAATCCACCTTTTTTCTGTTCCTTTTTTTCCTTACTATATATCTTTTACAATCAGTTAAGCCTCTTCTCCCTTTTCTTAATTTACCTTATGGGTACTTACCAAGACTCTAAATTCTTAATTGTCCAATTACCAGAATATTCCACTACAGTTTCTAAAAATAGCAAAGATTGTTCCAGCTATACTTCTATTTTCACATTAATATGTCTATATTTGGTCAGTATGTGGTCACAGCTGGCACAAAGACCTAGGTAGTAATTCTTGTTAGAAATGAGTCTAAGTGAACTACTGTGCATATCGATGCATATCTTTACCATTAATACCATTTACAACGCCAACTGCTAAAACTGTTGCGGTACTGTGCTACTGCTTGACTTGTTTGTATTGGTGGAACTGTTATAGGAAATCTATGGTCGCAGCATACACATTCTTTTGAGAACATCAACATTGTAATATTTCACAGGGCTCAGTCTCACAAACGTGGCAGCAGGGTATTTGCAGGACAGGCAAATAACTAAAATAAAGGAGGCTGGATATCAGAAGAAACTTTTTACGCTGGATGTGTATAATGGTAGATTTATATTAAACCCCTTTGCTGCCCGAACATGTTATCAAATCATTTTAGGACTGAATATAAATTAAAACTCTCAAAAGCAGATATCTTGAAAAATAAAATGGTGGTAGTTAAAATGTTTTATGTCACATCATTTTTGCTCAATGGTTTATCAAATACAAAAATTTCAGCAAAAAATACACCAAAGTTAATTTTAGGGCAAACAAAGGTAATATTTTACCCCATTTTTGGTAAAATAGAAAAGATGAGGTTGTCCAGCATGTCAAGTCTTAAAACTGTGCGCACTTGTGAAACAGTGACAAAACTGCTGTTTCGTGAATTTTCTGTAGATGGCACAGGTCATCAGTTTAAAATTAACCATGAATAACAGACCTAGAATTATTTTTCTCATTCCAGCATGACAAAATGTAACATGTGTAGCGCAAGCAAAGTTTTTATGCATAGGTGCTCCCAATCCTTGTGTGTACATCTGTATGTGCATGTGTGTAGGGGTGTGGGAGCTACAGTCATATTTGTAAGTGTATGACAAACGTAACATATTCCATTAACTAAAAATACTATGAACCTATGATGTTGACTTCTGATATGAAATAATCTGTGTAATATTGTTATGGCTGTGTTTCATTATAAGGGAAAAACATTCTCCGTGAGAGCTAAAGTTGAACCCCAGCTCTATAGAGAGAGAATCAATCAAGAACACTTTACATTCAAACAAAAACTCTAAATTGACTTGTATGTATTTCATAAATGATGCAAGTGTCTTTCCACTGTATTTTTAATGTCCAGTCTAAGCACACATCTGCTACATGAGAATATGTTAACAAAAATGCGTATTACATTTTAACCTTTTCTCTGCCAGGTGCTGTCCACCATTTTCCACAGTGAATGACTGAACCAAGTTTCCTTTTTTCAAATGTGCATTATAGTCTTTAATGATTATTAAAGATCCTCCAAACCACATTTTTTGCAGAAAGTACAGGGCTTGCAAAATAAAAAAATGGTTCTACCGGTCTTGTACATCTGCTACCAGCCCAATACTTTTAATAAAATTACACTAAAATCATGATTAGCATGCACAAACACAACATATAAAAAAATGTCACTGCAGTAAAAAAGATTCAACAGTATTTAAATATTATATTTAAAAATATGTACATTTGTTCATTTTTGGGAAAGAATATTGAAAAATAGTGAACAAGCGCCTTACAAAGAATTGCATTTCCACTTCACCTATTTAGTGTTATGTTACTCCAAAAGTATTTTCAGTAGTGTTAAAATGTGTAGTGCTGCTCTTATGTATGTCTAGCATATTATTTGTTAATATGTATACTTTGCATGTAAATGGTTGTGTGTTTATTTGCTGTTTAATGTATTTTTTTATTTTATCATATGTTTATATCTTATTTATTTTCTATTATTTTTATTGTCACAAATGTGTTGTTATGGCTATTTTAGTGATTTTCTGTATGGCATAAAGTAGAAGCTAGGCTTCCCCTGTTCATATGCTAATGTACTGAGTGTAGCATGTATGTTAATTTAATACAGATAAGAAGACTTGTAATTACAACATCAAGGGCATTAAGCACTGGGGTGCAGCAACATCAGTGGAGTGGGACATCAGGATAACCTCTGCGGTATGAACACTTGGAAGGATAGGGCCAGTGGATCTCAACGCTTCCTGGAGTCGTGGAACGCACAGGGGGCTGATGATGACCATCATCGGCCCCCTGTGCGTTCCACGGCTCCAGGAAGCACTGGGATCCACCGTCGCTGTCCTTCGGAGGGGGCCGGGGGGTAACCTTAGGTCATCATTGGCCACCTGTGCATTCCATGGCTCCAGGAAGTGTCGGAATCCACCGGCGATGTCCTTCCGAGGGGGCCGATGACCTTAGGTCATCATCGGCTCACTATGCATTCCACAGCTCCAGGAAGCATCAGGATCCACCGGCGTCATTCTTCCTAGGGGGGCCGATGATAACCTTAGGTCATCATTGGCCCCCTGTGCATTCCATGGCTCCAGGAAGTGTCAGAATCCACTGGCGACGTCCTTCCAAGGGGGCCGATGACCTTAGGTCATCATCGGCTCACTTTGCATTCCACAGCTCCAGGAAGCATCGGGATCCACCGGCGCCATTCTACCTAGGGGGCCGATGATAACCTTAGGTCATTATTGGTCCCCTGTGTGGTCCACGGCTCCAGCAAGCCTTGGGATCCACCGGTGCCATCCTTCCGAGTCTTCATTCCACAGAGGTCATCCTGATGTCCCACTCCACCGATGTTGCTGCACCCAAATGCTCAATGCCCTTGATGTTTTTTTCCTTGTGAGTACAAGTCTTCATATCTGTATTAAATTACCCTGCATGCTACACTCAGATTGGCACTTGTGTTTCCTCTCCAGTTGTTCCAAAAGCTGCTTCTTGCTTTCCACTGAGCTGCCTTCCAAGTACAATCTATGTATGGACATTATGGACTGATTTATTGAATTTATTACATTTTTATAATTTTGTTGATCTCAACACACCTTGTTCATATTGGTCCTCCTTGTGTGTTGTACTCATTGGACTGGTTCATGAGCTAAGGACAAGAAGTGATGCTACAGGAAGGAGAAAGAGGACTTGAACACGGCCATGTTCTGAGGGCACAAAGGAACTGGTTGTTTTGCAGGACTTCAGAAAAGAAGCAGTCTGGAGAGATTCCAGATCCTGGAAGAAGACTGCATCACCAGGAAGAACCAATTTAAGTAACTGTTTAGTGTATGCCTATCACATACATTTTACATGCTTATTTGCTAGGAAGGATAGATAGCTTGTGCATGTTGTAGGTATATTTTGTGACATAAATTGTTTTTTCTACAGTTGTATGATCAGTGTTTTTTGATTAGTAAAGCATTAATACACTGTAGAGGTTGTTATGTTGCCTTGCTTTTGCCACAAAGTAACCTTAAAAGACAAAGCAAAACAACAAGACAAATTCCTTTTGTGACAGGAGACACAGGTGGTGAAAGTGTAAATAGACCCCCAATGCCTCCATTGTGTGCTGTATCCCAGGTATCTAGTGTTGCACTTGCACTGAATCTATAACAGCTCAGGATTGACCATTTTTGGACTCATTAACAGCTATAAAAAGATCAGTGAACACTGGCCACCCAGAACATAAAGGCTAATGATGGGACTAGAAGAAAACAACTGGGGCCAGTGCAGCAGTGTATGGGGATAAGACAGTGGTGGAGGCACATTTCAATTATGTAAAAGTAATCAAACAGCTCTGTAATTTAGGAAATCACTTCCACATTTAGCAGACAAGACAAAAACATAACTAATGGCTAATGCCAAGCTATTAACACCGTTAATTTCCATGACATATTACATGTTTCATTGATCACCTAGGAGATAGTATAGCTATAACATACGTAATACACTTATGGTAGTCAAAGTGTAAAGTTCTTTAAATAAAATGTACTAGTAAATAACATACTTTTGCAAAATAATTATTATTTGTTGACTGTCCATCATAAGGCTCTGAGAAGAGTCTGTATATTTTTCCAAGTTAAAAACAATCATTTCTCTGGCTGTTAGCTATCCCTTGCATTTTATGTCCCAGAATAAAATGACAAGTGGTTCCTGTACAAACACTGCTGCCTTGTCACCTGAAGACTGTGCTTCAATGCGTAAATATTGATGTGTTTTTTAGATGTTGTTTTTCTCCAAGCTTGGTTTATAATGTGCTTATTAAATGTGGATAAACTTTTATGATTGCCAAGTGATTATATAGTTCAGTTAAAAAAAGACACATGCTCATCAACTTCAACCATAAAAAAAAATTTAAAAAATCAGCCTCACTATCCTTATAGGGAATGTATATCCTATTATGTTCTGAATTTAAAAAATACAGTGCTTTTTCAGGTAAATATAAAATATTGCTAACGAAAACAAGTATGGTCCTGTATATGACTACTGTAAAAGATCACTCTACATTTTCATGACTCTTACAACAAAGAACCTTTTCCATATGTGAGTTTTGTTTGCCAGTAAAAAATAGAATTCTCATGTCCTTTGTGGTGACTTTAAAGTAAACTTTATGTTACATTTTTTGCATGAACTGTAACTATACGTTGATTATTTACCCCCCTAAAGCATATGTCAAGAGAAAAAAAAACATATTTAGTATATCACTGGAGTACATGCACATTTCTCCACGTTTATTCCTTTAACCCTTTCGCTGCCCGAGTAGTTTTTGCATTTTTTGTACACATGTTTAAAAAATAATTCTATGCCTGAAGATTACATAAAACCCCCAAACATTATATATTTTCTGAAAGCAAACATCATAGAGAATAAAATAGTGGTAGTTCAATTTTTTTTGTCACCTAATATTACTTCTAAGATCTAGGAAACACAACATTTCAATAAAAAACACACTATAGTGAATTTTAGGGTAAACACACACAATAAACTATCCAAATTGTTGTTAAAATATAAAAGATGAGGTTGCATTGAGTAAATAGATACCTAACATGATAAACCTTAAATTTGTGTGCGCCCATGAAATGGTGACACACTTCAGTACCCTATATTTTCCATAGGCGACGCTTTAAAGGCCCCTTATAGGTCATCAGTTTAGTGTTATGGAGGAGGTCTTGCACTAGAGTTATTGCTCTCATTCTGGTGTGCATGGTGATATGTAACATGTGTAATGCAATCAACATTTTCACGCATAGGCGCCCCTGACGCGTGCATTTATATTTATGTACATACGTATATGTGGAGGTGGAGGGGCCTCAACATTTTTTGGGGGGGGTATGTGTTTTGGGTGTAACTTTATTGAAAAGAAATTCTTTTTAATTATTTTTGCTTAACTTTTTTTTTCATCACATAGGGGACAAAAAGTCCCCTATGTGATGATTTTTAGGTGACAGGTTCTCTTTAATGAGACTTGCAGGGTCTAAAAGACCCTGCATGTCTCCTCTTGGGCACGAGACCAGCATTCGGCATCCATAGCCACCGAATTAGATCATTAGATTTGATTGACAGCAGCGGGAGCCAATGGCTGCGCTGCTATCAATCTATCCGGGGGGGCTGGGGGGCCGGTCACTGCCAGGTGTTTTTTCACCTTAATGCATTAAGGTGAAAAAACACAAAGGTTTACAACCCCTTTAAGCATGTGGTGTCAACCTTACCCACTTCACTGACCTCTACTCATCTCCTTCCCCCCTCCTCTTCTCCACAACTCCTCCTTGTGTACAGGCAGAGCACAGATAGCTATCAGCTCACAAGATTTTCCAAAGAAATACAGGCATTTTTGCATTTGTTGAACAAATATAACAAAATAGTTTCAATTATATATTTAAAAATAAAAAAGGGAGCAAGTAAGAGAAATGCATTGTTAGGGTTTACATACACTTTAATCATCTCTTCTTATAGGTAAATACATTCAGTTCAAGTAGTCTTTCCCTAAAGCTCATGGCTTCCATGTCCCATATTAATTTAGTTGTCATTCGCTGCATCCTTTCTTGTTCTACAAAATCTTTTCTGAGAGCCACTGAACCGTATATTCAAGATAAGGTCACGCTTATGCTTTGTATAGGATTACAATAATGTATCTCTAATAAGTTCTTACATCCTATTTAATGTAAGAAAACATTCTGCCAGCTTTGGAAACTGTAAATTGTTATTGCCATTAGGCTATGATCTACTAGCACATCCAAATCCTTCTCCATCAATGATTTCCCTAGCTATATGACTCTTAGATTGTATGAATATTTTTAGACCCCCAGCTAACCATATATTTATCCACATTGTCCCTCATATAGTGTAATATTTAATTATACTCCTTTACACAAACTCTTAGAGGGTTATTAAGAGGATATTTGAATGCTAACCGCAAACTGTATGTTTATGGATGAAGGCAGTACACATTATTCATAGTGTCTGGATATAGCATACCATCAATGTGACCTTCTTCTATTTCTCTACCTCTTCCATAGTAGCCACTAACCTATTTTTGTTATTTCCCTGTCCATTCCTTCCCTTTTTCCTTTTCTCCTTATGTCTATCATTCCTATGGTTACCATTAGTTTTAGTGTTATATTATTGCAATATTAAATGATATCAATAATGGTATGATGTATGTAAGTATGCTTCTTTTTCTATATAAGTGGGTTTCTTACTGTACTACAATCTAAAATGATAATGTACAAAAGTAAAAATTTCTGAAGTCAAAAGTTAATAAAGCAAAACAAAACAAATCCATCAGGGAAAAAATGATGTGCTGTTCACACTGTAGCTCAAGTCAACTTATTTGTTCACTTGGACTGAGTAAATTTGCTAAATTAATTGCCGAGTCATTGAGTTTGATATTTTGACATTTACAACAACTTATTTTTCTGCACTTGGAGCATACAACGTGCCCACCTGTGTTGCCAGTGGAGTTGATTTTCACATAAAATATAACCTCTTGTCAACAATACTTCACTATGACTTACGGAGTGACAGATTGATATGGAAAATTTAAAAAAATGATATTAACAAAACTATGTTTATATACTGTATAACAGCAGACCGTAACTGAGAGAAAAACTGATTGCAATTAAATTCTCCTAATTCTTCCTAAAGTCTACTGTATGTCTAAAGAGATATTAAACTATTTAGCTATAGTTTACTTGCTGTAGGTAAACAGCTAAAAAACTGATGACTACAATTTCACAGAAACATTGCTGCTTCATTCATGTTCTGCCATATGGAAAATACTAATGTATATAACAATTTAGGGACATAACGTTATAGGAGAACAAGCTGCAAAAGTAAACCTTCATATAAACCTGAGATATAGACTTGGGCAATATAACGTAGGTAATAGAAATATAGGTAACTAAAGTTTTTTGAAAATATATTATAGTTAATGTTCAACTTGATCCCAACCCTCCTACATCTTTTGTATTGGTCAGTGAGGCTGCCCACCTTGTTAAAGGATAGATGCGAACAGATAAATGTAGCAAGGCCAAGTTTTACAGGCAAAGCTGAGATCTAAATATTTGAATCCACATTTTGACATGGTAGTTTTCGGTTAAGGAAATTTCTGATGAAAGCTGAACTCCAGGCACAACAACTTTCATTAAAATATACTCCTCAATAGCCACAAAAGACATTATAGTGTATTCCATTGTAATTATAAATATAATAAATACTGTATGCTGCCTAATTTGTGCCACTAGTACATATTTTCATTCCTTAGTGAGCAATCTTAGTACAATGCAGAACGTTACTGGCACATAGTGATACCACTCAGAGCAATTCTACAATATTAGTAGTCATCTCATTCCTACATGTCAGAATGTGGGGAGCTGGGGCTTTGACAGGTTTAGAGTGCTCTTTCTCCCTGAAATTCCCATCCTGCAACAACTTTTTAAAAATTCTACTTTGATGTGCAAGGAAGATTGGTAATATCAAGAGGGGGGATTAACTAAAACTGGGGCACCCAGAATATGGTGCAGCTGTGCATAGTTAGCAACCAATCAGCTTATAACTTTAGCTTGTTCAATTAAGCTGTGACAATGAGGCCGGGTTCACACTGGTATGACACGACTGTTGTACAACTGTCGATCTGACTTTGCCCTGCGACATCGGTCCTACTTCCATCCGACTTGAATGAACAGGATACGATTTTGCTCCAACTTTGAGATAGTCCGACTTGTCCTTTTTTGCTGTAATCACCATGTCGGATGTCACAAGTCAAATGGTTAGAACGAGGATCCGACTTTGATGCAACTTCAATGATAATGAATGGGCTGAAAATGAACCAAAGTTGGACCAAAGTAGTTCAGGAACCTTTTTCAAAGCCGGACCGACTTGTGTAAGACCAGTTAAGACAGAGCTCTCATAGGGAACCATTGATTTATATACATCATGTGACGTGTGCTCTCAAAGTTGGAGCGTATGTTGCACCAGTGTGAACTGGGCCTAAGACCTGGAAGCTGATTGGTTACTATGCACAGCTACACCAGATTTTGCATGCGCCAGTTTATTATCATTGCAAGACAGTACAATCAAGAAATGGACAGCAGCAAGTGAATTACATGTACTCTTCTGCAGCGCTACTATACCTTCCTTTCACAACTGTTAGTTTTGTAACTGTCGCAGTGGTATCTGTTTTAAACATTCATGTGCATACATCATTACAATAAGATTGGATTTATGCCTTATGTTTTTAGGATTGTTAAGAAACTTTATGTTTTTTTGAGTGCTGACTGAATTTTATTTCAATCCTGGTACTTTCTATAATCTTAACATACACATTATGAATGCAATACATAAGCATATAAGGCATTTAAATATGTCTTTGGTAGGGTTGTCCCGATACCACTTTTTTAGGACCGAGTACAAGTACCGATACTTTTTTTCAAGTACTCGCCGATACCGATTACCGATACTTTTTTTTTAATGTCACGTGACAGTTTCTTTTTTTTGCTATTTTTTGGGGGGGGGGGGGGTGAACAATGTATGTGTGTGTGGTTTTTTTTACAATTTTTATTTTTTACAATAATTTTTTTTTATTCTTTATTTTATTATTTTTTTTTTTAAATCAGCCCTGTTGGGGGGCTTTGGTGAGATATCAGGAGTCTTAACAGACCTCTGATATCTCCCCTTTGAGACAGAGAAAGAGACAGAGGATAGAGATTCCCCAGTCCCTTTCTCTGCAGCGTCAGCTGCACTGAGAATGAATGGAGAGAAGACAGCGGCTTCTCTCCATTCATAAACTGACACATTGTAATCACAGGAGATTACAATGTTTCAGTTATGTGAATGGACAGAGTCAGCTGACTCTATCCATACATGAAGGAAGGAGGGGGAGGACGGAGGAACTGAGGGGGAGAACGGAGGGGACAGATAAGGAGAGAGGAATGCAGGGGACAGATAAGGAGAGAGGAACGAAGGGGGAGTACGGAGGGGGACAGATAAGGAGAGAGGAATGCAGGGGACAGCAGAGAGGCACAGAGGAACGGAGGGGGCACGGAGGAGGATGCAGTGACAGTCAGCTGTGAGCAATCACCGCTGTATGTCACTAAGCAGCTGAAAGCCGGCGGGGGGAGAATCTTGTAACTCCCCCACGCGCTGATCACAGCTGACTCTCAAGGTATCGGGGGAAGCATCGGGAGCATTTGCCCGAGTACAAGTACTTGGGCAAATGCTCAGTATCGGTGCCGATACCGATACTAGTATCGGTATCGGGACAACCCTAGTCTTTGGAATTCCAGTCCACATTGCACACAGAGATTAGAACATATGCATTCATCAACAGTGTTTGCTTTATCAGCTCAGTTTAGAAATTGTGTTGACAAAAGAAGTGTGTCATTTATATGCCTTGTTATGTCTCTACCTTTGTGCATTTCATTTTAGTAAATTAGGCCCATGGACTTGCGTTGTGAGAAGGAGAGGTTAAAAAAAAATGCGTAGCATTACAATGCAGAATTCAGCGTCTACTTTGGTGATATAAAAATATGGCTGCCCCCATTTGCATGTATATTTACAATGTTAACACAGAACCAAGGTCTTTGCAACATTAATGCATATTGGAAAAAGAGTTTACATCAAGTTTTTGCATATTTAACTTAAAAAAAAAAAAAAAGAATATATATATATATATATATATATATATATATATATATATATATATATATATATATATATATGAATCATAATAAGCTGCTACAAAATGAAAGTTTAAACCATGTCCAAAATACAGTATTAATAAACACTAAAAAGGAGGTATGAATGCTGGCTATACCTCTTTTGCTTTTATCCTTGTAACCCAAAGTGTCATCACTGTGACATTTTCCCAAATTTACCATTCAATCAGGCCCAGACTGACGTTTTAGAATCATACCAAATCTGTAAACATTCTGCTTTTAGGCCTAGAAGCTAATTTGACAATGGTGCCACTGCCAATTACTTTTTTCTCCATAAGGCTTAGCAGATGTGGTCAGCAGTTTTTTATACATTTGTCCCAGATTATTTCTTCTGTGAATATTAAGCAAACTCCTTGTGTTGGTGCATTCTTTTATTCCTAGAAAGCCTACATCACTCACCTAAAAAAGGAAAAACTGCAACAGAAACACATGCTCTTGAACATTTCACACTTTTTGTAGTGCTTTATCGAAAAATAGAACATTTCTGTTAATATTCACTTCATTCTACTGTACTGATAAAATCAATCTGTTAACCTCTGTTCCCTATTCCCTTTATCTCAATTTTCTATACCAATGTTTCGCAACGTTTTTTCAGTCAAGGTACCCTTTAAAATTATGCACAATCTCAAGGTACCCAAGGATCCCATCCAGGCACCCCACATCCTCCTTATCAACCGATGACACCGTTGGCTGTTAGGATGCCTGTGACTGGAAAGTTGCAGTTGTACACATAAAAACCTTTGGCTTCATGTAACGAAAGGCAGGCTTGATCTACCCGCTGGCTTGTATACAATTTTGGAGCTATTTTAAGGAATTTTGCCAAGGCACTCCTGAAGAAACCTAAATGCACCTCAGGGTGACTGGGCTGTTCTATACCATGTAACTTATATTAAGACATAAAAAACTAGGTTCCATACTTCTTGTTAAAGTGATATTTATAGTATGAAAAGCATAAAAGCATGTGTTCCTGTTGTCATTCTAAATACAGAGTTTTTTTTGCATTCCAGTGGGGTGGCATTCCTTTATGTATTTTAGTTTGCTGTACAGACACATTTGGAAGCCTTTATATCATGTTCTGGCCAAAGTCATTGTGGAAAACATTATGGAAGAAACAAAAGTGTGGTGCTATATATCACATCCACAGCTGTGTGTATTACAATAAAGACATAAAAAAATAGTGAATACTGCCAAAAAATGTATGATCATAAAATGGATAGTGTCAAATAATTAATCAGTGTTGATCACATATAACGTAAATACACAGAAATGCTTAATCATCAGATGTGCCAGTGATTAGTAGAAACCCGTGCTGGTTCCATAAGCCAGACACCAAACATAAAAAACATAAAACTTTAAAAGTCCATTAAAAATGTGTAGAAAAATAGTGAAGAAAACATCAACAGAATTCAAAGGGGGTGATGCATGGCCAGATGGTATTCACAGAATTTTAGTCGCACCAAATCTGGCGAGTGGGCAGAAGTCGCACCAAAGGCCCACCAAATCTGGCGAGTGGACAGAAGGGAAACCACAAGTGTGCATAGATTGTACATCAGTCCACCCGACATGTTTCAGCTAAGGAGCCGTCATCTGGGGTCCTCATCCACCCCAGATGACGGCTCCTTAGCTGAAACATGTCGGGTGGACCCCTCACGATCGCCGCTATTTGATATTTGAGCTCTGTTTCGTTCTTCCAAATGTGAGTTTGTTTTTTATTATTTTAATAAACTAGTGTTTTAAAACGTTATTACACTATGTGAGTTTTGTTTGCTCCTTGCATGGCATATGAAACTACACGTTTGTCTTATGCTGGATTACCTATGGGAGAGGAAGCCGTGCGGACCCCCCCTTTTTCATTCCACCATCTGTTGATGACATCTGACAAGACGCATTTCCCAGAACCAGTGGTTATTATGTTTTTTTTACTTGTCTGTCGTACGCCATTTCTGGTCAATCTTTTCCGGTAAGCCTCCTCTACTCCTGGTGTTGGCGCCGGCACTGATGTACAATCTATGCACACTTGTGGTTTCCCTTCTGCCCACTCACCAGATTTGGTGCGACTTTGGTGCGACTTCTGCCCACTCGCCAGATTTGGTGCGACTAAAATTATGTGAATACCATCTGGCCACGCATCACCCCCTTTGAACTCTGTTGATGTTTTCTTCACTATATTTCTACACATTTTTTATGGACTTTTAAAGTTTTATGTTTTTTATGTTTAGTGTCTGGCTCATGGAACCAGCACGGGTTTCTACTAATCACTGGCACATCTGATGATTAAGTATTATTTTGTATTTACTTTATATGTGATCAACACTGATTAATTATTTGACACTATCCATTTTATGATCATACATTTTTTGGCAGTATTCACTATTTTTTATGTCTTTATTGTAATACACACGGCTGTGGATGTGATATATAGCGCCACACTTTTGTTTCTTTTGTTTTTTTTCTGCCTTGAGTCTATAGGTGTGTTGGCTGCTTTTCACTTTCTTTCTAAACGTAGCGCTGTACTTAATTTTTATTTTTGCTTGGAAAACATTATGAACATGTAGAAACTGAAAGCATATATGAAAGAAGTTTTTTTTCTTTCTAAAATGCATGTTTATTGTCCTTGATTTCTACATGTTTATAATTTATACGCATCTTATTATATACTATGTTCAAAAAAACACCCCAAAGAGCTTATATTATGTGCTTAAAGTGGTTGTAAACCTCAGACATGAAAAATGAACAAAGCATATCCCTCTAAAGTTTGTACTTGTCTCAATTAGAAGCACTACGTTTCAATTCTGTCTTCTGCTTCATTCCTCTGCTATCAGTATGGGTCACTTCTTACAATTTTTCCTAACACCAAGAGAAAAATGGTGACAGGGGAGTGAGCTCCAGCTGATTGACAACTTCAGCTCTGTTCCTGTTAGCTGTTTAGAGGGAGGTGTGCCTCTTCCCTCCAATCAGCTCTCAGACCTCTCCTCACTGAGCTCTGCAGAATGTAACTTCAGCTCTCTGCCCCCTTTTTTTCTGTTCACTCAGGCAAGCTTATAATTTCAGCACTTTGAATGGCTGTAGAGAAGAGAAGACTGCACATAAACAGGTACTACTTATGTAGAAGGATTGGATTCATCTCTGTGTATCACCCGAGGCCAGTCATTTCACTTGGTTTATGTAAGGATTTACAACCACTTTAAGTCAGTAATCACTATTAGAGTTGTTAAAAGACTTAGGATTGGTTGCTACAGGTTACCACACCCTTGCAAATCACCCTTGCAAATCACCCTTGCAAATCACCCTTGCTCTTTGAATTGCCTTAATGAATAAACCTGCTTGTCATTATGCACAACACTTATAAAATATTTTTTTTCTGTTTGAAACTGCATTTTTGTAACAAAAAAAGTTAATAAACCATAATAAAATTAATATACCAATAAAAAAAACAAACATAACGCATTTTATCAGCAGCCAGTTACTACTTTATGAATTTTTCATTAGTGTAAGGTTCATGAAAACCTTTTTGTGGATAAACAATATTTGATGAATCAGCACTGTCATGATACATTAGAGTAGGTACCACACTGCTGCCCAGATGATGCTTACTCAGAATCTTGCAGGATGTCACACTGCAGGAAACATTCTTTCAATGATTGGAGCCCATTGCTTCTTGCAATGTGAAATCCTGCAAAACCCCAAAATATCTTAAGCAGAATAAAGTCCTCTTTGGTATTGAGTTTCCGGTGAAAAATTATACATTTGATTTTGCAAATAACAAGACATCAGGCAAGTGTTAACAAAATGAAACTTCAAAATTACATTAAAGGTTAAACACAAAACTATGAAAATCAACAACTATCATTTATAAGCATATAAAATATTTATTGGTGAAATAATAAACACACTGTGGATTATTAGCCAAAAAAGTAACATACTTTCCAGTAAAACATATTTAATTGCTTATTTTACTGCATGGAGTGGCAAATAGTAAATACTGTAGATCGTTTAACATGGCAGATGCAACTGAAGTGTGCCAAATGACATGAGCCATTTGAAATCAATCATTTATTGTGACTTTCATGTTTAATCAAGTAGCCAAAAAAGTATCATTTAACACTTGAAGCAACTTATTTTATTTATCTGGCATTCAATGGTGAATAAATTATTAGATAATAAAAATGCGATACTGTATGTTAAACAACACTCCTTTTTTTATGACAGTTACATAATTATAACGTAGCATTCACCAAACATTCACAGGTGGTTAATCCCTCCCTGTAATTCAAAATACATGCAACCAGAAAAACTCACTTGCAGTAAATATTTGATTAATGTCACAATAAATTCTTTATAAGTATGCTTAGAAGAGTAAACCCATACTCCATTTTAAATATTTAAAAGTAAAAGTCCTTCCTTTAAAAGCAGACATGCCAAAACACCTGCTGTTAATGCCAGTAAAACATCATCCTGTGTTTTAGTGCACATCTTTAAAGTTCATGTGTGGGCCAGTTAAAAAAAAAATAGTGCACATTTATTAAGTACAATATATTTATCCACGCACATTGTCCTTTTAAAAACATTGCAAGTACATAAGAATACCCGGTGACCTGCCATAAATCCAGTAAGCTCCTAACTAACATTAAATTCCAGCAAAAGGAAAAAAGTCAAAGTGTACTCTATGAACTGTTTTTATGTCATTAAAAAGATCAAATTTCTGTGGTGGCCGAGGATTAAACACTGTCTACAGCCAAATTTTGAAGAAATTGTACTTTTGCCATGGTAATAGGAACACAACTTTGTGCCCTACCTGCCACCGGAGGATGCACTATGTTCGGGGAATTTTTCTTCTCTTCTTGTCTATCTTTTTCTCTTTATTCCTTCCCTGCTCTGGCCTACGCATTTTCTATTTTTTATACCATGTCCATGAATGAGTCTGTTATTTAGGGCTGGGCTCAATCTTGCTTTCTGTCTTTAGGGGCCCACCCCTTATTTTTCCTCTTCTTCTGTTTCCTTTTTTTTATTATCCCCTACCTCATGGTAGCCCTACTATGATTTGCTTGTACAGCTCATTACTACTTCTGCAAATAGGCCATGGCACAGCAGATTGATGGTCATTGGTTTTAATACAACATATAAGGTATACATGCCAGGATTCTACTGGTTGAGTTTGCAAACCTTTGATGGCCCTCTCATTGTATATTTAGACAAACCACAGATATCCTGATCTGTACTTTTATTTAACGGCCTGCTAGCCAATAGGCCATGTTCTGTTTGTGTTGTATCAGTAGAATCTTGTAATTAATTCATACCTACTCCATCATGGTGGTCTATCTTATGTTTGCTGTATATTATGCTTCTTGATAGTATTCAATAAAACCTCTGAACAAATAAAAAGATCCAATTTCTGAACTAATACCAAAGCAAACATATACCACCACTGTCAAAAAAAACACCAAGCGTACCTCACTTGCACCATACACATCCAAACCAAGCTAAAATATATTGAGGGGAATTTATCAAAGTTGAAGCAGCCAGAATCTGGAACAGCTGGGAATGGCAACCATTTAGCTTCTATCTTACATTTTCAGAGGTTAACTGAACAGGCTGAAGTTAGAAGCTGATTGGATTGCAAGTCTGCTCCAGGTTTTACCTGCTCTAGCTTTAATAAATTCCCCTCCAATGTATCTTTCTAAAAATAAATTCTGCAAAGCTTCAGAGAGAATGCTTCTTCTAAAGCTTTAAAGAAATAATTCCTTCAAACTGAAACACTGCACACTTGGCAGATATACATTAAATCATAAACCATTACAGGTACTAAAGGTAGTTCATGACATTAGTATCCCACATTTTTTTTCAATGGCATATAGGTTTATACAGTGCAATATGACTTTCTTGTTCTTGCACATTAGTATATTAATAGGCTTTTTAAGTTTTTGCACCAAACCTGCATGTGAGAAATGTTTCTAATGTTTTAGTCAGAAGGTTTTTTTTTATTGCATTTACCTCCCTGGCGGTATGATTATGTCGGATTTTTGAAGCTCAAAGCGGTACATTGTTTCACATGGAAATTTGGCGTTTTATATTGTAGGCCTTAGGAATAACTCACTTAAATCTGTCCAAACAAGAGTCTAGTTTGAAACACAAAATCATAATTTAGAATATAAAAAATAACTATAAATAACTATAATAATTTTAAAAAATAATAATATAAACATAATAAATGTTATTCAATAATGTAATCAAATAAAAAACACTGAAATTTGCTCAGTTGCAGAATTGTCACTGTCATCACTTTCAGTGTTTGATGACAAATTTCCCCACAAATCACTATCGCTCAATTCTGCAAGTGATTCTAATTTACTATCGCTGTTTTCCAGATGGTCTAAAACCACTTTTGACCTAAAGGGACACTTTTGGTTGCCATGAACAATCTCAAGTTTCCAGGCAGTAATAACAGTATATATAATATAAAACTGCATGTAGGGCACTGGACAAAGCACTAGGGACAAAAGGGAGGTGGAATGATCTGATAGAGTAATGTAATCTGTAAGATTACAGTGTACTGTATGTGTTTTTTTTTTACTATTTTTAATTGCTGCCAGCCTCCGCCCCTGTGCGTCGCGACCCTCGCAGGGAACGGAGCCTAACACAGTAATACATCAGGCAGAGTACATAGTCAGTGGACACAGTGGGAGAACATCGCAGGATCCTGGGGACAAGGTAAGTAACTTTTCCTGGATCCTGCAATGCGATCCCGAGTGTGGCTCGGGGTTACCACTTTTGGTAATGAAAATTTACCCGAGCCACACTCGGGATTACCGCCAGGGAGGTTAAGATAATAAGGCTTCTGTGTGCAGCAGCCCTCCTAATACTTACCTGAGCCTTATCTCTATCCAGCGATGTCCATGAGTGTCTCAGGAGTCCAGGACTTTCCCTCCTGATTGGCTGAGACACAGCTGCGGCGCCTTTGGCTCCCACTGCTGTCAATCAAACTCAATTAGCCGATTAGGAGAGAGAGGGGGCAGGGCCAAACTGCGGCTAAGTGTCTGAATGGGTACACAGAGCTGTGGCTCGGGTGCCCCCATAGCAAGCTGCTTGCTATGGGGGCACTCAATAGGGGGGAGGGCCAGGAGTTCCAGCCAAGGACCCGAGAAGAGGAGGATCCAAGCTGCCCTGTGTAAACTACACTACACAAGGCAAGGTAAGTATAACATATTTGTTATTTTAATAGTAAAAAAAAAAAACGAGACTTTACAATCACTTTAAATTAAAAAGTCAGAAAGAAGAGACAGCATGTTTTATTAGCTTCTAACTTCCTGTTTGGGCTAACAGCATCATGCCCTTGCTGCATTGAAATTGCAATCAGCATTGTCGGCACTACTGGACTATTAAACTCCACATCCTTCTCCATCTCTCTATGTCCACATCCACATGCACACATTGATTTTATTTCCAAGCAAAACAATGCTCCTGTGAATTTTCACTTTACAAAGCAAATGTTCACTTCATTTATTGAGGTGAAACTGTACCTACTTCAATCATCCAATTTTCTCACATGGTTTGGTATTCTTTGCAAAGTAATTTTTCAATTATTTCCACCTCATTCACTAATTGAAAATCAACTTTACAAAATGAAAATGATCTAGAGAGGGGGGCGAGAGGTTTGAGTTCATGCCTGAATGTACCTTTTAAAAGGTGTTTTACTGCTTTTTGCTGCATCTTTGTGCTAAAATGCATCAAAATTCGCAATACACAGTAAAATGTGCGCTAAAACAGAAAAGTGCCGTAAACTGTTGTAAAATACAAACTGAAAAGGTTTTGAATACAGCATTAGTTTCTTCTTATGCTTACATTCCCCTGACTTCCCTTTGTTAGCTTCACCAACTTTCATTGGCCTATCTCATGAGATTGCCCTCACTGTTCACTGAGGCAGTCTGATTGACAATGGAGGTTGGCAGAACTTAGCCATGGTATGATGAAATGTCAGGCCTTAATACCCAGTCAGAGGGTCACATAGGAGGCATCTCTAGGTGACACATGTTAAAGCAGGCTTTTTGTGGTATTTGCTTTAAGGCAGAATATTTGCTTCACTTTAAGATTTAATACATTTAATTACAGGTATACATAAAAGAAGATCATTAGAATGGTAATATTTTACATATTTCTGCAATTACCCTACAGCCCCATTAGTGCTGAACTCCAGACAGATATAGAAGACACAATAATTAATACATCATTAACTTGACTTGGTATCAACCTCTTGCAGTCCCTTAACAGCAGAGCTCAAATTGTGAGAGGGGGAAACAGCATAAGGAAACAGTCAGGTGTGTTGCAGTGCTCATGTGCTAACAAGGTTAACCAGGAGCATGCTGATAGAAAGTATAGTAATAAAGAGTATGGCACATCCGCCTGCAGCTTCTTCTCCCACTATGCAATCAGTGACCAGGGGAGGAACAAGACCCATAACTACAGGATAAATGTCATAATTCTCCTGCCCTGCCAGAAAAAGCTGTGCTATGTGGCAGACCTATGTACATTTCAAAACTGGATAAAAATAAATACAAACCCAGGTAAAACAACACGCATATAGCTATTTAATTTCTGTATTTTGCGGCTTTCTTAGAGATTAGCTTTAATTTAACCCAGTCACAAATCTGTACCATTCAGACTGAGCATATAATGAAAACAAAATTATAAACAGAGGTTACCTTTAGGGAGATTTAAACCCAGTCACTGAAATGTCATATAAGCAATTCCATGGTAATGTCAGTTCAAAAGTTGTTTATGGAAAAAAGCATGACAGTTGTTTATGATACACATTGCTTTAGCAAACTAAAAGTCATTAAAGGCTTTTTATTTTATTTTTTTTTTTTCTAAATTCCAGCTCCCCTATGTAAGAATATAGCATTAATGTACTTATTTTGCAAAAATAAAACAGCTTTACATTAATTCTACACAGGCTTACCTCACTCTCCTCATAGATGTTTAAACACACTGCTCCATTACTTCTGCCTTACTTTCTGGTCAGACTTTAGGTCATGACACAGGAAAGATTTGACCAGCTGAGGGTGGCTGATGCAGGGTGTGTGCTTATGATGTGTGCTGATCAACTCCTTCGCTGTGTCATGACTTAAAGTCTGTTCAGGAAGTAAGGCAGAAGTAATGAAGCAGGGTTTTTAAACATCCACAAAGAGAGTGAGATAAGCGTCTGTAGAATTAATGAAAAGCTGATTTATTTTTGCAAAAGAAGTACATTAATGCTATATTGGTACATAGGGGAGCTGGAAATTAGAAAAAAAAAAGGTGAACAAAGGTGAACTACAAAGCGTAGTTCCACTCGTTTGTAAGTTTAATAAAAGTCAGCATCTACAAAAAGTATAGCTGCTGACTTTTAATAAACAGACACTCACCTGTCTCACGGTCCAGCAATGTGGCTGAAGCCTCCCTCCTCCCCCCCTCCTCTCCGCGTCGCCGTCATTGCAAGTGTGAGCACCCAGCTGTGACAGCTTGCGGCTTCACAGCCGGGTGTGCACTGCACATGCACGAGCCGCGCTGCGCTCTCCTAGTGGCCAGGCAATCTTCTGGGACCTGTGACATGTCCCAGAAGATTGCAGAGAGGGAGGGGCCACCTAGGGGGAGAGGGGTCTGAAAGGTATACTTAATCATGTGCATGTAAAAAAAACATATATAATAATTTTGCTTGCATACGGAAAATTCCCTTGCAGATTGCCTTTAGTAAATCAACTCCATAGTATATCCTCAGTCTTCCAAGTTGAATGATGCCAAGTGCCATTTAACTTTCAAGACTAAGTACAAATTAGTGGTGGAAAAAAATTACTGCAGGGGCAGTGCCAGACAGGAGGTGAGTATTGCAGGCAAAGCAGCTTTTTTATATATACATATATATTAAAAAAACCCAAAAACCTCCAGGAGGTTTTTTTAGCCATAGCCGTAGTCGGGCTTTATGTTAGGCAACAGAATTAAACGTAATTTTACATTTTATGTCAATCTAGAAAATCAAATTAGGTTTCATAGGTTACACATGATAATTGGAATAAAGTAATACAGTTACAAAAATGTGTCAAGTCAAATGGTTTCCTGCATTATAAATATAATATAATTATTTAATATATTTAACTGCTGCAAAAAGAGCCTCACTAAGCAGTAGATGTCAAATGATGAAATCAGCTTACTACAACAGTTAGACTATGTCTTGTCAACAGCATAGTAAAAATGACAAGCCCCTGAAAAGGGATAAAGTAAAGCCCCAATTCTAATAAATAATTCGTAGTTTAGCATAGTTCTAAATTCCAATATTTCAAAATTAATATTACCAGTTTAGGCCATTGCTAGTAAGCCAAATAACATACTGACTTCTTAAAGTGGTTCTAAAGTCATACCATTTTTTACCTGAATGCATTCCCTGCATTTAGGCTTTTTTAGTGTTTTCAGTTTTGCAGAAACACACTACAGTTCATTTAACATGGTTTCCTATGGATGTAGTTCTGTGCATTTTATGGAAAGGGCCAGGGACTTTTTTTCTGGCTGGTTTTTGGTTCTATAGACTTCAATGCATCAAAAGCGTGTATTGAAAAACGCAAAGTGCACCTGCAATATGCAAACGGCAACCTGCATAGGTGTGAATCAGGCCTTAGGTAAAAAATGTCCCAGGAGCAGTATTGACTACCCATGCTAAATACTTTCCCTGAGTCCTCCTGAGATTCAGGACTGTGTCCATCTGTAGCCGCTCCCATCTCTCTCTTTGCATTCACAGGACACAGAGGGAGCAAGGAAAGCCATTGGCGCTTGCTGCTGTCAAACCGGATTGCACAGAACAAGAAAATATAGCATGTTTTTTATTTTAGGTAAAAAAATATCCTTTATAACCACTTTAAGTATCTCAGGACTGCTGAGAGGCAAGATTAAACCATGACAATTCAAGATATGAAAAAGCTAAATGCTGATTCCTCATATTGAAGACACCATTGATGGATTCAAAGTGATACCTTTATTATGTCCTAGTGTTGTTAATTATGCCTTCATGAGGAAAGTCAGAGGGAAACTACAGGGAAATCATACCACTGAAACCTTAGAAATATGCAAGATGTTCCTAGGTGATGTAATCTATACTCGTTCAAGCAGAACTCATTAGCGATGGACACAAATTGGTGCAATCACACACCCTAAAAGTGCCACTTCATAACCAATAGATATAAACAATATCTAAAGAAGGTGACATCCTCTAAGGGGCAGGCCAGTATGTACTCAGTCTTCCATGGTGGAATGTTGCTTTGGCAGGGAAAAAAGGACAGTTTTGGTTTGAAGGTGGGTATTGCATCCTGAGCTCATTTTTCAATTGGAGAATAAAAAAAGCCCTAGGAGCATAAATGCTGCTAATAGTATGGCAGGTTCAAATACATACACACACACACAACCCTCTGTACATGGAGATATTAGTCTTGAAACCTTTTTTTTTCGATTTATGAATTAGTTACAAAAAAAATTATCATATTTTAACTACTGGCAGATCGACGACAGAGAGATGTGCATGTATTTCTGCCAAGGGTAAACTAGCTCCTATCTAGGTCAACTCTCATATATATCTTTAAAAATCAGCTCAGGAATCAGTACTTTCATATAGTATATCTCACATAACTTGCATTATTTTAGGACAGAGTTTTTGTTATAAGTTACACGCAATATATATTTTCTTTTGTTTTCACCGGCTTTTGAAGTGTATTTTGTGTCTCATAGGAACTGCTCAAAATTAGCTTTTTACTATGCAGAAAACCGGAGAAACAGCCTAAATGCGCAATTAAGTGGCACATCTCCTAAAAGATCTTAATGTTACTTTTATTGTGCATTACCTACTATCCAGTTATGGTTCCTAGCAAAACCATATGGTTATAGTCATTAGGAAGCGTAATTAAAGCATCCATAGTGCATCTCCTTTTCTTTCATGCATGCCAAAAATCTGAATCAGAATATTTTTCTATACTGATGATATATCTGTTTGGTGCACAGTGGAACTTGTTACATAGTTACATAGTTACATAGTCAGGGCAAAAAAAGACACAAGTCCATCCAGTTCAACCAAAAAATAAAAAATAAATACAGTCCCATATACACAATCCTATACCTACAGCAGGATATTTTTTTATTGCTTATGTTTATTGCTCATATTTGGTTGTTTTCAAAAATGTAATCTAAAACTAGTCACAGTAAAGTCCTAATTTTAGTGTAAATACATATTTAAAGGAGGATCACTGGAGTGCAGTTCAATCTGCACTCCTGTGACCTGTTTTCTGTTAACAGCGGGCTAAATCCCTGTGTTGGCTGACATCATTGAGCTGGTCCAGGCTTGGGAAGGATCTCAACTATATAGTCGGGATCCCCTCACATGCCTAAACTGCCACTCAGCTCAGCCTCTCAGTGAGCCACTGAGAGCCTAAGTTGGCCGCTCCCGTCCCCTCCACAGCCCAGCGCTCCAGTGAGCGTGGGAGGGCAGAGCAGAGAGCTGGTGACTGACAGTCACCAGCTCTTTGCTCAGGGAGCACTGAGAACTGGGTGATCATGGATGGAATCAGTTGGGGAGCTGTACAGGTGCTCTATCTCTTCCATGCACCCCTGGTACATTACTCCCCCGCGTGCATGTTCACCCTGCCATGCTTCCCTAGCTTCACATTCCCACCTGTAGGCCTGGGAACCCTATGGTGGGTGCTGCTGTGTAGAGGGGAGGAAGACAAGTAAACTTCCATTTTCTAATCCCTCATACCTTGTAAGAACCTTGGAAATTACATGTATTCCATCAATTCCATGTTTGTCTGTCAATTTCCATCATATTTTGTTTTATTTATTTTCATTTTTTTAATATTTACAAATGTACTTTTTCTTTTTCCTCATAAGGATAGCCCTGCCCTGCTTAAGCACTATGGGAAGGAACGGCAAAGCAAACTTGGCCTGTGAGACTTCCTGACTTCCTCCAGCAAAAAAGAGGCACCCTACAATTATAAGCTGTCTGCCCTTCTTCAGAGTCGAGCCTTGAAACTTAAAACCCTTGCCAACATCCACCAAAAACATTTTTTTGTATAATTGTCTGCTTTTAATCACTTTTATAAAAATAACAGGCAGTAATCCTGATCTAAAGATCCGTCCTGCCTGTAAATCACCCTATCACATGCTCATCCAAAGTAAACTAAACACTGATACGTGTTGTCTAGGCATATCCCACTGTAGTCACCATTTAAGAAAGCGGTCTTTAAGAAAAAAAAATGCAGCCACCAATAATTTGAAAATATGCCCTGAGAAAAAAATATGCGCAGCCAGAGACAGGCTGTAAAGAGGCTACAGGGCATCAACAGTATTGCAACAAAGGATGAAAAAAGGTAAAAACCTTCCTTCTCTCTACTTCTCAATTTTCCATGATACTGTGCGCTTTGCTACATGCATGAGATTTGATAAGGGTTTACAGCTACTTTAACCAGTTAAAGACTGCCCAATGCATATATACTGTGGCAGGGCGGATCTATTGCGTGAAACATTGTACCTATGCATTGTTTCATGCAATAGATAGTGTGGGTGTGTGCGCCGGCTACACGCAGGGAGGAGCACGCGGGTCCAGCAGGCTCGATGTCTGCTGGCCATCCGCAATTGATTCACAGAGAGGCTGAATGGGGATCTGCCTATGTAAACAAGGCAGATCCCCGTTCTGACAGGCGATAACATTCAGATGGTCTGTTCCTATTAATCAGGAACAGCGATCTGTGTTGTCCCAGTGAGCCCATTGCCCACACAGTTAGAACACACACTGAAAGAACACAGTTAACCCTTTGATCACCCCTAGCGTTAACCCCTTCCGTGTCATTTATACAGTGATCAGTGCATTGTTTTTAGCACTGATCACTGTATTGGTGTCACTGGTCCCCAAAAAGTTTTACTTAGGGTCAGATTTGTCCACCACAATGTTGCAGTCCCGCTAAAAATCGCAGATCTCCGACATTACTATTAAAAACAATAAAAAGAATTAAAAGTCCATAAATCTATCCCCTATTTTGTAGACGCTATAACTTTTGTGCAAACCAATCAATATACGCTAATTGTGATTTTTTGTTTACCATAAATATGTAAATATTTAGTAGAATACATATTGGTCTAAACTGATGAATACATTTATTTATTTATTTTTTTGGATATGTACTATAGCAGAAAGTAAAAAAATATTGTTTTTTTCACAATTGTCACTCTTTTTTTGTTTATAGCACAAAAAGAAAAAAAACGCAGACAGGATCAAATACCACCAAAAGAAAGCTCTATTTGTGGGAAAAAAGGACATCAATTTGATTTGGGTACAGCGTCACATGCCCGTGCAATTGGTCATTAAGGGGTAAATCCTTCCGGGGGTGAAGTGGATAATATAGATTTGCGGGTATATAATCACTTTAATAGGTTTATTGGGGCCAAACTGGCCCAAACAAAACAATTTTCATTTCAGAAGGATGTGCCTGCTGGGTGTGCTGTGTCCTGGCAGCAGTGCTGGTGACACCATCTTCTGCCAGAACACAGTGCTGTTCACTGTGTGTATCTAATGCTACTACAGTATATTGCAGCACACCCAGTAGTCACATTGTTCTGTAATGTAAATAGTTTGTGTGGGGCAGCTGGGCCTATACAAACTATTTAAAGTGATAATAAAACTGGAGCTCTAATTTACTGCCTTGACACTGCCTACAAACTCTATACTAATCTTCCTCTTTCTCTCTCTATGCAGTTTGTCAACAGCATTTCCTGTGTTTTCCTCGATTACATCTACAGTAAAGAAGAGTATCAATATGGCCAGTGACGTCGCTGTTTTATATTGATGGACTGGCTTATACAAAAGTCTTGTTATTGGCCCCTCTATGCCAGATAACCTAAAATCAGACAGCCAATTATAGTTCCTACGAAGAATACCTGCATTGTTTTGCCAGGTCCATGAGCATTAAACACCCTGGATTTACCATAAACCCATAGTAGTGACAAACCCAAATCTGATCCCTAAATATAGAATTAGAAAAGAAATACAATTGTATGCATCAAAAGATATACAATATATATTATACATTGCAGTTGTAAGCCCACCTTATGGACACGTTCCCTGTTTAAAAAAGTCACACACATTCTGCTTACATTTCATAAAAACCCATAATTAAAATCTACCCTGTTCCAGGAAATGTGAAAAAGATCCCTCTGTATCATTTTCAGCACTTCTTGTCCAGGAATTTCACAGAACAGTTATGCAGGGAAGCACAAAACTGTTATTGGTGCCAACTATAGTTTTTAGCTGTGAAGCCTCTCTATAGTATGCAATGCACAGAATTTAAAAAAGGAAAAAACATAATTCTCAAATGACTCTGATAGACATGCAAATTGGATACTCAAAAAAGTGAAATGTTAACTACTAATGAAAACAATGTATCTTGTCATTTCTAAACCAGAAAGGGAATATGTATGCCTATTAGATGATGATAAAACATTTGCAAATATAAAATTATTTTGCCAAAGACATCATGATTGTCAGACTTCCATTCTGCAACTAAGGTAGGTAGAAGGAAATTGCAAAAATTGCACTGCAGCATGGAGGAAGATCTTGTGGGCGCGGGGGTTTGGTGTGTCACTTTTGGCTGCAGTCTGTTTTCCTTGGGTCTCCTGGGTGAAGTTGGAAGTTGTTGTGCTCCAGCTACCACTGCGGTGTCACTAGGAGAGCCCGGATGAGGACAATGTGTCCTCAACACTGGGCTCTGGTGGCCATTTTGAAATAACCCATTGGCTGCCATCTTGGGGAAGCCAGTGACTATTTATGGTGCAGTGTTCTCTGCAATGTGGATGACTATTTTGGAATGAACAGGACATATAAATGTCTCATGCTGCATCACATAGGGGGCAGTCCAGCATGCATATAAAGCCAGCAAGTAGGAATATTATGTAACCATGAGCAGTTTCTGGGTGGGCTCACCTCTTAGGATAGTGGGTATCTCCTCTGTCATCATTTTTTATGGGAATTGAGGGGAGGGAAGAGATAACTAGAATGTAGCACTGGGAAGTTGCATGTGTACACGTTCCCCTTTGGATGAGTGTAGAGACTTTAGGCTAATGTAGCTGGAAAAGTGGGAACAAAAATCCTATGTGGGATGTTGATATACACTGGTAACATGAGTGCCACAGCACCAGTCTTGTGAAAGTTGTAATGGGATTAGTATTTACCTGGCACTTTGCCATATATTTGGGATAGTTCCTTCCTTTCTGGTTAACACTTGTTTCCCACACACTCTGTATATCACCTTGCTGGACTATAATTTTGTCATTAGAAAGGAACTGAATTGAGAGTGTACCTGCTAAGAGCTGTTTAAACAATGTGTCATGTATAGGCTGCAATCAACCTTTTTTTTTTTTAAAGTAAACAAACTAAAAAGTGCAATGCCTTCTGCTGGGCTGTTGTGTATCTCTAGGAGGTGGATGGCACAATCTCAACTTGGAAAGAGTGTGTAAAACAGCCAGCTCTGGTCTAAAGGCATGTCTACTTAGTTCTCTATGGCAGTTACAGTGTTATCAAAAAATATTGTTCTGTTTGATGACATAATAATATTGTATTGTTTTGATCTCATCCCAATGTACATAAGCATGTATACACATTCGATTTTTTTTTTTTTGAACGCTGGCAGAACTGATGCAAATACATAGATTTGCCCATACCACAGCAGACAGACCAACTTATCTGAATTTCATGCATGAGTATCTTTATTTGAAATTAAGACATTTACTGTGTGCCTTGGGGGTCCCTCAGATCTGGAACCTTTGTATGGAGGGCTTAATTTTCTAGTCCAGTTAAATTGTAACACATTGCACTTCATATGAGTCAAAGTGTTAGCAGATCTAACTGTCAAGCAAAGAAGCTGTCTCAATGTTTGCACTAATTTCCTAACCAGACTCCCATTCTACATTACTTAGAAATATGTTTTAACAGTGTAGTGGAGGGTGTTGTATATATGGAAAAAAGCTGGCATTGTATCACATGCAGCAAAGATTTTTGAAAGCTATGTTCTATATCCTGTGACTTCCCTGGGGATCTTGTAAATGTTATGGGTAGATAAACCTATGTAGAGGTATTTTTAGGTGTTTGCTCTATTTATTGGTAGGTTTGAAACAAAGCTGAAATCAACAATCAACATATATTACCCCCATCTCTAGTGGATTGTCTATCAGATTACAATATGTTTGTGACACCACAAGCATATCTACAAAGCCATGAATAATCAATTTTAGGTAAAGTTCTACTTTAATGCAAAAGCTAGGTACACATCATGTTTTCTTTTTCTCGGAAGTATTAATTAAAAGTGTACAGTGGTTTTAAACACTTTCACAGTGTGGGTTTAAATTCATCTTGCACTACTATAAAAGCTAGGCTGGTCTCCAGAGCATAAACACTATCATGATGTCCCTAAAGTGGTTGTAAAGGCCCATGGTTCTTTACCTTCATGTATTCTATGTATGAAAGTAAAAAACCTTCTGTATGCAGCAGCCTTCCTAGCCCCCCCCAAACCTTACCTGAGCCTCATCTAGATTCAGCAATGTGCAGGACAAGCTCGGCTCCCTTCTCATTAGCTGGGACAGCAACGGTAGCCAGAGCCTCAGCTCTCCTGGGTCTCTCTCTCTTCTCATTGGCTGAGACAACAGTGGTAGCCATTGGCTCCCACTGCTGTCAATCAGAGCCAGTCAGCCATTGGGGAGAGAGTGGGGGTGGGGCCCGAGCCAAACTCCGTGTGTGAATTCACACATACAGCAGCGGCTCAGGAGTGAGCTTGCTCGGGTGCCCCCATAGCAATCTGCTTGCTATGGGGCGCTAGGCAGGAAGGAGAGGCCCGGAGCGTTGGCAGGTGACCCAAGAAAGGGAGGACTGGTTCTGCTCTGTACAAAACCATTCCACAGAGCAGGTAAATATAACATGTTTGTTATAAAAAAAAACTTTTATGTCACTTTAATGCTTTACAAGGTGCTGTCTGGGCTCTTCTTCATCTTGACTGATACTGTACAGTCCAGCTGTAAGTTACCAGAAACACAAGAAGCTAGAGGAAAACAATCTGTTCCCTCACAGGGGAGGAATTACATTTTGCATGCTGACCAATGTTGATGGTTTGTAGCAGTAGGAGAAATTCCTCCTTTAAATAACCCAGTCAATGATGAAACATTGTGCTTAAATTTAAGTACATGTTACTCTTGGGTCCCGGTGAAGGGCAGTAGACAGGTTGTTGATGAGCTTGTCAGCACTTACAGATTTCTGTCTGGTTTGCTGGGCTCCTCTGTGACAAATTAGTAGCATTTATGCTTTAAAAGGTTATTATATTTCACACATAAGCTACAATTGTATAAAGATACAAAAGTGAAATAAATTTAACTCTGCCTGTATCATGTTGTACTGTGTAGCCAAAGGTTAACGCAGAAGCAGTTGTCTTAAAATGTACTGTATGTCAAGGCCAAAAAACATATGAATTATATCTCTGCAATACATGCATATTTCCCATGTTTCATCCCTTTAAAGACCTTGTAGGTACAAAAAAAAATAGCTGTCAATATCATTTTGTATAAACATCTGAATTTTCCATGTGAAAATTAGAATTTATACGTAGAATTAACTTTTGTCATAGATGTGAGTAAGCAACCTGTCTTCTCAATTTCTCTACAAGTGTATGAACTGAAGTTCCTCCATATCATCGTCCAATGTACAGGCATGGGGAAATGATCTTCCAGTTTGAAGACACTATCGTGACACAGGACTTTTTAACATGGTCCACTTATTACGTAGGAAAATTGTTTTGGCAAATAAAAGTGGCTGTCAAAATGCACAGCAGAAGAGTAGAGCAGTAACAGTCCAGGCCACCTGGTATAAACCCTTTGTAACCAAATCTGCTGGTTATAAAGCTGCAGTTTGATGCATTGTCTTTACTTAAAGTGCCAGACCTTTTACCCCTCACAATAAAACATCTGAAGGACTGATATAGTCCAGTTGAATGTAATCGCATACATTTCTGGTCTTCTGTACCGGAGTCCAAGGCTGTCTCTTTGAGTTAACTATACTTTCTTCCTGTTATCCAAACGAGCAATGCACAGCATTTGTTTCATGACTTTTGGGAGTTCTATAGCAGCATTAACATCCATAGTGTTATATTTGACGTTTCTCACCTTCGCAAAGATTTCAGTTATGAGCAGGTGGCAACAGACATATGCAAAGTTGACAAAACATGCACATACACTAGTGGATGACCAGCTATAGTTTATCAGGATGTTTCTATATTAAAGTGGTTTTGTAGAGGAGCGTATCATATCTTAACTTGTAAGCATGCAATAGTTTTATTCTACAGTGGCTTGTCCCTTGAAACTCTTCCTTATTCAGCTACTACAGAAATGTAATTTATATAATTTATTCTAGAAGTCTGATATTATTGGAGAAAATTGATGTCTTTTTTGTTAAACACAGATGAAACATTTAAAAGAAATTACACCTATGTTGTTGCATTTGGCATGGCGAAAAGTAGAATCCACATGAATTCTTAGGCTGCTAATGATAAATGGCATTATAAACTAAGTGGAATCACAAATAATTAGGTACATTTACTAGTCAGTTTTGTGAGAACTTTAGGTTTATCTAGTTATTTTTTTCATGCAAACAGAAATGAACTTATCCAGTTACATTACATTTAAATCATTTAAAGTGCTTGAGAACCACTGAAATGAAAAATGAACAAAGCATATCCTGATATAAAGTGTGCTTGCCTCAATCCAAAGCATCTAGTGTGGATTCTGGCTACTCTCTCTTTCCTCTGTTATCTGCATCTGTTGCTTCTGACAGTTTTATCTGACACCAGGCAATCCATTGTGATGGCCTGCATTCCCACCCTTCCTTCTCAGTACACAGCTGAGATATGAATGTTTCCCTATGAAGCCCCGTACACATGATCAGAATACCGTACAAAAAAATACAACTTTCAAAGCAAATGTAGCATAATCTGATCATTAGTACACAGCTGTTGTCCGAAATTTTCTAAAGAGACAAACACAACATTTTTTCTCCTATGATACCAGATCATAGCATTTTCATTTAACCACTTCAGCCCCGGAAATATTTACCCCCTAATGACCAGGCCATTTTTTGCGATACGGCACTGTGCCGATTTAACTGACAATTGTGCAGTTGTGTGACGTTGTACCCAAACAAATGTCCTTTTTTTTTACAACAAATAGAGCTTTCCTTTGGTGGTATTTGATCACCTTTGCGATTCTTATTTTTTGTGCTATAAACAAAAAAAGACTGACAATTTAAAAAAAAAAATATATATTCTTTACTTTTTGCTATAATAAATATCCAAAAAAATATATATATATATATATATATATAAAAAAAACTGAATTTCTTCATCAGTTTAGGCTATGTGTTCTTCTACATATATTTTTGGCAAAAATCACAATAAGTGTAAACTGATTGGTTTGCGTAAAAGTTATAGCGTCTACAAAATAGAGAATAGATTTATGGCATTTTTATTATTTATTTTTTTTTACTAGTAATGGCTGTGATCAGTGATTTTTATCAGGACTGAGACATTGCGGTGGACAGATCGGACACTTTTGACACTTTTTTGGGACCAGTGACATTTATACAGCGATCAGTGCTGCAAAGATTACTGTATAGATGACACTGGCAGGGAAAGGGTTAACACTAGGGGGTGATTAAGGGGTTAAGTGTGTTCCCATGGAGGTGTTTCTAACTGTGGGGGGAGTGGACAGACAGGGAGTACAGAAAGATCGCTGTTCCTAATCACTAGGAACAGATGATCTCTCTCTACTCCCCTGACAGAATGGCTATCTGTTTGTTTACATTGACAGATCACCGTTCTGGCTCTCTTTGGAGCGATCGCAGGTGGCCGGTGGAAATCGCAGCTGCCGGCCACTCGCATCAGCTCTGGTGCCATGCCCACGCCCACTGTATCTATTGCGCGAAGAGGCGTACAACTACGGCGATTCGCGCAATAGAGCCGACTTCCCACAGTATAATGACGGAGGCTGGTCGGCAAGTGGTTAATCAGTATAGTTTTTGTCTGAAAATACAATACAAATATACACTACAACACAATAAATCACTTTCCGAATTTTTATTCTGTCATATGAGAATTTTGGTACTTTAGTAACCTATTCGTTTTTGATATGGAGATTAGCATCCAAAAAAAAAAAAAAAACGATCATTTGTCCAATAATCTCATTGTGTGTACTAGGCTTGAGGCTGTGTAGAGAGGGTGTGTCCATTAAATCCACTCAAGGGTCAGATTACACTCAGTTCTGTGCTCTATGCAGTGGAATGTTAGACATCAGTCCTCCCCCCACCTCCTGGAAGCTGAGAAAAGCCATCTGATCTGTGTACCTTGGAAGGTTCCTTAATAAGAGAGGTCTGCAGATGCAGAGGTATAGCTAATGTGAGGGAATGTGTTTCATAACTTTGTATTGCCTGAGATAGTTATTACAGTGGGTTGTAAGGGGTTATTATCACTTTGGCTGTAAATCAAATGCCTTAGAAAACAAAAGACTGTCCACCTCTGCTAACTTAGCGAAAACTCCCTGCAGATATTTTTATGAGCTATTTAAAATAAAATTTAATATATTTACATGCTTCCCAAAGCTTAACCAAACTTTCTAATACAAACACCCACTAATTGTTACACATGTACATGGTTAAACTATTTATTGTGTGTTTGTCAGTGGAGTACGCAAGATGGCATATGAATGTACTAGTGACAAAAGTGCTTCTTATCCAGCCTCTTTTGGTCTTGCAAAAACCATAGGTCAAGTCACACTGGGCAAGTTAGTGTGGACCAAGCCTAAGATGGCTGTATGGGCTCAATAAATGTAAACACCTGAAAAATCATATTCTATGTATACTGTATTATGGGTGCACAGGAAGCTATACTACAAATTTCTCAGAATTGCATCTACAATACCTTTCATTTGCTCCTATTGATTTTGATGCTATTCCTTTATAGTCCACTAACAATTTCCACAATGCTTTTCAGAGTACATAAGCTATTCACATCAGTCCCTATTTCTTGAAGAACTCTCCTTGCTAATGTCCTTACTACGGTACCACAGATTCACACATACCATAGTAAACTAGGCTGGTTGCTGGTTAAACAACCAACATGTTTTTGGGTCATATATTGAATTCAGAACCTGAATAACACAAGAGACATGTGATATGCACTTATCCATCTTGCTGGTACTTTTATAATTACATAGAAACCCTTATGGAAACCTTTTTACTAAACAAATTGTGGGTATAAACTGACACAGTTCAGATTTTGTGCTTATCCTGTTAACAAGCTCCTGATTCTACTTACAATTTTACATCTTCTGCATCCACACTTTGCTGAATAATGAGATGGTTGCCATGGTTTCCAACAAACTGATATATGCTTAACTTCAGTGTGACCTCCTCATTGCAAGGCCTGTCTTAATGGCATGCAGTAGCTGTCATAATAGCCTGTGGCATTGCCCTGTTTTTTTAATCTAGTTCCCCTCCTATTAATAAGTGGCAGTGGAGGCTGGCTTCAATGGTCGCCTTTCAGCTATGTGCAACAAAGTTCCCATGCATTAGATAAAATGATTTATGCGATATGGCGAACCATGGTGCAAATGAACTGCTCCCAACAAAAGCATTGTTACTTATCAGTGATGAACTATGAACTGTTGCTTTTCATCACCTTTTAAACATGCTGAAGAGTATACATGTTGGCACCAATATGGCAAGGGACAACAGTCTCACTGGCCCTTTTTCTGTACATATACCAGCTCACATGTCTGGTATTCCAGGCTAGTGTTACCTAAAGTGTTACTAAAGCCATATTTTTTTTTTTTATTAAAATAACAAACATGTTATACTTACCTGCTCTGTTCAGTGGTATTGCACAGAGTGGCCCCGATCCTTCTCTTCTGGGGTCCCCAGTGGCAATCTTGGCTCCTCCTCTTCTTCTTACATCCACCACAGCCAGCCACATGCTATGGGGAGAAGCGTGGCCTGCGCTCCATAGACCTACGCAGCAGGACTTAGGCCCTCCCCCCACTTCCTCCTCACTGCATTTGATTGACAGCAGCAAGAGCCAATGGCTCCTACTGCTTCTCGAATGCTGTGTGAAGAGGAAGTAAGGGGAGAATAGATGCAGCCATGCACGGTGCTGATCTCTTCTCCCCTCTCTTACTCTTCACACAGGGAGGGGGGGGGGGGCACAGGGTAATTGAAACAATTTTTACCTTAATGCAAACAATGCATTAAGGTAAAAAACATTTTTAGGTTTAGTAACACTTTAAGGGCAACTCTCTTTTTTAATATCTAGTGAAGAAATAATAATAATAATAATAATTATTATTATTATTATTACTTATTTAACATTACAGGAGCAGTGTTCATTATTACAGGATAAAAAGGTATTACTATAGGTACAAGCAAGAATGGTAAAAGTAATATTACTCTTCAGTTCTTATGCAATCACCACACAAACTATTGAAAAAGTGCAGACATTCATATTTATGATGTGGAATAACTGTCTTTAGTAAGTTTATACCTTGCTGCCCAAACAGTTTTTCTCTATTATTAAAGTACACTATATAAGAGTTATCTATATTGCACAACTTAACCTGTTAGATTGAGAGCTGTATGGACAGCTAAATAAACTACTTTTAAACAGGTGGTTGTAGAGCATGAGAAAGTTTAATAAATTAATTAATTCACACTAGTGTGATTTCAGATGTGACTTCAGTCACACAGAATCACATGACAATGGAAATCAATTTTTTTAAATGGTGCCTGTTCACATCAATGCAGTGCAGCACAGTGTGTTTTTGCAAAAGGTATATATGCTACTTTGGTGTGGCTGTGAGGTGGATTGGATTTTAATATGTGTTAGTTTGCCTATCGTAGTATCATTGTATATGTTGCATCTTTTCTCTTTTGATAATAAATACTGTTTTAATTGATCCAGTGAGTTATAATATTTTCACTTAGCAGGAAAGGTTGAGCTAAATTAAGGTTTATATTTCAGTTTTTGTACTTTGGTGTGGTCGCAATGTGATTTTTGCCCCATAGGCTTCAATGAAATTGCACCAAAAATGCATGTAAAATGCATGTAAAACATATAAACTTTTTAGTGCATTTTCGGCAGAGTTTGTATATAAAATTCAGTCTCCTTTTCCTACAAAAAAAAGTGAATGAGGCTAAGTTCAGACCTAAGATGGATCTGGCTGACAGCAGTGGTCCGGTGCGTCCCTGTTCTCTGTGTCAAGGATGAATCAGGCCTGAATTTTTACCTGAAGCAGAGCCAAAGACGCACAGGACCCCTGTGCCATTCACTCCTCAGCCGTGGAGATGTGTGAACCGGTTCCATTGAGAGCCAGGCATACTCTCCTGTCAAGCGAGTTGGATGTGGGGAAACCGCATCCAATTCGCATAAGTGTGAACCCAGCCTGAAGCATGAATTGCAAATCAGGTCAAGTTGCAGCTGCATTAGTGTGAACCTAGCCTTAATGCTACTTTCACACTGAGGCAGTTTTCAGGTGTTTTAGCGCTAAAAATAGTGCCTGTAAAAAGCCTAAAAACTGCCTCTCATGCCTTCCCAGTGTGAAAACCCGAGTGCTTTCACTCTGGAACGGTGAGCTTGCGGGACGGGAAAAAAAGTCCTGCAAGCAGCATCTTTGGGGTGGTGTGGGAGTGCCGTATACCTCACTCCAATGAATGGACAGCTCTTCCGAAGCGCCTGAAAAGCACTTCGTAAGTGCCGCAACACAGGCGCTATTAACTCCTTCTTCGGCCACTAGTGGGGGTAGAAAGCATCCTGTGGAAAGGCGCCGCTAAAACAACGGTAAAGTGCCGCTAAAACTAGGTCCCGTCCCCTTAGTATGAAAGTATCCTAAATGTCTTGTTCTTTTTAAAAGCTCTATTCTTCAGACTAACTGTTTCTTTAAAGTTTATATTTGACCTCTCAGATTTCCGTGTGGTACAGAGTGAAGGGGCTGCTTAGTGACCATCTTAGAGCTGATTTAAAGTGAACCTCTCCCAAAGAAATTATATATTAACTTGGGTTATCACTGAATACCCAGCACTATAGGGCATCAGATTCTAGTGTGGTACAGAGTGCAGGAGCTGCTTGCCAACCATCTTGGAATGGATTTAAGGTAAACCTCTCCCAAAGAAATTATATATTAACTATGGTTTTTCTAATTTAAAAGTTAAACAGTCCCTAGTATCTCTCAATACAATATTTGTTCTGTTTTCACACATTTATTTTAAGTAAGCAGACACGTGCATTAAATAAAGGGCCACAGGCCCTCTTAATGTAAGCACCTGCAAACCTCAAAGTAGTATTATCCCCCCCCCCCCCCAGTGTAATATTTCTATTTACAATAAAGTGGTTGTAAAGGCACAAGGTTTTTTAGAATGCAAGAAGGTAAAAATCGTTCTGTGTGCAGCAGCCCCCCTAATACTTACACGAGCCCCCTCTCGATCCAGCAATGTCCAGGAGAGCCTTGCCTCTCCAGGGACTCACACTCCTGATTAACTTTTGGCAAAGAGCGGGAGCCATTGGCTCCTGCTGTTGTCAAACACAGCCAGTGAGCCAATCAGGAGATGGAGGGGTCAGAGCCGAGCTGCAGCTCCATGTCTGAATGGACACACAGAGCAGCGGCTCAGCTTGGGTGCCCCCATAGCAAGCTGCTTGCTGTGGGGGCGCTCCACAGGAGGGAGGGGTCAGGCCTACCGACGTGGGACCTGAGAAGAGGAGGATCTGGGCAGCTGGGTGCAAAATCACTGCACCAAGCAGGTAAGTAGAACATGTTTGTTTTTTTTAATAAAAAGTGAGACTTTAATATCACGTTAAGCTCCACCCAACTGCTAGTTATTATAGCACTTCATTTTACTGTGCCCAAGACTTACTTTTATAGCTACTATGGTTTTCTGTTTCCAGCATCCCTCCCCTTCTTGCCTCCCTGAACATCTGGTCAGAGAGCAAACCCTCGGTACATCATAGATTTCAATCTTTGGGAGAACATGTGCCATGGCTACTTGTGTACTGCCCCTTACTGTGCATACACCAGTACACTGTACAAGGGAGTTGCCCTGTACTGCACATGAGCCTGAACACAGCACCACAGTGCTGTCCCAGACTGATCATACATTCCCTGAGTACTGCACCAAGCAGTGTGGAAAGATTCCGTCCCAGTGGGGAAGGAACACAGCAAGGCAAAGAAGCCACCCTATGGATGAAAGCTCCATATACCAGGCTTTTAAAGCCTCTTATGCTGCAATTATTAAACAAAACAGGGTCAGGAAACCTGGATGATGTTTGGTATACTACTACAGTTATTCTTTTTTTTTTTTTTTTTTTTTTTACGTGGATGGTTTAATAGCACTTTAAGAAAGCCTTTACACTTTACATTTAATGTAAAACAATTCTACATTGACATCTAAGTGCAGCACCAATGCACACATATTATAATTTTGCTTACTTTTTACATTGAATTTCTTACATTTGTCCAGTTGGACCCCCTTTAGGCATCATTAAATCCAACATCAGGATTTAAATGAGGTATAGTGGATGCTGAATTAAGTGGAGAGACTGCAGCTTAGGTAACATTCAGCAATTTATCTTAAAATTATTGTTTGATGCATTATACCATCCAAGGGCAGCTCTGCATATATTCAAGACAGAATACCTTAGGGGGGCAGGATAAGGGAAATTTCATATGAACATGGTGGATGACCAAAGAGAGGGGCTGTTTGATGGCGTACTATCATATATGTCAGCACTATCTGTAAATGCAGCCTTGGAAAATGCTTGTAGTGTTCGATAGATTAATGTAAAGGGACCCTTTTCAATCAAGTACAAATGTGCCGTATAATTCCTTTCCAGATTTATGACTGCTGAGTCCAGTCCTATTCATGTATTCATGCAAACGATCCTGATTTACTTCTTATGTGCATCTCCTTTGTTGACTACCAACCAATGTCAATTTAATTCTACTTCCATAAAACTTTATCCAATGGCTTCCGGATTTTGGAACTGCATATGAATATAATAGTAACGAATTTTAAAATATAACATGCGTTTCATTTCTTTAACTTTCCACAATGCCCTTGGCATAAATCAATGGAATTAAAAATCATTTCATCCACAGTTCACTGAGTTTTAATCATTTTCTTTATCGATATAGCTGTTTTCTAAGTCAAGGGTTTGACAAATGGTTTTATCTGAATCCTGCTTAATAGATTCAATCCTATTTCAGGTCCTAAAAGATTGTTTTCTGCACTCAGCAGATTTCAATCAATCCATTTATCCTAGTTGTTTAAAAAAAAAAAAAATTAAATAATAAAAAAAAAAAATTTGTGCAAAACATAATTTAATATAGGCAATAATACTGCAGTGCTCAATCTGACACTGCACCTAGAACATAAGAGGAAAAACAACCATATTTATTGCACAACCCATGCTGCTGAAAACCGCTGCAGTGGGTGGTTGTCCAGGAAAATGCTGGTAATCTTGGCAAAAATCAAATACTAATTACCATAGTGGAATAACATTTAAAGCAAATACACCATTTCTAAATTAGCAACTAGCCATTTAAAACAAAGATGAACTCACTGGCTTAATCCCCCGAAAAACAAAACCCTGTGATTAAAACCCAGTTCTAAAAAGGTTGTGTCATTATTTGATGAAAATAAGACTTACTCAGTTAAACATCTGAAAGGCATGCTGAAAATCGAAGCCACCTGCAGACCTTTTGATATATTGAATATGGATATAATAAAAAGCGTAAGCTTTCATAAGCAAATGAGATTGGTGGCAATGAAAGAGTATATAATATAAAATGTAACATGGTATTCATTAAAATATAAGATAAGTCCAAAATACTAAACTAATCATGCCATGGAAACCACTTTTTTCTAGGATTTACAGTCTACACTTGAGTGACGTCTTCCAAGTTTTAGATGATCCAAGTAGTTTTTTTTTTTCAGTCTTATTATAATGCAAGATCAATAGTATTTAAAAAATGGTGTTAATGACAGCTCATCAAAAAAATACAAGTTAGCACATGGTGCAAGCTGTGGTGCATATGCTTCAATTACTGCGAAAAAAAAAGCAAAGCATTGTGGAAATGGAAGCAGAATTACCTTATGCCTTGATTACTGGCAACATAATCTAAATATTTTCAGCTTACTCAAATGTTTTGCCTCTGGCTTTTCAGAAGGTGACTATGGTATTTTACATCATGGTGCAGAATATACAAGAAAGTGGGAGGAGCCTTGGCAGTTGACGCATTGTACTTAAGTTTCTGACATACTGTATAGGGTGTTTGAATAAGAATGCCTGCACTTACCTCCCAAAGCTTGCTTCATTACAAAATCCATGCTGATGGCTTTTGATTCCTTCCACTCAGTTTAATTTATATATTACATGCAAGACTAGCAGGGGAGCTCGTGTTCTGTCCTGTAAAAGATGAAATATACTTATGTACACACAATTAAATTATTGCAATTTTTATGTGATATTCATTACACACTTCCCGGATTCTAGGTATAACTGGCTGTTGTAAAAAAATGACACATATGGACCAACGATGGTGCAATATAAAACATTTGGGGTAACCATATAGAAGATTCTGAAATAGTCTTGTTAACATTGTTGATGGACAGTTCATTTTAGAATGATATATTGTCCCAAAACAAGGCTTGAGACATTACGGTTTACTGTAATGCAGTTCATTGTACTTTTGGCACCTATATTATGCACAGTCAAAATGTTTAGTTTATAATATACATGCATCCTAGTAACACCATGCTGCTTTTTAGCTCATAAACATATTTGGAAATGGAGAAAAAAGTGTAGCACTGTCAGCTGGACAGCACTGCACAGCATCTGTGGGGAAGTGTCTGAAGGGACATTTGAAGGTGAGGTGTCCTGATCCAATTCCTTAGCTGAACTCATGAGCTCGTGGAAAAACCAGACACAATACTAAAGCAGCATGCACCGTTATTCTTTAGGAAACTGTAAAAAAAAAAAAAAAAAAATACAAGCAATTTTACCTCAATGAGGTCAAGTGCAAGTCATGTTAACACAAGCTCAGACATCCCTAGATATCACAATGCAGCTTAGGCACCCTGCTGTCTAAATAGTTCACAGCCATGAAGTGTGATGGCTCATACTTTTTCAGTCTTCTGTTTTGACAAATAATAAGTAACAATAATATATATATATATATATATATATATATATATATATATATATATATATATATATATATATATATATATATATACCTTTTTTTTTTTTTGCAGTAGAATGCGTTCCAGCTCACTGCCCAGCCTAGCGGGTTGTAACAAATGCTACCCCAGACCTAGAAAAGTCCTACTCCTGCACTGCAGGTGATAAGGCTTGTCATTTACTCCAGCTTCATACCTCCCTCTACTGGCACATCAAAGACTGGCAAAATGAGAACTCATATCCTAAAAAGCAACCTGGATTTTTTTAACACTGGCATGCATGCAGAGTTCCCTATCCTAAAAAAAAAAAAAAAAATAGAAAGTTAAATGCAGATAACGTAGGCGTCTAGTGCAATTTTCTTTTCTTTTTAGATTAAAGTGAAAACATGCAAAACTTCCAAAGTAGATGTCATTATAACCTCCAGAGGTCTGACAACACCAAGCTGCAGCTATCAATCTTTTTAGACAGTTGCCCATGCTGCAATGTCCAATCTCTATGTCTCAGTAGAAAAAAAAAAAGGTAGGAAGGCAAAGGAGTTAAAAACACAAAGCAATGCAAAAAGAAAAAAAAAAGGCTGTGGCTGTTATGACACGATTAGCATAGCATGGAAGAAAAACGCTCATTGCATAGAGAGGAGGGTGAAATCTAGTTAGAGCGGAGACTGCAACACACAACAGATTCAGCACCACAACACGGGACAGCTCCCTACCCCTAGCATCGGCCGGGTGGATGCAAAGACAAACACAACGATGAAAGCCTGTACCTTCTCTTTCTTCAGCACCAACGAGATCCCGCAGTTTGCCTGTCCTTTCAGTAACAACTCTGCACCATGGAAGGAAAAGCTCGCCCCCCTCCCCCTAGAGTATCCTTTTTTTTTCTGTAGCACAGTCTCCTCCTCCCCTAGTCCATGTGTGCTCTCAACAGGAACTGCAGCCGCTGCTGAAGGGCATTCAGGGAAAGAGACAGCTTCATGAAGTTACTGGCTATGCAGCTTCATCATCAGCACACATCATAAGGGTACCACTAGACAAGGCAACAAGGGGACATGGATGGAAGGAACACGAGCTCACACATCAACACAGAGCAGGGACAAAGCAGAGGACAAGCCACACATAACCTTCCCATTTTTTTTTCTCTATAGTGTTTTATCACAGGATTTCCGGACCATCCCACTTACAGCAATATTCTATCGATCCCTCCCTCTCTGCAAGTCACTTGCTACACTATACAGCTTCTTTCTTTTTTTTCTGCCCATAAATATGTCTTAGGTAAATGATGTCTGCTGAGATGGAAGGGGGCATAGGGAGGTGTATAAATAAAGCAATCAGTGGAGTGTCTGTGTCTGCTTCTATCACTACATCCAACATCAATGCACAAGGACTTTTTACTTTACATACACCATGGGATGGGGACGGTCCTTACATCAATGCACAAGGACTTTTTACTTACATACATGATAGGATGGGGACGGTCCTTACATCAATGCACAAGGACTTTTTACATTACATACACCATGGGATGGGGACGGTCCTTACATCAATGCACAAGGACTTTTTACTTACATACATGATAGGATGGGGACGGTCCTTACATCAATGCACAAGGACTTTTTACTTTACAAACACCATGGGATGGGGACCTTCCTTACATCAATGCACAACAAATACACCATGAGATGGGGACAGTCCTTACATCAATGCACAAGGAATACATGATGAGATGGGGACGGTCCTTACATCAATGCACAAGGACTTTTTACATTACATACACGATTGGATGGGGACGGTCCTTACATCAATGCACAAGGACTTTTTACTTTACATACACGATGGGATGGGGACAGTCCTTACATCAATGCACAAGGACTTTTTACTTTACATACACGATGGGATGGGGACGGTCCTTACATCAATGCACAAGGACTTTTTACATTACATACACGATTGGATGGGGACGGTCCTTACATCAATGCACAAGGACTTTTTACTTTACATACACGATGGGATGGGGACGGTCCTTACATCAATGCACAAGGACTTTTTACTTTACATACACTATGGGATGGGGACGGTCCTTACATCAATACACAAGGACTTTTTACTTTACATACACTATGGGATGGGGACGGTCCTTACATCAATGCACAAGGACTTTTTACTTTACATACACGATGGGATGGGGACGGTCCTTACATTAATGCACAAGGACTTTTTACATTACATACACGATTGGATGGGGACGGTCCTTACATCAATGCACAAGGACTTTTTACTTTACATACACGATGGGATGGGGACAGTCCTTACATCAATGCACAAGGACTTTTTACTTTACATAAACGATGGGATGGGGACAGTCCTTACATCAATGCACAAGGAATACACGATGGGATGGGGACGGTCCTTACATCAATGCACAAGGACTTTTTACATTACATACACGATTGGATGGGGACGGTCCTTACATCAATGCACAAGGACTTTTTACTTTACATACACGATGGGATGGGGACGGTCCTTACATCAATGCACAAGGACTTTTTACTTTACATACACTATGGGATGGGGACGGTCCTTACATCAATACACAAGGACTTTTTACTTTACATACACTATGGGATGGGGACGGTCCTTACATCAATGCACAAGGACTTTTTACTTTACATACACGATGGGATGGGGACGGTCCTTACATTAATGCACAAGGACTTTTTACATTACATACACGATTGGATGGGGACGGTCCTTACATCAATGCACAAGGACTTTTTACTTTACATACACGATGGGATGGGGACAGTCCTTACATCAATGCACAAGGACTTTTTACTTTACATAAACGATGGGATGGGGACAGTCCTTACATCAATGCACAAGGACTTTTTACTTTACATACACGATGGGATGGGGATGGTCCTTACATCAATGCACAAGGACTTTTTACATTACATACACGATTGGATGGGGACGGTCCTTACATCAATGCACAAGGACTTTTTACATTACATACACAATTGGATGGGGATGGTCCTTACATCAATGCACAAGGACTTTTTACATTACATACACGATTGGATGGGGACGGTCCTTACATCAATGCACAAGGACTTTTACATTACATACACGATTGGATGGGGATGGTCCTTACATCAATGCACAAGGACTTTTTACTTTACATACACGATGGGATGGGGACAGTCCTTACATCACTGCACAAGGACTTTTTACTTTACATACACCATGGGATGGGGACGGTCCTTACATCAATGCACAAGGACTTTTTACTTACATACATGATAGGATGGGGACGGTCCTTACATCAATGCACAAGGACTTTTTACTTTACATACACCATGGGATGGGGACAGTCCTTACATCAATGCACAAGGAATACACGATGAGATGGGGATGGTCCTTACATCAATGCACAAGGACATTTTACATTACATACACGATGGGATGGGGACGGTAATTACGTCAATCCACAAGGACTTTTGACTTTACATACACGATAGGATGGGGACGGTCCTTACATCAATGCACAAGGACTTTTTACTTTACATACACGATGGAATGGGGACAGTCCTTACATCAATGCACAAGGACTTTTTACTTTACATAAACGATGGGATGGGGACAGTCCTTACATCAATGCACAAGGAATACACGATGGGATGGGGACGGTCCTTACATCAATGCACAAGGACTTTTTACTTACATCCACGATGGAATGGGGACAGTCCTTACATCAATGCACAAGGACTTTTTACTTTACATACACGATGGGATGGGGATGGTCCTTACATCAATGCACAAGGACTTTTTACTTTACATACACGATGGGATGGGGACGGTCCTTACATCAATGCACAAGGACTTTTTACATTACATACACGATTGGATGGGGACGGTCCTTACATCAATGCACAAGGACTTTTTACATTACATACACGATTGGATGGGGATGGTCCTTACATCAATGCACAAGGACTTTTTACATTACATACACGATTGGATGGGGATGGTCCTTACATCAATGCACAAGGACTTTTTACTTTACATACACGATGGGATGGGAACGGTCCTTACATCACTGCACAAGGACTTTTTACTTTACATACACCATGGGATGGGGACGGTCCTTACATCAATGCACAAGGACATTTTACATTACATACACGATGGGATGGGGACGGTCCTTACATCAATGCACAAGGACTTTTTACTTTACATACACGATGGGATGGGGACGGTCCTTACATCAATGCACAAGGACTTTTTACATTACATACACGATTGGATGGGGACGGTCCTTACATCAATGCACAAGGACTTTTTACTTTACATACACGATGGGATGGGGACGGTCCTTACATCAATGCACAAGGACTTTTTACTTTACATACACTATGGGATGGGGACGGTCCTTACATCAATACACAAGGACTTTTTACTTTACATACACTATGGGATGGGGACGGTCCTTACATCAATGCACAAGGACTTTTTACATTACATACACGATTGGATGGGGACGGTCCTTACATCAATGCACAAGGACTTTTTACTTTACATACACGATGGGATGGAGACAGTCCTTACATCAATGCACAAGGACTTTTTACATTACATACACGATTGGATGGAGACGGTCCTTACATCAATGCACAAGGACTTTTTACATTACATACACGATTGGATGGAGACGGTCCTTACATCAATGCACAAGGACTTTTTACTTTACATACACTATGGGATGAGGACGGTCCTTACATCAATGCACAAAGAATACATGATGAGATGGGGATGGTCCTTACATCAATGCACAAGGACTTTTTACTTTACATACACAATGGGATGGGGATGGTCCTTACATCAATGCACAAGGACTTTTTACTTTACATACACAATGGGATGGGGATGGTCCTTACATCAATGCACAAGGACTTTTTACTTACATACATGATAGGATGGGGACGGTCCTTACATCAATGCACAAGGACTTTTTACTTTACAAACACCATGGGATGGGGACCTTCCTTACATCAATGCACAACAAATACACCATGAGATGGAGACAGTCCTTACATCAATGCACAAGGAATACATGATGAGATGGGGACGGTCCTTACATCAATGCACAAGGACTTTTTACATTACATACACGATTGGATGGGGACGGTCCTTACATCAATGCACAAGGACTTTTTACTTTACATACACGATGGGATGGGGACAGTCCTTACATCAATGCACAAGGACTTTTTACTTTACATACACGATGGGATGGGGACGGTCCTTACATCAATGCACAAGGACTTTTTACATTACATACACGATTGGATGGGGACGGTCCTTACATCAATGCACAAGGACTTTTTACTTTACATACACGATGGGATGGGGACGGTCCTTACATCAATGCACAAGGACTTTTTACTTTACATACACTATGGGATGGGGACGGTCCTTACATCAATACACAAGGACTTTTTACTTTACATACACTATGGGATGGGGACGGTCCTTACATTAATGCACAAGGACTTTTTACATTACATACACGATTGGATGGGGACGGTCCTTACATCAATGCACAAGGACTTTTTACTTTACATACACGATGGGATGGGGACAGTCCTTACATCAATGCACAAGGACTTTTTACTTTACATAAACGATGGGATGGGGACAGTCCTTACATCAATGCACAAGGAATACACGATGGGATGGGGACGGTCCTTACATCAATGCACAAGGACTTTTTACTTTACATACACGATGGGATGGGGATGGTCCTTACATCAATGCACAAGGACTTTTTACATTACATACACGATTGGATGGGGACGGTCCTTACTTCAATGCACAAGGACTTTTTACATTACATACACAATTGGATGGGGATGGTCCTTACATCAATGCACAAGGACTTTTTACATTACATACACGATTGGATGGGGACGGTCCTTACATCAATGCACAAGGACTTTTACATTACATACACGATTGGATGGGGATGGTCCTTACATCAATGCACAAGGACTTTTTACTTTACATACACGATGGGTTGGGGACAGTCCTTACATCACTGCACAAGGACTTTTTACTTTACATACACCATGGGATGGGGACGGTCCTTACATCAATGCACAAGGACTTTTTACTTACATACATGATAGGATGGGGACGGTCCTTACATCAATGCACAAGGACTTTTTACTTTAGATACACGATGGAATGGGGACAGTCCTTACATCAATGCACAAGGACTTTTTACTTTACATAAACGATGGGATGGGGACAGTCCTTACATCAATGCACAAGGAATACACGATGGGATGGGGGCGGTCCTTACATCAATGCACAAGGACTTTTTACTTACATCCACGATGGAATGGGGACAGTCCTTACATCAATGCACAAGGACTTTTTACTTTACATACACGATGGGATGGGGATGGTCCTTACATCAATGCACAAGGACTTTTTACTTTACATACACGATGGGATGGGGACAGTCCTTACATCACTGCACAAGGACTTTTTACTTTACATACACCATGGGATGGGGACGGTCCTTACATCAATGCACAAGGACTTTTTACTTACATACATGATAGGATGGGGACGGTCCTTACATCAATGCACAAGGACTTTTTACTTTACATACACCATGGGATGGGGACAGTCCTTACATCAATGCACAAGGAATACACGATGAGATGGGGATGGTCCTTACATCAATGCACAAGGACTTTTTACATTACATACACGATGGGATGGGGACAGTCCTTACATCAATGCACAAGGAATACATGATGAGATGGGGATGGTCCTTACATCAATGCACAAGGACATTTTACATTACATACACGATGGGATGGGGACGGTAATTACGTCAATCCACAAGGACTTTTGACTTTACATACACGATAGGATGGGGACGGTCCTTACATCAATGCACAAGGACTTTTTACTTTACATACACGATGGAATGGGGACAGTCCTTACATTAATGCACAAGGACTTTTTACTTTACATAAACGATGGGATGGGGACAGTCCTTACATCAATGCACAAGGAATACACGATGGGATGGGGGCGGTCCTTACATCAATGCACAAGGACTTTTTACTTACATCCACGATGGAATGGGGACAGTCCTTACATCAATGCACAAGGACTTTTTACTTTACATACACGATGGGATGGGGATGGTCCTTACATCAATGCACAAGGACTTTTTACTTTACATACACGATGGGATGGGGACGGTCCTTACATCAATGCACAAGGACTTTTTACATTACATACACGATTGGATGGGGACGGTCCTTACATCAATGCACAAGGACTTTTTACATTACATACACGATTGGATGGGGATGGTCCTTACATCAATGCACAAGGACTTTTTACATTACATACACGATTGGATGGGGATGGTCCTTACATCAATGCACAAGGACTTTTTACTTTACATACACGATGGGATGGGAACGGTCCTTACATCACTGCACAAGGACTTTTTACTTTACATACACCATGGGATGGGGACGGTCCTTACATCAATGCACAAGGACATTTTACATTACATACACGATGGGATGGGGACGGTCCTTACATCAATGCACAAGGACTTTTTACTTTACATACACGATGGGATGGGGACGGTCCTTACATCAATGCACAAGGACTTTTTACATTACATACACGATTGGATGGGGACGGTCCTTACATCAATGCACAAGGACTTTTTACTTTACATACACGATGGGATGGGGACGGTCCTTACATCAATGCACAAGGACTTTTTACTTTACATACACTATGGGATGGGGACGGTCCTTACATCAATACACAAGGACTTTTTACTTTACATACACTATGGGATGGGGACGGTCCTTACATCAATGCACAAGGACTTTTTACATTACATACACGATTGGATGGAGACGGTCCTTACATCAATGCACAAGGACTTTTTACATTACATACACGATTGGATGGAGACGGTCCTTACATCAATGCACAAGGACTTTTTACATTACATACACGATTGGATGGGGACGGTCCTTACATCAATGCACAAGGACTTTTTACTTTACATACACGATGGGATGGAGACAGTCCTTACATCAATGCACAAGGACTTTTTACATTACATACACGATTGGATGGAGACGGTCCTTACATCAATGCACAAGGACTTTTTACATTACATACACGATTGGATGGAGACGGTCCTTACATCAATGCACAAGGACTTTTTACTTTACATACACTATGGGATGAGGACGGTCCTTACATCAATGCACAAAGAATACATGATGAGATGGGGATGGTCCTTACATCAATGCACAAGGACTTTTTACTTTACATACACAATGGGATGGGGATGGTCCTTACATCAATGCACAAGGACTTTTTACTTTACATACACAATGGGATGGGGATGGTCCTTACATCAATGCACATGGACTTTTGACTTTACATACACGATTGGATGGGGACGGTCCTTACATCAATGCACAAGGACTTTTGACTTTACATACACGATTAGATGGGGACGGTCCTTACATCAATGCACAATGACTTTTGACTTTACATACACGATGGGATGGGGACGGTCCTTACATCAATGCACAAGGACTTTTTACTTACATACACGATGGGATGAGGACAGTCCTTACATCAATGCACAAGGACTTTTTACTTTACATACACAATGGGATGGGGACGGTCCCTACATCAATGCACAAGGACTTTTTACTTTACATACACCATGGGATGGGGACGGTCCTTACATCAATGCACAAGGACTTTTGACTTTACATACACGATAGGATGGGGACGGTCCTTACATCAATGCACAAGGACTTTTTACTTTACATACACTATGGGATGGGGATGGTCCTTACATCAATGCACAAGGACTTTTTACATTACATACACGATTGGATGGGGACGGTCCTTACATCAATGCACAAGGACTTTTGACTTTACATACACGATAGGATGGGGACAGTCCTTACATCAATGCACAAGGACTTTTTCCTTTACATACACTATGGGATGGGGATGGTCCTTACATCAATGCACAAGGACTTTTTACATTACATACACGATTGGATGGGGACGGTCCTTACATCAATGCACAAGGACTTTTGACTTTACATACACGATAGGATGGGGACGGTCCTTACATCAATGCACAAGGACTTTTGACTTTACATACACGATAGGATGGGGACGGTCCTTACATCAATGCACAAGGACTTTTTACTTTACATACACGATGGGATGGGGACGATCCTTACATTAATGCACAAGGACTTTTTACTTTACATACACCATGGGATGGGGACAGTCCTTACATCAATGCACAAGGACTTTTTACATTACATACACGATTGGATGGGGACGGTCCTTACATCAATGCACAAGGACTTTTTACTTTACATACACGATGGGATGGGGACAGTCCTTACATCAATGCACAAGGACTTTTTACTTTACATACACTATGGGATGAGGACAGTCCTTACATCAATGCACAAAGAATACATGATGAGATGGGGATGGTCCTTACATCAATGCACAAGGACTTTTTACTTTACTTACATGATGGGATGGGGATGGTCCTTACATCAATGCACAAGGAATACACGATGGGATGGTCCTTACATCAATGCACAAGGACTTTTTACTTTACATACACGATGGGATGGGGACGGTCCTTACATCAATGCACAAGGATTTTTTACTTTACATACACGATTGGATGGAGACGGTCCTTACATCAATGCACAAGGACATTTTACTTTACATACACCATGGGATGGGGACGGTCCTTACATCAATGCACAAGGACTTTTTACTTACATACACCATGGGTTGGGGACAGTCTTTACATCAATGCACAAGGACTTTTTACTTTACATACACCATGGGATGGGGACGGTCCATACATCAATACACAAGGACTTTTTACTTTACATGCGCCATAGGATGGGGACGGTACTTACATCAATGCACAAGGACTTTTTACTTTACATACACCATGGGATGGGGACGGTCCTTACATCAATGCACAAGGACTTTTTACTTACATACACGATGGGATGAGGATGGTCCTTACATCAATGCACAAGGACTTTTTACTTTACATACACCATGGGATGGGGACTTTCCTTACATCAATGCACAAGAAATACACGATGGGATGGGGACGGTCCTTACATCAATGCACAAGGACTTTTTACTTACATACATGATGGGATGGGGACAGTCCTTACATCAATGCACAAGGAATACACGATGGGATGGGGACGGTCCTTACATCAATGCACAAGGACTTTTTACTTTACATACACCACGGGATGGGGACGGTCCTTACATCAATGCACAAGGACATTTTACTTTACATACACCATGGGATTGGGACGGTCCTTACATCAATGCACAAGGACTTTTTACTTACATACACCATGGGATGGGGACAGTCCTTACATCAATGCACAAGGACTTTTTACTTTACATACACCATGGGATGGGGACGGTCCATACATCAATACACAAGGACTTTTTACTTTACATGCGCCATGGGATGGGGATGGTACTTTCATCAATGCACAAGGACTTTTTACTTTACATACACCATGGGATGGGGACAGTCCTTACATCAATGCACAAGGACTTTTTACTTACATACACGATGGGATGGGGATGGTCCTTACATCAATTCACAAGGACTTTTTACTTTACATACACCATGGGATGGGGAACTTCCTTACATCAATGCACAAGAAATACACGATGGGATGGGGACGGTCCTTACATCAATGCACAAGGACTTTTTACTTACATACACGATGGGATGGGGACGGTCCATACATCAATACACAAGGACTTTTTACTTTACATGCGCCATGGGATGGGGACGGTACTTACATCAATGCACAAGGACTTTTTACTTTACATATACCATGGGATGGGACGGTCCTTACATCAATGCACAAGGACTTTTTACTTACATACATGATGGGATGGGGATGGTCCTTACATCAATGCACAAGGACTTTTTACTTTACATACACCATGGGATGGGGACCTTCCTTACATCAATGCACAAGAAATACACGATGGGATGGGGACGGTCCTTACATCAATGCACAAGGACCTTTTACTTACATACACGATGGGATGGGGACAGTCCTTACATTAATGCACAAGGAATACACGATGGGATGGGGACGGTCCTTACATCAATGCACAAGGACTTTTTACTTTACATACACCACGGGATGGGGACGGTCCTTACATCAATGCACAAGGACATTTTACTTTACATACACCATGGGATGGGGACGGTCCTTACATCAATGCACAAGGACTTTTTACTTACATACACCATGGGATGGGGACAGTCCTTACATCAATGCACAAGGACTTTTTACTTTACATACACCATGGGATGGGGACGGTCCATACATCAATACACAAGGACTTTTTACTTTACATGCGCCATGGGATGGGGACGGTCCTTACATCAATGCACAAGGACTTTTTACTTACATACACGATGGGATGGGGACAGTCCTTACATCAATGCACAAGGAATACACGATGGGATGGGGACGGTCCTTACATTAATGCACAAGGACTTTTTACTTACATACACGATGGGATGGGGACAGTCCTTACATCAATGCACAAGGACTTTTTACTTTACAAACACGATACGATGGGGACGGTCCTTACATCAATGCACAAGGACTTTTTACTTTACATACACGATTGGATGGGGATGGTCCTTACATCAATACACAAGTACTTTTTACTTTACACACACTATGGGATGGGGACGGTCCTTACATCAATGCACAAGGAATACATGACGAGATGGGGATGGTCCTTACATCAATGCACAAGGACTTTTGACTTTACATACACGATGGGATTGGGACAGTCCTTACATCAATGCACAAGGACTTTTTACTTTACATACACGATGGGATGGGGATGGTCCTTACATCAATGCACAAGGACTTTTTACTTTATATAAACGATGGGATGGGGACAGTCCTTACATCAATGCACAAGGAATACACGATGGGATGGGGACGGTCCTTACATCAATGCACAAGGACTTTTTACTTACATACACGATGGGATAGGGACAGTCCTTACATCAATGCACAAGGACTTTTTACTTTACATACACGATGGGATGGGGACGGTCCTTACATCAATGCACAAGGACTTTTGACTAGGGATGAGCTGAACACCCCCCCGGTTCGGTTCGCACCAGAACCTGCGAATGGACCGAAAATTCGCACGAACGTTAGAACCCCATTGACGTCTATGGGACTCGAACGTTCGAAATCAAAAGTGCTCATTTTAAAGGCTAATTTGCATGGTATTGTCCTAAAAAGGGTTTGGGGACCCGGGTCCTACCCCAGGGGACTTGTATCGATGCAAAAAAATCTTTTAAAAATGGCCGTTTTTTCGGGAGCAGTGATTTTAATGATGCTTAAAGTAAAAAAAAAAAAAGTGAAATATTCCTTTAAATATCGTACCTGAGGTGTGTCTATAGTATGCCTGTAAAGTTGCACGTGTTTCCCGTGTTTAGAACAGTCCCTGCACAAAATGTCATTTTTAAAGGAAAAAATCTCATTTAAAACTGCTTGCGAGTTTAATGTAATGTCGGGTCCTGGCAATATGGATGAAAATCAGTGAGACAAACGACATGGGTACCCCCCAGACCATTACCAGGCCCTTTGGGTCTTGTATGGATATTAAGGGGAATCCCGCACCCAAATTAAAATAAGGAAAGGTGTGGGGCCACCAGGCCCAATATACTCTGAACAGCAGTATACAGGCGGTGCAAACAAGACAGGGACTGTAGGTTTGTTGTTAAGTAGAATCTGTTTGTAATTTTTAACGGGTACATTTTTAACGTGTTTAGCTCCAGCCAAAAAATCTTTTTTAAGCTTTTTGGAAAACATAGGGAAGGGTTATCACCCCTGTGACATTTGTTTTGCTGTCTTTCCTCCTCTTCAGAAGATTTCACCTCACTTTTTGTCCCAATGACAACTGTTTTTTGAAAATTTGTGTTTTTTTGTGGAAAAAGGATTGGAAAGCATCAGTGGAAAGGAGAAATGTTTTTCCCATATTAACTCTTACAGGAGAGAATTTCCCTTCCTAGTGGTAGATTTCATCTCACTTCCTGTTTTCTCCTTCCGTTTGCAAGTAGGAGTCGTTTGTAAGTTAGATGGTTGAAAGTAGGGGCCTGCCCTATATACTCAGCAGAAATTTGGGCCTTAGGTGTTGTTGTGGCCACAACACTGTAAGCCCTCACAGGGCCCTGCTGTGAAATATTAGATCAAGAATTGTAATTACATGCCCCTGTTGAACAAGGGCAGAAAAATTGGGCCTTTGGTGGTGGTGCTGGTGCCACAACACTGTAAGTCCTCACTCGCTCTTGGTGAGTGCAGAAATGGGCCCTGCTGTGAAATATTAGATCAAGAATTGTAATTACATGCCCCTGTTGAACAGGGGCTGAAAAATTAGGCCTTAGGCACTGGTGCTGGTGCCACAACACTGCAACCCCTCACAGATACTCTAGTTGGAACGCAGAAATGAGCCCTGCTGCAAAGTATTGCATCAAAAATTGTAATAACACGCCCCTGTTAAACAGGGGCTGAAAAATTGGGCCTTAGGCACTGGTGCTGGTGCCACAACACTGCAACCCCTCACAGATACTCTAGTTGTAACGCAGAAACGAGCCCTGCTGCAAAGTATTGCATCAAAAATTGTAATTACACGCCCCTGTTAAACAGGGGCTGAAAAATTGGGCCTTAGGCACTGGTGGTGGCGCCCAGAACCAAAAATGTTCTTACAAGCTTTCAGCGTGATGATTGAGGAGGAAGAGGATAATTACTCAGGGATAGTCACTCAGCATCAGCATAGGCAGTCTTTGAAGGGATCTGAGATTTCAAAAAAAATTATTCGGTTACATCAGCATCAGGTGCTTGGTAGCTGGTGGTGATCCAAGACTGATTCATTTTTATGAAGGTCAGTCGATCGACCGAGTCGGTGGACAGATGCACCCTGTGATCGGTTACAAAGCCTCCAGCAGCACTGAATTTGCTTTCCGAAAGAACGCTGGATGCAGGACAGGCCAGTAGCTCAGTTGCATACAGTGCAAGCTCTGGCCAGTGATCCATCCTCAAGACCCAGTAACCCAGAGGATTTTCGGTGGGAAAGGTGTCCAAGTCAGATCTTGCCCCTAGGTATTCCTGCACCATGTAAAACAGACACTGGCGATGGTTGCTGGAACTGATCATACCTTGGGGCTGTGGACCAAAAAATTGTCTGAACGCATCGGTCAGACGGCCACCTTCTCCACCGCTCCTTCTTTGACTGACCGAAGCCTCAGCACCACGTTGTCCAGAAACAGGAGTTTGTAACCTCCCAGTCTCTGGGAACGCGTTGCACAGACCTTTCTGCAAGGCCTCCCGAAGATGTTTCATCCTCTGCTCCCTCTGCGATGGCAAGATAAGGTCCGCAACCTTACCCTTGTAACGTGGATCAAGGAGGGTTGCCAGCCAGTATTGGTCCTTCTCCTTGATACCACGAATACGAGGATCCTTATGCAGGCTTTGCAGGATCAGGGAGGCCATGCAGCGTAGGTTTGCTGAGGCATTCGGTCTGGAGTCCCCTTGGGTCACTAAGGACGACATGGTCCGCAGCCACCTCCTCCCAGCCACGTGTTTCTTGGGACTGATCCCTTAAAGACTGCTGCTGATGCTGAGTGCCAGGCTCCACCTCCATACTGACACAATCTTCCTCCTCCTCCTCCTCCTCATCTTCCTGTGTGATCGGCGGGCACGCAGGAACACTCTCTGGATAAAGGGGGCCTTGAGAGCTAAGGAAGTCCTCCTCTTCCTGCCTCTGTTCTGCCTCAAGTGCCCTGTCCATTATTCCACGCAGCGTATGCTCCAACAGGTGGACAAGGGGGACAGTGTCACTGATGCATGCACTGTCACTGCTCACCATCCTCGTGGCCTCCTCAAATGGTGACAGGACAGTGCATGCATCCCTGATCATGGCCCACTGGCGTGGGGAAAAAAAAACAAGCTCCCCTGACCCTGTCCTGGTGCCATAGTCGCACAGGTACTCATTGATGGCCCTCTGCTGCGTGTGCAGCCGCTGCAGCATGGCCAACGTTGAGTTCCACCTGGTGGGCATGTCACAGATTAGGCGGTTCTTGGGCAGGTTAAACTCCTTTTGGAGGTCCGTCAGCCGAGCACTGGCATTATATGACCGGCGGAAATGCACACAGACTTTCCTGGCCTGCCTCAGGACATCCTGTAAGCCCGGGTACCTGCCCAAGAACCGCTGCACCACCAAGTTAAGGACGTGAGCCAAACAGTGCACATGGGTCATTTGTCCCTGTCAGAGGGCAGAGAGGAGGTTGGTGCCATTGTCACAAACCACCATTCCTGCCTTAAGTTGGCGTGGCGTCAACCACCTCTGAACCTGCCCCTGCAGAGCTGACAGAACCTCTGCCCCAGTGTGGCTCCTGTCCCCCAAGCACACCAGCTCAAGCACCGCATGGCATCTTTTGGCCTGCATACTTGCGTAGCCCCTTGAATGGCGCACGGAGTACCGCTGGGTCCGAGGACAAAGCACAGGAAGAGGCCATGGAGGAAGAAGAAGAGGAGGGTGTGGAGGAGAGAGGTGTGTCACAATCATTAGCATTTTGGAGGCGTGGTGGCGGAACAACCTCCAACACTACTGCACCTTGTTCTGCATCCTTCCCAGCTGCCAGCAGAGTCACCCAATGCGCCGTGAAACTTAGGTAACATCCCTGTCCATGCCTGCTGGACCATGAGTCAGCGGTAATATGCACCTTACCGCTGACCGCCCTGTCCAGGGAGGCATGGACATTGCCTTCCACATGCCGGTAGAGAGCCGGAATCGCCTTCCGTGAGAAAAAGTGGCGTTTGGGTACCTGCCACTGAGGAACCGCACATTCCACAAACTCACGGAAGGGGGCAGAGTCTATCAACTGAAAAGGCAGCAGTTGAAGTGCTAGCAATTTTGCCAAGCTAGCATTCAACCGCTGGGCATGTGGATGGCTGGGAGCAAACTTCTTTCGGCGGTGCAGCAGCTGGGGCAGGGAAATTTGCCTGGTACAATCTGACGTCGGTGTACCAAAAGCAGATTGCCCACAAGTACTTGTCTGTGACACGCCTAATTCTACAGCTTCATTCCTCTCAGTGCAGGTCTCAGAGAGGACTGAAGGTATAGTGGGGTTGGAGATCTCAGCTGATGAGGAGCAAGGAGAGGTCCTCTTTGTTCTTTGGTGTGGGTCTTTTAGATATGCTTGCCAACGAACTGCATGGCAGGTCAACATATGTCTGGTCAAGCATGTGGTACCCAAGCGGGAGATGTTTTGGCCACGCGAGATACGCTTGAGACATATGTTGCAAATAGCAGCGGTGCGATCTGATGCACTCGTCTCAAAAAAGGCCCACACCAAAGAACTTTTTGAATAACGCGCAGAGACTGCAGTGCCCTGCACATGAGGAGCTTTGGGTTGTGATGCAGTCAAGGTGCTGCCCATAGGCTGGCCCCTGGAGGGCATCCTGCCTCGTTGGTGATGTGCCGCCTCCTCCTCCTCCTCTCTCCTATCAGGCACCCACGTTGAGTCAGTGACCTCATCATCCCCTCCCTCCTCATCACTGGAGCAAACCTGGCAGTATGCTGCAGCAGGGGGAGCATGACTGCCAGATTGCTGTCCTTCTTGGGCACCCCCTCTGTCCGTGCTCACGTTACTGCCTTCATCGAGCTCAGTATCATCATCAGAGCCTTCCAAACGCTGGGCATCCTCCTGGAGCATGTACCCAACACTGTGGTCTAACAGTTCGAGGGACTTCTCAGGAGGACATGGTGGGGCTAGGGAAGGAGTCACTGATGACATTAAGCCAAGGGAAAAGGCCGCTGCTTTGCCAGACAAAGTACCCTGGGCATGGGTGAGAGAGGATGAGGAGGATGAGGACGGCTTGGTCATCCACTCGACCAAGTCTTCTGCATGTTGCGGCTCAACATGGCCAGCTGCCGAAAAAAAGGCCAAGCGTGTCCCACGGCCACGTGCTGATGAGGATGCACCGTCTCCACGACCAGCACTAGACACAGAGCCTGCTTGCCCTCTCTTATTGGCTTGTGACTGTCTGCCTCTCCTTCTTGGCCTTCCAGACATACTAATGGCCTGTAGCTGCACTAAGCTTGGATATATATATATATATATATGGACACACCCCACTAACTTGTAGGTTTAGCTGAACACTGTGAGCAGGACGCACCACACTAACTTGTAGTTTTAGCTGAACACTGTGAGCAGGACGCACTGCACTAACTGTAAATAGTCTAGCTGCCTGACTGTGGTACTAATAGGATCAAAAGAACACCAGCAATTTTCTTCAGGTAGCTGTAAATACTGTAACAAGACAAGCCTGTCTGTCAGTAAGAAGATAACAGGAACGGATCTAGCTGAACACTGTGAGCAGGACGCACTGCACTAACTTGTAGCTTTAGATGAACACTGTGCAGAGGTCTCACTACACTAACTTGTAGGTTTAGCTGAACACTGTGAGCAGGATGCACAGCACTAACTTGTAGTTTTAGCTGAACACTGTGAGCAGGACGCACCGCACTAACTTCTAGGTTTAGCTGAACACTGTGAGGTGGACGCACCGCACTAACTTGTAGTTTTAGCTGAACACTGTGAGCAGGACGCACCGCACTACCTTCTAGGTTTAGCTGAACACTGTGAAGTGGACGTACCCCACTAACTTGTAGTTTTAGCTGAACACTGTGAGCAGGATGCACCGCACTAACTTGTAGGTTTAGCTGAACACTGTGAGGTGGACGCACCACACTAACTTGTAATTTTAGCTGAACACTGTGAGCAGGACGCACTGCACTAACTGTAAATAGTCTAGCTGCCTGACTGTGGTACTAATAGGATCAAAAGAACACCAGTAATTTTCTTCAGGTAGCTGTAAATACTGTAACAAGACAAGCCTGCCTGTCAGTAAGAAGATAACAGGAACGGATCTAGCTGAACAGGACGCACTGCACTAACTTGTAGCTTTAGATGAACACTGTGCAGAGGTCTCACTACGCTAACTTGTAGGTTTAGCTGAACACTGTGAGGAGGACGCACAGCACTAACTTGTAGTTTTAGCTGAACACTGTGAGCAGGACGCACCGCACTAACTTCTAGGTTTAGCTGAACACTTTGAGGTGGACGCACCGCACTAACTTGTAGTTTTAGCTGAACACTGTGAGCAGGACGCACCGCACTAACTTGTAGGTTTAGCTGAAAACTGTGAGGTGGACGCACCACACTAACTTGTAGGTTTAGCTGAACACTGTGAGCAGGACGCACCCCACTAACTTGTAGTTTTAGCTGAACACTGTGAGCAGGACACACTGCACTAACTGTAAATAGTCTAGCTGCCTGACTGTGGTACTAACAGGATCAAAAGAATACCAGCAATTTTCTTCAGGTAGCTGTAAATACTGTAACAAGACAAGCCTGCCTGTCAGTAAGAAGATAACAGTAACGGATCTAGCTGAACACTGTGAGCAGGACGCACTGCACTAACTTGTAGCTTTAGATGAACACTGTGCAGAGGTCTCACTACACTAACTTGTAGGTTTAGCTGAACACTGTGAGCAGGACGCACAGCACTAACTTGTAGTTTTAGCTAAACACTGTGAGCAGGACGCACCGCACTAACTTCTAGGTTTAGCTGAACACTGTGAGGTGGACGTACCCCACTAACTTGTAGTTTTAGCTGAACACTGTGAGCAGGACGCACCGCACTAACTTGTAGGTTTAGCTGAACACTGTGAGCAGGACGCACTGCACTAATTGTAAATAGTCTAGCTGCCTGACTGTGGTACTAATAGGATCAAAAGAACACCAGCAATTTTCTTCAGGTAGCTGTAAATACTGTAACAAGACAAGCCTGCCTGTCAGTAAGAAGATAACAGGAACGGATCTAGCTGAACACTGTGAGCAGGACGCACTACACTAACTTGTAGTTTTAGCTGAACACTGTGAGCAGGACGCACCGCACTAACTTGTAGGTTTAGCTGAACACTGTGAGGTGGACGCACCACACTAACTTGTAGGTTTAGCTGAACACTGTGAGCAGGACGCACCCCACTAACTTGTAGGTTTAGCTGAACACTGTGAGCAGGACGCACCCCACTAACTTGTAGTTTTAGCTGAACACTGTGAGCAGGATGCACTGCACTAACTGTAAATAGTCTAGCTGTCTGACTGTGGTACTAATAGGATCAAAAGAACACCAGCAATTTTCTTCAGGTAGCTGTAAATACTGTAACAAGACAAGGCTGCCTGTCAGTAAGAAGATAACAGGAACGGATCTAGCTAAACTGAATACAGTGTATATATATATATATATATATATATATATATATATGCAACACCTGGAATGCATATATATACACAATACACTGTAAGTGCAGCTAACTGACTGACTGTTCTGCCTAATCTATCTAACTCAAATCAAATGACACTGTCTGTCTCTCTCTCTCTCTATCTATGAACGCCGGAACACACACTACACAGGGCCGCCGTGCAGGCGGCCTTATATAGTGTGGGGCGTGTGCTAAATCCCCTGAGCCATAATTGGCCAAAGCCTCCTTGGCTTTGGCCAATTACGGCTCTCTGTTCAGACGGCGCTGTGATTGGCCAAGCATACGGGTCATAGTGCATGCTTGGCCAATCATCAGCCAGCAATGCACTGCGATGCCGCAGTGAATTATGGGCCGTGACGCGCCACACGAATTTGGCGCGAACGGCCCATATCGTTCCCAATTCGGCGAACGGGCGAACAGACGATGTTCGAGTCGAACATGGGTTCGACTCGAACACAAAGCTCATCCCTACTTTTGACTTTACATACACGATGGGATGGGGACGGTCCATACATCAATGCACAAGGACTTTTGACTTTACATACACGATAGGATGGGGACGTTCCTTACATCAATGCACAAGGACTTTTTACTTTACATACACGATGGGATGGGATGGTCCTTACATCAATGCACAAGAACTTTTTACATTACATACACGATTGGATGGGGACGGTCCTTACATCAATGCACAAGGATTTTTGACTTTACATACACGATAGGATGGGGACGGTCCTTACATCAATGCACAAGGACTTTTTACTTTACATACATGATGGGATGGGGACGGTCCTTACATCAATGCACAAGGACTTTTTACATTACATACACGATTGGATGGGGACGGTCCTTACATCAATGCACAAGGACTTTTTACTTTACTTACACGATGGGATGGGGACAGTCCTTACATCAATGCACAAGGACTTTTTACTTTACTTACACGATGGGATGGGGACAGTCCATGCATCAATGCACAAGGACTTTTTAATTTACATACACTATGGGATGGGGACGGTCCTTGCTTCAATGCACAAGGACTTTTTACATTACATACACTATGGGATGGGGATGGTCCTTACATCAATGCACAAGGACTTTTTACTTTACATACACTATGGGATGGGGATGGTCCTTACATCAATACACAAGGATTTTTTACTTTACATACAAGATGAGATGGGGATGGTCCTTTTAAAAATCACATTAAAGAATTTCTCAGCAAAAACAACAAGCACTGGATGGGACTCTAACTAATCTTAAAGTGGTTCTAAAAGCAAACAGTTTTGCATCATCTGCATTTCAAAAAAGAAATAATTTAATAAATACACTTTTTTTTGCAGGTAAAAAAATGTGCATAATTTTTTAATTTTTTTAGAGCTTGCAGAGCATTGCTCCCGTGATCTCCTGCAGACTCTCAGTACAGCCTTCTGCCTGTGCAGACGGGCAGCATAGGCATACACAGGGGGTGCTAATCCAAGGGTGCTTAACCTGTGGACCTCCAGCTGTTACGGAAATATAAGTCCCATCATGCCTCAGCCTTTGGAGGTCATGTTAGTAACTATCAGCCTTGCAAAGCCTCATGGGCAGGGGTGGCCCGTCCATTAAGGGTGCACGGGCGCCGCCCCCCCTATCCATCGCCGCCCCCCCCCCCCCATCCATGCATCCAGTCCCTTTCAGGATGCATGAATTCCAATGGGGGGGGGGGTTTGAAGCACTTGATTAGAGCCAGGGGCTCTAATAGGCTTCAAAATAGGGTGGGCTTGGGGCATAGAAAATGCAAACAGAGCCCACCCAGGTGTGTTACAACAGTGAATGAATATTCGGTATTATAACACTGATCCTCCTCCCGGCCAATCAGGCTGCTGCGGGGGATGTTTCAGGATGGAGAGTGTGGAGAAGGGGCTAGTTAATATGTAATTTACCAACACCTTTCTTTTCTAAATGAACACACTAGCTCACTATTTCCATTCATACCTGAAGCATAGTAAACTGTGTTTCAGTTTGTGAATGAATTACGAAACCACTCAGCACAGACCAATCCATTCACTGCCTCATGCATCTGAGACTGCAGAAAAAAGCTCTGGGGTACACACCCTAATGTTTTAGGCTGCGCACACCTATGCTAAGCCCACTACAGTATAATCAGTCTGTGTAAAAAGGCTTTTTGATCCTGTCTTCTCTGATCCTCCCCTACTTCCACTGTCCCCAATCCATCTCCTGATAACACAGATCCTTTGGATTTACTCTGCACATGCTGAGTTTGGTGTGTATTGCTAGAGAGTTTTATTTGTTGTTCTTGCAAGAGTGGACAGTGCTGATTGGCCCTGTGCTGATCACTTGCAGACACAGGGTCAGGGGTTCTGCAGTCTCATAGAACAAGCGGAGGTGAGTTAGGACTCCTCCTACAAGCTTTGAAATAGAAGTAAACCCCGTTTTTGAAATTGTACCTACAGGTAAACCTATAATAAGGCCTACCTGTAGCTATAGTGAATATCTCCTAAACGTGCACAGTTTAGGAGATATTCACACTGCATGCAGCCTTTGACATCACTGACGCACGGGCTCTGATGGGACGGCATACCGTGCCATCCAGTGGTGTATTTAGGTTTTGTGCTGCCCTAGGCCTGACTAAACTCATACCCCCCCCTAATTTAAATACGACCCACCCCTTGCTGCCAAGGCCACACCCCTTCCTGTTTAAGACCCACCCTATCATCTGTAAACCACACCCCTTCCTCTTTAGGCTCATTTGGCACCTTTCAGGGGGGAGGGGGGAACAGGTACCTGTTTTTGACAGGTACCCTTCCCCACTCCCTGGAGACTGCAACTAAATGTGGACTGTTTAAAGGGTTTCCATTGATTTTAGCATGCATGGAGCACTTTGCACATGCCAGTGGAGGCTGGTGCTCAAAATTTTTGGGGGGGGTGCAAACAAACTAAGAAATTCAGAAAAAAAGACATCAATTGCAGCCTCACTGTGCCCCATCAAATGCAGCCACTGTTCCATCAAACGCAGCCACTATTCCCACCAAACGCAGCCACTGTGCCCACCAAACACAACCACTGTGCCCATCAATTGCAGCCACTGTGCCCACCAAACGCAGACACTGTGCCCATCAATTGCAGCCACTGTGCCATCAAACGCAGCCACTGTGCCATCAAACGCAGCCACTGTGCCCACCAAACGCAGCCACTGTGCCCACCAAACGCAACCACTGTGCCCATCAATTGCAGCCACTGTGCCCACCAAACGCAGACACTGTGCCCCACCAAACGCAGACACTGTGCCCATCAATTGCAGCCACTGTGCCATCAAACGCAGCCACTGTGCCATCAAACGCAGCCACTGTGCCAAACGCAGCCACTGTGACCACCAAACGCAGCCACTGTGCCATCAAACGCAGCCACTGTGCCCACCAAACGCAGCCACTGTGCCATCAAATGCAGCCATTGTGCCCCATCAAACGCTGTCACTGTGCCCCATTATTTGCAGCCACTGTGCCTTTAAACGCAGCCATTGTGCCCCATCAAACGCTGTCACTGTGTCCCATTATTTGCAGCCACTGTGCCTTTAAACGCAGCCATTGTGCCCCATCAAACGCTGTCACTGTGCCCCATCAATTGTAGCCACTGTGCCTTTAAACGCAGCCATTGTGCCCCATCAAACGCTGTCACTGTGCCTCATCAATTGTAGCCACTGTGCCATCAAATGCCAACACTGTTCCCATAAAACTCTAATTTATTCAATAACTTTACCTGGGTTCCCTTGTGCCTCTCTCTCTGTTTCTCTCTTCCTGACGTCACTGCCAGACCCTGCCCCAGTGCTGAGGAGAAGGGTCAAGCAGTGTGGAGGAGGGTAGGCGGAGCATAAGGCTCCACCTCCGCCAGTCATCGGCCGCTTATGGGGGCGTGAGTCACACGCCGCCCACCGCATGAGAGAAATTCCCCCCCCCCGTCTTCCTGATTCCCGGCTCCCGCCCCCACACACATGCAGCCCACGGCAGCCACCTTGCTGTAGCGGGCGGCGCTGCTGTGTATGGGCGTGCTTGTCAGAGGGTGGAGGGGCGTGAGCTCTGCTAAGCACGCCCATACACACGCCCCTCCACCCTCTGCCAAGCACGCCCATACACAACAGCGCCGCTACAGCAAGGCGGCCGCCGCGGGCTGCATGTGTGCGGGGGGCGGCCACGGGAGCCGGGAATCGGGTGGGGGGACTTTCTCTCATGCGGGGGGGCAGCTTTTTTTGCCGCCCCCCGCAAAGTGCCGCCCTAGGCCTAGGCCTTGTCGGCCTAGGCCAAAACACAGCCCTGGTGCCATCTCTTCAGAGCTCTGTGCCACAGTCCGTGACGTTCGTGTGCATGCGCGGGCTTAATGTCACTGCAGCGTGGCCAATCAGAAGGCCAGAGGATGCGAACCCTGAAGGAAGACCGGGTGAAGATGGAAGCCCTGTCAGCAGGTGACAGCTCGCCACTGGAGGGCTTTGTTCTAAGGTAAGCATTTCATAATGTGCTAGTATGTGATGCATGCTAGCATATTATGCCTTTAACTTGCAAGTTATGAAAAAAATAGGCTGCGGTTTACCGCTTTAACCAGACACTGATAGAAGTCACAAGACTGTTATATACTGCTGATGAGAAAAGGTATTTAGCAGTTTATATTTTTTTATGTTCTGTGGGAGATCAGATATAGTGAATGCATGGTCCTGGGTTTAGTAACACTTTAAAGGATAAATTCACCTTTTCAAAAAAATTTTAAAATAAATGCACATTTTTTTAAAAAATGGAGCTTGCAGAGCATTGCACCCATGATCAGCAGACTGCAGTATAGCTGTCTGCCCATACCTCATACGGACGGGCAGTTACCTGAGAGCCAGAAGAATCAATAGACTATCAGAGTGCTCAAAGCATAACCAAAGAAAATTCCCAGCTCAACTCACCAGCTAATCCGTAACCAACCGAATAATCCTGTCTAACAGTTTGCGTTAAATACAGGGGTTTAGTTTGCAAACAATTGCAAATATATATGTAAGCTGCAGAGCCCCTCCAAGGCACCCCAGTATTATTCAGTTGCCGACCACCCTATAGCACTTTTACGGCAGCTGCACTGTGCAGGATCACATATATACCTGTAAACCTGAATTTCCAGGTATCGGGCGCGAGTGCTTGCCACCGGAGGCTCGCTCCCCCTATAATTCTACACAGCGGGTCCCGCGAACCCGATGTCCGCCGGCACCAGCTGATCGTTCAGCACACAGGCAGAAAGGCAATCTACCTATGTAAACAAGACAGATTGCTGTTCTGTCAGTAAGGAAGGTGTTAAATCCTGTGTTCCTTTATATCTATGCCTTCCCCTAGTACAAGCACCCCCCCCCACTACAGTAACACACCAGCTAGGCACACCGTTAACCCTTTGGTCGCCCCTGAGGTGCATGCGCTTCTACTATGGAGGCTCTAAGAAATTTACAAGTTAGGACTGCAGATAATACTGGGGTGCCTTGGAGTGTCTCTGCAGCTTATGCAGATACAAGAAGTCCCAGAGTTACGAACACAATAGGGACTGTAGGTTTGTTCGTAAGACGAAGTTGTTCGTAAGTCGCAACATTGCATTTGTAAGTGTAACTTCCGGTCGGAACACTGTATTCGTAAGTGTAACGTCCGCCTGTGCATGGATGTGGGATGTTCCCGGTGCTTGTTATGTTATCTGGGGCTCTTCTGGCCATGCAGTACATGTAGTACTGCACTATGGGATGTGTCCGGAGGTATCCAGGACCAGCGTGGAGCACAAGTGGCCGGCATTTGAGGCCGTTCGTAAGTAGGAGTCTTTCGTAACTCGGGTGTTCGTAACTCGGGGACTGCCTGTATTTGCAATTGTGAGCTAACTAAACCCCTGTTTTTAATGCAAACTGTTAGACCGGATAATTTGATTGGTTGCAGGCTGGCTGGTGAATTGAGCTGGGAATTTTCTTTGGTTTTGTTTGACATGCATCGCCCTTCCATATGCTGCTTGCTGTGAAGACCAGTTATAGGTGGGGGCAATGGCCAGTTGTTTGTATCAGAGCGCTCACCAGCACCCTGGTAGCTCATTGAGAACTACAAGCCATCAGCCGCAATGGCTGACAGGACTGGTAGGCATTCATTCACAAGAACATGTGAATGAATGACGTGGCCGGCCGTGTGGGTGGAGCACTCTTTTTCAGATTGTAACATCAGGCATGGGGAGAAGAAACCCTACCTGCTGTCACAGGAAGAGGAGGGTGAGGGGGGAGAGCTGCAGAAGCTGAGACCGTGTTAGATGTTACACTCTAAAAATGGATGGAAAATGTAACATGTTCTGAAAGTGAACTTATCCTTTAGTCTAGGTTCACACTGAATGTGGCTTTGAAATTGTGTGACTTCATCTAAAAATCACACGATTTCAAATGCATGTCAATGCGACTTGGAAGACATCTGTGCAGCTTCATGCGCAGATGTTTATGCAAGTCCCACCTGAAATCAGCAGTAGTAGTAGTAGTGCAGGAACAACTTTTCAAATCGATGTGGCACCGCAAAGTTGGCATCGCACCGACTTGAACAGTTCCATTGCCGACAATAACAATAAATTAAAAGAGTTGTCAAGCAATTTGACCTGTCAATTCCACATAACAAGTAGCTCCAGTGTGAATGGGGGCTCAAAGTAATTGTAGATGCAAAAAATGGAAATGCAGCGCTAATGTGATATATAAAATGCCCAGAGTGACCCCCAGGGGTAAGTATTCGAACGATGGCTGCTCATAAATGGGAAGCTAGCATCCAGTGGATATAACATGAAGTGTATCAAAAAATCAATATACAGTGAAAAAATTGTGATAAACAAATGCATAAGATTTTTGTGGAAAAAAAACAACAAACAGTCCGTGATAAACAAAAAATCTTAACCAAAACGCTCTGGGATGGTGGATCAGCAAGCCTCTGTTCGATGCTCTGGGATGGCGGATCAGCACCACCATCCCAGAGCATCGAACAGAGTGCAATGCAGAGGGACTACTTGTAAAGTTGGAGCTGTAGTAGGAGGTACATGCGTATCTGTGAATGATATATGGAGAAGCCTGTGCATTTTCACTTATCATCTGTGGAAGAGGCATTACTCTAATGTTCCCCTCATATGGGACTATACCATACTCTATAAAGGAAGGTTTTGGTTAAGATTTTTTGTTTATCATGGACTGTTTGTTTTTTTTTTTTTTCCCACAAAAATCTTATGCATTTGTTTATCACAATGTTTTCTTTGTTCACTGTATATTGATTTTTTGATACCCTTCATGTTATATCCACTGGATGCTAGCTTCTCATTTATGAGCAGCCATCAGTCGAATACTTACCCCTGGGGGTCACTCTGGGGATTTTATATATCACATTACCGCTGCATTTCCATTGTGTTTTTTAGTTACTACACAGTTCACTACACTGTTGATGCTGGCTGCTGATTTATTTCTTTTTAGATTTACTAGTAGTGCAACTTTTTTCCACATATATGATGCAAAAAATGAAAATAAAGAAACAAACAGGTTTATACTTACCTGCTCCTTTGTCACTGGCTTTGATTGACAGCCATTGTAAATGCAAAACATTTTAATAAATAAATACATTAATAAACAGGTTTATACTTACCTGCTCTGTGCAATGGAATTGCACAAATTGACCCGGAACCTCCTCTTCTTGGTTCCCCCCGACGCTTTTGGCTATTACCCTCTCTGACGAGTGTCCCTTTAGGAAGCTGTTTCCTATGGGGGCACTTGTGCAGGCTTGTTCCAGAGCCACACAGACAGCAGGGCTTGGTCCCACCCTCTGTTGTTCCCTCATCTCTGGCTTTGATTGACAGCAGCAAGAGCCAATGGCTCCTGCTGCCTCAGCAAAGCCTGTGAGACCAGGAAGTGAGGGGAGAGAAGGGCTGCAGACAGGAACGGTGCTGGATCGAAGGAAAGCTCCAGCAAACATAAGGGGGGTTAGAAGGGATACTACTACCTAAACATTTTTACCTTAAAGCAAGGAATGCATTAAGGTAAAAAATGTTTAGGCTTTAAGGTAAAAAAAGAGGGGCTAAGCAGCACTGTGTGTGTCAATAGACGCATACAGCTCAGCTAGGGATTGAGCCTACAGGTGTGCCCTCTCAGCAAGTGGCTTGGAGGGAGAGGAGGAGCCTGGAGCTCTGGCGGGGGACCCCAGAAGTGGAGGTTTGGGGCTGCACTGTACAATACCATTGCACTGAGCAGGTAAGAATACCACATTTGTTATTTTAAGAAAAAAAAGACCTTTACAATCACTTTAAGAATGCTCCCTCCCCCTCCTAACACCTATACTTATGCCAGGCCACTCAGATCTGTTTACGTGTGTCAACCAGCAGCAGCTGCAAAGGAGTGGAGGGAACACTGACAATAGATGGGCCACAGTAAGAGACACATTTCACCCAATAGGGTCCGCAGGGGAATGCGAAATGTGGGGAATTTCAACATTCCCCTGAGGATGCTATTGGGCAAAACGCATGGGAAGGAGCTTGGGCGGTGATGTCATTGCTCATGGCTATGATCCCGAGCGGTGTGCGATCTGTGTACCACTTGTTACATGCTTGACATTGGAGACAATTTGTAAGTGCACAGTCTGGTTTGGGATAAAATTTTCATGGGTTCATGTACTATGGAAGTTTTTGTCTTTGCATAATTGCAGATTATGTTGGATGAACATCGGGTGGCAGGCGGTGCTAGAGGCATTTACTCTGCATCTTGTGGCGCATCTTTGACCATCTTGGAGCCATGCTGAGTGGTGTGGCAATGCCACAGGAGCAATATAGTATGTGTATGGGCCTATAATATAGTGTGGCCGCAATCTTTGGTAAGCGACTAGTGTGCTCACTGGTCAGGTGTAGGTGCACTGAGGTAGCTGGAAACAGACAGCAGGAGATACACATCCATTCGGATTTTCCCATGAACTGTGCTTGGACTTTTTAGATTTGTTTTTTTGAATTGGTATTAGACATTGAGCATGTTTATGAATTTTGGTAAAGGTTGTGTTTTTATTTAATAACTTATTTTATTTGTATATGGATACATTTATTTATGCACTTAAGTGCTTTTTTAAACATTTTTTTATAAGATTTAGATGTTTTGAGGAAATTTACTGTTTGTGTATTCAACAGTTTGCAGTTTTCTTCACTGAAGTGATAACACCAATTGATTTTGTTTCAAATTTTGAGTGATTTTTTTCTTTACACTAAGCACAGAGGTTCCATAGTAGTTTTGAATCAAGACTGATGCAAAGACAAGAACATTGGATGTGAACATGTGGGATGGTCCACTACTAGAGCTGTCTGCAAGGGGAGTGGAGGATCAGGTAAGGTAAAGTTCTCTTACCATCCCCTAGACCAGCTTTTCTCTAACTTTTAACAATTGAAGAACCCTTGAAATAACGTTTTGGGTTCAGGAAACCCCTGCCAATAATGACCGTATCTACAATTTACAGTACATTAGTATGATGGTCTTTTGGAAGCTCCTTACAATTGTGATCATTGGGAAGAATTCCCCACCCTTACAAATAGCTAAAGACATCATTGTTGTCAGGAGCTACTCATTTGAGAGGCAAAAAATTGCTCATTGCTCAAGGAACCCCTAACAACCTCTGGAGGAACCCTGGCTGAGAAAGGCTGTCCTAGACTAAACAAGTAGTTAACCCCTGCAGTGCAGGAGCAGCCCCACTGCAACAGAAAACTTATTCCAGAGTTTAACTTTAAAGATGAAGTTTAAGTATACCAATTTAACTATAAACTATATTGTCAAAAGTATTGGGACACCTGCCTTTACACGGACATGAAGTTTAATGGCATCCCAGTCTTAGTCCGTAGGGTTCAATATTGAGTTGGCCCACCCTTTGCAGCTATAGCAGCTTCAACTCTTCTGGGAGGGCTGTCCACAAGGTTTAGGAGTGTGTCTATGGGAATGTTTGACCATTCTTCCAGAAGCACATTTGTGAGGTCAGGCACTAATGTTATTTAAGAAGATTTGGCTCGCAGTCTATGGTCTAACTCATCTCAAAAGGTGTTCTATCGGGTTGAGGTGCAGGCCGTTCAAGTTTCTCCACTCTAAACTCACTCATCCATGTCGGACGGCATGATTGACAATGGATCTACATCGGGGGACATTTTTTGTTCATGTGACACTTTTTTGGTGAATGAGTAGAGGTACAATGTACCCCATACTTATTTACATGGGGGGGCAGGATCTGGGGACCCTCTTGTTAAAGGGGACTTCCAGATTCTGGTAAGCCATCCACCCGCAGACGCCCACAACCACAGCCCAGGGTTGTGGGAAAGAGGCCCTTGTCCCCATCAACATGGGGACAAGGTGCTTTGGGGTTGGGGGGCAGTGGCACCTCTGCAAGGCACCCCTCCATTGATTGGGGGGGACCCCATGCCATTTTTTTTATTTTGGTGTGGGATTCCCCTCCAAATCCATACCAGACCTGAAGGGCCTGGTATGGATCTGGGGGGGGCCCCACGTCATTTTCTCACACTTTTTAGCCAGCATTTTTTTTTTACATACAGCTGTCAGCGTGGAATCCCGCTGACAGCTGATGACTCATCGGTTTCAAGGACTCGAGGTTTGGATTCATGGCCCACTCCTTAGCAACCAGCTATAAACAGTGTTTTTCAAGGGGGAAAAAAAAACACAAAACACTTTAAAAACGCATCAATGATGCAACACTTGCGTTTCTGGTGCAACTCAATTGAGGTCTATTACATGCAAAATGCAATCTGATGTGGGAAAAAAAGTGCACGGCCCTTTCCAAAAATGCATCAGATGAAAAATGTGTGAACGTGTACCATAGGAAACCATAAAGAGACTGTAGTGCTTTTCTGGAAAATGCACAAAAAAGCACATAGGTATGAACGTAGAGTAAGTGTGGATTGGGGGCTCACCTGGGGGGACATTGAGGAGGCATGCGGAGTTCATGGATCACTTGAATACAACCGTTTTTAAGTCTCTGGTTATGCGAGGTCCATCATTTGAGGGGTAAATATACCATGATAGATATAGAGCAATGTATGTTTCATATATGATAATATCAATGAAGAAGTTTTCTACTCTTGCTATAAATGTCAAAATGTAAAAATGGTAAACACCTCTCTTTGATGTATTTTCTAGAATGCTAAAAAAAAAACGAAGAAGACCACAAATGTAGGGATCGAAATGCATCGGGGTATTCTAATGCATGCTATGGTATAAACGTAACCTGTAACAAATTGGGGGTTATTTACTAAAGGCAAATCCACTTTGCACTACAAGTGCAAACTACAAGTGCAAAGTGCACTTGAAAATGCACTGAAAGTGCACTTGGAAGTGCAGTCGCTGTAGATCTGAGGGGGACATGCAAGAAAAATAAAAAACAGCATTTTATCTTGCACATGACTGGATAATAAAATCAGCAGAGCGTCCCCTCATTTCAGATCTACCCCTCAGATTTACAGCGACCTCACTTCCAAGTGCACTTTCAGTGCAATTTCAAGTGCACTTTGCACTTGTAGTTTTCACTTGTAGTTTGCACTTGTAGTGCAAAGTGGATTTGCCTTTCGTAAATAACCCCCATTGTCCCTATGATGTATAATGTCACCATCAATTTTGGCTACCCTGCTGTACATGCAACCAGAGCTCATATTTTAAATTCTTTTGTACAGTTGAATTTTTTCTAGTAAATAAAACAATCATTTTTTTACAATAGATATTTGTCTATTCTTGCTGCTAAAAAAACATGTGGGGAACTTTTCCATGTTTTCTTGTTTGCAGATTCCGATTATTTGTAATTGTACACATTTCAACGCCCAGTCACTTAAACGCTGTATGCCCTATGCTCACAGAGGTACATAATCAATTTTTTAGCATAATTAGAAGTTTTTGGTCCTATAGACTTTAATGGGAGTGTCTGTAAACATGTGATATGCATATAGGCTCATGTGTTTGTGCTTGCAGAACTCCTCTCCTCCTCAGGAACTGCTTTTCTCCCCTTGCCTAGCCCAGGAAACAAATGACCAAGGCTTGATACACGTGTAAAATTGTCTGCAGAAAGCTTTTAAAATGCTTTTCAGAAGTCCAAAAATGCAAAAGAAAATGACAGGAACAAACTCTATTCCTGCTCTGCAAGGTGTGAATGCAAACTTAATCTCTTATGCACATCGTGTTCATTCCTATGCTATAGAACTCATGCTTTTAATATATGCCCAGTAGGGATGAGCTTCGTGTTCGTGTCGAACCCATGTTCAACTCGAACGTCGTGTGTTCGGTCGTTCGCCGAATTACGAACGATATGGGCCTTTCTCGCCAAATTCGAATGACGCGTCACGGCCCATAATTCACTGCGCCATCGCAGTGCATTGCTGGCTGATGATTGGCCAAGCATGCACTATGACCCGCATGCTTGGCCAATCACAGCGCCGTCTGAACAGAGAGCCGTAATTGGCCAAAGCTAAGGAGGCTTTGGCCAATTATGGCTCAGGGGCTTTAGTACACGCCCCACACTATATAAGGCCGCCTGCATGGCGGCCCTGTGTAGTGTGTAACGGCGTTCAGATAGAGAGATAGAGAGAGAGACAGACAGTGTCATTTGATTTAAGTTAGACAGAGTAGGCAGGTCGAGTCAGTTAGCTGCAGTTACAGTGTATTGTGTATATATATGCATCCCAGGTGTTGTGTGTGTATATATATATATATATATATATATATATATATATATATATACACACTGTATTCAGTTTAGCTAGATCCTGTTCTTCTCTTCCTAATATACTGACAGGCAGGCAGGTGTTTTTACAGTATGTAAAGCTACTGTACTGTGTACCGTGCACAGTCTCAACTACAGTATAGCAACCTGCAGCCAGGTGCTTGTGTAGGCTCATTGAAGTATATCCAGTTACTGTACTGTGTACCCTGCACAGTCTCACCTACAGTATAGCAACCTGCAGCCAGGTGCTTGTGTAGGCTCATTGAAGTATTTCCAGCTACTGTACTATGTACCCTGCACAGTCTCACCTACAGTATGCCAACCTGCAGCCAGGTGCTTGTGTAGGCTCATTGAAGTATCTCCAGCTACTGTACTGTGTACCCTGCACAGTCTCACCTACAGTATAGCAACCTGCAGCCAGGTGCTTGTGTAGGCTCATTGAAGTATTTCCAGCTACTGTACTGTGTACCCTGCACAGTTTCGCCTACAGTATAGCAACAAGCAGCCAGGTGCTTGTGTAGGCTCATTGAAGTATTTCCAGCTACTGTACTGTGTACCGTGCACTGTCTCGCCTACAGTATAGCAACCTACAGCCAGGTGCTTGTGTAGGCTCATTGAAGTATTTCCAGCTACTGTACTGTGTACCCTGCACAGTCTCACCTACATTAAAGCTACCTGCAGCCAGCTGCTTGTGTAGGCTCATTGAAGTATTTCCAGTTACTGTACTGTGTACCCCGCACAGTCTCACCTACAGTATAGCTACCTGCAGCCAGGTGCTTGTGTAGGCTCTTGACGTATTTCCAGTTACTGTACTGTGTACCCTGCACAGTTGCACCTACAGTATAGCTACCTGAAGACAAGTGCAGGTGTTATCATACTAATAATACTACAGGCAGGCAGTTGATTCTGCTAGCTGCAGTATAATCGGTATATATATATATAGTTTTGTGCAGCTCACTGCAGGCCAATAGTATGTCTGGAAGGCCAACAAGGAGAGGCAGACAGTCACAAGCCAATAAAAGAGGGCAAGCAGGCTCTGTGTCTAGAGGCAACAGTGCTGGTCATGGACACGGTGCATCCTCATCAGCACGTGGCCATGGGACATGCTTGGCCTTTTTTTCGGCAGCTGGCCGTGTTGAGCCACAACATGCGGAAGACTTGGTCGAGTGGATGACCAAGCCGTCCTCATCCTCCTCATCCTCTCTCACCCAGGCTCAGGGTACTTTGTTTGGCAAAGCAGCTGCCAACGCGGCCTCTTCCCTCGGCTCAATGGCATCAGTGACTCCTTCCCTAGCCCCACCATGTCCTCTTGAGGAGTCCCTCGAACTGTTTGACCACAGTGTTGGGTACATGCTCCAGGAAGATGCCCAGCGTTTTGAAGGCTCTGATGATGATACTGAGCTAGATGAAGGCTGTAACGTGAGCACTTACAGAGGGGGTGCCCAAGAAGGACAGCAATCTGGCAGTCATGTTCCCCCTGCTGCAGCATACTGCCAGGTTTGCTCCAGTGATGAAGAGGGAGGGGGTGATGAGGTCACTGACTCAACGTGGGTGCCTGATAGGAGAGAGGAGGAGGAGGAGGCACATCACCAACGAGGCAGGATGTCTTTCAGGGGCCAGCCTAAGGGCAGCACACTGACTGCATCACACCGCAGAGCTCTGCATGTGCAGGGCGCTGCTGTCTCTATGCGTTATTCCAAAAGTTCTTTGGTGTGGGCCTTTTTTGAGATGAGTGCATCAGATCCCACCACTGCTATTTGCAACATATGTCTCAAGCGTATCTCGCGTCACCAAAACATCTCCCGCTTGGGCACCACATGTTTGACCATACATATGTTGTCCTTCCATGCAGTTCGTTGGCAAGCGTACCTAAAAGACCCACACCAAAGAACAAAGAGGACCTCTCCTTGCTCCTCATCAGCTGGGATCTCCAACCCCACTATACCTTTAGTCCTCTCTGAGACCTGCACTGAGAGGAATGAAGGTGTAGAATTAGGTGTGTGAAGGGTTAGTGTGTGGGTGTGGCGCTGTCCTAATTTATAGAAATACTTGGTAAATTGTGTGTAGCCAAATCCCATATGTAAAGTCGCATAAACCAAAATTGCAAATAAAAAATTAAACGAAAATAAAACCAAACATAAAACAGCAAAGTGACCCCCTTTGGAGTGTGTAGGTGTAACGTTGTCCTAGTGGAGAAAAAAGTGGAGAAAATGAAAAAAAATGGAAACAATGGAAGAAATCGCATAAAGGACTGCTGCCTCCACAAATGTGATTTCCACCAAGGTGGAAAAAACTGAAGGTAAGTGAAGGGTTAGTGTGTGGGTGTGGCACAGTCCTAATTCATAGAAATACTTGGTAAATTGTGTGTAGCCAAATCCCATATGTAAAGTCGCATATAAAGTATAAACCAAAATTGCAAATAAAAAATTCCACGAAAATAAAACCAAACATAAAACAGCAAAGTGACCCCCTTTGGAGTGTGTAGGTGTAACGTTGTCCTAGTTTAAAAAATACTTTGTAAATCGTGTGTAGCCAGATCCCACATGTAAAATAGCATGTAAATTATAAACAAAATATAAACAAAATCGCATATAGCAAATATAACGGCTAGGTTGGCCCCCTTTGAATTGGGGGAGGGGGAAGGGGAACAGGGGATGAAATCAAAAAATGACTTTAGCCAAAGCTATTCCATCCGCATAAAAACCCCATGTAGTGATTGACAAACATAACATTGCTGAATAATTACATAGGTTAAATCGTGACTAGTGCTCAGTGCAGTTTAAGTGAAAAAAGATTTAGGTGTGTCACAGCCAAGTACTTACGGGCAATCTGCTATCGGTACACTGACGTCAGATTGTGCCAGGCAAATTCCCCTGCCCCAGCTGCTGCACCGCAGAAAGAAGTTCGCTCCCAGCCATCCACATGCCCAGCGGTTGAATGCTAGCTTGGCAAAATTGCTAGCACTTCAACTGCTACCTTTTCAGTTGGTAGATTCTGCCCCCTTCCGGGAGTTTGTGGAATGTGCGGTTCCTCAGTGGCAGGTTCCCAAACACCACTTTTTCTCATGGAAGGCAATTCCGGCTCTCTACCGGCATGTGGAAGGCAATGTCTTGGCCTCGCTGGACAGGGCGATCAGCGGTAAGGTGCATATTACCGCTGACTCATGCTCCAGCAGGCATGGACAGGGGCATTACCTAAGTTTCACGGCGCATTGGGTCACTCTGCTGGCAGCTGGGAAGGATGCAGGACAAGGTGCAGTAGTGTTGGAGGTTGTTCCGCCACCACGCCTCCAAAATGCCACTACTGGTGATTCTGACACACCTCTCTCCTCAACCCCCTCCTCCTCTTCTTCCTCCGTGGCCTCTTCCTGTGCTTTGTCCTCGGAACCAGCGCTGCTCCGTAGGCGTTCAAGGGGCTACGCAAGTACGCAGGCCAAAAGATGCCATGCGGTGCTTGAGCTGGTGTGCTTGGGGGACAGGAGCCACACTGGGGCAGAGGTTCTGTCAGCTCTGCAGGGGCAGGTTTAGAGGTGGTTGACGCCACGCTAACTTAAGGCAGGAATGGTGGTTTGCGACAATGGCACCAACCTCCTCTCTGCCCTCCGACAGGGACAAATGACCCATGTGCCTTGTTTGGCTCACGTCCCTAACTTGGTGGTGCAGCGGTTCTTGGGCAGGTACCCGGGCTTACAGGATGTCCTAAGCCAGGCCAAGAAAGTCTGTGTACATTTCCGCTGGTCATATAATGCCAGTCCTTGGCTGGCAGACCTCCTAAAGGAATTTAACCTGCCCAAGAACTGCCTAATCTGTGACATGCCCACCAGGTGGAACTCAACGTTGGCCATGCTGCAGAGGCTGCACACGCAGCAGAGGGCAATCAATGAGTACCTGTGCGACTATGGCACTAGGACAGGGTCAGGGGAGCTTTTTTCCCCCAGGCCAGTGGGCCATGATCAGGGATGCATGCACTGTCCTGTCACCATTTGAGGAGGCCACGAGGATGGTGAGCAGTGACAGTGCATGCATCAGTGACACTGTCCCCCTTGAGGCAGAACAGGGACAGAAAGAGGAGGACTTCCCTAGCTCTCAAGGCCCCCTTTATCCAGACAGTGTTCCTGCATGCCCACCGATCACGCAGGAAGAGGACGAGGAGGAGGAGGAGGAGGAGGATTGTGTCAGCATGGAGGTGGAGCCTGGCACTCAGCATCAGCATCAGTCTTTAGGGGTCATTTACAGTCCAAAGAAACCCATGGACTTGTACGTGGCTGGAAGGAGGTGGCTGCGGATCATGTCGTCCTTAGTGACCCAGAGGACTCTGGACTGAATGCCTCAGCAAACCTACTCTGCATGGCCTCCCTGATCCTGCAAAGCCTGTGGAAGGATTCTCGTATTCGTGGTATCAAGGAGAGGGATCAATACTGGCTGGCAGCCCTCCTTGATCCACGTTACAAGGGTAAGGTTGCGGACCTTATCTTGCCGTCGCAGAGGGAGCAGAGGATGAAACATCTTCGGGAGGCCTTGCAGATAGGTCTGTGCAACGTGTTCCCAGAGACTGGGAGGTTACAAACTCCTGTTCCTGGACAACGTGTTGCTGAGGCTTCGGTCAGTCAAAGAAGGAGTAGTGGAGAAGGTGGCCTTCTGACCGATGCGTTCAGACAATTTTTTAGTCCGCAGCGCCAAGGTATGATCGGTTCCAGCAACCATCGCCAGCGTCTGTTTTACATGGTGCAGGAATACCTAGGGGCAAGATCTGACTTGGATACCTTTCCCACCGAAAATCCTCTGGGTTACTGGGTCTTGAGGATGGATCATTGGCCAGAACTTGCACAGTATGCAATTGAGCTACTGGCCTGTCCTGCATCCAGCGTTCTTTCGGAACGCACATTCAGTGCTGCTGGAGGCTTTGTAACCGATCACAGGGTGAGTCTGTCCACCGGCTCGGTCGATCGACTGACCTTCATAAAAAAGAATCAGTTTTGGATTACCACCAGCTACCAAGCACCTGATGCTGATGTAACTGAATATTGTTTTTGGCAATGTCAGATACCTTCAAAGACTGCCTATGCTGATGCTGAGTGACTATCCTGTTATGCTGAGTAATTATCCTCTTCCTCCTCAATGATCATGCTGATAGCTTGTAAGAACTTTTTTGGTTCTGGGCGCCGCCACCAGTGCCTAAGGCCCAATTTTTCAGCCCCTGTTTAACAGTTGTGTGTAATTGCAATTTTTGATGCAATTCTTTGTAGCAGGACTAGTTCCTGCGCTCCAACTAGAGTATCTGTGAGGGGTTGCAGTGTTTTGGTACCAGTGCCTAAGGTCCAATTTTTCAGACCCTGTTTAACAAGGGCGTGTAATTACAATTTTAATGCAATTATTTGCAGCAGGGCTAGTTCCTGCACTCCAAATAGAGTATCTGTGAGGGGTTGCAGTGTTGTGGCACCAGCACCAGTGCCTAAGGCCCAATTTTTCAGCCCCTGTTTAACAGGGGCATGTAATTACAATTTTTGATGCAATTCTTTGCAGCAGGGCTCGTTCCTGCGCTCCAACTAGAGTATCTGTGAGAGGTTGCAGTGTTGTGGAACCAGCACCAGTGCCTAAGGCCCAATTTTTATGCCCCTGTTGAACAGGGACATGTAATTAGAATTCTTAATCTACTATTTCACAGCAGGGCCCGTTTCTGCGCCCACCAAGAGTAACTGTGAGGACTTACAGTGTTGTGGCACCAGCACCACCACCACCACCACCACCACCAAAGGCCCAATTTTTCTGCCCCTGTTCAACAGGGGCATGTAATTACAATTCTTGATATAATATTTCACAGCAGGGCCTGTTCCAGCACCCACCAAGAGTAACTGTGAGGACTTACAGTGTTTTGGCACCAGCACCACTACCACCATCACCAAAGGCCCAATTTTTCTGCCCCTGTTCAACAGGGGCATGTAATTACAATTCTTGATCTAATATTTCACAGCAGGGCCCTGTGAGGGTTTACAGTGTTGTGGCAACACCAACACCTAAGGCCCAAATTTCTGCTGAGTATATAGGGCAGGCCCCTACTTTCAAACATCCAACTTACAAACGACTCCTACTTGCAAACGGAAGGAGACAACAGGAAGTGAGATGAAATCTACCCCTAGGAAGGGAAATTCTCTCCTGTAAGAGTTAATATGGGAAAAACGTTTCTCCTTTCCACTGATGCTTTATCACCAATCCTTGTTTCACTAAAAACCCCAAATTTTCAAAAAACATTTGTCATTGGGACAAAAAGTGAGGTGAAATCTTCTGAAGAGGAGCACAGACAGCAAAACAAATATCACAGGGGTGATAACCCTTCCCTATGTTTTTCAAAAAGCTTAAAATAGATTTTTTGGCTGGAGCTAAACACGTTAAAAATGTACCAGTTCAAAATTACAAACAGATTCTACTTAACAACAAACCTACAGTCCCTGTCTTGTTTGCACCGCCTGTATACTGCTGTTCAGAGTATATAGGGCCTGGTGGCCCACGCCTTTCCTTTTTTTAATTTAGGTGCGGGTTTCCCCTTAATATCCATACAAGACCCAAAGGGCCTGGTAATGGACTGGGGGGTACCCATGCCGTTTGTCTCACTGATTTTCATCCATATTGCCAGGACTCGACATTACATTAAAGCCGCAAGCAGTTTTAAATGACTTTTATTCCTTTAAAAATGTCATTTTGTGCAGGAACTGTTCTAAGCACGGGAAACACGTGCCACTTTACAGGCATACTATAGACACCCCCCAGGTACGATATTTAAAGGAATATTTCACTTTTTTTTTTTTTTTTTTACTTTAAGCATCATTAAAATCACTGTTCCTGAAAAAACAACCATTTTTAAAACTTTTTTTTGCATTGATATATGTCCCCTGGGGCAGGACCCGGGTCCCAATCCCTTTTTAGGACAATACCATGCAAATTAGCCTTTAAAATTAGCACTTTTGATTTAGAACGTTCAAGTCCCTTAGATGTCAATGGGGTTCTAACGTTCGTGCGAATTTTCGGTCCGTTTGCAGGTTCTGGTGCAAACCGAAGCTGGGGTGTTCGGCTCATCCCTAATGCCCAGGTTAAGAAAAGTACAGGGGCTGCAATTGCTGTTTTTTCCTAAAAATACTTTTTGTCTGGCTGTGCCTGACTCCAATATTTTTAACTCCCAGACTCAGAACAAATAAGCTGCATGTGAGTTGACCTTCTTCAAAGTCAACAACTTTGAAGCCAAAGCATAACTAATGGTATCAATATATAGTGCAATTTTATCTGTGATCGTATTGTCAACCTATCTACCTTCTGTGAGAAAAATACTATCGGTTCTGTGAAGAATTGTTTGATCAGATTGTTATGTTTATGGCTATTTTTTTTTAATCAGTATTTATTTTATTAAAGAAAACACATAGTTAGAAATGTCTAACAATCTTTGGTAAAATACAAATTCTGACCTCGCAGGGTCTCTTATGTTGTACTAGTTCAGTGAAATAGGTTGAACAGAGGTATTTATCTCAGTAGTAGACTTAATTGGTCTCATAAACAGTAACTGGGTGGCACGTACCGGTTGGGGGTTATGATTGGGGTGTAGGAGTATATGGGTCTAAATTTTTGGTAAAAATTTTAGGTATGGGTGAGATGTTGACCCATCATGCCATGTAGAATATAGCCATGAGCAATGAGTCTAGAGGCTGGACATTTACCATTGAGTTTGAGTGATTGGTTCCCCAGCATGCAAGCAGGGCAGAGGGGGGGGGGGGACCCTGTGGTCTCCATCAATCCACCCCGTCCGCCACACGCCAGGGGATTCGGGTAGAAAAAGACGTGCTTGTCCAGCAGGGATATTAGTGTCTCTGTAACTTCATGGGCCAGTTTCATGTATGAAGGCTTGTGGGGTTTATGTTTGACTTCAACGAATCACTTACTTTCCCAACCAGTAGTGAGATGGCCACAGAACAATTAACTTTAGCAGGGTATATGAGTGAGACAAAAGAAAAGAAAAAGAAGACGGGGAGGAGGGGGAGGGAAATGGGTCAGAGAGTGATCCAAGCGTACCTGTGTTCCCGAAGGAAGGTTGGTCCATGTCCACATCGAGTGCACCACACCAGTCCCATCCGTCTCTCATGGCCGAGTTCTCTTTTCGAGGTATGTCAGGAGGCTAGGTCATTGTCTATTGGGATCTCATTGTTCTACGGGTGGTGAGAGAGGGGTCTGCCAACTCTAGTTGAGCAATATCTAAGCTGGAGGGAACCTGGTTAGGGTCGGAAACAAATTCATTCCAAGGTGCCCAGATCATAGAGTATTTTTCTCGGGAACCTCGGCAGTTTGCTATCCAGTCCTCAGCCTCTCTCACTGCATTTACCTTAACAATCCATTGTTCACGGGTAGGAGTACTGGGTTTTTTCCAGTGGGTTGGGAGTAGGCGCCTTGCTGCGTTTAGCAGGTGAGGTATCACAGTTTTTTTATACTGGCGGAGTGAGGTTGATGGTATATGCAGCAGAAAATGCTTTGGAGAGAAAGGAACCTCTATTTCTGTTATATTTTGTATTTGGTCTCGTATATCTTCCCAAAAGGGTTGGATTAAGGGGCATTCCCACCATATGTGGATAAGTGATCCTTTGTGACCACAACCTCACAAGCATTGATCTGACATAGCAGGGTATATACGAGCCAAGTCAGCCGGCTCACGGTACCAGCGAGACATTATCTTAAAGTTTGTTTCTTGAGTTTGAGAGTCTATGAAAGATGAATGGTAAGGTAAAACAAATGGTTCAATTGTATTTCCGTGAATTCCTGCCCCTAAGTCGTTCTCCCACCGTCAGATATAGGCAGGTTTAGTTTGAGGGGCGGCAGAACCTAGGAGTCGGTATAATTCTGATACCATATGAGGGATAGGCTCCTCTTCAGTGAAGAGACGTTCATATGGCGTGGAAGTGGAGGGATCTCTAATTGTGTGGCTATTCTTTTCGAAAAAATTATGTAGTTGTCTGTATCTCCAAAAGTTGAGTCGTGGGCCTTTACGTCCTACAGGTAAGTCTTCATATCGCATTAATTTGCTGTCTTTCATGAATTTACCACAACTTGCCAAGTTGAGCAAAGGATTAATTTTGTCCCAAACCGACAGCACTTGTGTCGTCAGCGGGGAGGTTGTCTCAGATAGCCCCCTATATCCTCGGGGCAGCCATGGTGCATAAGCCAGGTTCCTGCCCGCCAGGGATTTCTATAGGGTGACCCAAAGTTTTGAGTGTGTGTGGAAATGCCAGTTTAGTATCCTTTGAAGGACTATGGCTCTGAAGTATCATTTTATGTCGGGGATACCTAGGCCTCCTTCCCGCTTCGAGTGTTTAAGTGTCTGTAAAGCTATTCTAGGTTTGCGTGTGTTCCAGATAAAGTCAGATAGCATGCTGGACAAACGATCAAAGAAGACTCTGGGAAGGGGGATCGCTAACATTTGCAAATAAAAAAGGATCCGGGGTAGTACATTCATTTTTATGATGTTCACACGACCCAGCCGTATAGGCAGTCCGTGTCCAAAGTGAAAGGTCTTCCTTGACCGTGGTCAACAGCTGGGGATAATTAGCCGCATATAAGGTGTCAAAATGATCTGTAAGTTGTACGCCGAAATAGCGCAGGGATGAAGTGGTCCAGGTAAAGGGAAAAGCAGCTTTAAGGCTCGCGAACAAGTGGGGAGGTAGACAAATGGGGAGAATTTCAGATTTTGTGAAATTAATTTTGAAGTTGGAAATCGACCCAAAAATCTTCAGTTCCTTCATTAGATTGGGCAAAGAGATTAGGGGGTTTGATAGGTGGAACAAAACATCATCGGCATATGCCGAGAGTTTGTGTTCCATGCTTCCCACCTGAAGTCCCGTGATGTTCTGGTTGGCTCTCAAAGTCCGAAGTAATGGCTCCAGCACTAGAGCGAACAACAGGGGTGAGAGGGGACACCCCTGCCTCGTGCCATTTCTAATGGGGAAGCGGGAAGAAAGAGTCCCATTGACCTTAACCTGTGCACACGGCGTAGAGTATAATGCCAGCATCAATGTCAGCATTCGCGGGCCTAGGCCTATTGAGTCGAGTACTGCTTTCAGATATAACCAATCAATGCGGTCAAACGCTTTTTCCGCGTCTGTGGATAGGATCAAGTAAGGTTGCGGGTCTGGACGGGAACGGGCCCAATGGATAAGTTGGATCACTCTAACTGAGTTGTCTCTAGCTTCTCTGCCCGTTATGAATCCTGTCTGGTCTGGGTGGATAATTCCTGGCAGTAGGTGTTTAAGTCTGTTAGCTAAAATTTTTGCCAATATTTTAATGTCCAAATTAAGGAGTGAAATAGGGCTATAGCTTTGGGGGATGGCGGGATCCTTGCCCTCTTTCGGGATCACAGTGATGTGGGCCAACAGGGCTTCTGAGGGGATGTCTTTACCTGTTGCTATGGAATCAAAGTATTTGCACATAGGAATTGCCAATTGGGGGAGGAAAGTTTTATAGTATTCCTTAGTGAACCCATCTGGGCCTAGGCTCTTTCCATTGGGCAGGGATTCCACCGTCGCCTCTACTTCGGCCATCGTGATCGGGAGTTCTAAAGCTAAAACTTGGTCGTCAGTAAGTGAGGGAAGGCCAGCTGAGGAAAGGCATTTCTGTATCGCATGTTGTCTAGTATCGCGCGCGGAAGATGGAAGCTCGGAATCTAGATTATAATGTGTAGCATAATAGTCTCTGAACCCTGAGGCAATCTTAGAAGACTGCACCGTCAGGTGTCCAGAGGTGGAATGCAGTTGTTGCACGTAGGTCTGTGCCTGTCTCTTCCTGTGTGCCCGCGCCAACATCCGTCTGCATTTGTTCCCCTGTTCGTAGAATTTGTGGGACATGTATTGGAATTGTTTTCTGGTTTGTCTATCTAAAAGGCGAAGGAACAGTTCCCGTAATTCCGTAAGTTTTTTTAGCTCTTTGGGGCTCCCATTAGCTTTATGTTGGAGTTCAGCCTTTTGTAAGGCTGTATGCACTCTAATGAAATCAGCCTGGCATTCTTTCTTGAATCTTGTCCCTTGGGAGATTAATTCTCCTCGTGCCACGGCCTTATGTGCTTCCCATATTATCCCTTCACTTATGTCATCGGGTAAGTTCTCTCTGAAGTAATGAGTTAAAGTGTCCGAGACCGTTTTCACTATCACTGCATTGTCTAGCAGATTGCCGTTCATTCTCCAAGTCCAGGTCCTGTGCTAGGAGGAAGGCAAAAACTGCAGAGACCGGGGCGTGGTCCGCGATAGAGATGTTCCCGATAGACGCTGTTTGAAGGAATTCTAGAGCGTGACGGTCTACATATAGATGGTCGATACGGGTATAGACATTATGTATTTTAGAATAGTAACTATAATCACGGTCTGAAGGGTGTAGTACTCACCAGCAATCTATTAATAGATGAGATTGGAGGGTCTTGCGGAAGTGTTTGAGGAATGCGTAAGAATGTGGGGATCTCGCGTGTCACGTGTCCAGCAAGGGGTCTGGGCTTATGTTAAAGTCTCCTCCGAGAATCAGGAGGCCTTCTTTAAAGTCTGCTAAAAGTGCCAGAGTGGAGTCTATGAAAGTAAGTTGGTCAGTGTTGGGGGCGTATAGTGTCGCGAACGTATACTTCTGCCCTGCAATGCTACCTTTCAAGAAAACAAATCTACCTTGAGGATCTATTTTATTTTCTAGGGGTTGAAAGGGACAATTTTTATGTATTGCGATAGCTGTCCCCTTAGATTTTGACATCGGCGAGGTGCTGATAAACCACTGGTTGAAAAGGTGTGTGGGTAATTTAGGAAGTGACTGGGGTGTAAAATGGGTCTCCTGAAGGAAGACCACCTGCGTTTTTAAGCTTAATTAGCTCTCTCCAGAGTTTACTACGTTTATGTGGGGAGCAAAGCCCTCTGACATTATATGAGCTTACCTGCAACGTGGCCATAGGAGGAGATAGAGGTGGACAAGAAGTTCGGGCTGGCGGCACACTCGATGTGGACGGCAGAATGGTACATCACTCCTGTAAATGGAGGGGAGGGTGGAGGGGAGGGAAGGGAGGGAAAGAAGGGAAGAGAAAAAAAAACATGTAAGACAAAAATGGAAAACATAACAAACAAAACAATATGGCGAAAGCCATCAAAACTTGAGAAAGACCTACTTGCCACACTCAGGACTCCATCCCCCGAAGGGGGGGGTTCCGAACGTTGGCTTAAGATCCTAATGTGGATCGGTACCCTAAATCAAAGAAGGGTGTCCTACGGGGGGGTACGTGGCCAACACAGGAGAAGGGCGAAGGGGTCCTCAGCCCCGCCCACCACGTCTAACAGTATGTGGTGTAGGTGGGAATCGAGAATGTTATCCCTGACTGGGAAAATTTGGGGAACAAGGAGGTAATCAAGTTTCTCATATATGATTAGAGTAACAATGGCGTATATGGTCAGCATCCTTTCCTGCCATATCGAGATTGATAGTCACAAGATGAAATCTCTCCTTTTCTGAGGGTTGCTCCACTAGTCTCTAGCAGAGGTAGGGTCAGCCGATGAGTCGGATGGGTGCCTTCTGCGGTCTCGTCTGCGATTTTGGCGGTTGGCGGATTGCCACGGTGGGAGCTTGGCGGTAGAAAAGTCAGGCATTCCTCTCCAGTCGGGGAAGTCTACCGGATCCAAGTCCAGGGAGGAAAGAAAGTTCGGCAGATCATCCTTTGTACGGAGGGTTACAGTGTTATTTTCCTTTGTGACTTGTAGAAAGAAGGGAAAGCCCCATCTGTATTGCAGGCCTGCATCCTGGATGGCTACCAGGAGGGGGCGGAGGGATCTGCGCTGCATTAATGTGCATCCGGAAATGTCCTGGTAAAAGGCCAGATGCGCGCCATCAAAGTCAAAATAGGGCTTACCACGCATTTTCTGCATTATACGGTCTTTGAGAGTGTATCTATGCAGTTTACAGATAATTTCTCTTGGGTTATTGACATCTTGAGAGGGGGGTTTTAGGGCCCTGTGGGTGCGATCAATTTCTATTGTAGCTGTGGCAGGCAATACTAAGATTTCCCTGAAGATCCCTTCCAGGGTGGGGATAATGTCCCTAGCACCAGTTGCTTCAGGTAGCCCTCGGATTCTGATATTGGCCCTGCGACTGCGATTCTCCATGTCATCCAACTAACAGAGCAGAGCTTCAATCTGGTGGTTCTGAGTAGTACACTTGTCCTGCAGCATAGAGATGACTGGGAGTGCTTCCACAAACCTCTGCTCCAAAGATTCCATTCTGCCACCTAAATGTGTTGTGTCAGCTTTAAGCTGTGCAATGTCCTCTTTAAGGGCCTTTTCCACCCTGTCGGCAAATCGCTCCAGGTCAGCTTTTGTGGGCAGAGACCAAATATGGCGTCTAATATCTACTTCATCCAGGGGGTCTGGGAATTCAGGATCGCCATCAGGGGATGAAGGGGCGCCCGGGGAGGTCGGGGGGGGGGGGCGATTCACTTACCGACCCTGGTGATGGTATGGGTGAGCAGGCCGGCCAATTAGAGCGTACAGCAGTGCTCTGTGAGGCCCTGGATGCTTTCTGGGCCTTAGCAGTCGGTGCCATCTTTGAGGCCTCGCGGTCCCAGCCGTCAGTCCCAGGGAAGAAAGATTCCAGCTGCCCCTGTCTTGTGCGATCGGTCCGTTGCGGTTGTGAAGATTCCCGGCTCCTCTGTGACATTGTGAGCCGTGGATGGGGTCGGATTCTCTCCCTTAGCGGTGCTTATGAGCGGCGGTGAGATGGAGCTGAGAAGTCACGCGTCCTCACCCTTCCATAGCCAGGACACGCCCCCCCGTCTATGGCTATTTTAACATTCTCTAAAATAGATATCAGCAATGGCAGCCTACATAATTATCTTGTGACAAATGTACTTTAAAGGTTTGAAACAGCGCAGGTAAGCACTGTTTTGAGACAAAAATTGTGGTAGCGCTTTGCTTATAGTGATCTGTCAGCTTCTACAAGTCCTGTAAACTAATAATGCCAGGAAACAACAGGCAGCTTGTGCTGATTTAGGCTGGGTTCACACTAGTGCGAATTGGATGCAGGTTTCCCTGCATCCAATTCGCATAGCAGGAGATCCCTGCAGTGGCTCTGGTGCAATTTGCACAGGGGTCCTGTGCGTCTTTTTGTCTGTTTCAGTTCTGAATTCAGCCGAAAATTCGGGCTGAAATCGGACCTGAAACGGTGAACAGTAGGGATGAGCCGAACACCCCCCGATTCGGTTCGCACCAGAACCTGCGAACGGACCGAAAGTTCGCACGAACGTTAGAACCCCATTGACGTCTATGGGACTCGAACGTTCGAAATCAAAAGTGCTCATTTTAAAGGCTAATTTGCATGGTATTGTCCTAAAAAGGGTTTGGGGACCCGGGTCCTACCCCAGGGGACATGTATCAATGCAAAAAAAACTTTTAAAAACGGGCGTTTTTTCGGGAGCAGTGATTTTAATGATGCTTAAAGTAAAAAAAAAAAAAAGTGAAATATTCCTTTAAATATCGTACCTGAGGGGTGTCTATAGTATGCCTGTAAAGTGACGCGTGTTTCCCGTGTTTAGAACAGTCCCTGCACCAAATGTCATTTTTAAAGGAAAAAATCTCATTTAAAACTGCTTGCGGGTTTAATGTAATGTCGGGTCCTGGCAATATGGACGAAAATCAGTGAGACAAACGGCATGGGTACCCCCCAGTCCATTACCAGGCCCTTAGGGTCTTATATATTAAGGGGAACCCCGCACCCAAATTAAAATAAGGAAAGGTGTGGGGCCACCAGGCCCTATATACTCTGAACAGCAGTACACAGGCTGTAGGTTTGTTGTTAAGTAGAATCTCTTTGTAATTTTGAACGGGTACATTTTTAACGTGTTTAGCTCCAGCCAAAAAATCTTTTTTAAGCTTTTTGGAAAACATAGGGAAGGGTTATCACCCCTGTGACATTTGTTTTGCTGTCTTTCCTCCTCTTCAGAAGATTTCACCTCACTTTTTGTCCCAATGGATTGGAAAGCATCAGTGGAAAGGAGAAATGTTTTTCCCATATTAACTCTTACAGGAGAGAATTTCCCTTCCTAGGGGTAGATTTATTCTCACTTCCTGTTGTCTCCTTCCGTTTGCAAGTAGGAGTCGTTTGTAAGTTAGTTGTTTGAAAGTAGGGTCCTGCCCTATATACTCAGCAGAAATTTGGGCCTTAGGTGTTGCTGTGGCCACAACACTGTAAGCCCTCACAGGGCTCTGCTGTGAAATATTAGATCAAGAATTGTAATTACATGCCCCTGTTGAACAGGAGCTGAAAAATTAGGCCTTAGGCACTGGTGCTGGTGCCACAACACTGCAACCCCTCACAGACACTCTAGTTGGAATGCAGGAATGAGCCCTGCTGCAAAGTATTGCATCAAAAATTGTAATTACACGCCCCTGTTAAACAAGGGCTGAAAAATTGGGCCTTAGGCACTGGTGCTGGTGCCACAACACTGCAACCCCTCACAGACACTCTAGTTGGAATGCAGGAACGAGCCCTGCTGCAAAGTATTACATCAAAAATCGTAATTACACGCCCCTGTTAAACAGGGGCTAAAAAATTGTGCCTTAGGCACTGGTGGTGGCACCCAGAACCAAAAATGTTCTTACAAGCTATCAGCGTGATGATTGAGGAGGAAGAGGATAATTACTCAGGGATAGTCACTCAGCATCAGCATAGGCAGTCTTTGAAGGGATCTGAGATTTCAAAAAAAATTATTCGGTTACATCAGCATCAGGTGCTTGGTAGCTGGTGGTGATCCAAGACTGATTCATTTTTATGAAGGTCAGTCGATCGACCGAGTCAGTGGACAGACGCACCCTGTGATCGGTTACCACGCCTCCAGCAGCACTGAATGTGCGTTCCGAAAGAACGCTGGATGCAGGACAGGCCAGTAGCTCAATTGCATACTGTGCAAGCTCTGGCCAGTGATCCATCCTCAAGACCCAGTAACCCAGAGGATTTTCGGTGGGAAAGGTGTCCAAGTCTGATCTTGCCCCTAGGTATTCCTGCACCATGTAAAACAGACGCTGGCGATGGTTGCTGGAACCGATCATACCTTGGGGCTGCGGACCAAAAAATTGTCTGAACGCATCGGTCAGACGGCCACCTTCTCCACCGCTCCTTCTTTGACTGACCGAAGCCTCAGCAACACGTTGTCCAGAAACAGGAGTTTGTAACCTCCCAGTCTCTGGGAACGCGTTGCACAGACCTTTCTGCAAGGCCTCCCGAAGATGTTTCATCCTCTGCTCCCTCTGCGATGGCAAGATAAGGTCCGCAACCTTACCCTTGTAATGTGGATCAAGGAGGGTTGCCAACCAGTATTGGTCCTTCTCCTTGATACCACGAATACGAGGATCCTTACGCAGGCTTTGCAGGATCAGGGAGGCCATGCAGCGTAGGTTTGCTGAGGCATTCGGTCCGGAGTCCTCTGGGTCACTAAGGACGACATGGTCCGCAGCCACCTCCTCCCAGCCACGTACAAGTCCATGTGTTTCTTGGGACTGATCCCTTAAAGACTGCTGCTGATGCTGAGTGCCAGGCTCCACCTCCATACTGACACAATCTTCCTCCTCCTCCTCCTCCTCTTCCTCCTCGTCCTCTTCCTGTGTGATCGGCGGGCACGCAGGAACACTGTCTGGATAAAGGGGGCCTTGAGAGCTAAGGAAGTCCTCCTCTTCCTGCCTCTGTTCTGCCTCAAGTGCCCTGTCCATTATTCCACGCAGCGTGTGCTCCAACAGGTGGACAAGGGGGACAGTGTCACTGATGCATGCACTGTCACTGCTCACCATCCTCGTGGCCTCCTCAAATGGTGACAGGACAGTGCATGCATCCCTGATCATGGCCCACTGGCGTGGGGAAAAAAAACAAGCTCCCCTGACCCTGTCCTGGTGCCATAGTCGCACAGGTACTCAATGATGGCCCTCTGCTGCGTGTGCAGCCGCTGCAGCATGGCCAACGTTGAGTTCCACCTGGTGGGCATGTCACAGATTAGGCGGTTCTTGGGCAGGTTAAACTCCTTTTGGAGGTCCGTCAGCCGAGCACTGGCATTATATGACCGGCGGAAATGCACACAGACTTTCCTGGCCTGCCTCAGGACATCCTGTAAGCCCGGGTACCTGCCCAAGAACCGTTGCACCACCAAGTTAAGGACGTGAGCCAAACAGGGCACATGGGTCATTTGTCCCTGTCGGAGGGCAGAGAGGAGGTTGGTGCCATTGTCGCAAACCACCATTCCTGCCTTAAGTTGGCGTGGCGTCAACCACCTCTGAACCTGCCCCTGCAGAGCTGACAGAACCTCTGCCCCAGTGTGGCTCCTGTCCCCCAAGCACACCAGCTCAAGCACCGCATGGCATCTTTTGGCCTGCGTACTTGCGTAGCCCCTTGAACGACTACGGAGCAGCGCTGGTTCCTAGGAAGAGGCCATGGAGGAAGAAGAAGAGGAGGGGGTGGAGGAGAGAGGTGTGTCACAATCATTAGCATTTTGGAGGCGTGGTGGCGGAACAACCTCCAACACTACTGCACCTTGTCCTGCATCCTTCCCAGCTGCAAGCAGAGTCACCCAATGCGCCGTGAAACTTAGGTAACGTCCCTGTCCATGCCTGCTGGACCATGAGTCAGCGGTAATATGCACCTTACCGCTGACCGCCCTGTCCAGCGAGGCATGGACATTGCCTTCCACATGCTGGTAGAGAGCCAGAATCGCCTTCCGTGAGAAAAAGTGGCGTTTGGGTACCTGCCACTGAGGAACCGCACATTCCACAAACTCACGGAAGGGGGCAGAGTCTACCAACTGAAAAGGCAGCAGTTGAAGTGCTAGCAATTTTGCCAAGCTAGCATTCAACCGTTGGGCATGTGGATGGCTGGGAGCAAACTTCTTTCGGCGGTGCAGCAGCTGGGGCAGGGAAATTTGCCTGGTACAATCTGACGTCGGTGTACCAAAATCAGATTGCCCACAAGTACGTGGCTGTGACACACCTAATTCTACACCTTCATTCCTCTCAGTGCAGGTCTCAGAGAGGACTGAAGGTCTAGTGGGGTTGGAAATCTCAGCTGATGAGGAGCAAGCAGAGGTCCTCTTTGTTCTTTGGTGTGGGTCTTTTAGATACGCTTGCCAACGAACTGCATGGCAGGTCAACATATGTCTGGTCAAGCATGTGGTACCCAAGCGGGAGATGTTTTGGCCACGCGAGATACGCTTGAGACATATGTTGCAAATAGCAGCGGTGCGATCTGATGCACTCGTCTCAAAAAAGGCCCACACCAAAGAACTTTTTGAATAATGCGCAGAGACTGCAGCGCCCTGCACATGTGGAGCTTTGGGGTGTGATGCAGTCAATGTGCTGCCCTTAGGCTGGCCCCTGGAGGGCATCCTGCCTCGTTGGTGATGTGCCGCCTCCTCCTCCTCCTCCTCTCTCCTATCAGGCACCCACGTTGAGTCAGTGACCTCATCATCCCCTCCCTCCTCATCACTGGAGCAAACCTGGCAGTATGCTGCAGCAGGGGGAGCATGACTGCCAGATTGCTGTCCTTCTTGGGCACCCCCTCTGTCCGTGCTCGTGTTACTGCCTTCATCGAGCTCAGTATCATCATCAGAGCCTTCCAAACGCTGGGCATCCTCCTGGAGCATGTACCCAACACTGTGGTCAAACAGTTCGAGGGACTCCTCAGGAGGACATGGTGGGGCTAGGGAAGGAGTCACTGATGACATTGAGCCGAGGGAAGAGGCCGCTGCTTTGCCAGAAAAAGTACCCTGGGCATGGGTGAGAGAGGATGAGGAGGATGAGGACGGCTTGGTCATCCACTCGACCAAGTCTTCCGCATGTTGCGGCTCAACATGGCCAGCTGCCGAAAAAAAGGCCAAGCGTGTCCCATGGCCACGTGCTGATGAGGATGCACCGTCTCCACGACCAGCACTAGACACAGAGCCTGCTTGCCCTCTCTTATTGGCTTGTGACTGTCTGCCTCTCCTTCTTGGCCTTCCAGACATACTAATGGCCTGTAGCTGCACTAAGCTGGGATAGATATATATATATATATATATATATATATATATATATATATATATATGTACTGATACTGCAGCTAGCAAAATCAACTGCCTGCCTGTAGTATGAGAACACCACCAACCTTCTACAGGTAGCTTTAGCTGAACACTGTGAGGTGGACGCACCCCACTAACTTGTAGGTTTAGCAGAACACTGTGAGCAGGACGCACTGCACTAACTGTAAATAGTCTAGCTGCCTGACTGTGGTACTAATAGGATCAAAAGAACACCAGCAATTTTCTTCAGGTAGCTGTATTTACTGTAACAAGACAAGCCTGCCTGTCAGTAAGAAGATAACAGAAACAGATCTAGCTGAACACTGTGAGCAGGACGCACCCCACTAGCTTGTAGGTTTAGCTGAACACAGTGAGGTGGACGCACCCCACTAACTTGTAGGTTTAGCTGAACACTGTGAGCAGGACGCACCCCACTAACTTGTAGGTTTAGCAGAACACTGTGAGCAGGACGCACTGCACTAACTGTAAATAGTCTAGCTGCCTGACTGTGGTACTAATAGGATCAAAAGAACATCAGTAATTTTCTTTAAAATACTGTAACAAGACAAGCCTGCCTGTCAGTAAGAAGATAACAGGAACGGATCTAGCTGAACACTGTGAGCAGGACGCTCCCCACTAGCTTGTAGGTTTAGCTGAACACTGTGAGGTGGATGCACCCCACTAACTTGTAGGTTTAGCTGAACACTGTGAGCAGGACGCACCCCACTAACTTGTAGGTTTAGCAGAACACTGTGAGCAGGACGCACTGCACTAACTGTAAATAGTCTAGCTGCCTGACTGTGGTACTAATAGGATCAAAAGAACACCAGCAATTTTCTTTAAAATACTGTAACAAGACAAGCCTGCCTGTCAGTAAGAAGATAACAGGAACGGATCTAGCTGAAAACTGTGAGCAGGACACACCCCACTAGCTTGTAGGTTTAGCTGATCACTGTGAGGTGGACGCACCCCACTAACTTGTAGGTTTAGCTGAACACTGTGAGCAGGACGCACCCCACTAACTTGTAGGTTTAGCAGAACACTGTGAGCAGGACGCACTGCACTAACTGTAAATAGTCTAGCTGCCTGACTGTGGTACTAATAGGATCAAAAGAACACCAGCAATTTTCTTCAGGTAGCTGTATTTACTGTAACAAGACAAGCCTGCCTGTCAGTAAGAAGATAACAGAAACGGATCTAGCTGAACACTGTGAGCAGGACGCACCCCACTAGCTTGTAGGTTTAGCTGAACACTGTGAGGTGGACGCACCCCACTAACTTGTAGGTTTAGCTGAACACTGTGAGCAGGACGCACCCCACTAACTTGTAGGTTTAGCAGAACACTGTGAGCAGGACGCACTGCACTAACTGTAAATAGTCTAGCTGCCTGACTGTGGTACTAATAGGATCAAAAGAACACCAGCAATTTTCTTCAGGTAGCTGTATTTACTGTAACAAGACAAGCCTGCCTGTCAGTAAGAAGATAACAGAAACGGATCTAGCTGAACACTGTGAGCAGGACGCACCCCACTAGCTTGTAGGTTTAGCTGAACACTGTGAGGTGGACGCACCCCACTAACTTGTAGGTTTAGCTGAACACTGTGAGCAGGACGCACCCCACTAACTTGTAGGTTTAGCAGAACACTGTGAGCAGGACGCACTGCACTAACTGTAAATAGTCTAGCTGCCTGACTGTGGTACTAATAGGATCAAAAGAACACCAGCAATTTTCTTCAGGTAGCTGTATTTACTGTAACAAGACAAGCCTGCCTGTCAGTAAGAAGATAACAGAAACGGATCTAGCTGAACACTGTGAGCAGGACGCACCCCACTAGCTTGTAGGTTTAGCTAAACACTGTGAGGTGGACGCACCCCACTAACTTGTAGGTTTAGCTGAACACTGTGAGCAGGACGCACCCCACTAACTTGTAGGTTTAGCAGAACACTGTGAGCAGGACGCACTGCACTAACTGTAAATAGTCTAGCTGCCTGACTGTGGTACTAATAGGATCAAAAGAACACCAGCAATTTTCTTCAGGTAGCTGTATTTACTGTAACAAGACAAGCCTGCCTGTCAGTAAGAAGATAACAGAAACGGATCTAGCTGAACACTGTGAGCAGGACGCACCCCACTAGCTTGTAGGTTTAGCTGAACACTGTGAGGTGGACGCACCCCACTAACTTGTAGGTTTAGCTGAACACTGTGAGCAGGACGCACCCCACTAACTTGTAGGTTTAGCAGAACACTGTGAGCAGGACGCACTGCACTAACTGTAAATAGTCTAGCTGCCTGACTGTGGTACTAATAGGATCAAAAGAACACCAGCAATTTTCTTCAGGTAGCTGTATTTACTGTAACAAGACAAGCCTGCCTGTCAGTAAGAAGATAACAGAAACGGATCTAGCTGAACACTGTGAGCAGGACGCACCCCACTAGCTTGTAGGTTTAGCTGAACACTGTGAGGTGGACGCACCCCACTAACTTGTAGGTTTAGCTGAACACTGTGAGCAGGACGCACCCCACTAACTTGTAGGTTTAGCAGAACACTGTGAGCAGGACGCACTGCACTAACTGTAAATAGTCTAGCTGCCTGACTGTGGTACTAATAGGATCAAAAGAACACCAGCAATTTTCTTCAGGTAGCTGTATTTACTGTAACAAGACAAGCCTGCCTGTCAGTAAGAAGATAACAGAAACGGATCTAGCTGAACACTGTGAGCAGGACGCACCCCACTAGCTTGTAGGTTTAGCTGAACACTGTGAGGTGGAAGCACCCCACTAACTTGTAGGTTTAGCTGAACACTGTGAGCAGGACGCACCCCACTAACTTGTAGGTTTAGCAGAACACTGTGAGCAGGACGCACTGCACTAACTGTAAATAGTCTAGCTGCCTGACTGTGGTACTAATAGGATCAAAAGAACACCAGCAATTTTCTTCAGGTAGCTGTATTTACTGTAACAAGACAAGCCTGCCTGTTAGGAAGAAGATAACAGAAACGGATCTAGCTGAACACTGTGAGCAGGACGCACCCCACTAGCTTGTAGGTTTAGCTGAACACTGTGAGGTGGACGCACCCCACTAACTTGTAGGTTTAGCTGAACACTGCGAGCAGGACGCACCCCACTTACTTGTAGGTTTAGCAGAACACTGTGGGCAGGACGCACTGCACTAACTGTAAATAGTCTAGCTGCCTGACTGTGGTACTAATAGGATCAAAAGAACACCAGTAATTTTCTTTAAAATACTGTAACAAGACAAGCCTGCCTGTCAGTAGGAATATAACAGGAACGGATCTAGCTGAACACTGTGAGCAGGACGCACTGCACTAAATGTAAATAGTCTAGAAGATAACAGGAACGGATCTAGCTAAACTGAATATAGTGTATATATATATATATGCAACACCTGGGATGCATATATATACACAATACACTTTAAGTGCAGCTAACTGACTGACTGTCCTGCCTAATCTAGCTAACTCAAATGAAATGACACTGTCTCTCTCTCTCTCTAAGCACACCGGAACACACTGCACAGGGCCGCCGTGCAGGCGGCCTTATATAGTGTGGGGCGTGTACTAAATCCCCTGAGCCATAAATGGCCAAAGCCTCCTTGGCTTTGGCCAATTATGGCTCTCTGTTAAGGCGGCGCTGTGATTGGCCAAGCATGCGGGTCATAGTGCATGCTTGGCCAATCATCAGCAAGCAATGCACTGCGATGCCGCAGTGAATTATGGGCCGTGACGCGCCACACGAATTTGGCGCGAACGGCCCATATCGTTCGCAATTCGGCGAACGATCGAACAGCCGATGTTCGAGTCGAACATGGGTTCGACTCGAACACGAAGCTCATCCCTAGTGAACAGGGACGCACCGGACCCCTGCTGTGAGTCGCTGCGTGCTCATATGTGAACCCAGCCTTAAAGTACCTGTCTTTATCTTCATTTTTATTTCTGTGTTCTTAGGGAATGCTCTGCATACCGAGTCTAGGCAGCATACAAGGCTTCAACCTCAGTATGCCATGCCCCCTCCTAGGACTTATGCCGCGTACACACGGTCGGACTTTACGGCGGACTTTGCCCGGCGGATTTTTCGACGTACTTTCTGACGGACTTTGTGAATGAACGGACTTGCCTACACACAATCCACCAAAGTCCGTCGAATTCGTACGTGATGACGTACGACCGGACTAAAACAAGGAAGTTCATAGCCAGTAGCCAATAGCTGCCCTAGCGTGCCTTTTTGTCCGTCGAACTAGCATACAGACGAGCGGACTTTTCGACCGGACTCGATTTCAACGGATAAATTTTAAACAAGTTTAAAATCTAAGTCCGTCCAACTTTTGAGAAAACAAAGTCCGCTGGAGCCCACACACATCGAATTGTCCGACGAAATCCAGTCCGCCGGGCAAAGTCCGCCGTAAAGTCCGCTCGTGTGTACGCGGCATAAGCCTTCTACCAAAATTAGATTGTCCATTGTCAAAAATTAAAATGAACTTATTTGACTTTGGGTCCCTGAAGCTCTTGCTATAATGTGCAAGTATGCATAGTTTATGGCACCCTTATCCTCTAGTGTTCCCTCCTCCAACGCTGTGATGTTCTTCGTCTTCACTTTGTCCACAACCTCTGACATCTTCTCCTAATCTACTTTGGTTCTGGCATCTCCCTGATCTTTCATTGATTAGCCACTGATGATGTACAAACATACCCCACTTTTAAGTACGCAATGGGGTTTATTTACTAAAGCTGGAAAGTGCAAAATCAGGCTCACTTCTGCATAGAAACCAATAAGCTTCCAGGTTTTATTACCAAAGCTTAATTGAACAAGCTGGGGTTAGAAGCTCATTGGTTTCTATGCAGAAGTGAGCCCGATTTTGCACTTTCCAGCTTTAATAAATAAACCCCATTGTGAACTTAAAAGTGGGGTATGCCTGTAAATCCCTAGCGTGTACAGCATGCAAATAGATAACATTTTTTTTTTTTTTTTTTTACAGAAGAGACTTATAAAGTCTATTCTATCGAAAAACTGTACCTGCTAACAATTTTATAATTTTAACTTTCAATACACTTTATGTGCCAGTTAAAGGCTATAATACTACAATGTTAAATAAGGGGAGGAAGGGCTTACTGTTGAAATGCACAAAGGCCAAAGCCCCTTGTGCAACTATGAACCAATGGGGGAGATTTACTAAAACTGGTGCACACAGAATCTGATGCAGCTGTGCATAGTAACCAATCAGCTTCTAAGCTTTATTTGCAAAGCTTAGTTTAGTGGTCTCGAAACTGCAGCCCGGGGGGCCAGTTATGGTCCTTTGCTTGTCTTTATCTGGCCATTTGGGCACTATTCCCTCACTAATACGAAACATGATTCTGCCAACAATGGGTTGCTATTTCTCCCATTGACATCAACAATGGAGCATTATTCCTCCCAAAGAAACCAATGGGTCATTAATTCTCCCCTAATACCAAATATAGTGATTTTTTCTCCCACTGATGCCAGGAAAATTTCCACTCCTGCTGGCCACAGTCCAGCCTCCCTAAAGTCTGAAGGATAATAAACTGGCCCTTTGTTTAGAAAGTGTGGAGACCCCTGACTTAATTAAACAAGCTGAAGTTAGACGTTGATTGGTTTCTATGCACAGTTGCATCAGATTCTGTGTGCACCAGTTTTAGTAATTCTCCCCCAAACTGTCCTCCTATGGGAATTAGTGCCTGCTCACACCAGAAACTGCGTGTCTACTGTGCATTTTTTCATGCACATTTGCATGCATTTGATGCACATTTTTATGCATGTTTACATGCAGCTGATGTGCGTTTACATGCAGCTGATGTGCATTTTTCTATTAACATTTGTCTTCTAAGGCCAATTCCTTTTTCTTTCTTTCTTTGGGCTTTTATGTGCACTTCCATGCATTTGCATGCTTTTTCATGTGTTTGCGCACATTTGTGCACGTTTGTGGTGTGGAAAAATGCAGCATGCTGTACTTTTTTTGTCACTGCACTGCACTAATGGTCTGAACTATGCGCATAGGATAATTTGGATTTTGAACTGTCTATGCAGTGAGAATGCAGTCAAAAATGCGTCCAACTGCATCTGGGGTGAATGGGCCCTTAATCTAAAGTTAAGTTGCTCAGCCCATATCCATTGGTATCCTGCCTCTTCTCCGTCAACATTCTTTTGTTATCTATTTACAACTATTTGCAAAGTGATGTCCCTATTTAATGCTATGCTAAACAGGGTTCTCTTTACACATACACAGTAAACTTCAGCAACCTTTATTTCTGGATTTGACATATGGGAAGAGTCACTCCCCTTGGTGCCTGGAGCTACAACACCAATTTATTTTCCAGAATGCTGAACACATCCCCATCATGTCCAACTAGTTAACCCTATATGAATTATAACCTTGTTGTGCTATTTTTTTTAACTGAAAAGACCTGATTGAAATACAGCTTTCTCAAAGTACAGTGGAATAAAAATAATGATGGGTATATTGGTTTCTATGTATCAAATAATATGACATACAAAGATTAAGATCCATGCAAATCCATGTGCCAATTTATTGCTATGCTAGAGAGTTGCACTAGAGATAACAAAGGATTGTTGAAGAAGAGGCAAGATACCAAGGGATTTGGGCTAAACAGTGAATGCAGTATCAGACTGAAAAGACTTACAGAATGAAAAGGAGTTCTAAGGACATTTATGAATATTATCTAAAGGCAGTTACAGTATTATAAATGTAGAGGAGGAGAATGCAAACATCCAACCTAATATAGACATACCTGTGCAATATAATATCTAGGTGCAGTGTCATAAGTAAAGATAGCTGGACATACACTAGCAGAAGCTGGATTCACCCTCTTGGTTCATCATAAGGTGTGGTACTATTTCAATCTGAATGGAACACCAAAGCACATATACAGCAGACTTAAATGTTCCTGCTCTATAATGCTCAATAATACATCCCAACGCACAGATGAAAATGCTCTGTACGTTACTGTGACGCATTGTTCCAAATAGTGCAGATGCATGTTTTGTGCTGGGAGAAGCACTTTAAAAAAATATGGGCTGCCTTAACACATCACTGGGCCCTGAGGCTAACCTTTCCAGAGAGAAGCATGGGAACGGCCATTTCTAAACCCTTTTTGCAGATGCTTGGCTTTATTTATCTACTGGTGTCATTACTTCTTGAGTCACTGAAGTATGGAGGTCTGAAAAGTCAAAGGAGAGTTAGAGGTCCTTATATGCATGCTTACCTTAGATCAGTGATTGACACAGGGGGTTCAGATTGCCAACCAGACAACTTGGATTTGTGTTGTCAAAAGTCAGCAATGTAAAATGTCCTACCATTGCCAGATTAGTCAGTGAAAAAAGGCGAATATTTAATGGATGTAGCAGGTATAATGTTGGGTTTTCCATTTTACCTGTTCACCGTCTCATAATCTTTATGTGTACATAATATACCAAGTACTGGTAGAAGATAAAACATTTTTTACCACTACAGTAATCTTTTGAATTGAGTTTTGCTTGAACTGCCTGTTTAATCAAATCAACCTCATAACATTATTTTTCACATTCTGGCAGTGGCATGAAATGCGGTTGTATTACTAATTTGCCTGAAATTATATGAAGAACTAAAGAACACTATACATAAAGATGAAAATTGCAATATTTTAAAACCATTTATTTTATTTTTAAAACTGCTATACATATGGCAGTTTTATTTTATTAATGGTCATCACCCTATGCAGCCAGAGAAAGCTATCCCAGGGGGGAAGCTATCCCTAGTCATGTAGGGCCTACAGACAAATGTTGCCCAATCTGATTGCACATCAAGCAAATATTCTATGATGTCTGCAAGTGCCTCAAAAAAACATAAATAATGTTAATGGACAGTAGTCTACGATTACCATTATAGTGTATTTAAAGCCAATTGTTTTCTCATTTTGATTAAAGAGTGGAAGGATTAGAGTCTCTGTAAGGTTGTATTGCTGTCTGTGATACCACTGGGGAAATTCATCCTCTCTATTTGTCTTAGTAACCACTGTTACCTGGACTGAAAGTGATATGAGAATGCAGAATTTTGTGTTGGCACTGGAACGGCAATAGAGGGGGTATCTTTCAATGAGGAACCCTGATGCAGTTACAACTACCTAAGAAAGGATTTCTTCTCCTCTCACTGCATGATTTGTCTTTTAGACAGAAAGTGAAATAAAGTCTCCTCAGGTGACACAAATACACCCCCCCCCCCCCAGAAAAACAAAACTTAGCAGGCATTTTAACCAGTGCTAGATTAACGTAGGGGCTATTGAAGCTGCAGTTCCAAGCCCCTACCTTAATATAGGTCTGCCTGCAGCTGCCTACAGTTAATATAGCACTGCTATGTAAATAATACAGTGCCAACCTGGATTCTCCTCCCTCCCTCTCTCTCTGCACTCTCCAGTGCCCCCACTCCTGCACTGCTGGGAGGATAATAAAGGGGTGGAGGCAGAGCTGCCAGCTGCTGCTGATCCCACCGGGTGGGATGCCTGCAGGAATTCATTGTGAGAGACGTGTGTAGGGAGGTGAGTTGGTGGGGTTTTGCAAGATGTCAAGACTTGTGTGCAGGGACATAAGGAAGGGGGTTGAGATGGGGGGGGGGGGCAGTTAGAACAGTGTCTCCAGCTGCTCTATGCATGCCACTGCCACTGCCAAGTGGCCTCTGCAGTGCTGGAACAATGAAATAGGGCTCGTTCACACCATATACTTTTATACCATCTGCACTCTTCTCCTGCACATACTGCCTGCCACTATACACTCCGCACCCCTCTAATGTGCAAACTACTCACCGTTATATACTCCGCACCCCTCTCCTGTACATACTACCCACCACCATATACTCCACACTCCTCTCCTGTACATATTAACTACCTTCATATACTACATATTCCTCTCCTGTACATACTAACCTCCACCATACACTCCACCCTCCTCTCCATTACATACTACCTACCGCCATACACTCCTCACTTCTCTACTGTATATGTTAACCACAATTATATACTACATATTCCTCTGCTGTATGTACTTACCGCTGCCATATACTCCACACTCTGCTCCTGAATATACTGGTCACCACAACACCCTAATCACTCCTTCTCTAAATATACTACCCACTGTCATACACTCCGCACTCCTTTCTTGCACATACTCTTATACACTCTATACTCCTTACCTACACATACCGTCATACCTTCTGTAGTTAAGTGAATGTCCCACACATAAAGTACATACTACAATGGCTTGTTGAATGCATGAGAAAAAAGGACTCTTTTGAAATGTTGGCAACTATGTCCTGTGTGACTGACAATCACACACCCAGATTCTCTTGCTAGAGCTGCGGACGCTGTCTGGGTGCAGAACCATAATTACTGGAGTGGCATGGCACTTATTTCATCCTAACCCCTGGGAGCCAGGGAAAAAGGGGATCTCCTATGCCACTGAGATGTGTCTGAGGTGAGATCTCTGAATTTGGGGAGGATCGGGGGCAGACTGAGCTGCGGGGGGTGTATTGAGTGAACTGGGGGACAGAATGAGCTGAGGTGGGTGGAATTGTACTGGGGGCAGACTGGCCTGGGGAGAAAATTGTGCTGGGGGAAAGAATGACTTTGGAGAAGATATTGTACAAGGGATAGATTTACCTGAGGAGGGCTATTGTACAGGGATTCCTCCATCCACCTAATTTGTGTGGATGGCAGAATCTCCGTCTATGGCCAGCTTAACAGAGTTCTGCACTACATACAGTAATAAAGAGAAAAACACATGTGGGAGAGACGCATGCGCTGCACACCCCAAAACAATAATGGTAAAAAATGGACAGTTTCCCCGGTGGGGCTTTAGACAGCAATATCTTGAAATCCAGAATAATAAAAAAATGTGTAACCAGTAAGTGCTTTTATTGAACCATGAACAATAGTAATGTTATAATTCAATTGGCATTGGCAAGAGTATGAAGTGTATGGGCTAACTGCAATCCTAGTGCCTACTCAATTAATTGCCTACTTTAGGCATATATCCATGATCGGCTGCCTGTGAGTCTTACTATGACTCCACGCAGACCGTAATGGATGGCACTGCACAAATCCTTTTTTGGCTCCAGCTTTTTACCTTTTTTGCTTCATTGCAATTTGGTTCATACAAGTCAAACTTTACCATACTACATCAGCCACACTGTGGCACAAGATATATTATATATTCCTACTCCTCTAATATCACAACACTACACTCATACTCCTATTCCTATAATCAGCTTAGATCTTTCACACATGTTTTTGATTGTTTCATTTGGTTTTATTCATTCACACACTTTTCTTTTGACTTGTTTTTCACTTTCATCCCACCATGTGTTGGCTGACACTACACACTATTTCATTCACCTGGACATGGCACTGTAGTCAGCATTGTGCTGCCCATCCATCCAATTTTACTTTATCACTCAAAGGGTTTTTCATATTCCTAGTACCACATATCACTTCCCACTCACCTGTGTTTACACACCACACCACTCAAACAACCCTATAACTATACAACCATTTCTTTTATGGTTTTGCCACCTTCTATATAATTAATTACAATCATGAAACCTTAGGACACCAGATCAATATATATTGATCACTAGGATTGCAGTTAGCCCATACACTTCATACTCTTGCCAATGTGCTGAGAATCATTTTGACTTATTGGGTATTTGTCGCAGGTGCTGACTTCTCCTTCCCCTGGAGGGCGTCTATGTGGCTCCTTGCAAGCCCCTTGGGCTGGACTCATGCGCTCTGGGGAGACAGGGGCGAATATGGGGGCCCCCTGGATCCATTTACGTTTTTTACTGGCCAAAGGATTATTCCCTCTACTTTTCAGCGGTAAATATACTACCATTTTTAACCTTACAATGAGATTTATGATGACATGTTCTTAAATTTTGAAGATATTCAATGTATTTTATAGAACCAACTATCCCCCTGATGATGACCGTACACAGATCGAAACGCGTCGGGGATTTATACCGTCAACAGCCCGGAAATGTATGACTGTATATAATTTTGTGTAAAGATGTGTCGACTTTATATTGTGGAATATGTATTGTACTACTTGGCCAGCGTTCTATGTTGTAATGCCAATTGAATTATAACATTACTATTGTTCATGGTTCAATAAAAGCACTTACTGGTTACACATTTTTTAATTATTCTGGATTTCAAGATATTGCTGTCTAAAGCCCCACCGGGGAAACTGTCCATTTTTTACCATTATTGTTTTGGGGTGTGCAGCGCATGCGTCTCTCCCACATGTGTTTTTCTCTTTATTACCGAATTTTGGGTGGTTAAACACCCCTCTCCCCTATGACACATGAGAGACATGGCAGGAGCTTTGTGTTGCTCATACGGCCCTTCTAACCCTCACATGTCTAAAACCTCTTTTGATACGATACACATTTTGGGGGTGACACTTTGTTTGCCTCTTGCGGAGGAAACGCCCCCCAAAATGGGGGAGTAGATCGTAACTGTATCTTTCCCCACCTCATGCATCAGGATAGATCTATTTTAGACTCCTGTACTGCAGTAGATCAGATGTTTAACTAACATCTGTTCTGTAAATATACATGTTAGGATCCAGGGTCAGTGAGCTACCACTCAGCTCCTGCATAAATTCAATGATTACCTCATCATCTACAATTTAGTGCCTACTGCATTTACATATGCACTTTAGATTATGGCCGTCATGGATCATGGTGGACCTCTGCCGCCCCTGTTGGCTTCATGGGGGTGAGTCCTGGTCTAATTGAAGGCTTCCCGGCAGGGTGAGAATGTGGGGGTGATCCAGGATCTGAGCTCTCCCCCCCATGCTCTGATTGACGGACGTTTGTATCCATCGTCCGCCGACGTGAGCTTCACTCTGCCGGCGGCATCCCTTGATCACCTCTGGATGAGCCGCGGCGAGGTGCGCATGTGCGAGTCACTTTGGCGTGTGCACGGCGCCGCGACATCTCGCGGTTTGCGGCGGAGTTGACGGCAGCTGCCGGGGTTTTTTTTTTTTTTTTTTTTTCCCGCCTACAGGGATGCCGGGGGAGCCACATGTGGGCTGCTCACTCTGGGGGGGAGGAGATCAGCACCTGTGCCTACTCAATTAATTGCCTACTTTAGGCATATATCCATGATCGGCTGCCTGTGAGTCTTACTATGACTCCACGCAGACCGTAATGGATGGCACTGCACAAATCCTTTTTTGGCTCCAGCTTTTTACCTTTTTTGCTTCATTGCAATTTGGTTCATACAAGTCAAACTTTACCATACTACATCAGCCACACTGTGGCACAAGGTAAATTATTATACTATACATATATTCCTACTCCTCTAATATCACAACACTACACTCATACTCCTATTCCTATAATCAGCTTAGATCTTTCACACATGTTTTTGATTGTTTCATTTGGTTTTATTCATTCACACACTTTTCTTTTGACTTGTTTTTCACTTTTATCCCACCATGTGTTGGCTGACACTACACACTATTTCATTCACCTGGACATGGCACTGTAGTCAGCATTGTGCTGCCCATCCATCCAATTTTACTTTATCACTCAAAGGGTTTTTCATATTCCTAGTACCACATATCACTTCCCACTCACCTGTGTTTACACACCACACCACTCAAACAACCCTATAACTATACAACCATTTCTTTTATGGTTTTGCCACCTTCTATATAATTAATTACAATCATGAAACCTTAGGACACCAGATCAATATATATTGATCACTAGGATTGCAGTTAGCCCATACACTTCATACTCTTGCCAATGTGCTGAGAATCATTTTGACTTATTGGGTATTTGTCGCAGGTGCTGACTTCTCCTTCCCCTGGAGGGCGTCTATGTGGCTCCTTGCAAGCCCCTTGGGCTGGACTCATGCGCTCTGGGGAGACAGGGGCGAATATGGGGGCCCCCTGGATCCATTTACGGTTTTTACTGGCCAAAGGATTATTCCCTCTACTTTTCAGCGGTAAATATACTACCATTTTTAACCTTACAATGAGATTTATGATGACATGTTCTTAAATTTTGAAGATATTCAATGTATTTTATAGAACCAACTATCCCCCTGATGATGACCGTACACAGGTCGAAACGCGTCGGGGATTTATACCGTCAACAGCCCGGAAATGTATGACTGTATATAATTTTGTGTAAAGATGTGTCGACTTTATATTGTGGAATATGTATTGTACTACTTGGCCAGCGTTCTATGTTGTAATGCCAATTGAATTATAACATTACTATTGTTCATGGTTCAATAAAAGCACTTACTGGTTACACATTTTTTTATTATTCTGGATTTCAAGATATTGCTGTCTAAATCCCCACCGGGGAAACTGTCCATTTTTTGCACTACATACAGTATACTCTACATTACACACTCCTGCAATATATAAACTATGTTATACATTACATACACTATATTGTACATTACACACTTCTCAAAATGTTCATTATCTCAACAGTTGCTTGTAGTTAAGCAGTCCCTGACTATTTTAATTAAGTTCTTCTTTGAGGTAGGCTCAAACAAAGTGTTAGCTCTCTGTCTATTTTTTATTGTACACAAATGTGTAATGACAGTATTTAATTTTTAAAATAATAATTGTGCTGAGGTTTGTACATGTCTGTGAGACTCTGGCTTGTGGGAGAGCAATGTCAGCATATTTTATGAGTACAAGAAGGCTTTTGTTTTGTTTAACCATGCCCCTTTACGCCCCCCCACTCTCAATTTGGCCCCACCTACAATTCATTGCGGTGCTATGCGCACCAAATTGTTACTCTCCTTAGGGTGCCCAAAGGCACCCTAGGTCTTTTACAATCCTAACAACACCCCTGGCACGTATTATCTTGCACACAAACCTACTAATTTATCCACCCCCTGTATTTAATTTAATTTGTTTTAATATTTAATTTGCTTTAACAAAAAATTGTTTGCGTTTATATATTATTTCCATAAAAAAAAACACCAAAATCCATAGCACTGGGCCCATGATGCTCTTAATCCAGGCCTGGTTTTAAAAATTCCCTATACTATATAAAACTAAGTCAACCTATACTAAAACAGTCAACCAATAAAAAATTGTTACTTATTGGCTGTTATGGGTCACAGCCACTCACACAATACATTATTAACCACCTCCCAGCTGGCCAATCTATCTATGGTTGGATGAGAGCAGCATCAATATGAGTGAACATACCCTTATGTCCTTAATAATTGGTGGCTTGTGCACGGCTCACAAAGTGAGCATCCATGTGCCTGGTGATTGCTGTGTCCCCAGGACACAGCAGATCACATGACCAGTATAGGACCAGTGAAAATGTAGGCCTGTACCATGTGATCACTGTGTCCAGTCACAGTGATCACATTTGTACAAAAAAGAAAGTGAAAGTAAAGATCTGTTCTGTCTCCTTCTAAAAAGATTGTCAGTATCGAGATCTGAATCCACTATGCTCGACAGCGCCCTGTCTAAACCTTTGGACATTCTTGTCTTGTCTCTTGTTTCTGGTGATCCTTGAACTCTTTGCTTCTCCCATGAACTACCTGATTTAAGTCATATCTCTGCACCTCCTGTTTGGCAGATTATTGTGCTCTCTTCAGCCGATATATTGCTCCTCTGTGTACCTGTAGCTGTCATTATTCCCCCCTACCACTTGCTACCAAACTCTGGCTTGTTCCTCAACTATGCTTCTGCTTGATCCTAACCTGCAACCACTTGTTACTGACCTTTGGCTTGTTTACTGACTGTGCTTCCGCTTGATTCCTACCTTTTATATCTACTACTGGACCCCACCTTGCTCATCTCCTTTTGGGGCGAACCTAAGGACCAATACCTAGTACTAACATGCAGCAAAACCCATCTACATAATCTGGTTAATACCGGTTAGTGGTTAGATCTTGCACCTCGGGTAAGCCTGTGTCATTCACCAGGGTGACCTGCTTGTTTACTTATCCTGCTGGTCGGTGGGAGCCTTTCTACTGCTATATCTACTGGTTTCTGAGCCTGACCCCTGACCTGATAGAGAGGAGAGAGTACCATTACCACAATCTGTGGGTGTTACACAGCCTGTCACAGTTTTAAACAAACCAGTGCCAGCCAGCCCTCAATATCCTTGGTCACTAGCCCCCAGTGTAGTGTAAATAAACCTTTTCCAGTGTCACCAGTGCTGCCAGTAAAAGTGTACCATGTCACTAGCTACACCAGTCAGTATCACCAGATCATTGCCACCAGTCAGTGTCCTTGTTTGCACAGTGACACCAGACCGCTATACACCATACCAGTATCTTTATCACCACCATATCAGCACCATAATTACCACCATAACAGTGGCCTGATCACCGCCATACCAGAGTCTGATCTCTGCCAGACCAGCATCCTGATCGCCGCCAACCATAGTCAAGATCCCCACCAAACCAGAGTCTTAATCACTGCCATTCCAGAGACCTGATCACTGTCATACCAGTGTTTTGATCACCGCTATAGCAGTGTCCTGATTACCACCATACTAGCATCCTGATCACTGCCATACCGGTGTCCTAATTATAGCCATACCAGTGTCCTTAAGCTCTGCCATACCAATGTCCTGATTACAGCCTTATTGGTGTCAGTGTCAAAAGAGCCAGTGCCCCAATTGTTTACAATGTCCTGGTGCACCAGAGCCTCTAAAAATTTGATAGGCAGTAAGGAAATTAGATGTGTAATTTATGTCCCTACAAAGTCTTAAGGTGCTTCTTGGATTTTGGGTCTCACCATTTGGATAGGCTGTGAAAAAGTCTCACATACTTAAAAAAAAATCCCCATACTCCAGAGCAGTAGCGGAATATGTGGGGTGTAATTCTAAGTATACCTATGCTGTGCATTAGAAATAGCCTATTAATTGACAGCTTTGTGTAAAAAAAACATTTTCAGTTTCTTTCTACATTTTACAAAAACTTGTGGCAAAAAAATTACCTTTTCAAAAGACTCACTAGGTCTCTTAGAAAATAACTTGGGAAGGATGTTTTATTTCCAAAATGTGGTCACTTTGTGAGTGTTTCCACTGTTCTGGTGCTCCACGGCCTCAAAAAATGTCACAGATGGTCATGAAATTAGATGTCTAATTTATGCCGCTAGAATGCTTTAAGGTGCTCCTTGGATATTAGGCCCTTCTGTGGCTAAACTGTAAAAAAGTCTCAAATATGTGGTATCACCATACTAGGGAGGAGTAGCAGAATATGTTTTGAGGTTATAATTCTAAGTATGCCTATGCTGTATGTAAAACAACTTCATTTTCTTTACGCATTTTTCAAAAGCTTATGGCAAAAAATGACATTTCCAAAAGGCTCACTATACCTCTAATAAAATACCTTGGGGTGTTTCCTTTCGAAAATGTGGTCATTTTGTGGGTGTTTCCACTATCCTGGTGCTCCAGGACATCAACAATTGTGACAGGTAGTCAGGAAATTAGATGTGTCATTACTGCCCCTAGAAAGCTTTAAAGGAGAAATTTGGGTTTGGACTTTTTTTCTAGATGTATACTTACCTAGGTGGATGCAGCATGGGTCAGATGCTGCATCTGTCCCCCGGCGCCTCTGCACTGAGAACCGAGCGATCGAACACCGCCGATCACTCGGTTTTCAGAGCTCCGTGAGCAGAGAGCTGTAGACTGTCAGTCACAGCTCTCTGCTCTTCTCCCTCCATGCTTATTGAAGCGCTGGTCGGAGGGGCGGAGCGGCTGTCTTAGCCTCTCAGCAGCTCGTTGAGAGGCTGAGACAGGTGTCAGTCCAGGCACCTGGCGGATCCAGACTCTATGGTTGGGATGACGCGGTGCCTGGACTGACATTGGTGATGTCAGGAGAGAGCGGATATCAGTCCAATCTCTGCTAAAAACGGGTCACAGGAGTGCAAAACAAATCGCACTCCTGTGATCCATAGGAGAAGTACAGTCAAATGAACTTTGACTATACTTCTCCTTTAAGGTGCTTTTTGGATTTTGGGTCTCTCTATGTGGTATTGCCACTGGAGCAGCAGAATGTGTTTTAGGGTGTAATTAGAAGTGCACCTATGCTGAGTGTAAGACTTAACTTTGTAAAAAAAAAAAAAAAATTTGTTTACTTTCATCATTTTTCGCAAAAAAAGTACCATGCCTCTTACTAATTACCTCAAACTGTCTACCTTTCAGAAAGGGGTTCCTGTGGTGGTATTTGTACTGATCTTACATTTTAGGGTCTCAAGAAATAAGATTTTTTCCCACCAAAAAATATAGCAGAATACATTCTGGCCTAAATTTATGAAGAATGATTATTTATTTGCAAAATGTTCTGTCTTTTTTCCTTTATATAGCAAAAAATTCAAAATAAAACAGTGGTGATTAAATACCACCAAAAGAGAGCTCTATCTGTCTCGAAAAAAATTATATAAAATGTATTTGGGTACAGTGTTGCATGGCTGAGTAATTGTCATTCAAAATGTGACAGTTCTGAAATCTGAAAAATGGCCTGGACTGGAAGGGGGTGAAATAGTCCAGATTAGAAGTGATTAAAGACATCTGAAAAGAGTTTGTATATGCATTTATATCTGTACACATCTATTGGTAAAAATATTATTTCCTGCTTTCATCATTCTTTCAGTAATCAGTATGTAATATGTAATATCCCTGAAAACCCTTCTCTTCAGAAAAGCCTATCCTGCCTCCACCTGACAACTGTAATGTTATCTTCTCCATCAGCTCATCCCCCACAGTTATTACCTTTTGTATCACTAGACCCTCCCTTTTAGATTGTAAGTTCTAATGAGCAAAGTCCTGGGATTCCTCCTAAATTGAATTGTATTGTAACAGTACTCTTCCCTCATCATGTTGTAAAGTGCTGCTCAAACACTATATAAATCCTGTATAATAATAATAATAATAATAATACTGTAAGAATATGATATGGTTAATGTACATGAGTATTCTTCTGTTGTCTCATGTTCCCTGAAGCCAACTGAAATTACAAGCAGGTGAACACAGAGAAGCCGCCACTGTAAATAGGATTTCATAAACCCAATCAGAAACAAATAAATCAATTTATAATCCTAGAATTTACTGAAAGAAAGTGCAGCCAGCTTCAGGCTTCCTGAGGTTGGGGCTGTTAGTTGTAAGGGGCGCAAAGCAACAATTATCACAGTTCAATTCATGCAAAGGATGAATAAAACATTAAGATGTAAAGCACCTTCTGGGTGGTCCAGAGTGTCATGATGGTGCTCCCCAGCCTTAAAATTTCAGTGTGCCTTGAGTTGAAGCAGTGATCAATGGCTTTGAAGTAGACCTAAAATTTATGACACAGTTAACCTTGCTAAGCCCAAAACTTCTCAATGAGGAAGAAAACCATTTATGACTTGTTTGTGACAGCAAAATGAGAAATGAAGTTGGTGTTTCTATAAAAGAACTGTGTGTTTGACTGTCCGCCAGAGGTAAGATGGTTGGTGCTAAGTGAAGTCCACTCGAAAAGTAATAATCTGATACTGTAATCTGTGTTCTTTACTGTGATTGAAGGGGACTTGAATGGGAAAATGGGTAGTGAGATGGTACCTGCACACGAAGGTCCTGTCTAGGAGTGTTTTTGTACTTTCCAGTGGTCTTAACCAAAAATGACCCCTGACATAAAATAAAAATATACCTCAATTGTTACCTCAATGTTAACAACAAAAAAGACAGCAAACGGGTGATAGACCAAATAGTTAGCAATTAGAATTACAGTTACTGACCATGATCTCTTCATATGCAGTTTGTCAGCTTTTCCTATAATTTCCCTACTGCAGCTTCCAATGCATGAATACTTAGGCTCCTCTCCCTTTTATAATGAGGAAAAAAGCATCCAGGAGGTGCTGAGACAGTAATATGAGTTCACACAAAGTAGTGAGAGGACAAAAAACGTTCAGAGAGATTACTGGCTCAGGTTAGGCTGCTCACACTGGACAGGGCCACCCTCCCCTGGGTATCCAGCAGGTTACCAGAAGAAAACATGCACCAATGGAGAGAACACCAAACCAAGTGATAAAAGGTCCAAATTAATTCATTGGTTTCATTTCGGGGGCCAGAAGAAACTGCCCCTTTATCAGGGCTGTAACAAAACACATATATGCACTATAAATACTGTATATATGTACATATATGTGCATACATACATACACTCATATACACATACATGTACACATGCAACAGAAATAAAAATAATGGAGTATCAGAAGGTAAGTAATAGTGTGGTTATCTTGGACTTATTATTATCAGATGCTACATGTATGGTCCATACATGCCAATGTACCATCGTACATATACAGTAACTGAAATAAATAGTCATGAGATAAAACAGAAATAAATTCCTGATAATTTCACAGATGTCTAAAAAATAGGAACCACGGGTTAAAAAAGCCATTCTATCACAGTTCTGTAATTGCATGTACATGGTTTACAACGGGTATTTCTGTTTATAAATTGTATTTCTGATTGCTTAAAAAGTTATATTATTCTTATTTTACTGAAAAATCCTAAAGTCTTCTGTAGGTTCTACAGCATATTGCCTACTGTATGTTGGATATCATTGATATATAGGTAACTGAACACGTTTGCCAATCCATTCGGCTTCCATTTTAACATATAGCTATGCTGAAAGCCATCTAAAATACAGTAAGGTGGTAAGATCTGATTATTTGTGCGACTGCTCTCTATCTATGTTATTAAAACTGTATCCATTTTCAAAATAATGTGTTTAATAATGTGTTCGGTTTTTTTTTAAGAAAAACAGGGACATCTCTTTTTCTACTCTTACAGCATTGATTAAAGCCAGTAGAAATGGATGACCTGCTTCTTGCTACATACTTCTACCTTTAATACTTCTGCAATTATTCCTCCCTTAAGCCAGCCACTACATTACTACTGCATTTATTAATAAATACATTTAAATGGATAGTATATTTTAATCTGTGATAACCCTACTAGAACTTTATTTCATTTTTCAATCAAAGTACAAGTGGTCTCCAAGCTGATGTTCCTTGATTTAAACAGCAATATCTTAATCAGAACCATATAGAAAATGTTCGAAATATCCCTGTAGATTACTTCCATTACAGTACTTTGGTCCAGCAGTCTGCGTTTCTTCCAAAACCTGACTAAATTACTTTGCAATAATAATGTCTAGGGAACATGCTTATACTGATGTTATAAAAAAGTCTTCTCCTAAAGAGACACTAGCCTTCACAAATAACATATTTTATGCTGTATGTGTTTATGTTTATAAAGAAAATATTAAAGCTGAACTCCAACAACAAACAACTAAATACACAATTGAAATACCGGTACATATAATGTATGTTTTATCTGCTAAAGAATTTGTGTTTTTTTCCATCCAGTCCTTGGATTTACATGGTCCTACCACTTAGCATAGCCCTGGTGACCTTATATTTCTCTAGTGCCGTTAAAGGCGAAGTTCATCTTTAATGAAAAAAATTAAAAAAGCTATTTTTTTTAATGTGCAGTTATTTTTTTTTTCATACAGGAGCCTGCAAAGCATTGCACGGTGAATCAGTGGAGAGATGGTGCAATTTCGGGCTCCTGCATGCTCTCCCTCCAGCTTTTTGCCTGTACCTTGGTACTTTTAGTTAGAAAGTGAAGGACAGTAACAGACTCATGAGGTTATATATTGGCTATCTTACCCTCTCAGAGCATACTTGGTCACTTATTGCTCATTGCTCCTCCCTCTCTCAGAACAGAGGATTACAAGTGGTCAAAATTGCATTGCATTTCATTTTTCTTAATATACTGTATACACATTAATTGGTGTTATTTTAATGTGCCTAGCTTTGGTGTTAAAATGTAATGCAATAAAAAATAGGAAAAATAAGTGTTGAGCCTTGTTTTATAAAGATATATTGATTTTTTTCAGGGATGTACCAAAAGTAGCTTGGGATTTTAGCAAATTTAAATTGGAAAACTTAAAGTGGATATAAACTCTCACATATAGCCAGTGAAGTGAACAGCCTCAGATGATACACAGGGATGAAACAAATCTCCCTACATAAGTTTTACATATATATCTGCTGTCTTCAGCTTTATATATTCTTTAGAAAGTTCAGACGGTGTTATGAGACTTTCTCTTCCTGGTTAGCACTGCAGTGAAGCCTGGACATACAGCAAAGACAGCTGATTGGAGGAAAGGCACACACCCCCTCTCCTCATAGGTAGAGACTTTCAGATCTGTTCGTTTAATAATTCAGCACTCTGCTAATATATTTATAGAAACCTCCCCAACACAAAATTCCACCTGGTTTTATCTCAGTTGAGAACTTGTCAGAAGTTATCAGGCTGATAACAGAAGAACAGAGCAGGAGACCGCTACGGGACATAGTGCTTTGAAGAGAGATAAGAAAACACTACAAATATATTTGCCCAGCTCAAATTTCATGAATCAGGTTTACATCCACTTTAAATTGTATTTTCACATTTACAGTCAAATTTGAGAAAACCCCACTATGTATTTATTATGCATTCCCATTCACACAGCATACCTAAAACAATAAAACAATATATTTATTGCCATTCAAGGTTTTTGTTTGGACCAGGAATCAGGCAGACTGCAAGCTACAATTTGTAATGAGCAGAAATTCAACCTATCCTGAGGGATTCACTTTCCCCTCAGGGATGCACTTCCCCTGCCTCCCTCTTCCCCCCAGAGTTTCCCCTCATTTACATAGAATGCAGAAGCCCAGCATCTAGACCTTTAACCCTTTGTTAGGACAGCACTGTTCAAATGTAGTTTACAACTGATATTGAGATCTGAAAGCACAGTACATACAGGGTTAATTATAGTAAACATTAAGCTTCCCAGTCCCCTCTTCATAGCAGAGTTTTGAGAAAAGAGCAAGTGAAATGTAAGTTAGTCTATGTGAACGGGAACATGTAACACATATTAAGTAGGTGTTATCCCAATTTGCCTGCAAGAGTGGAAGTACACTTTAAAGCTAACCCTATGGCAGATGGCTAAATACTCAGTCGAAATACATATACCAGAAATGTTTTAAAGTATAAATCTAGACAATGCTTTTTAGTTTTACGTTTATAATGAGGGGGGATTGGAACCCCACATTCAGAAGATCTTACCTTACTGTCCTGGGAAGCCTTATCACTTTGAGAAAAATGGAGTGCAATCCAAAACTGTATGGTTATCACTGGAACAGGAACTGAGTGGAAATTTTCCCATGCAGATACTTGTTCTAACCCTGCCCTACTCCATTCAACTAAAACTAAAAAAGAGATGTTGGCTGCTGTTGCACTTGAAATTGTGAAATTATTGTAACTGTGTTCAGACAGTCTTGTCATCTGTCACCTCTGGCAAACTGCACAGTCAAGCCCATGACCTCACTTTTATTTACAGTAATCAAAGCAGATTTTCACACTGCCGGTTTTCATTTTTCCTTTTTATTTTTATTAATTCAGCCCACCGAAAGCTATTTATACATTTTTGGTTCTGCTTTTCAAATAAAACCTTGCTAAAAAAAAATAATAAACATTTAATAAACCCCTTTTACATAAAAGACTAAGATCAGTAGCCTTAATCCATATGAGTACCTGTTTTTTTTTTTTTTTTAGTATGGAAGCCTCCTCCCATTGTATTACTACACTATGTGATATGCCTTTCACACTAGACTCTGTCCACCAATTTACCTGAATGAGCAGGAGAGTAAATTCTCACAGAAATTATTAAGAAGCACAAAGTGTAGGCCCTTGCTTTGGCTCTATCTACAACTGAATAGAATATCTTTACCAGCTTGCTAGATGATATTGGACCCCAGTTCAGATACACTGTATAATCCACAACCTTCTTTTTTACCTGCAAAGCTTGTCAGCTTTTTGGGTCATTCCACCAGGTTCTGGCTAGTTATCCATTGTAATTAGAAAAAGATTTTACGAGACATTTCTTTAAGTGACATTGCCCCTTAAATCTTTCCCGCCTTCCAAAAGTGAAAACCATATACCTAAATGCTTACTTTCAACCCTGCTCCCAGGATTTTCATTATAGCATTGCACTCTAAAAAGATCTGACTATGTCCAATTGCTAATGCACTTATTTGCTGCTTGCACCATTCATTCCAAAGGCTGTGTTAATTTTCATGATGGCCTGTAGTCGGCCTGCAGGTATTTAGGTATTCACTGTTTGTAATGAAGGAAAGAGCCAAAAGACCACTTCACTCGTATAAAGGTTTTATTGGCATATGACCCTTTGTTTTTACTTGCAAGAACCAATATGTAAACATGCTTTATGAATCTGTTTATTAAAGGGGTTGTAAAGGTAAAAATTTTTTCACCTTAATGCATTCTATGCATTAAGGTGAAAAAACTTTTGACAGTACCGCCGCCCCCAGCCCCCCCGTTTTACTTACCTGACGCCTCGAATCTTCGCTCCTCGTCCTCGTCAGCTTCATTGCAGCTCAGCCTGGTCGCTGATTGGCTGCAGTGGATGGATTGAAAGCAGCGCAGCCATTGGCTCGCGCTGCTGTCAATCACATCCGATGACGCGGCGCGCCGGGGGGCGGGGCCGAGTGACACAGCGAGCGGCTATAGCCGCCGGCTGTATCACGGGAGCGCGCCCGCAAGCACTCACCACCGTGCGAGGGAGCTCGCATGAAGGTGGTAAATGCTTGCGGGGAGGAGCTGAAACAGCCGCCGAGGGACCCCAGAAGACCAGGTTCGGGGCCACTCTGTGCAGAACGAGCTGCACAGTGAAGGTAAGTATAACATGTTTGTTATTTAAAAAAAAAAAAAATAATAACTTTACAACCCCTTTAAGGCTGGGTTCACATTATCTTCGCATGCGGCTCACAGCAGGGCTCCGGTGCATCGCCGTTCACCGTTTCATGTCCGATTTCAGACAGTATTTTTGGCTGAATTCAGACCTGAATAGGACCAAAAGACACACAGGGCTCCTGTGCAATTCACACCGGAGATATGTGAACCGGTTCTATAGAGAGCTGGTCAAAATATCCTGGGGAATCCGCATCCAATTCGCATTAGTGTGAACCCAGCCTCAAGGTTGATCTTAACAATGAGTTATCTCTTTCCCTCTGACTTTGTGTCATTTTATCTTTGTCCTGTCCATTTCTAAGTTGTACCCTTGGGTGCTTTGTGTATTTGTTCTTATAACGGCAGCATCATCTGGCACAGTTTGTATGCCATAAATGTATGTTCCTAATTTAAAAAGCCTGCAATAAAAACTTTATTACATAAAAAGTCAATAACCTTTCAGCACCAATGAGTTGGTGCTTTAATTTTTTTTAATTATTATTTAGTTTGCTTCTTTTTTTTTCTTTACACTGTCCCTTTCATTTTTTTTCTTCACTTTTATTGTTATGAAAGGGAATGTAAATATTCCCTGTGATAGCAATAGGTAGTGACAGGTACTCTTTTTTGAAAAATGTGGGGTCTATTAGACTCTAGATCTCTCCTCTGCTCATAAAGCAGCTGACCACACCAAGATCGTTGTGATAAGATGCCTTCCCAATTTAAAAATGGTGCTGTTTATATCCAGCGAAACTGAAGTGATGAAATGCTCGTAGCTTCTGGTTTCTTAGGCCATAGAGATGTTTGGAGCCATTATGGTCACTCCAGCCATTGTCAACTACGTCCAGTGAGGAGGGAGCGGTGTGTGTGTGTGTTATGTACTTCTGGGTATCAATTGTTAACCACTTTCATTGGCTGGGCTGAGAAAACATCACTCCTGCATGTGGGTTCAGTCAGCGTGGAATTACCAAATTTGTACAATAAGCTGCACATGCGCAGCTCACTGTACAGGGGCAGACAGGCAAGTAAGCAACTTTAATGCAGAAGAGACATTGTATGTTTTTATAGAGAAGAACACAAAGCTGCTACCCCATAGATAGAGTACAGTACGTGAGCTACAGTATGTCACCCAAAGACAGGAAGTGTGTTACTGGCAAGATCACAAGTTTAAAATAAAAGAAACAAGGCCTAAAAAGCACAGTGGCTACGTTTTTAGCACTTCGGCATAGCAGCACCAGTGTCACCGGTTCATATCCCAACCACGACACTCGCTACCTGCCTGGAGTTTGTATGTTCTCCCTGTGTCAGCATGGGTATCCTCCTGGGAATCCCAGTTTCCTCCCACACTCCAAAGACATGCTGGTAGGTTAATTGGATCCTTTTTAAATTGACCCTAGTTTATGAACCTTAGATTGTAATATATATATATATATATATATATATATATATATATATATATAAAGAGCTGCGTACATTGATGGCACTATATAAGTGCCAGAAATAAACAAATAAATTAAGAAAAGAAAACAGATGTAGCTATGATGTCTACATTTTTGTAATTGGATATGCTTTAAAACAAAAGTATGAACTTTAAAAAAAAAAGATCTATACTCACCTAGGTCTGATGCTACATCTGTTCCCGCCAGTTCTGCATTGAGAACTGAGTGATCAAACACCGCTGATTTCTCAGTTCTTCCCATCCGCTCTGAGCAGAGAGCTGTGATTGTCAGTTAGCAGCTCCCTGCTCTGCCCCCAGAGTGCTCACTGGAGCGCTGGGCTGTGGAGGGGGTGGGGGCAGCTGGCTCAGTCTCCCAGCAGATTGCTGGGAGGCTGAGCCAGCTGCCAGTCCAGGCATCTAGGTGGATCCTGATTGTATGGTCAGGATCTTTTTGGATCCTGCACCGACTCTATGACATCAGCCAACAGTGGGTTTTAGCCTGTTGTCGGCTGAAAAACGGTTCACAGGAGTGCAGAACTAAAGTGGAGGTCCGCTGAAACAAAAATATTAAAAGCCAGCAGCTACAAATACTGCAGCTGCTGACTTTTAATATATGGACACTTACCTGTCCAGGGAGCCGGCGATGTCGGCATCCGAAGCCGATCCGTCCTTTGGCTCTCGGCTGCTGGTAAGGGAATAAGGAAGTGAATCTGTGCGGCTTCACTTCCTGGTTCCCTACTGCGCATGCGCGAGTCGCACTGCGCATCCTCTCAGATCCCTGCTGTGTTCTGTGTCTCACAGAATACAGCGGGGGAGGACGGGGTAGGCGCCGGAAGTAGCATAGGTCACCGCAAGCGCCGCGGTGAGCTATGCCAAGAAGTGGGAGCAAATACCTGTATTAGACAGGTATCTGCTCTCTCCTCCCCCCTGAAAGGTGCCAAATGTGACACCGGGTGGAGGAGAATTGCAAAAAGTGGAAGTTCCATTTTTTGTTGGAACTCCACTTAAGTGCCCTCCTGTGACCTATAGGAGAAGTATAGCCAAAATAGCTTAGACTACTTCTCCTTTAAGCTTAATTTTCTAGGGACCAAAAAGATTAAAAGTCAAAAACAACAAAAAAATTGCTCTAGATAAAACGGTTGCAAAATAATTTTTGTACCTATGAATGGTTATATAGTGAGATCACACTACTGTTATAAAAGCATTGTATTTATCATTTCATACATGTAGGTTTATTTATTTTAACCAATAATATATAATGTATAAGCTTAAAGTGATACTGAACTTTGGCTCGAAAAAAAGTGTATTCTTCACACAGAAAAGCAACTTCTTTTGCTCTCAGACTTGATCCCATTTCCTGTTAGAAGGCAGCTACATTATTTCTGGTTGATCCCACTGTATGTCGAATTGAACCACCCTTTCTTGCTCACTCCAAAGATGGACTATGGACTTTGAAATTTGTAGTGTGCATGGAGCAGAGCATATGATCACAACTAATATTCTCTGCTTGTTTTATTACAAGCAAGCAAAAAAATACAGTAATGCTGCGTACACACGGTCGGAATTTCCGACAGAAAGAGTCCGATGTGAGCTTTTCATTGTATTTTCCGACCGTGTATATGCCCCATCAGACTTTTTCTGTCGAAAATTCAGACGGGCTTAGATAGAGAACATGTTCTATATTTTTCCGACGGAAAAAATTACGGAAAAAAAAAATTACGGAAAAACCGCTTGTCTGTATGCTGTTCCGACGCACCAAAAATGACACATGCTCTAAAGCAAGTACGAGACGGAAGCTCTCAGTCTGGTAAAACTAGCGTTAGTAATGGAGATAGTACATTCCTCGCGCTGCAAATTCTTTGATCTTTTGATGCAGCGCCTTCCTTTGTTCTTTATAATGCTAGAATAATGAAGTTGTTTTGCTGCTATTATTCACACAGAGTCCTGACAAACTTATTTCTTTATTATTTCTCGTGATCTCATGAAAAACCCCGCAAGCACAAACTGAAGAGAAGTAACGGACTGAAAAGCACAAAAGCTGAAAAGCGTGAATCGTCTCTCACCAAACTTCTACTAACACGAGATAAACACAAGATTAGCAGAAGGAGCTCAAAGGGTGGCGCCCTGGCTATTGAACTTCCTTTTTCTAGTCCCGTCGTATGTGTTGTACGTCACCGCGTTCTGGATGGTCGGAATTTGGTGTGACCGTGTGTATGCAAGACAGCTTGCGCGGAATTGCAATGTAACTCCTTCATGAAGACCTTCTGTGTACCGGTCTGTGTACAGGGAATTAGAAGCAATTTCATGAATAAAAGGTCACAGGCAGGGGCGTTGCTAGGTCTGAAAAAGATCTGGGGCTAGAGCCCATAGCAGCGGTCACCAACCGGGGGGGGGGGGTGCACGCCGGTGGTAAGCAATTTTTTGCGGGCAAAAAAAGGCTGGTGTTGGCGTTTCAATCATCATGGCACCATGGTTGATATGGTGTCAGGGTGATCAAAGCGCATTGTTTCTATTGTTATATTGTAATATATAATGAAGTGGTTCAACTCACCATAATGCAGAATCAGTGGGAGCCCTGGGCATGTCACTTGCCACATCACCTGCCACCATTTGCAGATTGTCACTTGCCACCATTTGCAGATTGTCACTTGCCATGTCACCTGCCACCATTAGCAGATTGTCACTTGCCACGTCACTTGCCACCATTAGCAGATTGTCACTTGCTACCATTTGCAGATTGTCACTTGCTATGCCAGCCAGTGCCACCAAATGTGCATTCTCGCTGCATTGGTGGCAGGCTGGCAGCACTGGCCCATTTAGTGAGGGCAGGAGAGCGGAGATGCAGGGCGGGCAGTGAGAGATGATTTATTCTCTCTGCTCCCCACCACACCTCCGACATTGAAGAGGCCCATTTAGTGAGGGCAGAAGAGCGCTGATGTGTGGCAGGCAGTGAGAGAGGACATCATCTCTCTGCTCCCCGCCGCACATCGCTCCCACATTGAAGTCCCAGCTGTGAAAGCTGAAGAGTGGTGACGGGCGGGCGGAAAGAGATGATGTCATCTCTGCTTGTCCACCTGCTCGTCTCCAGGGCTGGACTGAGACAAAAATTTGGCCCTGGACTTCATCCAGACCGGCCAACTTTGACAGGTCTCACCCATGCCAGATCTTCTGGTCCCCCTTGCTCCTGTGGTCCCCCTGTGCTTCTCTGGTCCCCCGCGTGCTGCGCTGGTCCCCCTGTGCTCCTCTGGTCCCCCGCGTGCTACGCTGGTCCCTCTCTGCTCCTCTGGTCCCCCACGTTCTGCGCTGGTCAGCCTGTGCTTCTCTGGTCCGCCTGTGCTTCTCTGGTCCGCCTGTGCTCCTCTGGTCCCCCTGTGCTCCTCTGGTCCCCCGCGTGCTCCTCTGGTCCCCCGCTTGCTCCTCTGGTCCGCCTGTGCTCCTCTGGTCCCCCGCTTGCTCCTCTGGTCCCCCGCTTGCTCCTCTGGTCCCCCTGTGCTCCTCTGGTCCCCCTGTGCTCCTCTGGTCCCCCGCGTGCTGTGTGCTGCGCTGGTTCCCTGCATGCTCCGCTGATCCCACGAATGCTGTTTTGGTCCCACATGTGCTCTGCTGGTCCCCCCCCTGCTCTGGTCCCCGTGCTCCTCTATGCCCCCCCATGCTGCTCTATCCCCCCTCCCAGCGCTCACCTCCTCTCCCTGCTTAGATAGGCATATAGACATGATCCTAGGAGTGGACACTGATAAGCTTATCGTACGATCCAGAAGTCATGCATGCAGCCGCACACAGCTGTGACATGAACTTCCTCGGCACTCGTTCTCTTGTTCTTTCCTTCCCCCGCTCTCATCTAGATTCTCCGCGGCAGCAGACAGGATGAAGAGCGGGGGAAGGAAAGAACAAGAGAACGAGTGCCGAGGAAGTTCATGTCACAGCTGTGTGCGGCTGCATGACTTCTGGATCGTACGATAAGCTTATCAGTGTCCACTCCTAGGATCATGTCTATATGCAGCCGCGCTGCATAACTAAGCAGGGAGACGATGTGAGCGGTGGGGGGGTGGGGGGAGGTGGCGGTCCGATGGCTCAGTGCCTGTACATGCCTGATCGTCCCTCCTCCACCTCCAATGCCGTCCGCCGCAGCCGCGACCCGCCGGCTCTTCTCTCCTCCACACCCGCTGAGACTCGGGGCTATGGGCTCCCCATTCGGGGCTCCAGCCTCGATAGCCCCCCCCTGGTGACGCCTATGGTCACAGGACAATTAAGTAGTGGATGTGTTTGGAGTATTTTTGGAAAATACCACCCATATCCTAAACATACCTAAACCTGCTCTTACCCAAAGCCTATTCTAACTACCCAGTAAAGAAAAAATGTATATACCTAATATTCTGAGGGCGCTTTGGTTCGGTCACATGATCTCTCCAAAAGCTGGCTTCAATGAAGAGGAGAGATTGCAAACAATGGCTACAAAGGCCTGGGAGATGACGTCACCCATAGGGTTACTAAAGGACAGACATTATCGGCTGTCCCTCCTCTACACTGGAGCCAACTCTGGGAGCTGATCATGTGACCAGACTGGAGTGCCCTCAGAATAGAAAAGTTTAGACATCTTTCCTTAACAGGGTGGTTGGAATAGGCTGAAAATGGGAGAAAAAACAGTTTTAGGTATAGTCAGGATTTGATTGGAAGTGCTACTAAACTCAGGACCCTGCATTTACTATATCTGGTCTCCCACAGTACACAGAGCATTGAAATTATTTTAGTAAATATAAACTGCTAAATACTTTTTCTCATCAGCGGTATATACTGTAGCAGTCTTGTGACTTCTATCAGTGTCTGGTTAAAGCTTGTAGGAGGAGTTTTCATTCTACTCTGACTGTCCTATGAGGCTGCATGACCCCCTGACCCGCTGTCTGGACAGTGCTGATTGGCCCTGTGCTGATCACATGCACTCTCCCAAGAAAAAAGAAAAACCTCTCTAGCAATACACACCAAACTGAGCATGTGCAGCCTGACTCCATAAACCCTGTGCTATCAGGAGATATATTGGGGACACTGGAAGAAGGGGAGAATCGGAGAAGACAGGATCAAACAGCCTTTTTACACAAAGTGGAGGATTAACCCCTTAGGTTCCTCAAAGAGTATAACAAGCATGCTTTACTGCAATGTTTCTAAACTGCAGTCCTCAAGTATCCCAAACAGCTCATGTTTTTAGGATTTCCCTCAGATGAAATGGCTGTGGTAATTGATAAGGCGGTGAAACTGATCAAATCACCTGTGTAAAATAATGGAGAGCCTGAAAACATGACCTGTTTGGGGTACTTGAGGACTGGAGTTGTCAATCGTCCCAAAAATGTGTCAAAAGTGTCCGATGTGTCCACCATAATGTCGCAGTCTTGATAAAAATCACAGATCGCCGCCATTACTAGTAAAAAAAATAATAACTTTTATAACTTTTGCACAAACCAATCAATATATGCTTATTGCGATTTTTATTACCAAAAATATGTAGAAGAATACATATCGGCCTAAACTTAGAAAAAAAATAGCTTTTTTTAAAAAAATTGGGGATACTTTTTATAGCAAAAAGTACAAAATATTGTGTTTTTTTCAAAATTGTCGCTATTTTTGTTTATAGCGCAAAAAAATAAAACCACAGAGATGATCAAAAACCACCAAAAGAAAGCTCTATTTGTGGGAAAAAAAGGACGTCAATTTTGTTTGGGTACAGTGTCGCATTGTCAGTTAAAGTGACGCAGTGCCATATCACAAAAAATGGCCTGGGCATTGAGCAGCCAAATCTTCTGAGGCTGAAGTGGTTAAATTCCTTTTTATAAGTTGACCTAGTGTTAAAAATTGTACATTAGTCACATACAATAAATCATAAATAGAAAAGTGGTGGATTAATTTCTGGGAAGGTTATGAAATGTGAACGTTGTTGACTGCTTACCATCCAGGAGACAGTGAAACTGAAAAAAATCAATAACAACACACTAACAAGAACATGTTGTATGTGCTGAAAATTAAATTATCTGATCAGATTTTGCAAGTCTGTTAGTCTAATTAACACTTAATTGGTTGCTATGCATGCATTCTTCTAGAACTCATTTGTAATTTCTCAACAGGTAACAGAAAAATGTAGTAACCAATGAGACTTATGGCGGCAAACTGTCCTCTTTGTAATTGTGTAAGGAGTGATAGTCATCATTTATTTTCTAGTAGCATCTTTACTATTCTATTACCTCTAATACAGTTTAACTAGTTCCCGACCGGCTCACGCAGATATACTGTGGCAGAATGGCTCTCTTGGGCGAAATCCGTATGGTAATAAAAAAATAATAAAAAAAAAATAATAAAAAAATAATAATAAAAAAAATAATAAAATCCCGTATGGGTACATCCTTTCCCTTTTTGGCCACCAGACCTGATGAGTGTAGTCGGCGGTTGCGGCCGGCCACGAGCGATCACGTGCCTGAGCACCAGCACAGGGATGTGTGTGTGTAAACACACACACATCCCTATGCTGTCAGAGGAGAGGAAACATGTTGTTTGTTCCTAGCAAGTAGGAACAGCGATATGTCTCCTCTCCTACTCAGTCCTATCCCCAGTTAGAACACACTGAGGGAACACACATTTAACCCCTTGATCGCCGCCTAGTGTTAACCCCTTCCCTGCCAGTGACATTTACACAGTAATCAGTGCATTTTTATAGCACTGATCGCTGTATAATTGTCAATGATCCCAAAAATGTGTCAAAAGTGTCCGATCTGTCCGTCGCAATGTTGCAATACTGCTAAAAATCACAGATCAACGCCATTACTAGTAAAAAAAATAATAATAAAAATGCCATGTTTTTTTTTTTCAAAATTGTCGCTCTTTTTTTGTTTATAGTGCAAAAAATAAAACCACAGAGGTGATCAAATACCACCAAAAGAAAGCTCTATTTGTGGGAAAAAAAAGGATGCAAATTTTGTATGGGTACAGCATTGCATGACTGCGCAATTGTCAGTTAAAGCAATGCAGTGCCAAATTGTAAAAAGTGCTCTGGTCAGGAAGGGGGTAAAATCTTCCGGGGCTGAAGTGGTTAAGTCAGTCTTAGTATTTTATCTTATAAAGACTGATTTATTAATAAACACTTTCAAAACACCCATGACCCACATGAACATGTTACTGTACTGGTGCAACAAGCACATTCAGTTCAGAAATGTAACTAGGGTAAGAGCGTAGCCATTCCCCTTTTTCTGATAATTCTCAAATAATGTGGAACTAAACTTTCCTCTTCTTTACAACCAAGAAACTGCCATCTTGGCCTCTGTTGCCAGGGTACTTCATGTGTGTTCAGTTATGACTCCAGCCATTTAATAGCTTGACAGGCCAGTTGACAGCACAAGTGTAGCACCCTCTAGTTAGTGTGCTAAAGAGAGATAGCATTTTTTTGATAGTGTAGGTAAATTGTCAGGCTTGACTGGCAGCCAAGTCTGGGTGTGTTTTGATCTGGGTTGGGAGTGACCCAGGGCAAAGCTGAGTGACTCACAGGCAACATCACTAACACCTTCCACTTCTTTACAGAGAGTTCTGGTGTCTTCTAGAAAGGAAGGAGGAGAGGAAAAGTGGAGCTGCCTGGGGTATTCTGAGGAGCCCTGACCAATCCCCAACTTGGATTGGCAGGGGGCAGGCCTCCTTAAATACCGAAGGTCAGCCCAACTGGGGAGGAGTTGTTCAGGTGGAAGCTGGAGATGGAGTGTTAGGCTGTTGGGGCCTTTGAGGGATCTCCCCAGTCTGGGGGGGTGACCTTGGGCCTGGGGCTTGGGTGCGGACAGGACCCTTATCATGACACATAGAGGTGTCCCGGACAGGTGGCACGGGAGCATAAGAGGACAGTGGGAGAGCACTTCCAGGCAAAGTCTCCAGAAGAACGCAGCCAAGAGGGCTGGTGAGTGACACACAGTTGGGAGAGAACTGGGGAGGCACGCCCAGGAGGACTGGAAGATTGCAGTCTGAGATGGGTGCAGAGCCAGTGAGATGGACTGTGGTGTTATGGGCAGTAGAGAGAGGCAGCTGCAGCCAGGAGGGCTGGCAGGGCCTGAAGATGTGGTATTGGGCTCAGTAGCCACATGGACAGCTAGCACTGGGACTTCCTACATTTTTGATGTGTGATGTTCTGGAGGTGTTGAGGAGAGATAGTCTGCAAGCAAGTGATGTGCTGGAGTTGAAGATTGGAGTTAAATATACCGGAGGTGTATATAGTCAGTCCCATTTTTATTGTTCTGCAAATCAGGGCATTTCATGAATATCCTATCCCCATTCAAGTTTATTCCCCTCAATAAAAATAAAACAAAGTTCAAGGACTTGTTTTATGACTGATGGTGAATGAGAAGTGTGTGCCTGGCTGGGCAGGGTGACAGATGGACTACAACACACAGCAGCCCTCAAGAGGGTATCGCTTCACAAGCAACTGTGACTGTTATCATTCACAACATGTCCTGAATGTACCTGCTTTTGGAAAAAATGATAGTTCACATATCTATGCAGGTAAGGGATGTTTGTAGATTAAAACAAACCGTGCAGCTCTGACTAAAACGGAAAATTTATATCAAATACTTACCGTAATTTTCCTTTCCTGATGGACTCCATGGCAGCCTACGTATGGGTTAATCCCACCTCTCATACCTCATAGGACCCCACTCCCATAAATCTTTGCTTCTGGTCAGAGACTGTGTTCCGTAACTTAGCCTACTCCAGCAAATGGGAGGGAACTCCTGCTGCCATGGAGTCCATCAGGAAAGGAAAATTACGGTAAGTATTAGATATATATTCCGTTTTCCTGACAGACTCCATGGCAGCCTACGTATGGGAAATAACTAGCCATACACACCCGGGTGGGTAATTGCTGGATAAAGAAAAAAAGGTTTAATTGGCACCATCAACAGATAATACGTGCAAACCAAAGTTAACCGAAGACAAAGAAGCCGGTTCTACACAATAGTGCGTCATAAAAGTGTTAATTGATGACCATGAGGCCGCTTTACAGATTACTTCCGGAGACACATGCTGGGATGCTGCCCACGATGTAGAGACGCTCCTGGTAGAATGAGCAGTTACCACCTCCGGAGGAGCCAAACCCTTAGACCTATAAGCCAATTGAATGGCCTGAATGATCCAAGCTGCGATGGTTCTAGAGGAAGCCCGCGATCCCTTGTTTTTGCCATGAAAGAGAACAAACAGATGATCAGACTGGCGAAAGGAAGCTGTGGCTTCCAGGTATTGTTTTAGCACCTCCCCCACATCCAAAGGGTGAACATTAGAGTCCTCAGTAGACCTGAATGTAGGAAGGACAATCTCCTGATTCTCATGGAAGACGGTTGTTACTTTTGGATTCGATCCTAACATGGGAATCAAGACTACTCGATTTGGGAAGAAGGTAAGGAATGGTTCTTTGCATCCTAAGGAACCAATTTCGGAGACCCTCTTGGCCGATGTTATGGCCACTAAAAAGACCACTTTGAGAGAAAGCTCTTTAATCGATGATTGATCCAAATGCCGTATTTCCTTTCCTGAGAAGAAATCCAAGACGAGAGGAAGATCCCATTTAGAAAATCTCATTTTTTTCTGAGACCTAAGCCTTATTGCTCCCCTGAAGAACTGCCTAGTAGGGGGGGTGTCTGGCCCATGATACGCCTATGAAGGCCGAGATTGCAGAAACCTGGACCCGCAAGGAACCAACCGATAAGGACAAATCCAGGCCAGTTTGTAGAAAACCTAGAATATCCTGAATCCTTGGGTTATTACAAGAACCATTGGTGGAAGCCACATAGTCAGTAAACTTCGCCCAAATCCTTTGATACACTCTGTTGGTGCCCGCTCTTCTGGCATTCAACAACGTAGCAATAGCTGTACTTGGACATCCTAGTGCTTCCAACCTTCCCCTCTCAACCACCAAGCCATCAGATGGAGATGGGATGGGCATGGGTGAAGAGACGCTCCCTGCAACAGGAGATCTGGTCTGGACGGAAGAGGGACCGGCTCTCGGTAACCGAGCTGCAACAGGAGAGGAAACCATGGCCTGTTGGGCCAAAACGGGACAATTGCCAATACTTCGACATCCTCCCACCTGAGCCTTGATAGAAACCAAAGAATGATTGGAACCGGGGGAAAGGCATAAGCCCTGTGGAATCTCCACTGGTCCGTCAAGGCATCCACTCCGAAGGCCTGGGGACAACGACACCTCGTGTAATATTTCTCCAGCTTGAAGTTGCAAGGGGATGCAAACAGATCTACTTCCGGCATCATCCCTAGAGACAGGGCCCAGTTGAAAACTTCGGTGTGGAGGGACCACTTGTTGTTGTCCAGGGTGACTCTTGAAAGGAAGTCCGCCTGGACATTTTGAATTCCCGGGAGATAAACAGCCGATAGATTCGTCAAGTTCGTCTGGGCCCAGGACATGATCAGGCTTACTTCCCTCAGCAAGGAGAGACTGCGGGTGCCCCCCTGTCTCTTGATATATGATAATGCGGTCATGTTGTCTAACCTCAGGAGGACTGATGTTCTTGATATCAGATGGAGAAAGGCTTGGAGGGCCCGGAAGGCGGCTCGTAGCTCCAGGACATTTGAGACCACCCCTTGGGATGGGAAGTCCCATCTGCCCTGGGCTACCTCCACCAGGCAGAGAGCGCCCCAACCTCTGTTGCTTGCATCCGTTGTCACCGTAATCCAGGAGACAGGTGCCATGGAATGGCAATTGAGGAGATTTTTCCGTTGCAGCCAACAGGGGCGGCTCTCCTGCATGGAGGTGGTTACCTGTACAAGATGGTCTCGAGACCCTGGATCCCATTGTTGGAGGAACCCCTTCTGAAAGGGCCGCATTTTCCATTGCGCCCACCTCACCATGGGGCTACCATGGTGCCAATTATCTTTAGACACTGTGAGGCTCTGAGAAGAGGCGATGACAATGCTAGGCGAATTCTGTCCCGAATCACCGGAATTTTCTCCAGAGGCAGAGAGATGGTGCTCTCCACCGTGTTGAATTGGGCTCCGAGGAATATTAGAGTCTGTGTCGGAACTAGATGACTTTTCTCTCTGTTCAATAGCCAAATGAACTCTGTCAGGGTAGAGATGACTTGATCTCGATGTGACAACATCTGTTCCCTGTCTTGTGACAGCAGGAGTAGGTCGTCCAAATAATGGTGTAACTGAATACCTCTGACCCGGATTAGTGCCACCACAGCCAATAAGAGCTTCGAAAACACTTGAGGCGATGTTGTGAGCCCGAATGGGAGACATGTAAATTGGAGATGCCTCTGGTCTACTGCAAATCGGAGATACCTCTGGAAATCTTTTGCGATCGACACATGAAAGTAGGCGTCTTTCAGGTCTATGGAGACCAGTCAATCTCCTGGTTGTACTGTTTGTCGGATTGTCAGCAGGGTTTCCATCTTGAATTTTTCCTTCTTGATGAAGGAGTTCAGATGTGTCAAGTCGATTACTGGCCTCCAGGAGCCATTCTTTTTGAGGACCATGAAAAGGGGGGAATAAACCCCTAGAAATCTTTCTTCTGATGGAACCTGAATGGCGGCCCCCTGGGCAATCAGTGAATCTACATATGATAGAAGAATTTGTTTTTCCTCTTCTGAGTGCGGAAGGACCGTAGGCACAAACTGGTGTATGGGTGGACTGTTCAATACCCAAGTGTGACCTGAGGAGACCGTTTTGACGGTCCAGTAATCTTGAATTGAGGCTGCCCAGACGTACTGATACCTGAGTAAACGAGCCCCTACTTGCTCCGTCTGGACAGGCGCCATATCAAAAGGACTTGGAAGTCTCCCGTCCTCCTGACGGGGCTGACTTTGAGGATTTTTGGCCAGAAGGCTGGCCTCTCCTCCAGTTTTTTCTAAACTCACGGCCGGGTCTGTAGTGGCGAGCATCTCTAGTGCGCTCTGGCTCTTGCCTAGGTTGAGTTCTTCTTTGGTTTAGGATACGACGGTCCTGGGGTAAGAAGCCTGATTTACCCCCAGTAGCACGGGAAATGGCAGAATCAAGCTTATTTCCAAAGAGTGAAGAACCCTCAAATGGAATCCTGCACCATGCTTGTTTAGAGGCAGGGACTGCAACCCATGGGCGTAACCATAGGGCGCGTTTTGCTGTAACTGACGAGAGCATGACACGTGCCACAAAACTAATAATGTCAATGGATGCTTCCCCCAGGAAGACCGAAGCCAGCTTTAGCTCATGTACAGGAGAGCTCTTGAATACGTCTTCAGACACACTTCCTAAAGCTGCACCCACATCGTCCGTCCAAGACTCCATCGCTTTTGACAAAGCTGCCAGGGCCAGAGCTGGTTTACAAGCCATACCTGCCGTGATATAAATACGTTTTAAGTCCGTATCAGTCTTTCTCTCCAAACCGTCCTTGAAAGAGACAGTATCCTCTAGAGGGAGCGTGACATGTCTCACCAGCCTCACGAGAGCCGCATCGATAAGGGGTGCTGATTCAAGATGTTCTACCTCATAGCTCTTGAATGGATACATCTTTGCTATCTTGGAAATTAAAGAGTTTTTCCTTTCAACCTTACCCCATTCATCGGAGATAATTTCGCCCAGTTCACCCAGGAAGGGGAAATTTGGGCGATCCTTCTTAAGATGTTTAAAAAATTTCCTCTTCTTAGAGGGTGCCTCTACTGGTTCTTCCCATCTCAATGCGTCTTTAACCGCTCTGACCAACTGTGGAACCAGGGAGAAGTCAAAACCTGCACCAGGTTCATTCATCTCTGCCTCGCTGTCCGAGGAACCACTCAAAGAGAGACTATGTTGAGATGGACCCGGAACTTCGGGTTCAGTTTCTTCAACCACTGGAGCTATAACAGAAGGAGGAATTACTGCCCGGTCAAAATCCATTTTGTTAAGAGATTCTTGGAACACTTTCCTAACCAGAGCCTCTATTTGCTGGTCCCCAGCTCCTCTTTCCTTCGTAGCTCTCGAATAGCATAACTCACAGAGGGATTTACCCTCTGGAACTTGAGTTTTACATCCCCAGCAAGCTTTTCTCTCAGAGCGGCTGGGATGGCGGGGGGAATGATGACTGGACCTAGATCTTGACCCCTCTTTGCGGTGTCTGGAGGATGACCTAGTACGTCTAGAACTTGACGTGGACTGGTGATGTTGTGACCTAGATTGGTCTTTCTCTTTGTGTGCCGATAGCTGCGGTTCAGACCTAGAAGGGCTGAAGGAAAGAAAAGAATACTTTGCTCCTAAATAATACCCCAAACAATACAGGCAGAATGAAAAATAAAAATACTTTCATCCTACCTGTGGTGTAAGGGTTGGCCACTAGGGGGCGGTGACACATCCATGGCGACAGAATCAAGAGACTGAAAATAAGTCAATAAGAAAACTAATAAATAATTAGTTTTACCCTCTCTCTCTCTTTTTTTTTTTTTTTAAAGAAAGCACAGTTACCAGAAAGGAATAACAAAAAACCCCCCTACCTTAGAAGTCAGAGGAATGGACACAGGGAAGCCTGCTGCCTGAGCGGTGAGAGCAACCCAAATAATAGCTGTATCTGACAGCTATTTGAATCTGCCGCCTGACGATGACATAATCGCGGCCACAGCGTCCCTACGCTGTGACCGAACCCGCTCCACGGCGCTCGCGCACATGCGCAACCGCCGCCATCTCACCCGAACTGCGCAGGTGCGAACCAAGCCTCGATCTCAATCGAGACCTCGCAGCTGCGCACTCAGAGTGGGGAAGCAGCGGACTGGAACGCAGATGCGTCCCAGCCGCCATGGTCACACAAACAACGGAGCTACGGGACAAAAACAACACACAAAAACAGGCTGCCATGTATCAGAAAAGCATAAGGGCATACATTACCATGGCACCAATGAGATCCGTCCTGGGACTAGGAGCCAAGAGAGCGCTCACCGCACGACCGGGGTATTGTAAGAGGAGGCCTCCCGCTAATAGCTGGGACGATTGGCCAGGTTGCCGCTTCCCAGCCAATGGCTGGTTTTGTAAGCTCTTCAAGGCATCGTAATGAACCCCTTGTGTCCGCCCTGCTAATAGCTGGGGAAGCTGGACTTCAGTAAGACACCGCCATCACCATCAAAACACGTGCGAACCACCAGGACTGGATCAATAAGTTTCATAAGGTAAGAGATACACCTTGGTCCTAGGAGGAGGACAAAAAAGGAACACGGTCTCTGACCAGAAGCAAAGATTTATGGGAGTGGGGTCCTATGAGGTATGAGAGGCGGGATTAACCCATACGTAGGCTGCCATGGAGTCTGTCAGGAAAGATAAATAATACCCTTGCTAAAAAAAATTCAACTCACTGAAGTCTATCTTATTACAGTTCCTATGGAGCCACCAGAGGCCCAGAATTAGATTCAATCTATTGACTAGACCTAAGGAGCATGGAGGAATGGGCCTATCCGACTTCAGAAATTATTATTATGCCTCCAATCTCACTAGAATAATTGATTGGCATTGTCACAAGCACATTAAGGACTGGGTTTCATTGGAGATGGACCTGAACCCAATATCACTAAAATAGTCCCCATGGATCCCATGGGCAAGCTACCCTCTTAGTCTAAGGCGGCACCCTCTAACGGGAAACACCCTTGAAGTTTTTCACATGATAGCTAAGCATGCGGATGTCACTTCTTCACTCAGTCCATTGACACCATTAACCACTTCAGCCCTGAATGGATTTACCCCCTTCCTGACCAGAGCACTTTTTACAATTTGGCACTGCGTCACTTTAACTGCTAATTGCGCGGTCATGCAATGCTGTACCCAAAGTAAATTTGCGTCCTTTTCTTCCCACAAATAGAGCTTTCTTTTGATGGTATTTGATCACCTCTGTTGAAGTTTTTATTTTTTGCGCTATAAACGGAAAAAGACCGAAAATTTTGAAAAAAAATGATATTTTCTAATTTTTGTTATAAAAAAAATCCAATAAACTCAATTTTAGTCATAAATTTAGACCAAAATGTATTCGGCCATATGTCTTTGGTAAAAAAAATGTCAATAACCGTATATTTATTGGTTTGCGCAAAAGTTATAGCGTCTACAAACTAGGGTACATTTTCTGGAATTTACACAGCTTTTAGTTTATGACTGCCTATGTCATTTCTTGAGGTGCTAAAATGGCAGGGCAGTACAAATGACCCCATTTTGGAAAGTAGACACCCCAAGGAAATTGCTGAGAGGCATGTTGAGCCCATAAAATATTACATTTTTTTGTCCCAAGTGATTGAATAATGATAAAAAAAAAAAAAAGATTTTACTAAAAGTTGTCACTAAATTATATTTTCCTCTCACATGCCATGGTTATATGTGAAATTGTGTGGGACTTTTTGGGAGCCTTGCCGGGGCCCCAAAAACCAAGCACCGCCTTCAGGATTTCTAAGGGCGTAAATTTTTGATTTCACTCCTCACTACTTATCACAGTTTTGAAGGCCATAAAATGCCAAGATGGCACCAAACCCCCCAAATGACCCCATTTTGGAAAGTAGACGCCCCAAGCTATTTGCTGAGAGGCATGTTGAGTCCATGGAATATTTTATATTTTGCCACAAGTTGTAGGAAAATGACGAACTTTTTTTTTTTTGCAAAAAGTTGTCACTAAATGATATATTGCTTACACAGGCCATGGGCATATGTGAAATTGCACCCCAAAATACATTCTGCTGATTCTCCTGAGTACGGGGATACCACATGTGTGGGACTTTTTGGGAGCCTAGCCGCGTACGGGGCCTGGAAAACCAAGCACCGCCTTCAGGATTTCTAAGGGCGTACATTTTTTATTTCACTCCTCACTACCTATCACAGTTTTGAAGGCCATAAAATGCCAAGATGGCACAAAAACCACCCAAATTACTCCATTTTGGAAAGTAGACACCCCAAGCTATTTGATGAGAGGCATGTTGAGTCCATGGAATATTTGATATTTTGACACAAGTTGTGGGAAAATTACAAACTTTTTTTTTTTTTTAGCACAAAGTTGTCACTAAATGATATATTGCTCAAACATGCCATGGGCATATGTGGAATTACACCCCAAAATGCATTCTACTGCTTCTCGTGAGTATGGGGATACCACATGTGTGGGACTTTTTGGGAGCCTAGCTGCGTACGGGGCCCCGAAACCAAGCACCACCTTCAGGATTTCTAAGGGCCTACATTTTTTATTTCACTCCTCACTACCTATCACAGTTTTGAAGGCCATATAATGCCAAGATGGCACAAAACCCCCCAAAATGACCCCATTTTGGAAAGTAGACACCCCAAGCTATTTGTTGAGAGGCATCTTGAGTCCATGGAATATTTTATATTTTGACACAAGTTGCGGGAATGTGACAAATTTTATTTTATTTATTTTTTTTTTTTTTGCACAAAGTTGTCACTAAATGTTATATTGCTCAAACATGCCATGGGCATATGTGGAATTACACCCTAAAATACATTCTGCTCCTTCTCCTGAGTACTGGGATACCACATGTGTGGGACTTTTTGGGAGCCTAGCTGCATACGGGGCCCCGAAACCAATCACCGCCTTCAGGCTTTCTAAGGGCGTAAATTTTTGATTTCACTCTTTACTGCCTATCACAGTTTCGGAGGCCATGGAATGCCCAGGTGGCACAACCCCCCCCCCAAATGACCCCATCTTGGAAAGTAGACACCCCAAGCTATTTGTTGAGAGACATGGTGAGTGACAGGTACTCTTTTTTGAAAAAATTGGGGTCTATTAGACCCTAGATCTCTCCTCTGCCCTCAGAGCATCTGACCACACCAAGATTGGTGTGATAAAATGCTTTCCCAATTTCCCAATGGCGCTGTTTACATCCAGCAAAATCTAAGTCATGAAATGCCTGTAGCTTCCGGTTTCTTAGGCTATAGAGATTATTGGAGCCATTCTGGTCTCTGATCAGCTCTATGGTCAGCTGGCCGAATCACTGGCTGCATTCTTGGGTTCCATGTTGGGACAGGAGAGCCAGAGAAACCATGGAAGAGGGTGGGGGGATGATTCCCTCCCACTGCTTGTAAAAGCAGTCTAGAGGCTAATTAGCCACTAGGATTGCTTTTACATGAAAGCCGACCGCTGGCTGAAAAGAATGATACCAAGATGATACCTAAACCTGCAGGCATCATTCTGGTATAACCACTAAAAGTTCAGCAACATACCATTACGTTGCTGGTCCTTGTTGGGCATATATTGTAATCTTTTTATTCATGCAGCCTGTGGATGAACGAAAAAAAGAGATTGATCGGTGGGTATGCCCACCATTAGAATACCTCCCTTCATCCACCCACTTCTAATCATGGTCATACATGCACCATTTATATATGCCGAAGCATGGGGGCATCTGCCCAAAAAGTTAGGAGCAAATCGCTCCTCCGCCCCTGCTGCCCCCATGCTTCAGCATATATGCTCTTTTTTTTAACTGTGGTGGTGAAATCACCTCTGACAGTGCTGGAGTTACGGCTTTATGTATCGTGGGAGCAAATGCTGTTGCTGTCAAGATAAATAAATCCGCGCTGCAACTTAATGGCGTACCTGCTAAGCAAATGATGGTTAACAATAAAACAAAATAACATTACAGTATAACAGTAAGACTTACCATACCTGCAAAGCAAATACAAAAAAAATAGTAAAAAATAAAACATTTTTTAACGCAACCTGTGCCTAAAATATATATATGCCGAAGCATGGGGGCATCCTCCCGCAAAAGGTAGGAGCAAATCGCTCCTCCGCCCCTGCTGCCCCCATGCTTTGGCATATATGCTGAAGTATGTAACCGTGGTGGTGAAATCACCTCCGACAGCGCTGGAGTCACGGCTTTATGTATCGTGGGAGCAAACGCTGCCGCTGTCAAGATAAATAAATCCGCGCTGCAACTGAATGGCGTACCTGCTAAGCAAATGATGGTTAACAATAAAACAAAATAACATTACAGTATAACAGTAAGACTTACCATACCTGCAAAGCAAATACAAAAAAACATAGTAAAAAATAAAACATTTTTTAATGCAACCTGTGCCTGAAATATATATATGCCGAAGCATGGGGACATCCTCCCACAAAAGTTAGAAGCAAATCGCTCCTCCGACCCTGCTGCCCCCATGCTTCGGCATATATGCTGAAGTATGTAACTGTGGTGGTGAAATCACCTCCGACAACGCTGGAGTCACGGCTTTATGTATTGTGGGAGCAAACGCTGTTGCTGTAAAGATAAATAAATCAGCGCTGCAGCTGAATTGCGTACCTGAAAACAAAAAAATGGTTAACAATAAAACACAGTAAACAGTTAAGTATAAAAAAATTGCATATCTGAAAAGCAAACATGATAAAATATAATAACAATAAAACATTGCAGAGTAGAATACAGTAAAAAAGAGCAGAACAATAGAGAGAGAATAGAGAGAGAGAGAACAATAAAACGACAACTATTTTTGTTTTTTTTATTTTATATATTTTTTTGTGTTTTTTTTATCTGGAACAAAATAAGAAATAAGTACAGCGCTGCGCTAAGCCAAAGAAAGGTAGAATAGCAGCTAACACACCTATAGACTCAAGGCAAAAAATAACATAAAAAAAAATAAAAGTGTAGCGCTATACCACAAACATGTGTATCACAATACATAAGTGCATATATAAAGTGAATGCTAACAAAACATATATGACCATAAATATGGATAATACCAAATAATTATACTGTGTTGATCACAAAAAAATTAAATGAAACAAATGTGCTTTGTTATCAAATGTACCAGTGACTAGTAATAAGAAACCTGTGACAGATCCATGAACCAAACATCTCAAAATAGAAAATCATAAAGCATAACAGTCCATATTGAGTATGTACAAATTTGTGAAAAAATTGTGAAAAAAACAACACCAAAAGTTTATGGGGGTAGTATATGGCCAGTGAGGGAAGAAAATCTCCCAAGTTCACAAATGGATGGTTTCACCAAATCTGGCAAATGGGTAGACAATAGGAGAACCACAAGTGTACAAAGATTTTACATCAGTGCCGGGGCCATCACCAGGAATTGAAGAGGCTTACCGGAACTCAATGACCTGAAATGGCATACGCCAAACAAGTCAGAAAGGCTTAAAGCGGGGGTTCACCTATCTATCATTTTTTTTTTTTTTTGAGTTCATTCACAAACTTTTCTTCTCAGCATTACATACTCACATATTGTGTGTAATATGTCCGCCTTTGTCAGATTTCGTCGGAAAGAATAACTTATATTATTCACTGCAGGCGGTTTCCATCTTCATTGTGGACATTTGAAGCCCACAAGCATTTATTTCCTGGATGTGGTGAAGGCTGTGCTCCCAGCTTCACCGCTCGTTCCCGCATATGCTCAGTGGCATCCTGGGAAGCCTGAGACTAGCTCCCAGGAGTCTGGGAGAGGCTAGAAACACGCCTACTCCCACGGGAGGAGAACCAGGAAGTGCAAAGAAGAATAGAAAAATAAAAGGTAATTACGGTGATTTAAATTTTTTTAAACGGCATGTCAGCATCTAGGCAAGGAAGAGAATACATACAGATATTGTTCAAAATTTGGGTGGAACCCCGCTTTAATGACCAAGGATTCTGAGGAGTGCGTCTTGTCAGATGTCATCAGCATATGGTGGAGAAAGGGGTAACAGCACGGCTTCCTCACCCATGGACAATCCTCACTCCACACAGTTATTTCTTCAGTTATTTGTCCTCCCACTGGGAGGAGTTGTTGCTGAACAAATAACTGCGTGGAGTGAGGATTGTCCATGGGTGAGGAAGCCGTGCTGTTACCCCTTTCTCCACCATATGCTGATGACATCTGACAAGACGCACTCCTCAGAATCCTTGGTCATTAAGATCTGTCACGGGTTTCTTATTACTAGTCACTGGTACATTTGATAACAAAGTACATTTATTGTTTCATTTAATTTTTTTTTGTGATCAACACAGTATAATTATTTGGTATTATCCATATTTATGGTCATATATGTTCTGTTAGCATTCACTTTATATATGCACTTATGTATTGTGATACACATGTTTGTGGATTATAGCGCTACACTTTTATTTTTTTTTTATGTGTTTTTTTTATCCACTTTTTTTTGTAACTTTAACTTTTGTAACTGGTACCAGGTTCAGGTCTCTGAAAATGCGATGGCATCTTGGGAGACCCTGTGAAAGTGTGTCCTAGTCTGTGCAGTGTTGTACCCTACGCTAATTCTCAACTAGTGTATGGTAGCGTTCAAAACATTCACCAATGCAAAGACCAGGATTGTCAGGACAGGAGGAACAATAATAGCAGGTGTCACGCCTATATCCACGCTTTCTGCAGACACAACATTTTCTTGGGGGGGCTCGTTGGGTAGGGGTACGCGGGAAGACATAAGGAAAATGCCTCTCATGCAGCTGGCTTACTGCATTTGGATTGGAAAGGTGAGGTGGAGCACCATCTGGAAACAGAAGGGCTCTGACGATCTCTTCCTGGAATTTGAGGAAGGATCCAGTCCGCCCTGAAGCTCTGTATAGAACATGAGCGTTCAGCAAAGCCAATTGAAATAAGTATACAGGCACTTTTTTATACCAGCGTCTGGCCTTATGGGCAACTAGGTACGGTGCCAACAACTGGTCGTTGAGGTCCACCCCTCCCATATTGAGGTTATATTCGTGGATACAGAGGGGTTTCTCCACAACACCAGCCGCCGTAGTAATTTGGACCGTCGTGTCTGCATGAAAGGAGGTAAGAACTAAAACATTCTTATTATCCCTTCACTTCATAGCGAGCAAATTATTACACTGCAAGCAGGCTCCCTCCCCCAGCCTAAGACGGGAATCTACAAGCCGCTGGGGAAAGCCACGGTGATTAGGTCGCACGGTGCCACATGCTCCAATCTGATGATCAAAAAGGTAACTAAAAAGTGGCACGTTCGTGTAATAATTGTCCACATATAAGTGGTACCCCTTTCCGAATAAGGGTGACACCAAGTCTCACACAATCTTGCCTATGTAGTCAGGGCAGTTTGTCGGCTCTACGTGACTATCTTTTCCCTCGTAAACCATAAAACTACATGTATAGCCTGTGGCCCTGTCACAGAGCTTATACATCTTGATCCCGTATCTGGCATGCTTGCTGGGAAGGTACTGTTTGAATGACAAGCCACCAGAAAACTTAATCAGGGACTCATCAATGCAGACAACTGGATGGGGAGTAAACAAGTCTGCAAAATGTTGGTTGAAGTGGTTTACGAGGGGCCGAATTTTGTAGAGCCGATCATATCCAGGGTCTCCACGAGGACGACAGAGTTCATTGTTGTTGAAGTGCATGAACCGCAAAATCTGCTCGTATCGTGCCCTGGCCATGGAAGCAGAGAACACGGGCATATGGTGAATTGGGTCAGTGGATCAATATGACAGCAACTCACTGTTTTTGGTTATGCCCATGAGGAGGGAAAGGCCCAGAAAGATCTTAAATTCGGAAACCGTAATTGGTTTCCAATATCTGGCAAGGGAACACTGGGTAATAGTGGCGATGTGTTGACCAGCGTACAAACTGCTTTGGTCCACAATAGATCTATAGATATCTTCGTTGAAAAACAGCGAATAAAAATCAAGTGACGTAAAATCAACTGTTTCCACATGAATGCCGGGTTGGCCAGTGAATGGGGGAAGTACGGGTGCTGCAGAAGTGGTGGGTTCCCAATTAGGTTTGGCGAATGCAGCAGGAAGGGCACTATGGGCACGACGGGCCTGTGTTCATCTTCTTGGTAGCAGCTGGACACTGCTTGTGCTTGCCACCTCGCCAGCTTGAACTGCACTTATGGGACTCGCCACGTCACCAAGTGTTACTGCAATGCTGGATGTATGACCAGGGTGTACTAGGCCACTGGTGCTTGCCAGTTCACCAGAAGGAATAGCGGCGCTAGTACTTCTCTGCTCCATACGAGAGCCCTGCGGTTCTTGCACCTCAACAGCAGAAGAAGAAGAAGTTCGTGGTCTGGTACGCCTGACCTTGGCAGGGACCACAACTCCGTCGTCAGAGCTATCTGTCATGGAGCTGCTGCTGTCTACAGGTTCGTATTCTGAGCCTGAATCTGACAGATGAGTGACTTCCTCTTCACTATCTGTCATGCTCAGAAATGTGTAGGCCTCTTCACTAGTGTACCTTTGATTTGCCATTTTGGGCTGTAAATTTAGTGGTACACTAGTGAGTAGGGATGAACCGAACACCCCCCTGTTCGGTTCGCACCAGAACATGCGAACAGGAAAAAAGTTTCTTTTGAACACGCGAACACCGTTAAAGTCTATGGGACACGAACATGAATAATAAAAAGTGCTCATTTTAAAGGCTTATATGCAAGTTATTGTCATAAAAAGTGTTTAGGGACCTGGGTCCTGCCCCAGGGGACATGGATCAATGCAAAAAAAGTTTTAAAAACGGCCGTTTTTTCAGGAGCAGTGATTTTAATAATGCTTAAAGTCAAACAATAAAAGTGTAATATCCCTTTAAATTTCGTAGCTGGGGGGTGTCTATAGTATGCCTGTAAAGGGGTGCATGTTTCCCGTGTTTAGAACAGTCTGACAGCAAAATGACATTTCGAAAAAAAAAACCCATTTAAAACTACTCGCGGCTATTGCATTGCCGACAATACACATAGAAGTTCATTGATAAAAACGGCATAGGAATTCCCCACAGGGGAACAACGAACCAAAGTTAAAAAAAAAAAATGACGTGGGAGTCCCCCTAAATTCCATACCAGGCCCTTCAGGTCTGGTATAGATATTAAGGGGAACCCCGGCGAAAATGTAAAAAAAAAATGACGTGGGGTTCCCCCTAAATTCCATACCGGACCCTTCAGGTATGGTATGGATTTTAAGGGGAACCCCGCGCCAAAAAAAACAAAAAAAAACGGCATGGGGTCCCCCCAAAAAATCCATAACAGACCCTTATCCGAGCACGCAACCTGGCAGGCTGCAGGAAAAGAGGGGGGGACGAGAGTGCAGCCCCCCCCTGAACCGTACCAGGCCACATGCCCTCAACATTGGGAGGGTGCTTTGGGGTAGCCCCCCAAAACACCTTGTCCCCATGTTGATGAGGACAAGGGCCTCATCCCCACAACCCTGGCCGGTGGTTGTGGGGGTCTGCGGGCGGGGGGCTTATCGGAATCTGGAAGCCCCCTTTAACAAGGGGACCCCCAGATCCCGGCCACCCCTGTGTGAAATGGTAAGGGGGTACTTACCCCTACCATTTCACTAAAAACCTGTCAAAAATGTTAAAATGACAAGAGACAGTTTTTGACAATTCCTTTATTTAAATGCTTCTTCTTTCTTCTATCTTCCTTCATCTTCTTCTTCTGGTTCTTCTGGCTCTTCTGGTTCTTCCTCCGGCGTTCTCGTCCAGCATCTCCTCCGCGGCGTCTTCTATCTTCTTCTCCTTGGGCCGCTCCGCACCCATGGCATGGGGGGAGGCTCCCACTCTTCTCTTCATCTTCTTCTCTTCTTCTTTTCTTCTCTTCTTCTCTTCTTCTCTTCTTCATTTTCTTCTCCGGGCCGCTCCACACCCATGCTGGCATGGAGGGAGGCTCCCGCTGTGTGACGGCGTCTCCTCGTCTGACGGTTCTTAAATAACGGGGGGCGGGGCCACCCGGTGACCCCACACCCCTCTGACGCACGGTGACTTGACGGGACTTCCCTGTGACGTCACGGGGAATGCCACAGGGAAGTCCCGTCATGTCCCGTGCGTCAGAGGCATTCGAATTTGCCGCGAACACCCCAAATTGTTCGCTGTTCGGCAAACTTGCGAACAGCCAATGTTCGAGTCGAACATCAGTTCGACTCGAAGCTCATGCCTACTAGTGAGACTCACAGGTAAAAAAGCTCCTGACTGTTAGCGACTGTATCAAAACGCTACCAAAAAACTGTTAGCGATCGCAGAGATCAGGCCTGACTCTGCAAACGCTGCACTTATGTGTTTAGTGTTTTGTAAGTGACAGTGATCGATCGATAGTTCACTTGGGTGGGCTGAGCAGGGCTGGGCTGAGGGGAAAAATGCAGGTGCTAGCAGGTATCTGGGCTGATCCCGCTAACACTGCATTTTTGGGGACCCTAAACTGCTGGGGACGCTAGTATAGATCTGATCGGATCTGATATTGATCCTTTCAGATACTATACCACTAAGGGAGGTGTATGCTCCGTGCGTGGGTGTTAGCGGTACTGGAACTAACCTGACGCTGCCTGGGGCGACGAAGACCCTAGCTGACCCTAAAACTTAACTTATATCACCGCCAGGCGATTAGGGAGTTAAACCTTTATTAGGTAATAAACGGCGGGTGCCCTGAAACTATAATCAACAAACTAACTAACCAGCGTCACCTATAACACTTAAACAGTGATCACTGGTGAAAGGGTTAACTAGAGGGCAATCAGGGGGTTAAAACCTTTATTAGGTAGTATATAGGGGTCCCTGACGCTATAAAACGCTGACGACGAACCTATATACTTACCTCCCTAACTAGCGTCACCTGTGACACTAATACAGCGATCAGAAAAACGATCGCTTAGTGACACTGGCGACGGGGGGTGATCACAGGGTTAAAACTTTATTAGGGGGGTTAGTGGGGTACCTAAAGGGGCCTACCACTAACTGCCCTACCACTTATAACTGTCACAAACTGACACCAATGCAATAATCAGAAAAAAAAAACTGCTATTGGTGTCACTGTGACAGGGGGTACAGGGGAGTGATCAGGGGGTGACAGGGGGGTGATGGGGGGTGGAAAGTGAGCCTGCGTGTTCTACTGGAAGTGTAGTGTTGGTGCAAACTCACATTGATGTCTTCTCTCCTCGGCGCCAGAACGAAAAGAACGGCTTGAGGAGAGATGACATCACTTCCTCCGCTTCTGTTTACATTACAGAAGCCGAGGAAGCATTTCATTCGCCAGGAACATTCGCGAGGGGGTGGCCATGAATGAGTGGCCTCCCCCTCACCTCTGATCGCCCCTGACTAGAATCCGACCGCCACAGGCACCAGGGGGGGTCCCATCGGGCCCCCCGCCCGCGGGGAGGCAGGGATGTACAGGTAAGCCCTTATGCCTGCCCGTGCCATTGTGCCGACGTACATTGGCATGCGGCAGTCGGCAGCTGGTTTAAAGACAACCCCGACTTTATTCCTGGTCTTAGGAACCTGGCGTTTCAACCAGCAAAACAGAAAGCTCTGGTACTGGCGGTGGACTGTTTTCTTAAGGGCAAAATAAAAGATTGGCTCGCACTAAAGAAAGGAAACAATCTTCCACATATGCCCCTTTGGTCCTACTTACAGATGCGTAGTTATCTAGGTGGGAAGTCAAGTAAAGAGAATTTCCACAGACCTCTAACAGACCTGGAGTCATCGTGTCATATAGGTGCTCAATTCAACAAGCCATATTCAATGGTGTACTCATGGTTACAAGCCTCTAAGCCCCTCATTGCAGGCAGACTCAGGAGGAAATGGTCGGAGGAACTGCAGACGGAGATTACAGACAAACAATGGAGGTATGTTTGCATCCTTACACACAAATATTCCATAAGTACGAAAATGCAAGAAACTGCCTATAAGCTTTTGACCCATTGGTACAATACCCCAGCCAAACTACATAGGTGGAACTCACAGACACCAGCCTCCTGCTGTAGATGTCAGAAAGAGACAGGCACACTGACTCATATCTGGTGGCAATGCCCACTACTTACGCCCTTCTGGGACAAGGTCAGGGAACTGATTAGACGAATAATGGAGACCAAACTCAACCTGAATGCAGCATGCTGTCTGTTACATGTGACAATTTTTTTGTTTCAGAAATACCAGCACTCTAAACACCAGTTAAATGCAGCTAAGTCCCTAATCCCACTACACTGGAACTCCCCCCGGGTTCCGTCCATTTCAGACTGGTTACATTCCACGACCCCCCAGGACATCGTTGAAACTTACATCATATCCATACAAATGTTCAATTTCACTGTAGCTAAATCTTTTAACATTCTTTTTTTTTTTTTCACGTTTCTTTTTTCGACTCTTTTTCAGCTCAAAATAGCAGATAACGCTAGAAACCCAGTTATAATATGGTTAACAACGTTTTATTGCATTGCTAATGATAGAGACTTTGACCAAATGCCTGCAATTTGGTTACAACAGCTTAAGAGCGATTGATAGCAACCTGGTTCTCCCGGACTCTGATATTAGTTGATATATGTTTGATACTGTGGCCAGGCTACATTCTTTTTTGCTGGACCATATTTCAAAATATGCCGTTGTATCTGTAGTTTGTGAATTGTGTATTTATTTTTCTTCTAATAAACTCTATATCCATCAACATTAAACTAAACTAAACCCATCAATTTAAAGTGATAGTTCACCTTTACCACAAAACTGCCTGTGCAGATAAGGGTCACCTGTAGATAAAAACAAACTACGCAGGTCTGACCAAAAGCCCTTGCTATAGGTGTAGACCATTTACATACCTCCCGATGTCTGACTGGAATACTCCCAGGACATTGCTAAGTACTTACAGGACGTTGCTAAGTGAGGCCTAGTCATCACTGCTCACCTCCACCATCACAGGAGTGAGCCCTTTCTCTGATTCAAACCCCCTCACATACTCTTTCTCTCCAATGATGCAGTAGCTCTGTGCTCAGCATTTGAGAGGTCACTCCTGTGATGGTGAAGGTGAGCAGTGATGACTAGGCTTCCCTTAGCAATATCCTGGGAGTACATAGCAACGTCCTGGCAGTATTCCAGTCAGGCTTCATAAGGTATGTAAATGGTCTACACCTATAGCAACTTTATGCAACTTTGGTCAGACATGCACAGTTTGTTTTTATCTACAGGTGCCCCTTATCTGCACAGGCAGTTTTGTGGTAAAGGTGAACTATCCCTTTAAATTGATGGGTTTTGTTTAGTTTAATGTTGTTGGATCTTCCACCATACACTTCAGCCAAGTTTGAGAACTAGCCTACTGAAAACATGAAGGAATATCAGTAAACTAGAAAAGCTACAATTTCTGGGGAAATTGTGAAAGTGTTCTTGCCTCTACAACTGGAGTGGGCGGAGTAACTGGGTGGGGTGGAGTGGCTTGAGTAACTGTGAAAAGTGTTAAAAAGCTTAATATTTTAAAAAGTATAAATAGTAGTAAAAAAGTTCCATCATTAGCTGAAAGAGCTGAACATTTTTTTCAAAAGTAATTTTTTTTCTTCAAAAATGATTTTTTTTCTTCAAAAATGATTTTTTTTTAAAAGTAATTTTTTTTCTCAAAAATAATTTTTTTTTTCGAAATTATTTTTTTTTTTTTTAAGTAATTTTTTTTTCAAAAATATTTTTTTTTTTTCAAAAATAATTTTTTTTTTTTCAAAAATAATTTTTTTTTTTCAAAAATAATTTTTTTTTTCAAAAATATATATTTTTTTTTTCAAAAATATATATATATTTTTTTTCAAAAATATATATATATTTTTTTTCAAAAATATATATATTTTTTTTTTCAAAAATATATATTTTTTTTTCATGGGGCGGTCATAATGTTTCAGCTGATCATGGGGTTGTCAGCTTTTGTCACCTCCCGCTCTAGTTTTGAACATTTCACCATTCATTCCTATGGGACCAATTTCACAGCAAAAACGACGATATTTCGTGAACCATTCGGCGAAACGTTCCACAAAGTAATAGCACACCAATTAAATGACATTGAGGCCGGATTCACACTGGTATTTTTCAGCTTTTCACAAAGTTCCACAAGGTAATAGGACACCAATTAAATGACATTGAACATTTCGCAATTCATTCCTATGGGACCAATATTGCCGCAAAAAACTACGATATTTCGTGGACCATTCGGCGAAATATTCCACAAAGTAATAACACACCAATCGGGAACAATCCGCTCGTTTCGGTATATTACTTGTCTCTGTAGTGTAAAAACTGTGGGAGGAGTCTACAAGCATTATCAAGTCTAGCAGATGAAGTCACATGCATTGGGGTGTCTCAGCATCTTGTGTTTACAACCACTGTTTCCTAGCAACGCTCATGCCCTGCTTATGCTTCCCAAATACTGCTTCATCAAAACTGCCCCATCAGAATTACCCCATCAAAACTGCCCCATCATATTCCTCTATTATAAATCAGTACATGGTGTGTCTGTCCCCCTCCCCCGGGCTCTGTAATCAGAGCTGAGATGCTCCAGCCACCTCCCCCTCTGTGTATAACAGAAGCTTTGGTAACCATGGCAACAAAACAAACACAGTACACTCTGATTAATGGCTAAAATTTCCTGAAATGACCTCTAAACAAATGGCCGTATTTTAAAAACTATACATCCTACAGCGAAGATCTTTATATTGTGAGAATCACAAGACCCAGACCTAGATTTTGATACATAGTATGTCTTTGAAATATTAAAATTGAAGGCACGGTCGCAGTTTAGAAATTGCCCTTCAAATTTGAAGGGGCTAGAGTGTAGTTTCAATGAATGTCAATGGACGGTGTGAGTTGCAAACAAATGGTCATATTGTGAAAACTATCAGGTCTATGGCTTAGCCGTGGACATGTTTAGTGGCAGCAGGGATAGCTGAACGTTTTGATATAAGATTTGTGTAGGTGGGCTTGAAAATGAGGGAGTGGCGGCAGTTTAGAAATCATGTTCTGATTTTCCAGCTTTTGTCATCTCCCACTCTAGTTTCCCCATTCATTCCTATGGGACCAATTTCGCCGCAAAAACGACAATATTTCGTGAACCATTCGGCGAAACGTTCCACAAAGTAATAGCACACCATTCGGGAACAATCCGCACGTTTCGGTATATTACTTGTCTATGTAGTGTAAAAACTGTGGGAGGAGTTAGGGTGGTAAATTTGGCTATAATAATAAGAATAATATATATGTGAGATAACAGTAAGTGGTCTTGCTATGCAAGAACACTTAATACTAGAAAAGGTACAATTTCTGGGGAAATTGTGAAAAGTGTTCTTGCCTCTACAACTGGAGTGAGCGGAGTAACTGGGGGGAGTGCCTGGAGTAACTGTTGTGTGGTTGGAGTAACTGTGGAAAGGTTGAACTGGGCAGATGGGCAGAGTAACTGTGTGGAGTGTTTGTAGTGAGTAAAGATAGTAAACATTACACTAACCAATTGATTGATCAAATTTAAAAAGTGCACAAGTGCTAATGATGTAGAAGGTAGAAATATCGGTAAATGACTTTGTCGGACACAGACTTAAGGGTTACCAGGATTTATTCCGCCCCAGCCAAAGCATAGCACCTGACGGACTCGCGTCCCAAAATCAAGTGTGTCAAAAACAGTTTACACAGTGTACATATAATTTCAATATATTGCATCACAAGCGAACTGGCGGTATATTTCCGTTATACATTAACATTAACATTAACATTTTGAACAGTCAACTTTTTGAACTTTTTGGATACAAGGCAATTCATTAAAGCATATACTTTAAACCCTTACAAATTTTCAGTTTCTCTGCAGTTTTGCTCCTTGCTGTTTCTTTGTCTTACTAATCAGCAAGCAGGCTATAGCACAGGAAGGAGAGGGTGAGTGTGATGAGGACAGTGTGATAGGACGAGCTGACGTGCTGCATCTACCGTCTGTAGGACGGGTGATCGTTTTAGCCAGCTGGCTTCTTATGCTTATTTGAATCTGCTACACTGTAAGTGTTATTTTAATTCTTTTAATAAACCTCAAAACCAGGATTACGCTATGTTGTTTCCCTCTCTTTTCCCGGGGTACCCCTAAATGAGAACAACCCCCCAGCTAGGAGTCTTTTATTAATCTCCATGATAAGAGTGATTTCCTGTGACTTGGTGGACTAGTGGTATCATCACCCTTTGGCTGTATGAAGTGGCATGTCGTTTCCTAGAAGCCCATCCAATGAAAGGCCCTGACCGGGTTAAGGTCGCAAGCCCCCTTGTGCTTGCCGTTTGGTAAGTGCGCATTTTATTTTCAGCTACCACCGTGGTGCGGTGGAGGAATTTTTTCTATTTTACATTTCCTGCTTTAAAAAAATGGGGTCTGAGCCTATGTATTTTCACAACATTTATTTGGACTTTATTCACTGTGTTAGGACTGTCCAGTGAACACTTATTGATTTAGGTTTCAAGAACTGTGTTAGTTATTTAATTTGGGTTCTAACCAATTAGTCCTATTCAACACTGGTACTAGTATTTACTCCTATTTACAGCGCTGCTATATTTGTTATATTGTTGTATTAGTGTGTGTATCTCACATAGAGTGGCTGCTTTTGTTATTATGTAGTTTTTTTTCATTTTTTTTCACTAAGTTATTTTCATCACTATTTTGGTTATCCCCTATTTGGTCATTCACATTATTTCACGAACAGGTACCCTTTTTGGGTGCACTACAGCGCGGTATTCCTCTTACTATATGATGAGGACAGATGTCTGTGATGGATGGGGGGGAGTAAGTGAGTTCAGTGTCTAACAAGTACACCGAACATGAAATATAGAGAATGATGTTTAGCTAATTGTAAATGGTCCCACATAACTATGGCCACGTAAACTGACCCTCATTGCCACTTTATCTGTTTGATGACCACTGTCTCACAACCACTGTTTCCTGGCAACACTCATGCCCTGTTTATGCAGGCTCTAAGCGTGTTCACAACCACTGCTCAAAACACAATACACAGGATAATGGTAGCTGTAATAACTGTGCAGTACTCCTGACTGGAGACACTGCTGCACCCTGGAGATGTAAATGTGATCCAACAGTGTGTTTTTTTCTGTGGTGGCTGCCCAGACCAGTTGAGTATATCCTCTTGAGTGAAGAAGGTCAGATATTGGCTTCTTTTCTCTGCACAGAAAATCTTCATTGAAATCTCCACAGAGTATTATAGGTTGGCAATCCATTATTTCCAAAGATTCCAAGAGGCCCAGCAGGTTAGTAAGGAATTGGCCAATACTGTAATCCGGTGGCCTGTAAACTACAGCGATCAAAGCTTGTACAGGGGACTCCAGTTTGACAACCAAGAACTCCAAGTCAGTCACATTGTGATGATACTGCTTTTCATAGGCCTTGAAATGGTTTCTGACATACAAGGCGACACCTCCGCCACTTTTACTTGCAATGTCAGGAAGGTTTGTGTACGAGAGGTGTCTGTTGCGTTTGAACAGGTTGTAGCCCTCCAGCTGGAGACTTTCAGCAACAGAAGAGCCTGAGAGATGAGTTTCAGTGAAACATAAAACATCTCCAAGTGTCAACTCATGGTGAGATTTGATATCTTCAATGTGAGCTGGTAATCCTTCCGTGTTGTGATGGATAATTGTTAATGTTTGCTGTTTGTCTGTTGTCTGTAGAAACTTTAAGAGGGGCATAACACTTTCCAGTGATGCATTCTTCATTGAATCCAGGGAAGCTGTGATTTCAGGATCAGCAAAGATCTTCTTCTCATCAAAGTCGGTTATGTACAGTCCTTGTAGTGTAGTCGTTCTACTCAGAGCAACATAGGCCATTCCCGGTTGGAAGACCCGTTTCAATGAGACCACTGCCGACTGTATCGACATCCCCTGACACTTATGAATCGTACATCCAAAAGCCAACTTCAGGGGGAACTGCCTGCAAACAACTCCTTTCTGTCTCAGGTTTTCCTCTACCCTTTCTATGTACACCAAGTTGTCAGCATCACAAGACGACTTGTTACGGTATCTCTGTCCTGCATTTGGATTGTCCAGCACAAGCCCAAGCTTGTTTACCGTAGTAGCACCATTCTCAGTCTGGATGATTATTCTTGCAATCTTGCCAAATGTCCCGTTAACTAGCCCGTCTTCTACATCAATGTTTCTTGTGATCATGATACGGGCACCTTCAGCTGCTTGCAGTGTGTCAATCAGATTGTCTTTGTGTCCTTTGAAAGGTTGGTGTTGCCTCAGCATCACTCCTGTCTTAGGGTCTTTTCTGTAATCGTCGGCATCTATGTTGGTGACGTTTGAATGGAGAACAGACACAGTTGCAGCATTATGTTTGTGAACCTCTTTGTTGGTGGCAAATATGTGTAGTACGTCATTAGGGCAGTGGGTGGGATCTGTAAAAGCCTGAGCAAGCAAAGCTTTGTCATCATTGCTTAAGGTGCCAGTCTTCTGCTTGACTCTGATTCTATTCAAAAGCTCAGCAAATGAAATGTCTTCCTTCTGTCGCATGATCTCTGTCAGCGTGATCATCTGAAAGTTGTCTTTCCAGACGTCATTAGTATTTTCCTCAAACACGCAGAGTGGCTTACTTTTTCCCAGCGGGGGGACCTGGTAAAAGTCTCCTACTGCTAGTACTGACATACCACCAAAAGGTTTCTTACTGCCTTTGATTTGCTGTAATCTCCAGTTGATGTAGGCAAACAGGGGCTTTGAAATCATTGACACCTCGTCAATAACAATGATCTCCGCATTTGACAGCTGTGCCCTCACTTCATCTATTAGATTTCCAAGTCCTTGGTAGGGTGGCTTCAAGCTTCTTGGCAACTTCAGCAGAGAATGCAATGTGTTGCCTGAAATGTTGAAAGCTGCTGTTCCTGTAAATGCAGTTGGTAAAACGCTGGGCATGGATATGTCTGCTTCCTCACGTAGTCTGGTAAGTTTACAGAGTATCTTTGTCGCCTCAGCATAGATGCACTTTATCAGGTGTGATTTGCCTGTCCCTGCACCACCAGTGACAAAGTAATAGAATGGGTCAGGATTTAGGCCACGCACACGGTTAGTGCACCAGTCACAAACTGAGTAGAATGTCTGAGCTTGTGTCCGGTTAAGGTTTCTGTACATTTTCCGAAGGAAATCAGGGCACATTTGTGGGGCTTTCACAGTAAGCGCAATTCCACCTGTTTGTTTGTGACGTGTATACTCCGGAACATCATCTTGTTCATTCTCATGAAGTGGCTCCCCTTCTTTGCGTTCCTCTACACATTCCAACCTATCCAACTCAACTTCTGGGGCAAAGGTGTTCCAAGCATCTTCAACAGGTCCGTTTTTTACAAAGTCATCCAAGACTTGTTCCACAATTTTGTTGTGTTGTTCGAACTTCTTTTGGTTGCTGGTAACAATTGCAGACACTGCTTGGATTGCTTCTTCTCCTGGTAAGCTCACACAGGCGCCTTTGTAAAAATCCTGGTGTGTTGGGAACCTTACAGTTTTCAGTGATGACTCTGAACGGTGGGGGTGGTAGAGTTTAAGCAGTCTGCTGTAGTAGTTCTCAGGGTCCTTCTTCTCTGAGAAGCGTGCGTACCTGATGATTGCAGGCTTCCCTCTCGTGCGTTTTGAATCATTCCCATTTCATTCAATAGGCTGACACGCTTGCTGTCTTCCTTTTGCTTGCCATCTTCCTTCTGCTTGCCATAGACAACCCTGTAATGGGATGCAAAGTCTGCCAGACACATGGACTCAAACTCTGGTGTTTCAGGTCTGGCTCTGTATTTGTTGACAAAACTCGTCATCCACACATTAAGAGAATCGGCTGGTTTGTTCTGCAATGCACTGAGCGGGAGACTCATTTTCAGTGCGTTGTCACCAGTTGGCAGAAAAACAACCTCACGTGAGCAAGACTTCATTTTCAGGCTGCACGTACGGGCCACAGACTCCTGGGCGCTGACCTCTCTGTGTTTTGAATAAGCCTGAAGAACCTCTTTCATTTCTTCTCGTTCTGTCGCTGTTTCTGGGCTCATTTCTTTGACTATTGTTTTGAGATAGTCACTCAGCTCCCGTTCTGGCTTGGATATGTAGGACAACATGTACATGATGCAACCATACTCATCAAGAATGTACTGGATGTCCATGTTGGCGTTCCAGGCCGTCAGCAAATGTGGATTATAGTTGTTCACCCAGCAGTCCTTGACATCACGCTTCATTAGAATCACGCTTGAGGAGGTCAATGCCTGAATGTAGGAGTTGTACTGATTCAAAGTCATATCACACTGTGCCAGTAGCTGTGACATGTCTTCAAGCTGCACTTTTGGGTTATTAAGCAAATCCCAGACTGGTTTCAGTTTGTTTTTGGCTGCTTGTGGTTTCATTGCACAATCTCCTTGTTCTTCTGGCATCGGGTAAGTTATCCTCGTTTTTCTAATAGGTGGCTTTGGAAATCCAAATCTGCATACTCTGTTACCTTTCTTGCATGATTTTGAATGAGATCTGCTGTGCATTTGAAGTTCTGTTACAAATCTGTGAAGTAAGGCCTGTTTGGCTTCATCAGGCAGCTGGCATGAGATGTTATGATCTATAAAGGCACACACCTTGTCATCACTGTCTTGTCCAAATATAGGAGCTCCTGCTACCCAACAGAGACAATGTATATGAGGGCTCCCTCTCGCCTGAAATTCAACCCGGTAAAAGTAATCGATAACTTCACCAATTGGCTGTGCAGGACCCAACAGCAGCTCTCGCATCAGAGCATCAACCCGTTTGTCAAACATGCGCATGGTGGTCACTGGGTTGCCTCGAAGAATGTCACACTTTTCAGCCCAGTCTAGCCCCGCAAAATCCACCTTTTGACCTTGTTGTGCCTTTATTGCCGTTATTACCTCTGGCCATCTGAATTCTGCAGCAGAGAAGGTAAGAAAAAATGTTGGCTTACCCAATTGTCTGACCATGGCTAGCAAATTCTTCAGATTTTTATCCCAGTAAGCTGGACTCCCTCTCAGTGGTTGCATGAACCTTGTGGCATCTCGGTTTCGCACCAACCTCTCAACCTCACACTTGTCCTGTAGCAGCTTGTTGGATATTTTCCGTCCATCCCTGGTATTGGGTTTTCCTTTCCTTAACTGGATGGACATGCTGCTTTTGGCCATGTGTGTTTCTGTGACAAACTGCGCAAAGAAGAGGTAGCTTGTGTCTCTTGCAAAACGAGTATCAACACAAAAAAGCCTTGCATTGAAATACATGCTCGGGGACAGTTTGACTTGTCTTGCCTGGTCCAATGTATTCTGTCCAGTAGGGAACTGAACAGGGAAAGCCATTGCCTCAAGCCTAGGAACTTTAAAGAAGCTGACAGGTGTGTTTCCTTGTGCAGGTGCAATGCTGAATATTCCATCACCGTGTGTCAGTGCTTCCTCTCCAAGGTCAGATGGCTGCAAACAACTGTCTAGGCCAATTCCAGGTCTTAGTGTATCCTTCTCATCCTCTGCATTGGGAGGTTGTTGGTCATGGCCTTCCTGTTGCTCAGAAGCAGCCAGTAAACATGCAGACTGTACCTCTGATGGATCACAATTTTCGATGCGTTCAAGTATCTCCATCATTTCAGTTTCGTCACAACTGTCGAGTTCCATCCCATCATCATTATCATCATCATCAGCGATTGTCTCATCCACTCTAATTGAAATGTCACTGTAGTCGGGGTGTGTGTCAATGAGTTTTGACAGACCTGCTACTACATTTCCCATGTTGACATAATGAAACAGCTGGTGGCCTTTGTAAGTCAGACGTCTTTTCAGCTTGACTCTGTGTAACTGGGATTTGCTGTGCGATCTTGGTAGAGTATTGACCGTGGTTTCCACCTCGGATGGCACACACACTACAGCGCCATGTATAGCTGCCTGTCGACCTTTGGGAAGTGTGATGATCTTGGCAAATGGCAGTATTTTGGCCAAAAGTTGTCTTTCCAGCACATTCAAATCGCAGAGCTCTGGGGGAATGGGCGCCAGCTCCATGTTGTTAGCTACAGCGATGGATGATTTGTGTCCTGCTTTTAAATGTAAATCACAGTTGTGACAAATCCATTCTTTGGTCCTTTCATCTGGTACGGTGCATTGTTCAGGTCCTTGACAGTGATTGTTGCACACATGGACATATTTCCCTGTCAAACAGGCAGCAACAATGTGTAGATTCTTCTTGTAATTGCTGTGAATGCAATGTTTCACTTGGTTAGGGAAAAGGGTGCGATGACACATCGTGCACACAAATGTTGGCCCAGCTTTAATGCATTCATGGAAAGTGGATATAGCTGTCTGCATTAGGCTGTTGTCCACTGGTTGACTGCATTCCCGCATGACACGAGTCCATCGTCTGTATTTCATTCTTATTTTGAAGGCACATTGCATCTTATGGGTTATGTGAAAATCTGCTTGAGTTTGACGCTTCATTTTCATGTAACTCATGCAATGTTGCAAGTGACGTTTTCTGAAAGCAGGATCATTATGATATTTTCTGGTGATGTATTGCTTCTGCTTCAACTTGAAATCGACATTTGTGGCATATTTTCTGGTGATGTATTGCTTCTTCTTCAAGTTGTAATCTGCATTTGTCGCATATTTTCTGGTGGTGTACTGCTTCTGTTTCAAGTTGAAATCTGCATTTGTCGCATATTTTCTGGTGATGTATTGCTTCTGCTTCAAGTTGAAATTGGCATCTGTTGCATATTTGCGAATGATATATTGCTTCTGCTTCAACTTAAAATCAGCATCTGCTCTGTATCGGCTGGTGATGTATGTCCTTTTCTTATTGGTGACAGACATCTTTGTAGCCTTGAAATCACGCCTTCTTTCATTTCTGTGTCTTGTCTTCAGTTTTTGTCGTCTCTGTGCATTTAATTTGGACAATGCCTTACTGTCCTTCCATATGCCCTGTGAGGATTTCGCATCAAGTGACCGTGGAGAATGCTTGCTGGCTGGGAATCCAGTGTGTGTTACATCTTTGGTCATCTGTGTCACTTTGTTCTCCACATGCTTTGCATTATGTGGTTTGTCAGATTGCACCAGTGGGGACAGCAAACCATCTGACAGACGTCTTGCACGATGAAATGAGACTGGCATGAAATCATACTGCAGTCCATCAATAGGGCCTCTGGTGTCTGTAAGGAGCAATTCATACAACTTATAAATCCTTGCCCCCATATCACTCAAATGTGTAAAAGTGATCATAACAGCTTTTCCTTTTGCAGTGGCAGGAAGTCCATCCTTATTTCGACTATGAGAATCAAACAGTCCATATCTCCCAGACTTGTCTCTGAACAATGCAATGCAATATGGCACTACTATAAAAAGTGCATGTGTAACATCTGCATTGAGGCACTGAAGTCTTGTGGAGAGGTCAACAAACCAACCTTGGTTGTCACCGTCTACCGTGTCTCTCATACATCCCGATAACACTGGAGATTTAACAACGTTATACTCATATTTGTCAGTGTTGACTCTGAGGGGCACTTCTTCCATTGTCAAGTGTTGATGCTGATAGACATTTCTTTGTTTTAGCTGTTTTATTGTTGAGCCATACAAGCTGTTGCCCTTCTTCAGTATTTGATCAAGATCACCCTTTCTCACATCATCAAGCTCACTGTGGTATGCCAAAAATGTCAGAGCCATGCATGTACACTGTTTGTTCCTTAACCTTCCATAGCCATGATGACCCTGATGAAATGATGCCTGCACAGAAATCTCACTTGGTACACATGGTTCTTGCATGCCATGGTTTTCAGAAGTGCCCATCACACTGTCACTGTGCTCTTGAACTTGACACTGAGTTGAACATGAAAATGACACCACAGGTTCACTATGTACCTCCTGGGCACATTCACTGTCACAAACCTCCATATCCACTATGCTGCTGTGGGGCTCCGGATCCAGTTTAGTCCAGCGTATCTTTGCAGCTTTAGATCTCTTTCCTTTAGATGGCATGATGATATTTGTGGAAGGAGCTATAATTCTCCTCAGAGCTTTGTTCGAAGAGCTATAATTCCCCTCAGAGTTGTGTTGGAGGAGGAGCTATAATTCGCCTCAGAGCTGTGTGGGAGGAGCTATAACTCCCCTCTGAGCTGTGCGGGAGGAGCAATAATGCTATAATTCCCCTCAGAGCTGTGTGGGAGGAGATACAATTCCCCTTAGTGTTGTGTGGGAGGAGCTATAATTCCCCTTAGAGCTGTGTGGGAGAAGCTATATTTCCCCTCAGAGCTGTGTGGGAGAAGCTACATTTCCCATCAGAGTTGTGTGGGAGAAGCTATAATTCCCCTCAGAGCTGTTTAAAAGGAGCTATAATTCCCCTCACAGCGGTGTGGAAGAAACTATAATTCCTCTCAGAGTTGTGTGGGAGGAGCTCTAATTCTCCTCAGCTGTGTGGGAGGAGCTATAATGCTAAGCTGTAATTCCCCTCAGAGCTGTGTAGGAGGAGCTATAATTCCCCTCACAGCGGTGTGGGAGAAACTATAATTCCCCTCAGAGTTGTGTGGGAGGAGCTATAATGCTAAGCTATAATGCTATAATTCCCCTTTGAGCTGTGTGGGAGGAGCTATAATTCCCCTCAAAGCTGTATTGGAGGAGCTATAACTTCCCTCCAAGCTGTGTGGGAGGAGCTATAATGCTATAATTGTCCTTAGAGCTGTGTGAGAGGAGCTATAATTCCCCTCAGAGCTTTGTGATTTTTTTTTTTTCAAAAATGATTTTGTTTTTTTGTTTTTTCAAAAATGATTTTGTTTTTTTGTTTTTTCAAAAATGATTTTTTTAAATGATTTTTTTTTTCAAAAATGAAATTTTTTTTTTCAAAAATGAATTTTGTTTTTTTCAAAAATGATTTTTTTTTTTAATTTTTTTGTTTTCAAAAGTAATTTTTTTTTCAAAAATATATTTTTTTTTCAAAAATATTTTTTTTTTCAAAAATATTTTTTTTTTCAAAAATTAATTTTTATTTTTTTCAAAAATATTTTTTTTTTTTACATGGGGCGGTCATAATGTTTTGGCTGATCATGGGGTGGTCATAATGTTTTGGCTGATCATGGGGTTGTCAGCTTTTGTCACCTCCCACTCTAGTTTTGAACATTTCGCCATTCATTCCTATGGGACCAATTTTGCTGCAAAAACGACGATATTTCGTGGACCATTCGGCGAAACGTTCCACAAAGTAATAGCACACCAATCGGGAAAAATCCGCACGTTTCGGTATATTACTTGTCTCTGTAGTGTGGAAAATGTGGGAGGAGTCTACAAGCATTATCAAGTCTAGCAGATGAAGTCACATGCATTTGGGGTGTCTCAGCATCTTGTGTTTACAACCACTGTTTCCTAGCAACATTTCCTTTTGAACATTTTGCCATTCATTCCTATGGAACCAATTTCGCCGCAAAAACGACGATATTTCGTGGACCATTCGGCGAAACGTTCCACAAAGTGATAGCACACCAATCGGGAACAATCCGCACGTTTCGGTATATTACTTGTCTCTGTAGTGTAAAAACTGTGGGAGGAGTCTACAAGCATTATCAAGTCTAGCAGATGAAGTCACATGCATTTGGGGTGTCTCAGCATCTTGTGTTTACAACCACTGTTTCCTAGCAACGCTCATGCCCTGTTTATGCTTCCCAAATACTACTTCATCAAAACTGCCCCATCAGAATTACCCCATCAAAACTGCCCCATCATATTCCTCTATTATAAATCAGTACATGGTGTGTCTGTCCCCTCCCCCGGGCTCTGTAATCAGCTGAGATGCTCCAGCCACCTTCCCCCCCTGTGTATAACAGAAGCTTTGGTAACCATGGCAACAAAACAAACACAGTACACTCTGATTAATGGCTAAAATTTCCTGAAATGACCTCTAAACAAATGGCCGTATTTTAAAAACTATAAATCCTACAGCGAAGATCTTTATATTGTGAGAATCACAAGACCCAGACCTAGATTTTGATGTATAGTATGTCTCTGAAATATTAAAAATGAAGGCACAGTCGCAGTTTAGAAATTGCCCTTCAAATTTGGAGGGGGCTAGAGTGTAGTTTCAATGAATGTCAATGGACGGCGTGAGTTGCAAACAAATGGTCATATTGTGAAAACTATCAGGACTATGGCTTAGCCGTGGACATGTTTAGTGGCAGCAGGGATAGCTGAACGTTTTGATATAAGATTTGTGTAGGTGGGCTTGAAAATGAGGGAGTGGCGGCAGTTTAGAAATCATGTTCTGATTTTTCAGCTTTTGTCATCTCCCACTCTAGTTTCCCCATTCATTCCTATGGGACCAATTTCGCCGCAAAAACGACGATATTTCGTGAACCATTCGGCGAAACGTTCCACAAAGTAATAGCACACCATTCGGGAACAATCCGCACGTTTCGGTATATTACTTGTCTATGTAGTGTAAAAACTGTGGGAGGAGTTAGGGTGGTAAATTTGGCTATAATAATAAGAATAATATATATGTGAGATAACAGTAAGTGGTCTTGCTATGCAAGAACACTTAAATATATATGTGAGATAACAATAAGTGGTCTTGCTATGCAAGAACACTTAATAACTAAAAAAGGTACAATTTCTGGGGAAATTGTGAAAGTGTTCTTGCCTCTACAACTGGAGTGGGCGGAGTAACTGGGTGGGGTGGAGTGGCTTGAGTAACTGTGAAAAGTGTTAAAAAGCTTAATATTTTAAAAAGTATAAATAGTAGTAAAAAAGTTCCATCATTCACTGAAAGAGCTGAACATTTTTTTCAAAAGTAATTTTTTTTTTCAAAAATGAATTTTTTTAATCAAAAATGATATTTTTTTCTTCAAAAATGATTTTTTTTTTCAAAAGTAATTTTTTTTTTCAAAGGTAATTTTTTTTTTCAAAAATGAATTTTTTTATTTCAAAAATAATTTTTTTTCGAAATTATTATTTTTTTTAAAGTAATTTTTTTTTTCAAAAATAATTTTTTTTTTCAAAAATATTTTTTTTTTTCAAATATATTTTTTTTTCAAAAATAATTTTTTTTTTTAAAAGAAATTTTTTTTTCAAAAATATTTTTTTTTTTTCAAAAATATATATTTTTTTTTTTCAAAAATGATTTTTTTTTTTCAAAAATTATTTTTTTACTTTTTTCAAAAATTTTTTTTTTTTTTCAAAAATATTTTTTTTTTTACATGGGGCGGTCATAATGTTTTGGCTGATCATGGGGTGGTCATAATGTTTTGGCTGATCATGGGGTTGTCAGCTTTTGTCACTTCCCACTCTAGTTTTGAACATTTCGCCATTCATTCCTATGGGACCAATTTCGCCGCAAAAACGTCATTTCGTGGACCATTCGGCAAAACATTCCACAAAGTAATAACACAGCAATCGGGAACAATCCGCTCGTTTCGGTATATTATTTGTCTCTGTAGTGTGAAAACTGTGGGAGGAGTCTACAAGCATTATCAAGTCTAGCAGATGAAGTCACATGCATTTGGAGTGTCTCAGCATCTTGTGTTTACAACCACTGTTTCCTAGCAACGCTCATGCCCTGTTTATGCTTCCCAAATACTGCTTCATCAAAACTGCCCCATCAGAATTACCCCATCAAAACTGCCCCATCATATTCCTCTATTATAAATCAGTACATGGTGTGTCTGTCCCCTCCCCCGGGCTCTGTAATCAGCTGAGATGCTCCAGCCACCTCCCCCCTGTGTATAACAGAAGCTTTGGTAACCATGGCAACAAAACAAACACTAACAGTACACTCTGATTAATGGCTAAAATTTCCTGAAATGACCTCTAAACAAATTGCCGTATTTTAAAAACTATACATCCTACAGCGAAGATCTTTATATTGTGAGAATCACAAGACCCAGACCTAGATTTTGATGTATAGTATGTCTCTGAAATATTAAAAATGAAGGCACAGTCGCAGTTTAGAAATTGCCCTTCAAATTTGGAGGGGGCTAGAGTGTAGTTTCAATGAATGTCAATGGACGGCGTGAGTTGCAAACAAATGGTCATATTGTGAAAACTATCAGGACTATGGCTTAGCCGTGGACATGTTTAGTGGCAGCAGGGATAGCTGAACGTTTTGATATAAGATTTGTGTAGGTGGTCTTGAAAATGAGGGAGTGGCGGCAGTTTAGAAATCATGTTCTGATTTTCCAGCTTTTGTCATCTCCCACTCTAGTTTCCCCATTCATTCCTATGGGACCAATTTCGCCGCAAAAATGACGATATTTCGTGAACCATTCGGCGAAACGTTCCACAAAGTAATAGCACACCATTCGGGAACAATCCGCACGTTTCGGTATATTACTTGTCTATGTAGTGTAAAAACTGTGGGAGGAGTTAGGGTGGTAAATTTGGCTATAATAATAAGAATAATATATATGTGAGATAACAGTAAGTGGTCTTGCTATGCAAGAACACTTAATAATATATATGTGAGATAACAGTAAGTGGTCTTGCTATGCAAGAACACTTAATAAACTAGAAAAGGTACAATTTCTGGGGAAATTGTGAAAGTGTTCTTGCCTCTACAACTGGAGTGGGTGGAGTAACTGGGTGGGGTGGAGTGGCTTGAGTAACTGTGAAAAGTGTTAAAAAGCTTAATATTTTAAAAAGTATAAATAGTAGTAAAAAAGTTCCATCATTCGCTGAAAGAGCTGAACATTTTTTTCAAAAGTAATTTTTTTTTTCAAAAATGAATTTTTTTTAATCAAAAATGATTTTTTTTTCTTCAAAAATGATTTTTTTTTTCAAAAGTAATTTTTTTTTTCAAAGGTAATTTTTTTTTTCAAAAATGAATTTTTTTTATTTCAAAAATAATTTTTTTTTCGAAATTATTATTTTTTTTAAAGTAATTTTTTTTTCAAAAATATTTTTTTTTTTAAAAGAAATTTTTTTTTCAAAAATATTTTTTTTTTCAAAAATAATTTTTTTTTTTTCAAAAATATTTTTTTTTTTTCAAAAATTATTTTTTTACTTTTTTCAAAATTTTTTTTTTTTTTTACATGGGGCGGTCATAATGTTTCGGCTGATCATGGGGTGGTCATAATGTTTTGGCTGATCATGGGGTTGTCAGCTTTTGTCACTTCCCACTCTAGTTTTGAACATTTCGCCATTCATTCCTATGGGACCAATTTCGCCGCAAAAACGTCATTTCGTGGACCATTCGGCAAAACATTCCACAAAGTAATAACACACCAATCGGGAACAATCCGCTCGTTTCGGTATATTATTTGTCTCTGTAGTGTGAAAACTGTGGGAGGAGTCTACAAGCATTATCAAGTCTAGCAGATGAAGTCACATGCATTTGGGGTGTCTCAGCATCTTGTGTTTACAACCACTGTTTCCTAGCAACGCTCATGCCCTGTTTATGCTTCCCAAATACTGCTTCATCAAAACTGCCCCATCAGAATTACCCCATCAAAACTGCCCCATCATATTCCTCTATTATAAATCAGTACATGGTGTGTCTGTCCCCTCCCCCGGGCTCTGTAATCAGAGCTGAGATGCTCCAGCCACCTTCCCCCCTGTGTATAACAGAAGCTTTGGTAACCATGGCAACAAAACAAACACTAACAGTACACTCTGATTAATGGCTAAAATTTCCTGAAATGACCTCTAAACAAATGGCCGTATTTTAAAAACTATACATCCTACAGCGAAGATCTTTATATTGTGAGAATCACAAGACCCAGACCTAGATTTTGATGTATAGTATGTCTCTGAAATATTAAAAATGAAGGCACAGTCGCAGTTTAGAAATTGCCCTTCAAATTTGGAGGGGGCTAGAGTGTAGTTTCAATGAATGTCAATGGACGGTGTGAGTTACAAACAAATGGTCATATTGTGAAAACTATCAGGACTATGGCTTAGCCGTGGACATGTTTAGTGGCAGCAGGGATAGCTGAACGTTTTGATATAAGATTTGTGTAGGTGGTCTTGAAAATGAGGGAGTGGCGGCAGTTTAGAAATCATGTTCTGATTTTCCAGCTTTTGTCATCTCCCACTCTAGTTTCCCCATTCATTCCTATGGGACCAATTTCGCCGCAAAAACTACGATATTTCGTGAACCATTCGGCGAAACGTTCCACAAAGTAATAGCACACCATTCGGGAACAATCCGCACGTTTCAGTATATTACTTGTCTATGTAGTGTAAAAACTGTGGGAGGAGTTAGGGTGGTAAATTTGGCTATAATAATAAGAATAATATATATGTGAGATAACAGTAAGTGGTCTTGCTATGCAAGAACACTTAATTAACTTTTTTGATATATTACAAAGGAGAATGGTGCTACTCTTCTTTTTTAAGAGTATTTCTACTATTCATAGGGAAGTCAAGGTTGTCATCTTATGATGTTTTAAAGTGTATTTAAACCTTAATACACTGTAATAGTTTGCTGTTTACAAATCCTTAAATGTGGTGGCTGAATTAGTGTTCATTTTTCAGGCCTTTTTTTCCCTTTTTTATAAGCGTGTGAGCCTCATGTCAGTCGCACATTCTGTTCTAGGGTACCATTACTTACTCACTATATTTTATCTATGGAGGAACAACTTAGACACTCTAGGACAGGACAACAGAACATCTTCCCCTGTCCCAATCTCCAAAACATAGGGGGTGGTTATTCTGTAGTCTGAAAAAGTGAACTGAACAGGGCTGATAACTGATATAGCTGACAAGTGTAGTGCAGGCAGAGAGCACAGAAATGTTAGGCTCACCGGATTTCTAATATAACAAAACTTTTGCTATGGCATAAAAAAAAAAAAAATCAAATAGAGGTTCTTCATTAGCGTCTACATATGCTTTAACCACGTGACCTCTGGAAGATTTACCCCGCTTCATGACCAGGCCATTTTTGCAATATGGTACTTCGTTACTTTAACTGACAATTGTGCGGTCGTGCGATGCTGTACCCAAATAAAATTGATGTCCTTTTTTCCCCACAATTAGAGCTTTCTTTTGGTGGTATTTGATCACCATTACGTTTTTTATTTTTGCCCTATAAACAAAAAAAGACCAACATTTTGAAAAGAAAAAAACATTTTTTACTTTTTGCTATAAAACACCTCCAATAGATAAATGTAAAAAATGTAGTTTCTTTATCAATTTAGGCCAATATATATTCTACTATATATTTTTGGTAAAGAAAATCCCAATAAGCTTATATTAATTTGTGTTGCGCAAAAGTTATAGCATCTACAAACTATGGGATGTGTTTATGGAATTTGTATTTATTTTTATTTTTTTCTATTAGTGGCAGTGATCAGTGACTTTTAGAGGGACTGTGATATTGTAGCAGACAAATTAGACACTAACTGACAATTTTGACACTTTTTCGGGACCAGTGACACTAATACAGTGATCAGTGCTAAAAAATATACACTGTCATTGTACTAATGACATTGACTGGGAGGGGGTTAACATCAGGGGCGATCAAAGAGTTAACTATGTGCCCAGCCAGTGCTTGTGTACTGTGTGGGAGGTGCTTTTACTAGGAGAAATGCCTTCCCTACTAACAGAACGGCGATCTGCCTTGTTTACATAGGCAGAGAGCCATTCTTGCTCTCTGCCTAATGATCGGCTGGTGCCAGTGGACATCGAGTCTGTGATACCCACAGATCAGCTCCCGCTGTGTATAATCACAGTGGAAGCGGGTTGCCGGCGGCGTTCATGCGCACCCCAGACCCAGAAATGCAGGATCATTTACCAGGTACATGATCCTGCGCAGCAGAGCCACCTTGCTGTCGTATATGTAAGTTATATGGTTGGCAAGCAGCTAACAATCATTTTGATCAGTTTATAATAAAGTAAGGTACGCAAATAGTTTCCTTTTTTTTTGTTCAAAAAGATAACCACTTGACCTCCGGAAGATTTGCCCCCCTTCTTGACCAGGCCATACAGCACTCCATAGTTTTAACCATTTCAGCCCCGGAAGGATTTACCCCCTTAATGACCAGGCCATTTTTTGTGATACGGCCCTGCGTCACTTTAACTGACAATTGCGCGGTTGTGTGACGTTGTACCCAAACAAAACTGATGTCCTTTTGTTCCCACAAATAGAGCTTTCCTTTGGTGGTATTTGATTACCTCTGCGGTTTTTATTTTTTGCACTATAAACAAGAAAAGACCAACAATTTTTAAAAACAAACAATATTTTTTACTTTCTGCTATAATACATATCCAAAGAAATATATAAAAAAACACATTTATTCATCAGTTTAGGCCAAGATGTATTCTGTCAAAAAAACACAATAAGCATGTATTGATTGGTTTGCACAAAAGTTATAACGTCTACAAAATAGGGGATAGATTTATGGACTTTTTGTTTTTTTATTGTTTTTACTGGTAATGGCGGTGATCTGCGATCTCTGAGGTTGATTTACTAAAGGCAAATCTACTTTTAACTACAAGTGCACTGCAAGTGTACTTGGAAGTGCACTTGGAAGTGCAGTCGCTTTAGATCTGAGGGGAAGATCTGCTGATTTTATCATCCAATCATATACAAGCAAAAATGCTGTTTTTTATTTTCCTTGCATGTCCTCCTCAGATCTACAGCGACTGCACTTCCTAGTGCACTTCCAAGCGCACTTGTAGTGCAATGTGGATTTTCCTTTAGTAAATAAACCCCTCTGTGTTCCCTGGGTGTGTTCTAATTGTGTGGGGGATGGGCTCACTGAAATAATACACGGGGGGTTATTTACTAAAGGCAAATCCATTTTGCACTACAAGTGTACTGAAAGTGCACTTGGAAGTGCACTTGTAAGCGCAGTCACTGTAGATCTGATGGGGACATGCAAGGAAAATAAAAAAACAGCATTTTTGCTTGTACATGATTGGATGATAAAATCAGCAGAGCTTCCCCTCATTTCAGATCTTCCCCTCAGATCTACATCAACTGCACTTCCCAGAGATCGCTGTTCCCAAGCACGAGGAACAGCAGATCTCAGTGTTGTCTTCTGTCAGAACAGGGATCCACCTTGTTTACATAGGCAGATCCCCGTTCTGCCTCTCTGTGGAGCGACCACACCATCTGCATGCGCCCACAGCATCTATTACACGAAACGATGCATGGGTACATCGTTTCGTGCAATAGAGCTGCCCTGCCGCAGTATATGTGCGGTGAGCGGTCTCAAAGTGGTTAACTGACAATTGTGCGGTCATGCAAAGATGTACTCAAAATGTATGTCCTTTTTTTTCCCATAAATAAAGCTTTCTTTTTATTTTTTGCACTATAAACAAAAAAAGACAGGCAATTTAAAAAAACAAAAAACAATATATTTTACTTTTTGCTATAAAACATTAGAAAAAATCTAATTTCTTATCAATTTCTTCATCAATTTAGGCCAATATGTATTCTGCTACATATTTTTGGTAAAAAAAAATCCCAAAAAGCTTATATTGATTGGTTTGCACAAAAGTTATAGCATCTACAAACTATGGGATAGATATATTTTTAACTAGTAATCAGTGACTTACAGCGGGACAGCGATATTGCGGTGGACAGTCCGACACTATCTGACACTTCTGACACTTTGGGGACCAGTGACACTAAAAATATAAATAGGCTAAAAATATGCACTGCCACCGTACATCAGGGGGCGATCAAAGGGTTAACTCTGTGCCTAGCCTGTGTTTAAGGCTGGGTTCACACTATTGCGAATTTGAATGCGGGATCCCCGCATCCAATTCACAATAGCAGGAGATTTTGACCGGCTCTCTATGGAGCCGGTTCAGATATCGCCGCAGCGGTGCCGGTACATTTTGCAGAAAAACGCTGTGCATCTTTTGGTCTGTTTCAGGTCCGAATTCAGCCCAAAATTTAGGCTAAAATCGGACCTGAAGCGGTGAACCAGGACGCACCGAACCCCTGCTGTGAGCCGGATCCCTCTTAGGTGTGAACTGAGCCTTAGTGTACTGTGGGAGTTGCTTTTATTAGGGGAAGACATAGATCCATGTCCCTGCTTTGAAGGAACACAGGATTTATGCCTTCCCCCCTGTTAGAATGGCAGTCTGCCTTGTTTACATAGGCAGACCACCGTTCTGCCGCTGTGCTGGATAATCAACAGGTACAGGTGGATATTGAGTCCACGGTACCCACAAATCAGCTCACCCGCATGCGTGCTCCCTACCTGGAAGTGTCGGATCACGTACTAGGTACATGTGATCTTGCGCATCAGTGCCACCTTGCCGCTGTATATGTAAGTTATACAATCGGCAAGTGGTTAAAAAGACAACTCTTTGACTGGCCACTTGCACTCCATTACAATTTCTCTTTCATGATATCCCCTCTTCTGTTTAACTACATAGGAAGATGGTCACCCTCATTTGTTAAATGCAGCAAAAAGCCTGGTTCCACATTATTGGAAAAAAGTTGCTGGCCCCACAGTGGCAGATTGGAAGTGGGAGCGAGGTGAACACCATTATGGAAGCAGAACGATGGGTACATACGGTCATCGGTCAGAAATCATTTGGATAAGTTCCTGGGATGTATGGATGGGTTGGATGTATTATTCTGAAGAAATCCCAGACGATTGAAAACTTTTAAGCATATGTAATGATAGTGTTATAGGCCTTCCTATTATGCAACCAATTAACAGTATTCTACACACCCATTTGTGATCCCCTATATTTACTGTGAACATATTTACCCGGGATCTTTCTTATCAGGTTTTTGAGTGCATTGTTCGTGTCCCCACTCTTTTTTTGTCTTTGCGTTCTGTGCTGTATGCAATACCGCTTGTTATATCGTATGTACTGGTGAATGACCTATGCTCAGAATGTTAACCTGATGTTTCTCAAGGATTGTATTACATATGCTGGTCTTACCTCACTAGCGAACCATCCTTTCAGCACTATAGACACATGTTCTTATGCATTTTGGTGGCCTTATGGAGTTTTGTACAGTGCATATGCTTAGTTAACTGTGATCCATTAGTTTTTTTTTTGTACTGTAAAACCTCTAAAAATATCTGATTATAAAAAAATATATATAATTTTAGATTAGAAACATAGGGGTTGATTTACTAAAGGCAAGTGTCACTCTGCAAGTGCAGTTGCTCTAGAGCTTAGTAAATGAGCAGAAGCTCTGCTTACCTCCAACATCCAATCATGTGCAAGCAAAAATACAGTTTTTTTTTTATTTTCCTTCCATGTGATTGGGTATGCTTTGCAAAGTGAAGCTTTACCACATTTATTAAGCTCTGGAGCAACTGCACTGCACTTTGCAAAGTGTACCGTCTATTTGCCTTTAGTAAATCAACCCCATAGACTTTTTAAGTCATATCTACAGTATATCCTGCCAAGTGCACATGACCAAAGTTACATAAGACACCATGTTTCATGACTCCAACGTGAGAAAAAGCGAAAAGGCACGTCCCTGACTGTGAATAATGCATATACTTCCTGTCATGTTTTCAACAAATAGTTTTCCATTTGTGGGTTGGGGTATTGTTGGTATCAGTTAACATGTCCACTAGAGCAGTGGTCATCAACCCTGTCCTCAGGGCCAACTAACAAGCCAGGTTTTAAGTATTACCTTGGGGAGAGGAAGACTAGAATACTCGCAATCACTGAGCAGCAAATAATATCACCTGTAATATATTTCAGTTATCTTGCAAACCTGGCCTGTTAGTGGAACCTGAGGACAGGGTTTATGACCACTTCACTAGAGGGTGTTGCTTTATTGTCTTAATTTTTAACTTTTTGAGGAATAAAATATATACTTTTGATTCAAGAGCCTCATGTTGTGCTGTTAAAGTCCACCATTTTAAAAGCAGGTGTACTATCATCTTTATATGTAGTGACTTGGATGTGGCATAGTGGAGGTCTTTTTTGTTTTTCAAACAAGCAGATAAATGTCAGAATTGGCCTATTCAAGGGGTGTCATAAAACCAGACTTTTTCCTGCATACATTTCCCCCAACATCCATTTTAGAAAAAAAAAACATAGCTTTGTCAGGCTTATAGCATTGTCAGAGCTGGCTTGGGTGACAGAGAACATTCCAAGTCAAACTTTGAGCTGTCCATAGTTAGCTCTAACAAAGCTAGACTGATTTAATAACAGGTCAGTTGCTATGCTATTTATTGTGTATGTGTTTTAATTTTGATATATTACTTGGGTCATTTCAGGTATCAGACTTGATCTGAATAGGAGGCTTAATTAGCATTCATTTTTTTTTTTGCTTAAAAATTCAAATTGATTGAAAGAACAGATGTCTATGAAAACACTAACAGATGGCAACAGGTGAATGTCTGAGCCATTGTTGTTGAAAAACTGAAGATTTATTATATCATTGATAGCTTGCTGAAAACTATTTCAGCATCTTCATCTCTTTAGGAAGGAGCACATTGAACAAATAAGTGTAACATGTTTTGTTCATATAACACAATTTGTGAGCTAGAGAATTAACATCATATCCATTGAAAAATCACAGTTTGCACAATGTGTAATACATATTTACTCCTCAACAGTGATGTGAAACAGAAGCCTGGCGCCTTAGGGCTTTAGAGCCCTAAACAAATATAACCTCTCACCAGGTTTCTAGAGAACCTATCTCCCCCAGGAGAGATCTCAGCTACTTCCCAGCTCATTAAATAGGATGCCTATAAATCTGTAGCCTTTGGCAGATTTGCTGTTTTCACACTTGAAACTGCTTCCATGCATGGCTTATGCACAAGGCTGTCATCGTTTCTCTGCTCAGAGGTCAGACAGTTTATATGTTGCAGGATATCATTTCAACCTTGAACCTAAATTGATCACATTTTAGAAGACATCTATACATGGAGACATTTAACCCAATTCCTTTAATTCCAAGCCTGTGCTTGTGTGTAATGTTTGTGTGTGTGTGTGTGTGTGTGTGTGTGTTTTTTTTTTTTTATTCTAGATACATGCTGTGCTGCCAGGTTGCTGAAGTCTTTTAAGGACATACAACATTTTAATTTGAGAAGCAAAAAATTGTATTTTCGGTCGCTAAAACATATTTTGATTTAAAGGAGAAGAGCAAAGAAACAGGTGCACACTGTCAATTTATATATAATGTATACATAATATACAGTATATGCAGTATATATATATAAAGGCCAGTATGGTGGCCTAAATTTAACGGAGAAGCCCGGGGGGGGGGTTATTTAAGCAGCCCAATCAGCCATGCTCCTTGTCGGTTCCAGTGCGCAATTCGTTACGTCACCAGGAGAACTCTTCCCAGCTCGATCGTGTTCGTGAGTCTGTTGTTCCCGAATATAGTGTGTTGCGGTTTCTCTATTCATGGTTTTTCGATCAAGTCTTGCTCACTGTTGCAGATAGGATTCTAAACTCCTTTCTGTATCATGTTCAGTCTTTTTTCAGTTGCGTTATGCTTCTCATTCTGTATGTTCAGTTCCTGCTGCGGAACTTACGAAGTGTTCGTAGGTCTCCAGTATGCAGTTGTTATTACTCCAACATGCCAACCCCAGAGTTATTTGTTTCTAAAAATGCATCACGCATGACGCTGCACCACACTCCTCTGATTCGTATCGGCTTTATTGCATACTTACCACAGTTCAATTCAAACCTAGTTGCATTGGCGGCACAACGGTTCGCAACGGATGCATCCCGCACACTGATTCATATCGGTTTCTGTCATACCCTACAAATGGTTCGTTATTTATGTCATTTTCCCTACTAATCAATTCGTATCACATTTGCATACTCATCACAGTCCAATTCTAACCTAGTAGTGTCGGCGGTACAACGGTTCGCATCGACTGTATCCCACACACCGATTCGCATTGTTTTGTTGCTCATGCCTTTTTACTAACCGATTCATGCCACATTTTTATTCATACGCACCACAATCTGTCTCGAACCTACTCACGTTGGCGGCACATTGGCTTGATGCATTTTCGCACCGATTTCTATCGGTTCACGTCACTTACATTACTACCGATTCATGTGGGGTTTATTGCACACCTACCACACACCAATTTGAGTATAGTCATATTAGCGGCACAACGATTCATATTGAAGGCATTTCTTACAGTCTTGAGACACATTTGCTACCGGTCGGGGGTCACAGTTTCATTCCTACACATACAAATTTCTTCTATCCTCTCCTTTTTGTTTTCGTCTATCAGTAGGTTACCTTTCTTGCAATCGCTGCATGCACGCCTCTTGCACATACCTCCCAACTTTTTGAGATGGGAATGAGGGACACCTACCAGCAAAAGTATGCAGCATAGGACACACCCCTTGCCACACCCCCTTAAAGGAGAATTGTACAAAAAAAAACAAGATTAGTTAAACCCACAAGTGCTTTTTTTTACCATTACTATTCCTTTATCTTGGCTTTTGTAATTTACAAATGCAGAAATTTAGAAATTGGATGAGAAGTTTAGCACTGGAAAACACTTTTTTATAGATAAAAAGTGCATTTTATATACATCTATATAGATCAGACCAAAATGAGGGACAAATGAAGAGGAATGAGGGACAGAGGGACATTGCTCCAAATCAGGGACAGTCCCTCCAAATCAGGGACAGTTGGGAGCTATGCTAACAGCACTGACTCTTGCAATGACTGCAATTACGTCTTCAGCACAAACGTCCTGCAATCGGTGCAGGCACGCACATAAATACAATTTCTTGCAGTCACTATAAGCTCGTCTTCAGTGACAGCTCCCTTGCAAACATCGCAAGCACGCATCTCAGCATAACCCCTTGCAATCGCTGCTAACACGCGTCTCAAACATAAAACTCCTTACAATTGCTGCGAGCACACATCACAACACGAACTCCTTGCAATCGCCACAAGCATGTATCTCAAACATAATCTCCTCGCAATCGCTGCAAGCACACATCACAGCACAATTCCATGCAGTCGCTGCAAGCACGCATCTCAACATAAAACTCCTTGCTATCACTGCAAGTACGCTTCTCAAGCTTAAACTCCTTGCAATTGCTGCAAGCACTCACCACAGTATATTTCCTTGCAGTCAGTGCAAGCATGCATCACAACATAAAACTCCTTGCTATCACTGCGAGCATGTTTTACAGTATAAACTCCTTGCAATCGCTGAATGCTCACATCACAGCACAAACTCCTTGCAATCGCTGCAAGCACGCATCTCAAACATAAACTCCTCACATTCGCTGCTAACACGCATCACAGCATAACTCCTTGCAATCGCTGCAAGCACATTCTCAGTGGCACTCACACAGCCACTGTCAGGGACGTGTTGGTGCCTTTCAGGGGAATATGTGTGCGCGCATGCGCACGCGGGGTCTGTCCAGGGTTGTACAGCAGAATTCTCCCACTGGTGTGCACCGGTGCACTCCCATGCACGCGCGGCGTGCACGCGACCGTGCACGTTAGCGCTGTTTGGCGCCAAGGTGCCTTTAAAAGTGTGTCAGCTGCACTCATGCGGTGCTGTTCGTCTGCAGCTCTGTACCTGTGTTCCTGTACCTGCCTGCTGATTGCTATTACCGTTATCGACCCGGCTACGTCTGACTCTTCTGCTATCTCCAATCCGACCCGGCCTGCTGACTCTGCTATCTCCTTGTGACCTGTTGCCAAACTCCTGCTTGCCTGACTACTCTGTTATTACCCATTTGTATCATCTGCCTGATCTCCTGCCAAACCGGACTGTCTGACTCTGCCTTTTGCCTGTGTCCTGTGTTGTTGCATTCCGGCCTTCTCATCCAGCTCCAGGTGTCCAGTACCTTCCACCTGCCAGTCTGCTGATCCTCTTCTGCCTGCCAGCATCTGCAGCTCAGCCATCCCTGAAGGATCTCTACTCAGCTCCCGTGCCGGCCTCTGCAAACCTTCACCAGGCACTCCTACCCACTGTGCTCATGAGACCAATGATCCCAATCCAGTGGCTCCTGAACCAGTGTTGTAAGAGAGGTCTTCTCCTACCAGTCAGGCTCAACTACCAGGTACCTAACAGAACGAACAGCCATGACTGAGCCTGCACGAGAGACCTCCCCTATTAAGGAGATTTGCACGCATCTTGCGGCTCCCACTCAGGCCGTGAAGACTCGGCAGGATAGCTACACCAGATTAGAGGGACAAGTTCTGAACCTTGCTGGACCTGGTAATGTGGCCTCCGCCTCAGTGGCCGCCAACACGGACTGTCTCGTCTCCCTCTGTGGTAATGCTTCCACCTGAGCCAAGGGTTCCCATTCCTGAAAGGTTTTCTGGGGACCGAACCAAGTTCCAGGCTTTTCGCAGCGCTTGTCAGCTTTACTTTGCCCTGCAACCCTGGACCTTTTCTCTGGAGGCCACTAAGGTGGGGTTTGTGATATCCCTTTTACAAAGAGAACCCCAGACCTGGGCTCACCATCTACTTGAAACAGACTCTGTACAGATCCAGTCCTTGCCGTCCTTCTTCGAGGCTATGGCTCAACTTTATGAAGATCCTCAGCGGACTGCTACAGCTGAGTCAGCTCTGTTCGCACTCCAGCAAGGCCGCAGACCGGCTGAGGACTACGTCACGGACTTCAGACGCTGGAGCGCGGACACTCAATGGAATAATGCAGCCTTACGCCATCAATTCCGCATGGGCTTGTCCGAGGGCCTTAAGGATGAGCTTGCTCGGGTTGGTATGCCTGATACCCTTGAGGATCTTATTACCCTGACGATACAGATTGATCGTCGCCTTCGTGAACGTCGGTCTGAACGTTCTTCCCAGCAAACCCGCCCAGTATGGATGACCACAGGAGTTCCAGCTCCTGCTTCCCGTTACTCACCCCCAACCTGCTCAAACCCGGTCACTTCAACATCTGATGCTCCCGAACCCATGCAGCTAGGGCTGATGTGATCTACCTTGTCTCCAGAAGAATGAGCACGCCGACGCCAGCTAAATCTTTGCCTTTACTGTGGTGGAGTAGGCCACTATGTGCACAGCTGCCCGGCTAAAACCCGTAAGTGTCCACTTTCTATTCCTGCCAGTTTGTCTGCCTTGACCGCTAATGCAACCCAACTTGCTCTCCCTCTTTCGTTACAGCTCCAGGGAAGGACAATTCAAGTCAACGCTATCATTGACTCCGGGGCATGCAATTGCTTTATAGACTCTGTCTTTTCCACCCAACAAGATATTCCCCTCCAGGATAAGACGCATAAACTTTTGGTTTTCTTGGCTGATGGATCCCACATTAAATCTGGGCAAGTCTCTCAGGAAACCCTTCCTCTGCCTGTCACCAGTTCTTCTCATCATAAAGATATTCTAACCTTGGACGTCATCTCTTCCCCGCTATTCCCGATTATTCTGGGCATGCCCTGGCTCCAGGCCCATAACCCTCACGTCAATTGGACTACCGGTGAGGTTAAGTGTTTGTCTTCCTACCGTCAAGAACATTGCTTACATAAACTTTCCAGACCTCCAGCCACCTTACTATGTATGGACATAGATCAGGACTTACTTCAAACCATACCGGAGCCCTATTGGGAGTTTTTTGATGTGTTCAGTAAAAAGGGAGCAGACTCCCTGCCACCCCATCGCCCTTACGATTGCCCAATTGAGCTTCTTCCTGGGGCCGAAATTCCTTTCGGGCGCATCTTTCCCTTATCAGAAAAAGAGCAAGAAGCACTAAAGTTGTATATTAACGAAAATCTGGAAAAAGGATTCATTCACCCCTCTACCTCCCCAGCTGGTGCCAGAATATTTTTTGTCTCTAAAAAAGATCAGACCCTTCATCCATGTGTGGACTATCGGGTGCTAAACAAAGTCACGGTCAAGAACCGCTACCCGTTGCCCTTGATACCTGAACTGTTTCAAAAGTTGAGATCTGCTGTCAGACTGGATTTAAGAGGAGCCTACAACCTGGTCCGCATTTGGGCTGGGGATGAATGGAAGAGGGCTTTCCGGACTCGTTTTGGGCATTATGAGTACTTAGTCATGCCCTTTGGCCTATGTAACGCCCCTGCCACATTTCAGCATCTTATCAACGACATATTCAGAGACTTTCTAGACATCTTTGTAATCGTCTATCTAGACGATATTTTGATTTTCTCTGGGTCACTTGATCAACACCGGGAACATGTTCGCAGAGTCTTGGGCCGTCTTCATCTGCATGGATTATACGCGAAAGCAGAGAAATGCGAATTTGAACAGAAGGACATTCAGTTTTTGGGATTAGTGATCTCCCCAATTGGTATCAAAATGGATCCTCAGAAGGTATCCGCCGTGCTAGACTGGCCAGTTCCCTTGGATAAGAAGGGAGTACAACGCTTCATAGGGTTCTCAAATTTTTACAGAAAATTCATCAAGGGGTTTTCCACCATCATCTCACCCATTACACAATTAACCAAACAGAACTGTCATTTTCACTGGAACCCGGAGGCCCAGGATGCCTTTGAAAAACTTAAAAGACGCTTCACTTCAGCCCCAATTCTCAGTCATCCTGACCCGTCTTTACCTTTTATCCTGGAAGTTGATGCTTCCGAAGTGGCCGTGGGAGCAGTCATCTCTCAGCGGCAGGGCAACAAAGACCTAATGCACCCCATGGGATTTTTCTCTTGAAAACTCTCTCCAGGTGAATGGAATTATGACGTAGGTGATCGGGAACTACTCGCTATCAAAACAGCATTGGAGGAGTGGCGGTATCTGTTAGAGAGAGCTGTCCATCCGGTATTAATATATACCGACCACAAAAATCTAGAATACTTGAGATCTGCCAAACGATTGAAACCTCGACAAGCCTGTTGGGCCTTATTCTTTACACGTTTTTGTTTCCATATCACATACCAGCCAGGAACAAAGCATATCAAACCAGACACGTTGTCATGCATGTTCGACAACCCTAAGGACTTATCTTTACCTGATACCATTCTGCCTGCAAACAACTTTATACTCCTTCAGACGGATCTTCTGTCCATGATCAGGGAGGCATCCCCATATTCTTCAAGCCTCCAGGGAATCACCTTAAAATCTGGAGATGGGTTATTGTGGAGAGGAAGCCAGATCTTTGTTCCGGAAAATGTTCAAGTCAAAGTGCTAACCCTACTTCACGACCATCCACTTGCAGGACATTTTGGGGTCCGTAAAACTCTTGAACTTGTGCCAGGCACGTTCTGGTGACCTAATTTGAAGGAGTTCTGCGGGAAGTTTGTCAGTTCTTGCCCTGTCTGCATCCAGAATAAGACCACAAGAAACCGAACCTGGGGACTGCTAAGACCTCTACCAGTACCCGACAGACCCTGAAGGATGATAGCAATGGACTTCATAGTCGAACTACCATGCTCAGAAGGATGTTCAGTGATCTTTGTGGTCGTTGACCGACTGTCAAAAATGGCCCATTTTGTACCCTTGAAGGGAACACCTTCTGCTGTGGAAACGGCCCGTGTATTCATTAATGAGATCGTCAGGCTGCACGGAGTCCCTGCAAATATAGTGTCTGACAGGGGGGTGCAGTTCACCTCATGCTTTTAGAAGGCCCTGTGTGAGATTTTGAAAATCGAACTAGCTCTGTCCTCAGCATATCATCCCCAAACTAATGGGCAAACAGAAAGGACAAATCAGACTCTAGAGCAGTACATTAGATGTTTTACATCTTTTGTACAGGATGATTGGGTGTCCCTGCTGCCCCTAGCAAAATTCACATATAATAATACCAGCCATTCTGCCACCGGTCAGTCCCCCTTTTTTGCCAATTATGGTTTTCATTTATCCTTTTTATCTGATTTTCTTCCAGAATCCTCAGTTCCAGCGGTCCAGGACACATTGCAGTTTCTCAGCCACAATAACCGGGTATTACAGGAGGCGGTATCCAAGGCACAAGCAGACAGTAAAAGGACCTTCAAACAGAAGAGAAGAGGGGATCTGAACCTTCAGCTTGGCGATAAGGTATGGCTGTCTACGAATAACATTAAGTTGACTTGTCCTTCCAAGAAGTTTTTTTTTTTTTTTTATCCAAGATAAAGTTTTTATTGAAAAACAAGTACATACAGTCCAAGAAATCCACAATTAAATTGTACATAGTAGCCTAGTCAGGCATAATACCATAGAAGAATCAGACTCATACAAAAGTATAAAGTACATCCCACTGTTAGAAAATAAGATAGGAATTGCTATCACTGTCTCCTACTCATGGAAGTTCCAACCCTCTATCTGTAACCATCCCGAGCTCAGAGCTCCAATCAGGGCTAATGCGGGGTGCACCATACCTTCAGCCGTTATTAAAGCGCAGTAATCTATCCATGACCAGGTCCTCCGGAGCTAACCCAGGAGTGCCCAGCCATGGTTCCCATAGTTTCTCAAATTTTTTTGAACATCCCCTGTGTTGGTATATAATCTTCTCCATTCTCAATGTATGTCCTAGTGCGGTAATCCATTCCTTAACTGAGGGAGGCGTTTCAGATTTCCAGTGTACCATGATTAGCTTACGGGCTACAAAAAGGGCTCTAGATAAAGCTTCCCTGACGTGGTGTTCCCATTCTAGTTCATCTAGCACATTCAAAACGCAGTGCCTAGGGTCCAGCGGAATTGAGACCCCAAACACTGCGCCCAGCGTGTCCACCACCCCCTTCCAGTACACATGCAGTCTGGGACATCTCCATAGCATATGTATTAAATCTCCGTGATCTCTCTTACATCTAGTACAGGTTGGGGTGGAAAGAAGTCCCATATTGTGTAACCTATGGGGTGTATAATACGCTCTCAGAAGTGTATATAATTGCGTTAGTCTTTGCGTTACATTCAATGAACATATGGAAACTGACTGCAAGACCTCCTCCCATTGATCCTCATCTAAGGGTCCAACATCCAACTCCCATTTCCCCTTTACTGTCAGAGGATGCTTTAGAAGGTACTTGTGGAGCAGGGTGCTATAACTCTGGGAAATGAATCCTTTAGAGGTCTCCGTCCCCTTAAGCAAATCAACCAAAGGGTTCGAGCTAATATGCCAATCAGAGGTTTTTGACTGTGCTTCAAATGCGTGTCTAAGTTGCATATAATAAAAAAGCATGGAGGACGGAAGACTATATAAGTCCCTTAAATTGTCAAATGAACGCATTTTGCCCTCATTTATGATTTGTTTTAGGTAAAGAATGCCAAACCTCTTCCATCTTTCCGCATGTTGCAATTTAGCGAGTTCTGGGTAGGATTCATTTCCCCATATAGGACTATACTCGATAATACCTGTCGCCTCCTGAATGTATTTAGTTTTGTTCCATATTTTTTGTATGAGAGCATAAGTGGGGAAACATTTCTGAGGCTTGCTAAAGGCCGCAGCCTCTAAAGCCGTGGGGATGGATTTACCCCCTATCGTGTGTAGCATTATATATTCTGAAGCGCTAGGGACCCTGGCCGTAGACTCCCCTTCCACGGCCATGGTGCCTATTAAATGTTGCATTTGCGAAGACAAGTAATAAAGCCATGGATTTGGCAATGCAAGTCCACCCTCATCTTTAGGGCGTTGTAAGTTTTCTAGTTTTATCCTTGGTGGGCGGTTCTTCCAGATCAATTCACGAAAAATGGCATTAATTATTCTAAATATCTTAAGTGGGATGACCACCGGTGAATTATGTAGTATGTATAGCAGTTGAGGCATTAGAATCATTTTAATTAGATTCACTTTGCCTGCAACCGACATACTCAAAGCATTCCAGGCTTTAACTCGTAGACGAAAACGAGCCAGTAGTGGGGAAATATTCAACTGACTATATTGCCTAATCTTAGGAGAAACATGTATCCCCAAGTATCTGAAGGAAGCGGACACAGGGATTCCCCCAACTTTCTCTTCATTTAATAGTCTTGCATCATCTATTGGCATTAGGGCAGACTTGGACCAGTTTATTTTAAGGCCTGAAAAATCCCCAAAGCGAACCACTGTTTCCATTGTGTTTTTTAGGGAGTGATCAGTATCACCCAAAAGAATCATAGTATCATCTGCATAGAGCATCACCTTCTCCTGCCTGTCACCATAGCAGAAGCCGGTGATCTCCCCGCAGTCTCTGATCCGTATTGCCAACGGCTCTATGGCTAGAGCAAACAGCAGGGGGGACAAAGGGCACCCCTGCCGCGTACCCCGCCCCAGAGCAAAAGGCAGTGACATTCTACCCGCCTCTCTAATTATTGCCTGAGGGCAATGATATAATAAACGCACCCAAGAGATATATATCTCTCCAAAACCAAATCTCCTCATTACCTCCCACAGGTATGGCCATTCCACACTGTCAAAGGCTTTCATTGCGTCAAGAGACAACAATGCCCTCTTACCTTTATTATCCGGTGGGGACTGCAAGTTAAGATATAGTCTCCTAAGGTTTATTGCTGTTGATTTGTTGGGCATAAATCCCGCCTGATCAGAGTGTATAATTGAGGCAACAGCCTTATTCAACCTGATAGCCAAAATCTTTGCCAATATTTTGATGTCTGTCTGCAATAGGGATATCGGTCTATATGAGGCCGGGTCTACGGGGTCTTTGCCTGGTTTTAGAATTAATACAATGTGGGCTCTAGACATGGAAGGTGGTAGGGCATTGTGTTTCCTAGCAGTAAGGAATACATTTAAGAGCTTGGGGAGCAATATCTCAGAGTAGGTTTTATAGATTTCCATAGGGATACCATCCCCTCCGGGGGCCTTACAGTTAGGGAATGCAGCCACTGCCTCCTGCATCTCATCAAGAGTCAGAGGGGCGTCTAATTCTTTCCTCTGGGAGTCCGTAAGCCGTGGAAACACAATGCCATCCAAGTAACCGGACAGCTCCTCGGAGCTATATCTGGAAGAAGAGCAGTATAGCTGCTCATAGAACTCTGCCAATGTCTGGAGCACCTGGTCTGGGGAGTGCACCAGACGACCGTCAGCCCTCCTTATGGACCCGATTGCCGGGGATCTCTTGTCAGAATTGGCTATTCTAGCTAAAAGGCGGCTGGTCGTTTCCCCTTCCTCAAAAAAGGCAGTCTTAGAAAAAAACCTCTTTTTGTTCGCCGAGGAGGTCAGCAGGTGCTCATAAGCTGATTGAGCCGACTGCCAAGCCTCCTTCGCGGAGTCAGTTGGGTCTTGGACATACTTTGCCTCCAGGGAGCAGGCATGGGATTCCAGTGTGTCCCGCAGCGCTTCAGAATGTTTCTTAATCTTGGTGACCTCATTACTAAGCATTTTCTTGAGGTGTATTTTGAAACCCTCCCATTCTGCAAGGGCAGACAATGAGCCCGGCTGACATGAAAAGAACTTTTTTATGTTGCCTTCCAAGTTCTCAGGGGAGGTAAAAAGCTGAAGCCAAAAGGCGTTAAATTTCCAGGGTACCTTAGGGAGTGTGGATTGGTGGGATACAATAAGGTTTATCACCAAATAGGAGTGATCAGATACACACCGAGGTTTATACGAAATGTCTAGTACCGAGGAGAGCATAGCCGGGTTTCCCACTGCCAAATCTATTCTAGATAAGGAACCGTGTGATTTCGAAAAACAGGAGAACTGTTTAGCAGTGGGATTCCGGTGCCTCCACAAATCCAACCATCCCACCTCCTGTAGCAATCTAGCCAGCGGAGTTAGCCTATGAGGAGCTGGGGTGCTCGGGCCCGGGTGTTTATCCAGGGCCGGAACCAACCAGCTGTTGAAATCGCCCACCAGCAGTAACGGGAGATCCGGCTTCCCCTCCATAAATTCCAGGAGGAGCCGGAGTACCCGAGCATTAAACGGGGGAGGGATGTACACACAAGCAAGAATACATTTCAGGATACCAATGCGACAATGCAAAAATACAAATCTACCCTCCTGATCTATTTTGGACTCAAATTCCTGATAGTCCAGGGAGCTGTGTATCACTACACTCACCCCCCGAGAAAAGGAGGTGTGAGTGGAGTGGTACGACCACCCAATCCACCTATATTTCACACAGCTTATAGAATCAGACGTTAAATGTGTTTCCTGTAGGCAAATAACCGCAGGATAGAACTTTTTCAGACATGAGAAAATCATAGTACGTTTCAGGGGGGAGTTCATGCCCCTAACGTTCCAGGAGATCACTGGTGAACCCGCCATAGCAAAAACACTGTTAATTGTGAGGGAGGGTTAGAGGGTGGCTTGCCTGCACAGAAACCACCCAAATCTTGTTGGAAGAGATTGCAGCAGGCTTGAGTGAAGTCAAAATAGCAGATGGTTAGTGGGAGTAAGATTCTTGGACTGCAGTAAAGAACAGGCTGCATGGAATAGCATAGCACAATGGTGCCAACAAACAGCAGTGCAACTGCACTAAGGTATTTCCTTTCGTGATTTGGTGCTCTCACTCCTGTGAGAGAGCAGGTAAAAATAAACAAAATAGGCATCCTGATGAGCCATGCCAACGGGGTAGGCCCATAGGGCCCAACAGGGCCTAGAAACAGACCAACTAATACTTCAGACATCTCAAGTCAAGTAAAGGGGGTTTCACAGTTCAGTTCCTTTCACTGAAGAAATATGGGATGATTCCCGGCACTTAGGTAACTTTGAAGAGGTCAGGTGAGTTGGTAGGTTATGGTAAAAAGGTGTAAGATCAAAGAAAAACCAAAGACAACATGGTAGTGACCTTGTGAAGAAAACAACAAAAAAGAGAGAGTGTGGCATCTCAAAGTGTGGACTGCGCTCTTACCATCTGGAAGTGTGTCCCGTTCAGTCACCTTCCGCCTCAGCGCGGTGGCGACGCAGTGCTTGTTCATTATGGTCCAACCAGGCGGCAGCCTCTCTGGCAGAGTCAAAGAATTGTGCATGTCCTTCCGCAGTTACTCGGAGCCTCGCCGGGTATAGCATAGCGTATGGCAGTTGCAAAGCTCTTAGGCGCCTCTTCACATCGCTGAACTTAGCTCTATTTCTTTGCACCTCGGCCGAAAAGTCTGGATAGAAGGACACTCTTACGCCATTGAACTTCACTGCGGCCTGTTCTCTTGCGCAGCGTAACACTGCCTCTCTGTCACGGTAATGTAGCAGCCTGGCCAACATTGATCTGGGGGGAGCACCCTGTGGGGGAGGTCGCCCCGGTATTCTATGGGCCCTCTCCACTGTAAAAAATGGGGAAAAGGCTTCTCGGCCAAACAGTTCAACCAGCCAGCTTTCCACAAACGACGTGGGATCTCTACCCTCCGACTTCTCAGGGAGGCCGACTATACGGACATTGTTTCTGCGCAAACGATTTTCCGTGTCTTCTGCTCTGTTATACGTATCTTGGGCCATGCGGTAAGCTGCCTTTGCTTCTCGCGCCACCGGGGGTAACTGATCCTCCAAATCGCTTACTCTGCTCTCAACTGCAGTTGCTCTCTCTCTAAGCTTTTGAAGGTCTTGTCTAAGTAGTGAGACCTCTTCCCTCAGGCCCCCAAACTGCTCCTTCATATCAGTGACTGTGGCCGTGCACACCTTTACAGCCTTCAAAATATCAGCCAGGGTGGGCTGCTCCAGGGACTCAGGTATCTCATCTGATGGTGGGGGGGAGGGAGGCTGACTAGTGTCCTCATGGAGCTGTTCAGGCATGGTGTCTGTATCAAGGCCCCAGTCAGCTTGTGAAAAAAGATCTGCAGCTTCCCCGTTACTTGTAGTCCCCCCCCCGCATCCTCCGGGATTTGTATTTTCTGTGTGTAGTATGTCATGTCTCTGTACTGCTCCTTACCCTGTCCTTTCAGCTGCTTCTTGCTAATATTATCCCTGGGCTTGTCCATCGTTCGCGGCGTGCGCTGTGCTTTGGCTGCTGCAGCGGCGGCGCCATCTTGCGATTCCGGTCCCGCCATCTCCAACGGGCCTCGGCGGGTCTTTGCTCTCGTGCAGAGAGCCGGTGGTGGGTCCGGATGGTAAGGGGTCTCGGTAGCCAGCTGGGGAGCCGAAAAAATCAGGATCAGGGGTGCCGGGAAAGGATCAATCTGAGGATCAGGCAGGAGCTGTGAGAAGTGCGTCCTCTCACATGCCGGTCTTGGCCACGCCCCCCTTCCAAGAAGTTTGCACCAAAGTTTATTGGTCCTTTTTCGGTTAAAAGGAAAATCAATGAAGTGTCTTATGAACCAGGTCTGCCTGATTCTCTTAAAATTCATCCAGTGTTTCATGTGTCGCTATTGAAGCCTGCCGTGCCTGATCCTTTCCTGATAGGGGTACCAGGGCCCCCGAACCTGTCCTGGTGGATGGAAGTGAGGAGTATGAGGTGGAAGCCATCCTCGATTGCAGGAAAAGACTCGGGCAAGTACAATTTTTAATCAAATGGAAAGGGTATGGTCCAAAAAACAATTAATGGGAACCTGACAGCAATATCCATGCTAAACGCTTAATCCATGCTTATTTTTCTGCTCACCCTGAAAGGAAGGGTTACCTGGACATCCGGAGACTGCCCGTTGGGAGGGGGCAGTGTCAAGGAAATGTTGGTGCCTTTTCAGGGGAGCATGCGCACGCAGGGTCTGTCCAGGGTTGTACAGCAGAATTCTCCCACTGGTGTGCACCGGCGCGCTCGCGTGCGCGTGCCCGTGCGCATTAGCGCTGTTTGGCGCCAAGGTGCCTTTAAAAGTGTGTCAGCTGCACTCATGCGGTGCTGTTCATCTGCAGCTCTGTACCTGTGTTCCTGTATCTGCCAGCTGATTGCTATTACTGTTATCGACCTGGCTACGTCTGACTCTTCTGCTATCTCCTATCTGACCCGGCCTGCCTGACTCTGCTATCTCCTTGTGACCTGTTGCCGAACTCCTGCTTGCCTGACTACTCTGTTAATACCCATTTGTATCATCTGCCTGATCTCCTGCCAAACCAGACTGTCTGACTCTGCCTTTTGCCTGTGTCCTATGTTGTTGCATCCCAGCCTTCTCATTCAGCTCCAGGTGTTCAGTACCTTCCACCTGCCAGTCTGCTGATCCTCTTCTGCCTGCCAGCATCTGCAGCTCAGCCATCCCTGAAGGATCTCTACTCAGCTCCCGTGCCGGCCTCTGCAAAACCTTCACCAGGCACTCCTACCCACTGTTCTCACGATACCACTGTTCCCACTCCAGTGACTCCTGAACCAGCGTTGTAAGAGAGGTCTTCTCCCACCAGTCGGGCTCAACTACCAGGTACCTAACAGCCACACTTCATTTTAGTGGCACTTAATCTGCTACTCGTCTCCAGTGGCATTTTCATACGAGCCACTCATTATTTTTTGTCTGTCATTTCTCCCTTAGGTCAGTTGAGTTCAGGTTCCATCCTGGACCAGGTTGGACGTTATTTCCCAGGTTAAAAAAAAAAACATAAGGATCGCATACAGGGGGGGGGGACAGCTCATTCCAAAAAAAAAAAAGAGAGAAAAATTTTATTGCACTTATGTCACCCTTACTGCAGGTGTTTCCAGTCAACCAAGTTTCAATCCTAACCAGGACCGCGCTACTAGGGCCTCAGTCAGGTGCATAGTTCACGGGTTCTTCTATCATATTATCCTACAGCACCCTTTCACGATACCGTTACTTCACATACATCATTGGGTGTGCTCACCAGGCGTTAGTCACTGTTCAAGCTATATCCCATTGTGGCAGCTGCCCAAGCATGGGGCCACACGTGGACGGGTCAAACAGTGCTCTTCACCACAGAGAACCAGGCTACGGCCAACATCATCAATAAGGGTAGGTCCAAGTCGCTCCCCATCATGTCCTTCCTGCGCAGGCTGGTGCAATTGTCACCACGTCACCAATTTAACGTTTACTGTGAGCATATTCCTGGCAAATGCAATGCCACAGCAGATGCACTTTTATCTCATTCTTCCAGCAGGAACCCAGAGCCAACCCAATGACTACTCCTATCCCACCTTGGTCACGACTAACAATGGATTAAAGCCATACCTTGCCAATGCTACCCAGCTCATCAACCACTCATTGTCCCGCAGCACACTAAAGGCTTATCGCATGGCCTGGAACACCTACTGCAGCTTCCTAGCCACTTGTCCTGGAACCACGGCAGACAATGTTAGACACGTCCCAGCCTTTAAATCGTATTGCCACACGCAGCTGGCTCTTGCTCATAACACTATCAGGCTATACCTAGCTGGCATTCATCATTTCTAGTCCTTACGGAAACCCAGAAAGCCATCTGTGTTCACGGCCCATACAGTAAAGTCCCTCCTACGTGGTATCCAGAAGCAGCAGCCTGCAACCAACGGCAGACGCATGCCCATCACGAGCGCTATCTTTAGGGGCATGTCTGAAAGCCTCACATGATCCCCTTTGGGTTCTGCCCAGCCTAGTCATTCGGGCGGTCATCTACCTGGCCTTCTATGGCTTTCTACGGCCAAGCAAATTCACCTCTGGTGGCACTAGTAGCCAGATACTGTACAGACACCTCCTGACTCGCTTTCAAAACCATAATGTCCTGCATCTTACGATCTCCAAAACTCAACAAACCAGACCCGGAGTGGACACCAACCTCTTTTGGACTAACAACGCCTGGTTCCCGGTAACGGTGCTTGACCGACTATTTTCTCACCTACCCAGCCAGGCAGACTCCAGCTCGATGCTGCCTTTTCCAGCCAACCCCCTGAGTGGCAGACAATTTATTAAGCATTTTAGGGTCCTACTGGTCAACTTGGGCCTTGACCCCGGTCGGTACTCTGGACATTCCTTCTAGATCAGTGCAGCCTGGGCTGCATCTCAGCATGGAGTACCAGACCATGTGATCAAGAAACTAGGCAGATGGAAATCCACCTGGTTTGCCAGATACATTCTTAACCCTCAGGTGGAAATGGCACAATCCTTTACCAAGCTTGCTCAAAGATGTTAGAGCCAATAAAAAAATACTTCCCTACCTGGTTATTTTTGCCCCCTTTTCTTGGCATACCGACCAGACCACCATGGCACACTTCTGGTCTATTTATCTATGTCTCGGACTTAGGGCCATGACCATAAATTAATAAATATATATATATATATATATATATATATATATATATATATATATATATATATATATATATATAATTTATATATATATATATATATATATATATATATATATATATATATATATATATATATATATATAATTTATATATTTATATATAATTTATATTTATATACAGTGTATATATAGTGTTCAGATTAATAAAATCTTTAGTAACCCTAACACATTATAGTCCAGATAAAAGGTAGCCCAAAGTCTATAAATTACAATACGACTGCACGTAAGGACAAAAGTGAGCTCATGCTGCTCCTCTATTTTCTAATAGTCAAATGGGGGCAAAGCATGGGACCTTTGGAACTTAAAAAGAAAAAAAATTCCCATAGTAAATAATGGAATTTTCAAGCGCGTGCCCTGGGCGGATTTTAAATCATAATCTTTGGCAGTAGAGGGCTATAACTTCAGTGGAGTCCTTGCTCTTGCAGAATATGGTCAACTGTATTCTCTTTCTTTTAACCTATTCTTTAATCCTCACTTTCTGCTACATCACCATGACTCCCCCACTTCCTGTAATGCAGTCAACTTTAGTCAGACATGACAGTTAGAAACTCTATTCGCTTTAAAAAAAGTCTATCCTCAGATTGACTAAAATACAGTGACCCTTTGACCCCCAAATGGAAACTAACAATTCTCTTATGATGTGTTACAAAATCATTAGAAAATATGGACAAGAGCCACCTCTTGATTTTTTAAAATAACATGGAAAAATCAGTAATTGGAAACTGTAATTGGGTCAGGTGCTATATTTTACTTAAGCCAACATAGCTAGGCATGTTCACAAAAGTCTGTTTAAAACAGCTGAAAGAAAAAGTTCAGATAAAAGCCCAGTCCCCCCAGCAATCAACAGACAATCTACTGCATTTTTCTCCATTTATCATTCTCATTTGGTCTCTGTGTTCTACCTCTCTATGTCTTAACATAAAGAAGAAAAGCAAATCATACTGTATATTTATTCCATCTATGCCATAACACACAACTCACTGCTCACATTTATCTCTATGATCATTCTTGGCTGCAAAATCACTGCATCGTAACCATTGTTGTGCAGTGCTCCTATGCTTAGACTTTGATTTCTAGCAGAAACAGCACACTTCTATCTTACTTTCTGTGACAGGTACTCGGGTACTTGGGTACTCAGATGCACTGTGACAGGTACTCAGATGAACTGTGAGAGGTACTCAGGTACTCAGATGGACTGTGACAGGTACTCAGATGACCTGTGACAGGTACTCATGTACTCAGATGAACTGTGACAGGTACTCGGGTACTCAGATGAACTGTGACAGGTACTCAGGTACTCGGTACTCAGATGAACTGTGACAGGTACTCAGGTACTCAGATGGACTGTGACAGGTACTCAGGTACTCGGATACTCAGATGGATTGTAACGGGTACTCAGGTACTCAGATGAACTGTGACAGATACTCAGATGAACTGTGACAGGTACTCGGGTACTCGGTTGAACTGTGAAAGGTACTCAGGTACTCAGATGGACTGTGACAGGTACTCATGTACTCGGGTACTCAGATGAACTGTGACAGGTACTCAGGTACTCGGGTACTCAGATGAACTGTGGCAGGTACTCAGATGGACTGTGACAGGTACTTGGGTACTCAAATGGGCTGTGACAGGTACTCGGGTGCTCATATGGACTGTGACAGGTACTCGGGTACTCAGGTGAACTGTGACAGGTACTCGGATGAACTGTAACAGGTACTTGGGTACTCAGATGGACTGTGACAGGTACTCAGGTACTCGGGTACTCAGATGGGCTGTGACAGGAACTCAGGTGCTCGGGTACTCAGATGGACTGTGACAGGTACTCAGGTACTCCGGTACTCAGATGGACTGTGACAGGTACTCAGATGGACTGTGACAGGTACTCAGTTATTCGGGTACTCAGATGGACTGTGAGAGGTACTCAGGTACTCGGGTACTCTGATGGCCTGGTGACAGGTACTCGGGTACTCTGATGGCCTGGTGACAGGTTCTCGGGGACTCTGATGGCCTGGTGACAGGTACTCGGGTACTCTGATGGGCTGGTGACTGGTACTCGGGTACTTTGATGGGTGGTGACAGATACTCAGATGGGCTGTGACAGGTACTCAGATGAACTGTGACAGGTACTCAGATGGGCTGTGACAGGTACTCAGGTACTCAGATGGGCTGTGACAGGTACTCAGATGAACTGTGACAGGTACTCAGGTACTCAGATGGGCTGTGACAGGTACTCAGATGGATTGCGACAGGTACTCAGGTACTTGGATGCTCAGATGGACTGTGACAGGTACTCAGATGAACTGTGACAGGTACTCAGGTACTCAGATGGGCTGTGACAGGTACTCAGATATTCAGATGGGCTGTGACAGGTACTCAGATGGATTGCGACAGGTACTCAGGTATTTGGAAGCTCAGATGGACTGTGACAGGTACTCAGGTACTCGGATGAACTGTGACAGGTACTCGGGTACCCAGATGGATTGTGACAGGTACTCAGATGAACTGTGACAGGTAGTCAGGTACTCAGGTACTCAGATGAACTGTGACAGGTACTCAGGTACTCGGATGAACTGTGACAGGTACTCTGGTACCCAGATGGATTGTGACAGGTACTCAGATGAACTGTGACAGGTAGTCAGGTACTCAGGTACTCAAATGAACTGTGACAGGTACTCAGATGGACTGTGACAGGTACTCAGGTACTCGGTACTCTGATGGCCTGGTGACAGGTACTCGGATACTCTGATGGCCTGGTGACAGGTTCTTGGGGACTCTGATGGCCTGGTGACAGGTACTTGGGTACTCTGATGGGTGGTCACGGGTACTCAGATGGGCTGTGACAGGTACTCAGATGAACTGTGACAGGTACTCAGGTGGGCTGTGACAGGTACTCAGATGGGCTGTGACAGGTACTCGGGTACTCAGATGAACTGTGACAGGTACTCAGATGGACTGTGACATGTACTTGGGTACTCGGGTACTCAGATGAACTGTGACAGGTACTCGGGTACTCAGTTGGGCTGTGACAGGTACTCGGGTAGTCAGATGGACTGTGACAGGTACTCAGTTATTCGGGTACTCAGATGGACTGTGACAGGTACTCAGATGGACTTTGACAGGTACTCAGGTACTCGGATTAACTGTGACAGGTATTTGGGTACTCAGATGGACTGTGACAGGTACTCAGGTACTCAGATGGGCTGTGACAGGTACTCAACTACTCAGGTACTCAGATGGCCTGGTGACAGGTACTCAGGTACTCTGATGGCCCGGTGACAGCTTCTTGGGGACTCTGATGGCCCGGTGACAGGTACTTGGGTACTCTGATGGGTGGTCATGGGTACGCAGATGGGCTGTGACAGGTACTCAGATGGGCTGTGACAGGTACTCAGATGGGCTGTGACAGGTACTCGGGTACTCGGATGAACTGTGACAGGTACTCGGGTACCCCCGGGGGCCCGCAGGAGCAGCGAGAAACCGAGGATGTCATGCCCAGGATTGGAGATCCCATCTGCGGACGTCATATAACTATAGCCCGGTATTGAAGTGGTTAAAGTGGTATTAAATCCAAAAGCAAACATTCATTATATTGCATGTAATACAATAGGTGACTCAAATAACTCAATTACAAATAGGAATACACACCTAGGAGGCACACAGTGGGAGAGACACATATAACATAAACAGTGATCCCACCCCACCTCAGACTGGCTGGCAACAGCCTACAACAGTCTATGAGACAAACTCATACAATGTTCCAGTAGTCTGAAAAGGTGGAATGAATAGATCTCTTGAGGGATATTCTTGCTGGATGTTGAGAGCGAGGCTTGGATTAGTTCTCTGCATAAGGACAATAAAGCATCCCTTCTGGAGTGGATGGAAAGAGGTAATATTAAAAGAGAAGTATGGGTTTCAGTTTTTTCCAGAATCGTACTTACCTAGGAGGGTGCAGCATCTGAGCAATCCAACACCGCCGATCACACTGTTCTCCCAGCTCTGTAAGCAGAGAGCTGCAGACTGTCAGTCACCAGCTCTTTGCTCTGTCCCCTTCTCTCTCACTGGAGCGCTGGGCTGTGGAGGGGCAGGGGCGGCCGGTTTAGGCTCTCAGCAGGTTGCTGAGAGGCAGAGCTGGGTGTCGATCCAATGATCTCGCTATTCCCAACTTTGTGGTAGTGATTATGTGGAGCCTGAACCGACTTCAGCGATGTCAATAGAGAGCAGTCTTCAGACCACTCTCTGCTGAAAGCGGGTCACAGGAGTGCAGAAACAAACTGCACTCTTGTGATCCATAGGAGAAGTACAGCCAAATGAGCTTTGGCTGCACTTTTCCTTTAATATTGTACTGGTTAATGGTCAGAGGGAATATGGTGACCCTCCTGCAGACTTGGATGGAGGGGCTCCTTCACTTGGGACAGAAATACTTTTGCCAATTAAATGGGTTAAAAGAGGTTGACATTGTTGGACAATTGCCCAAGTATGGCCAACACAGAGCAAGAGTAAGGAATAGGGTGAGTATAGGACTAGATTTAGCATTATGGCTAGGGCTAGGTTTTAAGGGTGGAAATTTTAATTAGGTAAAAATCCTTTTTAAACTTTCACATTTCACTTTTCACACCTTAGCTATAAGGGTTCATTAAGATATCATCAGAAAGACAAACACTGCACAAACTGTTGGCGCTATATAAATCCTGTATAATAATAATAATAATTAAAAAAAAGGCACATTCACCAGAATTGTCTGACCACCTTGCTGTAAGTTAAAACTCATTTTGTGGATCAATCTCCTGGCAGCAGACAAATAATCATCAGTTCAACATCACTGTTTAGCCAGATTCCTTTCTCCCATGGAGTCCTTTCAACTTTAAATTGCAAAGGGAATGTGCAATCCCCAGTTCCATCAGAACGACGAGAATGTCATCATATGCAGAAAATGTATTAAATCAAAATTAAAAAAAAAAAACATCACACATGATTGATTTAGTCTTTTAGACTTTATTGGGGAAGAATGTTTTAATTCAGTGCATTACAATATTAAACAAGCAATGTCCACTGACCGTAGCCTCCCTGGCGGTATTCCCGAGTGTGGCTCGGGGTTAAAATTCAGTACCATTAGCGGTAACCCCGAGCCACACTCGGGATCGCATTGCAGGATCCTGGGGCGGCGTTACTTACCTTGTCCCCGGGATCCTGCGATGTCCCCCGCAGTGTCCGAGGGCTCCGTCCTCCTCCGAAGCCTCTCCGTGCCAGGCTCCGTTCCCTGCGAGCGGCGCGACGCACGGGGGCGGAGCCTGGCGGCAAATTCAAAAAAAGTCAAAATCATAACACATACAGTACTGTAATCTTACAGATTACAGTACTGTATGAAATGATTTCACATCCCTTTTGTCCCCAGTGCTCTGGCCCATGCCCTGCATGCAGTTTTACATGATATACACTGTTCTTTCTGCCTGGAAACTGGAGATTGTCCATAGCAACCAAAAAGTGTCCCTTTACGTCAAAAGTGGCTTTAGACCAGCTAGAAAACAGCGATAGTAAATTAGAACACTTGCAGAATTGAGCGATAGTGAATTGTGGGGAAATTTATTTTATTACTAATTTTTTTAATTTTTTTTAATTATTTATTTTTATTTATTATATTATAATCAAACTTTATCATACCCGGGATATCTACTAGACTCTGGTTTGGACAGATTTAAGTGTGTTATTGTTAAGAATTACAGACCTACAATATAAAACGCCAAATTTCCATGCAAAATAATTGTACCGCTTTCAGCACCTAAAATCCGAAAGAATCATACCGCCAGGGAGGTTAACCTCAAATATCTGTTAATGTACTGTGTTATCTTTAAATTTACAAGGACTTAATTTCCCACTGAAATTATTCACAGTATTTCACTATTTCAAAGGAAAAGTAAAAACAAAAAAAAAAAACAGAGAAAATGAAAACATATCACACTGCAGGAGTCTTCTATTTATCTTCCTCAAACAAATCCTTGACCCTTAAATTGGTTGTAACTCTAAGAAAAAAAAATGCTCCTGTCCCTTTAAGGCAGGAGATATAGCATAGTGCTTTTGCCATGCCAATTGTCCCTTTCTATATTGTACAATACCTGGCTGATCCTGCCTGTTCCTGTCTTCCCCTCTGTAACCTGACCACGTTTATCATGGCTGCTGATCTCTGATAGTATGGTCAGTTTACATACCACCATCATCCAGCTATCTCCTCACCATCTCTGTATATCACCTCTCTCCCCCTCCCTCACTCTGTCTCTTCCATAGTCTGTGTGAGAGAGCAAATCTCCTCCCTTCTCCTACTGCTTAGATAGAGCAATACTATTCACCTGAAGCTGCTCCTCCTCTCCTCTTTGTTAACCAGTTCCCACCCAGGCTAAATCTGACATATCTCTCCTACATGTAAAAATCTGTATTTTTTTGCTAGAAAATTACTTAGAATCCCCAAACGTTATATATTTCCTTTTAGTAGAGGCGCTAGAAAATAAAATGGTGGGTGTTGCAGTATTTTTATGTCACATAGTATTTGCGCAGCAGTTTTTCAAACAAAATTGTTTTGGAAAAAATAAACTTCAATGCATTTTTTTGTACACAAACACTATATAATACACAATTTTTTTGTTAAAATAAAAAAAATGATGAAGCCCCGGGTAAATAAATACCAAACATTGCACGCAAAATTGTGTACTCCCATGGAACTGCGCCAAACTAGGGCACCTAAAAATCTCTATTTGCGACGCTTTAAAAGCATTTACAGGTTACCAGTTTAGAGTTACACAGGAAGTCTGGTGCTAGAATTATTGGTCTCATTATGACGTTCGCAGCAATACCTCACATATGTGGTGTGATCACCGTTTACATATGCGTGTGCGACTTATGTATGCATTCACGTTTGCACACAAGCAAGAGGGAGGGAGCTCTTTCAATTTTTTCAATTATTTTTATTATTTATTTTATTTAAAACTTTTTTATTTACACTGTCTCTCACTTTTTTTTATCACTTTTATTGCTTTCACAAGGGATGAACAATTGACCTACTGATCCTTCACACAAACGACCGACAGATCCTTCCTGCGACGAATCCTTCCATCAATTGATCAACTGATCCTTCCTTATTTTGATCCTTCCTGCGATTCACCGATTGTTCCTTCCTGCGATCCTTCCTGCGATCATTGATGCTTCCTGTGATCGATCAATCCTACCTTCGATTGATCCTTTGGCATTCTTTCAAACAACCGCTGCTTCCTGCAATTGATCCACTGATCCTTCCTGCAATCAATCGACCAATCCTTTCTGCAATTGATTGACCTGATCTGTTGGCTAATTGCCAGCTTCCATCTCTCTCCACAGTTACCCAGCTGAAGTTGATCCTGCTCGTCAGTCCTGCCTACTTAAGCCATCCAGTCCAGAGGAGCTCTGCCTTCACCTTGGTCACATAACAGGAAACTATCTCCTGCATTCCTGTTTTAAAGAATGGCTTTGCTGACATCCCTTCAGGCTACAGATCCTGCTTGCTGTTCCACTACTTTGATCCCTGACTCTTGGCTTGGCTGACAATCCGTTCCGGTTACTGAACTTTGGCAATGTTTTGACTACGTTTGTTCTTTTTACTTTTATTATTAAACAAGTGTGATTTAACTGTGCTTTTGTCTCGGTCTGATTTCATGGTTTCTGACAGTAGGCGAAGGCCATGAATTCAGAAGATACAGTCAATCCACTTGTTGGTAATATTTTTTGCAGATTGGATGAGCAAGATCACCGCATGGATCAGTTTGCCATAGCATTACACGCGCTCCTGAGTCGCACAGCTCACCTGGAATCCCCCAATGTGGCTGCTCCGGTACAACCTGAGTTGCAGGCCATCCCTGCTGCTGCGCCAGTCTCTGTGCAGGCACCCGCCTCAATGCAGAGGGTTTCTCAACCAGGTTGAGCTATACTTTCAGATGCTGCCCCAGGCGTTTCCGACAGACAGAAGCAAAGTAGGTTTCGTGATAACTTTGCTTTCTGAGAGAGCCTTGGCCTGGGCAAACCCTCTATGGGAGATGCAAAAACCTGTTGTCTTGAGTTACCCTGAGTTTGTGGCCTACTTTCAAAGGGTATTTGACGTTCCCACATGCTCTGCTTCTGCTGCCAAGTGCCTCACTTCCCTCAAACAGAGTACGAGAACTGTTGCCAATTACGCCATTGAATTCCATACTCTGGCAGCAGAGATTGCTTGGAACAATGAGGCCCTCGTGGCTGCTTTTTCTCATGGTCTCTCGGATTCCATCAAGGATGAGATAGCAGCCTGAGATTTACCCACTGAGCTGGAAAAGTTGATCACGTTTGCCATCCTCATTGACTCCAGACTCAGAGAAAGACTCTCTTTTAAGGAGCCCTTGCGGAATTCTCCTGTACATTTGCCTCCAAGCTTTACAGTCCCACCCGTGCCTCCCTCACCTCCTATGCCTCCTGGTACTGAGTTGGACAGTGAAGATGAACCCATGCACTTGGGCTTCACGCGTCTCTCTGCGGATAAGAGAACCTTTAGGAGGAGGGAGAGATTGTACCTTTATTGTGGCCAGGCAGGTCACTTTTTGAAGTCTTGTCCTACCTGTCCAGGGAACGCCCGAACCTTGAGCTCCTGTCACGGACAGATCTTATGTGACGCTGTTTCATCCCCAGTTATCCAGGAGGATAAGCCCCTGGTTTGAGTGATCCTTTCTTGGGCTGAGTCGTCCATCAAAATACAGGCTCTAATTGACTCTGGGGCTGCAGGCCTGTTCATTGATGCTGCCTTTGTATTGAAGCACTCGATTCTGCTGCAGCTGCGTGACACTCCACTTGCCATTGAGGCTCTTGACGAGAGACCTCTACAGCCTGTCCATGTGACTCATGAGACGGTTTCGTTGTCCATGGCCGTAGGGGCTCTTCACCATGAGATAATCCAATTCCAAGTTATTTCCTCACCTAAGTTTCCGCTAGTTATTGGTTATCCTTGGTTACAGAAGCACAACCCTCTTTTGATTGGCTCCGTGCTGAGGTTCTCTCCTCGTCACCACAATGCAGTGAGACATGCTTCCAGAAGGTAGCCAAGGTCCCGTGCACCTCTTCACTCTCCTCCCTGCCCAAGGAGTACTGCGATTTTAGCAATGTCTTTGACAAAGGTCAAGCCAGTAGTTTGCCTCCACACCGACTATATGATGATTGTGCAATTGACCTTCAACCTGGTGCCATACCCCCTCGTGGCCGGGTTTACCCTTTGTCGGTCTTGGAGATTAAGGCCATGGAGGAGTATATTTCAGACACACTTTCTCGAGGTTTCATCCACAAATCCTTGTCTCCTGCTGGTGCTGGTTTCTTCTTTGGGAAGAAGAAGAGCGGTGAACTGAGACCTTGTATTGATTATAGGGGTCTCAATCGTTTCACAATTAAGAATGCCTATCTGATTCCATTGATTACAGAGTTATTTGACTACCTCAAGGTAGCTACGGTTTTCACGAAGCTTGATTTGAGAGGGGCATACAATCTCGTGAGGATTAAGGAGGGCAAAGAGTGGAAAACTGCATTTAATACCATAACAGGTCATTATGAGTACCTCGTAATGCCTTTTGGTCTTTGTAACATCCCAGCAGTTTTTCAGGAATTTATTAACAATGTCCTCTGAGATTTGTTGCAATTATGTGTGGTGGTTTATTTCCATGATATCCTCATATTTTCCAAGTCCCTGGAGAGCCACCACACACATGTCTGTCGTGTGCTTCAGAAACTAAGAGAAAACAATCTCTATTGTAAACTGGAGAATTGCAAGTTCCTTCTTGAACAGGTTAAATTCCTGGGCTATGTCATTTCCACTGCTGGTTTTTTGATGGAAAACTTTCGGCAGACCTACAGTGGCCCCGACTCGTGGGTTTACGTCCTCTGCAGCGTTTCCTAGGCTTTGCCAACTATTATCGGAAGTTTATTTGTACCTTCTTGTCTCTGGTCAAGCCCCTGACTGATATGACCAGAAAGGACGGTAACCCACAGAGTTGGTCTCCGGAATCTATTAAGGCCTTTGAGAGTCTCAAGGCTGCCTTTGTTTCTGCTCCTGTGTTGGCACATCCTGATCCTACATTACCTTTTAGCCTTGAGGTTGATGCTTCTGAGACTGGTGTTGGCGCCCTTCTTAACGTCCTACCTCTGAGAGCGCTATGCATCCTTGTGGCTACTTTTCCAAGAAATTGTCACCTGCAGAGTGCAATTACAAGATTCCTGACAGAGACCTGTTGGCGATCATTTTAGCTCTGAAAGAATGGAGACATCTCCTCAAAGGTACCACTGTGCTGGTTCTCATTCTTACTGACCATAAGAATCTCACATTCTTGTCTGAGGCTAGACGCCTCTCTCCCAGAAGGGCGATTTGGGCTCTTTTCTTGTCAAGTTTCAATTACATTGTCTCATTCTTACCGTGTACTAAGAATGTAAGGGCTTATGCCTTGTCACATAAATTTTCCTCCACTCCCAAGTTGGAGTTGGTTCCGGTTTCTGTGATTCCTCCTGATCGTATTCTGGCTACGGTTGGCACCAGACTCACTTCTCCTTTGGGTGACAAAATTCTTGCTGCTTAGGTCCATGCTCCTCCTGAGAAGCCTTGTGACCGCTGCTTTGTCCCAGAGAGTCTCTGTACTGCCAGCTCCAGACTAACCATTCTCCCAAGGCAGCTGGCCACCCTGGGAAGAATCAATTCGTTTGGGCCATTTCCCAACAATTCTGGTGGCCTAGTCTACGTGCTGATGTAGCTGCTTGTTCCGTGTGTGCTCAGAGTAAGACTCCACGACACCTTCCAGTGGGCCTCAATGGGCCTACAACCCATACCCAATGGAGAGAGGTCCTGGACCCACCTGTCTATGGATTTCATTGTGGAGTTACCCAACTCCCAAGACAACACTGTTATCCTTATGGTGGTTGACCGGTTCTCAAAGATGTGTCATTGTATTCCACTTAAGAAGTTGCCCACTTATAAGGAACTGGCTTCCATTTTTGCTCGGGAGATCTTTCCCGTACATGGGCTACCCAAGGTAACTGTCTCGGACAGGGCTAGTCAATTTGTTTCCCGATTCTGGCGAGCCTTTTGTGCACAGTTGGGAATTCAGCTTGCTTTCTTCTCTGCGTATCACCCGCAGTCTAATGGGGCCACAGAACGAGCCAATCAGTCCTTGGAGCAATTCCTACGTTGCTATATTTCTAACCATCATAACAACTGGTCAGACCTATTACCTTGGGCAGAGTTTGCTCACAACAGTGCCCTGAATTCTGCTTCCTGATTGTCCCCGTTTATGGTGAATTATGGTTTCCAACCTTCCATGTTGCCTGACTCGTTTGTTCCTCAGAGTATTCCTGCATTAGAGGAGCATCACTGTGGTCTTCGTTCCACTTGGGCACAAGTCCAGGAGGCTTTGCGTCATGCTAATGATAGGTACAGACTCCATGGTGACCGCAGATGCCTGCCTGCGCCTTTCTACCAGGGTGGGGACAGGGTCTAGCTGTCATGTCACAACCTCCGACTTTGTGTTCCTTCACTGAAGTTCACACCTCAGTTGATTGGGCCTTTCTGTATTCTTCGCAGGATTAACCCAGTGGCTTACACATTAGACCTTCCTTCTAATATGTGTATTTCGAATGTATTTCATGTCTCCTTATTAAAACCTTTGGTCTGCAACCGCTTTACCACCTCAGTCCACACGTCCTCACCCTGTACAAGTTGAGAACCATGAGGAGTATGAAGTACAGTCCATTGTTGACTCCCGTAGGTTCCATGGGTGCATTCAGTACCTGGTGCATTGAAAAGGGTATGGTCCGGAGAACGCTCTTGGGTCTCATCCTCAGGCGTACATGCCCCTGTCCTCCTCCGTGATTTCCATAGACGTTTTCCCCTCAAGCCTGGTGGTCCTCTGAGGGGGAGGGGTCGTCGAGGAGGGGGTACTGTCAGGGCTGGGCTAAGCCCTTCCTTCTCTGAGCTGGCCGCTTAGCTGTCGGCTAATTGCCAGCTCCCATTTCTCTCCACAGTTACCCAGCTGAAGTTGATCCTGCTCATCAGTCCTGCCTACTTAAGCCGTCTCCTGCGTTCCTGTTTTAAAGACTGGCTTTGCTGACATCCCTTCAGGCTACAGTTCCTGCTCGCTGTTCCACTACTTTGATTCCTGACTCATGGCTTGGCTGACGATCCGTTTCGGTTACTGAACTTTGGCTATGTTTTGACTACGTTTGTTCTTTTTACTTTTATTATTAAACAAGTGTGATTTAACTGTACTTCTGTCTGATTTCATGGTTTCTGACACTTCCCTTATGTGCTAATAATTTTTTGCAATGTTATTTATCCTTTTCCATATAGTATAACACCTGGTTAATCCTGCCTGTTCCTGTTAGTAAACTGACTTTCCATCATCCTGCTCACTCTGCAGCATCTGTATCTCTCTCTCTTCCCCTCCCTTCCTGTAATTTCTGTGGTCTGTGTGAGGTGATTGTAGCCGTATTAGTGCAATTGTGACAGAGAAAATTGAGTACTGTCTGTGACACTTTTTTTATTTGCACTAACATATAATTTTTCATGGACAAGTTTTCTGGGTGTGTCCCCTTCTTCAAGGTCCAAGCAGTAATGATTCACAAAAGTATTAGCAGAAGGTAAAATGTTAAAACAAAACAAAAAAAATCTCTGAGGGAAAGGAAAAAGAAAAACAAACACATACAGATCAATGTGTATAGCAATGGTAATAAAGCTATCAGCAAGTGAGATAAGACAGAGGGAAAGCTATAGACTGGAGGGGGGAGGATGATAGTCACAGAGGGGGTCATACAACTGTAGTATAACGGATGAGGAAACTTCTGTCCTGTTTCACCAACATAAGATCCTTTGCTACACTTGTTGCATTGGATGAGGTACACCACATTACTGGAGGTACAGCTGTATGATCCTGTGATATTGATTTTCTGAACAAGCTTAACAATATACCACCAAAAACACTTCTAGTCACTATGGATGTAGAATCTCTGTACAGTAACATCCCTCACAAGGATGGGTTGGCAGCATGTCACAGATTCTTATCCCCCTCAACAAACCACAAATACACTGCTGAGGATGTTACACTGCTCATCAAATTTATTCTTACACATAACTACTTTACTTTTAAAAATGACATCTATCTCAAATGTATGGGTACTGCTATGGGAAGTAAAATGGCACCCTAATATGCAAATGTATTTATGGCTGACCTGGAGGACAATTTCCTGAACAGCATACAACAAAAGCCATACAGATATTACCACTATATTGATGTTATCTTCGTGATATGGACTGAAGGTGAAGAAAATCTAAAAAAATTGTTCTCATTGTTCAACACTTTTCACCCATCTATCAAACTAAAAATGGATTATTCGAACACACATGTCAACTTCCTAGACACTACAGTATACATGAGGGATAATAAGCTTCACATGTCGATCTATAGAAAACCGACTGACCGACGCAGCTATCTCCATAATTCCAGTTTTCACCCCCAACACACTAAATGAGCCATCATACACAGCCAGGCCATCAGATACCACCAAATATGTTCAGACCCAGAGGACAGAGATAAACATCCCAGAACCCTGGCAGACTCCTTCCATAAGAAAGGTTGCAAAGACAAAACCATCAACAACAGCATAAACACAGCCTTGAAAACCCGAAGAGAAAATCTCCTCCAATACACAGAGAAAAAAACAAACAACCGAGTACCTCCAGTCAACCCAACACTAGAAGGGATCAAAAAGATAATCAAAGATTTACAACCCATTATAACAGAGGATGAAACTCTGAAAAAAATATTCCAACAACCCCCATTATTGGCTTTCAGACAACCACCCAACCTCAGACATAAACTAATCAGCAGGAAGCAAACCCTGCAATAAAAAATGCTGCAAACTGTGCAACCAGATCAATCTATTCAAAAGTGTCACACACACAAATGGAACCTTCAATATCACTGGATCATACAGCTGTACCTCCAGTAATGTGGTGTACCTCATCCAATGGAACAGATATAGCAAAGGATCTCATGTTGGTGAAACAGGACAGAGGTTGCAAGTGAGGATGAATTTGCACAGACATACCATCAAGGAACATAAGGAAGACAGTTTCTGCACACCTGTGGAACATCAGTTCTTACAACTGGACCACACTATAGAAGACTTCAATGTTTTAGTTCTTAAAGGGAATTTCAGAACTATCCAGGAAAGGAAAACGTTTGAGCTAATTAGGAATGATACTTCTTTTTGACACAAAAAACAATGGCCTAAATTTAGATATTGGTTTCCCCACCCATTATACTACAGTTTTATCACCCCCTCTGTGACTATCACCCCCCCCCCTCCAGTCTATAGCTTTCCCTCTGTCTTATCTCAATTGCTGATAGCTTTATTACCATTGCCATACACATTGATCTGTATGTGTTTGTTTCTCTTTTTCCTTTCCCTCAGAGATTTTTTTTTTCTTTTTAGTTTTTTGACATTTTACCTTCTGCTAAAACTTTTGTAAATCAGTACTGCTTGGACCGTGAAGAAGGGGACACCCCCCCCCCCCAAAAGCTCGTTCAAGAAAAATTATATGTTAGTGCAAATAAAAAAAGTATCACGGAAAGTGCTCAATTTTCTGTGGTCTGTGTGAAGCTGATCCTCTTTTCTCCCCTCCCGAAACCTAAACAAGCAGCAGAGGAATGCAAGCCCCTTCCAACTGAGTCCCTCTGCTTGGGAGTAAGACCAGAGAAAACCACGTGACTGCACAGAAACACTGCTAGGAAAGGGTATTTAGAGATTATATTGCTGGAAAAAAAACACACACTGCCATTCAGGGCTGGTGCAAGGATTTTTGACACCCTAGGCGAAACCTCATTTTGCTGTCCCCCCCTTGGCTAGGAAGTGGGGCCAAGCGGAGCGAGGTGCATATGGGCCTCCTGTACAGGTTCTAAGCCCTATCAGTTCAGCAGGGGGGGCCCGGGCAGTAAGAGGAATCGGATCATGGAAAGGGGGGGGTGACTGCTGTGGCAGGGGAAAATTACAGGAACCGATCCCCTGTATGGGTCACCCTGCAACAACTGAATGCTGGCTTATCCTCCTCCCCCTCCTGCTGGTTTTGATCTGTTGCAGGGAGAGGCATTGATTCCTGCAATTTCCCCGCACTAATCACCCCCTCCTGTCCATGATCAGATTCCCCCTTTACCCTGCTGCCCCCCTGTATGCACCCCTCCCTTTCCTCACAGCACTGCCAGCTTCATCTCCTCTCCCTCCCACCAGTTATTAGTTGCTGTAGGGTGGAAACTACAGGTGGTCTGTTCTAGTAAATGCCTGCCCCACACCATTGTTGATAACTTCCTTCCCCTGCTGCCCTTGGTGCCCCTTCTCCCTTCTGATGGCTTCTTCTCCTTTTCCTCCTGCCGGCTTCTGCATAGTAATGGGGGATAGCTTCAGGATGGAAAGCAGGTCAGGTAGACTGTACTGGGCCCCATGGTTGCTAACAGCAGCCCTGGCTTTGGTGGTGGTGGTGAGGGGGGTGGGGTCAGTGGCAGAGGTGGTGTTGAGGGTTGTAGGATCAGTGGCAGTGGTGGTGGTGAGGGGGTGGGATCAGTGGCAGCGGTGGTGGTGAGGGGGTGGAATCAGTGGCAGCGGTGGTGGTGGGATCAGTGGCAGCTATACATTATGCATCTAATTTTCTGACTGCACTATCTTGGCTCTACAGGGCCTTCAAATATGTGATAGGTAAACACCCAGAAAATGATCACATTTTGGAAAGAAAACAACCCAACCTATTTACTAAAAGGCATAATGAGTCTTTTGGAAATGTAAATTTTTGTAAAATGTTGAAAATATCAAAATGTATTTTTTTACACAAATTTGTCAGTTAGGATATATCTAACACACACCATAGCCAAGTGTAAGAATTGTTTTACAGTCTAGGCAAAGGATTAGTCCAGGCAGCAGGCAGATATTTGGTCAGGTTCACTTCAGGTGGTAGGCAGAGATGTGGCCAGTATGCAGTGTGATATACTGGGGGTATTGCTCAAGTGTAATGGCCTGCTGGTCTCTGGTAAGACCTGGGCACAGGGATGGAGGCTTCTTCCCCCCAAAGCTCTTTGAAGCCTCCAAATTCTAGACCCTGATCAGGGGATTACAAAACCTGGAGAAAACCAAAAGCTTAGTTTTCTCTACTCTGAAACAATACTCAGGAGTCCTTCACATACGTGAAAATCCTGTGTTTTCTTCAAACCCACTACTACAGTGGCAAGGCCTCCAACTGTCAAAACAGGCAAAAGATCAGTCTAGGCGGAAGGCAAAAAACATGGTTGATTAACAGGCCAAGGTCAGTTGCGTCCTATTGTCGGTCCAGACATCAGGCAGAAAGGTGGTTGAGAAAACAGGCAAATGGTCGGTGTATAGGACATCAAATACAGGCAGAATACAGGTAGTCAGACATACAGTAAGAGAAACATCTTCACCATACCTTCACTAATATCATTGTGAGGTATGGTAGCGACAGAAGCAGTCTTTTGTACAGAGGTCAAGCTGTGAGGGAGAGTTGAGACAATGGTAACGTGTGTCACATCTTATTCCATCTTTGGAGCATGCATGGAATTTTTAGGGGGTCTTTGGCCTGTTTCAGTAGGAAAGAGAATATGTCTCTCGTGCAGCCTGCTGACTGCATCAGAGCAAATGTTTTCAGATGCAAGACCTTGCTGGTAAATAAGAGTCATTACAACCTGTTCTTAGTAGTTTAGGAAGGAGCCAGGCCTTCCTGCGTCCCTGTAGATGATGTACATGGCCAATTGGAATAGGTATATAGGCACTATATTAGTACCAGTGAATGGATCTTCTGGTTGTCAATAATTGAAATGGCCTAATTTTAAAATGCTTGTCATATTTGGGATGACTATGACACACAGGATTGTGGTTTAAATGCAAAAATCTCATATTTTTTTTTAATAATGTGTCCTGGTCAACATGGAAAAATATAGTGGCATATGGTGAATGGGGTGTGTGCGCAGGCTTTCGCTCAAACAGATGGGCATAAACGGAAATAGGATTATTGGTGATTTACAGCTGTGCATGCAGATTGTATTGGTCCACAGCTGAACTGAAATAATATTTTGTGTATTTTTTTTTTTTTTAAACTGGATTACATAAAATGTTTGGTTTCTGCTTGAATGCCTGGTTGTACTGTAAATGGAGGGATGATAGGTGCTGTTGAATGTAGTCATAAAGGATTTAAAAGTGACACTGAGATATTAATCCTTTATGGCTGTGATACCCCACTACATATACTTGGCCTTTCATGCCAGTGTACTTCTCTGCTGGTGCTTGCCACTTCACAGGGATGTACTATGCCTCTGGCGATTGCCTGCTGCTATTAAAGACACCTGATTCTATTTGTTGGGACCATTTTCCCATCCAAATCGACTGAACCGCTGATCTTCATGGGTTCATATTCAGAATCCAAATCTGACAGTAAGAGTTCCCCACTGCACTCATGTCATGCTGAGAATCGGAAAGGCCTTTTCACTTGTGTACAATATTTTTGACATGGTGTTCAATTTCTGGTGACACTGTACTGGTGTGGTGGTGATCAGAACACTGAAGCTGACTTGATTGGCTCTGCTGACACTGGTCAAACTAGTGCTTAGAACAGTATTGCTGGCTTCACTAACTCTATTCATACAAGCAATGATCTAGCAGTGATCAGGACACTGGTGCTGGCATATACTGGTTTGGAATCACTGCCAACAGGGACACTGGTATGATGTCACTGACTAGTGTCGCTAACGATAAGGTACACTGTTCCTGGCAGCACTGGTGATGTTGAGACAGATATGAAAGGTGGCTTGCTGCACTAGTCACACTACACACTGGGTGGCAATCAGAGACACTGTAAGCTGGTTTCACTGTGTTTTGTGTGTGTAAATCCTGTGTGACAGACTGATATTACTCACTGAACCACTGTAATAATTCTCTCTCATCTCACAGATGATCTCTGATTGGACACAGCAATAACATGGTACAGATCCAATTTCATTGGTCCTGTACCTGGTCATCTCATCAGCTGTGTCCGGGGGACACATTGTTGACTTGGCAAACCGATGCATGCTCTAGGAGCCATGCACAAGCTGGCAATGCGGAGGACATACATGTAATTTCACCCTCATAGTTAAAGCCCCCGACCAGCTGTGTATGTTTGTGCATGGGCTGAATGGGAGGCAGTTAAAGAGGAAGTAAACTTCCTTTGCTGACATTTACCTATAGGTAAGCCTATAGTAAGGCTTACCTATAGGTAGTGTAAATATCTCTTAAACCGTTTAGGAGAAATTTACATTAGATGCAGCCAATGCCTTTGCTGGTGCATGCGCTCTGAAGTAACGCCCATCCCTGCCATTCCTTCCAAGCCCTGTGCCATGAACGGTGCCGCACATATGCGCGGGAATGACGTAATCGCAGCTCCGGACAGTTACAGAGCCGGTATGCGATGCATACTAGCACATTATGACTTTACCTTGCAGGGAAAAAAAAACATCTAGCGGTATACAACCACTCTAAGAAAGCTATTTTTTGCTAAAAGGACTACTACAAAACCAAGAGGTTGCAATCATCTCTCATTGTTCCCCAAACAAGGCACAAATTCCCATGTTTCCACATCTACTAAACTTTATTGAGACTCCTGTTAAAGGTCTACTCCTGGGGACTTAAAGTTGATTCTAAACCCAAAACTAGATAGATCCTCCCCATTCTCTTAACCCCAGAGAAAAGAGCATTGTTGCATTTTTGCACGTCTCCAAAGCAATAACCTGTCAAACATCTGATGACAATAAAACGCCCTTCTATGAGACTATACATACTATTCTTTACTGCATAACACAGTTATCAGGATCAACTACATATTTATGTATCATTTACAACTTCTTGTGATCCTAGCAACTCGATCCTCATAAAATAGAACCCAATTCTGTCGACCCTGAAATCTCTGTTCCCAAACCACACCCAGGCCCATGGTCACTGAATGGCTCCCTTCTTTCCCAACCAGACACACTAGATACCCTACAATGAATCACTGAGGAGATTTCAGGTCCAAATTCAGGCAAAAATTCAGGCCTGACTTTGTCCCTGAAATGGAGAACAGGGACGCACCGGACCCACTGCTGTCAGCCACATCTGTGTTTAGTGTGAACCCAACCTAAAGGCAGTGTGAAATATGTCCCTCACCTGAGAGCCATACCAGTACAAGGCCACCCTCATTCACAAGGTGCCAAAAGGACAGCTTTCCCCAGCAGAGTCTCCATGCAGAGAATCCCAAGTGTCCTCTTGGCCTCCACTTCTTATATCCTTGGCCATCCTACCGCCCACTGGTTACATTAAATCTGATGGGCAGATTTGATTTTTTTTCCAGCAGTCCACACACACTCCAAACTGGTTTGTTAACCTAAATGTCTCTTCCCTGTGACATTGTTGGAAGCATATGAAACAGTGACTAGTGGAAACTTCATTAATTTCAAAATGCAAATGTAAACAGACAGCCAAATTACAGCCCTATAGGTTTAGTTGTAGAATGCCTTTTAGGCCTTCAAATCTCATTCTGCTAACAATTCTAAACAAGTGAGTTTCTCAACAGCTACTATGCTCACCACACAGATCCATTGTCTGGAAACCAAGCATACCCTCATCACTCCTAAAAGAGACAATCGCAACACTAATAAGGACATTAAATTTCACTTGTCAAATTTAGAACTCCTTTTTCTACACAAAATCAATAGCATCCTTTGTTACCCTTTGAGGAGGCTTCTCAATATAACCCCTTGATCAAATACCTTCAGCATGCATTTGTTCATCACAACCTCACATCACTTAAGCCTGTACACACAATTGGATTTTCCGACGGGAAATGTGTGATGACAGGCTGTTGGTGGAAAAGCCGACTGTTTGTATGCTCCATCGGACAATTGTTGTCGGATTTTCCGCAGACAAATGTTGGATAGCAGGTTTTAAAATTTTCCGCAGACAAATGTCTGTTGTCGGATTTTCCGAGCGTGTGTACCCAAGTCCGTCGGACAAAAGTCCAAAGTAGAAACACGCATGCTCGGAAGCAAGGATGAGCCAGAAGCAGTCGGTCTTGTAAACTAGCATTTGTAATGGAGAATTAACATTCATGACGTGGCAAATTATGAAATCTCGAAATGCAGAACACGATTCTCATCTTCTTTAATGGGATAATAATGAAGCTGCTTTGCTGGTTATACTGATGGAGTTAATGCAAACAGATTTTCAAAGGCTTTTTTTTTCTAGTGATATCAATAATAATATTATTATGCTTTTTTAAAATTTATTTGGGCAAGTTACCACAACACCATTATCCCATAGTTTTTAAGATCAAAGATACAACTATGTTGGTGTCCCTTGTCAATTTTACATTGTATTTTTTTAAATGTAACTGCCTACTCCCAAACTGTCATTTGAAGTAAAACACATAGCCAAGTATTATTCTACACAATTTTTTTATCGTGCATTAAAAAAAGAAAACAAATAAAATTAGACATGCTATCTGCCAATAGAACTTAACCAAAAAGGATGCATTCTATGCATCCAAAAATATAGAAAATATACCAAATCAAATCATTATTATTCACCCAAAAAATAAAATTAAAGCCTCATGCACATGTCCTGCTTCTTCTTCTATAGGGGGTTAACAACGCCAAGAGTTGGTGAAAGCAGGAGTCCGTCGTCCAGAGATAATTCTGAAAATCATCTGGATTATTCTCCTGGAGCTCCTGCAGCAAAGGCATATGACATAATTGGTCATGATTAATAAAGCAACCAATTTTTGGTCCAAGAACTCCTCCTCCTCCTGTTCCTGGACTGGACTTGGGTCAAACCAATAACTCCAAGGCCAATAATAAATAACACGTTATCTCCTCTGATTCCGCAACATGTCTGGTTAATGAACGGCCATTCAGAAACGAACTGAAAAGCACGAAAAGAAAAGCGCAAGTGGAAAAGCGTGAAATGAAAAGCGCGAATCACTCACCAAACTTCTACTACCAGGAAATTAGCAGAAGGAGCCCAAAGGGTTGCAACTTTCACACTAATTAAAAAAAAAAAGAGAAAGAGACACATGTTCATTTAACAAACAAAATATTTGGCTGCTGATCTTCATTTTAAATACTAGGTTGCAGCAAGATAGGGCTATCACAAGTACAGTACAGAACAGTTTGCAATGGGTTCTAAGTGTAATTTAAAGGCAAAAGTGATTGCTGTCAATAGACGTTAATGAGCCTGTGTATATCTATTTGAGCCAATGTCAGACTTGATTTTCAAAAGTTCATTTATTTCTACATAAAGCTGTCATGCATACATGGCCTACCATTTTACATCACTAATAATACTTAAAACAACTCAAAAATCCGTTGGGTCAATTGTAGCTTGTAATAAGATAATAAAATAAGGTAATAAAATAATTTTCAGAGTGGTATATAATGCAAGGACATTATTTTTGGACTGCCTTAATAGTATATTGTTCTTAAAGATTATTTTTTCCCCACATTAGGCTCATGTGCAGAAACAAAACTGACACCTAGGTATAAGTATTCAAAATCATGAAAGAAAACAAGAAATTATTCTGACAGTAAAAACAGCTTTTAAAACCTTCATGTCATTTCTCCATAACCTTGAGTGACATCCCTTTGGATGTTGATACTGATATGTTTCATGAATTTGAATACTGAATAGAAAATATACACATTGCTTTTCAATGCTGATGACACAGTGATGCTCAGTGGCATTGAAATTTATAATAGTGTGCTGAATACCTATACATGTATCAGCTGTGGGGTGGCAGATTGTATTAGCAATTAGAATGTCTGATCATGTTTACCACATTTCAGAACAGAATATTCCCTTGATTCCTGCCAAACCAACCACAGGGTGTATGCCAGATTTATAGGATATTGTAGCTTTTTATTCAAGGAGCAAATTACATCTGAAAAAATGGCTTTGTGTTTTCTGGCATTCAAAGATACACATTAATCACTGGCCAACACAATTTCTTAATACTTGTGGTTCATTTGATTAGTTATGACAAGTTTTATTTTAGTTGAAATGCCATTAATTTAAAATCAAATCTTGCATCAACTGAAGCTGTGCATGTAATAATGGTTTTATCGCAGGTGTACTCTTTCTCTTTCCTAAAGCAACCTTTATGCAGTCTGATTAAAGTTCTTGGTTGGAAGGGATTGAGAAACCTAATTAACTGTGGGTGCATAATGAGAGCACATTTAAATATTATTAATCAGCTGAATTGTTTTGTTTGATTCTGTGGAATAAGGATCATAATAAAGCTTTTGCTTTTTGTAAGATAGCTTTGGAAATGTAATAATAAGATATGCATGTGAAAAGATTAGTAGTTTGACATGTGGAGAGTGAGCTGCTTATGCTTAGTCATACTCCAAGTGTTCTTTGCTGATCTAGCCAAGGGTCTTGTAATATTAAAGAGACTCTGGGGTTGATTTACTAAAGGCAAATCGACTGTTCACTTTTCAAAGTGCAGTTGCACTCTGCAAGAGCAGTTCCTCCAGGGCTTAGTAAATGGGCAGAAGCTCTGCTGACTTTCATCCAATCATGTGCAAGCAAAAAAGCAGTTTTTTTATTTCCCTTGCACATGATTGGGTATTCTTTGCAAAGTGAAGCTTTACCTCATTTACTAAGCTCTGGAGCAACTGCCTCTGCAAAGTACACAGTCTATTTACCTTTAGTAAATCAACCCCAGAGTCTCCTTTTTTCCTTAACCACTTTAGCCCCAGAAAGGTTTAGTCCCTTAATGAACAGGCCATTTTTTGCGATTCGGCACTGCGTCACTTTAACGGACAATTGCGCAGTCGTGCGATGTTGTACCCAAACAAAATTGATGTCATTTTTTTCCCACAAATATAGCTTTCTTTTGGTGGTAATTGATCACTTCTGCAGTTTTTATTTGTTGTGCTATAAACAAAAAAAGACTGCTATAATACGTGTAGCACCCTGATGTTTAGGAAGGCTTGCTATTAAATGTATTTGCCAAGTGATATTTGACTTGGCCAATTGTTAGGAGGTCAATTGATTTCACCCTAATTCTAGAATTGCTGCACTTCTCTCTTCTGTCAGTAGATGACATCAGATAAGACAAGGGCACTACAAGGACAGTTTAGGAATGAATGGGGTGTCTCAGTGAATGGGCAAGGATTTTCTTGGGTCCCTTGGCCTGCTGGGAGAAGCTATTTATTTGGGTGGAGTCAGGTCATCGGTGTTCTGTGCCACCCGGATGGCTGTCTGGGTGGACGTGTGTCCTATGGCTGCTGGGCCAGAAACCTAAGGACTATCAAGGGGACATCTGGCTGCTAGGCTATCTGAGAGCCTACCCAGAAGTAGTGCAGGGTTGGGACTGCAGGCTTTGTAGTCCAACCAAAAGTAACAGTTCCCCCGGCTGGGGAACCCATCGTAGTCGGAGGTAGAGAGGAAGCTGTCGCCACAACGGGACCATCCACCTTGCTACCACAGTGACCACAGACCACTGTGAGTGAGCTAAGGCCAGTATCAGAGCTGACTTCTCGCCAACTGGGGACGGTGAAGAAGTGGAAGAGCATCAGCAAGTGCCAAGTCAGGGACACTGCGGGACAGCAGAGGTGACGCTTGTGGAGTGCCAAGCCAGGGACCTAACGTGTCAGCAGGGGTGAAGCTTGAGGAGTATCTGTAAGTGCCAAGCCAGGGACCCAGCAGTGAAGCGGGGTTGATGCTTGAGGAAGATACTGAGTGCTACAGTGAAAGAGCTCAGGGATCCAGTGGATCAGAAGTCTAGGAAGAGAGACTGGGAGCTCGTTGAGTGAAGACCCACAGTGAGTGAGTGTGGGGTTCAGAGAACTGTTCGTGTTGCAGGTAGTTGAATACCTTTACTGTTAGTAACAACTACAAGATCATTGCCATAGGAGACAGTGATCCTGCCTATACAGAGGTGGTGTCCAGCTGGAGGCCTTTACCTGTATAGCTGTCTATCTATAGAAGTCTCGGAGTCTGCCAATTAACATTGCATCTACTTAAATGTATCCTGGCCCTAACCCTCTCTCCCGCAGTTCTGTTTAAGAGACAATAAATCTCTTTGCATTCAAAAAGTTTCTGGTGCCCACCTGTTTATCTTGCATTACACCCACCATGCCTTGTAACCCACTCTACACTGAAGGATGTCAGCTGTTTTTGACTCTGGAGGTCACCACTGGCTTCAGGGGCCCTGGGACTTTCCTACATACATATCCAGAAAAATATATATTAAAAAAATATATATTCATCAGTTTAGGCCAATATATATTCTTCTACATATTTTTGGTAAAAAAAAAAACGCAATAAGTGTATATTGATTGGTTTGCGCAAAAGTTACCGTGTCTACAAACTATTGTAAAGATTTATGTTTTTTTAATTATTTTTCTATGTTTTTACTGATAATGGCGGCGATCTGAGATTTTTAGCGGGACTGCGACATTGCGGTGGACAAATATGGCCCTAAGTGACACTTTTTGGGGACCAGTGGCATTATTACATTGATCAGTGATAAAAAAATGCACTGATCAATGCATAAATGGCACTGGCATGGAAGGGGTTAACACTAGGGGGCGATCAATGGGTTAACTGTTTTCCCTGGGTGTGTTCTAACTGCGTGGGGGCTGGGCTCACTGCAACACAACAGAGATCACTGTTTCCGGTCACTGGGAACAGTAGATTTCCATCATGTCTCCTGTGAGAAAGGGGATCGGCTTGTTTACCCCCCGTTCTGCCTCTGTATACCGCAATCGAGGGTCGCCGGCAGACATACTGTAGGGGTTGATTTACTAAAGGCAACTAGACTGTGCACTTTGCAAAGTGCAGTTGCACTCTGCAGATGCAATTGCTACAGAGCTTTGTAAATGAGGTAAAACTTCACTTTGCAAAGAACACCCAATCACATGCAAAGGAAAATAAAAAAAACAGCATGTTTGCTTGCATGTGATTGGATGATGGAAGTCAGCAGAGCTTCTGCTCATTTACTAAGCTCTGGAGCAACTGCTCTTGTAGAATGCAACTGCACTTTGCAAAGTGCACAGTCAATTTGCCTTTAGTAAATCAACCCCATAGAGTCCGCGGGACCCACGGGCGCGATCCCGCGGCATACAGCGGGCGCGCATGCGCGCTTACAGTGTCACATCAACGGACTGCTGTACGGGTATGTATACTGTGCGAGACAAGATATAGTGAATGGAGGATCCTGGGTTTAGTGACACTTTAAAACATCATCCTTTTTTTTTGTGCTACATAATAGTCTTCAGTGGCCCTAAAGACCTTTTTCCATGTGGGGCAAAAACACTGTGGAAATGCTGCTGCGTAAATTTATCTTGTGTATGAGTCTGGTGGCTCCCAGTTGCTATATGTCCCACACATGCGCATCATAGGGAGTCTCAGTAATCTGCTCCCGACATTCATAGCCTCTGCGTTTAAGCCAAAAAGCTGAGATCAGCTGTGATATTGTGTGTGTGTGTGTGTGTGTGTGTGTGTGTGTGTGTGGGGGGGTGTGAAACAAATGAAGCCTGTACATTCTGACACTTCCAGGAAGTATTAGTGTTTGCAGAAGCTACAGCCTTTGTGTATATGGAGTAAAAACTAAGTGTAAAAAAAAAAAACATGAGCGTAAAAAATCTAAAGTAAGTTGATTGCACTTTGCTATTCTGTACCTGTTTTAAAAACTAAGTGGCGGTGACAGGGTCTCTTTAAAACCTGGTAAAAAATACCCTTGCAGTGTAGGCCTCCACTGCAAGGATTAAATGCTCATTAAATTTAGGGGTACAGGAATAAAGACTATTTCTTACCTTATTCCTCGTACCAGTAGGATTTTTCCATTCATGCAACCAGCCTAGCACAGCTACCTTCTAAGGTGCACTCAGCCACGGTCAAATACTCACTTCATCCATGAACAATGCAGGGTTACTAGCCTTGCATTATACATGATAACGTAAGGAACTGCCCACATCTCAGAGTGCTAGAGAGAAGGACAGCACTGCAGCTGGCCAGCGTGTGGCGTATGGTAAGTAATACAGCCTCTTCTGATGCCCTAAAAATAAGGAGCATTTAACCCTTGCAGTGTAGGAGGACCCCATTGCAAGGTATTTTTTTTACAATCTGCTTTAAGTCTTAACACACATATATACAGTATATATTATTCTGGAGTTATTATAACTGGGTTCCTATATTTACGTAAAACCTAAGTTTCATCAAAGCATTTTTTTTTAAAATCAGCGCAAGGCATGGTACTTACAATCAATGTGAAATGTACTTTGTGTTGATGGCTGTGGATTTATTTGAAATGTAACATCATCTGATCCCCAAGCCCTGCAGGCACAATGTTCCGGTGCCGTAGGGGTTAATAGAGCCAAGAAGCCTGTAAGATGCAATCATAAGGGGAGCAGAACTTGCCAGCCCTTTCCACCCTTTCCACCATTTAAAGGAGCTGTACTATAGCTTCCATGAATTAAAAATTACCTATGAATGCTGAATGGGCAGTCGAATGAAAGGTCTGCATCATCCATTCATAGATCTCTGCATTTTGGCCTTTTGATGCTGCTGTCAATCTGTGCTAATTGCCAACTACCCACTCATACCTGATTGTAACTCTGTTGCTTGTATCTCTGCATTAAAGTGATAGTACACCCGAAACGAAAAATGTCATATATTGCAGTTTACCAATCATTAGAGTTAAAAAGGGAGAAAAGTTGGGACTTTATATGAGGCAATGGCTATTGAATACCATTGTCTCCATCCCTGTTACTTATAACGAAGAAAGGGAATAGGGGAAAGGGGGGAATTTGGGACTTTATATAAAACACACCACTGGAATATAATGAATCAATTAATGAGTTTACCTTAGCATGTATTGGATACAAATGAGCATATTGGACAAATAAAAAATCCATCATAGTACATATCATACAAAATATAATTTATAATAAAACATGATTGGTAAATCACATGATACAATTTGCTAAATCATAAAATTATAATAATTAAAATAATTACATACTATTTGGATACAGCGATGCATATTAACATGATAAAATGGTAAAGGACCCATTTATCTGAAAACATGGTTAACATGATAATAAAAAGCCATGGTACCGTATAATGGATTCATAATTCTCTGGAGTAAAATTCACATGGTAACGCATAGTTGCTGCAACATAACATCAATAAAAAGCTCGACATGTTTTGTGGATATCTTCCACTCATCAGGAGCAAATGTAGCCTGGGTAAATCTGTAATAAAATATAAATTTACCATAGATATAGCAAAAAATATAATGGAGAGAGGGGGACAAAAAATAGGGTCCCAACCCTCTTACCTATGGGTAGATTTTTCTGTATAAAAATGTAAATGGTACTAATGATATTGGCGGCTGGGAGTGTAGTGGGAAACATAATCCCCGGGGGGAGCTGAGGTAATAGCACTGCGGCAACAACATGGCAAGGACAACCGATCAATGGACATATAGTGAGAAAGGTACCCATAGGACAGCTGTGGTTGTAGATGGTGTAGAGTAGAAGCCCATAGGGTTTCTTTAAAAATATATAATAGAAAATAGTCATATATCGTGAAGGGTGGTTAGCATGGCTAATGAGTGAGGAAGGAGGTGACCATATAGCAAGAGTAAGCTAGTCCATGAAAGAAAATACAAGTGCGAGGAGAAAAAGTTGATTGTAACACCAGGATAAATAGTAAGGAAAAAGTGCCCACAACAAAACCAGTGTGAAAAAGGTACTAGCAAAAATTACCTAGGCAAAAGTGTAATATTGTCAAAGGGGGACAAAGGTAAGTAAGGTAGATCCTCCATCAAGGAGCAGTGGTAAATGACAGTGAGTCCGCTGCAGAACCCCACCAACGTTACAATGCGTGCTAATGGGATAGAGGTTGAACACGTCTGAGTGGCTACCGCTCTGAAATGGGCACCGCAAACCCTCCCACTTGATGCACGCAGATGGAGAAAGGTCACACCAGCGCGAGGCGTCACTAATGGCGTCACTGATGCGGTGTGTAAAGTGTGGCATCGACATGCAGAGAGTGCCTGCCCATGCTCCCGCGTCTAGTGAGATCAGGAGAGGACAGGAAGGACCCTGTGCATGTCGCAGCTCGTGGGGATGAATTAATGAACCACAGAAACCCCTGCAAAGACTTGATTGGATGGACTAACCCAATTAAATAAAACTGGCCTGTACTTGGCAATTAGTGCATGTTGCAGATAGTAGCACTGTGATCTTTATATAAACGTGTGCCTTTCCATCCCTTGCCATTTTATTGAAAAAGAGAAAAAAGTTGGGACTTTATATGAGGCAATGGCTATTGAATACCATTGTCTCCATCCCTGTTACTTGTAACAAAGAAAGGGAATAGGGGAAAGGGGGGAATTTGGGACTTTATATGAAACACACCACTAGAACATAATGAACCAATTAATCATTATAGTTGGGGCGAAGCGCTTGAGCCTAGCAAAAGTTCGGCCCGAACATGGCCTGTTCGCCTGTTTATCAAACACCCAAATTTGCAGGGCGTTCGGCTGTGTGCTACACAGTGCATTCTAAGCCCTGATTGGGCAAAGCTTTGAGTGCAGTGAATATCTGGTTGTTAAGGTGCGGGCCAGGAAGCCGGCTGCGGCAGCCTTAACAACTGATGAGTCATCAGCTGTCAAGCTTCCCCACTGACAAAAAAAAATATTTCCGGCAATACAAAAGTGAAAAAACCCTTTGAGTCTAGTATGGATTTTAAGGGGAACCTCACACCAAAATGTAAAAAAAAGCAAGCGACCCTCCCCCCTGAACCATACCAGGCCACATGCCCCACCCCCCCACCCCAAAGCACCTTGTCCCCATGTTAATAGGGTTTTAATCAAAGAAAGAGCTCACTTCCGTGATAGTAGAGGTGAGTAGTAACAATAGGCCTCTCTTAGCAATGACCTTTAACTAAAATACATTCTAGAAGTATTCCAGTCAGGCTTCAGGAGGTCTGTAAAAGGCCTACACCTAAAGCAAGCAGGTTATTCTACTTTGGCCAGCTGCACAGCTTGTTTTTTATCTACAGACATCCAATATCTGCATAGCCAGTTTTTTGATAAAGGTGAACTAACAAAGTAATCATTCCCTCTGTAGAGCCCTGTGTTGCTTATCAACACAGGGCTCTGAGCTGTGATTTGAGATTTGACAAAGTTGATCAGCAGGTCCTAGCCATGAATCATTGTACGTTCAGGTATGTCACTGTGCCTGTATATGTACCACGGCGGGTTGGCCAGTGGTAATGGCACCTCCGTATTTCTACTAAACAGCAGTGCATCTTTGCTGTAGGTGTGGGAACGCATGAAAATTACTTGCAGTGCACCACCCGCACTTAGGCTCGTTGGCACTTTATACTTTATGCAAACAAACTCTAGTCAAATGACAGGACAAAAAATACTTTTTTTCTGATATTGAAAATAAGAGTACTTAGAGGCTACTACATTTGCCAGTCAAAGTAGGTCCCCCAGCACACTCAGGCTTGCCTCATCTCATCTGTATCAGAATAGCTTTTGCAATCCACAGGATTGCAGAGATGGAAGAGTTGATCTATGTAGTGTGAGATCCCTCTAAATTCTCACGAATCTGCGCCTGCTGATCTCACTTACAAACCATGGATTGATATAAACACCTATCGGGGTTGACGCCCTGGTCATTAGCCATGAATACTGTGTCCCTTTCCCGTGGGCCCCTCTTTATTTCCTGGCATTCCATGTTGAGGCCTTGGTTCCACTCTCCTATCTCAGAGACTAGCTAGGGAGAAACTATGCAGACCCACTAATTCGACACATGTGACCCTCTTTCTACACATGCTTTCCCTGATACTCAGTAACTATGGAAACAATTAGTACCCTTGACTGGATCAGAGGCTGTGGGGATTTGTTCCGCCTCCCTCCATCCCTCCCCTCTATCCAGCCTGCCTCCCTCTTTCTTGTCTTTCCTTGCTACTCTCTTTACCCCTTCTCTTTGCCCTATCCTTGGTTGCCTCCTCTTTTTTTGTTCTCCCCACTTACATAGTTACATAGTACTGTGCCTTGCAAAAGTATTTTCCCCCCTCTGCATTTTTCGTGTTTTGTTGCCTCACAAATTGGAATTAACATGGATTGTTTGAGGATTTGCATCATTTAATTAACAGAACATGCCCGCAACTATGAATATTTTTTTCTTTTTTATTCTGAAGCAAACAACAAATAGGACAAAATAACAGAAAAAGACAATCTGCATAACTATTCACTCCTAAAGTCAATACTTTGTAGCCACCTTTTGCGGCTATCACAGCTCCAAGCCACTTTGGATAAGTCTCTATGAGCTTGCCACATCTTACCACTGGGATTTTTGCCCATTCCATCTTGCAAAACTGCTCCAGATCCTTCAACTTGCATGGTTTGCGCTTGTGAACAGCAATCTTTACGTCTGACCACAGATTTTCTATTAGATTGAGGTCTGGGCTTTGACTAGGCCATTCCAACACATTTACATGTTTCCCCTTAAACCACTCAAGTGTTGCTTTAGCAGTGTGTTTGAGGTCATTGTCCTACTGGAAGGTGAACCTCCATCCTAGCCTCAAATCACAAACAGAGTGGTACAGGTTTTTGCTCAAGAATATCCCTGTATTTAGCACCATCCATCTTTCCCTCAACTCTGACCAGTTTCCCAGTCCCGTCTGTTGAAAAACATCCCCACAGCATTATGCTGCCACCATCATGTTTCAAGGTGTTCTTTGGGTGATGTGATGTGTTGGGTTTGCGCCAAACATAGCATTTTCTTTGATGGCCAAAAAGTTAAATTTTAGTAATCAGACCAGAGCACCCTCCTCCATACATTTTGGGAATCTCCCACATGCCTTTTCGCAAACTCAAAATGTGCCGTTTTGTTTTTTGCTGAAAGTAATGGCTTTCTTCTGGCCACTTTGCCATAAAGCCCAACTCTATGGAGCATATGGCTTATTGTCGATCTATGTACAGATACTCCAGTCTCTGCTGTGGAACTCTGCAGCTCTTCCGGGGTTAACTTAGGTCTCTGTGCTGCCTCTGATTAATGCCCTCCTTGCCTGGTTCATGAGTTTTGGTGTGCGGCTGTCTCTTGGTAGGTTTGCTGTTGTACCATGTTCTTTCCATTTGGTTATAATAGATTTGATGGTGCTCCTAGGGATCATGAAAGATTTGGATATTTTTTTATAACCTAACCCTGACTTGTACCTCTCAACAACATTGTTCCTTACTTGTTTGGAGAGTTCCTTGGTCTTCATGGTAGTGTTTGGTTAGTGGTGCCTCTTGCTTAGGTGTTGCAGCCTCTGGGGCCTTTCAAAAAGGGGTGTATATGTAATGACAGATCAGGTGACACTTATGCCCTGTACACACGGTCGGACATTGATCGGACATTCCGACAATAAAATCCATGAATTTTTTCCGACGGATGTTGGCTCAAACTTGTTTTGCGTACACACGGTCGCGCAAAGTGGTCAGAATTTACGATTGCCAAGAATGCGGTGACGTACACCACGTACGACAAGACTAGAAAAGGCCAGTTCAGAACCAAGCGCTGCACCCTTTGGGCTCCTTTTGCTAATCTCGTGTTAGTAAAAGTTTGGTGAGAGACGATTCGCGCTTTTTCAGACTTGTGGTTTTCAGATCGTTTTCTGCTGTTCAGTTTGTGCTTGTGGTTTGTATCTGCTCTTCAGTGAGTGCAGCGAGTACCATTGACTCTTGTTATTGTGTTCTTTTTCGTTCGTTACTGTTTTTCAGGTCGCTCTTCACAGGCCTTGCTGTTCTTCAGTGCGTTCTGTTACTTCGTTCTGAGCAGCCGACCGTTTTCTAGCCATGTTGCGTATACGTACTCCTCGTAGAGTTCGTGCTGTGCGGGGGCTTGGTGTTGGGGTCCTGACCTTGACACAAGTCCAGTCCATGAACAGGGTGGGGAGGAGTTCATGGACCAAGAATTGGTTGCTCCAGCGTGACCAGTTCTGTCATATGCCTTTGCTCCGTGAGATCCATGAGAATAATCCTGATGATTTCAGGAACTTTCTCCGGATGACGGACCCCGTATTTCACCGTTTGTTGGCTTTGCTGACCCCCTATATCAGCAGGCAGGATACCTGCATGAGGCAAGCCATCACTCTGGAGCAGAGGCACCCTGCAGTACTTGGCGACGGGGAGAAGCCTGCAGGACTTGAAGTTCTCGACAGGCATCTCCCCCCAGGCTCTGGGGATCATTATCCCAGAGACCTGTTCTGCCATCATCCAGGTCCTGCAGAAGGAGTATATTAAGGTAAGATTTTTATCCTTTAATATCACATTTTATTGTATTTAATGTTTGATAATATATTGTATTTCTTTCCTCATTCCCTAATTACCATGATTGGAATATGCTGTGAATGTCCCCTTTGTCCTCATGCATGCTGGATTTTTATGTAATTATTTTTTTGTCCTTTATGCATATTTGCCTTCACTAACCTCCCCAGCATGATCTCCTGGCCCTATATTCACCTCATGTAGTCACTTAACAATGTATTTTATCAGCTCCATAGTAGTGCTTTACCCCAAACACCCCCTAAAATCTTTTTAAATGTGATTTGTGCTCTAAATTCAGGCAGAGTGCCAGAGGCTTTTTTTGGGGGTCACCAAATCATTTGGAACCCTCCCTCCCCTCAACTGCTAAGTCAGCTGATAACAATTCTCTATATATCCTCAATCATCTATCTGCTGACTTTGCCAAACCCATACACACTATAGCCATCTCTTTTGTGGTCAGATGTATGGATGAATTTCCCAAAGCATGCAGTGCAAGGTCCTGCCTGAATACTTTCAAATGGTACTGTTTAAAGTTTTTATATACTATTATTATCTTGATAGGTAATAGTAGAATTTCCAAATGTGCTCAAATGTGTACAATGTGTATTTATATCTTTGTATTATGACACTTCTTACCTGTCCAGTGGGCTGTCACTATTGTAACTAAGGAGGGGCTGGCCAAAGTAATACCCATTATTTAGGCATTCATCTCTCAATGAAGTGGAGAGGGTTACCTGTCCAAGAGCTCCCCCCCCTAAAATGTTAGAAATGGCCCATGAGAGGGGGGGGGGGGGAATCTGATAGGTGTACCTTATACTTTGGTCTTTAAAAACTCCCTCAAATAAATGTTATCTTGATGTTGGCCAAGAATGTTTGTGTCTAATCTGCTTTCCCTGTTTATGTGCAAAATGACTAATTTTTTTCTTGTTTGGCTCCACAGTTTCCTTCCACGCCACAGGAATGGCAGACTTTGGCAGAATGGCCTCCCACTTTGCCCAGCGGTGGGACTTTCCTAACTGCGGAGGGGCAATTGATGGGAAACACGTCCACATCGTCCCACCACCCAACTCGGGGTCATACTATTTCAACTATAAGGGGTTCAATAGTATTGTGATGTTGGCAGTGGTGTCGGCTACTTACGAGTTCCTGTATGTGGATGTGGGGAAGAATGGCCAGATGTCAGATGGTGGAGTCATCGCCCAGACAGAGTTCTACAGGCGTCTCCAGAATGGCAGCTTGGACTTGACACCTCCAGAAGACAATGTGGAAGGACTCCCAGTCTTCTTCGTTGCAGATGAAGCGTTTGTGCTGGGGGACCATCTTATGCGGCCATTCCCGATGAGGACCCTCACCCCGGACCAGAGGGTATTTAATTAGTACAAACTGAATCATATCATCCTGGCGTGCTGTGTTCTACACAATTTTTTACGGCAACATTCTGCCAACTATGCTGGCTTAGTTGGGCCTGAGGCTGGAATTCAAAATGAACCAACCCTGACGGCGCTTGAAAGTGGCCGTCCTGGCTTGCCCCCCCTGAGTGCCTGTGATGTCCGTCTAAGATACCTTGAATACTTTGCGGGTAGGGGGGCTATCAATATGCCAGACAATGTCTGAAACCTTTTTCAAATAAACAAAAAAATTTAACTACTAAAATCTTTGGTGACATTTACTGCTTGTGTTTCTTTTAGCTGACCCTGACAGAAATGTGGTGAGTCCTGAAAATGGTGTGATTGTGTAACATTACAAAGCATTGTTGGGTGTTATTTACTAAAGGCAAAGACACTTGAAACTGCACTTGTAGTGCAAAGTGGATTTGCCCTTAGGAAATAACCCCCATTGTCACTGAAAACACCAATTAGAGCACAACAAAAGTTTTGGAGCGTTGAAACAATAATCCACACATTCTTGATTAACCTCCTTGGTGGTTTTCCCGAGTGTGGCTCGGGGTTAAAATTCAGGACCATTAGCGGTAACCCCGAGCCACACTCGGGATTACATCGCAGGATCCTGGTGCCTCCTTACTTACTTTGTCCCCGGGATCCTGCGATGTCTCCCGCATTGTCCGAGGGCTCCGTCCTCCTCCGAAGCCTCTCTGTGCCAGGCTCCGTTCCCTGCAAGCGTCGCGACGCACGGGGGCGGAGCCTGGCGGCAAATTAAAAAAAAAGTCAAAATCATAACACATACAGTACTGTAATCTTACAGATTACAGTACTGTATGAAATGATTTCACATCCCTTTTGTCCCCAGTGCTTTGGCCCATGCCCTGCATGCAGTTTTATGTGATATACACTGTTCTTTCTGCCTGGAAACTGGAGATTGTCCATAGCAACCAAAAAGTGTTCCTTTACGTCAAAAGTGGCTTTAGACCAGCTAGAAAACAGCGATAGTAAATTAGAACACTTGGAGAATTGAGCGATAGTGAATTGTGGGGAAATTTATTTTATTACTATTTATTTTTATTTTTTTAATTATTTATTTTTATTTATTATATTATAATTTATGTTTTTGTGTTTCAAACTTTATCATACCCGGGATATCTACTAGACTCTGGTTTGGACAGATTTAAGTGTGTTATTGTTAAGATTTACAGACCTACAATATAAAACGCCAAATTTCCATGCAAAATAATTGTACCGCTTTCAGCACCTAAAATCCGAAATAATCATACCGCCAGGGAGGTTAACAATCTTTTTAATACCAGCACAATCACATGTGCATTTAGAAAAGGTTTTTAAAACAAACCAACATGTTTGTTGTATAACAATTTTTGGGGTCACATTAGAAAAAGTAGAAATGTCCATTTAAGATAAAACAGGCATGTTTAAAACCAACAAGAAAGACACAAATCTTAAACTTACAAAGTTCACATTTGGTAGAACTTGAAGGCAATATCAGACATGAGTATTTACAAATTGTGTTTGATATTGCGTTCAGATGGGGTGAAGTCACCCCTAGAAAAGCCAAATTTTGAAGATGCACACCAATTGCCAAATGTCAACATGTGCTAGCTGCCATTATGGGGGATCAAGGGACGTGTTTCGTGGGTGCAACCCCTTCCTCACAGCTACTTTACTATTGAGGAAGGGGTTGCACCCCCAAAACGCATCCATTGATCTCCCGTGATGGCAGATAGCACATGTTGACACACTGTGTGCCTCTTCAAAATTTGGCTTTTCACAAATATGTCAAAAAATTGAAAAAATTATTAGCTCACAAAAAGCACAAACAAAAAAAGGGATTTTGAGGGGTTTCAAACTCTCCCTAAAACATCAATGATGTTCTTCATTTTTTGTTGAATATCATTGATGCTTTTCTGGATGTTTTCCAAGTCCCTATTACACCCCATGATCTCCCCGATCAGGATCTGTGCACTTTCAGAGGTGAAATGATCTGGATCCACAACATCATGATCACCTAAAAAGATAGAAACAAAAACACACCATGTATTATAAATATGCCGGCATCCATCTCTTACCTGAGCCTGTGGTCGCAGACACTCACCTGTTGTGGTGCCAATTTCCACAACGTCTTCCTCCTCCTGCTCTGCTTGGCTTGGGTGGATTTCCCCTTCTTCCAGAGGTGTGGGGTCTGTGGTCTCCTCGGATGAGGGGTGTCCTCCGAGTCTTTTATCCCCTATGTAAAAAAAATAGGGATACTTAACACACAGATATTTGATGGCAGAAATAGGAATATGAAACATTGCTTGGAAGTGGGGTACAATTGTCTATTTTGGCAGAGTTCCAAGATGTAGAATTTTTAGTGTCCTTTGTCAAGCTTCAATACTTTACCTGTTTTGTACAAGCTTCACAGATGGAGACACCCCTATAGTATCCACTGGAGCACCTGTGTGGGACCCCCAATAAAAAGGGTGTTCTTGTTTCCCACACTAATGCTCCAGCGTCCAGATGTGTAAACAGCTGCTGAGTGTCCTCTCCTTACACAGAATCTAGTTTGCATTTCATTCTAGTTACAAACCCATCTACACAACCAAATTATTTGCAGACAAGTAGGCCATAAAGAATGTGGGCAAATGCATATGGCCAAAACAATGGTGTTTTCTAGGCCAAACGAACAATGTTTTATACGAACGAATAATGTGCCCATGAACATGAAAGTTGCCATTTTAAACTGGAGAACAGTTAAGAAAAGCACATGGAGCAGCACGAACGTAATAAACATAAAGAATAGGAACACAGGACAACTACTTACTTTTTTGCAGCACTCTCCGGATCTTTCTGTACTGCTCATGCTCTCTTAATTTGAGGTCCGACCTGAGCTGATCTTTTGATCGTCATACCCCGAAATTCCAGTGCAGACTCTTGACCACTTTCGCCATGATCTTGGCCTTTCTGACATTGGGGTTGGGGTAAGGTCCATACTTCCCGTCATAGTTGGCCTTCTTCAGGATGTCGACCATCTCCATCATCTCCCCAAAGGACATATTTGGTTCCTTAAATCGTCTCCTTCTGGATCGGGACGTTTCTGCCTCCGGGCTTTCCTCCTCCTCGTTGGTGTAATTATCAGACAACTGCTGTGTCTCCGCCATGTGCTCTTCCCCCACTGCGACGAACGAGAAGGGGCGGGGAATAGACTAGAAAGAACGTCAGGGGCGGGCAGAGTTTCACGCATGCGCAGTGTCTATAAAGCATAACGCGCGTGTGTAGTACATATGACCTGTGAGCGGAGGAAGGAGTAACAGAGGCACCGATCGTGATTGCGAAGGTAAGATTTAACATTGGGCCTATACTGCTTCTAGATTGAGGCCTGTATTTGCACAAGTTTAGAAGACTTTAGGCTGACATTAGGGTTTGTCTTGTGTTGTGTCTTGCAGTTAAAATGGATATCTTGAAAGATAAGGACTTTATGCCAATCTTCATTGATATGTTCAGGGAGCTGCCTTGTCTGTGGCAGATAAACCACCCTTAATATAAGAACCAAACAAAGAGGAAGGCAGCGCTGGATAATTTGTTGGAATTTGTGAAGACGGTGAGCCCCACGGCAGACATTATCTATTTGAAGATCCTAATTGGTGGCCTGAGGAGCACTTATCTAAGGGAGCGCAAGAATTCCAGGATTCCCAGAGATCCGGAGCTGCAGATGACATTTATGTCCCCAGGCTGTGGTACTATGACAGGCTGCATTTTCTGGCAGGTCAGACTGAACCCAGGCCAGCACTCTCCACTCTTCTTTCCATGCTTCCTTCCCCCCAGCTGAGGCTTCTGACACCCAACCTGGGCCTTCCAGGCAGCAACATGTGGAGGAGCCCAGCTTGAGCCAGGTATAGCATTCTTCTAAATATTGCTGGTTGTCCAATCAATGATGTTAACTAGATGTTAGTTTGGATTGCTAATTTATGATTGTGATTGATGATGCAAAAACTAAAACCATGTCCCTTTTTCATACAGAGGGAAGCCTCAGCCAGGAGGTGGCCGGGCCAAGCAGGCTGCCTGATACCCAGGTCCCTACCCTCCGCCTTCAAAGAAAAAGTGTCAGGAAGAGGCGTAACCTGGAGCAGGCTGCCATAGGCCTCTTTTGGAAGGCTACAGAGGCCCTGAGAACCCCCAACAGTGTGGAGGAGGACTTTGCTGGCATAACTGCCTGCAAAATGATGCGGATGGAGGAGGGCCAATGACTCCTGTGTGAGTTCTTAATTTTGGAAGCTCTCGATAAGGGGTTGAGGGGCTAAATAACATGTGCTACCCACATTTGTGACCTCACACATAGTCCTCCTCCTCCTCCAGGTCCTACTCCTCCTCCTCCTCCAGGTCCTACTCCTCCTCCTGCCACATGTCCAACACCTGAGCCTCAGCCAGGAAGGAAGCGTGGAAGGAAGACCAGCGAGTGATGGCCCTGGGTTCAGTCTGGTCTGGCAAAATATGCAGGCTCTTGTAGTACCACAGCCTGGGGACACAGATGTCATCTGCTGCTTTCCAGATCTCTGGGACTTCTGGACCAGACTGCACTCCCCTAGATATAGACTCCTCAGGCCACCAATTTTGCTGGAAAAGAATTGATGTCTGCCCTGGGGGTCCGAAGCTTCGCCAATTTATGATGTTTATCCAGCGTTACCTCCCTCTTTGTTTGGTTCTGAGCCCTTAATAAAGGAATTTTTGGTTAAATTATACTCGCCTATGTGTGTTTTTCTTCAAAAAGGACAGTTTGTTTGTGAGGAGGCAGGGACATTTCAAAAATACGATGTGAAATTAACAAGGGACACCAACACCAAGCAATCTCTTTGAGATTAAATAATACAAGATACCAATGGTGTTGTGGTAACTTGACACACAAAACACACACAAAAATATTATGGAGTAAAACCAATAAAAAATAAAAAAAAATCAGCCTTGAAACAAATACAAACCCCCCCCCCCCAAAAAAAAAACAGCCTTAAAAAAAATACAAAACATAAATAAAACAACAAAAAACAAATTTGGTCAGATGTGACAAATCAAAATATATTGAGGGAATCATGATAAATAATAAAGAAAGAAGTTTGTGAGAAGTCTGCGTGAATATGAGCAGCAAAACTACTTCATTCTTCTCACATTATAAAGAAGAAGAGAGTGCGCTGTATTAAACAATTTTAAACATTGCAGCGTGACGAAAGTTCTTTATCCATTCCGAATGCTAATTTTACCAGACCGAGCTGTTCCGTCTTGGAATTTCTTCTGAGCATGCGTGGCACTTTGCGCGTCGGAATTGTCCACACACGGTCGGAATTGAAGCGATAGGATTTTGTTGTCGGAAAATTTTATAGCCTGCTCTCAAACTTTGTGTGTCGGAAAATCCGATGGTAAAAGTCCGATGGAGCCCACACACTGTCGGAATTTCCGACAACACGCTCCGATCGCACATTTTCCGTCTGAAAATCTGACCGTGTGTATGGGGCATTAGATTGCACACAGGTGGACATAATTTCACTAATTGTGTGACTTCTGAAGGTAATTTGTTGCACCAGAGCTCGCACATGCCAATTATCAGTTTTTTATTTCTGAAAAATAGTTTTATGTATATATTTTTCTAATTTTACTTCACCAACTTAGACTATTATGTTCTGATCCATCACATATAATTCAGATTAAAAAAACATTGAACTAAAGGCTGTAATGTAACAGAATAGGTAAAAAGCCAAGGGGAGTAAATACTTTTGCCATACACTGTAGGTGAGGTTGAAAAAAGACACAAGTCCATCAAGTCCAACCTATGTGTGTGATTATTTTTTTTGTTTCAAATACTATGTGTGTGATTTTATTTCAGTATTACATTGTGTATCCCTGTATGTTGTGGTCGTTCAGGTGCCTATCTAATCGTTCTTTGAAATTTTTGTTGCTCCCCGCTGAAACCACTGCCTGTGGAAGGGAACTTCCTTTCCTCTACCATACTCTGGCATTAAGCCTTATCCTCCAGAACCTCTCTAGCAACTGTAGTTGGATATCTCCTTATCCTATGCTTTATTATGCAAGATGACTACTCATCTAATGCCATTTTCCCCTCCATCTCAGGAAGGAAGCTCCAGTCCTTACCAGTTCTGTGTGTCTGCTGACAGTATCTCTGTTGGGCAGGCTCCATACATTTTACCACAGCTTCTGTGTGGAGGATAGGATCTTTTTGCTGATATTATGCTTTACCTCAAATGCTTTGATCTGAATGTGAAGGCTTTGTCTACTGTAGCACTCTTTACTTGTTGTACGTATTACTTCTACGCAATAAAATATTATTGGTAAAAAAAGAAGCAGGTCCAGGTTGATGAAAACACATGTGTTGTTGCTAAAACTGCCAGATTACTAGTCTTTTTTAATTAAATTAATCCATTAACAATTGTTTTTATGTGCCCCGTTTCCACTAGAATGGGGCCCTCAGATGCAGAGCAATGCAGAAAAATGCATGCCGTGTGTAACAAACCAGAACTGCAGCGACGTTTCTGTCCCAGTGAAGTTCCCTGTCTATTTCTATGCAATGCAGCTCAGCTGCAGAATGTCACCTACACTACAATATGTAATACAACCCCCCCCCCCCCCCCAAAAGCTATAACCAAAAGGAGCACCAGCTTGCAGAAAACAGAACATTTTTCTGTGCCAGGAGTTTGAATGAGCGCCTAATTTAAAGGATTTCTGTGTTTCCTATGTTGCTCTTACAGACATATTAAAAAGGTCCTTCCTCTCATTGTACAAGTTTTCACATTCTCTTTTGCAACAGCAGAGGTCCCCTGCAGCTGCAAGGAGCTTCCCATGCCATTTTGGAGACCATAGCTTCTCTAGCAGCTCTGCAAAGGGTAGCCCTTTGAAGAATGCAAATTTGAGCTCAACTTTTCTTTGTTTATTTAAAAAATTGGGGTACAAACTAATTTTGCCACATTCGCTTATCACTATTGAGCAGTGGATAGTATACTAAAAATTGTTTTGAAATATTTCAGTTAATTCAGCTTTCTCTACCTCTCTAAGTTAGGGTTCATGTTAACAGGCATTCTTGTCAAAGGCGAGCACATCCTCTCTGGTCTCCGAACAGTGGATGACAGCATGCCTCTCCCTTAGCAGAGTGGCAGTGGTTTATACACATAAAATTAGCAAATGATTCCTAGGTGCCGGTGTTTGCACCCTTTAAAGTGAGTGTGTTTTTAGTAGTTTTTTTTACAGATTTTAATAAAGATGGTATATACTACGAGATCCCTTTCTGTTTGATCCTTCCCTGCATGAGAGCTGCATCTGGGTTCTGTGTTAGAGAGGCAGCAAAGCAGGGATAAGTGGCCACGCACAGCGGAGCTATAAGAAACTCTTTGTAAACCCTCTTTGGTATAAGCTAAAGGGGGTCATCCTCATCTGGTTAATTTGAACCCATTGGGGTTGGGGCACAAACCCGCATGGAGTGGATTGTTGGCAGTGGTTAAGCATTTTATTTTATAATAGAAGATTAGGCATCATTCCAGCTCTATTCTAAACACTGGCACTTTATAAAACATTTCTAGTCATCACTATGAATTTTCTTGTTTTTTTTTTACTTTATTGCAGATATATTAATTTTTTGCTAATTAATTTATGCACTGGCATTTTATTTAGCTATTATGAAGATTTTTGATTTGTTTTTTGACTTTTTGTTTTTGACTTTATGCACATGCATATATTTCACTGAGTTTAAGCTGTTTACAAGAGGGTGAGCGCACTGAAATTTACATAAATATAACTCATATACAGCGAGTAAAATAAGTGCTTTTGACATGAAATGTTCACCACATCACATGTCAGTAACTAACCATACAAGCCATGCATACAAAGAAACCAAAATAAATAAGTTCAGAGATTAAATTATATGTAATAAAATAGAGTTACATCGGGAAAACGGAAAATTGTATACTTACCTTCCGTAATTTTCCTTTCCTGACGCATCCCATGGCAGCACACACAATGGGTTGTGACTCCGCCTCCACAACCTGATAGGACTGGTTAGCTATAAGTTTTGAAGAGGAGCCCACCGCTGCATTCTTAGTAACTATCACCTTAGAAGGGTGGGATTCCGTGTGCTGCCATGGGATGCGTCAGGAAAGGAAAATTACGGAAGGTAAGTATACAATTTTCCGTTTTCCTGACGCATCATGGCAGCACACACAATGGGAAATAACTCGCTACATGGGTGGGTGCTTTTAGAGCATTTTATTTACTCAGGTACAAGGTATAGAGGAGTTAGATTGAATGATTGATCTTCCGAACTCAACAGTGGTTAATTGAGCCGGATCTATTTTGTAGTGTGACATGAACGTGTTTTTAGAAGACCAAGTTGCTGCCTTGCAAATAGTTTCCGCTGACACTCTGCAGTACGCTGCCCAGGAGGTGGCCACTGCTCTGGTCGAGTGGGCTTTTAGACCATCCGGAATTGGAAGCGATTGTATACTGTACGTCCTCTTAATGATTTTAATCAACCAGGTCGCTATTGTTCTAGGGGAAGCTGCTTGCCCTTTTCTAGGGCCATGTGGAATGACTAGGAGGTTTTCGACCTTTCTGAATGGTTCAGTAGCTTCAAGGTAGGCAACAATGGTAGACTTGACATCTAGGGGGTGTGGATGCCCTTCATTAGAGAGAAAAACTGGAAGATTGATTTCCGAGTTAAAGTGGAAGGTAGACGTCACTTTGGGTATAAATCGTTCTGATGGTCTGAGGACAACTCTATCCGGGTAGAGAACTAGATGTGGTTCTTTAATTAATAGAGCGTGCATCTCCGAGACTCGTTTGGCAGACGTTATTGCGATCAGAAATGATAATTTGAGCGTCAGATCCCATAAGGATACTGATTGCAGGGGAAGAAATGGTTTTTTTGATAGAGCTTCTAACACGGTGGACAAATTCCAGGTTGGAAAGACTGGTTTTCTGGGCGGCCTTATCTTCATGCATGCCTTCAAGAACTGAACTATGAGCGGGTCTAGGGCCCATCTAGTTCCCATCATTGCGGACAGTGCCGAGACTTGTACTTTAAGAGTGCTCGCACCCAGGCCCTTTTCCAGGCCTAGCTGCAAGAATTCCAGGATATTATAGACTGAAGGAGATAACGGATCCCAAGAATGTTGCTGGGCAAATGCGGTAAATCTTTCCCAGATCCTGCTGTACGTGCCATTTGTTGATCTTTTTCTGGCCTGTTGCAGTGTGGCCACTACTCTGAGTGAGCATCCCTTATCCAGCAGCCTTTCCCTTTCAACCTCCATGCCGTTAGGTGTAAGCGTTCTGGTGCCGGGTGCAGGAATCGACCCTGAGAGAGTAACTCCGGACTCAACGGGAGCGGAAGCGGCTCTTCTGTGTTCAATTGTAACATAGTCGCGAACCAAGGCCTCCTTGGCCAGAAGGGCAGTACTGCTATGACCGTGGATGTCGAGTTCCTCAGCCTGGCCAGAAATCTGGCTATTAGGGGAATTGGAGGAAAAATGTATCCCAGGTGGAATTCCCATGGGTGGTGAAGGCAATCGATCCCTGCTGCTGTCGGATAATTGTTCCTCGCTAAGAATTGAATACACTTGTTGTTCTCTGGGGTTGCTGCTAGATCTATGTCGGGCATCCCCCATTTGTGGGTGATGAGAGCAAAGGCTTGGGAACTGAGAGACCACTCGTTGTTCGATACAAACTTCCTGCTCAGGTCGTCCGCTAGTTGGTTTTGTATACCCGGAACATAAATCGCCTTCAGATCCGTCAGGTAGATCTGAGCCCACTCGAGTATGGGACGCACTTCCTCCATGAGCGTCTTGCTCCTGGTACCTCCTTGTCTGTGGATGTAATTTACCGCTACTGTATTGTCTATACGTAAGAGAACACTTTTCCCTTCTAGGTATGGTCCGAATGCTAGAATAGCCTGCCAGGCGGCTCTGAGTTCCAGGACATTGGAGACTATGCCGTGTGGGCGGAAAGACCAACGTCCCTGTGCTCCGTGATGTTGGTAGTGTGCTCCCCATCCCTGAAGACTGGCATCCGTCGTGACCACTTCTGGTAGTGGAGGAACTATGGGACGACAGCATGATAGGTTGCTGACCCGTGTCCACCACCATGCCGATCTCTTTACTGCTTGGCTGATGATTATTCTCTGCTTCATTGAGGACCCGTCCCATTGAGACAGGAATGCGTTTTGAAAGACCCTTGAGTTCCACTGGGACCACTGGATCATTAGGAAGGTCGAGGACATGGAGCCCAGGATGCTCAGACACATTCTGGCAGGAAGATGTTCTGCCGCCAAAAGGTTCTTTATTTTGTGAATCAATGGGCCTATCTTCTCTTGAGGCAATCCGACCGTATTGGAACTGGTGTCCAATTCTGCGCCTAAGAAGACCATTCTTTGCGTTGGAACCAGACTGCTCTTTCCCCAATTTATTACCCAACCGAACTGTTGAAGTGTAGAAATTAGAACTGCTCGATGTTGGAGGGCAACTTGTTGGCTGTCGGCCAGGAGGATGATGTCGTCGAGATAGTGCAATACCCTTAGACCTTTTTCTCTTAGGAGAGCTATGATCGGGAGTAAGACCTTTGTAAAGGTCCTGGGAGCCGTCGATATGCCAAATGGAAGGCTTTGGAACTGGAAATGCTGATGACCTATTGCAAAGCGTAGGTATTTCTGAAAGGTTTGGTGCACCGGAATATGTAGATAGGCGTCGGACAAATCGACCGAGAGCATCCAGTCCTTTGTCCCTATTGCTAGTAATATGGACTGGAGGCTCTCCATTTTGAAGGATTCGACTGAAATTGTTTCGTTTAGGTCTTTCAAGTCTAGCACTGGCCTCAAATCTCCCGTCTTTTTTGCTACTAAAAAAAAGCGGAGAGTAGAATCCTAAACCTCTCTGTTCCTGAGGAACCTCTATGATTGCTTGTTTCTGCGATAGTTCTTGAATATAACTGGTCAGAATCTTTCGTTTTGGTAGAGAAGATGGTGTTCTGGTCAGTCTGAAGTGGTCTTTTGGAGGTTTGTGTTTGAATGACCATCTGTGACCCTCCTGGATGGTGAAAATCGCCCAGGCATCTCCTATTTGATTTTCCCAAGTCTGAGTAAACCGCCTCAACCTCGCTCCTACTATCGCGGGCTGGGCGTGCACGCCATCAAAATGACTTCTGCTGCTCTCCTGAATTGGGGACTTTAGGTTTTTGCGCCCTCACAAAGGACGACTGGGGATTTCGCCAATTTCGCTTGAATTCCCTTCCTGGTTTGTAAGATCTTGCCTCTCGGTATCTTTCTGGCAACTGGCGTCTAAACGGTGGATTTCTTTGTTTGGGCCTTCTATCGGAAGGGATGAGGCCAGACTTTCCTCCAGTAACTTTTGAAATCGCTGTGTCTAGTTTAGGGCCGAATAAGTTGGTGCCGTCGTAGGGAATCCTACACCAGGTCGACTTAGAAGTCGCATCTGCGACCCATGGTTTTAACCAGAGTGCTCTCCTTGACATTACTGAAGCCAACATCGCCCTTGCTGAAGATCTTATGATATCCACGGCCGCTTCAGCCACGAAGTCTCCTGCTAGGCTAAGTTCTTGCATAGCTGATATGATTTTTTCCTGATCCGCTGCCTCTAGCAACAATTTCTCAATGTTGGCTGCCCAAAAGGTAATCGCTCTGCCGACCGCTGCCAGAGTGATCGCTGGTCTGCATGCTCCTCCTGCTGCTGAATAGGCTTTCTTAAGATCGAGGTCTATTTTACGATCCATTACATCCCTAAAGGTAACGGCATCCTCGATCGGGAGAGTTACATGTCGCGCCAAACGCATTAGTGAGGAATCTACTACAGGAGCTGAAATTAGAGGGTTCACCATTGGTTCCCTTAATGGGTAGAGTTTTGCTATCCTGTTGTTCAGACTGGTTTTTTTATCTGGTTTCTGCCACTCATCCTTTATTAGCTCTTCTAGCTCTTCAATAAAAGGAAAGGTTTCAGGGTCTTTTTTCAGGTTAGGAAAATACTTTCTTAATTTGCGTGGTGCCTCTTTCTCCTCTTCCCAACCGATTGCCTCTTTTACAGATTTTGCGAAGGGGTCTATAAGCGCAAAATCAAACGAAGTGGGTATTAGAATTTCTTCCTCTTCTGGGGAGTCTTCCTGAAGAGTATGGGAGGCTGATGGGGAGAGATCTTGCGGCGTATAAGAGGTTGAGGCCATTGAAGCCTGTCTGATGGATTCGTGGGCTGCCACTTGCATGATAGACTCTTTCACAGATTCTTTTATTATATTGGATGCTTCCCTTGCATCCGCTTCTTTTTCACGGGTTGCTTCATCCAAACAGACTTGGCAGACTAGCTTAGCGGGTAGTGCTACTGCTCCGCAAACCCAGCAGGCGTTTGCCGCAGGATGGGTGCGATGGTCATCGCGAGCTTGGCGGGATGAAGTCTCATCTCTATGGTGGTGGGATGAGGTTCTTGACCGACTCCGTCTGGACTGAGAATGTTTTGAAGGTGATCGGTCCTTGCGTTTGGAGTGCGTTGATCTTGATGATCTGCCAGAGCTATCAAATAATATAGCATTAGTGGCAAGGCTCTCTTTTACTCCTCTTCACTACTTACCTAATGTCTGTCCCCCCTTACCTTGTAGCCCGTGGATGGTCTGCTGGAGCAGCGGCCTCCATAAAAAGGAGATAGAGTGTATCTGAAAGGAAAAAAGTTTGTATGTGTGTTTGTTTTTTTTTTTAAAAAGGCAGGAGGTGCCCAGAGAATAGAAATGCAGAGTTTTAGCAGAGAGGATGAGAGTTCCAGACTTACCAGTGTCAGGGATCAGAAAAATAAACACAAGGCAGCACTGTGGTGATGTTCTGGGGCTCACAGAGGCAAAATGACAGATTTCTTTCGTTTTTAAATATACCGCCGTCGCGGTGGCTCTGACGTCACGACCGCGCATGCGCAGTGGCCATTTGCGGTGTCCGGCGCCATCTTGGAATCTGGCGTGCCCTAACGCCGCCTATGTCAGATCCTGTGCGCCCTGGACCCCGTGCTATGCATAGCTATGCATAGTAGGAGGACGCTGTGGGACTACAGCGCCCAGCACACCTGGAGCCCCCCTTACACAGATGTGTATAAAGAAATACAGCATGTCAGGAGAGGGCAGAGAAGGAAAGAAAGCTAGTACCTGGAGGCCGCTGCAGATGTCACCAAAAACCTCTTTAAGGTTTGTAAGGCACAGGTGGATTGTTTTGTTTCTAACCCCTGAGACCACCAGAGTGGGGTTCCCTTGCATAAAGCTCTTTTAGAGACTGTACAGCAGGGCTTCCAACTAGGAGAGGCTTGAACCTAGCTGGGGCGAAGCGGTAAGGGGTTCTTCAGCTTTTACCGGTCCAACCATCTAGGTGAGGAAAAAAAGGAGAATGCAGCGGTGGGCTCCTCTTCAAAACTTATAGCTAACCAGTCCTATCAGGTTGTGGAGGCGGAGTCACAACCCATTGTGTGTGCTGCCATGATGCGTCAGGAAAAAGTATTGCACACATGAAGAAAGGGAAGTACAAAAAAGGCATGGAGAGCCAATCTATCAGTAATTAGAAAGCAATTGTGCCCCTTGTCAGTGGAAATTATCAGCTGGTTCAGTCTCAACTGATGGCCTATAAAAAGGTTTCTCATTACCAAGGTGTCACACAAGAAACATCTCATGATGGGTAAAAGCAAAGAGCTCTCTCAAGACCTTTGCAACCTTATTGTTGAGAAACAATACTGATGGCATTGGTTAAAGAAGGATTTCTAAACTTCTGAATGTTCCAGTGAGCACTGTTGGGGCCATAGTCTGGAGTGGAAAGAACATCATTTCACCATAAACCAGCCACAACCAGGTGCTCCTCGCAAGATTTCTGATAGAGGAGTGAAACAGAAGTTGTCCAAGAGCCAAGGACCACTTGTGGAGAGCTTCAGAAAGACCTAGAATTAGCAGGTACAATTCTTTCAAAGAAAACAATATGCAATGCACTCAACCACCATGGCCTGTATGCACGCTCAATGCGCAAGACTCCAATTGCTGAAGAAAAAGCATGTTGAAGCTTGTTTAAAGTTTGCTGCACAACATTTAGACAAGCCTGAGAAATACTGGGAGAATATAGTCTGGTCAGGTGAGACCAAAATTGAACTCTTTGGATGCTATATTACACACCATGTTTGGAGGTCAAATTGCACTGCATATCACCCCAAAAACACCATACCAAAAGTGCAGTTTGAAGGGGGGAACATCATGGTGTGGGGCTGGTTTTCAGCATACGGTACTGGCAAACCTCATGTCACTGAAGGAAGGATGAATGGAAAAATGTACCAAGACATTCTTGATAAAAAGCTGCTGCCATCTACCAGGATGATGAAGATGAAATGAGGGTGGACATTTCCCAATGATCCCAAACACAAAGCCAAGGAAACCTTTAATTGGTTTCAAAGAAAGAAAATAAAGCTGCTAGAATGGCCCAGCCAATCACCTGACTTGAATCCAATAGAAAATCTATGGAAAGAACTAAAGATCAGCGTTCATAAAAGAGGCCCAAGGAACCTTCAAGATTTGAAGACTGTTTGGGTGGAAGAATAGGCCAAAATCACACCAGAGCAATGCATTCAACTAGTATCTCCATACAAGAGGTGTCCTGAAGCTGCCATTACCAACAAAGGATTTTGTAGCAAGTATTAAATAAATTTAAGTTAGTGTGTTCAATCTTTTTTCATGTGTCATTCCATTTTATTACATATAACTTCATTTCTGAATGTATTTGTTTTGGTTTCTTTGTATTTATGGATTGCATGGGTTGTTACCGACATGTGGTGAAAATGTCATGTCAATAGCACCTTTAGAAATATATTTACTTAGAAAAATGGTGACGTGTTCAATACTTATTTTACCCACTGTGAATTGCCTAGGTTTACCCAAAAAATTAACCTTGTTTAATGATCATCATTATGCTTTTCTTATGTAATATTAGTATTGAAACATATGCAACAAAATATATATGCAGTAAATATATGCAGTAAATATATATGTAAATAAATACTAAAGTAAATAGTTTTTAAATATATACACTAAGTTATTTATTACCTGAATACACAAGCCTGTACAGCTAATGTGAATTGTAAGGCTTTCCAATGTTTGAAATAATACATTCAGGTCATGTTCCCTCTAATCAGACCATGCACGCTACTCATCACCTTTGGCAGCAAGACTTCTTAAATTTATGAGTCATTTCTAGCACTTAATGTCTGAAAAATGATAGCAAAATTCAAGTGTAAAGCAAATTAACTTAATACAGTAAAAACCTATGTGTGCGTGTATGTGTGTGTGAAAGTGGGGCAGGGAATGTTTCTTCTCCGTCCACCAGCACACATTACACAGATTAGTAGCAGTTTAATTATTGCCATTTCCAATTAACTATATGGCTTTCAATAGCATCAGCAGCTGGAGGGAATGTGTTTGCTGCAACTGCCTTATACATTTAGTTTAAAAATAAGCTTTTTAAGGAAATCTGTCCTCTTATTAGAATTATATGCAAATGCATAAAGCTTGATTATTAAAGATAGGATGATGGTCATTTGTTTTGTAAAGTCATATACAGTTTCTATACTGTAATTGAAACATCAACAAAATGCTTTTGGATATTAAAGCTCTTAAAATGAATCCTATGCAGTGTTAATGTAGCGGAGTGCCCATTTACTCACCTTGCTTAGATGCCAGCTGACCCTAGGGTAGAAACATTTCTTTTCATCCTTCCCTAGCAGCTCAGAGAGGCAGCACTTGTTGAATTAGAGGTAGCCGGGCAAGTGTTCTATAACCAGGATAAAGGCCTTCCAGTGTCCAAACTGGGCAGCCAAACCAGAGCCTAATGCCGTGTACACACAATCAGACTTTTTCGTCGGACTGAACTCTGAAGGACTTTTCAAAGGAGTTCCAACGAAGCTAAATGGCCTACACACGATCATACCAAAGTCCGATCGTTTCGAACGTGATGACGTACGACCGGACTAGAATAAGGAAGTTCATAGCCAGTAGCCAATAGCTGCTCTTGCGTCCTTTTTGTCCGTTGGACTAGCATACAGACAAACTGATTTTTCGATCGGACTCGATTTGAAACATGTTCTATTTCTAAAGTCCGACAGATTTTTCAACAGAAAAGGTCTGATGAAGCCCACACACGATCGAATTGTACGATGGATTAGTTCCGTCGGACCAGTTCGGTCAAAAAGTCTGGTTGTGTGTACACGGCATCATAGCATGCAGCTTCTCCAAAACACACAACTTTTGCAAGCCGCATCTTCCTGATTGGCACCATAGTGTTCCAGTGAAGTGCCTCCCCACTTACGACCTTACAAGATATACCTGTAGAAAGAGTTATAAGTTTCCTTATGTTTGTTGGCTATACTTATGCAAGATCTCTCTGGAAGCAGATCTCCTTAGAAAACTTTCTTAGGTTTACTCCACCCACCCTTAGCGATTAATGGGGGAAACACAAGCAAAAAAGCTGGCACCAGTTACTGACCAGAGGGAGAGCATTTGACTTTATTTTCATAGGTCTACTTTACTTACTCCTTACTTCAAAAATACAAATGGTTTAAAAAAAGCTATTGAGCAATAAGTCTCATGAACACTTGCAGAAAAAATACAGCTTTTAACGGGCATTTTTCATTATTTTTATGCCTATGAATGCATACATGTACATTGTGGTGCTTAGAGTAAAAAGAAAAAAATCCTCAAACCTGCATTTAAAGAAGAGCTTATTGGCATAATTTACACACATGCATTAATTTACATAAATGCACATATTTGCACACCATAACAAGCATTTTTTGGATTTTTCTGCGCGTTCCTGGGAGAAAGATTCAGCATAGATGGCAGTATTTTATTATGTCCATGTGCATGCTTAAGCTTAAAGCTTGTCTTTATTGAAAAAAATGCTTTCCACAGACCAGCTTCTAGGTGACTTGTGGGCTTTTACGTGCCCAGCTCTTCTAGGAGGCACAGTGATTTCACCTGTGCTTACCAGAAGTGTCAGAAGCCAGGCTGAGGTAGGCATTTTTAATGTAAACTGTATTTCAGTGGTATTTTAAGCCATCTGTATTTTGATGGGTAAGAGGCTGTGAGCAAAGCACACCATTCTGTTTTATAAATTAATTAATTAATTAATAATTAATGGGTTAACACATTATGGAACAAAAAAATAGGAAAAGCTATATACAGTATCTCACAAAAGTAAGTACACCCCTCACATTTTTGTAAATATTTTATTATATCTTTTCATGTGACAACACTGAAGAAATGACACTTTGCTACAATGTAAAGTAGTGAGTGTACGGCTTGTATAACAGTGTAATTTTGCTGTCCCCTCAAAATAACTCAACACACAGCCATTAATGTCTAAACCGCTGGCAACAAAAGTGAGTACACCCCTAAGTGAAAATGTCCAAATTGGGCCCAATTAGCCATTTTCCCTCCCTGGTGTCATGTGACTCGTTAGTGTTACAAGGTCTCAGGTGTGAATGGGAAGGAGGTGTGCTAAATTTGGTGTTATGTCTCTCACTCTCTCATACTGATCACTGGAAGTTCAACATGGCACCTCATGGCAAAGAACTCTCTGAGGATCTGAAAAAAAGAATTGTTGCTCTACATAAAGATGGCCTAGGCTATAAGAAGATTGCCAAGACCCTGAAACTGAGCAGCAGCATGGTGGCCAAGACCATACAGCTGTTTAACAGGACAGGTTCCACTCAGAACAGGCCTCGCCATGGTCGACCAAAGAAGTTGCGTGCACGTGCTCAGTGTCATATCCAGAGGTTGTTTTTGGGAAATAGACATATGTGAAATACACTTTAAGTGAAATTATTGGCAAAAAAAACATATATCACGCAATCAGTCATTAACTACTTAACGACCAGCTGCTGCAGTTTTACTGCAGCAGGTTGGCTCTCCTGCGGGAATAGCCATTATTGTATGTTGAGTGTGTACACTGCAATCTGTGGTGGCGCGCACGTGCCCATTTGCTAGCAGGGGAGACAATCAGTGGGTCCGGGGTACTCGATGCCTGCCGGCCACCCACGGTCACTCTACAGGGAGGCAGAACAGGAATCTGCCAGTGTAAACAAAGCAGATTCTCGTTCTGTCAGGGGAGTAGAGTGAGATTGTCTGTTCCTAGTGATTAGGAACAGCGATCTCTCTCTACTCCCTGTCAGTCCACTCCCCCCCACAATTAGAAAGCACCTCCCTAGGGAACATGTAACCCTTTGATCGCCCCTAGTGTTAACCCCTTCCCTGCTAGTGTCATTTATACAGTAATCAATGCATTTTTATAGCACTGACCGCTGAATAAATATCACTGGTCCCAAAAAAGTGCCAAAAGTTTCTGATCTGTCTGCTGCAATTTTGCAGTTCCACTAAAAATCGCAGATCACCACCATTACTAGTAAAAACATAATAATAATAATAAAAATGCCATGAATCTATCCCCTATTTTGCAGACACGATAACTTTTGTGAGAACCAATCAATATATACTAATTGTGATTTTTTTACCAAAAAATATGTAAAAGAATACATATTGGCTTAAGCTGGGGAAGAAATTGTTTTTTTTTACATTTTTTTTATAACGCAAAAAATAAAAACCGCTGAGGTGAACAAATACAACCAAAAGAAATCTCCACTTGTGGGAAAAAAAGGGCACCAATTTTATTTGGGTACAGCATCACACGACCGCGCAATTGTCAGTTAAACCGATGCAGTGCCGTATCGCAAAAAATGGCCTGGTCATTAAGGGAGAAAATCTTCTGGTCCTTAAGTGGTTAAGAATAAGGCCTCTTTCACACGGGGCAGATCAGTCATGATCCGCCCCGTGAACACATGCTGGCTCAGCGGGGATCGCTCCGCCGATCCCCGCTGAGCAGGAAGATGACAGGTGCATCGCTGCACGCTGTGCAGCGACGGACCTGTCAGAGCGCCGCTCTCCCCTATGGGGGGATCGGATGATGACGGTCCGTAGTGTCCGTCGTCATCCGATCCGATCCGAAAACGGAGGGAAAAGTAGGTTTTTCCTCCGTTACACTTTTCGGATCGGAGCGGGGTCGGATGTCAGCGGACATGTCACCGCTGACATCCGACGCTCCATAGGGATGACTGTATGTCCGTTTTTCATCCGAAAACGGATGGATGAAAAACGGACATACGGATCATCCGTGTGAAAGAGGCCTAACTCAGGACTCATAAACCCCCTCATAACATTTTTATTACCTGTTGATCCTGCCAGTAGTTCTATTGATTTTCCTCTTCATTTTGACTTTTTACTGACTTTTAACTTTTTTCTTTCCCCAAGCTGGAATGCCCCTTTCAGCACCCCAGCGAGTTATATGGATTGTCCTATCCTATGTAACTACAGTATCACTTTTACCGGACAGCTTGGGTGGCATGTACATTTAGTGAAAATGTAAATAAAAGGCCTGGGAAATAAAAAAATAATTTATATAATATAATACTATTAATACAGTTATTAAAATGCATACAGTTACCAGAAAACACAATTTGTCACTTCAGTGGGACTTTAAAAAACTTGAGTGAGTAACTATGTTAGGCCAGTTTGTTTAAAGAATAAAAACAGACAGTCTGGAGAGTCCCAGATACGTCACTCTGCCTAATCGTTAGGAAGTTGACTTGTCTGTATAACGTTGGTTATGCTACCAAAACTTACATCTGCATGGTTATACACACCACAAGGAGACTGATGCAATAAAACAGGAGTAATGAAAATTAGCACAAAATGGGAGTCGCTGTCAATAGCAATCTGGATTCACCTTTTTTTTTTTTAGGAAACAGTTGAACAATTCTGATTAGTCCATATGGGCAATAACTCAAGTTTTGTGTTTGTTTTGTTGATGAATCAAACCTAAGAGGTATATCATCAGTTTTTGATTTGATTGAACTTTACAAAACAGTGCAATGTAAAATAATGATTAAACTTGTAACTCAGGATACAAAACTGATATTCTATATATAGATAAATTTACATTTTCAAACTAAATGTTCTCTCTTTATGGGGACACAGTAATGTACCAGTTCACCACTGATTTCATGTTACTCAACACAACTTCCCAATTACACAATTATTATTCATGTGTAAATACTGTTTCATGGAAAGCCATATGGTTTGCTTTCAAGCTTCACTAATTACATTACCAGAAGAGAAAAACAAACTCGGGCAAAAACACTCCACCATAAAGTTAGATTATTAAGTGGCTATTTACATTTGTTTTGCTGAGATTGCCTAGCTAACAGTGATTTATGTGTTGTGACTAATGCAGTTTAACTCTCTTCTTTTGATTCTTCTAAAATCACAGTGAACCTATTTCCATACCATAATATAATATAAAAAGGATTTTGTTTGGTCAATTTCTCCACTTAGAGTTGATCAGGCAGTGTTTTTATAGAACTAAAATACTGTGGCACAAAAAAAAAAAATGGTCTTGTTGTTTCTTAGAGAGTGATGTTAGTGCGCACCGTTTTAAAGGCATGAGAAAAAAATCATGATGTGAACATCTTTCTGAAAATGTTTTATTCATTCATTCCTTAGTATATTTAGCAATTTTGTACATTATTTGTTTACCATTAAGAAGAAGGACTTTAAGACCCCTTTTACATTGAGGCAGCTTTCAGGCATTTTAGCACTAGAAATAGCACCTTGACCTGCATGCTTTGGCCAATCACAGCGCGCTATGCTAAGACAGCCATAATTGGCCAAAGGCAAGGTGCCTTTGGCCAATCATGGCTCAGGGGGACTAAGTCTATGCCCCACACTATATAAGGCTGCTTACACGGTGGCTGTGTGTAATGTTGTTGGCGTGGACAGCGAGATAGCTTGATCTAGATTAATCTAGATTAATCTATATGTATATAGTCTTGGTCACTGTGCTGCAGCTCATTTTCAGGTTGGCAATTTTCTTATTGCCTAGGTCATCTTTATGTAGAGTAACAGGTCTTTTTTTCAGATCCTCAGGGAGTCCTTTGCCATGAGGTGCCATGTTGAACTGCCAGTGACCAGTATGAGAGAGTGAGAGCGATAACACCAAAACGGGTCACATGACACCGGGGGGAGGGAAAATGGCTAATTGGGCCCAATTTGGACATTTTCACTTAGGGGTGTACTCACTTTTGAGGCCAGCGGTGTAGACATTAATAGCTGTGTGTTGAGTTATTTTGAGGGGACAGCAAATTTACACTGTCATACAAGCTGTACACTCACTACTTTACATTGAAACAAAGTGTAATTTCTTCAGTGTTGTCACATGAAAAGATATAATAAAATATTTACAAAAATGTGAGGGGTGTACTCACTTTTGTGAGATACTGTATATATATATATAGATATATAGATATATATAGATATATATATTCTGCATCCAGTGTAGCCTATATCTACAGTGCATTCTGTGGTGTACTGTTTCTAATACACTTCAGGCGGTGTACACAGTATCTAATACAATGTGTACAGTTTCTACTACACTTCTGGTGGTGTACACAGTATCTAATACAGTGTAGTGTGGTGTTGCAAAACAAAAAATACATCATGTCTGGAAGGCCACCAAGGAGAGGCAGATGCTCACAGACCACTAAAAGAGGTCAAGCAGCCTCTGTGTCTACAGCCAACAGCGGTGATCGTTGACATCCTCTGCAGGTGGCCGTGTGGCACTCTTGTCCTTTTTTTCCTGCTGCTGGCCGTGTTATTGAACCAGAACATGCAGAAGAGTTGGTGAAGTGGATAACAAAGCCGTCCTCATCCTCCTCATTCTCTCTCACCCAGGCTCAGAGTGGTTTGCCTTCCAACGCAGCTGCAAAAGCAGCCTATTCCACCGGCTCCTTGTCCACAGTTACTCCTTCCGTAGCCCCACCATCATACATGGAGGAATCCCCAGAATTATTCAACCACAATGTCGGGTACATGCTGCTGGAGGATGCGCAGAGATTTGAAGGCTCTGATGTTCGTTCCCAGGTTAAGGAAGGAAGTAACGTGAGCCTAGAGAGAGGGGGTGCCACAGAAGAAAAAGAAACTGGCAATCAAGTTTCCCCAGCTGCAGCATACTGCCAAGTTTGCTCCAGTGACAAAAGGGGAGGGGATGATAAGGTCACTGACTGTACTTGGGTGACTGAGAGAAGAGAGGAGGAGGCACAACTCCAACGAGGCAGGATGTCCTCTAGGGGGCAGCTTAAGGGCAGCCACCCTATTGCATCACACCGCAGAGCTCCGCAGGTGCAGGGCGCTGCTGACTCTCTGCTGACTTTAAAAAATTCCGTGGTGTGGGCCTTTTTCAAGACGTGCAGCAGATCACACCACTGCTGTTTGCAACCTATGTCTAAAGCGGATCAAACGTAGCCAGAACAGCAGCCGTTTGGGCACCACATGCTTGATCAGACATATGATGACCTGCCATGCAGTCCATTGGCATCAGTACTTGAAAGACCCACATTAAAGAAAAAGGCTGACTTCTCCTTGCTGCTCATTTGGGATCTCCAACCCTACTATACCTCCAGTCCTCTCAAAAACCTGCACTGAGAGGTATAGCAGTAGGTGTCTCAAATACTTGCAGCCAATCTGCTAGCAGTACACCACCATCTGATTTTAGCAGGCAAATTTCCCTACCCCAGTTGATGAACCGTAAAAAAAAAATTGGTCCCAGCCATCCACATGCTCAGCATCTAAATGCTAGCTTGGCCAAATTGCTAGCTGTCATGGATCTGCCACCTAAAGGTTAACTTAGTCCAGGCTGATTTCAGTGATTGGCAACAGGCTGCCTTATTTAAACACCTCAGCAGCACTGTGTCCTTGCTGTCTGATCTGCAGCTCTGTGTATGTGTTTCCTGAAGATCCGATATCTGCTCCTGTTTGCCCCGGCTTGTTTTGAGACTGTTCCTGTTATCCGCCTGCATCTGACCCTTGGCTTATTTGACAATTCCTTCTGCCTGCTCCTCTTGTACCTCTGTTGCCAGCCTGATTATCGACCCGGCCTGCCTGACTTTCCAAGACTCTCCTCCAGTCTGCTTACCTGTCTGATGATCCATCCAGTCTGCTCACCTGTCTGCTGATCCATTCAGTCTGCTCACCTGTCTGCTGATCCATCCAGTCTGCTTACCTGTCTGCTGATCCATCCAGTCTGCTCACCTGTCTGCTGATCCATCCAGTCTGCTCACCTGTCTGCTGATCCATCCAGTCTGCTCACCTGTCTGCTGATCCATCCAGTCTGCTCACCTGTCTGCTGATCCATCCAGTCTGCTCACCTGTCTGCTGATTCATCCAGTCTGCTCACCTGTCTGTTGATCCATTCAGTCTGCTCACCTGTCTGCTGATCCATCCAGCCTGCTGGTCCTGTCTGCTGTGCCGGCCATCTGACCCATCTGCTGTTGATCCTGCCAGGCACTCATACCATTCTGCACTCCCGTGCCACCTGTCTGCTCTACAAGGGGCCGCGAGTCAGATACATAAGGGAGACTATCAGTCTCATCAGTCAGGTACGTGGGAACTTGACACTAGCACTGCAACTGCTGCCTTTTCAGCTGGTAGACTCTGCCCCCTTTCATGAATTTGTGGAATGTACTGTACCTCAGTGGCAGGTTCCAAAAAGGCACTTCTTTTCTGGGAAGGCCATTCCGGCTCTCTACCAGTATGTGGAAGGCAATGTTTGGCCTCGTTGGGCAGGGAAGTCAGCAGTAAGGTTCATATTACCATTGACTCCTGGTCCAGCAGGCATGGGCAGGGACATTACCTTTCCTTCACGGTGCTCTGGGTAACTCTGCTGGCAGCTGGGAAAGATGCAGGACAGGGTTCAGTGTTGCTGGAGCTTGTTCTGCCACCATGCCTCCAAAATGCTAGTGGTGATTCTGCTACAGATCTATCCTCCACCCCTCCTTTTCTTCTTCCTTTATGGCCCCTTCTGCAGGTTTGTCTTCTGAACCAGTGGTGCTCCGTAAGCATTCAAGGGGCTACGCAAGCAGTCAGGCTAAAAGATGACATGCGGTGCTTGATTTGGTCTGCCTAGGGGTCAGGAGCCACACTGGGGCAGAGATTCTGTCAGCTCTGCAGGGGCAAGCTCAGAGGTGGTTGATGCCATGCCAGCTTCAGCCAGGAATGGTTGTATGCGACAATGGCATCAACCTTCTCTCTGCCCTCCGACAGGGACACTTGACCCATGTTCCATGTTTGGCACACATCCTGAATTTGGAGGTGCAGCGGTTCTTGAGCAGGTACCAAGGCTTACAGGATCTCCTGAGGCAAGCCAGAAAAGTCCCTGGTCATTTCTGCCGGTCATACAATGCCAGTGCTTGGCTGGCTGACGTTCAAAGGGTATGCAACCTTCCCACCAACCGCCTCATTTCTGACATGCCCACCAGGTGTAACTCAATGTTGGCAATACTGCAGCAGCTGCACACACAGCAAAGGGCCATCAATGAGTACCTGTGTGCGTATAACAACAGGGCAGGGTCAGGGAAGCTTGGCTTTATTTCACCATGCCAGTGGCTACTGATCAAGGATGCATGCACTGTCCTGTTACCATTTGCGTGGCCACAAGGATGGTGAGCAGGGACAATGCATGCATCAGTGACACTGTCCCTCTAGTCTTCCTGTTGGAGCATGCATTTCATACACAGGGCACTTGAGGCAGAACAGCGGGAGGAAGAGGAAGACTTCCTTACCTCATAAGCCCCCCTTTATCCAGATAGCATTCCTGCAGGCCCGCCAGATACACAGGAAGAAAAGCATGAGGAGGAGGAGAATTACGTCAGCATGCATGTAGAGGATAACACTCAGGAGCAGTCTTCAAGGGATGGTTTTCAGTCCCCAGAAACTCAAGGAGTTGTACGTGGCTGGGAGGAGGTAGTTACGGATCATGTTATCCTTAGTGACCCAGAGGACTCAGAATCGATTGCCTCTGTAAACTTACACTGCATGGCCTCCCTGATTCTGCAAAGCCTGTGAAAGGGATCATTACTGGCTGGCAACCCTTCTTGATCCTTCATCTTCAGGAGGCCTTGAAGAAAGGTTTGTGCAATGCATTTCCAGACCCTGGGAGGTTACAATTTCCTTATGCTGGACAACGTGTTGCTGAGGCTTCATTCAGTCAGAATAAGAGCGGTGAAGAAGGTGGCCGGCTGACCGATGCCTTTAAACAATTTTTCAGTCCTCAGCGCCAAGGTCTGATCAGTTCAAGCAACCATCGCCAGTGTCTGCATTACATGGTGCAGGAATATCTAGGGGCAAGAGCAGACTTGGAGACCTTTCCAACAGAACATTCACTGGGTTACTGGGTCTTGAGGATGGACCACTGGCCAGAACTTGCTCAATATGCAATTGAGCTACTGGCCTGTCCTGCAACCAGCGTGCTTTCTGAACGCACATTCAGTGCTGCTGGAGGGTTTGTAATAAATCAAAGAGTACGCCTGTCCACAGACTCTGTTTATAGGCTCACATTCATAAAAATGAATCAGTCTTGGATCAGCAGCTATCAAGCACCTGATGCTGATGTAACTGATTGAATTTGCTATTGAGGTAGGATCCCTTGAAGACTGCCTATGCTGACTATCCTATTCCTCCTCAATCTTGATGATGCTAGCTTCCAACAATATTTTAGGGCACCACCACCACCACCCAATGCCCAATTTCTCTGCCCCTGTTTAACAGGGGTATGTAATTAAAATTTTTGATCTAATATGTCACAGCAGGGCCCGTTCCTGTGCCCAAGAAGAGTATCTGTGAGGGGTTACAGTGTTGTGGCACCACCACCCAAGGCCCAATTTTTCTGCCCCTGTTTAACAGGGGCATGTAATTACAATCCTTGATATAATATTTCACAGCAGGGCCCATTTCTGCGCCCAACAAAAGTAACTGTGAGGGCTTGCAGTGTTCTGGTACCACCAACACCTAAGGCCCAAGACCCCCACGCCATTTTTTTTTAAATTTGGGTGCGGGGGTTCCCCTTAATATCCATACTAGACCTGAAGGGCCTGGTATGGATTTTGGGGGTGACATACATGCCATTTTCTTTTTGGTATTTTTGGTATTTTTATCTAAATTGCCGGGATCCGACAATACATTACAGCCGCGAGCAGTTTCAAATGACATGTTTTCCTTTAGAAATGTCATTTTGCTGTGGCACTTTTATAAACATGGGAAATATGCGCTACTTTACAGGCATACTAAGGACACCCCCAGGCACGATATTTAAAGGAGTGTTTAATTTTTATTGTTTCACTTTAAGCATTATTAAAATCACTGCTCCTGAAAAAATTGACATTTTTAAAACTTTTTTTTGCATTGATACATGTCCCCTGGGGCAGGACCCTGGTCCCCAAACACTTTTTATGACAATAACTTGCATATAATCCTTTAAAATGAGCACTTTTGAGTTTTCACGTTCGTGTCCCATAGACTTTAGCGGTGTTCGAACAAATTTTTTGCCTGTTCACATGTTCTGCTGTGAACCAAACCTTGTTTGGCTCATCCCTATTTAACAACACATTGCACTGTGCCTACACAATGCACACCAGTAGGCATGCATTAAATGGACCATAACATGGTGTGAATGGACCCTAAGTGCTAGGTGCTGTATCAAATTTCTAAATGGGAGAAAAAATGTCATCCTTAATAAAATGACAATCTTTATAGCGAGTGTAAGCAAAACTGATTCATCACCAACTGTAGAATCCTCAGTGGGCTGAGGGGACCCTTTCGTGTTGGTTGTATGAGGCCCGTGACTTCTAATAGCAGCCATGTGTGTGCATAAATGTAAGTTCCATGAGGAGGGATCTCTTATTCTTTCTGTATTGAACTGTATTGTAGTTGTACTGTCCTTCTTTGTAAATGCTTCCCAAATTGTTGGCGCTGTATAAATCCTATATAATATATATATATATATATATACAGTGGGGGCGGAAAGAATTCAGACCCCCTTAAATTTTTCACTCTTTGTTATATTGCAGCCATTTGCTAAAATCAATTAAGTTCATTTTTTTCCTCATTAATGTACACACAGCACCCCATATTGACAGAAAAACACAGAATTGTTGACATTTTGGCAAATTTACTAAAAAAGAAGAACTGAAATATCACATGGTCATAAGTATTCATATCCTTTGCTGTGACACTCATATATTTAACTCAGGTGCTGTCCATTTCTTCAGATCATCCTTGAGATGGTTCTTCATTTGAGTCCAGCTGTGTTTGATTATACTGATTGGACTTGATTAGGAAAGCCACACACCTGTCTATATAAGACCTTACAGCTCACAGTGCATGTCAGAGCAAATGAGAATCATGAGGTCAAAGGAACTGCCTGAAGAGCTCAGAGACAGAATTGTGGCAAGGCACAGATCTGGCCAAGGTTACAACAAAAATTTCTGCTGCACTTAAGGTTCCTAAGAGCACAGTGGCCTCCATAATCCTTAAATGGAAGCCGTTTGGGATGACCAGAACCCTTCCTAGAGCTGGCCGTCCGGCCAAACTGAGCTATCGGGGGAGAAGAGCCTTGGTAAGAGAGGTAAAGAAGAACCCAAAGATCACTGTGGCTGAGCTCCAGAGATGCAGTTGGGAGATGGGAGAAAGTTGTAGAAAGTCAACCATCACTGCAGCCCTCTACCAGTCGGCGCTTTATGGCAGAGTAGCCCCACGGAAGCCTTTCCTCAGTGCAAGACACATGAAAGCCCGCATGGAGTTTGCTAAAAAAAAACCTGAAGGACTCCAAGATGGTGAGAAATGAGATTCTCTGGTCTGATGAGACCAGGATAGAACTTTTTGACCTTAAATCTAAGCGGTATGTGTGACGAAAACCAGGAACTGCTCATCACCTGTCCAATACAGTCCCAACAGTGAAGCATGGTGGTGGCAGCATCATGCTGTAGGGGTGTTTTTCAGCTGCAGGGACAGGACGACTGGTTGCAATCAAGGGAAAGATGAATGTGGCCAAGTACAGGGATATCCTGAATGAAAACCTTCTCCAGAGTGCTCAGGACCTCAGACTGGGCCGAAGGTTTACCTTTCAACAAGACAATGACCCTAAGCATACAGCTAAAATAATGAAGGAGTGGCTTCACAACAACTCCGTGACTATTTTTGAATAGGCCAGCCAGAGCTCTGACTTAAACCCAATTGAGCATCTCTGGAGAGACCTAAAAATGGCTGTCCACCAACGTTTACCATCCAACCTGACAGAACTCGAGAGGATCTGCAAGAAGGAATGGCAGAGAATCCCCAAATCCAGGTGTGAAAAACGTGTTGCATCTTTCCCAAAAATACTCATGGCTGTATTAGATCAAAAGGGTGCTTCTACTAAATACTGAGCAAAGGGTCTGAATACTTAGGACCATGTGATATTTCAGTTTTTCTTTTTTAATAAATCTGCAAAAATGTCAACAATTCTGTGTTTTTCTGTCAATATGGGGTGCTGTGTGTACATTAATGAGGAAAAAAATTAACTTGAAAAAACTAAAAATTAAAATGATTTTAGCAAATGGCTGCAATATAACAAAGAGTGAAAAATTTAAGGGGGTCTGAATACTTTCCATTCCCACCAAAATACTCCTACAAATGCGAACCATTGATTGCAACCAAGATTTGTTAATTTACACACACAAAAAAAGTATTTTTCCTAACAAATTCATTCAAGAACCTGTTGCAAAAATGAATACACCCCAATGAAAGTCTTAGAAGCAAAGCTACATTTTAGACAACAAAATCCTAACTAACAAGAATTCAACTACAGGTGAGTCTAATTATTCATTAAACTTCATTAAAATTGTCCAGCAGACATTAGATTATAAAAGGGCATTACTTAACAATGAACACCCCTTCCCATTTCATGCTGTCAGCAAAATCATCACGTGGAAGAGAAATGACACAAGCCCTGAGAAAGAAAATAATTACTTTACACAAGAAAGGTGAAGGCTACAAGAAGGTCAGCAAAGCTTTACTAATCAGTCAGAATATTTTAGCAAAAGTGATACAAAAATTTAACAAAGATGGAACTGAAACCATCTCACAGAGATGTTCAGGCCTTCAATAGAAGTTAACAGCTTGGCAGAAGCGTCTTCTGGTGAGAAGAGTTGAAGAAATTGCCATGCAAGTTTACTGCAGTTAGCTAATGAAGTAGAAAGCCAAACTGGGGTGATTGTTTCCTGTGACACAATACAGCGTACAATGCAGAGGAATGGCATGCATGGGTGTGGTCGACAAAGGAAGCCTCTCCTAAACCTATGCACAAAAAAGACCACCCAGAATTTGCCAGGGCCCATGCTGAGAAAGGAGACTACCGGGACTCTGTACTCTGGAGTGATGATATCAAGATAAACGTTTTTGGAATTGATGGCTTCAAAACTGTATGGCATTGCAAAGGTGAGGAGTACAAAGAAAAATGCATGGTGCCTACAGTGAAACATGGTGGTTGCAGTATCCTTCTGTGGGGCTGCTTGAGTGCTGCTGGTGTCGGAGAGCAGCATTTCATTGATGGTATCATGAATTCACAAATGTACTGCTCTATATTGAAAGAGAAGATGCTACCATCACTCCATGCCCTTAAGCGTTGTGCACTTTTGCAGCTTGACAATAATCCAAACACACATCTAAGGCCACTGTTGCATTTCTAAAGAAGAACAGGGTGAAAGTGATTCAGTGGCCAAGTATTTCTCCTGATCTGAACCCAATGGAATACCTATGGGGAATTCTGAAGAGATACAGTAAGTTGAGCATCACTCTCCATCCAGCTCCCAGGCTCTAAAGAGGTCGTTCTTGAAGAAAGGAAAAAAATAGATGTTGCAATATGTTGTCAACTTGTTCATTCCATGCCTAGAAAACTTGGTGCTTTCCTTACAAATCATGGAGGTCATACAAAATATTAGATGTAGTAGTTTTTGTTGTGGGGTGTATTCAATTTTGCATCAACTAGTTTGAGTAAAACTGAAGATTTTGTAATCTAAGTTATATTATTAAACTTACTTCCATGTAATGAGCTGAACAAATGTTCTATAAAACTCAGTTTTTTCAAAATTTTGGAACTTGTTCTTGTGTTCATTGAGATTGATTAAAATCTTACTTTTCAAAAGGGGTGTACTCATTTATGCTAAGTACTGTGTGTGTATGTGTATGTATAAAATTACTTTGGATACCCCTGAGAAGAGGTCATATTACAGTTGCTTCCTTGCCAGTTGGCTCATCTTATGCTTATAACACACCTTGACTCCTGAGTGAGTATAGTGTATGAGAGTATCATACAACCGAGTTCTGTAGATAAGAAAAATGTAAATAACTACAAATCCCTATTTTTTGATAGTGTTATATTTACTTATGAGCGTGAAGACAGCTTATATAATATTATCAGTTTGGGGCTGTTGACAGTATAGCAAATGTCAGAGCTCAATAGGCTTCTAAGTTCTAACTTTCAGCTCCAAGAATCATCCACACACAAACTGAAGTAGTGCTAAATAAAAGGAAAATATATGTCATATAGTAAAGCCTTCATAATTATAATTTAATACTTAATGTTTAGATCCTTGCATAAGCACAATCATGACTAATTTTCCTTACCTGCCAGAAGTAAGTGGCTATGCTTATGAACAGAAAAAAATTAAATATAACCATAAATAGTGCAGCACTCAAAAAATGTTGAAATACATATGCCATAAAGTTCCCAGTGCAAAAAGTAAATAATACTTAATATGTAAAAGTAAAAAATCAGTTAATCGGAATGATTAAAAAACAACCATTCAGCGGTCAGTGCAAAAGGTTCACACCCAACTATATCAAAATCACTCATAAATATAATGTCTGAGTCACATGCCAAAGTCACACAGGTTTGCAGCTTCACCCATCGTGGACATTCTCCTGTATTATCCTCTTTTGGTCCGGTATTTTCAACATATGCAATCATACTTTAGATGTTTAGATAATTCGCTCTCCTTAGTTTGCATTATTGTCAATCTCTCTGGGTCCTTTGACTGCTGCTAATAAGTGTCTTCTCCCATTTTTTTTCTTATGGCTGCCAGATCAATTATACCTAGACAGGTGGAAACCTTTTTCTCTCCATCTCTTCATGAATGGGTGATTAAATATGTAATATATGATACTATATTTAATAGTTAGCCTACATTTTTGGAAAAATGGTCTCCCTCGATCGCTGTAGAACATCCAGATTTAGCATGGGTTTCAGAGACATCTGTGCGGGTTCCTGCATAGATATCTTTTAAAATTGCCCCCGAAGTCTCCAAAAGTAGTGCAGGAAGTACTTTTGGGAATTGGTAGGGTGCCGCAAAGTCGGCATCACAATGATTCGGACGATGCCGGTAATAGGTGGCGATTTGACATGCCAAATCGCTTGTCAAACTGGCCTGATGTGAACGGGGGCTTAGAGAACTGTTGACACTGGTTATTGGATTTAATAGGTTATGACATGGAGCTGTGTTCCCTTTTTTTTTGTTTTCCTTTCTTTTTTTTTTCATCTTTTCTTCCTATTACATGCCATTTACAATTTTTTCTTTTGTCACATGGTCACATTTGATCATGGTCACATGGGGATTTAATTAGGGCCTGCACATTGAGGATCAGGCCGGGTTCACACTCGTATGACAAACGCTCCGACATTGGGAGCTCATGTCGCATCACATGTGAAAATCAATGTTTCCCTATGAGAGCCGTCTTAACTGGTCCGACACAAGTCGGTCCGACTTTGAAAATGCTCACTGCACTACTTTGGTCTGACTTTGATCCTACTTCAGCCCATTGAATATCACTGAAGTCAGATCGCCATCTTAACTGATCCGACTTTGGCATGCGACGTGTGCTCTTATGATCCTGAAGAGGAACTCCACGCCAAATAAAAAAAAAAAATGGCATGGGTTCCCCCTCCAAGAGTATACCAGGCCCTTTTGTCTGGTACAGATTTTAAGGGGAACCCCCACGCCCAAAATCCATACCAGACCCTTATCCGAGTACGCAGCCCGGCAGGTTAGGAAAGAGGGTGGGGATGAGCGAGCACCCCCCTCCTGAACCGTACCAGGCTGCATGCCCTCAACATGAGGGGGTGGGTGCTTTGGGGCAAGGGGGGCCCTGCACCCCCATCCCAAAGCACCTTGTCCCCATGTTGATGAGGACAAGGGCCTCTTCCTGACAACCATGGCCGTTGGCTGTCAGGGTCTGCTGGCGGGAGGCTTATCGGAATCTGGAAGCCCCCTTTAACAAGAGGGCCCTCGGATCCCGGCTCCCCACCCTATGTGAATGAGTATGGGGTACATTGTACTCCTACCCAGTCACCTAAATAAAAACCTGTGTACTGCATTTAATTTTTGACGCTTTTTAAGTAATTTATTAAGGAAGCTCCGGCGTCTCTTCCGACTTCTTCTCCCATCTCTGATTCTTCTCCCCTCTCTGGCTCTTCTCCGCTCTCTACGGCTCTTCTCCCTCTGTCTGCTGTCTTCTTCTGGGTCTCCTTCGCTGTCTCCTCCACTTTCTTCTTGCTCTTTTGCTCGCTCTTTTGTTGGGTCTTCTCCGCTGTGTTCTCCCTCTGTTCTTCTTCCAATGTTGACTCAACGATATCTCCCGCTCTCATGCTGGGAGCGTGGTGTTCCCCTACTTATATTGGCATGGGGCGGGGTCACTGGGTGATGTCACCGGAGGCCCCACCCCTTATGATGTCACCCCCATCATGCCCTGGGTGGTGACGTCATAAGGGGCGGGCCTCCAGTGAAGAACAGAGCACTCACCCCCCCATGTTGAGGGCATGCGGCCTGGTACATCCCCAACCCTTTTCATGACCTGCCAGGCTGTGTGATCGGATAAGGGTCTGGTATGGATTTTGGGGGGACCCCAATGCCGTTTTTTCTGCATGGGTGTTCCCCTGAAAATCCATACCAGACTGAAGGGCCTGGTATGCTCTTAACCACTTGAGGACCGCCTCACACCGATGTACGTCCGCAAGGTGGCACGGGCAGGCAGAATCACGTACATACACGTGATCTGCCTCCCGCGGGTGGGGGGTCCGATCGGACCCCCCCGGTGCCCGAGGCGGTCCCTTTTTTGTCCCCCGGCGATTGGAGGTGAGGGGGAGGCCATCCATTCAGCCAATCAGAACATTCCTTTGCTGCTGTATGCTAAACAGCAGCAAAGCAAATTATGTTATCTCTCCTCGGCTCGGTATTTTCCGTTCCGGCGCCGAGGAGAGAAGACATCAATGTGAGTGCACAAACACTACACCTCACAGTAGAACATGCCAGGCACACAAAACACCCCCGATCGCCCCCCCGATCACCCCCAATCACCCCTCCCCCCCTCCCTGTCACACTGACACCAAGCAGTTTTTTTTTTTCTGATTACTGCATGGTGTCAGTTTGTGACAGTTACTGTGGTAGGGCAGTTAGTATTAGCCCCCTTTAGGTCTAGGGTACCCCCCTAACCCCCCCTAATAAAGTTTTAACCCCTTGATCACCCCCCGTCACCAGTGTCGCTAAGCGATCATTTTTCTGATCGCTGTATTAGTGTCGCTGGTGACGCTAGTTAGGGACGTAAATATTTAGGTTCGCTGTCAGCATTTTATAGCATCAGGGACCCCCATATACTACCTAATAAATGTTTTAACCCCTTGATTGCCCCCTAGTTAACCCTTTCACCACTGATCACCGTATAACCGTTACGGGTGACGCTGGTTAGTTCGTTTATTTTTTATAGTGTCAGGGAACCCGCCGTTTGTTACCGAATAAAGGTTTAGCCCCCTGATCGCCCGGCGGTGATATGCGTCACCCCAGGCAGCGTCAGATTAGCGCCAGTACCGCTAACACCCACGCACGCAGCATACGCCTCCCTTAGTGGTATAGTATCTGAACGGATCGATTTCTGATCCGATCAGATCTATACTAGTGTCCCTAGCAGTTTAGGGTTCCAAAAAACGCAGTGTTAGCGGGATCAGCCCAGATACCTGCTAGCACCTGCGTTTTGCCCCTCCGCCCGGCCCAGCCCAGCCCACCCAAGTGCAGTATCGATCGATCACTGTCACTTACAAAACACTAAAAGCATAACTGCAGCGTTCGCAGAGTCAGGCCTGATCCCTGCGATCGCTAACAGTTTTTTTGGTAGCATTTTGGTGAACTGGCAAGCACCAGCCTCAGGCAGCGTCAGGTTAGCGCCAGTACCGCTAACACCCACGCACGCACCGTACACCTCCCTTAGTGGTATAGTATCTGATCGGATCAATATCTGATCCGATCAGATCTATACTAGCGTCCCCAGCAGTTTAGAGTTCACAAAAACGCAGTGTTAGCAGAATCAGCCCAGATACCTGCTAGCACCTGCATTTTGCCCCTCCGCCCGGCCCAGCCCAGCCCACCCAAGTGCAGTATCGATCGATCACTGTCACTTACAAAACACTAAACGCATAACTGCAGCGTTCGCAGAGTCAGGCCTGATCCCTGCGATCGCTAACAGTTTTTTTGGTAGCATTTTGGTGAACTGGCAAGCACCAGCCCCAAGCAGCGTCAGGTTAGTGCCAGTACCGCTAACACCCACGCACGCAGCATACGCCTCCCTTAGTGGTATAGTATCTGAACGGATCAAAATCTGATCCGATCAGATCTATACTAGCATCCCCAGCAGTTTAGGGTTCCCAAAAACGCAGTGTTAGGGGGATCAGCCCAGATACCTGCTAGCACCTGCGTTTTGCCCCTCCGCCCGGCCCAGCCCAGCCCACCCAAGTGCAGTATCGATCGTTCACTGTCACTTACAAAACACTAAACGCATAACTGCAACATTCGCAGAGTCAGGCCTGATCCCTGCGATTGCTAACAGTTTTTTTGGCAGCGTTTTGGTGAACTGGCAAGCACCAGCGGCCTAGTACACCCCGGTCGTAGTCAAACCAGCACTGCAGTAACACTTGGTGACGTGGCGAGTCCCATAAATGCAGTTCAAGCTGGTGAGGTGGCAAGCACAAGTAGTGTCCCGCTGCCACCAAGAAGAAGACAAACACAGGCCCTGTCATGCCCATAATGCCCTTCCTGCTGCAGTCGCCAATCCTAATTGGGAATCCACCACTTCTGCAGCGCCCGTACTTCCCCCATTCACATCCCCAACCAAATGCAGTCGGCTGCATGAGATGCATTTTCTTTATGTCCTCCCCAGTACCCCTACCCAGCGAACCCCCCCAAAAAAGATGTCGTGTCTGCAGCAATATAGGCGTGACACCCGCTATTATTGTCCCTCCTGTCCTGATAATCCTGGTCTTTGCACTGGTGAATGTTTTGAACGCTACCATTCACTAGTTGCGTATTAGCGTAGGGTACAGCATTGCACAGACTAGGCACACTTTCACAGGGTCTCCCAAGATGCCATCGCATTTTGAGAGACCCGAACCTGGAACCGGTTACAGTTATAAAAGTTAGTTACAAAAAAAAGTGTAAAAAAAAAATATATATATATATATATATTTATGGGTGGAGCCCTATGTCCGATATGGACATAGATAACATTTGTAGTTAACATAAAACTTACCATCGGAAATAGACCTGGAAGTGTGGACTTACCATATGAAATGGACCTGAAAGTGTGCCTTGGTCTGCTGGTCGGTATGCCAGAATAAGGGGGCATACCCTAGTTAAAGAAATGATTATTCTGTAGAGAGAAATGAATGAAATGAATGAATGAAATGAATGCCTTGAAATGGGGATGGGAGGGTGGGTATCGCGCACAGGAAACCGACAAGCACCACAGGTGAGCGGGCTGCTTAAATACCCCCCGGGCTCCTCCCATAAATTCAGGCCACCATACTGGCCTTCCTACTTATGGGTGGAGCCCTATGTCCGATATGGACATAGATAACATTTGTAGTTAACATAAAACTTACCATCGGAAATAGACCTGGAAGTGTGGACTTACCATATGAAATGGACCTGAAAGTGTGCCTTGGTCTGCTGGTCGGTATGCCAGAATAAGGGGGCAAAAACATTCAGGTAGGGGTGTGGTTTTATTAGTTTTGGCTTTATTTATTTGAGCAAGTTTGGTGAATGCTTGTGCCGTTTCCACCTAAGGAGTGGGGACGTACAGGCGAGGTAGGCAGAGTTGCACCTGCTGAGTCTCTTGATGACGTGGTCTGGGACCCATGCCGAAATGCTGCCATGGCTGCCCCAATACTAAAGAGTGACTGGAGTGCTGACTGGGGTCGAGGTGTAGGCAGTGTAGAAGAACCCCCAGGTGTTTGATGAACTGGCAGGCACTCGAGGGTTGCCCGGAAAGGTAATAGGGGACTAGAGGTTGAGTGTTCCGGTAGGAGTGACAGTAGGCGGGCGAGTATGGTTACTGGCCACCGGACGTTGTTTACTTTATGGAGATGGATGACTATCCTGGAGCTTGATTGCTGGGTTTTGGACACTGCAGGGTGGAGGATGAAATGGTTTTGGCAGCGAGCCAACTACACAGAACTTGGCCTGCGGGATTGCTGCGGGTGAACTCGCTGGGCCGCCAGAACCCGTGGTAGGCCGAGTAAATGGCTGCTTGTATGACCAAACTGGGGAGAAGGCCCAACAGTGAACTGGTTAATATAGTAGACATGTCCCAGAAGATGGCAGCCTGGAACGAACGTGCAGTGGACATTAAACTGGTGTTGCCAGGCTAATTACACCAGCCTGCGCAAGAAGGACATAACAGAGCGATGCGGACCTGGCTTCATTAAGAGGCTCGCCTCGGACCGGATGTCGGTGGCAAGCCACGACCTGTCCTGTCCAGATAAGACCCTAGAGTTAAGCGGTTGCCATGACTGGGTGTAACTTGAAAAGGGAGGAAGTCCGGGTAAACCCGGGGTTTAGGAGTGTCTCTGGGGGCCATGTACTTGTGAACCTATGATGGCCAAAAATTGCCGCGATGCCTGTGGTGGCTGTGGCATCTGTCGCTACCTGGGGTGATAAGAGCGACGTAGGTGATAAGACCCTAGAGTTTAAGGTATAACCATTGATACACCGACCCACGTAGTACGGGACCTTCCGACATTGATAGGTCCGCATTCTTAGGAAAGACTGCAGCTGCTTGTTAGTACACACCCGTGTATGGGTGAAGTCTTGGGGAACTAACCTGATACGGGTCAGTTTGTCAAGGGGGAGGCTGGCCTGCGTGGTGTTTGTTAATTCGGAGGAGGTTATTGTAGACCTCGGTTTCGGTTTATTGAGTTTTTAGAGACTACAAGCTGAAGGACATAATGGTATTACCAGCGAGTCAAGTTGTGTCTACGTAGTACCTGGCTGCCTGTGCCAGTAAAAGTGAATTGTTAGGCCGTAGAAACCACAGAGGGCCAGGTAGATGGCTGCTTGTCTAGATTGGGGAACGTCTGAGGTTTTGACATGTCCCTGAAGATGGCAGTTGTGATGGGCAACGTTTGCCGTTAGCTGTGGTCTGATGCTTCTGGACGCCACATAGAAAGGATTCTACTGTATGAGCCGTAGACACGGATGACTCTCTGCTGTCCTGTGAGGGCAAGAAATGCTGGATGTAGGCTAGGTATAGCCTGATGATGTTATGAGGAGCCAGCTGTGTGTGGCAATACGATACCTGGTGCGGGGTGGAACCTGAACTCAACTGACCTAAGCGAGATGTGATACAGAAATTGATGAATGGCTCGTATGAAATGCCACTGGAGACAAGTGGCCGATTAAGTGCCACTGAAGATTGATGTGTGACTGATTGTGTGCCACTGGAAATGTGTACTAACTGCAAGAAGTCATGCTAAGATGTGAACCCTGCAATGATTGCAAGAGTTGTGCTTAATACGTGTTTGCAACAATTGCCAGGGAGTTTGTGTCAATGGAGATGTGTTTGCCGTGACTGCATGAAGTCCGTATTACTGCATGTGCTTGCACGGGCTGCAAGGAGTTATACTTGGATGCGTGTTTGCAACAATTATAAAGTTGTGTTTGGATGCGTGCTTGCCATGATTGCAAGAAGTTATGCTTGGGTGTGTCCCTGCAACATTTGCGAGAAGTTGTGACTGGATGCGTGCTTGCAATGATTGCAAGAAGTTATGCTAATATGCGTGTCTTGTAATGATTGTAAGATTGTGCTTGAATGTGTGCTTGCAACGATTGCAAGGGAGTTCCTGTCGGTGGAGATGTGTTTGTAGTGACTGTGAAAAGTTCGTATTGCTGCATGTGCTTGCAAGACTGCAAGCGTTAAGCTTGGATGTGTGCTTGCAATGGCTGCGAGAAGTTGTAATTGGATGCGTACTTGCGACGATTGCAAGAAGTTATGCTTGAATGCATGCCTGCAACGTTTGCAAGAAGTTTTGTGATTGGATGCGTGTTTGAAATGATTGCAAGAAATTGTGCTTGGATGTGTGCTTGCAACGATTGCAAGACGTTCTGTTTGGATGCGTACTTGCAACGATTGCAAGAAGTCATGATGGGATGTGTGCTTGCAATTGCAAGAAGTTATGTTTCGATGTGTGCTTGCAATGAAATGCAAGAAGTTGTGTTTGGATGCGTATTTGCGATGATTGCAAGAGGTTATACTTGGACGTGCAGTGACTATGAGGGGGTATAGTCGCGAGGCGAAGGTTCCAACGAATGAAATCAGGACCATGACTGAGCTTCGAAGGAAGACGGGGTGTGCCCCCCCCCTTTTCTTTTTTTTTTTTTTTTTTTGACTGACCTAGAGGAAATGACAGATGAGAACCGGTGGAGTGTTTGACTACCTGGTTTGAAAGGTAATTGTAACATGTTTAAGTGACAGGTGCATGGCATTAAATAAATGAGTGAACTGTTTGTGCCATGACAAAGGCACGAATCGGTGTGCCATGACTGCGCAAATGAGGCTGCACCAACTGGGGCTTGCCAGGATGAATGGATGTCTGACAGATGCCCTGAATTTGAATCGGGGCGTGGCATGCGACAGCGAAATAAATGAAATGTTTGCCTTAGAGTGAAATGAATGAGAAACGTTTCGCCATGACAGAGTCACGAATCGGTTGTGCCGCAGCTGCGACTGACTGCGGCCTGGACTCTGGAGCATATACTGAAATGAGGCAAAGAAACGCTGGTGCATGCCGGAATAAGTTGGTGCATCACGGATGCGACTGGATTTGAATTGGAGTGTAGTATGTAACCGTGAAATGTTTGTCCTGGCAAAGGCACGAATTGTTTATGCCGCAACTGATAGCTAACCAAGTTCTGATGCAGGTGTTGGCTGGGGCCGTTTGTATGGTGTTTGCAATCTTTGTGACAATGAAATGATTCGAAATGTTTGCCTTGATTATGAAATGAGTGAACTCCCTGACAGAGGTCCGGCCTGGTCGTGTCGTGACTGATTCGACCATGAACCGGGCTCTGGAGCATGTATTGAAATGAGGCAACTGAAAACATTGGTGCACACCGGGACGAATCGGTGCCTGTTTGATGCATCTGGATTCGAATCGGAGCGCAGTATGAAATGAAATGAGAGAAATGATTATTTTGACCGAGGCTCGAATTGGTTGTGCCGTGTTTGCGACTGGCAACTAACCGAGCTCTGGTATAGGTATGAAATGCGATCGGAACCAGCGATGCATTCCGTGACGAATCGGTGCACCTCAGATGCGACTGGTTTCGAAACGGTGATGCGTTGTGGGAGTGAAATGGTAGTAATTGCATGACAGAGATATGGATCAATCCCCCGATGTCTATGACTAGCTATGATCCGGACTCTGGAGCATGTATCAGAAATGAGGCCGAGCCCTGGGGCACGCCGTAATGAATCGGTGCATCGAAGATGCGACTGGATTCGAAACGGAGCGCGGTAAGTGCGGATGTAACATATCGTTTACCATGACGGAGGCTCGAATCGGTCGTGCTGTTGTAGCGACTGACTGCGAATCGGACTCCGGAGCATGTACTGAAATGTGGCCAATCCTGGGTACGCCGAGACGAATCGGTGCATTTCCATGCGACTGAATTCATGTCGGAACGTGATACGTGAAAATGAAATGATAACCATGACAGAGGTACGAATGACTGATAAAGCGTAACTCTGGAGCATGTATAGAAATGAGGCCAATCCTGGGGCACGCCGAGACGAATCGGTGCATTTTCATGCGACTGAATTCATGTCGGAACGTGATACGTGGAAATGAAATGATAACCATGACAGGGGTACGAATGACTGATAAAACGTAACTCTGGAGCATGTATAGAAATGAGGCCAATCCTGGGGCACGCCGAGACGAATCGGTGCATTTTCATGCGACTGAATTCATGTCGGAACGTGATACATGGGAATGAAATGATAACCATGACAGAGGTACAATTGACTGACAATAACGTAACTCTGGAGCATGTATAGAAATGAGGCCGTAATAACTGGGGCACACCGGAACGAATCGGCGCATCTTTTGGTGCGACTGGATTCGAATCGGAGCGCGGTAGGTGACTGAAATGAGAAATGATTTGAAATGTCAGAAATGAGTTTAGAAATGTTTCAGAAATGAGAAATGATTGGTATCGAACTAACTTGATTTGATAAATTGCAAATTGCGACTGGCTATGGCTGTCTACCGATACCGACATGCTAGAAATGAAGCGACGTCTGCGTCGCAGTGCTGTCGAAATGGTAACATATCGAAAGTACGAGCGATATACATTGCAGTTTGTGAAATGCGAGTGAAACGAAAATTTGAAATCACGGTTTAGTGACATGATATGAAAACGAAAAGTCCGACGGGACCTTACCTGCGACAGCCAAGCCAGACGCGTGGTACAAACTACGAACGGAAAACGCGGACTTCGAAGGTTTTGAGTACGGAATATCGAATACGGGAACTTGCGAGGCAAGAACTTGCGAACGCTGGTATATCGAATAGTCGGCCTAGTGACGTATATCGCGCACAGGAAACCGACAAGCACCACAGGTGAGCGGGCTGCTTAAATACCCCCCGGGCTCCTCCCATAAATTCAGGCCACCATACTGGCCTTCCTACATATAAAATAAAAAAAAGATAGTTGTTGTTTTATTGTTCTCTCTCTCTCTATTCTCTCTCAATTGTTCTGCTCTATTTTATTGTATTCTATTCTGCAATGTTTTATTGTTATTATGTTTTATCATGTTTGCTTTTCAGGTATGCAATTTTTTATACTTTACCGTTTACTGTGTTTTATTGTTAACCATTTTTTTGTCTTCAGGTACGCCATTCACGACTTTGAGTGGTTATACCAGAATGATGCCTGCAGGTTTAGGTATCATCTTGGTGTCATTCTTTTCAGCCAGCGGTCGGCTTTCATGTAAAAGCAATCCTAGTGGCTAATTAACGTCTAGACTGCTTTTACAAGCAGTGGGAGGGAATGCCCCCCCACCACTGTCTTTCGTGTTTTTCTCTGGCTCTCCTGTCTCAACAGGGAACCTGAGAATGCAGCCGGTGATTCAGCCAGCTGACCATAGAGCTGATCAGAGACCAGAGTGGCTCCAAACATCTCTATGGCCTAAGAAACCGGAAGCTATGAGCATTTCATGACTTAGATTTCGCCGGATGTAAACAGCGCCATTGGGAAATTGGGAAAGCATTTTATCACACCGATCTTGGTGTGGTCAGATGCTTTGAGGGCAGAGGAGAAATCTAAGGTCTAATAGACCCCAATTTTTTCAAAAAAGAGTACCTGTCACTACCTATTGCTATTATGGGGGATATTTACATTCCCTGAGATAACAATAAAAATGATAAAAAAAAAAAAAAATGAAAGGAACAGTTTAAAAATAAGATAAAAAAAAAAAAAAAATAATAAAGAAAAAAAAAAGCACCCCTGTCCCCCCCTGCTCTCGCGCTAAGGCGAACGCAAGCGTCGGTCTGGCGTCAAATGTAAACAGCAATTGCACCATGCATGTGAGGTGTCACCGCGAACGTCAGATCGAGGGCAGTAATTTTAGCAGTAGACCTCCTCTGTAAATCTAAAGTGGTAACCTGTAAAGGCTTTTAAAGGCTTTTAAAAATGTATTTAGTTTGTCGCCACTGCACGTTTGTGCGCAATTTTAAAGCATGTCATGTTTGGTATCCATGTACTTGGCCTAAGATCATCTTTTTTATTTCATCAAACATTTGGGCAATATAGTGTGTTTTAGTGCATTAAAATTTTAAAAAGTGTGTTTTTTCCCCAAAAAATGCGTTTGAAAAATCGCTGCGCAAATACTGTGTGAAAAAAAAAATGAAACACCCACCATTTTAATCTGTAGGGCATTTGCTTAAAAAAAATATATAATGTTTGGGGGTTCAAAGTAATTTTCTTGCAAAAAAAAATAATTTTTTCATGTAAACAAAAAGTGTCAGAAAGGGCTTTGTCTTCAAGTGGTTAGAAGAGTGGGTGATGTGTGACATAAGCTTCTAAATGTTGTGCATAAAATGCCAGGACAGTTCAAACCCCCCCCAAATGACCCCATTTTGGAAAGTAGACACCCCAAGCTATTTGCTGAGAGGCATGTCGAGTCCATGGAATATTTTATATTGTGACACAAGTTGCGGGAAAGAGACAATTTATTTTTTTTTTTTGCACAAAGTTTTCACTAAATGATATATTGCTCAAACATGCCATGGGAATATGTGAAATTACACCCCAAAATACATTCTGTTGCTTCTCCTGAGTACGGGGATACCACATGTGTGGGACTTTTTGGGAGCCTAGCCGTGTACGGAACCCCGAAAACCAAGCACTGCCTTCAGGCTTTCTAAGGGCGTAAATTTTTGATTTCACTCTTCACTGCCTATCACAGTTTCGGAGGCCATGGAATGCCCAGGTGGCACAAAACCCCCCAAATGACCCCATTTTGAAAAGTAGACACCCCAAGCTATTTGCTGAGAGGTATAATGAGTATTTTGCAGACCTCAATTTTTGTCACAAAATTTAGAAAATTGAAAAAAGAAAAAAAAAAAGTTTTTTCTTGTCTGTCTTCATTTTCAAAAACAAATGAGAGTTGCAAAATACTCACCATGCCTCTCAGCAAATAGCTTGGGGTGTCTACTTTTCCAAAATGGGGTCATTTGGGGGGGGGTTTGTGCCACCTGGGCATTCCATGGCCCCCCGAAACTGTGATAGGCAGTGAAGAGTGAAATCAAAAATTTACACCCTTAGAAATCCTGAAGGCGGTGGTTTTCGGGGCCCCGTACGCGGTTAGGCTCCCAAAAAGTCCCACACATGTGGTATCCCCATACTCAGGAGAAGCAGCTGAATGTATTTTGGGATGCAATTCCACATATGCCCATGGCCTGTGTGAGCAATATATCATTTAGTGACAACTTTTTGTAATTTTTTTTTTTTTGTCATTATTCAATCACTTAATATTAATATTATTATTAATTAATATTCAGTGGGCTCAACATGCCTCTCCGCAATTTTCCTTGGGGTGTCTACTTTCCAAAATGGGGTCATTTGGGGGGGGTTTGTACTGCCCTGCCATTTTAGCACCTCAAGAAATGACATGGCAGTCATAAACTAAAAGCTGTGTAAATTCCAGAAAATGTACCGTAGCTTGTAGACGCTATAACTTTTGCGCAAACCAATAAATATACGCTTATTGACATTTTTTTTACCAAAGACATGTGGCCGAATACATTTTGGCCTAAATGTATGACTAAAATTGAGTTTATTGGATTTTTTTTATAACAAAAAGTAGAAAATATCACTTTTTTTCAAAATTTTCTGTCTTTTTCCATTTATAGTGCAAAAAATAAAAACCGCAGAGGTGATCAAATACCGTCAAAAGAAAGCTCTATTTGTGGGAAGAAAAGGACGCAAATTTCGTTTGGGTACAGCATTGCATGACCACGCAATTAGCAGTTAAAGCGACGCAGTGCCAAATTGGAAAAAGTCCTCTGGTCCTTAGGCAGCATAATGGTCCGGGGCTGAAGTGGTTAAAGGGGGAACCCAAGCTGTTTTAATATTTACATTGGTTGTGGAGTTCCCCTTAAAGATTCATACCAGACACAGTGCCTGATATTGTCGGGGATCAAAGTTGAATCCCTGTACATTGAAGTCGGATGCATGTTGGACTTCAAGTCACAGGGCAAAGTCAGATCCAAAGTGGTACGACTGCCATGTCATACCAGTGTGAACCTGGCCTCACTCTCCAATGTCCTCTCTAACAGTCCAGGTCCCTTGCTGGAACTGACACTTTCTCCCCGGGTGCTAGTCTTATGGCATCTTGATTGTTTGGCTCGGGATGACGTAACTCCTATGTATGCTCAGGAGCCAATCATCCTGGCACAAAGGGATGGGGGTGGTACTGTAAGCTGAGTTTCAAATCCATAGCTCAGTTTATATGGCATACAAGATTTCAAACAGGCAAGTAGATTTTTTTTTATTGCAGAACAGACATTGGGTTAATTTACTAAAACTGGAGAGTGCAAATTCTGGTTCAGCTGTGCATGGTAGCTAATCAGCTTCTAACTAATCGCAAGAGAATCCAGAAGGCTGGTTGCACCAAAGTTGATTGAGAGATCAACTTTGCATATTTAGCCTGCCTAATAATGGTTTTGATCAGATCAGTGTGATCCGATGCATTTCACAATTTAACCACTTGTAGACCAAGACTTTTCTGGCACTTTTTGTTTACAATTTTAAATCAGTATTTTTTGCTAGAAAATTACTTAGAACCCCCAAACATTTTTAATTTTTTTTTTTAGCAGACACCCTAAGGAATAAAATGGCAATCATTGCAGTTTTTTATGTCACATGATATTTGCGCAGCAGTTTTTCAAACGCAATGTTTTTGGAAAAATCACACAATATATACCCCAATTTTCTTGTAAAATCTGAAAGATGATGTTACGCCAAGTAAGTAGATACATAACATCTCACGCTTTAAAATTCCACACACTCATGGAATGGTGATTACTGTACTTAAAAATCTCTAGGCGAGGCTTTAAAAATGTTTTATTTTTTTAAAATCATTTTTATTCCTTTTACAAGCAATTTAAACATTCCTTGTAATAGAAATAAGGATAATCACTGATGCTGGGGCATTTTTCAATCTGTTGGCCACTGATGCTAGAGCAATTTTCCTTTTACTATCCACTGATTTTTGGGACTCTTTTCCCCCCTATCAACCTCTCCGGCGTCAGTGGTCAATACTGACCACTGGTACTGAGGCATTTCACCCCCCATTAATGCCAGAGTTTTTTCTTTCTACTGAACACTGAGGCTGTGGCATTTTTCTTCCTATTGCCCACTGAGGGGACATTTTTTCCTCCTACTGACCACTGACACTAGGGCATTTTTCCTCTGACTGACCATTGATGTCAGGACATTTTCACATTTTTTTTATATATTTTTTCTACAGTGTCTCTTTATTTTTTTTTTATCACTTTTAATGCTATTACAAGCAATGTAAACATCTCTTGTAATAGAAATAAGGATGACAGGTCCTCTTTATGAAAGGTTTTGGGGTCAAAAATACCCTAAATCTCTCTTTTAACTTTAAAAGCAAAAGATCAAAAAAAAAAAACCCCTGGAACGGAAGGTTACTCTGGTCCTCCAAGGCGATAGAGACGAACAAAGACAATCTAGTTATTTTATCGCCTCTGTGACCAGCCGGCCGCATTGTTAAATTGTTTTTCGGGTGCGCTGGTAAAAAGGTCAGCCCACGAAACACCAGTGAATAACGAAAGGGAGGGGTGGCTCATGAGCCACTCAGACCAATTTCATGAAAAAGCCAGCCGCTGGCTAAAAAAAATAAGTAAATACCGAGGTTATGACTTATAGCTTCATTCATAACCCCAGTAAACCATTTGCAAAATGGCCCTGTTTACATCTGGGGAAACTGGAAGTGACAATAATGCCCCGTACACACGGTACACACAATGGAAAATGTCCGATCGGAATGTGTTGTCGGAAATTCCAACCGTGTGTGGGCTCCATCGGACATTTCCCATCAGATTTTCCAACACACAAAGTTTGAGAGCAGGCTATAAAATTTTCCGACAACAAAATCCGTTGGTGGAAATTCCGATCATGTGTACACAAATCCGACAGACAAAGTGCCACGCATGCTCAGAATAAAGAAAGAGATGAAAGCTATTGGCCACTGCCCCGTTTATAGTCCCGACGTACGTGTTTTACGTCACCGCGTTTAGAACGATCTGATTTTCCGACAACTTTGTGTGACCGTGTGTATGCAAGACAAGTTTGAACCAACATCCGTCGGAAAAAATCCTAGGATTCTGTTGTCGGAATGTCCGAACAAAGTCCGACCGTGTGTATGGGGCATAATACTCATTACTTCAAGTTTCCTATATTATAGACCTCATCATGGACCTTCCAGTCCTCGATCAGCTGTATGGTAAGCTAGTGGAATGACTGGCTTCATTCTGGGCTTGCCAGAGTGACGGTAGAGCCCAGAGAGGCACCAGCGGGTAGTGACCCCTCTGGTCACCAATAAAAGCCATCAAGTGGCTAATTAGCCACTAGGAGGGCTTTTAAATAAAAGCTGATCACCTCTTGAAAAAAACAATATCAGGATGATGCCCGTAGCTGCAGGAATCATCCCAGTATAACCATGTGAATTCAATCACAAACATGTATGTGCAAGTGGTTAAATCAGCTAAACATAATCCAGGTGCATCAAAACAAAACGTATGCAAGGTTTTAAAGTGATTGTAAGTCTTGTGATTTTTTCCTATAAAAATAATAAACATGTTATACTTACCTGCTCTATTGGAGTGGATTTGCACAGATCAGCCTGGATCCTCCTCTTTCCAGACCCTTTTATGAACTCACACCACACTGAACCGCATGGTGCTGCTGCACAATGCAGTTTTACATTTACAAAATATGTATGGGTTGACAATGCATGCGGGAGCCATTTAGTAATAATGGCACCCCAAGTATCTGCTAAAGTGTAAAGCATTGCTCTGCAGGTCAGGAACACATGTGATTTCAAGCATGTTTTTCACCCACAGAGATGTAAACCTAACTTTACAAGTTTTCTTAAAAAATCAGCCACATCATAAATAGAAAAAGCATGTCCACTGCAGGGGCGGATCCAGGGGGGGGCAACAGGGCAATTGCCCCCTCCGAGAATGCGGGTGACAGCAGACAGTGCGGGCGGCGGTGGCTCCGCCACGAGTGACAGTGCGGACGGCTCGGCTGCGGGTGAGAGTGCGGGCGGCTCTGCCTAGTGACAGTGCAGGCGGCTCCGCTGTGGGTGACAGTGTGGGCGGCTCTGCCTAGTGACAGTGTGGGCGGCTCCGCTGCGGGTGACAGTGCGGGTGGCTCCGGCATGGGTGACAGTGCGGGCGGCTCCGGCATGGGTGACAGTGCGGGCGGCTAGGTCGTGAGTGGGCAGGTGAGAGAGGGGGGTAGCTGGGTGGCTCTGTGTGTAACTGAGTGGGCTGCTGGCCAATCAGGGAGCCGCCAGGCAGGGGGGCAGAGAGATGACATCATCTCTCACCACCCTGCGCCCGCTCTGCATCCCTGCAGTTCTGCCCTCACTGTGAAGGCAGCTGTGGGCAGCAGAGAGATTACATCATCTCTCTGCTGCCTGATTCTGGGACATGGCAAGAGACCACCTTAGCAGGAAAGTGACATGGCAGGTGACAATCTGCATCTGGTGACAGGCGACTTGGCAAGTGACAATCCACAATGTGTGGCAGGTGACGTGGCAAGTGACAATCCGCAATGTGTGGCAGGTGACGTGGCAAGTGACAATCCGCAGCGTGTGGCAGGTGACGTGGCAAGTGACAATCCATAACATGTAGCAGGTGACGTGGCAAGTGGCAATCCACAATGTATGGCAGGTGACGTGGCAAGTGACAATCCACAATGTGTGGCAGGTGACATGGCAAGTGACAATTCACAATGTGTGGCAGGTGACGTGGCAAGTGACAATCCGCATCTGGTGACAGGTGACATGGCAAGTGACAATTCACAATGTGTGGCAGGTGACATGGCAAGTGACGATCTGCATCTGGTGACAGGTGACGTGACAATCCGCATTTGGTGGCAGGTGACGTGGCAAGTGATAATTCGCAGCATGTGGAAGGTGACGTGGCAAGTGACAATCCGCATCTGGTGACAGGTGAAGTGGCAAGTGACAATCCGCATTTGGTGGCAGGTGAAGTGGCAAGTGACAATCCGCATCCGGTGACAGGTGAAGTGGCAAGTGACAATCCGCATCTGGTGACAGGTGATGTGGCAAGTGACAATCCGCATTTGGTAGCAGGTGAAGTGCCAAGTGTCAATCCGCAACGTGTAGCAGGTGACGTGACAATTCGCAGCATGTGGCAGGTGACGTGGCAAGTGACAATCCTCATCTGGTGACAGGTGACGTGGCAAGTGACAATTTACAACATGTGGCAGGTGACGTGGCAAGTGACAATCCGCTTTTGGTGGCAGGCGACGTGGAAAGTGACACACTCAAGGCTCCCACTGATTCTGCATTATGGTGAGTTGAACTATTTCATTTTATATTACAATGTAAGAATAGGAATAATGCACTTCAATCATCCTGACACAATAATAACCATGGTGCCGTGATGATTGAAGCTCCAGCCGTTTCCCCGATAAATTGCCCGCAAAAAAAGGTATTCTCTGGCATTGCCCCTCCCGAGATTAGACTCTGGATCCGCCCCTGGTCCACTGCCAGCATGCTGCAAAATTGGACCCTTGCTCTCTGTGGGAAAGTAGTGCTCTCTTTACAGATCTCCAGCTAGAACTCCCAAATCACCAGGGAGCTTTGCTGCTTGTAGAGCTATAGGTCTGATACTATAGGAAGCATGTCAGACCTCAGCAATGAGACTGCTGCTTCCCTAAAGAGAACGAGGGTCCCAGTCTGCAGCTGCTGGCAGGATAAAATAAAAAGTGAGTGAGATAATAAAAATTGACAGTATAGGTATGTAATTTTCACTGCCTGCTTTCAGAAAAGGGTCATAACATTTCTGTGGCTGTTGTTTAATTCGGACATTTCAAATGTGTTTTCCCATGCTGTTTAAAAAGTGTCTTTGAGTATCCATGGAACTGCGAGTCACCATAAAGCAACTTTAATAGCCTCAGTAATCCCTGCCAGTGTATTTGGCCTGTGATAACACACAGCAGGCTATGACTTAAATCTGGAATGCTGTTTCTTCATATACTAGTTACCTCCTCTGGTTGGGATTTGCTATAGTAGTAACTTGTGTCAGCTAGAAATACCAGGATTATTTTTGGCACTTAATTGCTGATTTGGGATTTAGACAATACAATGCTGAATGTGCTCTTATTGTAGTGCTGTTGGGTTGTGCTTTACATAAGCAATACTTTCTCTATCTTTAATTGCACAGAAAAAAACAGCTTGATTAAAATATTATAAATGTCAGCCTGTACTTAAATTGATAAGAACATAATCAAGATTATTGTATATGCTTATTTAATAATGCTTTACTAAGTGTACTTTTTTAAAATAGTTTAGCTTTACTTTCAGAATTACAAGCCAATACACAATGGGGGTGATTTACTAAGAAGAAGGCACTGCACCAGTTCATACATTAATTGGTGCGCTGGAAAAATCATTAATCGAACGTGCGAACCGGCACAAATAGCAATAATAAATACCCTCATATGTAAACTGCAACTAGCGCTAGGGTAACTGCGGTTTTCTCATTGATAATTGCGCACACCCAATATAATTGTTTAATTTAATCTAATTGGATGTGTCTTGTTTGGCAATTAGTAGGTGTTAATTAACCCTTTTGATGCTAATCTCATTCCTATCACTTCTAATATATCTTTGAAATGTGTTTTTTCTTTTTTTACCCAAATCTTTCAATACATTACAAAGAACAGAGAAGTGTTTCTAAAGCCAATAAATTAATATTTTCAGATCTTGATCTTTAAAGGTGACCATACACTGCAATCAGTTAGATCTTAAATAAATTTGATTTAGTGCAGGAGCCTGTTTGATTTCCTATATAAGGCACATGAAAAACCACCTTTTTTCAAGACATTCTAGAGCAGTGGTTCTCAACCTGGGGGTTGGGACCCCCTCAGGGGTCGAATGATGATTTGCCAGGGGTCACCGAATCCTGGGCTGTTCCTGAAGCCTGCACTACTCTCCCAGCCTTTTTGTGGCTGTTCCTGGAGCCTGCGGCTGCCCACTCTGCCTCTTCGCAGCTGCCCATTCAATTCACGGCATGGCTGGGGGGACAGAGACTAGAGGTCAGCTGACTGGTGACTAATGTGAAGTGGGAGGGGCTGGAGGAGACCATATCTGCTAAATTTTGGCATAGGTGTCACTGTTACGAGACATTACAAAGTCTGAGACACAGTGAGTAACACTACCTGTGATTATGGTTGCCATTAAAAGTGCCCACTACGGTTCTCAGATCAGCAGATGACCTTGATCAAGAGCACCTAATTTGGTTGATGAGAACTCCCCACCAGCACTTCCACTTATCCCAACTACCTGCCAGCACTGCCACTCATCCCATTCCCCCCACTCCCCACCAAGGAGTAAGAGAAGGAATAAAAATAGAGAGGGAGAGGAAAAGAGGGGGAGGAACAAAGAAAAAGGGAGAGAAAGAATAAGAAAGAATAAGAAAAGAATAAGAGAAAGACGGCTAGAGAGAGGAATGGGGAAAAAACAAGAAATTAGGATAGCAAAAGAAAGGAAAACAAAGAGAAAGAGTGGCACATCCTAAAATGTACCATAAGGGGTTTCAATACTATACGAGTGGAAGGAACTCAGGGAGCGCTAAATGTCCATTAGGGGGGCAAATTACTGTTCTTGCCTTGGGTGCTGACCACCCACACTATGAAAATAATTTTACTGTTGGGGTCCCCACAACTTGGGAAATTTTATCACGGGGTCACAGCACTAGCAAGGTTGAGAACCACTGTTCTAGAGTGATCAGGAATCTTCAAACTACAGCTCTCCAGCTGTTGCGGAACTACACATCCCATGAGGCACTGTAAAACTCTGACATTCACAGACATGACTAGGCATGGTGGGAGTTGTAGTTCCTGAACAACTGTGGGGCCGTAGTTTAAAGACCCCTGTGCTAGACCATTATTTTGCCTCCAGAATTGGGAGTGTGGCATCTACCCAACTTCTTTCTGCTGGTGGACACAAGAACCTATATCTATATCTATCTATCTATCTATCTATCTATCTATCTATCTATCTATCTATCTATCTATCTATCTATCTATCTATCTATCTATCTATCTATCTATCTATCTATCTATCTATCTATCTATCTATCTATCTATCTATCGATCTATATCTATAGATATAGATATAGATAGATAGATAGATAGATAGATAGATAGATAGATAGATAGATAGATAGATAGATAGATAGATAGACACACACAAGCAGGAAGCAATATACATTGGCCGGGAAGTGATCTGTACACAGGAAGTAGGTGTGTGTTTTGAGGCCAAATCATTTAGGCATAAACACATGACCCACACAAACACCACCCCATGTAAAAATAAATAAAAAATTATCCTAATTTGCAAATATGGATCATCTCTTCCTCAGAGAACAGTGAGCGGGGCACGGTGGTGGGAAGAAATTAGCAGCAGTACAAGCAACTACCTGGAGGGGCGTGATGTCATTCCTGTGTGCTTACCACCGCTTCTTGGAACCAGATATGCGCCACGGGTACATACCTCCGCGCACACAGTAGTTGCACATCTCACATACACAGCAGTCACGCATCTAACTGCAGGAACCCAATTTTTATGGAAATAGTAAAGCAGATTTACAGGACTGGACTAACAAATGTTTCTAGTGAAAGGCAACTGGTGTTTTCTATTAAACAAGGTCTAAATGGGCCATTGACATGCATCACATGGGGTGGCACAGTGGTGTAGTGGGTAGCACTCTCGCCTAACAATAAAAGGGTTGCTGGTTCAATTCCCAACCACAAAACTACCTGCCTGGAGTTTGCATGTTCTCCCTGTGCCTGTGTGGGTTTCCTCCGGGTACTCTGGTTTCCTCCCACACTCCAAAGACATGCTGGTAGGTTAATTGGTGTCAGACTTCCACGTAGCAGACAGGTGAGCCCAGTGTAGCAGGGGGAGGCTTCCCTTACGTATCTGGTTCCCGGCCCCTGGTAGTATGGACAGGAGGCACGGGAGCACAGAATGGTATGAGAGCCTGGCGGGTTAGCTGCAGGAGGATCCCGGTAAAGGTGGTTATAGAGATCACCAGTCAACTGAAGCACAGGCAGCAGGTGCAGAGCAGGAGTGGAGCAGGCAGGTCGGGTCACAGGCAGAGGTCGACAACAGGCGGGCAACGTAGTACAGAGGAGCAGGCAGATTCGTAGTCAGGACAGTCCGGGATCAGTGGCAGGCAGCAAGCAAGGAGAATCAAAGACAGGCCTGTGGTCAGGAGATCAGGTACAACAGGAAACAGGAAGCAGGTGCAGGGATACAGGGAGCTGAAGATCGGACAGCACAGAGCCCCTTGTGCAGACGGCCTAAATAGGCAGATTGGCGCCAAACACCGGGCACGCGTGCACGCCGATGTGCGCCGGTGCGCACCCCCGCACGCGCCTACACGCCGGCACCCGCGGCGGCGCGCACGGGAACGCGTACGCGCCCCAACTCATGTGAATGAGCGCAAGAGCCGCTTGCGCATGCGCACTGCTTATATTGATCTCACGCAGTTCTAAATGTACTTGCAGGCACAGCAGGCTTTCTCAGAAAAAATTAATTGATCATTTTATTTTGGGCATATTTGTTACTTGGGCAGTTGTTACTAAACTTCCTCACATCACCAGATAATATTGGCACCTCCTTCTTCTGTCAATATTGATTTGGAGATGCTGTGTGTCATGTCCATAGTGGCGCACAGATTGCATTCTCCCATGCGCCGAGATCGCTATAGTAAATGGTGGATTCCAGCATATTTATTTTGTAAATATGGAAATGTGCGTTGCGCCTCTACTGATGGCACATGACTTTCGTAAATCACCCCCAATGTGCCTGTTTTTTTTTAAAAAAATCATATTTATTTGATTTATTTTTTATATTTTTTGTCTTTGATCAAGTGTCTCAATAGCTTTGAGACACTTGATCAAAGACAGAAAATGTTTTAAGTATTTATAGCGGCCACTACATGCTGTTATTTTCTGCACAAACAATTCCCAGGTTGGCCATCTAAAAGTGTACAGACAGACTTTAAAAAATAAATGTGAATTAAAGTGTACTTGCACACAAAATGCCGCACATACGCACGCGCCTGCACGCCGGCACCCGCGGCGGCGCGCACGGGAACGTGTACGCGCCCCAACGCACCGCGATGCTCACCAACAGCACGTCTGCCCAAGGGAGCTCTCTGACAATTGGCTTCTGTCTAAATTGGCCCTAGTATATGAATGTGAATTAGGGACCTTAGATTGCAAGCTCCTTGAGGGTAGGGATTGATGTGAGTGTACAATGTATATGTAAAAGTGCTGCGTAAATTGACGGCGCTATATAAGTACCTTAACCAGTTGCCGACCGCCGCACGACGATGTACGTCGACAGAGCGGCACGGGCAGGCAAAAGGACTTACAGGTACGTCCTTGCCTGCCCGCGGGTGGGGGGTCCGATCGGACCCCCCCCGGTGCCTGCGGCGGTCGGCAAATCTCCATCCATTTGTGGCCCCCCCCTCGCGATCGCTCCCAGCCAATGGGATCATTTCCCTGCCTCTCTATTGTACACAGAGGCAGAGGAAATGATGTCATCTCTCCTCGGCTCAGTAATTTCCGTTCCGGCCCGAGGAGAGAAGACAGGTATGTGAGTGCACCAACACTACACACACAGTAGAACATGCCAGGCACACAAAACACCCCGATCCCCCCCCTGATCGCCCCCTGATCCCCCCCCAATCACCCCCCCCTGTCACAAACTGACACCAAGCAGGTTTTTTTTTTTTTTTTTTCTGATTACTGTATTGGTGTCAGTTTGTGACAGTTACAGTGTTAGGGCAGTGAGTGTTAGGTCCCCTTTAGGTCTAGGGTACCCCCCTAACCCCCCCTAATAAAGTTTTAACCCCTTGATCACCCCGTCACCAGTGTCGCTAAGCGATAATTTTTCTGATCGCTGTATTAGTGTCGCTGGTGACGCTAGTTAGGGACGTAAATATTTAGGTTCGCCGTCAGCGTTTTATAGCGACATGGACCCCCATATACTATCTAATAAATGTTTTAACCCCTTGATTGCCCCCTAGTTAACCCTTTCACCACTGATCACCATATAACCGTTACGGGTGACGCTGGTTAGTTCGTTTATTTTTTATAGTGTCAGGACACCCGCCGTTTATTACCGAATAAAGGTTTAGCCCCCTGATCGCCCGGTGGTGATATGCGTCGCCCCAGGCAGCTTCAGATTAGCGCCAGTACCGCTAACACCCACGCACGCAGCATACGCCTCCCTTAGTGGTATAGTATCTGATCGCATCAATTTCTGATCCGTTCAGATCTATACTAGCGTCCCCAGCAGTTTAGGGTTCCCAAAAACGCAGTGTTAGCGGGATCAGCCCAGATACCTGCTAGCACCAGCGTTTTGCCCCTCCGCCCGGCCCAGCCCACCCAAGTGCAGTATCGATCGATCACTGTCACTTACAAAACACTAAACGCATAACTGCAGCGTTCGCAGAGTCAGGCCTGATCCCTGCGATCGCTAACAGTTTTTTTGGTAGCGTTTTGATGAACTGGCAAGCACCAGCCCCAGGCAGCGTCAGGTTAGCGCCGGTCGCGCTAACACCCACGCACGCACCGTATCCTCCCTTAGTGGTATAGTATCTGATCGGATCAATATCTGATCCGTTCAGATCTATACTAGCGTCCCCAGCAGTTTAGGGTTCCCAAAAACGCAGTGTTAGTGGGATCAGCCCAGATACCTGCTAGCACCTGCGTTTTGCCCCTCCGCCCGGCCCAGCCCAGCCCAGCCCACCCAAGTGCAGTATCGATCGATCACTGTCACTTACAAAACACTAAACACATAACTGCAGCCTTCGCAGAGTCAGGCCTGATCCCTGCGATCGCTAACAGTTTTTTTGGTAGCGTTTTGGTGAACTGGAAAGCGCCAGCGGCCTAGTACACCCCAGTCGTAGTCAAACCAGCACTGCAGTAACACTTGGTGACGTGGCGAGTCCCATAAGTGCAGTTCAAGCTGGTGAGGTAGCAAAGCACAAGTAGTGTCCCGCTGCCACCAAAAAGACAAACACAGGCCCGTCGTGCCCATAATGCCCTTCCTGCTGCATTCGCCAATCCTAATTGGGAACCCACCACTTCTGCAGCGCCCGTACTTCCCCCATTCACATCCCCAACCAAATGCAGTCGGCTGCATGAGAGGCATTTTTATGTCCTCCCCAGTACCCCTACCCAACGAACCCCCCCAAAAAAGATGCTGTGTCTGCAGCAAACGCGGATATAGGCGTGACACCCGCTATTATTGTCCCTCCTGTCAATCCTGGTCTTTGCACTGGTGAATGTTTTGAACGCTACCATTCACTAGTTGAGTATTAGCGTAGGGTACAGCATTGCACAGACTAGGACACACTTTCACAGGGTCTCCCAAGATGCCATCGCATTTTGAGAGACCCGAACCTGGAACCGGTTACCGTTATAAAAGTTACAGTTACAAAAAAAGTGTAAAAAAAAAAAACACAAACAAAAATATAAAATAAAAAATAATAGTTGTCGTTTTATTGTTCTCTCTCTATTCTCTCTCTCTCTATTCTCTCTATTGTTCTGCTCTTTTTTACTGTATTCTATTCTGCAATGTTTTATTGTTATTATGTTTTATCATGTTTGCTTTTCAGGTATGCAATTTTTTATACTTTACCGTTTACTGTGCTTTATTGTTAACCATTTTTTTGTCTTCAGGTACACCATTCACGACTTTGAGTGGTTATACCAGAATGATGCTTGCAGGTTTAGGTATCATCTTGGTATCATTCTTTTCAGCCAGCGGTCGGCTTTCATGTAAAAGCAATCCTAGCAGCTAATTAGCCTCTAGACTGCTTTTACAAACAGTGGGAGAGAATGCCCCCCCACCGTCTTCCGTGTTTTTCTCTGGCTCTCCTGTCTCAACAGGGAGCCTGAGAATGCAGCCGGTGATTCAGCCAGCTGACCATAGAGCTGATCAGAGACCAGAATGGCTCCAAACATCTCTATGGCCTAAGAAACCGGAAGCTACGAGCATTTTATGACTTAGATTTCGCCGGATGTAAATAGCGCCATTGGGAAATTGGGGAAGCATTTTATCACACCGATCTTGGTGTGGTCAGATGCTTTGAGGGCAGAGGAGAAATCTAGGGTCTAATAGACCCCAATTTTTTCAAAAAAGAGTACCTGTCACTACCTATTGCTATCATAGGGGATATTTACATTCCCTGAGATAACAATAAAAATGATTAAAAAAAAAAAAAATGAAAGGAACAGTTTTAAAATAAGATAAAAAAGCAAAAAAATAATAAAGAAAAAAAAAAAAAAAAGCACCCCTGTCCCCCCTGCTCTCGCGCTAAGGCGAACGCAAGCGTCGGTCTGGCGTCAAATGTAAACAGCAATTGCACCATGCATGTGAGGTATCACCGCGACGGTCAGATCGAGGGCAGTAATTTTAGCAGTAGACCTCCTCTGTAAATCTAAAGTGGTAACCTGTAAAGGCTTTTAAAGGCTTTTAAAAATGTATTTATTTTGTTGCCACTGCACGTTTGTGCGCAATTGTAAAGCATGTCATGTTTGGTATCCATGTACTCGGCCTAAGATCATCTTTTTTATTTCATCAAACATTTGGGCAATATAGTGTGTTTTAGTGCATTAAAATGTAAAAAAGTGTTTTTTCCCCAAAAAATGCGTTTGAAAAATCGCTGCGCAAATACTGTGTGAAAAAAAAAAATGAAACACCCACCATTTTAATCTGTAGGGCATTTGCTTTAAAAAAATATATAATATGTGGGGGTTCAAAGTAATTTTCTTGCAAAAAAAAATAATTTTTTCATGTAATCAAAAAGTGTCAGAAAGGGCTTTGTCTTCAAGTGGTTAGAAGAGTGGGTGATGTGTGACATAAGCTTCTAAATGTTGTGCATAAAATGCCAGGACAGTTCAAACCCCCCCCAAATGACCCCATTTTGGAAAGTAGACACCCCAAGCTATTTGCTGAGAGGCATGTTGAGTCCATGGAATATTTTATATTGTGACACAAGTTGCGGGAAAGAGACAAATTTTTTTTTTTTTTTTTTTTTGCACAAAGTTGTCACTAAAGGATATATTGCTCAAACATGCCATGGGAATATGTGAAATTACACCCCAAAATACATTCTGTTGCTTCTCCTGAGTACGGGGATACCACATGTGAGACTTTTTGGGAGCCTAGCCGCGTATGGGACCCCGAAAACCAAGCACCGCCTTCAGGCTTTCTAAGGGCGTAAATTTTTGATTTCACTCTTCACTGCCTATCACAGTCTCGGAGGCCATGGAATGCCCAGGTGGCACAAAACCCCCCCAAATGACCCCATTTTGGAAAGTAGACACCCAAAGCTATTTGCTGAGCGGTATAGTGAGTATTTTGCAGACCTCACTTTTTGTCACAAAGTTTTGAAAATTAAAAAAAGAAAAAAAAATTTTTTTTTTTGTCTTTCTTCATTTTCAAAAACAAATGAGAGCTGCAAAATACTCACCATGCCTCTCAGCAAATAGCTTGGGGTGTCTACTTTCCAAAATGGGGTCATTTGGGGGGGGGTTTGTGCCACCTGGGCATTCCATGACCTCCGAAACTGTGATAGGCAGTGAAGAGTGAAATCAAAAATGTACACCTTTAGAAATCCTGAAGGCGGTGATTGGTTTTTGGGGGCCCGTACGCGGCTAGGCTCCTAAAAAGTCCCACACATGTGGTATCCCCGTACTCAAGAGAAGCAGCAGAATGTATTTTGGAGTGCAATTCCACATATGCCCATGACCTGTGTGAGCAATATATCATTTAGTGACAACTTTGTGCAAAAAAAAAATAAAATAAATAAATAGTCACTTTCCCGCAACTTGTGTCAAAATATAAAATATTCCATGGACTCAACATGCCTCTCAGCAAATAGCTTGGGGTGTCTACTTTCCAAAATGGGGTCATTTGGGGGGGGGTTTGTGCCATCTGGGCATTTTATGGCCTTCAAAACTGTGATAGGTAGTGAGGAGTAAAATCAAAAATGTACGCCCTTAGAAATCCTGAAGGCAGTGATTGGTTTTCGGGGCCCCGTATGCGGCTAGGCTCCTAAAAAGTCCCACACATGTGGTATCCCCATACTCAGGAGAAGCAGCTAAATGTATTTTGGGGTGCAATTCCACATATGCCCATGGCCTGTGTGAGCAATATATCATTTAGTGACAACTTTTTGTAATTTTTTTTTTTTTGTCATTATTCAATCACTTGGGACAAAAAAAATGAATATTCAATGGGCTCAACATGCCTCTCAGCAATTTCCTTGGGGTGTCTACTTTCCAAAATGGGGTCATTTGGGGGGGGTTTGTACTGCCCTGCCATTTTAGCACCTCAAGAAACGACATAGGCAGTCATAAATTAAAGGCTGTGTAAATTCCAGAAAATGTACCCTAGTTTGTAGGCGCTATAACTTTTGCGCAAACCAATAAATATACACTTATTGACATTTTTTTTTACCAAAGACATGTGGCCAAATACATTTTGGCCTAAATGTATGACTAAAATTGAGTTTATTGGATTTTTTTTAGAACAAAAAGTAGAAAATATCATTTTTTTTCAAAATTTTCGGTCTTTTTCCGTGTATAGCGCAAAAAATAAAAACGGCAGAGGTGATCAAATACCATCAAAAGAAAGCTCTATTTGTGGGAAGAAAAGGACGCAAATTTCGTTTGGGTACAGCATTGCATGACCGCGCAATTAGCAGTTAAAGCGACGCAGTGCCAAATTGGAAAAAGTGCTCTGGTCAGGAAGGGGGTAAATCCTTCCGGGGCTGAAGTGGTTAAATAAATAAATCACAGGAATTTGTCTTTGCAAAATTAAACTAAATGAAATCCTTTCTTATTTTTGCTTGGGGATAGAGTGCAGCGGGATTTGCCTTTAATAAACCCCAAAATACCTACTAATTTGGGGTGTACACAACAAAGTGCTAGAGTGCAATTTTCCTAATGGGGACACTAGTTAGATTGACCCGTGTATCCCCAAGGAAAAACATTGGTAGGGTTTTACCCTCACTTCCTGTTTGGCTATGTGACAGGAAGTGAAGCCAATTTTCAGAAAAGGGACACAAAGCCCAACCTAAAAAGACAGGCAGGGGTTCAAACACTCACTTGGTTTCCCTCAAATGCCCACAATTAGAATAGGATTGTCTTGAGCTAGATTTTAGCTCAGTGCTCTAAATCAGTGGTTCTCAATCCTGTCCTCAAGTATCCCCAACAGGCCATGTTTGCAGGTTTTCCTTCATCTTGCAGGTGCTTTAATTTAGAGTCAATGGCTTGGTATTTTGGACAGCTATTTTAGCTAAGATAAATTCCCAAAACATATCCTGTCGGGGGTACTTGAGGACTGAAGCTGAAAACCACTGCGCTAAAATGGAAAATTAAATACTTACCTCTCTGTAATTTTCCTTTCCTGGTGCCTATTCATGGCAGCATACGCACATTCCATGCATATGCTACCATGAAGGCACCAGGAAAGTAGCTTTTAGACAAATCACACCTTTTTTGTTTGGCCATGCAAATCAGCCTAGTTAAGCTGGGAAATCTGTTGCATGAAAATTGTTTGGGGGGGGGGGTTAAAATGCATTACTTGGATTGAGCATGCATCTGCAAAACAAATTATTAACAAAACACATAACAATTTGCTATACATTTTATTGGTCAACTACGTGCTGTTATTTTCTGCACAAACAGTTCCCAGGTTGGCCATCTAAAAGTGTACAGACAGACTTTAAAAAATAAATGTGAATTAAAGTGTACTTGCACACAAAATGAAAGACATAACCATAAATTCTATTAGAACATATTGAGAGCTTGCTGAAAGTAGTACCTTTTCTTCATTCAACATATATGAACGTTATCGGATGCCCTTTGCTGACACCAAAGTATATTTTGCCTCCACTGACATCAAGGCTTTTTTCCCTTTTATCGACCACTGGCACTTAGGCATTTTACACCCTACTGATAGCAAGGCTTTTTCCCTCCTACTGATGCTGGGGAATTTTTCTACCTACTGCTCACTGACGTTGAGACATTTTTCCTCCTACTAACCACTAACATCAAGGCATTTTCCTACTGACCACTGATATTGTGATATTTTTCCTCCCGTTGACCACTCTAGCTTCAGTAGTCAGGAGGAACATCACTTTTTCATCCTGCCGAACACTAACATTTGGACATTTTTCCTTTTGCTAACCACTTAAGTTGGGTTCATTTTTCCTTCTACTGACCACTGATGCTGGGGCATTTTTCAATCTGCTGATCACTGATGCTGGGCCATTTTTCCTTTTACTGCCCACTGATGTTCAGGACATTTCCCCCTATCAACCTCTCTGGCATCAGTTGTCAACACTGACCACTAGCACTGGGGCCATTTACCCCCACTGATGCCAGGGCATTTTTCTTCCTATTGCCCACTGATGTCAGGACACTTTCCTCCTTCTAACCATGGACACCTGGGCATATTTCCTCCTACCGACCACTGATGCTAGGGCATCTTTTCTCCTACTATTGCCCACTGATGCCAAGGCATTTTTCCTCCTAGTGAACATGGGCACAGGGGATTTTATTTCTTCTGGCCACTGATGCTGGGGCATTTTTCTTGCTACTGACCACTGGCATTTCCTCTTACTGACCACTGATGCTGGAGCATTTTTCCTCCCACTCTTTCAGGTTCTGGGGCATGGTGGTGGAGTGGGCAGGGCTTTTCAGTGTTCACCTTGAGCAGCAGAAAAGTTAGGCCTACCACAGTCCTTTGTGCAGCTGTGTTTTTGTCAGGGATTTTGTAGTGAAGATTTAGCTGACAGACATTACACTTTACAGATATGCGTACTTGCCTGTTTTCACTTTACAGGTATGTATACTTATTTCAGGTCAGTGACTCAAATTATATTTTAAGCAGTTCATCATTGTAGATGCAGAAAGTGTGTATAATTTATTCAGACCGTAAAGCTGAACACTGGGCACAAAAGCTTTGAATTAAAGCTTGTGTAAACACCAAAACAAAAATATAATATAAAGCAGCTTACCAGTCCTTACAAATGGTGGGTGCATTTGTTTTATTTTTTCACCTTGCAATCCTTTAAACAACACATTTCCTCCACTGTATTTTGGGGGCAGCCATGGTTGTCACACAGGCTGGACATCAAACATGCTTCTCTTTGTTGGTCTCCATTACATGGTGGGTTGACTCAAAGTTTTCAAAAGCAACATGACATTGTTTATGTTGTTTAACCACTTCAATACTGGGCACTTTCACCCCCCTTCCTTCCCAGACCAATTTTCAGCTTTCAGCGCTGTCACACTTATGGCCCGTACACACCATAGGATTTTCCAATGGAAAATGTTTAATAGGAGCTTGTTGTCGGAAATGGTGTAGGCTCCATCAGACATTTTCCATCGGAATTTCCGTCACACAAAATTTGAAAGCTGGTTCTCAAATTTTCCGACAACAAAATCCGTTGTAAATTCCGATTGTGTCTACACAATTCCGACGCACAAAGTGCCATGCATGTTCGGAATCAAGTAGAAGAGCAGCACTGGCTATTGAACTTCATTTTTCTCTGCTTGTAGTACGTGTTGAACATCACTGCGTTCTTGACGTTCCGAATTTCCGACCAACTTTGTGTGACCGTGTATATGCAAGACAAGTTTGAGCCAACATCCGTCGGAAAAAAAACATGGATTTTGTTGTCGGAAAATCCTATCATGTGTACAGGGCATTAGAATGACAATTGTGCGGTCATGCAACACTGTACCCAAAAAATGTATAATCATTTTTTTCAGACAAACAGAGCTTTCTTTTCTTTGGTTATTTTGTTTTTATTTTTTACTCTACAAATGAAAAAAGACCAAAAGTTTTTTTTTTAAAAATGCATTTTTCTTAGTTCCTGTTATAAAATTTTGCAAATAAGTAATTTCTCTTCAGAAATTTTGATCAAAAATTCTGCTGCTACATTTCTTTGGTAAAAATAACCCAAATCAGTGTATATTATTTGGTCTATGTGAGAGTTATATAGTCCACAAGCTTTGGTCACAGATGTTGATCAGCCACCGGCGGTGATGGAAGATGTGATGAGGACAGACAGATGTTTTGTGCACTGTGAAGATGTGATTGGGACAGACAGATGTTTTGTGCACTTTGACAGATGTTTTATGGGGAAACTGACATGTGTATAGGGACAGTGGTGCTTAGTGTACTGTTTGTGGGGGGATCTGTGACAGCTCTTTGTATAAAATCATCCTTACACAGAGAGCTGTCACAGAGCTGCAGATTACACCCCCCCCCCCCCACTGAGCTCTCGCTGAGCTCTCACTGAGTTTGGCGGGGAGAACTGTCACTGTTTACATTGTGACGGCTGTGATTGGACACAGCTGTCACGTGATTGGGAGGGCCAATTGCCCATATCTGGATCTCTGCTCACAATAATCACAGGATCGAGCCGCAGAGCACTCATTCTGAGGACGTTCTAGAACATCCACTCAGAATGACGAAAGGCCCCTCCAGCCGTTTATAAACAGTGGCCGGGTGGGAAGTGGTTAAAATCTCGGTGGATGGGAGGGGCAAGGTCTTACGCCAATGTGAGCAGGCGTGCTTAGCTCACCTGGGCTCCTCCATCCTGGAACCAGACCAAGACATCCAGGATAGCTGCCCGAGATCAGTGGGCTGCGGTGAGGGATGGTGGCCAGTGTGGAGAGGCACATGGAGATGGAGTCGGGGAGTTGTTCTGGATACTTTCCCCCCTTGTTTTCAACTGTCTGCAGGAAAACTTCAGTAACCTCCATGACCCCTCGGAGCTCAATGGCTGTGGACGTAGAAGGGGGAGTGACTGCCAGCACTGGCTCCAGATGGAGAGACTCGTGGAGGCTCGGCATTCTCTTGTGGAGGGAAAGCGAGCAACGATTCCAGCTGCCCCCTGGTGGGTCCCTTCGGTCCTTCTCAGCATCTTTCGGCTCCCTTCGGTAAGAAGAGCTGTTTTTCATTAATCCTAAACCCTCAAGTGGAAAAACAAAAGAGGCTCAAACTAGTCCTGTGTGACCCTGGTCCCTCTGTGTCCCCCCTCTGGCTCTCACTGGCACAGGCCCTTGGCTTCTGGTAAGATCCTAAAAAAAAAAGAAAATGCATTGAACGCAAATTCTAAGGTCTGTGCTGGATAAATTAAATCTGGCTGGTTATTCCTGGTTATTCTTGCCTTTTAAAAGTCCAGAGGAGGCAAAGAAAAAAAAGACTAAAAAATACTCAAAATAAGTCCAGGGAAATAGCCTATTTGACCTTTGTTCTCTAATTACAAAATCAAGCATTATACTATGAGCTATGGAATGGATGAAGAGAAATTTTCATCTATATTTGTGTGACCTCCATCCAACTCTAACTTTTATTTATACCTGATATACCCTCAGTGTATTGAGAGCTATTGAACGGGTGAAGAGGAGAAGGTTTGCTAGTGTTTGGTTAACCCTTTTTTTTTGGGGGGGGACAATAATACAGAAACCGACATTTTATCTGTGAGTCCTCCATCTGCCTTCAACCTTCATTCACATTGAGGTGTCTGTTACTTATCTCCAACTTTATAGGCTCAGGAATTTGTACCTGTGCCTGCACTGTTTTTTTATAACTGGAGAAACAACTAAGAACTATGACAAAAAAAGGAAAAAGGAGATACATCAGTATTGCAGGACCCCTCCAGCTCACAACGGACAGTAAAAGATAAGGACAAAGACAAAGGTAAAGAAACGGCGGCCAAATTGGAGCAATTTGCGCAAAATCCTCCCCAAATTATCGGGAAAACACATCAATCTAAAATTTCTTCGCCAACTTCCGCAGGCCTTAAGGGGCCTAGCTCACAGGGCAAACCCTCCGAGATGACCTCAGCACTCATACTCTGGTTGTGGGGAGGTCACAGGATTCTTCTATTTTTGAGGACTCAGTGACAAATGAGCCATCTCTAAGAGAGGTATTGTGGGTTGTTAATGGATGTAAGTCTGCTCTGTTGGTAATGACGGACCAGCTGAAATCTATTGTGAGGGAGCGCACTATGGAGCTGGAGGGTAGGGTCAGTGAAGTCGAGGACTTAATGACATATATGAAGCAGGAGATTGCACTCCTAAAGGGGACAGTAGAGAAACAAAATGATAAATTGGAAGATTTGGAAAATCACATGAGGAGGAACAACGTTCACATAATTGGCCTAACAGAGAAGAGTGAAAGGAGTAGTATAAGAGACTTTTTAGAGAAATAGTTTAGGGAGGTTTTTGGGGGGAGGAACTTTACCCTCTAGTTACAATTGAAAAGGGCCCAAAGAATCCCACTGAGAGCCCCCCTTCGGGAAGGTTATCAAGACCTGTATTAGTGAAACTCCTCTTTTTCAAGGACAGAGAAATAATATTATGAAAGGCAAGAGAAATGAAAGATGTAATGTTTAAAGGGGAGAGTTTGTTTTTTTCCCGACTTCTCTGCAGATTTGCAGAGAAGGAGAGTAAAATTTATAGATATCAACAGGCGGTTGCTGCAGCTAAACATGCAATATGCAATGTTTTACCCAGCAAGATTGAGAGTTGTAGCAAAAGGGGTGGGGGCCTTCTGGTTGGATAGAAACGAGCAGTCTATATAGTAGAATTTGAGTCTGGGAAGTATGAGGCATGAGCTTTAAGACAGTCTTGGGAGTTATTTTGTTTAAAATATTAAAGTATAGGAGCACCAGAATAGAGTTATGGATCTGGGTGTAATAGTTAGAGAGTTCAAGTGTTTTCACTGACACAGGTATTTTATCCTATTTCCCCTTTTTTCGGGAAAGCAAATTTTTTCTTTTTTTTCTTGTTCTTTATATATACACGGATAGCTTACGGGACCACAACTAAGGCTCCCCAGTGGGGTTTAGGAGGGGAGGGGGGTGGGGAACGGTGAAAGGGGATGGTAGGGAGGGGGGCAATAGAGGCATAGGGGGAAAACAACAGACACAGTTATTTTTGTACGGAAAAGGTATAGTGGAATTTAAATATGAAAGTATGTTGAGAAAATGGTTTGACAAAATTAAAATATTAGATGTAAAGCACAGAAATTATGAGTTAAGGGAACATGGCCCTCACTTGTATAGGTCGATTTATGAATCTATGGATACACTAATTTACACATTTTTTTCATATTTTCAATCAAAAATCAATGGTGGTGTGACGATTTGTTCTTGGAATGTGAGGGGATTAGTTGATCTACTAAAAAAAATGTCTCTACTTAAGTTTGCTTCGACTGTTGGAGCATCCGTCCTTTGCCTACAGGAGACACATTTAAAAAAAGAAACAGTTCCACGATTAAGGGGTTTCCAGATCATTATCATTCAGTATACACAACATATTCAGGGGGAACAAATATTCTGATACATAGATCAATGAGGTTCTCCTGTAGGCAAGTGAGGATAGATAAGTAGGGACGGTATATATTCCTACTGTATATTGCGTGTTAACAGAGATGCTCTGTAATATTGATGCGCTCTAGTTAATAATCAATCAATGTGCGACTCACTAAAAAAAATGCATAAACGTGGAGATAAGTGTAGCCAGAAAAACGTGCATAAATTACATGGGAACTACAAATTCTCTATGATAAACCCACTAAAATGGTGCTTGAAAGTGTGCATTATATGATGCGATTGAAGTGTAAATATATGAAATACATGTAATAAAAAGAACTAAAAGAAACAATAAAGAATCAATAATCATAAAGTGTATATAGTGCAGCTGTCAGCTCTAAACATTTAGGTGAGCAGATGACACATAGGAGAATGAGGAATAATAGACTTGGTAAGAATTCCTCTAAAAAAAGACTAATAATATTATTTTTAACCCAACAGTCTATTCATCATTGAAAGTGTGGGGTTAAATTAGATAGTGATTAGCAGTCTTGTTGATAGCTTCAGTTATCAGGATATTTTTCCAAAAACTTGTTCCGGATAGATCTGTGATGATCTGTGATGAGTAGCGCTTTAATTCACTAAATAATAGTAGTCTCGGCACAGGATGGATTCTGCAAAGCAAAATAGGAAATATATCATTGCGCAATGAACTGAAAACAACAAAAGCAGAGCAACGTGAGACTCTACAATGATACACTCACAGAACCCGACAGTGCTTCAGGCATAGAAGGTTGCAGTCAGCCGCTATGAACAAGGCTCTATCAGAGAGCCGCTGCTGTCATGCTAATGCCTCGCAATAGCAGTGTTCGTCACTAGCTCCTCCCACGCGTTACGTCACAAACCACTTGACTTTCTCGAGGATAACCCCGAGATGCCATAGTCTCCGTATTTATGTCAGATGGCATCAAGGTAACCATAGTGACAGTGGTGTGATCATCAGTTCATCATACCGCTTCCTTCTATGCTACACAGCTATAATATCATATACAATATTTTATTAACAAAATATTTAAAAGTTCTTTAATAAAAAATGTAAAATCACAAAATATGAATATAAACTAAGTGACAATGCTAAGTATTCATACAAAACCCTCAAGTGGTAGTTGTAAGTATTGCACTTTGTATAGCCCCTAATAGAGCAATACTTAGGTGATCATGCAGACTCCCTCAAGTGGTGGTTATTTAATAATGCACAACCCTGTACAGGGCTAAACGGCAGGCTCCCTCAAGTGGTGGTTAATAAATACTACATGGGCCCCAATGAAGCTAAAATAATACTAATTATTCATGCACACTTCAAGTGGTGACTACTGGCATTGCACATCCTGATTTCTCCATACCAAAAACCTCATTATACTAGCAACAAAATCTATTCATAAAACATATTAATACATTAATTACTTTCATGAATAAACTAAAATAGTTCAAACAAATGAATTAATGATATATGTATGTGGTTTAAGAACATTTAAAAAGCATTAGTAAAATAACAAGTAATACAAATAAAAAAATAAAATTAATTAAAATATATTTAGTAATCCGATATAAAACAATTGATATCAAAATCAATATTTAAACCCCTTGGCGCCAATGTACCCATCTCGAATATCCATCTGGATTCATTTTTGCTTAATTCTTTTATTTTATTTGAGCCCCTCCAGTGCGGTTTGTATCTCTGAATAGCCCAAAATTTTAAGCATGTGGGATCTTTATTATGGTGTGTCGCAAAGTGCCTAGACACACTATGCTTAGGGAAAGCATTTTTAATATTTTGGATATGCTCTCTAATGCGCTTCCACATGGGCCTTTTTGTTCTCCCGATATATTGTAATGAGCATGAACATTGTAGGATATACACTACCCCTTAGGTTCTACATGAAATAAAGTCCTTGATTTTTATATTCTTTATTCCTGCTGGTTGATTTAAATTTAGTACACTTTTGTCCATTAAAGTTAGTATTTTGGCAGGCATAGCACCTCTTACATGGAAAAAAAACCCTACCTTGAAAGAATGATAATTCTGTTACCCTTTTAGGGGGTTCAGGGACATTTTTTGCTACATACAGAGATGCTCTGTATACTTATGAATGTGTATGTCCGCCCCCCTTCAAATTAGAAAAGGAAAGTGACGGAAATAGAAAAGATATATGTAGAAAATCCATCACCAGATAATCTAGCTAAATGGTTGGATTCTTTTTGAAGCAGGCCCATCATGAAAAAGGGAAACACCGGACACGTGCTGGCCCTTTTGGCAAAATCTCAAAATAATAATACAACTTCTTTAATGTCTATTTAGACTAGTGCTGGAAGGATCACCATGTGTCCGTTGGAAATAGCAAATGTATTTAAAGAGTATTATTCAAATCTATATAGATCCAAGATCTAGAAATGGGATAGAAAAATTGGTTAATTTTCCAGGGTTTCACATCTCTCTGAGGAAGATAGGGCACTATTGGAGTTGCCCATCTCCATTGAAGAACTACAGCAGGCGGTAGGGGATTCACCTAATCACAAAACACCAGGGCCAGATGGGTTGCCAAATTAAATCTATAAAGAATGTGGCAAAATAATGTTACTAGAGTTACTACAGGTATTGAATGAGGCAATGGAAGGAAAAACTACCAGTATCTATGACAGAAGTGACAATTATAATAATCCCAAAAGAAGGGAAAGACTCCCTTCAACCTGCATCCCATAGAACAATCTCTCTGCTCTGTGCAGATGTTAAACTGGCAGACAAAATTTTGGCCAGTGTGACTTTATTCCAAGCAAGCAACATCGCTGAATATAAGGAGATTGTTTTTGAATCTGCAAATACCAGCTGATGAGATGGGTTCAAGAGCAATATTGTTCCTCAACGCTGTTAAACCATTTGACAGCATCGAGTGGCAGTATTTGTGGGTGGTGCTTTCTGCCTTTAATATTGGAGAAATCTGTTCTTCTTCCAGTTGATGAATTGGAATGGGAGCTGCCAGAGAGTGTTGGAGACTTGCAGGTAGTAGAAAGTTTTAAATATTTGGAAATAGATATAGCGGTGAATCCTAAGCTATTCGTTCCAAAAAATCTGGAGCCCTTAATAAAAGCATTTATGGGCAAATGTAAAACATGGTGCCGTCTCCCTTTGTCTGTAGTGGGTCCTGTAGCCTGATTAAAAAGGTGCGGTTGCCTAAGCTTTTATATATATTACAAAACTCACCCATATGGAATCCTGGCATGTGGTTTAGGAAACTAGAGGGACTCTTTAGAGACCTGATATGGAGGATGGGACAAGCTAGAATCCTTCTGCAAACATTACAGTTGCCCAAAGATAGGGAGGCCTAGCGATCCCACATCCATGGAGCTATCTTTTAGCGGCTCAGCTGCAACAGATAGGAGGATGGGAGGCAGGTAACATTACTACTAGCTATAGCTCACGTGCCTTAGTGTCCTGTACCCCACATGTATCCCTAATCAAAGCATTAGAAGCAAATTCATTGGAAGAGGAGAATCAAGGCCCTAGAGTAAAATTATTGTTCAAAATTTGGAATACAGTACGACTGATATTTCAATATTCAAGATTCACAGATTATGCCCCTATTTGGGACAGCAAAATTTGCCTGAGTTAAAAGGGTTGGAGAATTTTAATAATTAGAAACAGAGGGGAGTGGTAAGATTATCACAACTATATGTAAGGGGACAGCTAAAGACGTTTTTAGGAGCTAAAAGATGACTTTGGCTTTTCAAATAAGAACTTTTACCAATATTTTGTCATAGTGTGATCAGACTGTGTGGACTGCAAAGAGGAAACCAAAACGCATGTAAGATGAATAATATAAAGTTTATTAAAGATAAGTAGTGAACAAGTAAACACCCCAAATACAAATAGTGAACAACCTACCAAACAGTGACCCACAAAAACAATAACTATATACTATATAAGGGAAGTACCGCAATCTTAAATGTAGCCAGGCCAGGGTCAATCACAGGGGATCAGCAGATAAACAAGGGCAATTCCAGAATCACAAACGTAAGGCAGGCTGGGGTCTTACACAGGGAATCAGCAGATGGGGGAAGGTGCAAAGGGATCAGGCTGCAGGGCAGGAATGCAAGGTAACAGGAGGGACAGGATCAGGATAGGATTGGGTACAGGCTCAGGTTCAGGTTCAGGTTCACAGGTCGCAGGTACAGATCAGGGCACAAGGAAGATACCAGGGCCATGAGAGCAATCATCAGCCGGGTATTTATATGAATGCCTGTAATTAGCCTCCAGTGACACCTGAGCACCGGAGGTGCTGTCTGCTCCACACTGCCAGGATCCATTCGCTGGTGGATGCCAGTACTGTGGCCCAAAGATGACATAACACCAGCAGGGAAAAGCTCTCCTGACAGTTCAAAACTGCCAGGAGACACCTGCTGGTGGACCTCAGTACTACACGCCAAATGATAGATATTACCAGCGGATGGAACCTTTCCTGACATATTTACAGCTAAGACATGCATTAACAATACATTTTAAAGAAAAAGTTTAGAATGGAGTAGTGTCCCCCTGCTGAGTATGCTGGTAAATACCATTTCCTTAAAAAGTTTGATCTCAAAATTGTATAAGAACATATATCTTAAAGTACTGGCAAGAGATCTTCAGCTTTCCAGTAGGGGAAAATGGGAAGAAGATGTGGGTAAATTAACAGATACCCAATGGAATGGTTTAGTTGCCTCAATATACTTAAGCCCTGTACACACGATCGGATTTTCCGACGGGAAATGTGTAATGACAGGCTGTTGGTGGAAAATCCCACCATTTGTATGCTCCATTGGACAATTGTTGTCGGATTTTCTGCGGACAAATGTTGGATGGCAGGCTTTAAAATTTTCCACGGATAAATGTCTGTTGTCGGATTTTTTTGTGTACACAAGTCCATCGGACAAAAGTCCATTGAGAAGCAAGGACGAGCCAGAAGCGGTCTGTCTTGTAAAACTAGCATTCGTAATGGAGTATTCACATTCGTGACATGGTAAATTATGAAATCTAGAAATGCAGCGCACATTCTCTTCTTTATAATGGGATAATAATGAAGCTGCTTTTCTGGTGATACTTTTCTAGTGATACTGACGGAGTTCTGCCAAACGTATTTAAGAAGGCTTTTTTTTTCTAGTGATATCAAGAAGAACACATAGCCAAGTATTTTTCAAAATTTTTTTTTCTTTTTTTTATTTAACCACTTGCTGGGCACGGGCAGGCAGAATCACGTACCTGTACGTGATCTGCCTCCCACGGGTGGGGGGTCCGATCGGACCCCCCCGGGGCCCGAGGCAGTCGGCTTTGGTCTGGGAGCGATGAGAGGCGAGGGGGAGACCATCCATTCGTGGCCCCCCCCTCACAATCGCTCCCAGCCAATCAGAATCATTCCTCTGCTGCTGTATGCTAAACAGCAGCAAAGGAAATGATGTCATCTATGTATTTTCCGTTCCGGCGCCGAGGAGAAAAGACTTCACTGTGAGTGCACCAACACACACACACAGTAGAACATGCCAGGCACACTTTACACCCCCGATCCCCCCCCCGATCCCCCCCGATTACCCCCCAATCACCCCTCCCCTCCCGTCACACTGACACCAAGCAGTTTTTTGTTTTTTTTTCTGATTACTGCATGGTGTCAGTTTGTGACAGTTAGTGTGGTAGGGCAGTTAGTGTTAGCCCCCTGTAGATCTAGGGTACCCCCTAACCCCCCCTAATAAAGTTTTAACCCCTTGTTCACCCCCCGTTGCCAGTGTCGCTAAGCGATCATTTTTCTGATCGGTGTATTAGTGTCACTGGTGACGCTAGTTAGGGAGGTAAATATTTAGGTTCGCCATCAGCGTTTTTTAGCGACAGGGACCCCCATATACTATCTAATAAATGTTTTAACCCCTTGATTGCCCCTTAGTTAACCCTTTCACCACTGATATAACTGTATAACTGTATAACTGTATAACTGTTACGGGTGACGCTGGTTAGTTCGTTTATTTTTTATAGTGTCAGGGCACCCGCCGTTTATTACCGAATAAAGGTTTAGCCCCCTGACCGCCCGGCGGGGATATTCGTTGCCCCAGGCAGCGTCAGATTAGCGCCAGTACCGCTAACACCCACACACGCAGCATACGCCTCCCTTAGTGGTATAGTATCTGAACGGATCAATATCTGATCCGATCAGATCTGTACTAGCGTCCCCAGCAGTTTAGGGTTCCCAAAAACGCAGTGTTAGCGGGATCAGCCCAGATACCTGCTAGCACCTGCGTTTTGCCCCTCCGCCTGGCCCAGCCCAGCCCACCCAAGTGCAGTATCGATCTATCACTGTCACTTACAAAACACTAAAAGCATAACTGCAGCGTTCGCAGAGTCAGGCCTGATCCCTGCGATCGCTAACAGTTTTTTTGGTAGCATTTTGGTGAACTGGCAAGCACCAGCCCCAGGCAGCGTCAGGTTAGTGCCAGTACCGCTAACACCCACACATGCAGCATACGCCTCCCTTAGTGGTATAGTATCTGAACGGATCAATATCTGATCCGATCAGATCTGTACTAGCGTCCCCAGCAGTTTAGGGTTCCCAAAAACGCAGTGTTAGCGGAATCAGCCCAGATACCTGCTAGCACCTGCGTTTTGCCCCTCCGCCCGGCCCAGCCCAGCCCACCCAAGTGCAGTATCGATCTATCACTGTCACTTACAAAACACTAAAAGCATAACTGCAGCGTTCGCAGAGTCAGGCCTGATCCCTGCGATCGCTAACAGTTTTTTTGGTAGCATTTTGGTGAACTGGCAAGCACCAGCCCCAGGCAGCGTCAGGTTAGTGCCAGTACCGCTAACACCCACGCATGCAGCATACGCCTCCCTTAGTGGTATAGTATCTGAACGGATCAATATCTGATCCGATCAGATCTGTACTAGCGTCCCCAGCAGTTTAGGGTTCCCAAAAACACAGTGTTAGCGGGATCAGCCCAGATACCTGCTAGCACCTCCGTTTTGCCCCTCTGCCTGGCTCAGCCCAGCCCACCCAAGTGCAGTATTGATCGATCACTGTCACTTACAAAACACTAAACGCATAACTGCAGCGTTTGCAGATCCCTGCGATCGCTAACAGTTTTTTTGTTAGCGTTTTGGTGAACTGCCAAGCACCAGCCCCAAGCAGTGTCAGGTTAGCGCCAGTACCACTAACACCCATGCACGCACCGTACACCTCCCTTAGTGGTATAGTATCTGATCGGATCAATATCTGATCCGATCAGATCTATACTAGCGTCCCCAGCAGTTTAGGGTTCCCAAAAACGCAGTGTTAGCGGGATCAGCCCAGCTACCTGCTAGCACCTGCATTTTGCCCCTCCGCCCGGCCCAGCCCAGCCCACCCAAGTGCAGTATCGATCACTGACACTTACAAAACACTAAATGCATAACTGCAGCGTTCGCAGAGTCAGGCCTGATCCCTGCAATCGCTAACAGTTTTTTGAACTGGCAAGCACCAGCGGCCCAGTACACCCCGGTCATAGTCAAACCAGCACTGCAGTAACACTTGGTGACGTGGCGAGTCCCATAAGTGCAGTTCAAGCTGGTGAGGTGGCAAGCACAAGTGGTGTCCCGCCGCCACCAAGAAGAAGACAAACAGGCCCATCGTGCCCATAATGCCCTTCCTGCTGCATTCGCCAATCCTAATAATTGGGAACCCACCACTTCTGCAGCGCCCGTATTTCCCCCATTCACATCCCCAACCAAATGCAGTCGGCTGCATGAGAGGCATTTTTATGTCCTTCCCAGTACCCCTACCCAACGAACCCCCCCAAAAAAGATGTTGTGTCTGCAGCAAGCGCGGATATAGGCGTGACACCCGCTATTATTGTCCCTCCTGTCCTGACAATCCTGGTCTTTGCATTGGTGAATGTTTTGAACGCTACCATACACTAGTTGAGTATTAGCGTAGGGTACAGCATTGGACAAACTAGACACACTTTCACAGGGTCTCCCAAGATGCCATCGCATTTTGAGAGACCCGAACCTGGAACCGGTTACAGTTATAAAAGTTACAGTTACAAAAAAAAGTGTAAAAAAAAAAAAAAAACACAAAAAAATATATAAAATAAAAAAAAATAGTTGTTTCATTGTTCTCTCTCTCTCTATTCTCTCTCTATTGTTCTGCTCTTTTTTACTGTATTCTATTCTGCAATGTTTTATTGTTATTATGTTTTATCGTGTTTGCTTTTCAGGTATGCAGTTTTTTATACTTCACCGTTTACTGTGTTTTATTGTTAACCATTTTTTTGTCTTCAGGTACGCAATTCACGACTTTGAGTGGTTATACCAGAATGATGCCTGCAGGTTTAGGAATCATCTTGGTATCATTCTTTTCAGCCAGTGGTCGACTTTCATGTAAAAGCAATCCTAGTGGCTAATTAGCCTCTAGACTGCTTTTACAAGCAGTGGGAGGGGAATGCCCCCCCACCATCTTCCGTGTTTTTCTCTGGCTCTCCTGTCTCAACAGGGAACCTGAGAATGCAGCCGGTGATTCAGCCAGCTGACCATAGAGCTGTTTAGAGACCAGAGTGGCTCCAAACATCTCTATGGCCTAAGAAACCGGAAGCTATGAGCATTTCATGACTTAGATTTTGCCGGATGTAAACAGCGCCATTGGGAAATTGGGAAAGCATTTTATCACACCGATCTTTGTGTGGTCAGATGCTTTGAGCGCAGGGGAGAGATCTAGGGTCTAATAGACCCCAATTTTTTCAAAAAAGAGTACCTGTCACTACCTATTGCTATCATAGGGGATATTTCCATTCCCTGGGATAACAATAAAAATGATAAAAAAAAAAAAAAAAAAATGAAAGGAACAGTTTAAAAATAAGATAAAAAACGCAGAAAAATAATAAAGAAAAAAAAAAAAAAAGCATCCCTGTCCCCCCCTGCTCTCGCGCTAAGGCGAACGCAAGCGTCGGTCTGGCTTCAAATGTAAACAGCAATTGCACCATGCATGTGAGGTATCACCGCGAAGGTCAGATTGAGGGTAGTAATTTTAGCAGTAGACCTCCTCTGTAAATCTAAAGTGGTAACCTGTAAAGGCTTTTAAAGGCTTTTAAAAATGTGTTTATTTTGTTGCCACTGCACGTTTGTGTGCAATTTTAAAGCATGTCATGTTTGGTATCCTTGTACTCGGCCTAAGATCATCTTTTTTATTTCATCAAACATTTGGGCAATATAGTGTGTTTTAGTGCATTCAATTTAAAAAAGTAGACACCCCAAGCTATTTGCTGAGAGGCATGTCGAGTCCATGGAATATTTTATATTGTGACACAAGTTGCGAGAAAGAGACAAATTTTTTTTTTTGCACAAAGTTGTCACTAAATGATATATTGCTCAAACATGCCATGGGAATATGTGTAATTACACTCCAAAATACATTCTGTTGCTTTTCCTGAGTACGGGGATACCACATGTGTGAGACTTTTTGGGAGCTTAGCCTCATACGGGACCCCGAAAACCAAGCACCGCCTTCAGGCTTTTTAAGGGCGTAAATTTTTGATTTCACTCTTCACTGCCTATCACAGTTTCGGAGGCCATGGAATGCCCAGGTGGCACAAACCCCCCCCAAATGACCCCATTTTGGAAAGTAGACACCCCAAGCTATTTGCTGAGAGGTATAGTGAGTATTTTGCAGACCTAACTTTTTGTCACAAAGTTTTTGAAAATTGAAAAAAGAAAAAAAAATTTTTTTCTTGTCTTTCTTTATTTTCAAAAACAAATGAGAGCTGCAAAATACTCATCATGCCTCTCAGCAAATAGCTTGGGGTGTCTACTTTCCAAAATGGGGTCATTTGGGGGGGGGGGTTGTGCCACCTGGTGAAGAGTGAAATCAATAATTTACACCCTTAGAAATCCTGAAGGCGGTGATTGGTTTTCGGGGCCCCGTACGCGGCTAGGCTCCCAAAAAGTCCCACACATGTGGTATCCCCATACTCAGGAGAAGCAGCTAAATGTATTTTGGGGTGCAATTCCACATATGCCCATGGCCTGTGTGAGCAATTTATCATTAAGTGACAACTTTGTGCAAAAAAAAAAATTGTCACTTTCCCGCAACTTGTGTCAAAATATAAAATATTCCATGGACTCAACATGCCTCAAAGCAAATAGCCTGGGGTGTCTACTTTCCAAAATGGGGTCATTTGTGGGGGTTTTGTGCCATCTGGGCATTTTATGGCCTTCAAAACTGTGATAGGTAGTGAGGAGTAAAATCAAAAATTTACGCCCTTAGAAATCCGGAAGGAGTGATTGGTTTTCAGGGCCCGTACGCGGCTAGGCTCCTAAAAAGTTCCACACATGTGGTATCCCCATACTCAGGAGAAGCAGCTGAATATATTTTGGGGTGCAATTCCACATATGCCCATGGCCTGTGTGAGCAATATATAATTTAGTGACAACTTTTTGTATTTTTTTTTCTTGTCATTATTCAATCACTTGGGACAAAAAAAAATTAATATTCAATGGGCTCAACATGCCTCTCAGCAATTTCCTTGGGGTGTCTACTTTCCAAAATGGGGTCATTTGGGGGGGTTTGTACCGCCCTGCCATTTTAGCACCTCAAGAAATTACATAGGCAGTCATAAATTAAAAGCTGTGTAAATTCCAGAAAATGTACCCTAGTTTGTAGATGCTATAACTTTTGTGCAAACCAATAAATATACGCTTATTGGCATTTTTTTTACCGAAGACATGTGGCCGAATACATTTTGGCCTAAATGTATGACTAAAATTGAGTTTATTGGATTTTTTTATAACAAAAAGTAGAAAATATCATTTTTTTTCAAAATTTTCGGTCTTTTTCTATTTATAGCACAAAAAATAAAAACCACAGAGGTGATCAAATACCATCAAAAGAAATCTCTATTTGTGGGAAGAAAAGGACTCAAATTTTGTTTGGGTATAGCATTGCATGACCGCGCAATTAGCAGTTAAAGTGACGCAGTGCCAAATTGTAAAAAGTGCTCTGGTCAGGAAGGAGGTAAATCCTTCCGGGGCTGAAGTGATTAAACATACTCCTCAGGTTTCCAATTTTGCTCTTCACAAAATTGATGTCTGCCCTGGGGTACAGAGGCTTCACCAATTCCAGAAGTTTCTCCATCGCTGCCTTCCTCTTGATTTTATTAGAGTAATCCCTTCTTTTCACCTTCCACAGACAGGGAAGCTCCCGGTATTGGTCGATAAATTGAGGCAAAAAGTCGGGCGCAGTGAATTTATCCACCATTTTCAATTAGTTCTCTGATGCCTGCAAGACAGAACAGAAGACAAACCATATTGTCAGACTTAACTCATAATCTGGTCCCAATATAGGCCTCAATCTAAGCAGTATAGGCCACTAACCACCGATGCCCCAATCGTTCCTACACCCGTTACATTGATCATGCATTATGGCTTTATATACACTGCGCATGCATGAAACTCCATCCCTGTCCTTCTTTCTAGTGTATTCCCCGCCTCTTCTCTTTTGGGGCAGTGGGAGAGCAAATGGCGGTGAGATAGCAGGTGTGTGGTGAGAGCAGCAATGATGAAAACCCGGAGAAAGCCACTTCCAGATCCAGGAGGAGCTATAAGGCCACAAATATGTCATTTGAAGAAATGGTGGAGATGGTGGACATCTTAGTGAGGACAGACTATGATGGCAAGCATGGACCTTACAGAACCCCAAATGCCAGAAAGGCCAAGATCATGGCTAAAGTTGTGAGAAGTCTGCAGAGGGGTACAATGAAACAAGGGGTACGAGGAAACAAGGATCAGTTGAGAAAACGCTGGTCAGACCTTAAATTGAGAGAGGAAGATCAGTATAGAAAGATCAGGAACGTGCTGTGAAAAAGTAAGTTTTTGTCCTGTGTTCCTATTATTACTTTCGTGCTGGTCCATGTTCTTTTCTTTACTGTTCTACAGTTTAAAATGCCAAGCTTTATTTTCATGGACACAGGAATCTTTTGCAGGACATAAAACATTGTTTTGATCGACCGCTAATACTTCATTATTGGGAGATGCACGTTAAATTCATTTGTTATGGCCTATTTTTATGTAACATAAATTCATTAGATTGTTGTCTAGATGTGCACGCAACTAATGAAATGTCAACTTTATTCAGTGTCAGTAGAGGACACTCAGCAGCTGGATGTAGGAGCACAAGTGTGGAACACCATAACACCCTTGTTATGGTGTCCCACACAGGTGCTTCAGTGGATACTAGGGGTATCTCCATGTGTGAAACTTGCACAAAACAGATTAGTATTCCTGCTTTGGAAAGGGAAAAAATCACGTATTCAGCTTGGATCTCTGCCAAAACAGATAATTGAAATACACTTCCAAACAACGTTTCATATAACTGTTTCTAGCCTAACATATCTGTCTGCTAAGTATACCTTTTTTGGATTCACATAGGGGAGAAAAGAAGAGGAACATCTGAGCTGTGTGTGCACCTCCTGAATATCCAGAAAGTCAACTCACCACACACCCTGAAGAAGATGTTGATGCTGATGTGCAGGAAGTACTGTGTGAAGTTCTTGAAACTGTGTCGACCACAGGTCAGTGTCTGAAGCCACAGATTCAAGTAATAGATGGATGCCTGCATATTTCTAATACATGGTGTGTTTTATATTTTTTAGGTGATGTGGATGTTGTGGAAGACCAAACTCACTTCAGCAGTGCAAGTGCATAAATACTTATCAGTGAGCTTTTGTTTTGCAATAGGGAATTGGAGAAAATAAAAGAAAACATGCATGATCTCCAAAATGGAGTTATCAACATCATCGATATTAAATTTAAAAACAAACAGGTTTTATTTTTTTTTGTTCTGTTGTACATGTGTTTGTGCAGTTTAAAATTGACTAATCTTTGCACATTTTTTTAATAGTTGCAACTGTTATATTTGAATGTATGATTTCAAAAGATTGACATATGAACCTGCAACTCCATGACTTGCCATGATCTTTTTTTTTGCCTACATCATGTTAAACAGGATCATACCGATGCATTTCAGCACTTGCAGCCTTCCTCGGATGAGTAATTATACTTTAGATGAAACACATCACCTTTTTTCTTATTTACATTTTTGGTGAGAAAAAGAGGAATCATCGAGTTGCCAGCTCATATTTTAACTTTGTCCATTTCTTAGGGTGGTTTGCTCCCCCAGCTAGAGCACCAAATTGGACACCGCACATTGTTGAATATGGTGGGGTAGCTTGTCCAAAAGAATTGTCTTGTGTATAAAGCTTGAAGGTGTGCTTTCAGACATTGTACAAATATATGTGTTTTGTATATTACTATTTCACCCAAAAACTTGACTACCTTCACCAGTTTTAGTTACACGTTTATCTAATTTATGTAGTTTTCTAAGAAACTTTTTTAAGAAATGTGGCTGTTAGCCAAGGTACATCTAAAAATGTAGGAACCAACTTTGTGTCTGTCTATGTGTCTAGCAATGTAAGCCCTGGTTCACATTGATGCTACTTTGAAATCGCTCTACTTCACTTGAAGTTGCGCGATTTCTAAGTAGCAAGGTCAGCGCGATTTCAGGTGCTACTTAATCAACATTTGTGTGGCTTCATGCCCAGATGTTTATTGAAGTCGCACCTGAAATTGGCAAAAGTAGTGCAGGAACTACTTTTGCAAATTGGTGCGGCACTGCTAATTCTGTATCGCACCGATTGGAACAGTGCCATTGCCTTCAATAGGCTGTGACTTGTCAATGCAATTTAATCTCTCAAATCGCATGACAAATCAATCCAATGTGAACCTAGGCTTTAGTGTCCGAGGCCAGTGTTTCTCCATTCCACTTCTCTAGGTGCACCACCAGGTCCTGTTTTCTGTATTTTCCTCAGTATAAAAGACTGTGTCAATTACTAATCTTGAAAATGACATCATCACATGTGACAAAAGCCTAAAATATAGAAAACATGACCTGGGAATGCATCTGGAGAAGGAGAGTTGGGAAACACTGCCCTAAGTAATGTTAATTGTAATCTTTATGTGTTTTTAAGAATCACAAAGCCAAAATTTGAAGATGCCCACAAATGGTGACAAAATATTTTTATTTCGCTTATGATCCATCCAATGCCTAAATGTGTGTCTTTCCCTACATCAAGTTTGCTAATGCCCCAAAACACACAGTGAGTCAACATGTGCTAGCTTCCATCATGTGGTATCAATGGACGCGTTTTGGGGGTGCAATCCCTTCCTCTTACCTACTTTCGTTATGAGGAAGGTGTTGCACCCCCAAAACGCATCCATTTATACCCTGTGATGGGAGATAGCACATGCTGACACTGTGTGTTTTGGGGCTTTACAAACTAACCTGTTTGTACCTACACACATTTTAGGCAGGTGATCATAAGGGACATGTAACAGTTATGCCTCTACGTGGCTTCGAATTTTGGCTTCTAGAGTGGTGAGATCACCCCATCTGAGGAAGGCAACATCAACACAGTCTTAGGATACTAATGTCTCGTATGGCCTTCACTCTAACAAACTCGAACTTTGTAAGTTCCTGAGTTGGGGATGTGTATCTTATGTTTTCAAACATGCCTGTTTAGCCCCAAAAAAGCCAAAATAATGGCAAACATACATGTTTATACACCAAGATGTTGGTTCGTTAAAAAAAACCCTTAAAACGCACATGTGAATGTGCTTGGAATAAAATGTTTTTTACTAAACAATGTGTGGCTTATTATTTCAATGCTCAATACTAGGGATGAGCCGAACACCCCCCGGTTCGGTTCGCACCAGAACCTGCGAACGGACCGAAAATTTGCACGAACGTTAGAACCCCATTGACGTCTATGGGACTCTAACGTTCGAAATCAAAATTGCTCATTTTAAAGGCTAATTTGCATGGTGTTGTCCTAAAAAGGGTTTGGGGACCAGGGTCCTGCCCAGGGGACATGTTTCAATGCAAAAAAAACTTTTAAAAACGGCCGTTTTTCCGGTAGCAGTGATTTTAATGATGCTTAAAGTAAAAAAAAAATAAAGTGAAATATTCCTTTAAATATCGTACCTGGGGGGTGTCTATAGTATGCCTGTAAAGTGGCCCATGTTTCCTGTGCTTAGAACAGTCCCTGCACAAAATGTCATTTTTAAAGGAAAAAAGTCTTTAAAAATGCTTGCGGCTTTAATGTAATGTCGGGTCCTGGCAATATGGATGAAAATCAGTGAGACAAACGGCATGGGTACCCCCCAGTCCATTACCAGGCCCTTTGGGTCTTGTATAGATATTAAGGGGAACCCCGCACCCAAATTAAAAAAGGAAAGGTGTGGGGCCCCCAGGCCCTATATACTCTGAACAGCAGTATACAGGCGGTGCAAACAAGACAGGGACTGTAGGTTTGTTGTTTAGAATCTGTTTGTAATTTTGAACTGGTACATTTTTAACGTGTTTAGCTCCAGCCAAAAAAATCTATTTTAAGCTTTTTGGAAAACCTAGAGAAGGGTTATCACCCCTGTGACATTTGTTTTGCTGTCTGTGCTCCTCTTCAGAAGATTTTACCTCACTTTTTGTCCCAATGACAAATGTTTTTTGAAAATTTGGGTTTTTTTGTGAAACAAGGATTGGTGATAAAGCATCAGTGGAAAGGAGAAAAGTTTTTCCCATGTTAACTCTTATGCCCCGTACACATGGTCGGACATTGATCAGACATTCCGACAACAAAATCCTAGGATTTTTTCCGACGGATGTTGGCTCAAACTTGTCCTGCTTACACACGGTCACTAGGGATGAGCTTCGAGTTCGAGTCGAACTCATGTTCGACTCGAACATTGGCTGTTCGCAAGTTCACCGAACAGCGAACAATTTGGGGTGTTCGCGGCAAATTCGAATGCCGCGGAACACCCTTTAAAAGTCTATGGGAGAAATCAAAAGTGCTAATTTTAAAGGCTAATATGCAAGTTATTGTCATAAAAAGTGTTTGGGGACCTGGGTCCTGCCCCAGGGGACATGGATCAATGCAAAAAAAAGTTTTAAAAACGGCCGTTTTTTCAAGAGCAGTGATTTTAATAATACTTAAAGTCAATCAATAAAAGTGTAATATCCCTTTAAATTTCGTACCTGGGGGGTGTCTATAGTGTGCCTGTAAAGGGGCGCATGTTTCCTGTGTTTAGAACAGTCTGACAGCAAAATGACATTTTGAAGGAAAAAACTCATTTAAAACTACCCGCGGCTATTGCATTGCCGACAATACACATAGAAGTTCATTGATAAAAACGGCATGGGAATTCCCCAAAGGGGAACCCCGAACCAAAATTAAAAAAAAAAATGACGTGGGGGTCCCCCTAAATTCCATACCAGGCCCTTCAGGTCTGGTATGGATATTAAGGGGAACCCCGGCCAAAATTAAAAAAAAAAAATGACGTGGGGTTCCCCCTAAATTCCATACCAGACCCTTCAGGTCTGGTATGGATTTTAAGGGGAACCCCGCGCCAAAAAAAAAAAAAAAAACGGCGTGGGGTCCCCCCAAAAATCCATACCAGACCCTTATCCGAGCACGCAACCTGGCAGGCCGCAGGAAAAGAGGGGGGGACAAGAGTGCGGCCCCCCCTCCCTCCTGAACCGTACCAGGCCACATGCCCTCAACATTGGGAGGGTGCTTTGGGGTAGCCCCCCAAAACACCTTGTCCCCATGTTGATGAGGACAAGGGCCTCATCCCCACAACCCTGGCCGGTGGTTGTGGGGGTCTGCGGGCGGGGGGCTTATCGGAATCTGGAAGCCCCCTTTAACAAGGTGACCCCCAGATCCCGGCCCCCCCCCTGTGTGAAATGGTAAGGGGGTACATAAGTACCCCTACCATTTCACGAAAAAAGTGTCAAAAATGTTAAAAATGACAAGAGACAGTTTTTGACAATTCCTTTATTTAAATGCTTCTTCTTTCTTCTATCTTGCTTCATCTTCTGGTTCTTCTGGCTCTTCTGGTTCTTCTGGTTCTTCCTCCGGCGTTCTCGTCCAGCATCTCCTCCGCGGCGTCTTCTGTCTTCTTCTCCTCGGGCCGCTCCGCACCCATGGCATGGGGGGGAGGCTCCCGCTCTTCTCTTCTTCTCTTCTTCTTTTCTTCTTTTCTTCTCTTCTTCTCTTCTTCTTCATTTTCTTCTCCGGGCCGCTCCGCAATCCATGCTGGCATGGAGGGAGGCTCCCGCTGTGTGACGGCGCTCCTCGTCTGACAGTTCTTAAATAACGGGGGGGCGGGGCCACCCGGTGACCCCGCCCCCCTCTGACGCACGGTGACTTGACGGGACTTCCCTGTGGCATTCCCCGTGACGTCACAGGGAAGTCCCGTCAAGTCACCGTGCGTCAGAGGGGGGAGGGGTCACCGGGTGGCCCCGCCCCCCCGTTATTTAAGAACTGTCAGACGAGGAGCGCCGTCACACAGCGGGAGCCTCCCTCCATGCCAGCATGGATTGCGGAGCGGCCCGGAGAAGAAAATGAAGAAGAAGAGAAGAAGAGAAGAAAAGAAGAAAAGAAGAAAAGAAGAAGAGAAGAGCGGGAGCCTCCCCCCCATGCCATGGGTGCGGAGCGGCCCGAGGAGAAGAAGACAGAAGACGCCGCGGAGGAGATGCTGGACGAGAACGCCGGAGGAAGAACCAGAAGAACCAGAAGAGCCAGAAGAACCAGAAGATGAAGCAAGATAGAAGAAAGAAGAAGCATTTAAATAAAGGAATTGTCAAAAACTGTCTCTTGTCATTTTTAACATTTTTGACACTTTTTTCGTGAAATGGTAGGGGTACTTATGTACCCCCTTACCATTTCACACAGGGGGGGGGCCGGGATCTGGGGGTCACCTTGTTAAAGGGGGCTTCCAGATTTCGATAAGCCCCCCGCCCGCAGACCCCCACAACCACCGGCCAGGGTTGTGGGGATGAGGCCCTTGTCCTCATCAACATGGGGACAAGGTGTTTTGGGGGGCTACCCCAAAGCACCCTCCCAATGTTGAGGGCATGTGGCCTGGTACGGTTCAGGAGGGAGGGGGGGCCGCACTCTCGTCCCCCCCTCTTTTCCTGCGGCCTGCCAGGTTGCGTGCTCGGATAAGGGTCTGGTATGGAATTTAGGGGGAACCCCACGTCATTTTTTTTTTTAAATTTTGGCCGGGGTTCCCCTTAATATCCATACCAGACCTGAAGGGCCTGGTATGGAATTTAGGGGGACCCCCACGTCATTTTTTTTTTTTAATTTTGGTTCGGGGTTCCCCTTTGGGGAATTCCCATGCCGTTTTTATCAATGAACTTCTATGTGTATTGTCGGCAATGCAATAGCCGCGGGTAGTTTTAAATGAGTTTTTTCCTTCAAAATGTCATTTTGCTGTCAGAATGTTCTAAACACAGGAAACATGCGCCCCTTTACAGGCACACTATAGACACCCCCCAGGTACGAAATTTAAAGGGATATTACACTTTTATTGTTTGACTTTAAGCATTATTAAAATCACTGCTCCTGAAAAAACGGCCGTTTTTAAAACTTTTTTTTGCATTGATCCATGTCCCCTGGGGCAGGACCCAGGTCCCCAAACACTTTTTATGACAATAACTTGCATATAAGCCTTGAAAATTAGCACTTTTGATTATTCATGTTCGTGTCCCATAGACTTTAACGGTGTTCGCATGTTCGAACGAACTTTTTTCCTGTTCGCATGTTCTGGTGCGAACCGAACAGGGGGGTGTTCGGCTCATCCCTAACGGTCACACAAAGTTGTCGGAAAATCCGATCATTCTGAACTTGGTGACGTAAAACACGTACGTCGGGACTATAAACCGGGCAGTAGCCAATAGCTTTCATCTCTTTATTTATTCTGAGCATGCGTGGCACTTTGTGCGTCGGATTTGTGTACACACGATCGGAAATTCTGACAACAGATTTTGTTGTCGGAAAATTTTTTAGCCTGCTCTCAAACTTTGTGTGTCGGAAAATCCAATGGAAAAAGTCTGATGGAGCCCACACACGGTCGGAATTTCTGACAACACGCTCCGATCGCACATTTTCCGTTGGAAAATCCGACCGTGTGTACGGGGCATTACAGGAGAGAATTTCCCTTCCTAGGGGTAGATTTCATCTCACTTCCTGTTGTCTCCTTCCATTTGCAAGTAGGAGTCGTTTGTAAGTTGGATGTTTGAAAGTAGGGGCCTGCCCTATATACTCAGCAGAAATTTGGGCCTTAGGTGTTGTTGTGGCCACAAAACTGTAAGCCCTCACAGGACCCTGCTGTGAAATATTAGATCAAGAATTGTAATTACATGCCCCTGTTGAACAGGGGCAGAAAAATTGGGCCTTTGGTGGTGGTGCTGGTGCCACAACACTGTAAGTCCTCACAGATACTCTTGGTGGGTGCAGAAACGGGCCCTGCTGTGAAATATTAGATCAAGAATTCTAATTATATGTCCCTGTTGATGAACAGGGGCTGAAAAATTGGGCCTTAGGCACTGGTGCTGGTGCCAAAAACACTTGAACCCCTCACAGATACTCTAGTTGGAGCGCAGGAAGTAGCCCTGCTGCAAAGAATTGCATCAAAAATTGTAATTACACGCCCCTGTTAACCGGTTCAATACAGGGCATTTTCACCCCCTTCCTTCCCAGACCAATTTTTAGTTTTCAGCGCTGTTGCATTTTTAAACGACAATTGCGCGGTCGTGCGACGTTGTACCCAAATAAAATTTACGTCCTTTTTTCCCCACAAATAGAGTTTTCTTTTGGTGGTATTTAATCACCTCTGCGGTTTTTATTTTTTGCGCTATAAACAAAAGAAGAGCGACAATTTTGAAAAAAACACAATATTTTTTACTTTTTGCTATAATAAATATCCCAATTAAAAAAAAAAAAAAAAAATGTTTTCCTCAGTTTAGGCCTATACATATTCTTCTACACATTTTTGGTAAAAAAAATCGCAATAAGCATATATTGATTGGTTTGTGCAAAAGTTATAGCGTCTACAAAATACGGGATAGATTTATGGCATTTAAAAAAATTTTTTTTACTAGTAATAGCGGCGATTTGTGATTCTTTTTTCATGACTGCGATATTATGGTGGACACATCGGACACTTTTGACACATTTTTGGGACCATTCACATTTCTACAGCGATCAATGCTATAAAATTGCATTGATTACTGTATAAATGTGACAGGCAGGGAAGGGGTTAACCACTAGGGGGAGACGAGGGGTTGAATGTTTTCCTAGGGGAGTGATTCTAACTGTAGGGGGAGGGGACTCACAAGGGGAGGAGACCGATCGGTGTTCCTCTGTACTGGGAACACAGATCGGTCTCCTCTCACCTGACAGGACGTGGATCTGTGTGTTTACACACACAGATCCATGGTCCTGCTCGGTTAACGGGCAATCGCAGGTGCCCAGCAGACATCGCGGCCGCCAGGTACACGCACCGGGTCCTGAGCAACGCGGCGGGCGCGCGCGCCTCCTAGATGGCTGGGAAGCCCAGGACATCATAAGACGGCTGCCCAGGATGGGAGATCCCATCTGCGGCTGTCATTTGACTATGGGCGGGTACTGAAGTGGTTAAACGGGGGCAGAAAAATCGGGTCTTAGGCACTGGTGCCACAAAACTGCAACCCCTCACAGATACTCTAGATGGAGCGCAGGAACTAGCCCTGCTGCAAAGAATTGCATGAAAAATTGTAATTACATGCCCCTGTTAAACAGGGGCTGAAAAATTGGGCCTTAGGCACTGGTGGCGGGACTGGCGGTGCCCAGAACCAAAAATGTTCTTACAAGCTATCATCATGATCATTGAGGAGGAAGAGGATAATTACTCAGTATAACAGGATAGTCACTCAGCATCAGCATAGGCAGTCTTTGAAGGGATCTGACATTACAAAAAAATGTATTCGTTTACATTAGCATCAGGTGCTTGGTAGCTGGTGGTGATCCAAGACTGATTCATTTTTATGAAGGTCAGCTGATCGACCGAGTCGGTGGACAGACGCACCCTGTGATTGGTTACAAAGCCTCCAGCAGCACTGAATGTGCCTCCTGAAAGAACGCTGGATGCAGGACAGGCCAGTAGCTCAATTTCATATTATTAAGTATTAAGTATTAGTACTTTTCTACAGCAGCGGCAAATATATACACATATATCTTTTTCACTCTAAGTCAGCCGCTAGCGCTACATATATTGTTCACCCAGTTGCATACTGTGTAAGCTCTGTCCAGTGATCCATCCTCAAGACCCAGTAACCCAGAGGATTGTCGGTGGGAAAGGTGTCCAAGTCAGATGTTGCCCCTAGGTATTCCTGCACCATGTAAAACAGACGCTGGCGATGGTCGCTGGAACCGATCATACCTTGGGGCTGCGGACTAAAAAATTGTCTGAACGCATTGGTCAGATGGTCACCTTCTCAACCGCTCCTTCTTTGACTGACCGAAGCCTCAGCAACACGTTGTCCAGGAACAGGAATTTGTAACCGCCCAGTCTCTGGGAACGCGTTGCACAGACCTTTCTGCAAGGCCTCCCGAAGATGTTTCAACCTCTGCTCTCTCTGCGACGGCAAGATAAGGACCTTACCCTTGTAACGTGGATCTAAGAGGGTTGCCAGCCAGTAACGATCCCCCTTCTTGATACCACGAATACGAGAATCCTTCCGCAGGCTTTGCAGGATCAGGGAGGCCATGCAGCGTAGGTTTGCTGAGGCATTCAGTCCAGAGTCCGCTGGGCCAGTAAGGACGACATGATCCGCAGCCACCTCCTCCCAGCCACGTACAAGTCCATGTGTTTCTTGGGACTGTAAATGATTCCTTAAAGACTGCTGCTGATGCTGAGTGCCAGGCTCCACCTCCATACTGACACAATCCTCCTCCTCCACCTCCTCCTCATCCTCTTCCTGTGTGATCGGCGGGCACGCAGGAACACTGTCTGGATAAAGGGGGCCTTGAGAGCTAAGGAAGTCCTCCCCTTCCTGCCTCTGTTCTGCCTCAAGTACCCTGTCCATTATTCCACGCAGCGTGTGCTCCAACAGGTGGACAAGGGGGACAGTGTCACTGATGCATGCACTGTCACTGCTCACCATCCTCGTGGCCTCCTAAAATGGTGACAGGACAGTGCATGCATCCCTGATCATGGCCCACTGGCGTGGGGAAAAAAAAACAAGCTCCCCTGACCCTGTCCTGGTGCCATAGTCGCACAGGTACTCATTGATGGCCCTCTGCTGCGTGTGCAGCCGCTGCAGCATGGCCAACGTTGAGTTCCACCTGGTGGGCATGTCACAGATTAGGGGGTTCTTGGGCAGGTTAAATTCCTTTTGGAGGTCTGCCAGCCGAGCATGGCATCTTTTGGCCTGCATACTTGAGTAGCCCCTTGAACGCCTACGGAGCACCGCTGATTCCGAGGACAAAGCACAGGAAGAGGCCATGGAGGAAGAAGAGGAGGAGGGGGAGGAGGAGAGAGGTGTGTCAGAATCATTAGTTATGGCATTTTGGAGGCGTGGTGGTGGAACAATGTCCAACACTACTGCACCTTGTCCTGCATCCTTCCCAGCTGCCAGCAGAGTCACCCAATCCATGAAACTTAGGTAACGTCCCGATCCATGCCTGCTGGACCATGAGTCAGCGGTAATATGCACCTTACCGCTGACTGCCCTGTCTAGCTAAGCATGGACATTGCCTTCCACATGCCGGTAGAGAGCCGGAACCGCCTTCCGTGAGAAAAAGTGGCGTTTGGGTACCTGCCACTGAGGAACCGCACATTCCACAAACTCACGGAAGGGGGCAGAGTCTACCAACTGAAAAGGTAACAGTTGAAGTGCTAGCAACTTTGCCTAGCTAGCATTCAACCGCTGGGCATGTGGATGGCTCGGAGATAACTTCTTTTGGCGGTGCAGCAGCTGGGGCAGGGAAATTTGCCTGGTACAATCTGATGTCTGTGTACCGAAAGCAGATTGCCCACAAGTACTTGGCTGTGACACACCTAATTCTACACCTTCATTCCTTTCAGTGCAGGTCTCAGAGAGGACTGAAGGTATAGTGGGGTTGGAGATCTCAGCTGATGAGGAGCAAGGAGAGGTCCTCTTTGTTTTTTGGTGTGGGTCTTTTAGATACGCTTGCCAATGAACTGCATGGCAGGTCAACATATGTCTGGTCAAGCATGTGGTGCCCAAGCGGGAGATGTTTTGGCTATGCGAGATACACTTGAGACATATGTTGCAAATAGCAGTGGTGCGATCTGATGCACTCGTCTCAAAAAAGGCCCATACCAAAGAACTTTTGGAATAATGCGCAGAGACAGCAGCGCCCTGCACATTCGGAGCTTTGCGGTGTGATGCAGTCAGTGTGCTGTCCTTAGGCTTGCCCCTGGAGGGTATCCTGCCTCGTTGGTAATGTGCCTTCTCCTCCTCCTCTCTCCTATCAGGCACCCACGTTGAGTCAGTGACCTCATCATCCCCTCCCTCCTCATCACTAGAGCAAACCTGGCAGTATGCTGCAGCAGGGGGAGCATGACTGCCAGATTGCTGTCCTTCTTGGGCACCCCCTCTGTCCGTGCTCACGTTACTGCCTTCACCTAGCTCAGTATCATCATCAGAGCCTTCTAAACGCTGGGCATCCTCCTGGAGCATGTACCCAACACTGTGGTCAAACAGTTTGAGGGACTCCTCAGGAGGACATGGTGGGGCTAGGGAAGGAGTCACTGATGACATTGAGCCGAGGGAAGAGGCCGCGTTGGCAGCTGCTTTGCTAGATAAAGTACCCTGAGCATGGGTGAGAGAGGATGAGGAGGATGAGGATGGGTTGGTCATCCACTCGACCATGTCTTCCGCATGTTGCGGCTCAACACGGCCAGCTGCCAAAAAAAAGGCCAAGCGTCTCCCACGGCCACGTGCTGATGAGGATGCACCGTCTCCACGACCAGTACTGTTGCCTCTAGACACAGAGCCTGCTTGCCCTCTTTTATTGGCTTGTGACTGTCTGCCTCTCCTTGTTGGCCTTCCAGACATACTAATGGCCTGCAGTGAGATGTAGCTGCACTAAGCTTGGATATATATATATATATATAAATATATATATATATATATATATATATATATATATATATATATATATTGATACTGCAGCTAGCAAAATCAACTGCCTGCCTGTAGTATGAGAACACCACCAATCTTCTACAGGCAGCTTTAGATGAACACTGTGCAGAGGTCGCACTACACTAACTTGTAGCTTTAGCTGACCACTGTGCAGAGGACGCACTACACCAACGTTAAAATAATGTAGCTGCCTGGGGTAGTGATAGGATCAGTAATACACCACCAACCTTCTACAGGTAGCTTTAGCTGAACACTGTGAAGAGGATGCACTACACTAACGTTAAAATAATGTAGCTGCCTGCAGTAGTGATAGGATAAGGAAAACACCACCAACCTTCTACAGGTAGCTTTAGCTGAACACTGTGCAGAGGTCGCACTACACTAACTTGTAGCTTTAGCTGAACACTGTGCACTACACTAACTTGTAGCTTTAGCTGAACACTGTTCAGAGGATGCATTACATTAACTTGTAGCTTTAGCTGAACACTGTGCAGAGGTCGCACTACACTAATTTGTAGCTTTAGCTGAACACTGTGAGGAGGACACACTACACTAACTTGTAGCTTTAGCTGAACACTGTGAGGAGGACGCACTACACTAACTTGTAGCTTTAGCTGAACACTGTGCACTAGACTAACTTGTAGCTTTAGCTGAACACTGTTCAGAGGACGCACTACACTAAATTGTAGCTTTAGCTGAACACTGTGCAGAGGTCGCACTACACTAACTTGTAGCTTTAGCTGAACACTGTGAGGAGGACGCACTACACTAACTTGTAGCTTTAGCTGAACACTGTTCAGAGGACGCACTACACAAACTTGTAGCTTTAGCTGAACACTGTGCACTACACTAACTTTTAGCTTTAGCTGAACACTGTTCAGAGGAAGCACTACACTAACTTGTAGCTTTAGCTGAACACTGTGCAGAGGTCGCACTACACTAATTTGTAGCTTTAGCTGAACACTGTGAGGAGGACACACTACACTAACTTGTAGCTTTAGCTGAACACTGTGAGGAGGACGCACTACACTAACTTGTAGCTTTAGCTGAACACTGTGCACTAGACTAACTTGTAGCTTTAGCTGAACACTGTTCAGAGGACGCACTACACTAAATTGTAGCTTTAGCTGAACACTGTGCAGAGGTCGCACTACACTAACTTGTAGCTTTAGCTGAACACTGTGAGGAGGACGCACTACACTAACTTGTAGCTTTAGCTGAACACTGTTCAGAGGACGCACTACACAAACTTGTAGCTTTAGCTGAACACTGTGCACTACACTAACTTTTAGCTTTAGCTGAACACTGTTCAGAGGAAGCACTACACTAACTTGTAGCTTTAGCTGAACACTGTGCAGAGGTCGCACTACACTAACTTGTAGCTTTAGCTGAACACTGTGAGGAGGACGCACTACACTAACTTGTAGCTTTAGCTGAACACTGTGCACTACACTAACTTGTAGCTTTAGCAGAAGAACTGGAGAGCGGGAAAAGAACCAGACACCGGGAGAAGAGGCCGGAGAGTGGGAGAAGAACCAGACACCGGGAGAAGAGGCCGGAGAGAGCGGAGAAGTCGGAAGAAGACCCCCGAAGTCAGAAGAAGACCCCCGGAGCTGCCTAATAAATTACTTTAAAAACCCGTCTAGTGTGTTTTTTTATTGACACTTTTTCCCCCAGGTGAATGGGTAGGGGTACGATGTACCCTATACTCATTCACATAGGGTGGGGGCGAGGATCTGGGGGCCCCCTTATTAAAGAGGGCTCCCGGATTCCGATAAGCCCTCCGCCCGCAGACCCCGACAACCAACAGCCATGGTTGTCGGGAAGAGGCCCTTGTCCTCATCAACATGGGGACAAGGTACTTTGGGGTGGAGGGGCCGCCGGCGCCCCCCTGCCACAAAGCACCCACCCCCCATGTTGAGGGCATGTGGCCTGGTATGGTTCAGGAGGGGGGCGCTCGCTTGTCCCCACCCCCTTTCCTGACCGGCCAGGCTGCATGCTCGGATAATGGTCTGGTATGGATTTTGGGGGGACCCCCACACCGTTTTTTCAGTGTAGGGGTTCCCCTTAAAATCCATACCAGACCTAAGGGCCTGGGATGCCCCTGAAGGGCAACCCATGCTGTTTTTTTATTTAAAATTTGGCGCAGCGTTTCCCCTCATGATTCATACCAGACACCTGTCAGCAATGCTTGTCGCTCATCGTGAAAGGAAAAAACACGTTTTTCCTTTCCCGATAAGCAAGCCAGCTTGGCGTGGCTCCTGCGACGGGGCTTGCAGGTGTCAAATCTCGCCGATAACAGCGGCGAGATTGACACAATATCGCGGTCACCTACTGTAACATTGCAAGCAGATTTAACAAAAACATTCTTGTCCAACATAAGTATAAAATTGAAATGAGTATTTAACCACTTAAGGACCAGCCTCGTTTTGGATTTTAGGTGTTTACATGTTTAAAACAGGTTTTTTCTGCTAGAAAATTACTTAGAACCCCCAAACATTATATATGGTTTTTCTTCTAACACCCTAGAGAATACAATGGCGGTCATTGCAATACTTTTTTTTGCACCGTATTTGCGCAGCGGTCTTATAAGCGCACTTTTTTTGGAAAAAATTCACTTTTTTGAATAAAAAAATAAAACAACAGTAAAGTTAGCCCAATTTTTTTTAATATTGTGAAATATAATGTTACGCCAAGTAAATTGATACCCAACATGTCATGCTTGAAAATTGCGCCCGCTCGTGGAATGGCGTCAAACTTTTACCCTCAAAAATCTCCATAGGCGACGTTTAAAAAATTCTACAGGTTGCATATTTTGCGCTACAGAGGAGGTCTAGGGCTAGAATTATTGCTCTCGCACTACCGGTCGCTGTGATACCTCACATGTGTGGTTTGACCACCGTTTTCATATGCGGGCGCTACTCGCGTATGCGTTCGCTTCTGCGCGCGAGCTCGTCGGGACAGGGGGGTTTTAAAATTTTTTTTTTTTATTTTTATTATTTATTTTAAAATATTTTATTTATTTTTACACTGTTTAAAAAAAAAAAAAAATTGTTTCACTTTTATTCCTATTACAAGGAATGTAAACATCCCTTGTAATAGAAAAAAGCATGGCAGGACCTCTTAAATATGAGATCTGGGGTCAAAAAGACCTCAGATCTCATATTTACACTAAAATGCAATAAAAAAAAAAAAAAAAAAAAAAAAAAAAGTCATTTAGAAAAATGACATTTGAAAAAATATGCCTTTAAGAGGCGTGGACGGAAGTGATGTTTTGACGTCGCTTCCGCCCAGCAGTATCTTGGAGACGAGTGAGCACCATCTTGGCCTCACTTGTCTCCTGACACACAATGGAAGAGGACGCGATCGCCTCCGCCGCTACCGACGGCTCTGGTAAGCGGCGGAGGGCACCGGATCGCGGCGGGAGGGGGGGGGCCCTCTCCCGCCACCGATAAAAGTGATCTCGCGGCGAATCCGCCGCAGGGACCACTTTTATCTGAAAGCCGGCCGCCGCACGAAAACGGGGATACCGGGGTTATGGCAGCTAGCTGCTGCCATACCAACGATATCCCCGTTCAAACTTAGGACGTATATAGTCGTGTGGCGGTCGGGAAGTGGTTAAAGACAAAAGCGTAAGGTCAGCTTATCAGATTCATCACCCCCTCTGGTGGTCCATTTGAAAAATGTCATGGTGGGGGGGAGGTAATGGGTAGATGTTTTGTACAGGTAACCATCTCCACTTCCATGAGAGCTGAATGCGTAAATAATGTGTGATACTTTGGCCAGTCCCTCCTTACTTACACTATTGGCAGCCCAGTGGACAGGTAAGAAGTGTCATAATTTAAAAATATGGATACACACTGTCCAAATTGAAGCACATTTTGCCATTTATAAATTACCTATCAAGATAATATGAAACAAAAACTTTCTACGTTACAGTTTGAAGGTAATCAGGCATTCCCTTGCACTACATGCTTTGGTGAATTCATCCAGAAATATGACCACAAAAGAGGTATAGTGTGTAAAGGTTTTACAAGGTCAGCAGATAGAATATTGGTATTGGTTGACTTAGCATTTGGGGGGTTCCAAATGAGTTTGTACCCCAAAAAAATGGCCTCGTGCACTCCGCCTGAATTTGAAGACAACAATAACATTTGGACACATTTTAGGGGGTGTTTAGGGTAAGCACAAAAATGTAGCTGACAAAATACATAGTTAAGTTACTTAGGCTAGGTGTGTATGGGCCCAGGATAGCATGCTGGGGAGGTTAGTGAAGGAAAATATGCATGAAGGAGCATTAAAAGCTTACAGCATGCATGAGGACAAAGAGGACATTCATAGCATATTACAATAATAGTAATTATGGAATCAAGAAATTAATACAATACATAAGCAAACATTAAATACATAGAATGTGATGTTAAAGGCTTACCCGAATATAGTCCTTCTGCAGGACTTGAATAATGGCAGAACAGGTCTCTGTAATAATGAGTCCCAGAGCCTGGGGGGAGATCCCAGTGGTAAACTTCAGGTCCTGAAGACTTCGCCCTGTCGCCAAGTACCGCAAGGTGGCTATGAGCCTTTGCTCAGGAGTAATGGCTATCTGCATGTATGTGTCCTGCTTCTGAATATAGGGGGTCAGCAATGCCAAGAGACGGTGAAAGCAAGGGTCCGTCATCCGGAGATGATTCCTAAAATCATCAGGATTATTCTCCTGGAGCTCCCGCGGCAAGGGCATATGAGAGAATTGGTCATGATTAAGCAACCAATTCTTGGTCCAAGAAGTCCTCCTCCTCCTGTTCCTGGACTGGACTTGGGTCAAAGCAATAATGCCAAGCCCAATGATAGCACGATCTCTCGGACGAGAATGCAACATGGCTACTTGACGAATGGCTGTTCAGAAACGAACTGACAAGCACGGACTGAAAAGTGCGAATCGACACTCACCAAACTTCTACTAACACTAAATTAGCATAAGGAGCCCAAAGGGTGGTGCATGACAGTTGAACTTCCTCTTTATCAGCTCGTAGTATGTCTAGTACGTCACTACGTTCGGGATTATTGGCCTACAATTGTGTGCCATTTGTATGCAAGACAAGTTTGGGGCCAACGCCCTTCGGAGAAAAATCCGCGGTTTTGTCAATGGAAAATCCGATCATGTGTACGAGGCTTTACTGTCCCTCTCAGCGGCCCAGAAACTCACACAACTCTACATTATTCATAGAACATACTATATACTAAAGAGATTATTTCAGTTTGGGGGATGTCCAGATGCACTTTGCCCTAGGTGTAGAGCTACCACAGGGGATTTAATTCATATGCTGGAGGTGTCCCAAACTGTATAGATATTGGAACGGAGTGTTGGGTAAAACAAAATTCATATTTGGATTGGGTCTACAGATGGATCCAATACTGTGCATACTGGGGTATCTGGAACAAAATGTGGGACCATTGTCCACACATACTGCAATCCTCAGATGCTTATATCAGTCTAGGAAGGAGATTTGTATTTATGTAAAATGATTTTGCTGATTTTGTATAATATATATATGTATATATATATATATATATATATATATATATATATACAGTATATATATATATTTGTATATTGTAAAAATAAAATAAAAATGAATGGAATTTTTAAAAAAAACCTCCTGGCAGATGGGCCTTGGCACCAAGTGGCCGCATATTTGTGTGCAGTATTGCAAAAACAGCTGTGCTGAGAGCGTGCACCCTGCACAAGCAGTGGTTGGGAGCTTTCTGATCATGTGATCACCATGACAGCCAATCACAGCGGTCATATAACCATAAACCCCAGCCCGGGAGGCGCCGGCACCAAAGGGTTATGCTCACATGAAATGACAAGGACACTGCAGTTTTGGCAAAATAAACAGGTGCTTTCTGCATTAGCCTGATAAGTGAAAACTAAGGAAGCTACTCATAGTCTGCAATAGATTACATTTTTTTTCTGGATTTAGATACACTTTAAATATGTTCCCCAATAATCTCAAATGATATAAATCCCAGAATCCCAACCATACCAGATCCTGTTGGGCTGTCCCGAGATCCCAGTGATTTTGAGAGGGTGGTGTTTTACTGCCACTGACCATCAATCATTCTCTTTTGGTGAGAGGGCCACCAAAAGAGATGGGCCATGATGTCATCCTTACATTTAAGCTCGGATCCCAGTCAACACTAGAGCTTAGATAGGTGGGGGATGCTGTCTTGGTAAGAGAAGTGTGTTAAAGTCTAAAACTTACCCGAATATGTGGTAAGTACACATCTCAGAGGAAGTAGGATATATGTGGACAGTTTCATTTTAGCCTAAATGCACAAAGTGACATTGACTTTTTATCTTTATGCTGCTAGCATTAGTAAATATATAGAAAAGCATATAATGTTTATCAGTTTTAAGCTTTTTTTTTACATTTTTTTAGTTTCTTCCTGGTTTCTGGCCTGTCAAAAGTATGTCATACATTTTATGAGTCTTCATGGGCATTCTGTTTTTTTTACATCCGTAGGAGGGAAGGAGGGATTTTCTCAGCGAAGCACAACCTCCTGTCTGCATACCTGAACTAAGGGCAGTTGGATTCTTGGAAGTAAATGCTACATAAATCATCTGCCCTTACTCACTCATGATGGCCATGGCTACAAATGCTGGGGTGTGTTTTTCAAAGTGATTTCTCAGCAAAATAAAGCATGGAGAGATGAATGGATGGGGATGGAGTTTGCTTTGAACAATAAATTGGTAGTAAACTTAAAAAAAAAAAAGTTTTCCCCCTGCACAGTAAAGTCATAATTTGTCTTCCTTCTGGGTTTGCCGGTGTCTTGCTGAGAAAGTTCCCCCGGCGGATAAGGACCCCCCTGTACTGCGCAGGCGCAGCGCTTGCACAGTACGAACAACTAGGAGCCGCCGAAAATAGCCGAAGATGAAAAACTTCAATCAGCTGTACACGGCGTCTGTGCTCTGGGTCCAGGTTGAAGCCCCACCATCCAAGTGGTCCTAGAGGGAGAATAAAAAAGTGCCAAGCGAAGCGAGGCCGTGCCCGAAGCGAGACGAGCGAAGCGTGGCGAGCGAAGCGAGCCCGCGAGGGGCCCTCTTACAGGCGCCATGTACAGCTGATTTCTATTGTATTCTGCTTCGGCTATTTCCGCCGGCTCTAATGCCCCGTACACACGGTCGGATTTTCCGACGGAAAATGTGTGATAGCACCTTGTTGTCAGAAATTCCGACCATGTGTAGGCTCCATCACACATTTGCCATCGGATTTTCCGACACACAAAGTTTGAGAGCAGGCTATAAAATTTTCCGACAACAAAATCCGTTGTCGGAATTTCCTATCGTGTGTACACAAATCCGATGCACAAAGTGCCATGCATGCTCAGAATAAATAAAGAGATGAAAGCTATTGGCTACTGCCCCGTTTATAGTCCCGACGTACGTGTTTTACATCACCGCGTTCAGAATGATCGGATTTTCCGACAACTTTGTGTGACCGTGTGTATGCAAGACAAGTTTGAGCCAACATCCGTCGGAAAAAATCCTAGGATTTTGTTGTCGGAATGTCCGATCAATGTCCGACCGTGTGTACGGGGCATTACTGCGCAAGCGCTGCGCCTGCCCAGTAGAGGGGGGTCCTTATCCGCCAAGGGGAACTTTCTCGGCAGAACACCGCCTGTAGCCACTTGAATGTCCGAGCCACGATGATGTCACTCCTGCGCCACAGAGCTCTGAAGTAATGGAATGGGAGAGCACATGCACCGGTCACATCACCGGCTGTTGCTGACTGGAATATTATAAGCTTACCGGTAGGTAAAAATCGAATTCAGAAGTTTACTTCCACTTTAAAAATGAATTAAATAGTGTTTTTAGTTTCTACTGCTCAAATACAGTTACGTTTTGTTTTAAGTAAAACTATCCCACAGTGTGGCCAGCTGGTCACAGAGGCGACTAGGTGTCTCTGATTGCCTCTATGACATTGGAGGACCAGAGCGATGTCCGGTCTAGGGCCCAAGTAAACACACTGATCTTTTGCCTTAAAAATATATATTTTTTTTATCTTTTGCTTTTAAATGTAAAGAAGAAATTTGGGGCCTTTTAAAGAGGACATGTCATCCTTATTTCTATTAAAGGGATGTTTACATTCCTTGTAGTAGGAATAAAAGTGATCAAAAAAATTAAAGGGACAGTGTAAATATAAAAAATAAAATAAATAAGAAAAAAAAACTGTAAAGAGCCCCCATCCCTCCGTGCTTGCGCGCAGAAGTGAACATATGTAAGTCGCACGCGCAAATGTAAACGGTGTTCGCACCACACATGTGAGGTATCGCTGCAAATGTTAGAGTTAGAGCAATAATTCTATTACTAGATCTCCTCTGTAACTCTAAACAGATAACCTGTAAATAATTTTAAAGAGTCGGCTATGGAGATTTTTAAGTACCGTAGTTTGTTGCATGCGCAATTTTAAAGCATGACATGTTAGGTATCTAATTACTTATGTAACATCATCTTTCTTTTTTACAAAAAAAATGGGGTATATACTGTATTGTGTTTTTTTTTTTTTTTAATTCATTAAGGCGCAAATACTGTGTGACATAAAGATTTGCAACAATTGACATTTTATCCCCTAGGGTCTTTGCATATATATATTACGGCGCAATTTTAAAGCATGACATGTTAGGTATCTAATTACTTATGTAACATCATCTTTCTTTTTTTACAAAACAAATGGGGTATATACTGCATTGTGTTTTTTTTTTTTTTTTTTTTATTCATTAAGGCGCAAATACTGTGTGACATAAAAATTTGCAACAATTGACATTTTATTCCCTAGGGTCTTTGCTAAAAAATATATATATATATGTATATATATATATATATATATATATATATATATATATAATGTTTGGGGGTTATAAGTTTCTAGCAAAAAATGCTGATTTAAACTTTTAAACAAAAAGTGCCAGAAAAGGCTTGGTCTTCAAGTGGTTAAATAGATTTCCCCTCACTTACTGCCCTGCTGAAATGCTACCAGACAGGAAGGGAAGGGTACACTACAATTGCAACAGAAAAGAGCTCTAAAACTAGAAATGACACACACTTTAAGAAAAACATTATTAAATGTAATGTGTTACAAAAAATCTGCAAGGTGAACTTACACTGGACCCCCTCCCCACCCCACCCCCGTCCTGCTGTACCTGAGGCCAGCGCTCACCTGCTTGGAGACATTAGGTTGTCGCTTTACTGGTCCCAGGATTTGAAATCCCTGCAGCTTTCTCACTTCTTCTCCCCTGCTGATAGGACAGACCAATTAGAATGCCTCCTATATGTACCTTTTACAAGGTTTGTTTAGGAGATTAAGCTGAGGAGACTTCAAATCCCAGGACCGCCAAAGCGGTGACCCAATGTCTCCTAGTGGGTACAGCGAGACTGGGGCAGATGGGAAGGGGGTCCAGTGTAAATTTGCCTTACAGATTTTCTGTAAAGGTGAACTTACCCTTTAAAATTGATCTTTATACTTGCCTTTTTTGAATGGACACAGGGCTCAAATCAATTTATCAATTTTAAGATAACAGATATGTTGTGTATGAACCCCTTACCTTGGGATTTTGGCATCCCATCCACATCAAAGCATAAAATAAGTCTTTTGGACCCATTCTTTTTGAAATACTATTTTTCTTATTTAAATGGTAACAATACAGAGGGCCCAGACTCTCACCAGCCAACTACATACTGTGACAACAGCCTTTGTGTATCCTTATAGAGGGGGGGGGGAGGTGTAATGGTTTAAAGTGAAAAAAAAAAAAAAAGATGTAGTAGATTCTTACGGAATGATTTTACCTGTAAATTTATTTTATAAAGACAATTCTTGTTAGAGATTCACAGTAAAGCTTGAGCATGCAGGCGATGGTGTTACAAACAATCTCTGTGCCTCTTTCTTTAGACCAGAAATCTTTAATGGGATTTTCCTGTTGAGTTATCAGTTTACTCTGTGAGCAGGTCGACACATTCCTAAGTTGGCAAAAACATCAAATTGTTTGAATTATGTTACCATGTACCAACTTACATTGTATACTAAAATGTGTTTTTTTTTGCCAGTGGTCAATATACTGCTTTGTTGGAAGCTCTTAGAATGTGTATAGCTTAGTAGTATTCTGATCTTGTCAGGTAATTTTGAGATCAACACATTTGTTTCTTAATCTTAAGCAGCTGTAGCAGAAGGCGTGAAAACAATATTTTCTCTTTCCTCAAGTGTAAATGACCGAGTTTCACTTTTCTCACTCAGTGGTTTTGATCCAAATTGGCAAAGAAATCCATTTCTCAGGTGAGCACACACAGAGATGAAAGGCGGATGCTTCATTGTCAAGTTACAAGTTCTAGTAGTTTATGAAAACGATATTTTAAAATAGCAGAATACCAGCGTTAACTTTGGGAAGGCAGAATATTTCATGAAATGCTTTATAAATATATTTTATAATATATTTATATTTATAAGGTAAAACATGTATTTGCCTAGAATAGATTTTAAAGCTGAACTCAAGCAAGATATTAAAAAAATCACCTACCGGTAATACAGTTATGTATTCATTAAAAAAAATGTTATGGGACTATTCACACATGTAAATTGGACAGATTCTAAGGAATATGGATGACAAATGTCAAGGTGATATCTTGCTCTCAGTGGACAAAGTTTCAAATGATGATCAGCTATGAATAAAATGTACAGTATTACACAGGGCCGAAAACAGGGGGGGGCATGGGGGTCACCTGCCCCGGGTGATGCATCTAGGAGGGCACCATCAGGGGTTCTGCCCCCACCTGCACTGGGAACCGCTGCTCTCAGGGTGTCACTGCTGCCCGATCAAGTGTAATGGACAGGCAGGTCTCCCTCCTAATCCTGCCCAGTGCCCAAACAGCCTATGTCTTTTCTACATGAGGCATCCCAGAGAAGGGGAGGCTTCAAAGAAGGCCCTGGACTGGACAGTGGGGTGCAGAGGAGGCCCTGGACTGGGGGGTGTGGAGGAGGCCCTAGGCTTGGGGGGTGTAGTGGAGGCCCTGGACTGGGGGATGCAGTGAAGGCCTTGGGCTGAGGGGGGTGCAGAGGAGGTACTGAACTGGGGGGTTTAAAGGAGGCCCTGAACTGGAGGATTCAGTGGAGTGCGGCATGTGTTGGGCTGGGGAGCGCAGAGGAGGCCCGGGGCTAGGGGGTTGCAGAGGAGGCCCTGACCTGGGGGCGCAGAGGAGACCCTGGACTTGAGGGATGCAGAGGAGGTCCTGGGCTGGGGGGTGCAGAGGAGGCCCTGACCTGGGGGGCACAGAGGAGACCCTGGACTTGGAGGATGCAGAGGAGGCCCTGGACTGGTGGGGGTGTAGAGGAGGCCCTGGATTGGAGGGGGTGCAGAGGAGGTGCTGGAGTGGGGGGGTGCACAGGAGGTGCTGGACTAGGAGGGGGATACACAGGAGGCCCTGCACTGGTGGTGCAGAGGAGGCCCTGGACTTGAAAAGTGGGGTTGATAAAGGACCTGGATTCGAAGAGCAGGGTGCAGAGGAGGCTCTTAAATTTGGGTGGGCTGTAAATGAGGCCTTGGACTAGGAGAGGAGTGCAGAGGAGGCCCTGGACTGGGGGGTGTAGTGAAGGTCCTGGGCTGAGGGGGGGTGCAGAGGAGGTACTGGACTTGGGGGGGTTTAGAGGAGGCCCCGGACTGGAGGGTTCAGTGTAGTGGGGGATGCCTTGGGCTGGGGAGCGTGGAGGAGGAATTGGGCTGGGGGGTTGCAGAGGAGGCCCTGACCTAGGGGTGCATAGGAGACCCTGGACTTGAGGGATGCAGAGGTGGTCCTAGGCTGGGGGGTGCAGAGGAGGGTGCAGAGGAGGCCCTGACCTGGGGGGGCACAGAGGAGACCCTGGACTTGGAGGATGCAGAGGGGGCCCTGGACTGGGGGGGTGCAGAGGAGGCCCTGGACTGGAGGGGGGTGCCGAGGAGGTGCTGGAGTGGGGGGGTGCAGAGGAGGCACTGGACTAGGAGGGGATACACAGGAGGCCCTGGTCTGGGGGGTGCAGAGGAAGCCCTGGACTAGGGAAAGTTGAAAAGTGACTTGAAAAGTGGGGTTGATAAAGGACCTGGATTCAGAGAGCAGGGTACAGAGGAGGCTCTTAAATTTGGGCGGGCTGTAAATGAGGTCTTGGACTAGGATGGGAGTGCAAAGGAGACCCTGGACTAGGGGGGTGGTTGCAGAGGAGGCCATTGATTAGGAAATAGTGGTTGGTGTGACAAAGACCCCTGGATAGTAGGGGTAAAAGGCAGACACTGCGACTAGGAGAGCGGGTGTCTAAAGGCCCTGGACTAGGGAAGCAGGTATATGGAGGCCCTGGACTATGAGAGGGGGATCGTGGGGGCCCTCTGCACTAGGAAAGAGGGTGCCTGAAGGACCTTCCAGCTTCAGGATCTGAAGCCTGGGCTGAGGAAGAGCCTGCCTTGGCCCTGGAGTTCGCAACATAAACAGGGACATTTATCAATTGTTGCAAGCAATGCCAAACAGGAGCAGAGAGACAGGTTGTGTGATAGATTTATTAAAGGAGAGGTACAGCCAAAGTCTGTTTGGTTGTACTTCTCTTGTTGATCACAGCAGTGCAGATTGTTTTGCACTCCTGTGACCCATTTTCATCTGACAGCAGGCTTAAGCCAACATAGGAATTGCTCCTGATTGGCTCGTTTTGCGGCCCCATTAGACTGCAGGTGATACGCAGAGGAGAAAGCAATCTGAATTCCCAACTGTGCACAAAAGGCTCGCCAGAACCAGGACACAAACTGACTACCCCTGTCCGAGACAATCAACTTGGGTAGCCCATGTAAGTGAAAGATCTCCCAAGCAAAAATGGAAACCAGATCCTTAGAAGTGGGCAACTTCTTAAGTGGAATACAATGACAAATCTTTGAGAACCAGTCAACCACCATAAGGATAACTGTGTTGTCCTGGGAGTTGGGTAACTCCACAATGAAATTTATAGACAGGTGGGTCCAGGGCCTCTCTCCATTGGGTATGGGTTGTAGGAGGCCCACTGGAAGGTGTCGTGGAGTCTTACTTTGAACACACACGGAACAAGCAGCTATAAAGGCAGTTACATCAGCACGTAGACTAGGCCACCAGAATTGTTGGGAAATGGCCCAAAAGAGTTGATTCTTCCCAGGGTGGCCAGCAGCCTTGGGAGAATGGTAAGTCTGGAGCACGGCAGTGTGGAGACTCTCTGGGACAAAGCAGCAGCCACAAGGTTTCTCAGGAGGAGAAGTGAGACTATTGCGAACCATAGCCAGAATATGATCAGGAAGAATCACAGGAACTGGAACCGACTCCATCTTGGAAGTGGAGGAAAATTGTTGTGACAAAGCATCATACCTTACATTCTTAGTACCAGGTAAGAATGAGACAATGTAATTGAAACTAGGCAAGAAAAGAGCCCATCGCGCCTTTCTGGGAGAGAGGCGTTTAGCCTCAGACAAGAATGTGAGATTCTTATGGTCAGTAAGAATGAGAACCGACACAGTGGTACCTTCGAGGAGATGTTTCCATTCTTTCAGGGCTAAAATGACAACAGCTGAGACATACAAGGTCTCAGTTCACCACTCTTCTTCTTCACAAAGAAGAAACCAGCACCACAAAGAAGAAACCAGCACCAGCAGGAGATGAGGATTTGCGGATGAAACCTTGAAAGTGCATCTGCAACATACTTCTCCATGGCTAGGATAGGACAAGACTTCAAAAAGTGAACTGCCTGGCCACAATAAAGGCACAATCTCTCCCACCTCCTAAGGGTTCTCTCATCCGCAGAGACGCGTGAAGCCCACGTGCTTGGGTTCATCTTCACTGACCGACTAGTTACCAGGAGGCATGGGAGGTGAGGGAGGCAAGGGTGGGAATGAGAACCGACACAGTGGTACCTTCGAGGAGATGTCTCCATTCTTTCAGGGCTAAAATGATGGCCAACAGCTGAGACATACAAGGTCTCAGTTCACCACTCTTCTTCTTCACAAAGAAGTAACCAGCACCAGCAGGAGACGAGGATTTGCGGATGAAACCTTGAAAGTGCGTCTGCAACATACTCCTCCATGGCCTTATCCTCCAAGATCGACAAAGGGTAAACCCGGCCACGAGGGGGTATGGCACCAGGTTGAATGTCAATTGCGCAATCATACGACCGGTGTGGAGGCAAACTACCGGCTTGACCTTTGTCAAAGACGTCGCTAAAATTGCGGTACTCCTCCAGCAGGGAGGAGAGAGAAGACGTGCACAGGACCTTGGCTACCTTCTGGAAGCATGTCTTACTGCATTGTGGCAACCAGGAGAGAACCTCAGCATGAGCCAATCAAAAGAGGGGTTGTGCCTCTGTAACCAAGGATATCCAGTAACCAGCGGAAACTTTGGTGAGGAAATAACTTGGAATTTGATTATCTCATGGTGAAGAGCCCCTACGGTCATGGACAATGGAACAGTCTCATGAGTCACGTAGGCAGGCTGTAGAGGTCTCCCCTCAAGAGCCTGAATGGCAAGTGGAGTGTCACGCAGCTGCAGCGGAATCGAGTGCTTTAAAACAAAGGCAGCATCAATGAACAGGCCTGTAGCCCCAGAGTCGATTAGAGCCTGCATCTCGACTGACGACTTAGCCAAAGAAAGGATAATCAAAACCAGGGGCTTATCCTTCTGGATAACTGGAGATGAAACAGAGTCACCTAAGGTCTGTCTGTGACAGGAACTCAAGGTTCAGGCGTTTCCTGGAAGGATAGGACAAGACTTCAAAAAGTGAACTGCCTGGCCACAATAAAGGCACAATCTCTCCCACCTCCTAAGGGTTCTCTCATCCGCAGAGACGCGTGAAGCCCACATGCTTGGGTTCATCTTCACTGACCGACTAGTTACCAGGAGGCATGGGAGGTGAGGGAGGCAAGAGTGGGACGTCAAAGCTCGGAGACAAATATACAAGAGGCTTCCGCAAGCGCTCCTTAAAAGAGAGTCTTTCTCTGAGTCTGGAGTCAATGAGGAAGGCAAACGTGATCAACTTCTCCAGCTCAGTGGGTATATCTCGGGCTGCTATCCCATCCTTGATGGTATCTGAGAGACCATGAGAAAAAGCAGCCACGAGGGCCTCATTGTTCCAAGTAACCTCTTTTACCAGAGTACGGAATTCAGTGGCATAATCGGCAACAGTTCTCATACTCTGATGGACATGAGAAAGCAAAGATATCACAAAACCTACTTTTCTTCTGTCCTTAGGAAACACCTGGGGCAGCATCTCAAAGTATATCTCAACCTGGTTGAGAAACCTTCTGCATTGGACTGGATCGCCCCCAAATCGCTGGGGAAGCAAAGCGGAACCAGACATACCTCTTATAGAGGTAATACTCGAGGTGGGTGCCTGCACAGAGACTGGAGCAGCAGCAGGGATGGCCTGAAACACAGGTTGTACTGGAGCAGCCACAGTGGGAGATTCCAGGTGAGCCGTGCCACTCAGGAGCATTTGTAACGCCATGGCAAACTGATCCATGCAGTGATCCTGCTCATCCAATCTGGAAAATATATTACCAACAAGTGGACTGACTGCATCTTCTGAATTAATGGCCTTCATCTACTGTCAGAAACCATGAATCAGACTGAGACAGAAGTACAGTTAACTCTCACTTGTTTATTAATAATAAAAAAAGGTAAACAGAGTAAACTTAGCCAAAATATAACCAGAGTTCAGGAACCGGAATGGATAGTCAGACAAGCCAAAACGTCAGGGAGCCATAGGTGAGCGTAGTAGAACAGCAAGCAGGATCTGGAACCAGGAGGAATGTCAGCCAAGCAAGTCTTTAACAGGAACACAGGAGAGCGTCTCTAGAGATGTGACCAAGGCAAAGGCAGAGATCATCTGGGCTGGATGGCTTAAGTAGGCAGGACTGACAAGCAGGATATCATCAACAGGTGAGTCATCTCTGGTTAATGCAGATGCAGCTAAAATTGGCACAGCATACAGGACCTGTCTCAGCGCCTGTCTGAATGAGCCCTTAGGGGAATTTATCAAAATTAGAGAAGACAGAATTTGGAACAGCTGTACATGGCAACCAATCAGCTCATAGCTTTCATTTCCAAAGCTGAACAAGCTGAAGAAAGAAGCTGATTGGTTGCCATGCACAGCTGTTTCAGATTCTGACTGTACCCGTTTTGATAAATTGCCCTCACTGTGTTTTACATTTCTTACTGCTGACTACTGCATTCTAAGTTCAGCACATTCTTTGGTAAAGTGGTTTTAAAGGCACAAGCTTTTTAGCCACATCAGCCCCGGAAGATTTGACTGCTAAATGTCCGGGCCATTTTTTGCGATTCGGCACTGTGTCACCTTAACTGACAATTGCGCAGTCATGCGATGCTGCACCCAAACAAAATTGACGTCCTTTTGTTCCCACAAATAGAGCTTTCTTCTGGTGGTATTTGATCGCCTCTGCGGTTTTTATTTTTTGCGCTATAAACAAAAAAAGAGCGACAATTTTGAAAAAAACACACTATTTTGTACTTTTTGCTATAATAAATATCCGTAGTAAGAAGAGACGGCAAAACTGTAATCCTTGAAGTGTCATTTATTGGTACATCAGAGTGACAATAAAACAATAAAACTGACGCGTTTCGGCAATAGCCTTAGTCGTAGCTAGTTTTAAACAGATATGGCAAAATATATATATATATATATACTCACATACACATATGCAAATTCCATCTCTACATAATTGGCCTATCAGGTTAGTGTCACAGAAAATTAACATATTTAGTTGATACCACCAATTATCCAAGTGGTTAGTGACTACACCTGTTTTTAGCCAGCATGAGAAGGGGGAGAGGAAAGAAAGGTAATATAAAAAGTTATTTAGTTGAGCCAAAAAGACGTGTGTAGAAAAAATGTTACATGAGATATTAAGACCTTGGGGCGCATGCACGGCTGCTTAGGAGAGCGGTAATGCTATCTTAGAGCTCCGCTCCTGGGACGATTGCACCGGAGGACTACAGGTTCCAGCGACACTGCAAACAATACACAGCGATAGCTGATACTTCCTAGAGCCCTCAGGTATCTTTCTCATGGTCCTGCGGGGTCCAAAACTTAAATATAAAGCGGGTATGGCTAAAGAAGCGCCGGCCAGGCAGTCTTCCAAGATGGTGGCGGCAGTTACCTCACAGCCCTCTACACCGCACACTAGGAAAACACTGCCACACAGTGTAAAGACCCAGGATTTCACCGCTGAGTCTGACTCTGATACCGGTGGCTCACAGACTGTGATTCAATCTGACATGTTTAAAACATTTGAACGCATGCTACAGAAAGCCCTCAAACAAACTTCAGATCACATTACTGATAAATTGACAAAGGAAATAAGGGAGCTGGGACAGAGAACGGCTGAGTTGGATTTGAGAGTGGATGAAATAGATAGTCACACGCAGCACTTTATCTCTGAATTTGAGAACCTTAAAGAGGAAAATGTTATACTACAGTCACGTTTGGAGGATCAGGAAAACAGAGACAGACGATCGAATCTGCGAATCAGGGGAATCCCTGAGACTGTCATTGATCTTCAAGCCACCATGATAGCTCTATTCCAGGAATTACAGCCTGGTATTCCTGTGGATAGACTGGAAATGGACAGAGTGCACAGGGCTTTAGCTCCTCGCAAAACTAATGGCCCCCCTAGAGACATAATTGCCAAATTTCATTATTATAAAACCAGAGAGCAATTACTTTCAGCTGCTAGAGGGAAAGATTCTCTGCAATTCCAAGGCCATGTGTATCAGCTTTTTGCAGATATTTCCCCACTCACAGTAGCAAAGAGGCGAGCACTCAAACCCCAATTACAGGTGCTACAACAAAATCAAATCACCTATCATTGGGGGTTTCCCTTTTCTCTTTGATTCACATACCTTGAAACCAAGTATGTTTGTCGCTCTTCAGAGGACTTGCAGTCGGCTATGATTGAAATGGGTATTGCAGATAAAACAACACCTAAAGAGCAACATCGTAGACGATCGGCCTCCAGCTCCTCTCCACAAAATACAGCAGCAGGCTTCAATAATCCCTCTTCCTCTTCACGCCAGAATATCCATAAACGTGGACGATTTGAAAATTCAACACCATCTAATGAAGACTCCATGGACTGACCCATACACTTTTTCCAGATCACAACTCATTATTCGATCCCAGTACTCAGTGCTGGTTCATACACTTTTCTATTGACACTAACAAAGTAACAATTTTTGCTGGACTCTCAATTTTTAATTTTTTTATTTTTTTTATTTAGAGAGTTTTGGGTTCTACCAGCTCACCTGATATTTCTTATATTTGGTTTCTTGTTCGTTTTTGATGGTCATATTCTTTTTCTTTTTTTTTTTACCTCTTTATAACCAAACTACCACTCCTTTTGGCCTCATTAATTACCTTTGTCTTTTTTCTTTTCAGGTTCTCATAAGGTTGTGTTTGTATGTGCATGTGTGTACGTGCGTGTATGCATATGCACATATATATATATATCTATATGTATGTATATATACATATATACGGGTATAATATATATTTTTTTTTTCTTCTTTTTTGCTGATTGGAGTGAGCTTAGTAGTTGGTAGTTATTGTTACACATAGATTAAAAATGCTCTATTTTAGTGTTAACTACTTATATAACCCCTGTGGTTCTCCGGTGTTGATCTTCCCTTAGGAATTTCTTGCCGCCCCCTTTACCACCCTCAGACCCCTGCTATTATTATGTGGGATTCTGTTGGTGGCCCTGGAACCTCTCGGAGACTTCTGATTACTCTCTCGAGACGTTCCCACACCCTACTGTTCTGTCACAAATTAGCGATATTTGGTCCTTATTCTAGGGTAGTTCAATTTTATTATTTTACTTTTTTCTCTGTCACTTTTTTCTCTCTTTTATCTCTTCAGGTGGTGGTCCTGGTTTTTGGTATGTATTGTATTCCTCATGATATAATAATATCCCTGACACTATTATGGCCCCCATAAATATTTTATCTTTAAATGTACAAGGGTTTAATATCCCACATAAACGCACAAAGGCTATGCGCTCCTTTACAGCTAAGAAAGCTCATATTATATGTTTGCAGGAAACCCATTTTACAGACAAAGTTTACCCTAAGTTCCTTTCGACCTCATACCCACAATTTTATGCCGCCTCTGCCTCAGTTAAAAAGCGTGGAACTCTTATTGGCTTCCATCGCAATACTCCCTTTACCCTTGTGTCACAGTTAACTGACCCAGAAGGAAGATATACATTACTTACTGGCTATATTTCCGATACTCCCATTAAGATAGTATCCTACTATGCCCCAAATAAACTCCCAGAAGCTTTTTTATCCCATCTTTTTCAACTAGTTGATACGCACAAATTTGGTATGGTTGTCTTGTGTGGAGACTCTAATGCGATGGTTTTTCCTTTCTTGGATAAATCCCCTTCAGCCCCACTTACAAGCTCTGCTAGATTGACTCTCCAATCTCTGCTTTCTACTCATAACTTAGTAGACACTTGGCGAGAACTTAATCCT